>NC_071998.2:115429839-116629839 GCF_028885655.2 Pongo abelii
ATATGCCCTCTGTAATCCCTGCAAATGACTCTTTTTAATGGTCACACCATGATTTGTAATCAATGCCTTACAATTGCCCAGCTCACAGTTCTGAATCACTAGAATAGTTACCGCTAAGATGAACATCCTTGTGTATATTTTTTGTATGTTTGTGGATGCCTCGTTCTCATGGGGCACGTCGCCCTCCCCTTCCCTGATCCCCCTGGGTTAAGAACACTGCTGTCTCCCCTTCAGGTCAGCCTGCCCAGCCCTTTAAAGCTAGGTCAGCATCCTCAGCTGCCTCACAGCCAGGGCCACTGCCGGCCAAGTCATTCCATTTCCTCACACTCTGTGTCCCACCCCCATCTGAGTCTGACACACTCTTGCCCCCTGGAGACTTCTTCCCGTGTGGTCCAGCTTCTAGTCCTTCCTTCCCCACACACCATATTTCTGAGGTCCCAGACTGCTTTGGGCATGAATCTACCCCAAATACAACATGTATGTTTTTGCTAGTATGTGGTTGAGGTATTTACATATTTAAAAAAACACAATGCAACCAATGCTATTTCTGGCACACACCAGATCTGCTTAACCCACCTCTAATTTCGACTGCAGCTGGGGCGGACACTTAGGGTTTTTCCAAGGCAGCTGGAAAGTCCGGAGAGTTGACTGTCTTGTGGTCAACTTTCAGCCAACAAAGGTGTTGGGAGGTTGTTGGCGAACCAGTGGACAAATGTCTCTCTCTGTCAGCTGTCCTTTAGAGACTGTGGAGACCAAGGGAAGATTTCCCCTTCCCGCGTTGAAGGTTCACTGAAAAATCAATTCAAAAAAGTCAGATTAATTGGAGAAAAGGCACACAAATATTATTCACAGGTAATGGAGCCTTCAGAATGAAGACCCAAGTCTACAGGAGAAATTGTCCATTTTTATGTTTAAATTCAACCAAGTGTGGACAGCCGTGTGGAAATACGATTGGACAAAAAGGGAATGATCTAATGCTAACAGATGGAGTGGGGAAAGCCAGCAGGGCCTGTCTGTCTAGATTCCTCTTGCCCTCTCTCAACAGTGCTCCTTCCTTCCAAGTATGGGACAGGACCCCCTCTGGAATGGGGATCTTGTGACCTACAAGCCAAACAAAGTAAGTCAGATAATTTATTTATGGCCAGTTTTTACATAGAAAGCAGAGGGAAAGTTGGAGTAATATTTTTAAGGTTTTATGGTTGGCTTCGGGTAAAAGGGGTTCTGGTTTCTATGAACCGCCATAGGGAAGAAGGATTCTAGTTTCTATGGCTAGCCTTGGGGGAGAATGGGACTTAGAGATAGAAGGGCAGGAGAAAGCCAGAGAAAAAGATTTTGCCTCAGTGGCTTAGGCCTGTAATCCCAGCACGTCTGGAGGCCAAGGCAGGCGGATCACCTTAGGTCAGGAGCTCAAGACCAGCCTGGCCAACATGGTGAAACCCTGTCTCTACTAAAAATACAAAAAATAACCAGGCGTAGTGGTGACATCTGTAATCCCAGCAACTCAGGAGGCTGAGGCATAAGAATTGCTTGAACCCAGGAGGTGGAGATTGCAGTGAGCTGCCAAGATGGTGCCGCTGCACACTAGCCTGGGAGATAAAGTAAGACTCTGTCTCAAAAAAAAAAAAAAAAAAAAAAAAGAAAAGAAAAGAAAAAGAAAAAAAAAAGGAAAACTTTTGCATCTGAGGCCTTCATTTTGAGCTCTTGTTTTCTGATCCTAGCAAAACACAGTTCTCAGTACATTCTATAAAGTTCCTTGGGCTGGGTGCAGTGGCTCATGCCTGTAATCCTAGTTCTTAGGGAGGCAGAGGTAGGAGGCTAGCTTGAGCCCAGGAGTTCGAGACCTGCCTGGGCAATATAGTGAGACCCTGTTCTCCACAAAAAGGAAAAAAAAAAAAGGGACAAAAAATGAAATAAAGTTCCTTGGGGAGTCCCCAGCTAAGGTCGACCCTCATTTGCCCAGTCCAATAACACACCCTTTCCTGGCACTGCTCCTCCGCTGGCTCCTTCCTCCTTCTCCCTCGCTCCAGTTTCCTGGTGTTACTAAACTCCTAGTCCCCAAGTCCTTGTCTCAGGCTCTGTTTTGGAGAAAGCTCAAACTAAGATATGAAGGGTGGTATCTGGTGAAGTCACAGCCTGCTGACTGAGCTAACCAGAATCCTCCAGAAGTGGGCAGCTGACAGATTGCAACAGAAAGGGCGGAAACTCACCAGACATCTAGGGTCAGGAGAATCTGTTCTTAGAAAATAGGCTGCCAGTGAGGTGCCCATCTCCTGCCCCCTGAACACAGGATTTGAACCTGAGAAAGGGGACTTGTCATTTGTCGGGGACCATAGAAGTATACTTACTTTAACTGCTCCCAGATGATGGCACATAAAGTTGCCTGGGGGAGACCTAGAACTAGAGCAAAGAGACCAAGGAACATCACCTGTGAGTCCACCTGGAGTAAGTGGGCAGAGGTGAGTGGCCTGACAACATGAGGCTCAGGGAAGTTGGAATTTTTAAGTGCTTTTTGTTTTATTTTTTAGTTTTTGTGTTTCATTTTTGAACTTGTTTGTTTGTTTGTTTGTTTTTGTTGTTTGTGTTTTTCTGTTTTTGAGATGGAGTCTCACTCTTGTCACCCAGGCTGGAGTGCAGTGGTACAATCTTGGCTCACTGCAACCTCCGCCCTCCAGTTAGGCTGGGCACGGTGGCTCACGCCTGTAATCCTAGCACTTAGAGGGGCCAAGGCGGGAGGATCACGAGGTCAGGAGTTCGAGACCACCCTGACCAACATGGTGAAGCCCTCTCTACTAAAAATACCAAAATTAGCCTGGCATGGTGATGCGTGCCTGCAATCCCAGCTACTCAGGAGGCTGAGGCAGTAGAATCGCTTGAACCCAGGAGGCGGAGGTTGCAGTGAGCTGAGATCGCACCATTGCACTCCAGCCTGGGCGATAGAGGGAGACACTGTCTCAAAAAACCAAACAAAACAAAAAAAACCTCTACCTCCTGGGTTCAAGCAATTCTCCTGCCTCAGTCTCCTGAATAGCTGGGATTAGACATGCCTGCCACCAAACCCAACTGCTTTTTGTATTTTTAGTAGAGAACAGGTTTCACCATGTTTGCCAGGCTGGTCTCGAACTCCTGACCTCAAGTGATCCATCTGCCTTGGCCTCCCAAATTGCCGGGATTACAGGAGTGAGCCACGGCACTCAGCCATGTGTTTTGTTTTTTGAGACAAAGTCTCACTCTGTTGTCCAGGCTGGAGTGCAGTGGCACAATCTTGGCTCACTGCAACCTCCACCTCCCAGGCTCAAGCAGTCCTCCCACCTCAGCCTCCCAAGTAGCTGGGACTTACAGGTGTGTGCCACCATGCCCAGCTAATTTATGTGTTTTTTGTAGGGATGTGTTTTCACTCTGTTGCCCAGACTGGTCTCAAACTCCTGGGCTCAAGTGATCCACCCACCTCAGCCTCCCAAAGTGCTGGGATTACAGGCATGAGCCTTTTTTTTTTTTTCTATTTATTTTTTTTGAGATGGAGTTTTGCTCTTGCTGCCCAGGATGGAGTGCAATGGCGCAATCTCGGCTCACTGCAGCCTCTGCCTCCCAGGTTCAAGCAATTCTCCTGCCTCAGCCTCCTGAGTAGCTGAGATTACAGGCGTCCACCACCACACCCAGCTAATTTTTTGTATTTTTAGTAGAGATGAGGTTTCGTCACGTTGGCCAAGCTGGTCTTGAACTCCTGGCCTCAGGTCATCCACCCGCCTCGGCCTCCCAAAGTGCTGGGATTACAGGCGTGAGCCACTGCGCCTGGCCTTTTTTTTTTTTTTTCTTTTTTTTAATGTTGCTTTGACAGAAAACAGTTGTTATCTTTAAATCTAGAAGAGATCATTGGATCAATAAAACATTTTAGAAAGCCAATGGAAAAGTGAACCAAAAACCTGAAAAAAAATAAATCACAGTAAAATAAAGACAAATGACCAAGAGAAAAAAATGAAAATGTCAAAGGCATTAGAACCAGAGTGACTCCATCTTGAATAGGGGCTGGGTAAAATAAGGCTGAGACCTACTGAACTGCATTCCCAGGAGGTTAGTTAGTTGGCACAAAGTCATAAAGCCCTTGCTGATAAAACAGGTTGTGGTAAAGAAGCTGACCAAAACCCACCAAAACAAAGATGGCAACAAAAATGACCTCTGGTTGTCCTCACTGCTCGTTATACACTAATTATAAGGCATTAGCAGACTAAGAGAGATTCCCACCAATGCCATGACAGTTTACAGATGCCAAGGCGACATCAGGAAGTTACCCTATATGGTCTAAAAGGGGGAGGAACACTCAGTTCTGTGAATTGCCTGCCCCTTTCCTGGAAAACTCATGAATAATCCACCCTTTATTTAGCATATAATCAAGAAATAACTATAAGTATACACAGTTGAGCAGCCCATGCTGCTGCTCTGCCAATGGAATAGCCATCCTTTTATTCCTTTACTTTCTTTTCTTTCTTTTTTTTTTTTTTGACATGGAATCTCACTCGTTGCCCAGGCAGGAGTGCAATGGCGCGATCTCGGCTCACTACAACATCCGCCTCCCGGGTTTAAGCGATTCTCGTTACTCAGTCTCCCAAGTAGCTGGGATTACAGGCACCCGCGACCATGCCTGGCTGATATTTGTATTTTTAGTAGAGACAGGGTTTCCCCATGTTGGCCAGGCTGGTCTCGAACTCCCTACCTCAGGTGATCTACCCGCCTCGGCCTCCCAAAGTGCTGGAATTACAGGTGTGAGCCACGGTGTCCGGCCCTTTTTTTATTTTGAGACAGAGTTTTGCTCTTGTCGCCCAGGCTGGAGTGCAATGGCACCATCTCGGCTCACTGCAACCTCTGCCTCCTGGATTCAAGCGATTTTCCAGCCTCAGCCTCCAGAGTAGCTGGGATTACAGGCACTTGCCACCACGCCCAGCTAATTTTTGTATTTTTAGTAGAGACGGGGTTTTGCCATGTTGGCAAGGCTGGTCTCGAACTACTGACCCCAGGTGATCCGCCCATCTCGGCCTCCCAAAGTGCTGGGATTACGGGTGTGAGCCACCACACCCGGCCTTTCCTTTACTTTCTTAATAAACTTGCTTTCACTTTATGGACTCACCCCAAATTCTTTCTTGTGCAAGTTTCAAAAACCCTCTCTTGGGGTCTAGGTTAGAACCCCTTTCCAGTAACAAAAGGATGTTTAATTATTTCTAGTAGGCAAAAAAGGCAAAGTAGGCCAGGTACGGTGGCTCATGCCTGTAATCCCACCACTTTGGGAAGGCAGAACATCTGAGGTCAGGAGTTTGAGACCAACTTGGCCAACATGGTGAAACCCTGACTCTATTAAAAATACAGGAAGTAGCTGGGCGCGGTGGCAGCTGCCTGTAATCCTAGCTACTCGGGAGGCTGAGGCCGGAGAATTGCTTGAACTGGGAGGTGGAGGTTGCAGTGAGCCAAGATGGTGCCACTGCACTCCAGCCTGGGTGAGAGAGTGAGACTCCGTTTCAAAAAAAAAAAAAAAAAAGGCAAATTGATATGTCAAAATACCATCTTTTGCCTATCAAACTGGCAATGATTTTAAAATGTTAGTGCCTAGCACAGTGTGACAGATTGCTATTACTATTATCATCATTATTGTTTTAAGAGATGGGATCTAGCTATATTGCCCAGGCTAGACTCTGGGCTCAAGTAGTCCTCCCACCTCAATCTCATGAGTAGCTGGGACTACAGGCGTGTGCCACAGCACCCAATTCACACTGCTGTTTATTCCCTCAAAATACATTCTATCTTCCATAGTAACAGAATTTCTGGTGGCATAAGAATGCTCAGATACAGACTGTATTTCCTAAACTAATCTGTAGCAGATGTGGTCATATGACTAAGCTCTCATCAATGGAATGTGCCGGGAGTGATTGTCAGGCCTCTGAGCCCAAGCTAAGCCATCATATCCCCTGTGACCTGCACGTAGACATCCAGGTGGTCTAAAGTAACTGAAGATCCACAAAACAAGTGAAAACAGCCTTAACTGATGACATTCCGCCATTGTGATTTGTTTCTGCCCCAACCTAACTGATCAATGCACTTTGTAATCTCCCCCACCCTTAAGAAGGTTCTTTGTAATTCTCCCCACCCTTGAGAATGTACTTTGTAAGATCCACCGCCTGCCCCCAAAACATTGCTCCTAACTCTACCGCCTATCCCCAAACCTATAAGAACTGATGATAATCCACCACCCTTTGCTAACACTCTTTTCAGACTCAGCCTGCCTGCACCCAGGTGAAATAATGGCCTTGCTGCTCACACAAAGCCTGTTTGGTGGTCTCTTCACACAGACACGTGAGACATTGATGTGTTTCATTTTAGTTTCATTTGTGCTAGTTGGGGTCCCAGCAGGAAAGGGATGGTACCCTCAAATTGAGTAATTTGAGAAGAGTTAAAAAAAAAAAAGGAAAATTTACAAAGGTGTGTGTCAGGCCGCTGAGCCCAAGCTAAGCCATCACATCCCCTGGGAACTGCACGTAGACATCCAGATGGCCTGAAGCAACTGAAGATCCACAAAACAAGTAAAAACAGCCTTAACTGATGACATTCCACCATTGTGATTTGTTTCTGCCCCACCCTAACTGATCAATGTACTTTGTAATCTCTACCACCCTTAAGAAGGTTCTTTGTAATTCTCCCCACCCTTGAGAATGGACTTTGTGATATCCACCCCCTGCCCGCAAAACATTGCTCCTAACTCCACCACCGATCCGAAAAACCTATAAGAACTAATGATAATCCCACCACCCTTTGCTGACTCCTTTTTCGGACTCAGCCTGCCTGCACCCAGGTGAAATAAACAGCCTTGTTGCTCACACAAAGCCTGTTTGGTGGTCTCTTCACACGGACGCATGAGACAGTGTGGACAGTATATAATAAATAATTTGTTGGCCCAGGAGGTCAAGGCTGCAGTGAGTCATGATTGCACCACTGTACTCCAGCCTAAGTGATAAAGCAAGAACCTTTCTCCCTCTCTCTCTCTCTTTTTTTTTTTTGAGACTGAGTCTCACTCTGTCACCCAGGCTGGAGTGCAGGGGCGCGATCTCGGCTCACTGCAGCCTCTGCCTCCTGGGTTGAAGCGATTCTCCTGCCTCAGCCTCCTGAGTAGCTGGGATTACAGACATGTGCCACCATGCCAGGCAAATTTTTGTATATTTTTTTCTTTCTTTTCTTTTTTTTTTTTTTTTTGAGACGGAGTCTGGCTCTATCGCCCAGGCTGGAGTGCAGTGAGGCCATCTCGGCTCACTGCAAGCTCCGCCTCCTGGGATCACGCCATTCTCCCACCTCAGCCTCCTGAGTAGCTGGGACCACAGGCGCCCGCCCCCACGCCTGGCTAATTTTTTGTATTTTTAGTAGAGACGGGGTTTCACTGTGCTAGCCAGGATGGTCTTGATCTCCTCGCCTTGTGATCCGCCCACCTCGGCCTCCCAAAGGGCTGGGATCACAAGCGTGAGCCACCGCACCCAGCCAAATTTTTGTATTTTTAGTGGAGATGGGCTTCACCATGTTGGCCAGGCTGATCTCGAACTCCTGGCTTCAAGTGATCTGCCTGCCTCAGCCTCCCAAAGTGCTGGGATTACAGGCATGAGTCACCTCGCTCGGTCACAAGATCCTTTCTCAAAACAAACAAAAAGAATTTGCTGGCCTCGGCTCCTGGTTCCTGGGAGGTAATCTTCAAATCCCTGGAACTTCCTGAGTAAAAAAAGTAACTTTGATATTCATGATGGCTCCCATGAGCCACACCTGATGGTTTAGGTGACTAGTGGTTCCTAGGAAGTTTATGCTAATCAGAAGACAAGGTAGGGTCAGAGTGGAGACTGACTATGCCAGAAAGTCCAACTGTTTGATAAGACAGCTGGGGCTTTGAGTCACCTGATATCAGCCCTATCTCTGGGGACAGCTAGGGGACTAAAGGTTGAGTTCAACCTCATGGCCATTATTTAATCAGTCTATGAAATAAAGCCCCAATAAAAAGTCTGGACACTGTCATTTAAGTGAGCTTCCCTGCTTGTCTATACTATGCACACTGATGTGCTGGAAGGGTAACGGCTCCCTGAGGATGATGGAAGCTTGATGTTTGGGACCCTTCCAGACCTTGCCTTATGCATCTTTTTCTTTGGCTGATTCTGGTTTGTATCTTCTTGCTAATCATATGTATCATGCTATCCTGAATTCTATGAGTCACTGAAACTGCCTTTGCAAAATTATGACTGAGACAGTGAAAAAGACCTAATTTAACCAACTCCATCTTGTTTCTTTCTTTTTCTTTTTCTTTTTTTTCTTTTTCTTTTTTTTTTTTTTGAGACAGAATCTCTCTGTCACCAGGCTGGAGTGTAGTGGCGTGATCTCGGCTCACTGCAACCTCCGCCTCCCAGGTTCAAGAGATTCTCCTGCCTCAGCATCCTGAGTAGCTGGGACTACAGGCACGCACCACCACGCCTGGCTAATTTTTTGTATTTTTAGTAGAGAGGGGTTTCACCATGTTGTCCATGCTGGTCTTGAACTCCTGACCTCAGATGATCCACCTGCCTTGGCCTCCCAAAGTGCTGGGATTACAGGCGTGAGCCACTGCACCTGGCACCCCATCTTGCTTCTAACCTCCAAACTGTCCTTGCTCATTCCTGGGCGTAGGCTGAACTATCTTTGAGAGAAACCCAGTTTATAGTTTATAGTTTAAAACAAAGACATTAATAGCCCTTTCCCAAAGCAGACCTTCTTGCTCGGGGACTAGATTGCCTTTGTAGGACTAACATTAGCCACAACATTAGAAATTATGGTTTAGGAGTCAGGCAGCTGGAGGCTACAAGATTATAACCCTCCCTAGACTGCCACTAAGGTCAGTGCTTGAGATATTTTGCAGACCCTGCACTTGATGGATCAGCTAGCATCACCCGGAAAAATAAACTGGCTTATCTGATCTTTTGGTCCCTACCCAGGAACTGACTCAGCACAATAAGGCAGCTTTGACTTTCTGTTATTTCATCCCTGACCAATCAGCACTCCTGGCTCACTGGCTTCCCCCCACCCACCAAGTTGTCCTTAAAAACTCTGCTCCCCGAATGCTCAGGGAGACTGATTTGAGTAATAAGAAAACTCCAGTTTCCCACACAGCCAGCTCTGTGTGAATTATTCTTTCTGTATTACAATTTCCATGTCTTGAGAAATCAGCTCTGTCTAGGCAGCGGGGAAGGTGAACCCCTTGCACAGTTACATTATTCTAGAATGTTTGAACCTGAGGGAGTAGTGAGGATCCCTGGATTTGTAGTCAGCTGGTTAGAAGTGGAGGTAGTCTAGGAAACCCCAAACTTGCAGCTGATGTCTGAGTCTTCTAGAGGACTGTGCTCTTTATCTTGTGAAATTTGGCCAGACTATGAGCAGTTGGTGTCAAAAGTCAGTGCAGGCAGAGGGTTTAGGAAAAGTAACAGGAGGTGATGCAGTACCCCTGGGCGAGCAACAACGGGGAGCTCTTATCTTTTCCAGGCCTTAGAGACTGGAGAAAGGAGCAAATAAAAGCTTAGAGAGAATGACATGAAGCAGACACATCCGACAGGAGCTGTGACTTTCTTTTCTTTTCTTTTCTTTTTTTTTTTTTGAGACAGAGTTTCACTTTTTCACCCAGGCTGGAGTGAAGTGGTGCAATCTTGACTCACTGCAACCTCCACCCACCAGGTTCAAGAGATTCTCCTACCTTAGCCTCCTGAGTAGCTGAGATTACAGGTGCCCGCCACCACACCTGGCTAATTTTTGTGTTTTTAGTAAAGATAGGGTTTTGCCATGTCGGCCAGGCTGGTCTCGTACTCCTGACCTCAGGTGATCCACCCACCTTGGTCTCCCAAAGTGTTAGGATTACAGGCATGAGCCACTGTGTCTGGCCAGGAGCTGTGGCTTTCAATAAAGGGACACAGGCAACTCCCAGTGATGAGTGAGCCAGAGCACTTGGTGCCCTGATCTCTTGACTCCATCCTCTGATCTCTTACTGGTGTCTTCCATTGGCTGAACTAAACTGGAAGCCAAAGGACAAGGAAATCTATAGAGGTCAGCTCCAAGGCACAGAGCAGAACAGAGCATGTATCTGGAGAAGCTAATATCCAGTTCACTTGCCCCAAACAAAATCTTCTGCTCTCTACCGCCTTTCCCTCTCCTTTCTTGCAGAATAAAATCAAATGAGGACCTGGAGGGCCTTTGATCACAGAGTTGGAGACAATCCCCCAGGGGATGGCAGATGAAGATGAAGGAAGTACAGTCCCAGAATGTTTTCAGTGAGAACTGCCTCCTCAGCTTGGGGCTTCTTAGCTTTAGATTCTTATGTGAAAAAGAAAGAAATGTCCAGCTTGCTTGAGTAACTGTGTTTTCTGATCTTTTTGCTATGGCGGTTTAGCCTATATCCTAACTGATGTCATTGGTATGGACATGATAATCCAGGCTCTCTGCTACGTTGGAGAGAGGGTAAATGGGTACAATATCTCTCAAAGACAATCCAATATGATATGTCAGGAGCTTTAAAAGTTTAGATCCTGTAGTTCATGATTCTATTTCTTGGAGTTTAAGAAAATAGAAATATTGGCACAAGTATATTCAATTACAAGCCATTGATGTAATTTTCATAAAAAATCAAGAATAGAAGCAACCTTAAAATATATACAATAATAAAAGAACAATTAATAGATTATGGTCCAGCCTGGCCAACATGGCAAAACCTGTCTCTGCCAAACAAACAAACAAACAAACAAACAAAATCCAAAAAATATTAGCCAGACGTGGTGGCACACATCTGTAATCCCAGCTACTCAAGAGGCTAAGGCATGAGAACCACTGGAGCCTGGGAAGCAGAGGCTGCAGTGAGCGGAGATTGTGCCACTGCACTCCAGCCTGGGTGACAGGGTGAGACTCTGTCTCAAAAAAAAAAAAATAGATTATGGTTCATCCATACATGATGCTGTATGATACAACCAGTACAAATGATTCTTATTTATTATTTTATTTTATTTTATTTTATTTTATTTTATTTTATTTTATTTATTTTGAGACAGAGTCTCGCTCTGTCACCCAGGCTGGAGTGAAGTGGTGTGATCTCAGCTCACTGCAACCTCTGCCTCCTGGGTTCAAGCAATTCTCCTGCCTCAGCCTCCTGAGTAGCTGGGATTACAGGCACATGCCACCACGCCTGACTAACTTGTACTTTTAGTAGAGATGGGGTTTCATCACATTGGCCAGGCTGGTATTGAACTCCTGACCTCAGGTGATCCGTCTGCCTCAGCCTCCCAAAGTGCTGGCATTACAGGCATGAGCCACCATGCCTGGCCATTTATTCATTTATTTTAGGGACAGGACTTCACTCTTGCTCAGGCTGGCATGCAATGGCACCATCACAGCTCACCATAACCATGAATCCCTGGTCTCAAGCCATCCTCCTGCCTCAGCCTTCCAAGTAGATAGATCTACAAGCATGCATGACCAACCCCTCCCCAATAATTTTTAAATATATATTTGTTTAAAGATGGGGTCTTTTTATGTTGTCCAGGCTGGTCTCAAACTCCTGGGCTTAAACGTTCCTCCCAGCTTGACCTCCCTATGTGCTGGGATTACAGGGGCAGATCACTGCACCTGGCCACAAATGATTTTTATATAGATCTTTAAATATGAGAAGATGCTAATAACATAATGTTAAGTGAAAAACTGGGATGTAAAAGTATCATCTCAATTATGTCAATATTCAAGGAAAAAAGACAAATGAAATATGCCAAAATAACAACAGTGATTGTCTCTGGATTGTGGGCAATATCTTTCCCCTTATTTCTACTTTTGTTTTCTTCCCAGTGTTCCTACAATAACTTATATTATTTTTTAAAATAAGACAAAATGTCCTGTTAAAAAGTATCTATGAAGAAATAAGTATCCATGAACCAGGAAAAATCTGTCCAGTAGAATTTCATCAATGTCCATGTGTCTTAGTCCCTTTGGGCTGCTATAAAAGAATACCATAGACTTGGTGGCTTATGAATGACAGAAATTTATTTCTCACAGTTCTGGGGTCTAGGAAGTCCAGGATCAAGGCACCAGCAGAGTTGGTGTCTAGTGAGGACATGCCTACTGTTCCACAGATGGCATCTTCTAGCTGTTTCCTCACATGGTGGAATGGGCGAGGGGGCTCTCTAGAGTCTTCTTTTTATAGAGGCATTAATCCCATTCATGAGGGTCCATCCTTATGACTTAATCATCTACCAAGGGCCCCAACTTTTTTTTTTTTTTCTTTGAGATGGAGTCTCTGTCGCCCAGGCTGGAGTGCAGTGGCACCATCTCTGCTCACTGCAAGCTCCGCCTCCTGGGTTCACGCCATTCTCCTGCCTCAGCCTCCCAAGTAGCTGGGACTACAGGCGCCCGCCACCACGCCCTGCTAATTTTTTGTATTTTTAGTAGAGATGGGGTTTCACCATGTTAGCCAGGATGGTCTCGATCTCCTGACCTCATGATTCGCCCGCTTTGGTCTCCCAAAGTGCTGGGTTTACAGGTGTAAGCCACCATGCCTGGCCGGGCCCCACCTCTTAATGCCATCACATTGGGGCTTACAATTTCAAGGTATGAATTTTGGGGGACACAAACATTAAATCTTTGGCGCCATGTGATTCTGTCTCACTTGCCTTTCCTAGTGCCTGAATTTGGTTCTAATTTCCTATCTCTGAGACCTGCCCCATCTTCACTGTCTTCTAGTTGTACTATGGGTTGTTAACCTTGAATTTTCTTCTCAACTTCACTCGTGATTTGAAGGAAGTTCTAGTGCTCATCCATAGCTTCTCTGATACGGACTCCCACAGTTACCTGGGTGCTGACCTTGTTAGAGCCTACCTCCTAACAACTCTGAATAATTCTGAAAGGGATATGCCTTTCAGAATTATTTACTGCCTTTCAGAATTATCCCTTTCAGAATTATTTACTGCCAAATCATTTTCATCCCTCAGAAGTCTGGGTTCTGTTTATTTACAATGTGTATCTCTGGCTACTATGGAAAGTTTGATCCATGTCAACAATGGTGGCAGGGTGGGAAGTGGCAGGCTCTGTAGGGAAATGCAGACCAATTTTCAGCACCAAGGAGAGTTCTGAGGAAGCTGTCTCTGGGATGATCTCCTCATGACAGAATCCTTTTACCCTGGGGAGCTCATAAATACCCTGTAGGTCACATCCACAGGGAAGAATTGTGTACTATATCCCTAGGGTATCAAATGATTTCATCTTCCTATGTTAACTATAAGTGACTGGTAGTGGCTTCCCAAAGAGCTCTCTTGGGGAGAACAATGAAATCTTGTATACGTTTAACAGGAAATTATTCCAAGATTGATTAACGACTAATTAATTAATTTCCATAGGTGGAAAATGAATGAGCCGTGAAATGGTTGCTAGGCGTTTGCCAATGCTAGTCTAACCCTTAGAATATCATGATTCTTAGCTGAATAAATCAATCCTATCCTTCAAAAATCCTAATTCTTCATATTTGTTATTTGGCAAATATCTTGCTGCAGACTTGAACTTGTGCTTCATTTATTGACAGTTTTCTCTATTATCTTCCACTAGATGACTGAGTGTCTGCCTCGCTTTTTCTCTTCAATACTTTGGCTCCCTGAACCTTAATCCACCAAGTTGAGACCTTGGACTTCTATTTTGGCTTTGATATCCTCCCAGGTGTCTGCCATTATCTATGACAGTCTGTGTCCTAAGAGTGGTCTTATTTCAATCTAGATGGACTTTTCTCCCAGTCACCAGAACGGTGACACCTCTTTGCATGCCTCTGTTTATGTTAATCAAGGGATCAACCCTAGGAATATCAATTCCAACCCGGGCCGGGAGCAAGCACATAGGCACCTTTGGGCTCTTTGATTTGATCTCTTTTCCTCCTGCTTTACTTTTCCATTTGTCTTTCCAGTCCTGACCATGCTGAATGCCAGCATCCTCCTGCCTACTCTTCTCCATTTTCCTTGAATACTGAGGAGCTCCAATTTAGAAAAGGCTACATTCAGAGCTTGCTTCAACCCCTGACCACCATCTCACTTATCTCCTATCCGGACTCCTGGCAGGATGCTCAGACTGCAAACACAAATATAGACCTCTGTGCCCGGCACAACAAGACATTAATCTCCTGGGTCTCAGCACCATTTCTTGTTCCCTCCAGGTATCTATGCTCAGGACTCCCCCACAGCCTTCTCAGTTCCATTCACTGAGAGACTCTCAAGGGTCAAAGACCAGGGATGCTTCCCTATAGAAAGGAGGAACAGAGCATGCTGAAATGGGTCTCTGGGATCTCCTGCCCATCTTGGAATCATCTTCCCTTTGTATATAATCAGACACTCTGACATTATTTTGGCTTATAACTATTATAACAGGCAGGCTGGGATGTTGGTCAGAATGGAGAGACTTGGGCCCTGTAGGAATCTGAGTACAATGATCAGCAGGATCTTGAGGGAGCATCTGAGCACAGAGCTGGGCTGTCACCCGTAGGTTCAACTTCCACAGTCTTTTGCTCTTTATCTTTTTCTGTCTCTCTCAGAACTCCAGGCTTCATGTCTTCCCTTTCTCCTTTTCTTACTCCTCCCTCTGTTCCCTCTGCTTTTCTTCCTTGAAAATAACTTTTAATTAATCTTGTTCTTATTTTAAAGTGATCTTTTTATTTGGAAAATACAGTAAAACATCAATAACTGATAATTCCATCATTCAGAGGCATCCACTATTACCATGTGCCATATTCTTCCAGTCTCTTTCTTTTTCTTTTTTTTAACAGAATGATTTCAAATTTGTTTATTATATATAACAATAAACGATCCCATCTTGGTTGTCAAATATTTCAACGATAGAAATACAGACAGTAAAACTGAAGTGTTCCCTTTATACTCCTCCAACTTCAACTCCTTCTTAGAGGTAACCACTGAAATCTTTTGGGTTGTATATATTCTGGGTACTTAAGTTTTACATGCTTATGTATTAGTTGGAAATTATGTTTAGCCTCTTGAAAGAGACTGATGGAAGTAGAAATAGAAGCAGAGAAGCGTATTGTTTTCTCATGGAAAAGCAGTCTGAAGGTAGGTACCACAGCAGCTTCATGGTTGTTAGGGACCTGGATTCCTCTGAACTTTCTGCTCTTCTGTTCTTGGCATTGGCTTCTATGACCCCATGGTCCAGAAGGTCTGTGGGAGTTCCAGCCATCATGTCCTTATTCAAGACAGAAGGAAGGGCCAGGTGTGGTGCCTCCTGCCTGTAATCCCAGAACTTTGGAAGGCTGAGACAAGAGGATTGCTTGAGCCCAGGAGTTCAAGACCAGTTCAAGACCAACATAGAGAGAACCCATCTCTACCCCCACCAAAAAAAAATTAGCTGGGCATGGTGGTGCATGTAGTAGTCCTAGCTACTTGGGAGGCTGAAGCAGGAGGATTGCTTGAGCCCAGGAATTCAAGGCTGCAATGAGCCGTGATTATACCACTGCCCTCCAGGTTGGGCAACAGAGTGAGACTCTATCTCAAGGAAAAAACGAAAGGAGGGAGAAGGAAAAATGGAATGACAAAGAGAAAGTGCCTTGGCTGTCAGTTTCCCTTTTAAAGAGCCTTCCCAGAAGACTGTCCTAATAACTTCAGTTTATATATTATTGGACAGAACTTAGTCATACAGCTATCTCTAGCTACAAGGGAGGCTGGGATGTGGTCTTTTAGCTAGTTATGTTGTACGTCTATTACTAAGGAAGAAAGGAAAATGACACTAGCTAAATAATTACATCTTTCTGTCACAATGTATATTTTTTGTTTTTACATAAATGTGATTATATCATATTTATAGATTTTCAACTTCATTTTTTCACATTCAGTTTACCTTGAGAATTTTTTCGATATCACAATATATAGCTCTCTCCTGGTCTTTTAAACTGACATCTAGCATTTCATCAGTTTATATTATGATTTATTTAACTACTCCTCCACTGATAAAAATTTAAGTGCAGATTCCTTGTGCAACGATTCTGCAGAATAGATTCTTGAAAAAAGTTTGCTCAAAGAGTATGTACATTTAAATTTTGGATAGATACTACCAAATTGTCGTCCAAAAATGCTTTATAAATTTACAGATCTGCCAACCATATATAAAAGGATTTGTTTTTTTCACATTATCTCCATCACTGGATATTACTATTTTATAGTTTATTAATTTGGAGGTAAAATGTCATTGAATATTATATTAACTTCTAATTTCTGTAATTATTTAAAGTTTAGGTGAATTTTACATTTATTCATAATTATTTGTATTTCTTCTTTTTGAATTTACTGTTCAGTTTTTTTGCCCATTTCTTGTTGAGTTGTTTCTGACAGATTTGTAGTAGTTCTTCATATATACTGAGTATTGATCTTTTTTTTTTTTTGAGATGGAGTCTTGTTCTGTTGCCCAGGCTGGAGTGCAGTGGCACAATCTCGGCTCACTGCAAGCTCCGCCTCCCGGGTTCATGCCATTCTCCTGCCTCAGTCTGCCAAGTAGCTGGGACTACAGGCGCCCGCCACCACGCTCAGCTAATTTTTTGTATTTTTAGTAGAGATGAGGTTTCACAGTGTTAGCCAGGATGGTCTCGATCTCCTGACCTTGTGATCCGCCCGCTTCGGCCTTCCAAAGTGCTGAGGTTACAGGCGTGAGCACCGCGCCTGGCCAAGTTTTGATCTTTTATCTGTTATATACATTACAAATATTTCTCTCATTCTGTTGGTTTCCTCTTAATATTATTTATGTGATATTTCATTATACAGAAATTTTATGTGTATTGTCATATCTGTCCATCTTTTTCACATAAGCTTGTCTTTTTAATGGAGATTTTCCTGCCATGAAATTATGAAAATATTCCTCAAGGAAGTTTTTCTGCCAAGAGATTTTAAAAATATTCTTCTACTTTTTCTTCTTAAATTTTTATATTTATTTTTAAAATTCCATATGTTTCATTGGTCCATTCATATCTTCTCTCATCAATACTATAGAGTGTTAATAACTGTAATGTTGTACTTTGGTATCTTGTAGTGAAAGTCTTCATTATTGCTCTCTTTTTAAAGTTTCTTGGCTATTCTTATACATTTCCTCTTGCAAAAACTTTAGAATCATAAATCAGTAATAAAAACATTTCCCAACCAAAAAAAAGCTCATGAGAGCCATTTTCACAGCCAAATTCTACCAGATGTACAAAGAGCTGGTACCAACCCTGTTGAAACTGTTCCAAAAGATCAAGGAGGAGGGAGTCTTCCCTAACTCATTCTACAAAGCCAGTATCACCCTGATACCAACACTAGGCAAGAACACAACAAAAAAAAAAAAGGAAACCACAGGCCAATATCCCTGATGAACACAGATGCAAAAATCCTCAGCAAAATACTAGCGAACTCAATTCAATACTACATCAAAAAGATAATACTATGATCAAGCAGGCTTTATTCCAGGGATGCAAGGATGGTTCAACATACGCAAATCAATAAATGTGATTCACCACGTAAATAGAATTAAAAACAAAAAGCATGTGATCATCTCAATAGATGCAGAAAAGGCATTCAATAAAATTCTGCATCACTTCAGGATAAAAATCCTCAACAAAGTAGGCATAGAGTAAATATACCTCAAAATAGTAAAAGCCACATGTGATAAACCCATAGCCAATGTCATACTGAATGGGAAAAAGTTAAAAGCATCCCCCTTAAGAACTGGAATAAAACAAAGATGCCCACTTTCACTACTCCCATTCAACATAGTACTGGAAGTCCTAGCTAGAGCAATAAGGCAAGAGAAAGAATAAAAGGCATTCGCCAGTCACAGTGGCTCAAGCCTGTAATCCCAGCACTTTTGGAGGCCCAGACGGGTGGATCACATGAGGTCAGGGGTTTGGGACCAGCCTGGTCAACATGGTGAAACCCTGTCTCTACCAAAAATACAAAATTTAGCCAGGCATGGTGGCAGGCGCCTGTAGTCCCAGCTACTCGGGAGGCTGAGGCAGGAGAATGGCATGAACCTGGGAGGTGGAGCTTGCAGTGAGCCAATATCGTGCCACTGCACTCCAGCCTAGGCAACAGAGCGAGACTCCATCTCAAAAAAAAAAAAAAAAAAAAAAAAAAAAGAATAAAACATATCCAAATTGGAAAAGAAGAAATCAAATTATCTCTGTTGAATGATTATATGATCTTCTCCCTGGAAAACCCTAAAAAATCCTCCAAAAGATTCCTAGATTTGATCAATGTCTTCAGTAAAGTTCCAGGACGCAAAAATAACATACAAAGATCAGAAAGATCAGTTGCATTCCTATACACCAATATCAAGCTGCAAACCAAATCAAAACCTCAATCCCATTTACAATAGCAAAAACAAACAAACAAACAAACAAACCTGGTAATACATTTAACCAAACAGGTGAAGATCTCTACAAGGAGAACAACAAAATACTAATGAAAGAAATCATAGATGACACAAACAAATGGAAAACCATCACATACTTATGGATTGGAAGAATCAATATCATAAATGATGATATTGTCCAAAGCAATCTACAGATTCAATGCACTTCCTATCAAATTGCCAATGTCATTTTTCAGAAGAAAAAACAATTCTAAAATTCATATGAGGCCAGATGTGGTGGCTCATGCCTGTAATCCCAGCACTTTGGTAGACTGAGGCAGGTGGAACACTTGAGGTCAGGAGTTTGAGACCAGTCTGGCCAACACGGTGAAATCCCGTCTTTACTAAAAATACAAAAATTATCCAGGCATAGTGGTATATGCCTGTAGTCCCAGCTACTTGGGAGGCTGAGGCAGGAGGATCACTTGAACCCAGGAGGCAGAGGTTGCAGTGAGCCGAGATCATACAACTGCACTCTAGTCTGGAAGACAGAGCAAAACTCCATTTCAAAAAAATAATAATAATAATAAAAATTCATATGGAACCAAAAAAGAGCACGAATAGCCAAAGCAGTCCTAAGCAAAAAGAACAAAGTTGGAGACATCATGTTACCTGACCTCAAATTATATGACAAGGGTATAGTAACGAAAACAGGATGGTACTGGTATAAAAATAGCCACATAGCTCAATGTAACAAAAGAGAGCACCCAGAAATAAAGCCACATACCTACAACCAACTGATTTTCAGCAAAGCCAACAAAAACATACATTGGGGAAAGGACAACCTATTCAATAAAGGGTGCTGGGAAAATTGGGTAGCCGTATGCAGAATGAAACTAGACCCATATCTCTCACTATATACAAAAAGTAACTCAAGATTGATTAAAGACTTAAGTGTGAGACCTAAAACTATAAAAATCCTAGAAGAAAACCTAGGAAGTCTTCTGGACATTGGCGTAGGCAAATAAATAATGAGACTAAGACCTCAAAAGCACAAACAACAAAAATAAAAATAGACAAATGGGATGCAGTTAAACTAAAAAGCTCCTGCACAGCAAAACAAATAGTCAACAGAGGAAACAGACAACCTAAAGAATGGGAGAAAATATTTGCAAACTGTGCATCCAACAAAGGACTAATAGCCCAAATCTACAAGGAACTCAAACAACTCTACAAGAAAAAAACAAATTAAAAAGTAGGCAAAGACCATGAACAGACATTTTTTAAAGAAGACATACAAGTGGCCAATAAATGTATGAAGAAATGGTCCGCATCATGAATCATCAGAGAAATGCAAATTAAAACCACAATGAGGGCCAGGTGCGGTGGCTTATGCCTGTAATACCAGCACTTTGGGAGGTTGAGGTGGGTGGATCGCTTGAGGCCAGGAGTTCAAGACCAGTTTGGCCAACATGGTGAAACCCCATCTCTACTAAAAATACAAAAATTAGCTGGGTGTGTTGGTGCATGCTTGTAATCCCAGCTACTTGGGAGGTTGAGACATGAGAATAGCTTGAATCTGGGAGGTGGAGGTTGCAGTGAGCTGAGATCATGCCACTGCACTCCAGCCTGGACGACAGAGGAAGACTGTATTTTTAAAAAAAAAAAAAAAGAATAAAAAGAAAAGAAAAAACAAGACAAAACGAAACACACAGTGATGTACCATCTTACACCAGTTGGAATGGCTATTACTAAAAAATCAGAAAACAGATGTTAGCAAGGATGTGGAGAAAAGGGAATGCTTACACACTGTTGGTGGGAATGTAAATTAGCACAATTTCTATGGAAAACAGTATGGATATTTCTGAAAAATCTAAAAATATAACTACCATTTGATCCAGCAATTCCACTACCATACCGGCTATCTACCCAAAGGAAAAGAAATCATTATATTAAAAAGACACATGCACTTGTATGTTTATTGCAGTGCTATTCACAATAGCAAAGTCATGGAATTAATCAAAGTATCCATCAGCAGATGATTAGATAAAGAAAATGTGAGATACACACACACACACATACACATATATATATATTCCACGGAATACTACTCAGCCATAAAAAAGAATGAAATCGTGTCTTTTGCAGCAACAGGGATGGAACTGGAGGCCATTATTCTAAGTGAAATAACTCAGAAACAGAAAGTCAAATACCACATGTTCTCACTTATAAGTGGGCCGTAAACAATGTGTACACGTAGACACACAAAGTGGAATAATAGACACTGGAGACCCCAAAAGATGGGAGAAGTTTCACCCAGGAGTGAAACTGCTGAGTCATAAGGCAAGTATATGATAAGTTTTATAAGAAACTGTCAGAACATTTCTCAAAATGATTTTTAAAAACTTTTTTTTTTTTTTTGAGATAGAGTCTCCCTCTGTCTGGCCCAGGCTGGAGTGCAGTGGTGCAAATCTCGGCTCACTGCAGTTTCCACCTCTCGGATTCAAGTGATTCTCCTGTCTCAGCCTCGGGACTACAGCCATCTTCTACCACACCCGGCTAATTCTGTATTTTTAGTAGAGACGGGTTTCACCATGTTGGCCAGGCTGGTCTCAAACTCCTGACCTCAGGTGATCCACCCACCTCAGCCTCCCAAAGTGTTGGGATTACAGGCGTGAGCCAACGTGCCCGGTCAAGATTTAATTTTTTTCGAGCAGTTTTCACAGCAAAATTGAGAAGAAGGTATAGAGATTTCCCACATATCCCCTGTCCCTCACGTGCCGAGCACTCCACACCATCAACATCCCCTACCAGAGTGGTCCATTTGTTACAACCAACGAACCTATACTGAGACATCATTATCACTCAGTCCGTAGTGTAGCTCAGGGTTCATTCTTGGTGTTGTACATTCTATGGGTTTGGACAAATGTATAATGGCATGTATCCACCATTATAGCATCATATGGCATATTTTCACTGCCCCCAAAATACTCTGTGCTCTGCTCATTCCTCCCTTCCCACCTCTCTCATCTTTTTACTGCCTCCGTAAGTCTAAAGTGATTTGACATTTAACACCACTACCAATAATATATGAGAATTTCAGTTGCTCTGCATGTTTTCCTCTGCAAGTTTTATAGTTTTAACTTTCATGTTTAGGGTTTTTTGTTTTTGTTTTAGAGATGGGATCTTGCTCTGTTGCCCAGGCTAGAGTGCAGTGACACCACTGTAGCTCACTGCAGTCTCCAATGCTTGGATTCAAGCAATCTTCCCATTTCAGCCTTCTGAGTAGCTGGGATTGCAGGTATGAGCCACTGTACCCAGCTATGCTTAGGTTTTAAAACATATATATTTCAGGTCAATTTTTGTGTATGATGTGAAATGGGTAAAGGTTCATTTTTCCATATGGATATCCAGTTGTCCCAGTTCCATTTGTTGACAAGACTTACCTTTCCCCATTGGATTACTTTGGTGCTCTTATTTAAAATTAAGTATTAGAGCTCTCTATTTTGTTCCATTGATACATTATTGCCCTTATAGTCCTTATAAATCTTATAGAGTCCTTGTAGCAGTACCATAATCTTAACTACTTGAGGTTAGGTAGGAAAGCCTTCCAAATTTATCTTCTGGACTGCTTTGCCTATTCTAAGTCATTTGCATTTCCAAATAGCTTTTGAATTAGTTGACATATTGCTACCAAATAATCTTTATGGGATTATACCTGAGATTAAGTTAAATTTATAGATCAGTTTGGGGAGAATTGATATTTTAATATTTTTGTGTCTTTCAATTCATGAACATCTTATATATTTCCATTTATTTAGGTCTTCTTCAATTTCATTCAGAAATGTTTTACACTTTTCAGTATAGACATCTCACATAATTTTTGTTAAATTTATTCTTATGATTATATGTATTTTAATCCTTTTGTAAGTCAACTTGTTTTTTAGACTTTATTTTCCAATTGTTTCATACAGTATATAAATATCTAATTAATTTTTGTATATTACCCTTGTGTATGTGACCTCACTAAATTCAGGTGTTAGTTCTAGTAGTTGTTTTATAGCTTCCCTGAGATTTTCTACCTAAACAATTATGTTATGCCATCTGCAAATAGAAAAGATTGTATTTCTTTTTATTGCCTTATTGCAATGCTTAGGATCTTTGGGACCCTATTGATTAGAATTGGGTGAGTGTGCACTTATCTTGGTCAGTTTGGACTAATATATCAAATATACCATAGACTGGGTGGCTCAAATAACAAGCATTTATTTCTCACAATTCTGAAGGCAGGTAAGCCCAAGATCAGGTGCCAGCAGATCCAGTGTGTGGTGAGGGACCCACTTCCTCCCCCTCCTCCTCCTCCTCTTCTTCTTCTTCTTCATCTTCTTCTTTCTTCTTCTTCATCTTCTTCTTTCTTCTTCTTCCTCCTCCTTCTCCTCTTCTTTCTCTTCTTTCTTTTTTATTTATTATTATTATTATTTTGAGATGGAGTTTTGCTCTGTCGCCCAGCTCTGGAGTGCAATGTCGAGATCTTGGCTCACTGCAACCTCTGCCTCCAAGGTTCAGGCAATTCTCCTGCCTCAGCCTCCCAAGTAGCTGGGATTACAGGTGCCTACCACCATGCCCAGCTACTTTTTTTGTATTTTTAGCAGAGACAGGGTTTCACCATGTTGGTCAGGCTAGTCTCGAACTCCTGACCTTCAGTGATCCACCCACCTGGCCTCCCAAAGTGCTGGGATTACAGGTGTGAGCCATCGCACCCAGCCCTTCTTTTTTCTAAGACAGGGCCTCACTGTGTTTACCCAGCTGGAGCATAGAGGCAGGATCACGGCTCACTGCAGCCTCAATCTCCCAGCCTCAGATGAACCTCCCACCTCAGCATCCTGAGCAACTGGGACTACAGGAATGTGCCACTATGTCAGGCTAATTTTTTTTTTTTTTTTAATTTTTTGTAAAGACGAGGTTTTACTATGTAGCCCAGGCTGGTCTCAGACTGCTGGGCTCAAGCAATCCCAGCCTCCCAAAGTGCTGAGATTGTAGGCATGAGCCACTGCACCTGGCCTCTGGATATCTTCATATGTTCTTATATTCTTATGGAGGAGAAAGAAAGCAAGTTCTCCCGTGTTTTTCCTTAAAAACGCACTAATCTCATTCATGAGGGCTCTACCCTTATGATCTATTTACTTCCTGAAGGCCCTATCTCTAAATACCATCGTACTGGGCATTAGTCTTCAACATAGAATGTTGAGGATTCATATTCAGTTCATAGCCTCATCCTTGCCTTGTTTCTGACATTAGGGGGAAAGTGTTTAATTTTCCTCACTAAGTATTATGTTAGCTCCGTGATTTTCTCAGACGCCCTTTATAAGATTAAGAAAGTTTACTTCTATTCCTAGTTTGCAGGGTGCTCCTTTATTTTGATTTTTTTTTTTTTTTAATTGAGACAGGGTCTCACCATGTTGCCCAGGCTGGTCTTGAACTCTTGGCCTCAAGCAATCCTCCCGCCTCAGCCACCCAAAGTGCTGGGATTATAGGCATGAGCCACCATGCCCAGCTTGAGTGTTCTTTTGAAAAATCCTGAATGGGTGCTGGATTTTGTCAAATGCTTTTTCTGCATCTACTGAAAGTGATCATATGGGTTTTTTTTTTTTCCTTTCTAGTCTGTTAATCAGTGAATTACATTGACTGATTTTTGAATGCTAAACCAACCTTGTATTCCTGAGATAAATCACAATTGGTCATGATGCATTACTCTTTTTAAATATATCATTGAATTTTATTTGCTAATGTTTTGTTATTTTTTTGGTCTATGTTCATGGGAGATGTGGCTCTGTAATTTTCTCTTTTTTTCCGTAATGGGTTTGTCAGGTTTTGGTAATTGGATTGTGATGGGCTCATAGAATAATTTGGAAAGTTTTCTTATCCCCTTTGTTTTCTGCAAGAGTTGCATGAGGTTGGTCTTCTTTCTTTCTTAAAGAAAGCTAGGACTTGCTCATGAAATTATTTGGGCCTGGAACTTTCCTTGTGGAAAGGTTTTCAATAACAAATTCAATTTCTTTAATATTTATGGATATTTATATTTTCTGTCTCACTTTGGGTCATTTTTGATAACTCGTCTTTCAAGGAATTCATACATTTTATTTAAATTGTTGAATTTATTGACAAAGTTATTCATAATATTATCACTTTTTAGTCTTCAACGTTTGTGACATTTGTAGTGCTAACTCCTCTTTCATTCCTAATATTTGATCATTTGTGGGGTTTTTCTTTTTTTTTTCTTGATATCTGACTAGGGTTTAATCAATTTTTAAACATCTTTTAAGGCCAGCACGATGGCTCACACCTGTAATTCCAGCACTGCGGGAAGCCAATCAAGGGGGATAGTTTGAGCCCAGGAGTTTGAGACCAGCCTGCACAACATAAGGAGATCCCATTGCTACGAAAATCTAAAAATTAGTCAGGTGTGGTGATGTGGACTTACAGTCCTAGCTACTCAGGAGGCTGAGGCAGGAGGGTTACTTGAGCCCAGGAATTTGAGGCTGCAGTGAGTTATGATTGCACCACTGCACTCCAGCCCAAATGACAGCAAGACGCTATCTCTAAAACATAAAATCGTTTAAAAGATTTAACTCTTCACTTTGTTAATTTTCTCTGTTGTTTGTTTTCTGTAGCATTGATTTCTACTTTTAGTTTTATTATTTTCTTCCTCTAATTAATTTGGTTTCCTTTTCTTGTTTGTTTGTTTGTTTTTGAGGCAGAGTCTCACTCTGTCACCTAGGCTGGAGTCTGGAGTGTAGTGGTGCGATCTCAGCTCACTACAACCTTCATCTCCTGGGTTCAAGTGATTCTCGTGCCTCAGCCTCCCAAGTAGCTGGAATTACAGGTGCCCACCACCACGCCTGGCTAATTTTTGTATGTTTAGTAGAGATGGAGTTTTACCATGTTGGCCAGGCTGGTCTTGAACTCCTGACCTCAGGTGATCTGCCCGCCTCGGCCTCCCAAGGTGCTGGAATTACAGGCGTGAGCTACTGCGCCCGGCCTCTTAGATTCTTAATGTGAAACCTTAAGTAATTAATTTTAAATCTTTCTTTTTTTCTAATACAAACATTTAAACTTTCTTCTTTTCTAATATAAGTATTTAAACTATAATTTTCCCCCAACGACTGCTTTAGCTGCATCTCACAGATCTTTATATGTTACATTTTTATTATCATTCAATACAAAATATTACATAATTTATTTGGGGTTTTATTATTTGACTTGTGGACTATTTAGAAGTATATTGTTTGGGCCAGGTGCGGTGGCAGTGGCTCACGACTGTAATCCCAGCACTTTGGGAGGCCAAGATGGGTGGCTCAACCACTCCTGAGGTCAGGAGTTCCAGATCAGCCTGGCCAACATTGGTGAAACCCCATCTCTACTAAAAACACAAAAATTAGCTGGGCATGGTGGCAGGTGTCTGTAATCCCAGCTACTCGGGAGGCTGAAGCAGGAGAATCGCTTGAACTTGGGAGACAGAGGTTGCAGTCAGCCAAGATTGCTCCATTGCATTCCAGCCTGGGCAATAAGAGCAAAACTCCTTCTCAAAAAAAAAAAAAAAAAAAAAAAAGAGAGAGAGAGAAAGAAGAAGTATATTATTTAATTGCTGGATATCTTATTTTTATTGATTCTCAATAAAATTTCTATTGTGGTCAGAAAACATATTCTGTGTAACTTCACTCCTTTAAAATGCATTGCGTCTTGCTTCATGGTCTAGCATATGATATGCACTAGTGAATATGCTATGGACATTTGAAAAGTTCTATGTCTATTCTGCAATTGTTAGATGTAGTGCATATATACTACATTTTTATTGGTTTATTTTTGGTCTAATTGCTCTATTAAGTGCTGAAACAGGGGTGTAAAAATCTTCAACTATGATTATGAAATTGTCTCCTTTTTCCTTTAATTTTATGAATTTTTGCCTGATGTACTTCAGACCTCTATTCTTAGGAACATACACATTTATGATTTTTACCCCCATATAATAATGAAATACTTCCTTTATCTCTAGAAATATTCTTTTTCTTGAAGTCTATTTGATATTAATATAACCACTCCAGCTTTCTTATACCTACTTTTTACAAGGTATAACTTTTTTTTTTTTGTATTTACTTTCAACCTACATTTAAAGTGGGTCTTTTCTAGATGGCATATTATGGGTTTTTTTAATTCATTAGGGCAATATGACTTTTAATTATAGTGTTTAGTGCATTAACACTAATGTAAATATTGATATAGTTAGACTTGGGGATAGCATTTTATGCCTTGATTTTTTTTTCTTTTTGAGGAGTCTCCTTTAGCATTTCATGCAGTACATAACCTATTTGTGATATTTTCTCCCCTTTGAATAAAATATGAACACACCTTAATTTTGCCTTTATTATCAAAGGATATTTTCACTACATATAATATTCTAGGTTGCTAGAATTTTTTAAAGCTTTGTTTGTTTGTTTGTTTGTTTGTTTTTTGAGACAGAGTCTCCCTCTCTCACCCAGGCTGGAGTGAAGTGATGTGATATGATCTCGGCTCACTGAAACTTCTGCCTCCCAGGTTCAAGCGATTCTTCTGCCTCAGCCTCCCAAGTAGCTGGGATTACAGGTGCCCGCTGCCAAGCCCAACTAATTTGCGTATTTTTAGTAGAGACTGGGTTTCACCATGTTGGCCAGGCTGGTCTTGAACTCCTAGCCTCAAGTGATCCTTCCACCTCAGCCCCCCAAAGTGTTCAGATTACAGGTGTGAGCCACTGCACCCAGCCTAAAGCATTTTTTCTTTAAGCAAATTTTTAAAGCATTTTTGACCTCCATAGTCTTTAATAAGAATTCAGTGGCCAGGTGCAGTGGCTCACACCTGTAATCCCAGCACTTTGGGAGGTCGAGGCAGGCAGATCACGAGGTCAAGAGTCTGAGACCAGTCTGGCCAACACGGTGAAACCCCGTCTCTACTAAAAATACCAAAAACAAAACAAAACAAAACAAAAACTGGCCGGGCATGGTGGTGGGCGCCTGTAATCCCAGCTACTCGGGAGGCTGAGGCAGGAGAATGGAGTGAACCCAGGAGGTGGAGCTTGCAGTGAGCCGAGATTGCGCCACTGCACTCCAGCCTGGGTGACAGAGCAAGACTCTGTCTCAAAAAAAATAAATAAATAAAAATAAAAAAATTCAGTGGTCATTAAAATAATTGTTCCCTTATATGTAATATATTAGTTTTTCTTGCTCCTTTTAAGATTTTCTCTTTACTTTTGGTTCTCAAGAAGTTGATAATGATGTGCTTGAGAGTAGTTTATTGTATTCATTTTGCTTGGTATTTACTGAGGTCCTTGAATCTGTAAATTTGTTTTTCAAAAAAATTTAGTACATTTTAAACCATTATTTCTTACTTTTTTTTGTTTGAGACAGGGTCTTGCTCGGTTGCCCAGGATGGAATGCAGTGGTGCAAACAAGGCTCATTACAACCTCGACCTCCTGAGCTCAAGCAATCCTCCTGCCTCAGCCTCCTGTGTAGCTGGGACCACAGGCATGCACCACCACACCCAGCTAATTTTTATTTATTGATTGATTGATAGCGATGGGGTCTTGCCATATTGCCCAGGCTGGTCTTGAATTCCTGGGCTCAAGTGATCCTCCTTTCTTGACCTCCCAAACTGCTGGGTTTATCGGCATGAACCGCCACACCCGGCACCATTATTTCTTCACATATGTTTTCTGCCCTCATCCTACCCCTCTCCTTCCGGTATTCCATTTACATGGATGTTAATCTTTCTGATATGATCTCCTGGGTACCTGAGGCTCTGTTCTTCAGCCTGGATAATTCCCATTGATTTATCTTCAAATTCACTGACTTTTCTCCTTTTCTCTCATCTTCAATAAGTTCCCAGTATATTTTTTACTTCAGATATTGTATTTTTCAGTTATACAACTTCTATTTCGTTCTTTTTGTCTTGTCTTTCTTTCTTTTTTTTTTTTTTTATTTTTTTATTACAGAGTTTTGCTCTATCACCCAGGCTGGAGTGTGGAGTGCAGTGGTGTGATCTCGGCTCACTGCAACCTCTGCCTCCCAGGTTCAAGCGATTCTCATGCCTCAGCCTCCCAAGTAGCTGTGCTACCGGTGTGCACCATCACACTCAGCTAATTTTTGTATTTTTAGTAGAGATGGGGTTTCGTCATGTTGGCAGGCTGGTCTTGAGCCCCTGGTCTCAAGTGATCCACCTGCCTTGGACTCCCAAAGTGTTGGGATTACGGGCATGAGCCACTGCACCCAGCCTATTTCCTGTATTTTATTCATTATAAGTGTATTTTCCCTTATGATACGGAGCATAGTTAAAATAGCTATCTTAAAACACTTTTCTGCTGGTTCTAACATCTGGGTCATCTTAAGGGCATTCTCCATGAACTGTTTTTTCTCCTAGAATGGGTCATGTTTTCTTGTTTCTTATATACGAAGTAGCTTGGGATTATATCCTGGACTTTGTGAGTGATAAGCTGTAGAAACTTTGGATTCTAGTATGTGTCTCTTAAAAGTGCTGTTTTTGTTGTTTTGTATTTTTTTAAATAAACAATTGCCTTGGCTGAACCCAAACTGTAACTTCTGTGTCCTCTGTGGTGGGTGGCAGCTGAAATGTCAGCTCAGTTATTTTAGTCTTGGATGCATTGTTTGGAACCTGCCCAGTGGATGCTAGTTCAGGAGGCATCCAGAGACTTGGGCATAGTTTACACATGGAATTTGGGGTTTCCCTTACCTAGTTCTCTCCTTTCTGGGAGTTACTCCCTCAATTTCCAGCTACAGTGGAAACTCTGTCTTTTGATTCTTATGTGAGTAAGACTGGATTTTCTTTTTTTCTTTTTTTCTTTTTTGAGATGGAGTCTTACTCTGTTGCCCAGGCTGGAGTACAATGGCATGATCTCGGCTTACTGCAACCTCTGCCTCCTGGGTTCAAGGGGACCTTACTGGTCCCCTGCCTCAGCCTCCTGAATAGCTGGGATTACAGGCGTGCACCGCCATGCCTGGCTAAATTTTTGTATTTTTATTAGAGGCAGGGTTTCACCATGTTGGCCAGGCTGGTCTCGAACTCCTAACCTCAAGTCATCTGCCCACCTTGGCCTCCCAAAGTGCTGGGATTACAGGCATGAGCCACTGTAACCGGCCAAGACTGGATTTTCTATCCAAGTTTTAGTAACTCCACAGAGGGCAGATTATGCTTTTCTTTTCTTTTGTGCAAAGCGCTGTTGAAATGTGCAGATCACCTAGTGCCTTTCCCTTCTTTCAAATGTCTTTTCCCTCCAGTTTCTGCCTGCTTGTTGGTTGCTCTCTGTGGCTTTCAGATATTTGTTTACCATATTTTGCAAGAGTCTATGGTTGTCATCTGAGGCAGGATTGGTTTGATAGAGATTCAAACTACTCAGCTCTTGGCAAAAGTCGAACCTATTTTTACCTGCTTTTTATCCTCTTGGTTTTCAATCAAAGCTTGTCTTTTGTGGACCTGGTTTTTATTGATTGAGTGTTGGGCATTGTGTATGAAAAAATTATAGAAATAATTTGAAATTCTGGATGATGTGATCTTTCTCCAGAGAGGATGTTCTTTTGCTTTTGGCAGACGGATAAGCTAGAGGCAGCTCATCTTATTCCAATTGGGGAGGAATTGAGATGATTCAAAGTTGGACTTCATCCTTGTGAGGGCTGATCTATTTCCAGGGTTCATTCAAAGGAAGCTGGGAATGTTTACCTGATTCCCCATCTTTCACAGATCCTCAACTCCAATTTTTGTCCCCTAGCCTCTGAGACTGCTGAAATTTCTGCTCAGCTTCTTGGCCTCCAAACTGTTACTTCAATTTTTAAATTAGCAAGTCCCTTGAGTGGAAATTTGCTGCCAAATACTGGGCTCACCTATCTTATATTTCCTCCCACTCTAGATCTTGGCCCCAAACTTACACTATCTTGGTAGCTCTCCAATACCTTCAAACGTAGTTTTTAATCCAGATTTTCTGGTTGTTTTTTCTCAGTGGGAGGGCTGATCCAAAACAAGCTATTCAGACTTTGCTGGATGTGGAATGCTACCACTCATTTCTAAATATTGCTATTTTCTCAACGGTTTCAGTTTAAAAAAATTTCTGGACTAAGAGTTAATTTTGATGTTGTTTATTTCTACTTCCATCTCATCAAACTCAGAGGAAGTGACCTATATAATTTATGATATGTGTTAAGATTTATTTTAAGGGATAATACAGTCAGCATTTTGTTTCATGGATGGTTGAAAAGAGTATCTATTTTCTGTTTGATGGGTAGAAAATTATATCTATCATCTATCTAATAAATTAAACTTGTTGAGTATGCCATTCAACTCCCTGTATCCTTATTTACTTTATATTTACTTATTTTAAATTTATTTATTTTTGATGTCATTTCTGAGGGAGGTGGACACTAAAACATACCATCATTTTGGGGATTTATTTATTTCTCATTTCTTTTCCATCAGTATTTGCTTTGTATATTTTTAAGTCATGCTAAAATTACATAGAAGTTCAGTTGTTTTATTTTTCTGGTGGTTTGTCATATTTTCTCCTTTAATAAGTTTTACCTAAATTAATTTTTCTACATTTGTACAAATACTACCTTCTGATGGTTATCATTTGTGTGGTAGAGTTTCCAAATATGGTTGCCAACAATTCTTCCTGTCCCTATAAGTGCATCTGCCTGCAGAAGTGGAGTCTAATTCCCTTGACCTGAAATCCAGGCTGGCCTTGTGACTTGCTTTGGCTGACAGAATGTGGCAGAACTGACATGGTGCCAATTCCTTGCCTAGCCCTTAAGCAGCTCCAGGAGTTTTCAACATCATGCTTTGGCAACACTACCGCCACGAAGTACAGACGTTCACGCAAGACTGAGTGATGGGACACGGTGTGGAGAGAGCCTTCACATTGGAGCAGGTGCCAGATGTAAGTAAAGCTTCTTGGATCTTCCAGCCCAGCCACATACTGAATACAACCACGTGAGGGTCACCAGATGAGTCCACATGGAGCAGAAGGACAGCCCAGCCCAGCCCTGACAGAGATCTTGACCCCTACAATACTGAGAAATAAGAAATCGTTACTGTTTTGCACTACTACATGTTTGGGAGTTATTTGGTACTCAGCAATAAAGAGCTGAAACAATTTGTTTGGTATATTTTCTCCCATTTATTCAAATCTTGAGACCATATTTGTATTAGTTTGTGTGTTTTCTCATTATTAAATTTTGGGAGTTCCTTCTTATCCTGGATACAAATCCTTTATAAGATATACAAGTTGAAAATATTTTCTCTCAGTATGTGGTTGTCTTTTCATTCTTTCAATAGTGTCTTTAGGCCAGGCATGATGGCTCACGCCTGTAATCCCAAAACTTTGGGAGGCCAAGGTGGGTGGATTACCTGAGGTCAGGAGTTCAAGACAAGCCTGGCCAACATGTGGAAATCCTATCTCTACTAAAACTACAAAAATTAGCCAGGTGTGGTGGCGCACACCTGTAGTCCCAGCTACTAGGGAGGCTGAGGCAGGAGGGCTGCTTGAACCTGGGAGGCAGAGGTCGCAGTGAGCCGAGATCTTGCTACTGCACTCCAGCCTGGGCTACAGAGTGAGACCCTGCCTCAAAAAACAACAAACAAACCAATAGTGTCTTTAAAAAAGGAGGAGTTCTTAATTTTGGTGAAATTCAATTTATCGTTTTTTGTTTCTCTCATGGATCATGCTTTTGGTGTCATAGCTGAGAGAACTTTGCTCATCCAAGGTAACAAAGATTTCTGCATAGTTTTCTTCTAGAAGTTTTATAGTATTAGGTTTTACACTTACACCTATGATTCATTTGGAGTATGGTGAACGGTATGGATGTAGGTTCATTTTTTTCCGTATGGATATGCAATTGTTTCAGTACTATTTATTGAAAAGACTATCCTTTCTCAGTTTAACTGCCTTGCATATTTGTTGAAAATCAACTGACCATGTATAGGTAGGTCTATTTCAGAACTCTACTCTGTTCCATTGGTCTTTGTATCTATCGTTTCTCTAACACCAACTGTTTTGACTACTGAAGTTTTATAATGAATCTTTTTTAAAAAATAATTTCAACTTTTGTTTTAGATTCAGGGGTACTTGTGTTAGCTTGTTACCCGAATATATTGCATGATGCTGAGGTTTGGGATATGACTGATCCCAGTCTTGAAACCAGGTCATATGAGTTTTTCAATTTTACTTTTTTTTCCAAAATTACTTTGGGTATCCAAGTTCTGTTGCCTTTCCACTTAACATTTTCAATCAGCTCATTCTGTTGAGATTTCAATTAGAATAGAGTTGAGTCTATAGATCAGTTTAAGGAGAATTGACATCTTAAATATATTGAATTTTTCAATATATGAATAATGTATACCTCTCCAATTATACACGTTTTCTTTGATTTCTTTCATCAGTGTTTTGTAGTTTTCAGAATACATATCTTGCACAAATTTTGTTAGATTTATACCAAAGCATTTTATGTTTGTCGATACCATTGTAATTGGTACATTTTATTTTGATTTACAATTGTTCATTGCTATTATATTGAAACACAATTGATTTTAATGTATTACATTGTATCCTGAAAACTTCGTAACTTCTTTCACTTTAGTTCTTGTATCTTTTGTTAGATTCTTTGAGATTTTTCTACTAGACAATCATGTCCTCTCTGAATGGAGTTGTATTTCTCACTTTCCAAACTGTGTGTCTTTCATTTCTCTTTCTTGCCTCATTGCACCGTCTAGGACTTCCAGAACAACACTGAATAGGAGCAGCAGTAGTTGACATCCTTGCCTTGTCCCTCATCTTAAACTGGAAGTATTCAGTCTTTCGCCATTAAATAAAATGTTACTTGTAAGAGCCTTGTTGATGCCCTTTGCCAGGTTGAGGAACTTCTGTTAGTTTGCTGAGAGATTTTTTAATCCTAAATAGATGCTGAATTTTATTTCAAAAAAATTATTCATATAATGAAATCATCATGTTTTTTTCTTCCTTTGTCTTTTAATTATTTAGTAAATTAAATTGATTGTTTTATAAATGTTAAACTGACCTTGTGTTTCCATGAGAAATTCCACTAAGCCACACTTTTGTTTATATATTGTTGGATTTGATTTTCTAGTATTTCATGGAAGATTTTTGCAGCTATGTTCATGAGCGATATTAGTTTGCAGTTTTCCTTGCTGTCTTCAAAAAATGAGTTGGAAACTGGTCCCTATTCCTTTTTTTTTTTTTAACTTTTATTTTAGGTTTAGGGGTACATGTTATATAGGTGTCACAGGGGGTTTGTTGTACAGATTATTTGTCACCCAGATACTAAGGCTAGTACCCAGTAGTTATTTTTTCTGCTCCTTTCCCTCCTCCTACCCTCCACCCTTAAGTAGACCCCAGTGTCTGTTGTTCCCTTGTGTTCATGAGTTCTCATCATTTAGCTCCCACTTATAAGTGAGAACATGCTGTATTGGTTTTCTGTTCCTGTGTTAGCTTGCTAAGGATCATGGTCTCCAGCTCCATCCATATTCCCACAAAAGACAGATCTTATTATTTTTTAATAGCTGCATAGTATTCCATGTTGCATATGTACCACATTTTCTTTCTCCAGTCTGTCATTGATGGGCATTTAGGTTGATTTCATGTCTTTGCTATTGTGAACGGTGTTGCAATGAACATTTATGTGCGTGTCTTTATGGTAGAATGACTTATATCTCTGGGTATATACCCAGTAATGGGATTGCTTGGTTGAATGGTAGTTCTGTTTTTAGGTCTTTGAGGAATTGCCACACTGCTTTCCACAATGGTTGAACTAATTTACACTCCCACCAACAGTGTATTAAGTGTTCCCTTTTCTCCACAACCTCAACAGCAGGTTATTTTTTGACTTTTTAATAATAGCCACGCAGACTGGTGTGAGATGGTGTCTCACTGTTGTTTTGATTTGCATTTCTCTAATGATCAGTGATATGGAGCTTTTTTCATATTCTTGTTGGCTGCATGTATGTCTTCTTTAGAAAAGTGTCTATTCATGTCCTTTGCCCACTTTTTAGTGTTTTTTTTCTTGTAAATTTGTTTAAGTTCCTTACAGATGCTGGATATTAGAACTTTGTCAGATGCTTAGTTTGCAAATATTTTCTCCTATTCTGCACATTGTCTGCTTACTCTGTTGATAGTTTATTTTGATGTGCAGAAGCTTTTACGTTTAATTAGATCCCATTTGTCAATTTTTGCTTTTGTTGCGATTGCTTTTGGCATCTTTGTCGTGAAATCTTTGTCCCTTTCTATGTCCAAGATGGTATTGCCTAGGCCCATATTCTTATATATTATGGAAAAGTTTGTACACAATTGGTGTTAGTTCTTCCTTAAATATTAGATATAATTCTCCAATAAAGCCAACTGGGCTTGAAGTTATCTTTGCTGTAAGTTTTAACATTGTAACTATGAATTTGATTTCCTTAATAGATATAGGACTAATCAGGTTACTTATTTCTTCTTTAGTGAGCTTTGATAGTTGACACCTTTCAAGGACTTTGTCCATTTTATCTAAGTGGTTAAATTTATGAAGATAGAATTTTTTATCAAATTATCTTATTATTTCTTTAATGTCTGTAGCATCTAAAGTCATATCCAACTTTCATTTCTAATATTTGTAACTTATATTTTCTCTTCCTTTATTCTTGGCCAGGTTGATTAGAGATCTATGAATGCTGGTAATGTTTTCAATGACAAGCTAATAGTTTCATTTGATTACTTTTCTACTCTCAATTTCATTGATTCCTGCTCATATCTTTATCATTTCTTTTCTTCTATTTGATTTGTGTTTGACTTGATCCTCTTTCTGGTTGATTGACTTAGGAACTTAGATAATTGATTTGAAACTTTATTCTTTTCTGATATAAATATTTGATGCTATACATTTTCTCTAAATACTGCTTTAGCTGCATCCAATAAATTTTGATATATTGTATTTTCATTTTCATTTTGTTATGTTGTATTTTCATTTTTATTCACTTTAAGATATTTTCTTATTGCCCTTGTGACTTATACTTTGACCCAGAGGTCATCTATAAATGTATTAGTTTCATTTCCAACCATTTTCCAATTATCTTTCTGTTACTGATCTTTTCTTTTTTGTATTTTATTTTATTTTTTTCTAGCCTATTATTGATCTTCAGTTTGATTCCATTATATATGATAACATATTTTGTGTAAATTCAATTATTTTAAATTTGTTTTTATTTTTTGGCCCAGAATATGATCTATCTTGATTAATATTTCATGTGTACCTCAACAGAATATATATTCTGTTGCTGGGCAGGATATTCTTTAAAATTGAATTAGGTGAAGTTTCATGATATTTTGTTTATAATTTTTCTGGTTTTTGTCTACTTATTATTTTTATTACTAGAGGAAAATGTTGAAATCTCCAAGTATAATTGTGGACTTGTCCATTTCTCCTTTCAATTCTATCAAATTTTGCTTCATGTATTTTTGAACCTCTGTTGTTACGTGTTCTTATGTCTTCTTGGTGAATTGACTTCTTTATTGTTATGTAATTTCCTTCTTTATCCACAGCAATACTCCTTGTTCTGATGTCTATCTTGTCTGATATTAATATAGCCACTCTAATTTTCTTTTAATTAGTGTTCAGAAGGTCTATCTTTTCTAACTCTTTTATTTTTACCCTGTCTATGCTTTTATATTTAAAGTGGGTTTCTTGTAGACAGAATATAGTTGGGTCTTGCTATTTTTTTAAATCCAACCTGACCATATTTTTCTTTATTTGGTGTATTTAGACTCTGTGCCTTAATAAAATCATTGAAATGGCCAAAGTAAAATATAGCATTTTGCTTGCTGTTTTTTATTTGTTCCATCTGTTCTGTTTCTTTTTTCCCCCTTCTTTTGGATTGATTTTTTTTATGATGCTCACTAGTGGCTTATTATTTATACATCTTTAAAAATATGTTGGTAGTTGCCCTATGGTTTATAATACACATATATGATTGATATCAATCTACTTTCAAGTAATATTATACTGTTTCATGTGTAGTGTAAGGAACATACAATGGTATACTTCTGATTTCTCTCTCCTATCCTTTGTGCTATTTTAACATACATTTTACTTTTACATATACTATAAACCCATAATACATTGAATTTTATATTTAATTTAATTTAGGCTATTTCCATCACTTCATTTCTTAGTACAGATCCAAGCTACTATCTGGTATTGTGTTAGTCCATTTTGCATTGCTGTAAAGGAATATCTGAGACTGGATAATGTATAAAGAAAAGAGATTTAATTGGCTCACAGTGCTGCAGGCTGTACAGGAGGCACAGTGCCAGCATCTGCTTCTGGGGAGGCCCTCGGCAAGCTTACAATCATGGCAGAAGGCAAAGAGGGAGTAGGCAAATCATTTGTTGAGAGAGGGAGCAAGAGAGAGAAGAGGGAGGTGCCACTTTTTTTTTTTTTTTTTTGAGATGGAGTCTCACTCTGTTGCCCAGACTGGAGTGCAGTGGTGCCATCTTGGCCCACTGCAACCTCCGCTTCCTGGGTTCAAGTGATTCTCCTGCCTCAGCCTCTCAAGTAGCTGGGATTACAGGTGTGTGCCACCATGCCTGACTAATTTTTTGTATTTTTTTTAGTAGAGACGGGGTTTCATCATGTTAGCCAGGATGGTCTTGATTTCCTGAACTCATGATCTGCCCACCTCCGCCTCCCAAAGTGCTGGGATTACAGGCATAAGCCACCACATCTGGCCGAGGTGCCACATTTTTAAACAACCAGACCTCACGTGAACTGCCAGAGTGAGAACTCACTCATCACCAAGGGGATGGTGCTAAGCCATTCATTAGGGATCCTCCCCCATGATCCAAACACCTCTCAGCAAGCCCATCTCCAACACTGAGGATTACACCTCAACATGAGATTTGGATGGAAGAAACATCCAAACCATCTCAGATATCTTACTCCTTCTACCTAAAAAAGTTCTTTTAACATGTGTTCAGTGAGGATCTTTCAGTAATAAATGTTCTCAGTCTTTGTCTAAAAAGTTCTCATTTCTCCTAAGTTTTTTGAAAGATGTTCTTACTAAGTAGAAAATTTTAGTTTGACAGGTATGTTATCTTTCAATACTTTAATGATGTTACTCCAAGAACTTCTGAACTTGTGTAGTTTCTGCTGAGAGATCTGCTGTAGTTCCCATCCTTGTACCTTTGAATATAATGTGCCTTTTATTTCTGGCTGCCTATAAGATTCAAGATTTTCTCATAAATTCTCAGGGGTTTGAATATGATGTAATTCTCTCTTTAAAAAATTATCCTCCTTGGCATTCTCTAAGCTTCCTGGATCTGTGATTTGTTATTTGTTGTCTTTCATTAATTTTAGGGAGATTCTCAGCAATTATCTTTTTAAATATTTCTTCTGACCTGTTTCCTCTCTCTCTTCTACTTCTGGGATTCCAATTACAGGCATATTAGACCGTTTGACATTGTCCCACATCAGTAGGTACTAACTTAGTCCTTTTACCACTTCCTAAATGATGCAGTTTCCTGAAGTAAATAACTTAACTCCATTTACCTCCTTGTGATCTTTATGATATTGTTATCATATATTTTACTTTCATCTACGTATAAACCTCACAACACATTTGTGTTATGAACAGTTTAAAAATATTTGCCCTGGTATTTGTCTATTTTTCTTCACTCTTTCCTGAAGTTCTGTACATCTCTCTGGACTCAGTTTCCTAATCTGAAGAAGTCTTCTTTACTCTGTGAAGCTTCTGGCAATAAATTTTTCAACCTTTGTGTATTTGAAATATTATTGTTTCACCTTCAGTATTTTTTTTTCAAATTTTTGGAGAAACATTAAGAGGACATCACTTTCAGTTTTGAAGAGTATTTTGTTGTGTGTAGCATTCTAAGTTGCCAGAATTTTCCCTTCTATACTTTAACAATTTCATTATGCTGTGTTCTCTCTTCTGGGATTTCCATTGAAAAGTCAGCTTTACATCTTACTGTCTTTGAAGATGGGTAATGTGTCTTTTTCCTCCCTGTGTCTCTTTCTATTTTAAAATAATCTCTATCTTTTGTTTTCAACAATTTATCTATAATGCCCTTTGATGTGGTTTTCTTTATTTTTAACCTCCTGGGTTTGCTGAACTTCCTGTATTTTTTGGTTACTCCCATTTTGCAGTTTTGAAAAATTCTGTCATTATCTCTTCAAATGTTTTTCTACTCCATTTTCTTTCTTCTCTATTCCTGGAACTACAATTACACAATGATAATAGAGGAAAGAGAGGAAGGCTTTTTTTTTTTTTTTTTCACTGTGTCACCTATGTCTTCGTTCTATATTTTCCATTCATTTGCCTTCTTCCATGTTTCTGACTTATCTAAATATTTTCTTTGGACCTATTTCCCTCTTCACTAATTACCTTTTCAGCTGCATCTAAACTACTGTTAAGCTCATTTAATGAGTTTTTTAGTTTTGATATTCTTATTTTAGAATGTTCACTTGATTATGCTTGTACATTTCAAATATCTGTTAATATTTTCCATCTTTGCATTCATTTTGTCCATCTTTTCCACAATTTTATGTAACACACTAATTGTAGTTATTTTAAAGCCCTTGTCTAATAACTCCATTATCTAGTTTATCTATGGCTTTGCTTCTTTGTTTTTTCTTCTATTGATTATTGGTCACATTTTCCTCTCACTGTACATATCTAACAATTTAAAAAATTATGCCACACACTGCACATAAAAGAATCACAAAGGCTCCAGATTTCCCCGTTCCTCTGTTAAGCAGATAGGATGGGAAAGCTGATCACCTCAGTACAATCAGGAATCGAGGTGGGTCAAGACCTAGTTGCACTTTTAGTAAGTCTCAGACTATTTCTGATTCACTCCTGTTCTTTGGGTCTGGTTCTCCTGGGCTTCTGATTGAGAGGCTGGAAGATCTCTATCTTGTCCACTCTAAATGATGGTGAGAGATTCAGATCCTTCCTTTGGAGGTTTGAGCTTAGTTCTTTAGTCTCTTGATGGGGGGGTCCCCTGTGTTGGTGGCAGTCCCCTCCCTCTGTTGGGATTCAGCACAGTGAAACCACCGGAGATTTCACTCCACTTTCCAGAAGTTTTTGGCCCAGCCACTCAGCCTCCACACAGACCCAGAACTCAAATAATGCTCTGCGAGGAACACCAGCCACACATTGGGAATTCCTTTAGTTTTCACCCATCACATGGGCATTACAAGAAAGCCACCAAAAGCTTTTTTGGCTTCTCTTTCCTTCATCAGAGCCTCTCAGCCTGAGTCAAGCGAGATCTTCAGTCCAAGCCTAGAACTGGGAAATGCTACCAGAGAGGAAAACAGTTACTGTAACCCCACAAGGGGCTCACCTTGCCTGCTGCCTAGCCAGAGCAGATTTAGCAAGACAGCGGAATTGCTATAGAGAGTAATTCACACAGAGCCGGCTGTGCAGGAGATTGGATTTTTATTATTACTCAAATTAGCCTCCCTGAGCATTTGGGGAGCAGGATTTTTAAGGACAACTTGGTGGGTGGGGGGAAGCCAGTGAGCCGGGAGTGCTGATTGGTCAGGGATGAAATCACAGGAAGTAGAAGCTGCCTTCTTGTGCTGAGTCAGTTCATGGGTGGGGGTCAAAAGATCAGATGAGCCAGTTTATTTATCTGGGTGGTGCCAGCTGATCCATCAAGTGTAGGGTCTGCAAAATGTCTCAAACACTGATCTTAGGGGCAGTTTAGGGAGAGTCAGAATCTTGAAGCCTCCAGCTGCGTGATTCCTAAACCATAATTTCTAATCTTGTGGCCGATGTTAGTCCTACAGCAATCTAGTCCCCAGGCAAGAAGGAGGTCTTCTTTGGGAAAGCACTGTTTTAAACTTTAAACTTTGTTTTAAACTATAAAGTATAAACTAAGTTTCTCCCAAAGTTAGTTCAGCCTACGCCCAGGAATGAACAAGGACAGCTTGGAGGTTAGAAGCAAGATGGAGTCAATTAAGTTAGATCTCTTTCACTTTCTCAGTCATAATTTTGCAAAGGCGGTCTCATTATGATCACCAACTTACCTAGGGGGAATTCTTCCCTCTCTGGATTTTAGTTCGTCTTGACCTCCTTACCATAGCTCAGTGATGCCTCTAATGACTTTGCAATTTATTTCCTTTTTACCTAACTAATGAAGTGAGAGGATTGGCCAGCCATAACCGACCATATCCTACCGAGAAACAGAAATCTCCTTCCAATAAATGTTTAAGACATATTTAAACTTGCATTTTTCTATGTATGTCTAGAGTTCCTCCATGTTTCTATCCTCTCCTTGAAGAAGTTAGTGACACTTTCACTCCCCATCCTTACTCCTGAATACATTCCACATTGAAATTATGTGGGGTTTTTGTTCCTACATTGTTATTGTCATCATTGCTATTGCTGCGCTAGCTGTTGCTGCTATTATGTTATGCAAATATTAGACTTAGCTCCAAAGTTTTATTTTTTTAAAATCACTGTTTCCTGTACTCTTTGTCTTTTTGGCCTTGTGTTCACTTTCTTTTTCTTGAGTACATTCTCGAGCAGTTCCTTTAGAGTCTGTGAGTAATAAATTTGTTTAGAGAGAATCTGTCCAAAACATCTCATTTTCCTCTCACTTTTTTTTTTTTTTTTGATTGAGACAGTCTGGCTCTGTCACCCAGGCTGGAGTGCACTGGCACCATCTCAGCTCAATGCAACCTCTGCCACCCGGGTTCAAGCGATTCTCATGCCTCAGCCTCCCCAGTAGCTGGGACTACAGGTGCGCACCACCATGCCTGGCTAATTTTTTTGTATTTTTAGTAGAGACAGGATTTTGCCATGTTGACAAGGCTGGTCTCGAACTCCTGACCTCAGGTGATCTTCCCGCCTCGGCCTCCCAAAATGTTGGGGTTACAGATGTAAGCCACTGTGCGGGGCCTCCTCTCACTTTTGAAGTCTAGTTAAGATAGGTATATGATCTTAGGATCAAAATAATTTCCTAGAGAATTTGAATCTCTTTTTCCATTGCCTTCCAATGTTGTTAAAGAGAAGTCACTTGCCAATCTAATTCTTATTTCTCTGAGAATAAGTAATCTTGCTCTCTTTCTCTCTCAAGACTTTTCTCACTGAAATTTTACCCATGTCTAGGAATCCCTGTACCTCTGACCTCTGCCCCCCAAAATTCTCTTACTTAGCACCTGATTGATCCTCTCAATCTAAAGATTCTTGTATTTGTTCACTTTGAGGAAAGGTCCTCTATTGATTGATTGATTATCTTTTCTCCATTTTCTCCTTATGGGAACTTCTACTAAGTACTAGATAAATATTGAAACTTCTGTGTGTAGTCTCTATGCCATTTAATTGTGTGGGGTTTTTGCACTACAGTCTGAGAGAATCCCTCAGCTTATTTTAAATTAATTCATTCTTTCAAGAGCAGTTTTGAAATATGTCCACGATTCAGAAAAATATAAAGAATAAGTAATATAATAAACAGACTAGCACATATCACCCAACCACTCAAACTTGTCAGATTGTAACATTTCCCCATATTTGATTCCTATCTTTATTTTATTTCATTTTGTGTGTGGTGTGTGTATGTGTGTGTTTTGAGACAGAGTCTCACTCTGTCACCAAGCTGGAGTACAATGGTGCAATCTTGGCTCACTGCAACCTCAACCTATTAGGTTAAAGTGATTCTCCTGCCTCAGCCTCCTGAGTAGCTGGGACTACAGGCACATGCCACCATGCCCGGCCAATTTTTGTATTTTTTATTAGAGACGGGGTTTCACCATGTTGGCCAGACTGGTCTTGAACCAAGTGTTCTGCCTGCCTCAGCCTCCCAAAGTGCTGGGATTACAGGCATGAGCCACCATGCCCGATCTGGTCTTTGTGATTTCTAATTACCTTTTTTATCATATGGTACACTTAAAATAAGTGAGTCCTATTATTGTATAGGATAGGACGCACTTATTACAAATTAAGTATTATTTGTATACGATAGAACTCACTTATTTTTTAAGTGTACCATATGATGACTTTGGTCATTGTGTGAAATTCTGTAGCCATCAGCACAATCAAAATATAAAACAATTCTGCCAACCAAAAAAGTTTCCTCCTGCCCCTTTGCAGTTGATCCCCTGCCCTTTCCTGGCCTTAGACAACAACTGCTTTCTGTCACTATAGTTTTGCCTTTTCTGGCATTTTCTGTAAATGGAATCAAGCAGCACAGTCTTTTATGTTTGATTTCTTTCACTTGGCATAGTATTTCTGAGATTCAACCATGTTTTTGCATGTGTTATGAATGGTTCATACTTTTTATTGCTGAGTAGTATTCCCAAGTATGGATAATACGATTAATTTATCCATGTACTAGTTGACAAACATTTGAGTCACTTCCAGTTTGGGGCTATTCTGAATAATACAATTATGAATATCTGTGTGTATTTTTTTTTTTTTTTTGAGATGGAGTCTTACTCTGTCACTCAGGCTGGAGTGCAGTGGTGTGATCTCGGCTCACTAAAACCTCTGCCTCCTGGGCTCAAGCAATTCCCCTGCCTCAGCCTCCCAAGCAGCTGGGATTACAGGCTCACACCACCACACCTGGCTAATTTTTTTGTATTTTTAGTAGAGATGGGTTTTTGCCATGTTGGCCAGGCCAGTCTCGAACTCCTGACCTCAAGGGATCTGCCCGCCTTGGCCTCCCAAAGTGCTGGGATTACAGGCGTGAGCCACCATGCCTGGCCAAATATCTGTGTATTAGTCTTTGTGTGGACATATATTTTAATTTCTCTTGGGTAAATACTTGGAAGTAGAATCGCTGTGTTACAGGGTAAGTTTATGTTTAACTTTGTAAGATGATAACATACTCTGTTCCAAAGTGGCTCTGCCATTTTGCATTTCCACCAGCAATCTATGAGAGTTCCAGTTGCTCCATATCCTTGCCAACACTTGGTATTGCCAGTATTTTTAAGTTTAGTGTGTAGTGGTACTTCGTTATTATTTTAATTTCATTTCTCTAAGGACTAGTGGAGTATCTTTTCACGTAATTATTGTCATTCATGTATCTTCTTTTCTGAAATTTCTGTTCAAATCTTTTGCCCATCTTCGTCTTACCACATTGTAAAGATTCTTTATATATTTTGGGTATGTTTTTGTTTTTGTTTTTGAGATACAGTCTTGCTTTATCACCCAGGCTGGAGTGCAGTGGCGCAATCTTCACTGCAACCTCCACCTCCCAGGTTCAAGCAATTCTCCCACTTCAGCCTCCCAAGTAGCTGAGATTACAGGAGCACATCATCGCGCCCAGCTAATTTTTGTATTTTAGTAGAGAGGGGGTTTCAACACGTTGGCCAGGCTGGTCTCAAACTCCTGACCTCAGGTGATCCACCCGCCTTGGCCTACCAAAGGGCTGGGATTACAGGCATGAGCCACTGCACCCGACCTTTGTTTTTGTTTTGAGACAGGTCTTGCTATGTTGCCAGGCTGGTTTTGAATTTCTGGGCTTAAGTGATCCTCCTGCTTCAGCCTCCTGAGTAGCTGGGACTAGAGGTGCATCGCTGCTCCTGGCTCCATGTATGTTTTTTAATGTAAATTTAATTGAAGTATAATCATCCAAGTTATACTGACTGCATCAAAAAAGGTATATAGTGGGCTGGGCGTGGTGGCTCATGCCTGTGATCCCAGCATTTTGGGAGCCCAAGGCAGACAGATCACCTGAGGTCAGGAGTTCGAGACCAGGCTGGCCAACATAGTGAAACCCCATCTCTATTAAAAATACAAAAGTTAGCCAGGTGTGGTGGCATGCGCCTGTAGTCCCAGCTACTCAGGAGGCTGAGGCAGGAGAATTGCTTGAACTCAGGAGGCAGAGGTTGCAGTGAGCCAAAAGCATGCCACTGCACTCCAGCCTGGGCAACAGAAAACAGAGCAAGACTCTGTCTCCAAAAAAAAAAAAAAAAAAAACTAAAATCTGTCATTCTGCAATTGCCTATTTTCTTCCACTAGGCATCATATTTTAAAAATGTATCCCTGTGGATACATGTTGCTTTAGGTAATTCATTTTACCTGTTGTATAGGATTCTGTAATGGGATTAAAACATGATTTATTTATCCGTTCTCTGTTGAATGATAGGTTGCTTCCAATTTTTTGCTATTTCAAACAGTTCTGCAGCGAACACTTTTATACATATTTCCGTACACGCATAAGAGCTTCTCTAAGCAAACACCTAGAAGAGGCACAGGGGCTGCATATCTTTAAATTGATTCCAATTTTCTGTTTAGCTGTATTTATGCTACTATTCAGCCAGCCTACTGAGTTTTAAATTTGAACAATTATTTTAAATTTCCAAGATCTTTTAGTGATTCATTTTAGTAACAGCCTGTCCTCAATTCATGAATATGTTATCTTCTCCCATCTCCCTCGGGATAGTAACTGCACACTTTAAGGTCTTCGCGGGGCACGATGGCTCACGCCTGTAATCCCAGCACTTTGGGAGGCCGAGGCGGGCAGATCACGAGGTCAGGAGATCGAGACCATCCTGGCTAACACGGGGAAACCCCATCTCTACTAAAGATACAAAAAAATTTAGCCAGGCTTGGTGGCGGGCGCCTGTAGTCCCAGCTACTCGGGAGGCTGAGGCAGAAGAACGGTGTGAACCCAGGAGGCGGAGCTTGCAGTGAGCCGAGATTGCGCCACTGCACTCCAGCCCGGGCGACAGAGCAAGACTCCGTCTCAAAAAAAAAAAAAAGGTCTTCTTTGGTCAGTGTTTGCTCTTGAAGTCTTTTCCCTCGGGTCTCAGGTCTTCTCTTTGTTGAGTCTGATGCTCTCTTTCGGGGTCGACTTTGCTCAAATACTTGGGCATTCTTGGTTTTCTGCTCACCTTTGCTTTGGGAATTCTGATCTGCCTGCCTCTGAAGGACGGTGTTGACCACAAGGGTTTGCCTCTGATACTCACCATGAAGGCATGATACTAGTGGACTGTGACAGAAGTTGACGTTTTTCCCATTTCCTAGAGTGCCACTAGATACTCTAGGACAGTGGTCCCCAACCCCCAGGCCAAGGGACCTGTACTGGTTTGTGGCCTGTCCTACCTGGCCTGCACAGCGGGAGGTGAGTGGCAGGCGAACAAGCATTACCACCTGAGCTCCACCTCCTGTTAGGTCAGTGGTGGCATTAGATTCCCATAAGAGCACAAACCCTATTGTGAATTGAGCATGCAAGGATCTAGGTTGCATGCTCCTTATGAGAATCTAATGCCTGATGATCTGAGGTGGAACAGTTTCACCCCAAAACCATTCCTTCCCCCCACCCCCTCCGTGGAAAAGCTGTCTTCCATGAAACCGGTCCCTGGTGCCAAAAATATTGGGGGTGACTGCTTTAGGGCATGTTCTGACTCTGAGACCTAAATATTCCCTTGCACACCTCCGGCTTGTGGGCAAACTCCACTGCTGCTGGGTGTTCAGCATGAGTGATGGGTTGGGTGGGGGTGCTGGGGGCAGTTGGGCAGTGAGGGGCTGGCCAGCTTGGCTGCTCTAAACCCCTCAACTGCTAACTCTCATGACTGCCCCAGGCTGTCTCACTGGTCTGAGTATTCCTGGGTTCTGTTGACTGAGCTTGGAGCACTCCTGGAGCCAGCCCTGCCTCGCACGGTGAATCTCTCCTCCTGCGGCAGAGACACTGTGAGCCCCTCTGTCAATCCAAGCCTGTCTACTTTCCATCTTTCAGGAACTCCAAAGTTACTGGTCCACTGAGGATTCTCTGTCTTGTTTTCTACAACTGTTATAGATAGTATACATTTATTTGAATATATATATTTTTTTCTGACAACGTGAGATTTAGAGACAGAAGTGTATGCCCGTTCTGTCCCTTTTGCTCACTCTTCTGTGCTTCTTATCTTCCTTATATTTATTTATTTATGTATTTATTTATTTATTTATTTATTTGAGATGGTGTCTTGCTCTTGTCATCCAGGCTGGAGTGCAGTGGTGCCATCTCGGCTCACTGCAACCTCCGCTTCCCGAGTTCAAGCGATTCTTCTGCCTCAGCCTCCTGAGTATCTGGGATTGCAGGTGTGTGCCATCATGCCCGGCTAAGTTTTGTATTTTTAGTAGAGACGGGGTTTCACCAGGCTGGTCTCAAAGTCCTGACCTTAAGTGATCCACCTACCTTGGCCTCCCAAAGTGCTTGGATCACAGGCGTGAGCCACTGTGCTCGGCCCTAATCTTCCTTAAATTCAGTCTTCATTGGATCTTTCTGACCGTGGGTCTCTCGGTTTCTCTCTGGCTGTGTGTGTCTCTCTGGGTCTCTGGCTCTGGCTGTTCTATTTCCATGTCTGTCTGTGGCTCCATCTCAGTTCTCTACTCACGCTTCTCTCCCTCTTCCTGGTCCTCCGAGCCCCTCTGCCTCATCAGGCCCCTCATCTCGGTGGCTGCTCCCCATCAGCGTGAGGCTCTGGTCCCCAGGGCTGGCTGGCTCTGGAGCAGTTTGCGGGTGGGGGAGCCCCAGATTGCTGCAACATGGAACAAGGATTTCCAACACATGCTCCCCCTGGCAGCCTGCCACCACAGCTTGCTGCCTGCCAACATCACACTTCAACTTAAAGAGGGAAAACTGCCAGACCAATGTTTTAGCTACAGCCCCGTGTCAGGGTTGCACGGGGAATCTCGCAGCAGCCCCTGCCAGGAGCTGGAGCTGAGAGGGGATTAGGGAAGGGGCTCTGGGCTGCTGGGTGGTGATGGGGGGTCCCGGATGCCTCCCTCCCTGGCCTCCCTGGTTCTAGGTACCAGAAAGTTTGCCTGGAATCCACTCTGGGCTCTGGGCTGAGCTGAGTTCCTCTGGGCTCTCCCCAGGATCAGGGCTTCCCGTATAGTCCCCTCCTGGGTAGGTATAGGTCACCAGTGGTCCTGCTTCTTTCGTCATTGTCTCTCCCCACCCCCACACCACCCACAGAGTAGCTGCCTCTTTCATCCACAGGCAGGATGGCTCTGTGCTCTGAGCCAAGCATCCCTGAGCACAGGGAATGGCCTGAAACAGAGGACATGTCAGTGGGATCACTCTGGTTTACTGGTCAAGAGTTAGGAAATGTGCCAGGCATAGTGGCTCATGCCTGTAATCCCAGCACTGTGGGAGGCCAAGGCAGGTGGATCACCTGAGGTCAGGAGTTTGAGACCAGCCCGACCAACAGGGTGAAACCCTGTCTCTACTAAAAATAGAAAATTAGCCGGGCGTGGTGGCACATGCCTGTAATCCCAGTTACTTGGGAGGCTGAGGCACAAGAATTGCTTGAACCCAGGAGGCAGAGGTTGCAGTGAGCCAAGATCGTGCCACTGTGCTCCAGCCTGGGCAACACAGTAAGACTCTGTCTCAAAAAAAAAGAAAAAAAAAGAGTTAGTAAATGTCAGAGACTGGTGTGGAAGCACAGATCCTCACCGATGAGGGAATGCCCATCCCTTTCGGTGCAAAAGCTCCATATTTTTCTAGGACTTACCCCTGGCAGTATAGATATGCCCATCCTTGCCAACGTGGACATGCCCATCTACAGAAACACTCATTCTAGCAAATGCCAGGATTTCCATTTATGCGAGTTTAGAAAAGTGCCTATCTCTATCTGCACAGAGCACACTTCCCTGCCAGTGTAGACTCACCAGCTCCTTCAGAAGAATCATTCCTGTCCCTGTGGACACTCCCAGCTCAACCACTGTAGATTCCTTTGTTCCAATCAGTGTAGAAGCAGCCACACGTGTGAGCTCTATTTCTATCACTCTAGGAGTGCCCCCTTGCTAACTCCCACCAGGGACTAACTCCCACACATTCTCTCTAGATGTCCCTTCTCCCAGGCAGCCTTCCCATCTTCCAGGGAAGATTCCTATTCCCTGCATATGCAGAGACTCATTCAGGGCAAAGGAGAAGCATGCTTATCTCTACAGTATAGAAGCGCCTGGCATGGTTGGTGTGCTATTTGGTATTCCTCCTGGTGTGAATGCACCCAGTGGTCCAGCATGAATAGAATAAGCCCATGCCAGAACGGGGGCAATGCGTCTTTTAGGAGTACAGTAGCTCCTAGAGCAGCAAACGTAAACACATGCATGTGTGTAAGCGTAGAAGTAGTCATTTTAACTAGTATAGAAACACCCATCCTTGGCCAGGCACAGTGGCTCACACCTGTAATCCCAACACTTTGCGAGGCCAAGGCAGGCAGATCACCTGAGGTCAGGAGTTGAAGACCAGCTTGGCCAACATGTTGAAACCTCATCTCTACTAAAAATACAAAAAATAGCTGGGTGTGGTGGAGGGTGCCTGTAATCCCAGCTACTTGGGAGGCTGAGGCAAGAGAATCGCTTGAACTTGGGAGGTGGAAGTTGCAGTGAGCCAAGACCATGGGCATTGCACTCCAGCCTCGGGAACAAGTGTGAAACACAGTCTCAAAAAAAAAAAAAACCACGCATCCTTAAGAACATAGAGGTTGCCGATCCCACCAGCATAGAAGTATCCATCAATATGGAGCCATGTACTAGCGGCAGTATAGAAGCTTCCAGCTCTGCCATTATAGATGCACCCATCTGCTATCAGAACCCAGAAGGCCCCTTGAGACACCTGGCAGACCCAGAAGGAGCCTGTATCAATGAGGAAGGGCAGCAGGGAGGGGTGGGGCGGGGAGGAGTCACCTGATCAAACCTCCAGCCTGCGGAAGTGCCGGCTGCCAATATAAACAGATAAGCACTAATAATCACTCTTTCTTAAGAGCCCCACTTGTGCGTCCCATTTTCCTGAGGACGCCACCTGCACAGCTGTTCCTAATCAAGGACCATTTAATTCGTTCCTAGATCATTGTCTGCACTAATTGTCTTAAACAAACCGAAGTTCATTTCACCTTATTCCCCTAGGGCCTGGAGGGCTTCTAATTACCTGTAGGTGGTTCTCCATGCAGCCCAGCTTCATTAAAGACCACAATATGTTCCTCTAATAGGTTTCCCATTAAAATCCAATGGGTTCCCATCAAAATGAGTTATGTCCCAGAAAAAAAATCCACTAAAATATATTTTAATTAAAGTGAATTAAATATTGCATATGTCTGTTTCTGCCAACAGGTTGCACTTGAGACTGATACTAGCAGAAAACAGAGGAGAGAGGTGGGAAAAAGTGGGAAGGAGGGGACAGGAAAGCTCAGTTGTGAGATGAAAAGCTTTGGGATCAGACGGTGGCTGTGCAACTCCTGGCAGGGTGACTGTGGACAAGCTCTCTTTGAGCCTCAGTTTCCTCATCTCCAAAATGGCAATAATAATCCCAGGCTTGCAGCTTATTTTTGCCAAGATTAGAGACTTTATACATATATATGTATAAAGTGCTTCATACATAAGTACTCAAGAGATATCACCATTGTTAATAATATTATAACTAAATGTTGTATTAGTCAGCTGTGCTGTGTAACAAACAACATCTCCCCCACCAAATCTCAATGGCTTACAGCAACAAACCTTAATTTCTCACAAGGACTATAGGTTAGCTCCACCCCATGTGTTTTCTTGTTCTGGGACTCAGGGTGAAGGCACAGCCCCACTCTGGGACACGTCACTCTCAGGACAGAGAGCAGAAGTGCAGGAGAGCAAGCTGGACCATGCAACTGCAATTAAAGCTTGTGCTAGATGTGCACAGGTTATGTTGCTCCCTTCCCAATGGTCAGAGGAACTCACTGCAAAGGTGCAGAGAGCTGTACTCCTGCCTACCAGGAGGCAGGGCAAAGTTGGGGCTGGAAAATCCTCTTACAAAGAAGGGAATGAGTTTTATTGTCAACAATAAAACCATATATAACAACCCTATCATTAGGTATTATAACAGTGTTTCCCAAGCTTGCCTGATGATAAGAATCTCAGGGGGAGGGAGGAAGAAAAATATAGAGACTGAGTCTCACCTCAGAGCTACTAAGTCAGGTTCCCCAGGGGAGGGTCCTAGGAATCTGTATTTTTTAACAAGTATCAGATTATGTTTTTTTTTTTTTCTTGAGATAGAGTCTCTCTGTTGCCTCCCAGTTTCAAGAGATTCTCCCACCTCAGCCAAATAGCTAGGATTCCAGGAACCTACCACCTGCCCAGCTAATTTTTGTGTTTTTAGTAGAGACAGAGTTTCACCATGTTGGCCAGGCTAGTCTCAAACTCCTGACCTCAGGTGATCCACCCACTTCAGTCTCCCAAACTGCTAGGATTACAGGTGTGAGCCACCGTGCCAGGCCAGATCATCTTTATCATTAGAAACGTTTGAAAAACATGATTTTAGAGAATAGTGGATAGGCACATGGGCTTTGAAATAGATGTGAAATTGCAAACTGTCTCCACCATATATTAGCTATGTAATCATGGGACGTTTTAAAAATCTCTCTGATTCTCAGTTTCTTCATTTGTGGAATAAGATAATGCACACAAAGCACATAGCATAGTGTCTGGTACAAGGCAAGCCTTCCATAAACGTGAGCTCTTTCTATTCTTTAAAAGATCTTATTTTTTAAGAGCTGCTTCAGGTTAACAGAAAAAATGAGCAGAAAGTATAAAGAGTTCCCATATGCTCTCTGCCCCCACATAGGTACAGCCTCTCCCATCAGCCACATCCCCACAAGAGTGGTCCATTTGTTACAATTGACAAACCTGTATTGAGACATCATTATCACTCAGAGTCCATAGTTTAGCTCAGGGTTCAGTCTTGGGGTTGTACATTCTATGGCTTTGGACAAATGCATAATGACATTTATCCACCATTATAGTATCGTACAGAGTGTTTCTACTGCCCTAAAAATCCTCTGTGCTCCACCTATCCATCCCTCCAAGAGCTCTTCCTATTTTTAAAATAACAACGATAGTAATGATGATAATGAGTATAAAGTGCGCAGCTCAATGCATTGCAATAAATGGTAAACTCTAAGGACATCATATTACATTACGATAATGATCAGAATAAAATGCATAATGGAAATATATCATAATAATAATATCCATGTAAGGATTAAACAGGAAGAGCTATCTGCAGCAATAAACACACACTAATTTAAGCTCTGAACGCCTTAGTAATAGTCCTTGACCTTGGCTACACATTGGAATTACCTGTGGAACTTAAGAAATTCCCAGTGTCTTGTTCCCACCCCTTGGGATTCTGAGTTAATTAGTCTGGGATATGGTCCATGCTAGTCATGTTCTCTAGGTGTTTCCGCTGTGCAGCCAAGTTTGAAACCCATGGCCTTGGAGCTCGCTACTCAAGGTGTGGTCCTCCCACCAGCCACAGCAGCAGCACCTGGGAGCTTATTAGAAATGTACAGTCTCAGGCTCCTCCTTAGACCTGAGGAATTAGAATTTGCAGTTTCACAAGACCCCTAGGTGATTTTGTGCACATTACAATCTGAGCAATGGCCGAGTGTGGTGGCTCAAGCCTGTAATCCCAGCACTTTGGGATGCCAAAGTGGGTGGATTGCTTGAGCCCGGGGCAACTTGGTGAAACCCTGTCTCTACAAGAAAAAAAAAATAGCCAGAGGTTGGTGGTGCGCACCTGTAGTCCCAGCTACTCGGGAAGCTGAGGTGGGAGGATTGCTTGAGCCCGGGAGTTTGAGGCCAGCCTGGGCAACATAGGGAGATCCCATATCTACAAAAATAAAAATAAAATTAGCCAGGAATGGTGGCATATGCCTGTGGTTGCAGCTACTCAGGAGGCTGAGGCGGGAGGATTGCTTGAACCCAGGAGGTTGAGGCTGCAGTGAGCTGTGATCCCGCCACTGCACTCCAGCCTGGGCAACGGAGGGAGACTCTTCCAAATAATAATAATTATTATAGTTATAACAACATCTGAGCAGCATTGCCTGGGGCACCTCATCACCTGCCCCCAGGCCACCTCCCCTACCCCTGCCCAGTGGTTGTGTTCCTCAGCCCCTCAGCAGCTCTCCATGTCGAGCAGTTTTTCTTTCCTTTTCTTTTTTTTTTTTTTTTTTTTTGAGACAGAGTCTTGCTCTGTTGCCCAGGCTGGAGTGCAGTGGTGCGATCTCAGCTCACTGCAACCTCGGCCTCCCAGGTTCAAGCAATTTTCCTGCCTCAGCCTCCCGAGTAGCTGGGATTATAGGCGTGTACCACCACGCCCAGCTAATTTCTTTGTATTTTTAGTAGAGACAGGGTTTCACCATGTTAGCCAGGATGGTCTCGATCTCCTGACCTCGTGATCCACATGCCTCGGCCTCCCAAAGTGCTGGGATTACAGGCATGAGCCACCGCGCCCGGCGTCGAGCAGTTTTTCGATCACTTTCCTCTCTTGGCTTTCAGGACGCCACACACCCTTTTGGTTTTATACATTTCTGGCTCCTTTGCAATTTTTTCCTTGATTCTTCTCCTCTACTGACCTGTAAATGCTTGAATGCCCAAGGTCGGTGTTGGGTCCTCTCCTTCGCTGTCACATTCTATCTTTGGGTGTCCTCACCTGATTCCATGGTTTTAGATACCATCTATTTCAATGTAATTTTGTGGCTCCTGAGCCATGAGTAGTGTTGGGAAAATAAGTACCTGTGTCAGGGCTGACTTCAGGGACAGGTGGCCTGTGCAGCCCCTCATTTGATTCAATGCTCTGTGGTCACTGTCTTGAAATTTGCAAGTATTTTTGAGCAAGGGGCTGTGCATTTCCATTCTGCGTGGGATTTGCATTTGCAATTTGCATAATTTGCCCTGCAAATGATGTTGCTTGTCCTGACCTCTGCTCTACCAAGACTCCCAGGAGCGGGGAGCTCCCTGAAGGAGCAAAGAAGCTTGGAGTCAAAAAACGGCACAGCATGCCCACCATGAGCTTCCCCCACCCCAACTTATTCCTCTTCCAGGCTTACCCCTTTTTGGCAAATGGCACCCCCAATATTCTGCTTTTCAAGCCAAGAATCCTTGATCACTGTTTGCTCAACTCCACATGTATCCATCAACCTCTGAAATACATTTTGACACTGTCCCCTTCCTCTGCAGCTCAAGCCCTCCTTGTGTCTTGCTGGGGCATTTGTAACTGGTTCCCCCTGCCTCCTCTTGCCTCCAGAGCAGCCAGAATGGCCCTTGGTGGGAATGGGGGAGGAGGGGGTCGGATCTCAGCGTTCCTCAGGGAACACCTCCAATGGCTTCCTCCCTGCAGCCCCTGCTGACTCATTTCCTTCCTCCCTACCGCTCCTTCCTCTTGCACCCCACCCTCCAGCTAGACTGAGGGTCCTTCAGTGCTTTCCTCTGGGGTCTTTGCACAGGCTGTTCCCCTGCTTGGAACACTCTCCCTTCCCCCATCCACACCCTCCATCCCCCACAGGGCTGACTTCCAAGCTTCCCACAGCCCTTCCCCTGAACAGCCTTCCCTGACGCCCTTTCCCACTTGGGGCTGGTTGTACCCTGAGCTCCCCTGGGCCCTGGGGATCCCCATCCAGAACTTTTCTATTTTCATTTTCTTATTTTTGAGACAGGGTATCACTGTGTTGCTAGAGTGCAGTGGCATGATCTCGGCTTACTGCAACCTCTGCCTCCCAGGTTCAAGTGATTCTCCTGCCTCAGCCTCCCAAGTAGCTGGGATTACAGGCGCACACCATCACGCCCAGCTAATTTTTTGTATTTTTAGTAGAGACAAGGTTTCACCATTTTGGCCAGGCTGGTCTCGAACTCCTCACCTCAAGTGATCCGCCCACCTCAGCCTCTCAAAATGCTGGGATTACAGGCGTGAGCCACTGCACGGGGCCCAGAACTTTTCACACGCAATGCATTTTGATTACTTGCTTTCATGCCCATAGCCTCTGCTAGACTCTAATTTCCCTGAAAGGAAGGGCCATGTCTTTCCTGTTCACTTGTATCCCTGATCCCTAGCACTGCTCCTAGGACACAGTCAGGGCTTATTCAGTCTTTGTTGAATGAATGAGTGAACGAGTGAATTCCCCCAGCCTTTGCTGCTTCTCTAGCTCTGCTCATAGGCCAGAGTCCTGAGTAATGGGCCATTCTCTTATTTCCCAGGCTGGGGCCTCACTACAGTAGTCACCTACCATGCACCCATGGGGATAGTGCTAGGGACATAAACACAGTCCCATGAGCAGCCAAGAAAACTGCTGTCTCTTCTGGTCCCTTTGGTGACAGCTGCCTACCTGTGCCAATCCCTCTAGTGATCCTTTGGGGCTGTGGCTTCATTCCTCAGGTCCCTCCAGGCCACCTACCAGTGTAGCCATTGTGATCAGCTGCTCCCCATCCCCATTGCCCTGGCTGCCTGTGCTGGAGCTGGCTGTTTTCCCAACTCTGCATTCAGTGACAACCCATTGGTGGCTTGAAATCAGCCATGGTGTGAATATTTACACCATGGAAACTGGCAAATGCTACAAATTAGGGCCTTGCTGTTGAGGAGCTGGTCTACCAGCACCCCACTGGGTTCCATTCTGACTGCAGATCCAACACTCATTCAGACCCCTTGGGCTTTGACAGCCCTACTCTGTACCCAGCTTGACCAGGCTTCTCTCCTTCAGATAGAATCCAGTTACATTGGCCCCCAATCCCACCCACCAGACAGCAGGTATAGGACAAGACCATGAGCCTTCCCCAGAGCCTGGTCTGCTGGAAGACTAGCAGAAGGAACAACCATAGACCCCCTCAGCCCACCTAGCTCAGAAACAGTCTTTGAGATGGGCACTTCTGGCCTCTGCCCACCTCTTAGGGCACCTCCCCAGCTCTTACTGTCAAGCTGCACCTCTGGTGTGGATGTCACCCAGGGGACCCCTTTTTCTCATGGCCTCTCCATGCTCTAGCCACATGTGCATACCACCTCTCTCTGTCCTACTGGGCCACCCAGCCAGACTGCCTGGCACCCAGAGATCTTGCTTTCTCTTTTTACAGTATGACTATTGGCTTATTGATTATTTTACCCATTATTTTAATACATTTGGCCCCTGAACAATGCAGGAATTAGGGACATTAACCCCCTGCGTACTTGAAAATCCATGTATAACTTTTGACTGTCCTCAAACTTAACTACTGATAGCCTACTGTTGACCAGAAGCCTTACCGATAACAGTTGATTAGCGCATATCTTTTATGTTATGTGTTATAGACCGAATTCTTACAACAAAGTAAGCTTCAGAAAAGAAAATGTTATTAGGGAAATCATAAAGCAGAGAATATGTATGTACTATTCGTTAAGTCGAAGTGGATCATCATAAAGGCCTTCATCCTTATCATCTTCACGCTGAGTAGGCTGGGGAGGAGGAGGAGGGGTTGGTCTTGCTGTCTTGGGTGAAAGAAATGGAAGAGGTGGAGGAGGCAGAAGGGGAGGCGGGAGAGCAGGTAAACTCGGTGTAACTTTTATTTGAAAAAATTCACGTGTTGGCAGGGCACGGTGGCTCATGCCTGTAATCCCAGCACTTTTGGAGGCCAAGGTAAGGGGATTGCTTGAGCCCAGGAGTTTGAGATCAGCCTGGGCAACATGGTGAAACCCCATCTCTACAAAAAAATACAAAAAAAATTAGCCAGGCATGAAGGCACACACCTGTAGTCCCAGCTACTGGGGAGGCTGAAGTGGGAGGATCACTTGAGCCTGGGAGGCAGAGGTTGCAGTGAGCTCAGATCTCGTACCACTGCACTCCAGCATGGGTGACAGAGTGAGACTCTGTCTCAGAAAAACAAACAAAAAAAAGGCCGGGCGCAGTGGCTCACGCCTGTAATCCCAACACTTTGGGAGGCCGAGGCAGGCAAATCACGAGGTCAGGAGATCGAGACCATCCTGGCTAATACGGTGAAACTCCATCTCTACTAAAAATACAAAAAATTAGCCGGGGGTGGTGGCAGGCGCCTGTAGTCCCAGCTACTCGGGAGGCTGAGGCAGGAGAATGGCATGAACCTGGGAGGCGGAGCTGGCAGTGAGCTGAGATCACGCCACTGCACTCTAGCCTGGGTGACAGAGTGAGACTCCGTCTCAAAAAAAAAAAAAAAAGAAAAAAGAAAAAAGAGAAAAGAAAAGAAAAAAATCCACATGTAAGAGGACTCACACAGCTCAAAACCCATCTTGTTCAAGGGTCAACTATAGTTGTATTCATAATTAATATTTAATTAAAATAAATTAATACTTAGTAAGTAATTACTGAGGCCGGGTGAGGTAGCTCATGCCTGTAATCCCAGCACTTTGGGAGGCCGAGGCAGGCAGATCACCTGCGGTCAGGAGTTTGAGACCAGCCTGGCCAACATGGTGAAACCCCATCTCTACTAAAAATATAAAATTAGCTGGTAGTGGTGGCACATGCCTGTAATCCCAGCTACTCGGGAGGCTGAGGCAGGAGAATCACTTGAACCAGGGAGGCAGAGGTTGCAGTGAACTGAGATAACGCCAATGTACTCCAGCCTGGGCAAAAAAAAAGAGTGACACTCTGTCTCAAAAAATAAATAAATAAAAATAAGTAATTACTATTGCTTGGTTATTTTTAATTATCATCCCACCCTCATAACAAAAGCAAAGTGTATGCACATACACACATATGTAAGTAAAGGGAGCTTTGAGAGCCGGCCCCAGTAATTTTAAAATTCTACCTTCTTTCCAAGTGGTCAACAGTTCTCAGACTCGTCCTGGGAAGGGGGCAGTTGCACACACACTGATGGCCTTTTGCTCACACAAAGCTCCTGTGTTCTGGAATGAATAAGCTGCACAAAGAGACACTAAAGGGACCCACAGAACGCTGACGAAGGCTGTCGCCCCTGTGGGCAGTTTCATCACAAGAGGAGGCTTGTGTGTGTCCGGGGGCAGAGTTAAAGCTGGAGGCTTCAAGGATTGCTCTCGGCCTCATCCCACTCCTGGCTGCGGAGCTTCAGTCATTTGTTCATTCACTCATTCATTCTTTATCGCCACAGACCCTGTCCTAGGTACAGGAGATTCGGTGGTGAACAAAACTGTGAAGGCCCCTGTGCTCATGGAGATTATAGTCTGATGTTAGTGGCAGACAAAAATCAGGTCAAGAAACAAAAATGACTACAAAATATGATAAGTTCTCCAAGGGAAATAAACAGAGTGCCAAGATGTAGAAGAAGGGAGACTTGCATTACATTGGAGGAGGAGGTCAGGTGTGGTGGCTCACGCCTGTAATCCCAGCACTTTTGGAGGCTGAGGCAGGCAGTTCACCTGAGGTCAGGAGTTCAAGACCAGCCTGGCCAACATGGTGAAACCCCCGTCTCTACCAAAAATATAAAAAATTAGCTGGATGTGGTGGTGTGTGCCTGTAATCCCAGCTACTCAGGAAGCTGAGGCAGGAGAATCACTTGAACCCTGGAGGCAGAGGTTTTAGTGAGCCCAGATCATGCCACTGCACTCCAGCCTAGGTGACAGACTGAGACTCCATCTCAAAAAAAAAAAAAAATCTATCTAGATCTAGATCTAGATATAGGAGGAAGAATCAGAGCTGGCTCTCTGAATTGGACCTGAAGCATGAGAAGCAGTCTCAGGAAGAGCTGTTCAGGCAGAGGGCACAGCATGTGTCAAGGGCCTGAGGCAGCAGGAGGCAGCCAGTGGGGCTGGAAAGCAGGGATTCTCAGGAAAGTGAGTCTGGAGAGACTGGCCAGGCTGGGAAGAGCCTGCGGGCTACAGTGAGAATGTGGGTTTTGCTCTTAATGACCTGACCCATTGGCTTCCCAATGGTCTGTGCTGTTCCAGCAAGGAGCAGGCCTGGCATTGGGCAGGGTTTCTTTTACATTTGCTGAACATACGAGTGAGCCAGGCCCCTCTGCAGGAGCTGAGGCTAGGGACGGGATAACAGAGAGGAGGTTGAGCAGGGGCCAGGAGAAAGGGGAGAGGCCTGGGCTGGGGCAGTGGCCTCGGGGGCTGCAAAGGAGGCAGATGGAGAGATGTGTGAGGACAAAACCTGTGGACTTGCGGAAGGAGGTGTCAGGGAAGTAGGGAAGTGGGAGACAGAGCCAGGGTGACTCAGAGGTTTCTGGTGGGGCAGCCCTGGCAAATCTGATCACAGGGGCCACCCCTGCTATGTCTCAGGTCAAGATTGTTGGTTTTTCTTCCTTTCTTTTTTTTGAGATGGAGTCTCTCTCTATGGCCCAGGCTGGAGAGCAACGGCACAATCTCGGCTTACTGCAACCTCCACCTCCCAGGTTCAAGTGATTCTCTTGCCTCAGCCTCCCAAGTAGCTGGGATTACAGGCACCTGCCACCACACCTGGCTAATTTTTGTATTTTTAGTATAGACAGCATTTCACCATATTGGTCAGGCTGGTCTTGAACTCCTGACCTCAGGTGATCTACCCACCTCAGCCTCCCAAAGTGCTGGGATTACAGGTGTGAGCCACCACAGCTGGCCTGCTGGTTTTTTAAAACATAATTTTTACTCTGTATGTGTGATGTTGACAACATGATGCTATATAGAGAGAGAGTCAGGTGGTTACTGTAGCGAGGCAGATGAACATACCTATCATCTCACAGTTACTTCTTTAAAATGCATGATGAGAGCAGCTAAAATCTGCTTGTTTAACAGAAATCCCCAATACAATACAATTTTATGAACTTCAGCCCTCACAGCGCATGTTAGATCTCTTGGCTCCTTCATCCTTTATACCTGCTATTTTGTATCCTTTTGGCCCACATCTCCCCATTTCCACCTCCCACCCCACCCCTGTAACCACTGCTTCATTCTCTGTGTATTGAGACAGAGAATCTTTTGAAAAAATGTTCCACATATCAGCGAGATCATGCAACATTTTTCCTCCTGTGTCTGGCTTATTTCACCTGCGTAACGTCCTGCAGGTCCATTCGTGTTGTGGCAAATGACAGAATCTCCTTTTTTAAAGCTGAATTATATTCCATTGTACATATATATCACATTTTCTTTATCCATTCATCTATCAATGGGCATTGAGATTGTCTCCGTATCTTGGCTATTGTGAATAATGTGGCAATGAACATGGGAGTGCAGACTTCTTTCCAAGGTGACTCCATCTCTGATATGGTTTGGATCTGTGTCCCCACCTAAATCTCATGTCGAATAGTAATCCCCAATGTTGGAGGAAGGGCCTGATGGGAGGTGATTGGCTCATGGGGACAGAGTTCTCATGAATGGCTTAGCACCCTTGGTACTGTATAGTGAGTGAGTTCTCACGAGATCTGGTTGTTTAAAAGTGTGCAGCACCTCTTCCCTCTCTCTCTTTCTCTCTTCCTCCTGCTCCTGCCATGTAAGATGCCAGCTCTGGCTTTGCCCCTCCACCATGAGTAAAAGCTCCCTAGGCCTCCCCAGGAGCAGATGCCACCATGCTTCCTGTACAGACTACAGAATTGTGAGCCAATGGCACCTCTTTTCCTTATAAATTACCCAGTCTCAGGTATTTCTTTATTGCAATGCAAAAACGGACTAATACAATCTCCTTTGGGTATATATCCAGAAGAGGGATTGCTTGGTCCCGTGGTAGTTCTATTTTTGATTTCTTTAGGAACCTCCACACTGTTCTCCATAGTGGCTGTGCTAATCTATATTTCCACCAACATTGTACTGGGGTTCCCTTTTTTCCACACCCTCACTAACATTTGCTGTCACTTGTCTTTGTGATAACAGCCATCCTTACTATGAGGTGGTATCTCATGGTAATTTTAATTTGCATTTCCTTATGATAATGATTTTGAGCACCTTTTCATATACCTATTGGCCATTTTTATATCTTCTTTGGAGAAATATCTGTACAGGTCATTTGCCCAATTTTAAAATTGGATTATTTGTTTTTCTGCTATTGAGTTGTAAGAGTTCTTTATAAGTTTTGGATGTCAATCCCTTATCACATATGTGGTTGGCAATGATTTTTTCCCAGTCCATTAGTTGTCTCTTCATTTTGTTGATTGCTTCCTTTGTTGTGCAGAAGTTTTTTTTTTAATGTAGTCTCATTTACTTATTTTTGTTCTTATAGCCTGAGTTTTTTGTGTGATGTCCAAAAAATTATTGCCAAGGGCAATGCTGAGGAGCTTTTCCCCTGTGTCTAGGAGACTTTATGGTTTCAGGAAGAGTCTAGGAGAGTGTAGGAGCTTTATGGTTTCAGGTCTTACATTTAGGTCTTTGATCCATTTTGGATTGATGTTTGCATATGGTATAAGATAAGGGTTCAATTTCATTCTTTTGCATATGGAAATCCAAATTTCCATTTGGATTTCCATTTATTGAAGAGACTATCTGTTCCCCATTGTGTCCTCTTGGTGCTCTTATCAATAACTGATTGACCATATATGTTTGGATTTATTTCTGGGCTCTCTGTTTTGTTCCATCAGTCTATGTTTCTGTTTTTATGTTAATAACATACTGTTTTAATCATTGTAGCTTTGTAATATAATTTAAATCAGGCCAGGTACAGTGGCCCACACCTGTAATCCCACCACTTTGAGAGGCCAAGGTGGGTGGATCACCTGAGGTCAGGAGTTAGAGACCAGCCTGGCCAACATGGTGAAACCCTGTCTACTAAAAATACAAAAAATTAGCTTGTCGTGGTGGTGCGCGCCTGTAGTCCCAGCTACTCAGGAGGCTGAAGCAGGAGAATCTCTTGAACCTGGGAGGCAGAGGTTGCAGTGAGCCAAGATTGCGCTACTGCACTCCAGCCTGGGTGACAAACAAGAGCAAAACTCTGTCTAAAAAAAAAAAAAATCAGGAAGTATGATGCCTCTTTATTTTTCTTTCTCAGTATTTCTTTGGCTATTCAGGTTTTTTTTGTGGTTCCACATGAATTTTAAAATTGTTTCTTCTATTTCTGTGAAAATGTCATTGCAATTTTGGTAGAGATTGTATTAAACCTGTACATTGCTTTGGGTATGGACATTTTAGATAACCTAGAGGAAATGGTTACATTCCTAGAAAAATGTAACTTACCAAGATTGAATTGGAGGAAACAGAAAGCTTGAACACACTAATAACAAAGGGATTGAACAAGTGTATTAAGCCATTTTCAAATTGCTATGAAGAAATATCTGAGACTAGGTAATTTGTAAGAAAAGAGGTTCTGTTGGCTCACGGTTCTGCAGGCTGTACAGGAAGGATAATATTGGCATCTGCTTCTGGGGAGACCTCAGGAAACTTACAATCATGGCGGAAGGTGAAGGGGGAGCCAGGCCTCTCACATCATGGGAGCAGGAGCAAGAGAGAGAGGAGGAGGTGCCACAGACTTTAAAATGACCAGATCTCAGGAGAGCTCACTCACTATGGTGAGGGCAGCACCAAGGGGATGGTACTAAGCCATTCATGAGAAGTCCACCCTCATGATCCCATCACCTCCCACCAGGCCACACCTCCAACACTGGGGATTACGTTTCAATATGAGATTTGGGTGGGGACAACATCCAAACTGTATCAAAAAGTAATTTAAAATCTTCCAACAAAGAAAAGCCTAGGACCAGATGGCTTCATAGCTGAATTCGGCCAGCCATTCATAGAATTATTACCAGTTCTTCTTAAACTCTACCAAAAAAATAGAGCTAGAGGAAATACTTCCAAACACATGTTATGAGGCCAGAATCACCTTAATACCTAAGCCAGACAAAGATACCACACAAAAAAATGAAGTTACAGGCCGATCTCTATAATGAACATCAATGCAAAAATCCTCAATAAAATATAAACAAGCCAAAATCAACAACACACAAAAAAGACTACACATCATGACCAAGCAGGGTCTATTTCTGACAGGCAAGACTGGTTTAACGTGCACAAATCAATCAATGTGGTACGTTACGTTAACAGAATGAAAGATAAAAACCACACGATCATCTCAGTTGAAACAGAAAAAGCACTTGACCAAGTTCAGCATCCTTTCTAGATAAAAACTCTTAACAGTTCTGGCAGAGGAAGAAAGTTTCTCAACACAATAGAGGCCATTAATGAAAAAATCACAGCTAATGCCATAATTAATGGGGGAAAATCAAAAACTTTCCTACTGAAATCTAGAACAAGGCATGGATGCCCACTCTCTCCACTTCTATTCAACATGGTGCTGGAAGTACAAGCAAGAGCAATCAGACAAGAAAAAGAAATAAAAGTCATCTAAATCAGAAAGGAAAATGATCTCTATTTGCAGATGACATGATTCTATATACAGAAAATCCCAAAGATTCTCCACAAAAAACCCTGTTAGACCTAATAAATAAATTCAGCAAAGACATAGGATGCAAAATCACACACAAAAGTCAATAGCAGATCTATACAAAAACAACAGCCTAGGTGAAAAAGAAATCAAGAAAACAATCTTATTTACAATGGCATTAAAAAAATACCGAGGAATAAATTTAACCAAGGAGGTGTAATATTTGTATACTGAAAACTAGAAAGCATTGATAAAGAAGATGAAGATCCAAATAAATGGAAAGCTATTTCATGCTCATGGATGAGAAGAATTAATATTATTAATATCTGTACACCCAAAACAATCTGTATTATTAATCTGTACACCCAAAACAATGTACAGATTTAATGCAATGAGGTCAGGGGGTTTTAATTGCAAGTAAAAAAAAAAAGAAAGAAAGAAAGCTTCTTCAAAACAGCCCAAGAAGAGAAGGGGATTTATTAAAACAGGAGGGTCCCAGAGATCCAAGGCTGGACATGCATCAGCTTCAGGAAGGCAGGAGTAGGGACCCAGAAAGTTGTCAGGAGACCTGGAGGTAGTGTCTTAGGCTCCTTGTGACTATCTCTCTTTTTATCTCAGTCTTCCTCCTTATTTTCCTTCCTTTCTCTCTCCCTCTCCCCGTCCCTTGTCTCAGTATCTCTCCTGCATGACTGCCTCTTTCTATCTTTTTTCTGCCTCTCTGCCTGTCTCTGTCTCTCTCTCCCATAACTGCATTTCAACGTTTCCATGATTGAGTCTTCTCTCTGCCATTCTATGAGCATGTGGCCAGCCCAGCCCAGCTTTATGCCTCCTTTCAAATAACCAGCCAGGAAGGCAACCCAGTATCTCTGATTCTCAAGGCCAGAGTCACTGGAGAAAGAAGCTGATTGGCTCAGCTTGAATCAGCCTGCACCTCTGGTCTAATCAGCTGTCGCTAGGGGAGCAGAGAGGTACAAATATGGCCCCTGAGGCTCCACCTCGGGGAGAGGAGGATATAAGAAAACGGAGCCAGAGGGCTGGCCAGGAGCACAGATGCCCACCACACCTGCCTGTCCAGCTGGACCCTCTCAGAGATGGGTTTTGACCTGAATTGAGCTTTGGTCCTCTTGGCCCCTTGGCCACGGTCATGTAGACTGCTAGCTGAGCTTCATTCCCTTCATCTCTGCACATGGTACTTCCCTTCTCTGAGTCTCTGCTTCCTCATTTGTGAAATGATAGTAACAGCCCCTCCCAGTGGGGTAGTTGCAAGGCCACATGAAGTCATGTGGGCAGAGGACCCAAGGCCCTGCTGGCCACAGTGACCATGACACATCTGAATTCCCTAAAGTCCTACAGTTCCCGTGGTCCTCATCTACCTGCGCCACTCCTCCCTTCTTCCCCTACCTCCACCATCTTCCCCCACTGCCAGTATGGGCCCAGGATGCTTGTGGTTACAACCAGTGAGATCTACCTCCCTCTACCACCACCCACATATCACTAATTTGAGAAACACACACCAGGGTGCCTGGGTTTAGCTGTTGAAACCACACATTCTGACCATCTTCTCAGTCCACTGAGCCTCCGTGGTCAGCCTGGCTGAGCTCTTTGTGGACCAGACATTGTTCTGCGGTCCCCACTCTAAAATCAGGTGGGCGACACTAGGCAGCATTAAGGAAGCATTAGTGCCTATAGGATATCAGACACCCCAGATGCCCCAGGGCTCTCCTGGATTGCTGCCCTACACACTATGGACAGATGCAACTGTTGATGTCATTTCTTTTTTTTTTTTTTTTTTTTAATTTGAGACAGCGTCTTGCTCTGTCACTCAGGCTGGAGTGCAGTGGTGCCATCTTGGCTCACTGCAACCTCCACCTCCCAGGTTCAAGTGATTCTCCTGCCTCAGTCTCTCAAGTAGCTGGGACTACAGGCATGCACCACCACACCTGGCTAATTTTTGTGTTTTTGGTAGAGACGGGGTTTTGCCATGTTGGCAAGGTTGGTTTTGAACTCCCGACCTCAAGTCATCCACCCACCTCAGCCTCCCAAATTGCTGTGATTACAGGCATGAGACACCATACCTGGCCCATTTCTTCTTATTTTTGTTATTTTCTTATTTATTAAGCCAGTGTTCCCTACTGCCTACTCTCTTCTTACTGGAGGCTGACCACTGGGGACTTCTGTATCTATGGAAGATGTGGGTATTGAACTTGGGAACCTCAGGCCATGACGTAAGGCTGAACAGGCCTTACCATGTCCTTTGGGTGCAAGAAGATCACGTGGAGAGGCACATCCAGCACCCAGCCCCAAGGCCCACCTCCTTGTCCCAGAACCCTAGTCCACCACAAACCTCCCACCTCGTGCCCCGACAAGAGAGTTCGGGTTGTTCCCAAATGGAGTCTTCCATGGACCTATGAATCTGACCAGGGCACCTCAGCTGGGCTGGCCTCTGAGCATGTTTTTTGTTTTTTGTTTTCTTTTTGAGACAGAGTCTTGTTCTGTTGCCCAGGCTGGAATGCAGTGGCACGGTCTCGGCTCACTGCAACCACTGCCTCCCAGGTTCAAGCGTTTCTCCCAGCCCAGCCTCCAAGTAACTGGGATTACAAGTGCCCACCACCACACCCAGCTAATTTTTGTATTTTTAGTAGAGCTGGGGTTTCACCACATTGGCCAGGCTGATCTTGAACTCTTGGTGACTCGCCTGCCTTGGCCTCTCAAAGAACTGGGGTTACAGGCATAAGCCACTGCACCCAGGCCCTGACCTCTGAGCCTTTGCTGCACCAGCCTCTGTTCCACACAAACCTTGCCTGTACCTTGACCCAGCACCAGACCCTTCCTGACAGCTCCAGCCCCTAAGACCCAGGGGTCTGCGACGGAATGCTTTATGCTCACTCAGGAGGTTCCTACCTGGAGGTGCTTAAGCCCCAATGCAGAAGTTGATGAAGCTGCTTTCTAAGTTCAAAAACCTACAACTAGCTTTTCCCTTGGGTGCAGCACACACCTCGGCAGGAGGATGGGGTTGGGGGTTCAAGTCCCAGCCACCACCTCAAGTCTGGAACTCTCCTTTTTGTTCAGGCCCTATTGCTTACTCCAGAATCCATATTTTCTCATGGTACATTCCCCCTAGGAGGCCCTGCAGCCACCCACCTCACCCACAACCCAGCTTCCATCTCGGCTGCAAGTAGAAAAACTCTAACTCGACTGGTAGACACTCCTGTCTCACAGAGGGGAACACTGAAGGCCAGCAGGGCTGTTCCCGGGTCAGTTATGTCCGTGGCTGCATGATAGGTTGGGGTACTGGTCCGTAAATATTCACAGGCCTCCATCTGCCCTGGATGAGTGTACATCCTGAATGGTGTGCTGGGTTTGGTCATGTGACTCTCATCAGCAATTGGAATGTGAGTCAATTTCTTTTTTTTTTTTTTTTTTTTTTGCTTTTTTGAGAAAGGGACTTTATCCATTGCCCTGGCTGGTGTGCAGTGGGACAATCATAGTTCACTGTAGCCTCAAACTCCTAGGCTCAAGTGATCCTCCTGCCTCAGCCTCCAAGTAGCCGGGAATACAGGTGCCCACCACCATGCCCAGCAAATTTTTAAATTTTTTTTAGAGACGGGGGTCTCACTATGTTGCCCAGGCTGGTCCCAAACTCTTGGGCTTAAGCAATACACTTGCCTAGGCCTCCCAAAGTGCTGGGATTAAAGGCATAAGCAACCATGACTGGTCATCCAAGGCCTTACATGTGCTCATGTGAGTTGACTCAACCCCTCGCACTCCTGAGACCTGCCATGAGAAGAATTCATCCCAGCTGTAGCATCCCTTCAGCCTGGTTCCCAGAATAAACACATTGGGGGAAGACCAGAGCCCAGCCTGCAGCCTGACGCAGCGGGGGCCAGCCCATTCTAGGTTGGCTAAACCACATCAACTCGCTCGCCTATGACCTGGGAGCCTGAGACAAGACTGCACTGGTCACTGAGTTTGGGGAGGGCTGTTTGCAGCATTATTGTAGCAACAGCTGACTAGTTCATGTGTTCATGGCAGGTTCACTTTGTCCTCAAGCCTGTCCCCAAAGGTCATGGATGGCTGCTGCAGGGCCGGGAGTTATGTCTTCAGTCACGCAGAGAGGCAAGCGAAGGGGGCAGCTTTTCCTCTTGCCATATATCTTTTCGTTTGTTTTATTTTTAGACTGGAGTGCTGGAGTGCAGTGGCGCGATCTCAGCTCACTGCAACCTCTGCTTCCCAGGCTCAAGCAATTCTCCTGCCTCAGCCTCCCATGTAGCTGGGATTACAGGTGCGAGCCACTACTGCCCAGCTAATTTTTGTAGTTTTTAGTAGAGACGGGGTTTCACCATGTTGGTCAGGCTCGTCTCGAACACCTGACCTCAAGTGATCCACCTGCCTCGGCCTCCCAAAGTGCTGGGATTACAGGCGTGAGCCACCACGCCCAGCCCTTCCTTTCCTTAAATTCAGTCCTAACTTTTCGTTTTTGATCAAAGGGAATGTTTCCCTCTCCCCAGTAGGCATCTCCTCCTGTCTAAGGAGCAGAGTCCTGTTGCCCAGGCCCTGATCGATCACTGGCAAGAGGGATGAAATCATCCCAATAGGTTCACCTTGGTGCCCATTTCCTCCCTCCTTGTGGCCAGAAAGGGAGCCCGTGAATCACAGGGGCACCCAGTGGTCAACCCAAATCAGATTTCCGTCAGTTAGGACAGAAGTGGAGCAGGGCAATTGAGTGGGAACCCACAGGGCTGGCCACTGACTCCTGCTGCCCCAGGAAACCAGTGATCAAATGTTAGATGTGTGAAGCATATGTCAAATGCATCAGTGGAAAAACAGCACTGTGGTTCTTGTTTCCTGCAATTCCAGTAGGTCCTCCCTGCATTTACATCTCTAAGGCAGTGGGGGACTGCCAGGTTGTCATTCACAGGCCCCCCCTTTTTTTTCTGAGATGGAGTCTCGCTCTGTCACCCAGGCTGGAGTGCAGCAGCATGATCTCGGCTCACTGCAACCTCCATCTCCCAGGTTCAAGCCTCCTGCCTCAGTCTCCCGAGTAGGTGGGATTACAGGCACACAACACCATGCCTGGGTAATTTTTGTATTATTAATAGAGATGGGGTTTCAACATGTTGGCCATGTTTGTCTTGAACTCCCGACCTCAGGTGATCCACCTGCCTCAGCCTCCCAAAGTACTGGGATTACAGGCATGAGCCACTGTGCCTGGCCTTATAGGACCATTTTGAAAAACAACATATAAAATGGATAAAGTCAGAGATACTCTAGTTCCTAGGGGATATTGGTTGGGGGGGTGGGGGAGTAGAAGCCCAATTTTCTCTGCCTTCCTCTTCACTCCCTCCTACTGAGGACCCCAAGAGACATTGTCAAAAAAACCCAGGATTCTGTCAAAGTCAGTTAGGAAATTATTGGAAAGCAGAAACAGCTCACATTTTCTGAGTATCTACTACATTCTAGGCAATTGGGCATAGATTTGCTTGGAAAATATCCTCTATGCTCATTTTAAGAAGAAAGGAATCATTGTCTGGGGCCCTACCATAGCAGTAGAGCCAGGATTAAAAACCAGATGCCTGGGCTGGGCGTGGTGGCTCACACCTGTAATCCCAGCACTTTGGGAGGCCGAGACAGGCAAATCACGAGGTCGGGAGATTGAGACCATTCTGGCTAACACGGTGAAACTGCGTCTCTACTAAAAATACAAAAAGTTAGCCAGGCGAGGTGGCAAGCGCCTGTAGTCCCAGCTACTTCGGAGGCTGAGGCAGGAGAATGGCGTGAACCTGGGAGGCGGAGCTTGCAGTGAGCCAAGATGGCGCCACTGCACTCCAGCCTGGGCGACAGAGACAGACTCCATCTCAAAAAAAAAGAAAGAAAAAGAAAAAAAGAAACCAGATGTCTGCCTCCAAAACCCATTTTTGGTCTCAGTCACAGAGCAGTGACCCTCAACTCAGCTAAGGGCTGGCCTTGGGATGGTCCCCAAGCTGGGCGTTTTGGAAACAGCGCCCATTCTGGAGCCTTGTGGTGGGTGATTTTGGAGAGGCCTGGGTTTGAGCTCCAGCGGTGAATACAACTTGCTATGCGGCCTTGGGCGAGTCTCTTCACCTCTTTCAATCTCGGTTTCCTTATCTGCAAAATGAATTGTTGGGTCCTTACATCTGTGACATCTTAGGACCTAAATTTAGCCCACTCCAGTTGGCCTGGATTGATAGCTGCTGGGTGAGCCCTCCCACAGCGAGGAGGCAGGAACAGCATTGAAGGGCCTGGGCCTCCCAGAGAGGAAGTGAAACTGGAGGCCTCTGCCTTCTTCCACCCTCTCTCCACCCTCACGCACTGCCACCTTCTGAACTAATTGAAACCCAGCCAGAGTGGGCCCCCGCCGGTGACTCAGCCCCTGGCCCTATCTGATTGTCAAAGTCAATTCCTAGAAGTTGAAGAGAAGTCACTTCTCTTCTGCTGCCATTGCTACCACCTCCCACTGCAAGATGAGTTCTAATTCTGTCCTTCAACCACACTCAGGAGGAAGGCAGTGAAGACACAAGGGGCTTTCAGGGGAAAGTCTGGGTTTGATGTGCGGAGGCTGGGCAGTGCTGGAAGGGGTGAGGGAGGAAGGGGACTGTCCTTGTCATGGTTGGAAACATGATGTGCAAAGGTGGGGAGGGGGTGGGGGCAGGCAATATCTCAGCTTGCCACTTATCAGCTGTGTGACCTTGGACACATTCCGTCATCTCTCTTTGCCTCAGTTGTACATCAAATAAACAGGAAAGCCCTCCTTCCCAATCTCACTTCTCAGTAGTAACCGCCGCTAGTGGTTCAGAGTTGCAGATATCAATCCAGAAGAGCAGAAATGAAGATGGGAATTGAGATGGAAAGTAGATAGATGGGCACAGAGTGGCTGACTCTACACACAGCGGTGGGGTCATGCTGCGCTGGACAGTGGGGACAAGGGGAAGAGTGCGGGCTCTGCTCTGAAGAACTTGGCTTTGAAGAATTTTCTACCTCCTTCACTGAACTCCAAGAGAACATAAACCCAACAAGGCAGGAACTCTGCCTGTCTTACCCAGCAAGATACCCCCAGCACCTGGGCTTGTGCCTGGCACACAGGCACTTGAACAGAGGAACATCAGGAGGCAGAGAAGCTAGAGACCTGGCTGCTGCCCCTTGACTGTAAGGTAAGCCGGCAGGTACTGGACAATAGCACCTGGTACCCGGTTTCCAAGCGCAAAATGCACATGTCTGCTGCTTCACTTCTGTCTTCCAAATCTTACTCAAAATGTATTTTTTTTTTTTTTTTGAAACAGAGTCTTGCTCTGTCACCCAGGCTGGAGTGCAGTGACACGATCTCGGCTTACAGCAACCTCTGCCTCATGGGTTCAAGGGATTCTCCTGCCTTAGCCTCATGAGTAGCTGGGATTACAGGTGCCCACCACCATGCCTGGCTAATTTTTGTATTTTTAGTAGAGATGGGGTTTTGCCATGTTGGCCAGGCTGGTCTCAAACCCCTGACCTCAGGTGATCCGCCCACCTTGGCCTCCCAAAGTGCTGGGATTACAGGCGTGAACCACCGTGGCTGGCCTCAAAATGTCTTATGACCAACACTACCCCAGAGCTATGCAGGGAAGGGAATCTGGGAAACATAGTTTCAGTTTAGTCAAGTTGTCACAATACAAAGCCACCTCAGTTCAGATAATCAAGACACCTTCAGATTGTACTGTGACAGACAGCAGGAGCGTTAACATAATCTGGGATTTAGACAGTGACTGTGGACTGATGTCTGCCCAATGTGAATACGCACTGCTGTCACCCACCTTTCCGACGGGGATAGAAAAGAATACACTCTACAGATCAATAGCCACATACTAAGAGCCAGAGGTGATGACAATCTGTTCAATTAATATGCCACATCTGGCATAGCAGCTGTGATTGGTCTTACCACTTAGTTATATTTGCAGTGATTTACCATCTTCTGCCATGATCCACCAGGTTTTTGTTTTTTGTTTTTTTTCTGGATAGAGTTTTGCTCTTGTTTACCAGGCTGGAGTGCAGTGGTGCAATCTTGGCTCACCGCAACCTCCGCCTCCCGGGCTCAAGTGATTTTCCTGCCTCAGCCTCCCGAGTAGCTGGGATTACAGGTATGCGCCACCACACCCAGCTAATTTTGTATTTTTAGTAGAAATAGGGTTTCTCCGTGTTGGTCAGGCTGGTCTCGAACTCCTGACCGCAGGTGATCCACCTGCCTCAGCCTCCCAAAGTGCTGGGATTACAGGCATGAGCCACCACGCCCGGCTACCACCAGGTTTTTACAAAGGCTCTCTTGGTGACCTAAATGGGGGTATGATAGGAACCACCACTCCTGCATCCTTTAAGTCTTTGAGGGTGGCTCTCGTCTCTGCAATTGCTTCTAATATGCGGTATCACTTCTGATTTACTATCTTAGCCAGGCTGGGGCAGTCCATTCTGACATATCCACCTCTATGAGCCTTTTTTTTTTTTTTTGACAGAGTCTCACTCTGTTACCCAGTCTGGAGTATAGAGGCACAGTCATGGTTCACTGCAGCCTCAACCTCCTGGGCTCAAGCAATCTTCCCACCTCAGCCTCCTAAGTAGCTGGAACTACAGGTGTGTATCACCACACCTGGCTAACTTTTCTATTTTTTGAAGAGATGAGGTCTCACTATGTTGCCCAGGCTTGTCTTGAACTGGATTCAAGCAACCCTCTCACTTCAGCCTCCCAAGGTGCTGGGATTGCAGGAGTGTACCACTGTGCCTGGCCAGCTTTTTCATTCCTTCCTTGAAACTTTGCCATGGCAGTTTTGTCATCTCCATCTCATTTGCTGTAGGCTCACTTCATGTCCAAGCCTCAAGTAGCCATCTCAGCAGCATTATAGAATGGGACCAGGGCTCTGGAGTCACAGGAGAGTGTTCCATATATCCTCATATCCATATGACCTTATATCCTCTGTCCTCTAATATAGGATGATCACTCCCAGGGGTGTTCTCCTAGTCCCTACAAGTACACATGAGCCAGCTCCTGCACAATTCATCTCCTACTAAAGAAACTTTAGACCGTGCCAAGACCTGACCCTAGTTATTGGTCTGAATAGCAGTTGGGAAAAATTGAGGATGTTGTAGAAGAATCCACATTATCTTGAGAAGCAAATCATCCACCTCAGGTGAGGTTTTGCATTGTCTCCCATCAAGGGGAGGCTGCTCTTCTCTAGCAAAGAGGATGGGGGGACCACTTCTACCAGTCCAGACTTTCAGGGGAATCTGAGGGTCCGGTTTAACAGGAATACCCACACAAATGTTCCCCTCCTAGGTTTCAGGGTCCCAGTCTTTCCCTATTGGCTCTCTGATTTCAGCATAGAAGTCTTTCTGGAGTTGTGAATTTAGCCCCCTGTGTACTGCCACTACTCTTTCAATCAGATCTTAGGTCTGATTTTCAGCACAGTCTGCCTTCTGGCTTCAGGAGTTAATGGTCTATTTCAGCACCACCCTGTAAGTCTTCTGGCTTTCATACTGGGACAGAAATTGATAGTTGGCTAATCTGAGCCTGCCATTTTCTTTGTTTAGGGCTTTAATTGCAGTTAACTTCAGCCAAACACCTCAGCAATCCTTGCAGTTACCATTGCCCCCCTATCTCTCAAGTGCTAGAGATATACCACTGTGTTTCCTTCCACCTACAAATCTTCCCAATGCAATCAGGTAAGAGCCTTAGCAAGGCTGAGCCTACAGCACACCAGGGGTTACCACCACTTCACTTACCACCAGCAATGTGGTTTTTATTGCCATCTTGACTGTGAGTGATTGCGTCCGAGAAGCCCATCTTGAGAATCTACTTCCCAGGACCATTTGCAATACCACCTGTCTCAGGTTATGTTCCCCTGGAAGCAGATCCTGAGACGAGGATTAAGTGTAAGGAGCTAGTTTATTTTAAAGCTGATCTCAGGAAATAACAATAGGGAAATGGGGAAGCAACACAAAGAAGGAAAAGCAATAAAGTATACATGTTAATAAGCAGGCTCCCACTATGGGCAACTAAGGCTCCATGTCATCAGGGAACTGTCAGAGTAGAACATGCCCTAGAGCTGTCCTACTCAAGGGGAAAGGAAGCTGGTATATTTATCCTTCCACTCCTATGAACCCTTGGCTGAATGCTATTCCTGAGGGTGTTAACAACCCCACGCTTCTGGCCTCAGCCAACCAACTCTGCAATATGGTGAAGAGGAAGCACTCAGGCAGAAAATCAATCACAGGTGCTTGTGCAGGACACCATCTGCATGTACCAGAAAATCAAGTACCCAGGGGATCTGGGTGGGGCACTGACTGCAGCAACAGGTCTATTGAGAGTACAAGATATACATGCATTGCAATTATAAAAGAACAAAAAGAGCGAAGTTACTGAAAGCTTACTATGTTTAAGCATTTTACATGCTGTTAACTCCTTTCATCTTCATAATAACACTGTTAGTTGACTACTATTAGGATCTCCATTTTACAGGTGAGGAAACTGAGACACGGAGATACTAAGACGTGGAGATACTTGCCCAACATCCCACAGCAAGTAAATCACTATTCTTCTAGCTCCATGAGGGCTGTTGACTGTTCATCGATGTATATTTGGTGATTTTGTTCACCAATGTATATTTAATAGACATTTAATGTATCTTTGCTTTGTAAAATGTATATTTACAATATTTAATAGATTAAATGAATGATGAGATAATCTCATATGTATGTGCAGTGTGCTCCTCGAGGACTGGAACTGGATCTTTTGGTCTTGGTATTCAGAGCACCTAGCACTCAATGAGAACTTATTGAATAAACGAGTGAATGACTTAGGAAGAGGCTGAGAACTGGAAGTCTCTTCCTCTGCCACAAATAACTGTGGGAGCTTGGCTAAGTCACCTCCCTGGCTTGGCTTCAGTTCCCCACTCTAGAAACACCCCACACCACACTTGCCTCGTACCCTTGCAGACCCTTGCTTAAGTACCACCACTGCCATAATTCTTGGACTCTCATCGGCACTGCCAGTCCATTGGCCCCACCTCTTCTCACTATCCATTGGTCCCCTCCTGGCTTCCTTCCTCTACTTGAGTGATTCAGTTTCACCCCATCATCTTCCCTTGGTGTGTGTTTCCTACGGCAGATGTAACAAATTACCAGAAACTGCATGGCCTCAAGCAAAGCAGTCTATTCTGTCACTGCTCTGGAGGCCAGAAGTCTGAAATCAAGGCGGCAGCAGGGTCGAACTCCCTCTGAAGTCTCTAGAGGAGAACCTTCCTCATCTCTTCCAACTTCTGGCTCCAGGTGTACCTTGGCTTGGGGCTGCATAACTGCAGTCTCTCCTCCATCTTTACATGACCTTTTCTTCCTCTGTGTCTTGTCTTCTGTTTTTTTGTGTGTGTGTGGTTGTTGTTTTTGTTTTTTTTGTTTTGTTTAGAGAGAGTCTCTCTCTGTTGCCCAGGCTAGAGTGCAGTGGCGCCATCTCGGCTTACTGCAACCTCTGCCTCCTGGGTTCAAGCGATTCTCATGCCTCGGCCTCCTGAGACGCTGGGATTACAGGCACCCACCACCACACCCGGCTAATTTTTTGTATTTTTTAGTAGAGTCAGGGTTTCGCCAAGTTGGCCAGGCTGGTCTTGAACTCCGGACCTCAAGTGGACCCCCCTGTCTTGGCCTCCCAAAGTGCTGGGATTACAGACTTGAGCCACCTCGCCCGGCTGTCTTCTATCTTTATAAGGACACTGTCATTGGATTCAGGGTCTACAGGAATAAACCAGGATGATCTCATCCTGAGATCTTTAATTACATCTCCATAATTCAATTACATCTCCAAAGACCCCCACCCCCTCTTTTTTTTTTTTTTTTTTTTTGAGGCAGAGTCTTGCTCTGTCGCCCAGGCTGGAGAGTGTTGGTGCCATCCTGGCTCACTGCAATTCCACCTCCCAGGTTCAAGTGATTCTCCTGCCTCAACCTCCCGAGTAGTTGGGATTACAGGTGCACACCACCATGCCTGGCTAATTTTTTTGTTTGTATTTTTAGTAGAGATGGAGTTTTGCCATGTTGGCCAGGCTGGTCTTGAACTCCTGACCTCAAGTGATCCACCTGCCTTGGCCTCCCAAAGTGCTGGGATTACAGGCGTGAGCCACCACGCCTGGCCCAAAGACCCTTTTTCTAAATAAAGCTACATTCACAGGTTCTGGGGAGTTTGGCTGTGGACATATCTCTTTGAGGGCACCATTCAATTTACTACACCCGGTGACTTCCTGACTCTATGTGCCTGTGCCATCCCACCCAATTGAGTATCACTGGAGAAAATCACACAACTAAGCTTCCAGGTTTCACTCTAAATTCATGACCACAGACCTCAAATGGGCACCTGAAGCTGCCCCACAGAGCCTTCTGTGTTTCTCTTTTCTGGAGTAAGCATTTCCTATCTTTTCACTTTTCAAATGTATTACCCCCTTGCCACCCCATCTGTCTCAATAGGTAACCATGCCCCAAATACCACTGATGGAACAGATGCTCAAGAGGCGTGACTGCCTTCTTGGTCTTGCCCCATCCCTGTGAACCTATCGCATCTGCCTTGGTCTTTGCATCCTCCTTCCAGGCATCCAGAGGCCATGTCCCTTCTCTTCCCAGAGGCCAATGCCATTACTTGTGCTCTGAATCCCATTCCTTCTTGCCTTTTGTTTTGTTTGTTTCTTTGAGACACAGTCACTCTGTCGCCCACGCCTGTGTCATGCAGTGGCGCTATCTCGGCTCACTGCAACCTCTGCCTCCTGGGTTCAAGTGATTCTCCTGCCTCAGCCTCCCAAGTAGCTGGGACTACAGGCGCATGCCACCAAGACCGGACAATTTTTGTATTTTTGGTAGAGACTGTCTCTACCAGTCTTGAACTCCTGACCACCTGATCCGCCCACCTCAGCTTCCCGAAGTGCTGGGATTACAGGCGTGAGCCGCTGCATCCACCCTGCTTCCCCCCTTTTTAAGGGCTTGAATCCTATTGTGTGTTCCTCATCAGTACCTCCCTCTCCTGTTAGCCCACAGACCTGCTCCAGGGTGCTGCATCTTGAAAACTCCTCCCACCTTGGGCCGTTCCCCTCCCTTCCTCTCATTATCTTGGTAAAGCTGCCTCTGACTCCTCACCTCCCATCTTCCTTTCCTTAGCCCAACCCTATTGCCTCTATTCCTCTGAACAGAGTCCTAGGGCTCCCGGGAGGCCCTGTAGGAGTAAAGGCAGGAGGTAAGGGGCTCCAGGCCCTCCACTTCTCTCCAGCCTCAGCAGTGGAACACTCATCTGTTCAAACTAGGCTATTCCAGCCCGAGCCACCGAGACCCCCTGTTCCATCACTCCGAATGGAATCTCAGCCTCTCTTCCTTATGAGGCTTTGTTTTGGGGATGCACTTCTTGATTCTTGGTTTGGGCCTAATTTCAGCCAGTTCACAGTGGTTTGAGCTGAATTAGGACAAATACAACCAGCCACTGCCAGCTTCAAATGGTTTGAATCAGCTAGATCAGTTTACCAGTTCACTGAGCTCAGATGGATTTCAGTGATCCATTGTGGCTAAAATCAGGCCAACCCAGAGAGTTGAGAATTGGCCCAGTTAGAGAGACCCCATGACAGGATGGAGCTGGAGTCACTTCCAAACGTGTTTGCTGGTTTCATCTAGTTTGCTCTGGTCATAGTGAGCTTTTGAAGTGTCTTGGGGGTGGAGGGGGACACCATAAATTTATGCTTGGAAAAAAATTTCAAAATGTTTGGAAACCACCGGGGGAATAATTACTAAGATGTCCAGTCCTGCTCTCTATGGTTTTAAATGCTAAGGGAAGGCCAGTGTTGATGTCCATTTTATTTTTATTTTTATTTTTTGAGATGGAGTCCCACTGTGTCGCCCAGGCTGGAGCGTAGTGGTGTGATTCCAGCTCACTGAAACCTCCGCCTCCCAGGTTCAAGCAATTCTCCTGCCTCAGCCTCCCAAGCAGTTGGGATTACAAGCGCCCGCCACCACATTCAGCTAATTTTTGTATTTTTAGTAGAGACGGGGTTTCGCCATGTTGGCCAGGCTGGTCTCAAACTCCTGACCTCAGGTGATCCACCCGCCTTGGCCTCCCAAACTGCTGGGATTCCAGACGTGAGCCACTGTGCCTGGCCCATTTTATTTATTTTTTATTAAGTTTTAGAGCTTTCATTTTTCATTTTTTCACTTTAATTTTTATTTTTAAACACTTTACTTTCTTTAGAGCAGTTTTTTGTTTACAGGAAAAGAAGCAGAAAGCGCAGAGAATTCCCATATACCCCACCACCTCCAACCCCACTATTTCACCTATTATGAACATCTTGAATTACTGTGGTACATTTGTTACAATTGGTGAGCAGTATTAACACATTATTATTGACTAAAGTCCATAGTTCACACCGGGATTCACTGTAGAATACATGACACAAATGTATAATGCATGATGACTCATGTATACAGATTTAATGTACAATGACTAACATATAATGACAAGCACCCACCATGACAGCGTCATGCAAAATAGATTCACTGCTCCAAAATCCCCTGTACTCCACCTCGTCATCTCCCCTCCCTTCCTCCGCCCCCAACTTCTGGCAATCACCAATCTTTTTTTTTCTTACTGTTTTAATAGTTTTGCCTTTTCCAGAGTGTCATATAGTTGGAATCATACAGTATGTTGCCCTGTCAGACTGGCTTCTTTCACCCAGTAATATGCATTTCCAGCTCCTCCATGCTCTTTCATGACGTAATAGTTCATTTCTTTTTTTTATTGTGGTAAAATATACATAATATAAAATTTTTCATTTTAAGCTTTTTTTTTTTTTTTGAGACGGAGTCTAGCTCTGTGGCCTAGGCTGGAGTGCAATGGCGTGATCTCGACTCACTGCAAAATCTGCCTACCAGGTTCAAATGATTCTCCTGCCAAGTAGCTGGGATTACGGGTACTCACCAACACACCCGGCTAATTTTTGTATTTTTAGTAGAGACGGGGTTTCACCATGTTAGCCAGGCTGGTCTCAAACTCCTGACCTCAAGTGATCCACTTGCCTCGGCCTCCCAAAGTGCTGGGATTACAGGCGTGAGCCACCACACCCGGCCTCATTTTAACCATTTTGAAGTGGTATGAAGTACATTCAAATTGTCGTGCCACCATCCGTCACCCAAACCGAAATCCATAACCATTAAATCGTAACTCCTCATTCCTACAGCCTGTTTCTTTTCATTACGGGATAATATTCCATTGTCTGGATGGGCCACAGTTTGTTTATCCACTCACCTATTGAAGGACGTCTTGGTTCTTCCCACATCTTGCCAATTATAAATGAAGCTGCTATAAATATTTGTGTGCAGATTTTTGTGTGCACATAAGTTTTCAAGTCATTTGGGTAAACACAAGGAGTGTGATTGCAGGGCCTCTGTCTGACCTTATTTCATCAACCACACTGAGCACCTGCAGTGCGGCAGGAGCCAGGCCCAACACTCTATGTCTGTTACCTTATTTAATAACAGCCCACAATACAGCCGGGCACAGTGGCTCACGCCTGTAATCTCAGCACTTTGGGAGGCCAAGGCGGGTGGATCACGTGAGGTCAGGAGTTCGAGACCAGCCTGGCCAACATAATGAAACCCTGTCTCTACTAAAAATACAAAAAAATTAGCCGGGCATGGTTGTGCACACTTGTAGTCCCAGCTACACTGGAGGCTGAGGCAGGAGAATCGCTTGAACCCAGGAGACGGAGGTTGCAGTGAGCCAAGATCATGCCACTGCACTCCAGCCTGGGTGATAGAGCAAGACTCTGACTCAAAAAAACAAACAAAAAAACCCCCACAATAACCTTGAAAACAGACGCTGTTATCCCCAAATTACTGAGGAGCAAACTGAGGCTCAAGGAAGTGAAAAAAACTTATCCGTGGTCACATATCTGTGAACTGGCATGGCCAGGATGCCAATCCAAGCTTTCAGATTTAGAGAAATGTGCATGACTGAGAGTTGGGGCAGAGAGATTATTTCCAGCTTTCTTTTCTAACCGTTTTTTTTGTTGCTCCTTTTCTCCTTTTGACAAAACAAACCAGTTTGTTTTCCGATCTGATTGTTCTCAAAGGAATGTCCTTTCCTTCTCGGTTACTCTCGGTTTAATTGGAATAGTCCTCTGACTCAGGAATGACCTACTTTTGGTTAATAAAGAAACCTCTCCACCCCCACAAACACTGTCCTGTGAGTCCCCTTCCTCACCCAGCCGCATCCCTGGACTCACTTGGAAACAGCTCCTGGTTGTGGAAAAACAAACATCTTCAAGTGGATAAATCCCTTTATCTTATGAGACCTTCTCCCAAGTGTATGTCCTGTGATTGTGGGGTCCCCGGGGAGACCCAGAATCAGGGCAGGCACGTCGGGAAGTGTTGCAGGCAGCAACCACCATGGGTGGTTTTCTTTATGGTCCATAGTGTTCATGGGCAATAGAGCTGAAGTTCACAGGGTCACGTCACCCTGTATCCAAAGGAAAACACAACCAGAAAAGAGACTGCACCCACCCATGCCAACAGCTCAGCCAGGCCCAGTCAGTACCCCCCAGTGGCCTCCCCTTCCTTCCCCACCCCAGCCCATTCTCTCCATCTCCAAGCCCCCTTAAGTACCAATAATGGAAGTGCTTACCAGGCCCCGCAACAATTCACCCTTATCTTTTATTTATAGCTGACAAAGCTCCAAGCAGGAAAAATATAATCACACTTTAAATAATGGAAGTTGTAGGTATTAGAGCTACACGGGCAGTTACCGGAGTTGCAGCGATGTCTCCCTGCAGACCTGACGGGGCGCATGCCGACTGCATTTTTAATTTTTAAAACATATTTCTTCCCAAATTATTCTGCATTACCGAGGAGCCACATTTATGGGGGTGATAAATTACTGTAATAAAGTGCCTTTTCCTCAAATATATAGGAGGTAGGCGCGTTGAGCACAGCCCAGCACAGGCAGCCCCAAGACAGCGGCAAGAAGTCCCACTGCCTCCCTCCTCGCTTTAATTATTTGGCTGATGTGTCCTACATTTTTAATACAGTCACAAGTTTTCTTTAAGCAAAGAATTCGAACCAGGCACTAATTTGTATTTGTGTATGCTGGTGCCTGGGAAGACATACGTATGTGAGTATCTGTGTGTGTACCCTTGGGCAGTGAGACATGCGTGATTGCAAACCAATGTAATGTGCGTGTGTGAGCATGTCTGCAAATATGCATGCATGTTTACCTGTGCAAGTGTAGGGGGGCAGCTTGTGGATGCCCAGATATGACCCACACGTGTGGATGCCCAGGAGTATGAACAGATCTCTGACTGTATGGGGCATGCACGTATGAGCACATTTACATGGATATATGTGCATTAGCTAAAGACGCATTTTTGTGTAGACCTGTGTGCACTGTACACATAGCATGCATGGATTTGTGCATGTCAGAGCACACTAGTGTGGATGTATGTGTTCAGGCATGTTTTTCTAGGCTGATCTGCCTTCTTGCAGACCTTTGTGTGCCTTTGAATCATTTCTTCTTCATTGAACCACCTCCCCTTCTGTCTTCCCTCCTTCCCCAAACAGTGAAGCACTGAGGCTAAGCCAGAGACTCTGAGGTCAGACTGACTGGGTTCAAATCTCAGCTCTGCCTCTTATTAGCTATATAATCTCAAGCAAACCATCTGGTGCCTCAGTTTCCCCATCTATAAAATGGGGTTCATATGAAGAGTAGTTACCTTGTAGGGCTGCTGGGAAGATGAATGGGTTTAATACACAGAAAGTGCCACATGTGTAGTGAGCACGAGCGCTTCCTCCTTCCTGTTGGACATAGCACACGCTTCCTTGGGAAGTTACATGCTAGAGGGAGCCAAGGGTGGGGAAGCCACGATCCTGTGAGGCAGTGGCCTAGCTCAGCGCCTACCCTCCTCCTGCCCCAGCTCATCTGGTGGGAGGAGAGCCATGGCGGAGGGCGGGTGAGCACTCAGCTACACAAGTTTGTGGGTGCTCGAGGGCAAGGCTATGCCCACTTCATCTCTGCTCCCCTGGCCCCAGCACAGGGTCTGGCAGAGTGAGCACCATGGGCATTTGCCATCTGGACAAAAATGTGAACAGGTGAATTGGAGGGGAGATGGGGTAGAAGATGAGTGTCAGTGGCTTATTTGGGAGATGGTGATCACAGGAAGTAGGAGAGAGGGAATAGGGACAGTGGGGCAGGGAAGAGAGAAAAGCCAATAAGGGTCTTTCTGTGCAAATGAGCAGGTCCCTGGGTGGGCATACGGGGCTCAGTTCTATTGGGGCCCCACCAAGGATCTTTACTGCCCGCCACTCCTTCCTGGGGGAGGGCCTCCCCTGGGGACTTTTGCAGCCCTGACATTTCTCTGTTACCCTGCATGAACTTGATCGCTGGGAGCTCCTGTGGTGCCAGAGAAAGCCCAGGCAGGGGACTAGGGGTGAGAACATGTAGTGGGGACAGTCCACTGCAGGGCAGGGAACTCATAGGTGGACCGAGGAGATACAGGCCATGCATCAACAGAAGCTGCTACAGGGCCTTATTGAACATCCAGATCCACAGATGGACCTGAGGGTGGACGCATCTGCCTGTGGATGGCGACACGTGTACTACTCCTGGCCTGAGATTCACAAACTCAGGGCTCTTTTCCCTTCCCCACAAACATCCCCCAACCTCCTTGATTCTGCATGTGCTGCTCCTCCTGCCTGGAAAGGCCTTCAGCTACAACCAACCTGAAACATTCCTTTAGGCATCTGTTCGGGCTCCGCTCAAATATCATCTTGTGCACCAAGCCTTCCGGTCAAAAGGAATCCCTTCCTCCCCTGCAGTCCCCTGGGGGCTTCCCTTGAACCCCAAACGTGACCCTTACTGGCAGCCATCTGGTGTTATAACAACATAGAGGCTGACACATCTGTCCCCCACCAGCCATGGGCTCCTCAAGAACAAAGAGCATGTCTGTGTCACAGCTGTACCCCCAGTGCCCAACACAGAGCCCAGCGTGGATGCAGTGCCTCAGTTTCCTCACATGGATCATGGGGGATAATGGCATCCACTTCATCCTGTCCTGGGGAGGGTCTGATGAGTGAATGTGTTTAGACTGCTATACTTGGAGCAATGCCTGGCACTAGGGAAGCATCGGACACATGTTATTCTCATCAATGTGGTTCTGAATAGACTTGGAAGACCCGGGTGAAAGCAGTGCCAGCTTCTGTGGGGCACCTACAACTGCCCTCTGTCACCCTGTTTTACAGATGAGCACACTGAGGCCCGGGAAGGGTCACACAGCTAGACAGGGCAGAGCCAGGACCTGAGTCCAGGTCTGTGGCCACAGTGCCTGTGTCCTCTCCTGCACCATGATGCTGCAGGCCCTCTCTGTCTCTCTCTGTCTCTCTTTCCGCCTCCCTAACATTCTCCCCACCCAGGTGTAGCTCTCCAGAGGCTGTTGCAGGTAGTGGATGAAACATGGACTTTTTTTTTTTTTTTTTTTTTTTTTTTTGAGACAGAGTGCGGTGGTGCGATCTCGGCTCACTGCAACATTTGCCTCCCAGGTTCAAGCTATTCTCCTGCCTCAGTCTCCCGAGTAGCTGGGATTACAGGGGCCCGCCATCACGCCAGCTAATTTTTGTATTTTTAGTAAAGATGGGGTTTCACCATGTTTGCCAGGCTGGTCTCGAACTCCTGACCTCATGATCCGCCTGCCTCAGCCTCCCAAAGTGCTGGGATTCCAGAAATGAGCCACTGCGCCCAGTCGGACATTGATTTTTAACAAACATGGGTTCAAATCCTGGTCTGCCATTCACCAGCTATGTGACTGTGTTTGGCCTGTGGCATCCGCTCCCTGAGCCTCAGTTTCTCCACCGTCTCCTCAGGACTTGAGGATGCTGTCTAAAGGCAGATTTGCCATAGCACTACAAAAGTGTCAGCTTTGGGGCTCCTCACTTGCACAGGCCCCTTTGGAATACAAATTCACTTTCATAGGTAAGTTTGAATTTGATTCTTTTGTCTTCAAGCTCCCCACTCCAGTCTACCCCAAGACTGTCTCAGATCCTTCCAGCCGGGATGAAAGACCAGGGGCAGTGTGGCAGAGCACCCGCGTTTACCCCACTCCCATACTCTGCCCAGAGGTTGGGTCCTGTCCACTGTCAGGCCTCATGTCACAGATGGGGACACAGGGGCCTGGCAGGGCGAAGGGACTTCAGGAGATCATACAATAGGTTAGTGTCACAGCCGGACTTGGAGCCACGTCTCCCAGCTTCAAGGCTCCCTATTGTGCTGTGGGGAAGGGGTGCACAGGGCTGGCCCGGGGACAGGGCCTGTTCCTCACTTATGAGTGCCGTGGGCTGGGGCTCAGAGGGTGACTTGGTGCCTTGTAAGGGGGCCAGGGGCAGTTGTGGGTGGGTGTGTCCGGGGATTGCTGCTAAAATAAGTAGCGGCTTCCTCTGAAACGCCTCTGTGGTCTGTGGAGGGGAAGGAAGTGGAGGACCGGAAACAGGGGAGGCAGAGGGGTGAGAGGCTGAAACTTCTGCCAGCATAGCAGAGACCAAGCTGGGCACCCCCCACCCACCCAGACACAACATTTGGCCTCCGCCAGGCTGCAGCCTTGGGGCTGCAACCAGGAGGGCCTGGGAAGCTCAGGCCCAGCCCTAATATGGCCACCCAGAGGCTAGAGAATCCCTCTAGGTTGCTCCTGGCTGGCTGGGCTTCTTCCCTTCCTCAAGACACCAGTCACTTCACGCGCCATTCTCTTTGCCAGGAATGCCCTTCTCTACATTTTCCTTTAGAGCCCAACACCGATGTCACCTCTTCTGGGAAGCCTTCCCTGACCACTCACCACACACACACACACACACACACACACACACACACACAGAAGCAGGACAAGACAGCCGCAGACCTTCACCATGAATAGTGGCATTCATTGTGATAGTGGTGTCCACCCAGTGCTTCATGTTTATGAACCGCTCTGCATGGATGATCTCATTGAATGTTTACAAAAACACAATGTGTGGTTCTATCAATAGCTTCATGTTACAGATGAGTGAACCAAGGCTCAGAGATGAGCAACTTCCCCAAGGTGGCATAGTCAGAAAATGGCTGAGTGGGGAGTGTGACCCAGGTCTGACTCCACAGCTAGGTCATTGAACCATGCACCATCCTCTTAGACTGGGATGGGAACAGTGTTGTGCAACATGCCTGCTCCAAGGAGGCTGCATTGTGACCCTAGCAAAGCTTCATTTTCAGCCTTGCCCTTCCCAGCACCCCTGGAGTAGCTGGGAGCTATAGAGTACTCTAGGGAGAGAGGGAAACCAGCTTGTAATGAGGAAGCATTTCCATGTAAACATTTCTGGTAAACTGTGTGAAGAGATCTCAGAAGTATCTCTAAGCCCTTGATACTGTCTTGGGTTTTGTTTCCTCCTTCTAAATAAATGCTTTTGAATCTAATTTTGTATTCTGTTTCTACAGATGGGGCTTCCAAAATTGAAAAGCTTCAGACTTCACAAATCCTAGGTCCACCCTGCGGTGCCCTGTGACTTAACCACTGCACTGCCTGGGCCCGCCCAGCCCTCTCCAAAGCCTGCTCTCACTGTACTGGGGTTTTCTATTTATGGATCTGCCCTGCTACCCGCCACTCCCACAACCCCCACCCATAGATGGGCCATGAGCTCCTCATGGGCAGAGGGCGAGCCCTGGTTTCTTGGTACCCTAGGGACTGCTTGGTACATAGAAGCCCAGGACAGATTTGTTACATGAGGGAATAAAGGAATAAATGAATGAGTGAATGAATGAATATGGATCCCTTCAATGCCATCAGGAAGTATGAGAGATACAACTCCAGCTTTAAAACTCCAGGTCAGCTGGGCATGGTGGCTCACCCTTGTAATCCCAATACTTTTGGAGACTGAGGTGGGCGGATCGCTTGGGCCCAGGAGTTCAAGACCAGCCTGGGCAACATGGTAAAACCCCATCTCTACAAAAATTAGCTGGGCGTTGTGGCATGCACCTGTCATCCCAGCTACTCGAGAGGCTGAGGTGGGAGAATTGCTTGAGCCCCGTTAGTGGAGACTGCAGTGAACTGTGATCACACCACTGTACTGCACTGCAGCCTGGGCGACAGAGTGAGACTCTGTCTCAAAAAAAACCTCAAGGTCCATCTCCCTGTGTGCCAACCCTGCATGGGTGTTGAGGGTGACTGATAATTTGGACACGGTTCAGCTGAAGCCAGTCTCTAGCAAGGAGGCCCAAAGCCCCTCCGGTCACTCTGCTCCCTACAGAGGCAGCACTCTAGGCCCCAGGCCTGGACCTCAAGCCTGCAGCAGGGCCCCTGGCCACCCCCTATAGCCTTGGAAGCCCCTGAGAAGAGGCCCTTTAGTGCAGCTGCAGCAGGTCAGACGCCTCCTCTGGAGAAGAAGGAAATGAAAGTGCTGTGGTGGGTGAGTCATCAGAGTGTGCCTCTGGAAGGATTGATGCCATGAGTGGCATAAGGGGGACAGGCTGGGAGGGAAGAGACACCAGGGTTAGGAGCCCTTTTAGTATCCTCCAGGAAGGCCCCACCTCACCTCCCGGCCCCTCCCAGACACTGGGGTCTTCAGCTTGGAGAAGAGAATGCCTTGGAGATGCCACCTTTGTCCTAGTCTCTGAAGTGGGTAGAAATTAGACACGGTCCACAGCAGAGGGGGAAGATGGAGCCAGATGGGGAGGTCACAGAGGCTAACTGGTTGCCACCAGGGCCGGGCTCTGGTGGGCTGGCTGCTGCCTGGCAGTAATGATGGCCAACAGCAAGTAGGGTGGTCTCCTGCCATGGGTCAGGATGTGGATTCTGGATTTGAACCTCATGTCCTTAAACCCCGGCTCTGCCCCTCACGAGCTGCAGGATCCCAGGCAAGTGGCTTCCCCTCTCCACACCCTCTCCTTCCTCTGCTGTAGAGTGAGATCATAGCACTTAATGCATAGGATGAGCAGGACACGATTAGATACATTAATGTATGTAAAGTGCATAGAAGAGTGCCCGTTCCCAGGAAACCCACAATGAACGGTAACTATTGTATCAGGCAGCATCTCATCAGGAAGCCTGAAATGTCCTAGGTTTTGAACAGAAGGGATTTAATACAGGGGCTTGTCTTCCAATGGAAGGACTGAGAAACAAAACAGGGAATGGTGCAGCCGCCCAGGGATAGGACTTTGCAGTCATATTCTACTTCCTACTGATGCTCATCCTCAACCTAGTTGCTTTAGGTCTCAGAGCTTCAATGTTTTCACATGTAAAAATGGGAATAAAAAGGACTTTTTAAAAATTTTTATTTATTTTTATTTTTTTAGATGGAGTCTTGCAGTCGTATTCTACTTCCTATTGATGCTCATCCTCAACCTAGTTGCTTTATGTCTCAGAGCTTCAATATTTTCACATGTAAAAATGGGAATAAAAAGGAGCTTTTTTTAATTATTATTTTTTATTTTTTAAGATGGAGTCTCGCTCTGTCGCCCAGGCTGGAGTGCAGTGGCATGATCTCGACTTACTGCAACCTCCGCCTCCTGGGTTCAAACAATTCTCCTGCCTCAGCCTCCCTAGTAGCTGGGATTACAGGCATGTGCTACCACACCCGGCTAATTTGTGTATTTTTAGTAGAGACAAGGTTTCGCCATGTTGGCCAGGCTGGTCTCCAACTTCTGACCTCAGGTGATCCGCCCACTTTGGCCTCCCAAAGTGCTGGGATTACAGGTATGAACCACCGAGCCCGGCCGATATTTTGGTGTTTTTTTTGTTCGTTTTTTTTTTGAGACGGAATCTCACTCTGTCATCCAGGCTGGAGTGCAGTGGCGCGATCTCGGCTCACTGCAAGCTCTGCTTCCTGGGTTCAGGCTATTCTCCTGCCTCGGCCTCCCGAGTAGCTGGGACTACAGGCACCTGCAACCACGCCCAGCTAATTTTTTGTATTTTTAGTAAAGATGGGGTTTCACTGTGTTAGCCAAGATGGTCTCGATCTCCTGACCTCGTGATCCGCCCGCCTCGGCCTCCCAAAGTGCTGGGATTACAGGCGTGAGCCACCACACCCAGCCGATATTTTGTTTTTAAGGATGAAATAGGATAATGTAGGTAGAGTGTTTGGTAGAGTGCTGGCTCAGTGTAAGGACTCAACAATGATCCTAGCAATCGCTTATGCAACACACTAGTTCTCACGACAGTTCTATGAAGCAAGTACTATGATCACTATGACTCCCATTTAACAGAAGAGAAAACTGAGGCATGGAGAGATCAAGTCATGCAACTAGTAAGTGGCAGAGCTGATCTGAACCAAACTGTTGGGCTCCTAAGTCCCACCCTTAACCATTACACTATGCCCCCTTCCCATTTCACCATCAACAGCTCTCTCCCCAGTCAGCCTCACTCAAGCTCAATGCCTCTCTCCTTCTCAGAATTTTACCCAGAGCTTCCAACTCAGATCAATAACCAGCATCTGCTCCCAAGGGTAATACCTGACACCTGACTTCTCACCTTTTTCCCAGGCCTGGGGCCCTGGAGTCACCAGGGTTTGAGTCCTGACTCTGCCCATTTTCCAGCCGCGGAGCTTGTAGAAGGCACTTCTCTTCCTGAAGCTTCCATTTCCTCCTCTGCAGCATGGGGAGGGAGGCTTGTCCTAAATTTGTTGGCCTGTGGTGGAGACAACTTGAAGCCACACTCACGGAGCACATCGCACTGGAAGCGTGTGTGTGTTCAGTGTGTTCCCTGGAAGCGTATGTGTGTTCAGTCCATGAAACTCTGATCAACAGTTAATCATATCCCCAGAGTCCTGGGGACACTGCCAAGTATTTCTTTGCTTTTCCTAACATGTTCTCAGCCCCTGCAGTGTGCATCACGGGCAAGTGTGCTGGGCAGTCCTGTGTGCTTGCCCCTCTCCTGCAAACTGCTTTTCCCAGTTTCCTTTGCCAACTGGCTTCCTGTTAGGTTGGGCCAAGGGGAAGCACTGGCAGGAGATTGGAGCATGGGAGGAGGGGACGATCTGGGTATTTCTCCCTCCCTCTGCTTAGGGAGGGAATGGGAGTGGCCTTTCCCCAGCACAGGCTTCTCTCTTCTGTGTCTTTGGCTTCTCTAGAACCACCCGGTCATCCGCAGTTCCAAGTCTCCAGGTGGCTGGCTCTGATGATTCAAGTTACTCCTGGGCAGTATCACTGCCTCTTCCTTTTGTCTCTCCACCCCTAAGTGGTAGCACCTTTTGCCATTGTGGAACAAGCAATTGCCTCACCATTTGCTGTTTGGCTTTTCAGCTCTTCCCTCTTCCAGGTAACCAATTCCCTATATTAAATTTACTCTGTTGGAAATACCTAGAGTTGTTTCTGTTTTTCTGACTGGCCTTGAATTTTACAGTGGGCATCTTCGGCCCAAGAATTGTCTCCCTCTGCTCCACTTACAGAGTTTTTATCCTAGAGGGGCAGCATCAGACCCCTGAGGTCATGTCACAGGCAGGACTAATGGAAGAGGCTCTAGCTCCTTCTAGCTCTTTGCAGTAAACTTACTACAAGACAGCAAAGCTTTCTCATGCTACCACTGACTGTCTCTTGTGACATAGGTGGAGTAGCATTGCGCTACTGTGCTATCTCTCTACTTCGCCTTCCTGAAGACTTATTGCACAAAGGGTGGGTGAAGCTGTTGAGAACCAGGGCAGAGAAGAAAGTAGTGAAGGGGGCAAAGAAGCCCTTCCTGTCATACTAGCAAAGTGCCTAGTACAGGGTAGGCATTCAGCAGGGTATCCATTCCTTCCCCTTCAGCATCTGTTGAAAATCAGGCTGGAGCCTCAAATATTGGAACCAGCCCTAAGGGGAATGAAGGCTCGTTCTGTGTCAAGACAGCTGCCCCAGGGTTCCACTCCTTAAGGAACAAAGGAGTGGGGACAGACTCCTTTCTGTGAGTAGAGGGGTGGTACTGCCTCCCACCTAGTGTCTCTGGGATTCCTTTTGGAGGCTGCTGACAGCGGTCCTCTCACCTTGGCCTCCCCACTCCCGTCTGCCCTTCCAGGTTCCTGGGCAGAGGTCCCATGAGTCAGTCCCCTCCCTCCAGCCCATGCTGGTGACTCGCCAGACGGAAGACAGCGGGTCCCTCAGGCCCTTGCTGGGCCTGCCCTATCCCAGGATCTGGGTCCCTAGCTTCATCTGTCACTTCAAAGCTTCCTGTCCCTCAGCCAGGGACTGACGTAAATTCTAGGCGTTCTGGGCTCTCACTTTCCTCGTGTTTGCACGTTCTTTGCGATGTGGTATCCAAGCCGCTGCAGAGGTAGGAGGAGCCTGAGGATTCATCCAGTCCAACCTCCTCCTATGCGGTTCAGATGGGAAAACTGAGGTTCAGAATAGAGACTTGCTGGAAGCCTGAAAGTCACTGACAGGTTGGTAGGGGCACAGGGGGTGAATGGTGTGACAAGCTGGGCCAAAGCTCCAGGGACACGGGTCCTACACTGGCACTTGCATGGACATCCATGTTACCTGCACTCATGTGTAGTAAAGAGGTCATGCGTGTTTATAAACCATAGTATCACTACAGAGATCACAGGCCCAGCAAATGGGGCTCACACAGGCATGCACACGTACACAGATGTGTATCCTCAATGGTAAACATGCCCACCCACCATTGTGCACACATACGTGTATTTACACCTGCATGCACACTCATCGGCACACAATCAGAGCCACACACCTGCATGTGCCCCCACAGAATCACATGTGTGTGCAGTCTCACCTATCTGCACTCTGCCATGGGCCCCATTACATATATGTATGCAAACAGATAACACACACACGTATCAATCGACAGGATGACTCACACACGAGGACACACGTCATACCCCCACAGACTAGTGCATGGACCACACTGCAGGCACAAAGCAGCATCCAGCATCCGACACCCTGCCAGTGTCATTCCTCTGAGAGTAACCACAGCTCCATGCACAGGCAGAGGCAACTCAGTTCACAGGTGCCACCTGTCCACATGCAGATGCAGACACACACACACACACACACACACACACACACACACACTCTCTCTGACAGCTCCCCATTGCCCAGCCTCCTCCACTGACTCCCCACAGCCAGGTGCTCTGACACCCTCCTTGGTGGGACCCTCTCTCTTCAAGGGACCCAGAGCCACCTGGCTGTCTTTGGAACTAAGCAAGCACCCTGCCTACCCCCAGCCTTGTCCCCTAAACTGGGTGGTTTAGGTCTGAGGGGTGGGGAGAAGGCTGCCCAGAGTCCAAAGTTCAGGGGCCAACATCTTGTTTGCAGGCGCTAGTGGAAATTGCACAACCTGCCAGCTGGGTGACTTGGACTTATTGTCTCCGAGTTCCCCTTGGCTGCAGGCCCAAGCCCAGCCAGTGACCTGTTTCTCTGGAAGAGGGTGGGGAAGGTGGTTCCTCCCTCCCCTGCCTGGGGAACTGGTGGCCCTCCCTGGGGGCTGGTGGCTGGTCCGCAGCTATGTGTGCAACACACCTGACACTGAGATGCACAGAACTCAGCATCCAACCTGTCCTTTCCCGGATAGGAAACTGAAGCTCGGGGAAGGAAAGGCTTGCCCAGGGTCACCCAGCAAGGAGGAGGCCCAGCGGGACTGGAACTCAGGCTTAGTTTCCTTTCTTTTCTTTTCTTTTTTTTTTTTTTTTGAGATGGAGTCTCACTCTGGCCCAGGCTGGAGTGCAGTGGCGTGATCTCAGCTCACTGCAACCTCTACCTCCTGGGTTCAAGAGATTCTCCTGCCTCAGCTTCCTGAGTAGCTGGGATTATAGGCACATGCCACCACACCCAGCTAATTTTTTAATATTTTTAGTAGAGACAGGGTTTCACCATGTTAGCCAGTCTGGTCTCAAACTCCTGACCTCAGGTGATCTGCCCGCCTCGGTCTGTCAAAGTGCTGGGATTACAGGTGTGAGCTACTGCACCCAGCTCAGTTTTCTTTCAAACCCTTTATCAAAAGAAATATAATCCAAAGCCAGACAGTACTAATGCAAATGAGCAGAGCTACCGTGGGTGCAAAAGGAAGGGACCCCAGAGCCCGTGAGTAGAGACCACTTTCCCTTTCCACAGCTACCATGGCTAAGTCATTAGTCAAAGGATCACTGTGCCATATCACCAGATCATTGAGCTTAACAAGTCTATCCCGACTTAAAACATTTTATTTATTTATTTATTTTTGAGACAGGGCCTTGCTCTTGTCACTCAGGCTGGAATGCAGTGGTGCAATCTCAACTCACTGCAGCCTCAACTTCCCGGACTCCACCCATCCTCCTGCCTCAGTCTCCCAGGTAGCTGGGACCACAGGCATGCACCACCACACCAGGCTAATTTTTGTATGTTTTGTAGAGATGGGGTTTCGCCATGTTGCCCAGGCTGGTCTCAAACTCCTGGTCTCAAGCGATCTGCTCACCTTGGCCTCCCGAAGTGCTAGGACTACAGGCGTGAGCCACCCCAGTGAGCTTTTTTTCATTTTGTTTTAATTTGTAAAAGTTCCCACTGTGTGCATGAAATGAATTAGCAAGGCCATCATGGCTACAGGGATTCAGGATCTGGGGCCTTCAGATCCCTCTCACCTCTGGGACCTGCAGCCCAGACTGGGCTTAGATCTCTATTCTGTTCCTCTCCAGTGGCAGCATCAGGGACATGGGGTAGAGACAAACTGAACATTCCTGAAAATCCAAGAAATCTTCTAAAGCTTTAAAAACCCATCCCATGCCTGCCTGCCTTTTCCCTCTCCCCTTCGCTGCCTTTCTGTATCTCTCCCTTCTTTCCTTTCTTCCTCCTGCCTGCCTTCCTTTCTCAGTGCATTCGGTCAAAATCATGAGGCTCGAGGATGACAGTCACAGTGGCCCTTGTGAGGGTGGACCTCGGCGGCAGCCTGCTGGAATCAAAGATGGGTATGCACCGGGGTGGAGCAGAGGTATAGCTTAGCGTGGACAAGAGGATTCAGGTTTCTCCTTGATGAGGCAGGGAGGCACAGATGCAGAAAGGAGGAAACCAGCTGGGCGCAGTGGCTCACGCGAGTAATCTCAGCACTTTGGGAGACCGAGGCAGGTGGACTACCTGAGGTCAGGAGTTCAAGACCAGCCTGGCCAACATGGTGAAACCCCGTCTCTACTAAAAAATACGAAAATTAGCCAGATGTGGTGGTGTGCACCTGCAGTCCCAGCTACTCAGGAGGCTGAGGCAGGAGAATTGCTTGAACCCGGGAGGCAGAAGTTGCAGTGAGCTGAGATTGTGACACTGCACTCCAGCCTAGGCAACAAAAGCGAGACTCTGTCTAAAAAAAAAAAAAAAAAAAAAAAAGAAAGCCAGGTGCAGTGGCTTACACCTATAATCCCAGGATACTTTGGGAGGCCGAGGCCTGTGGAACACTTTGTAGCAGGACGAGCCGCAGACAAAACTCCTCAGACACCGAGTTAAAGAAGGAAGGGGTTTATTCGGCCGGGGGCATTGGCAAGACTCCTGTCTCAAGAGCCGAGCTCCCTGAGTGAGCAATTCCTGTCCCTTTTAAGGGCTCACAACTCTAAGGGGGTGCACGTGAGAGGGTCGTGATCGATTGAGCAAGCAGGGGGTACGTGACTGGGGGCTGCATGCACCGGTAATTAGATCAGAACAAAACAGGATAGGGATTTTCACAGTGCTTTTCTATACAATGTCTGTAGTCTATAGATAACATAACCGATTAGGTCAGGGATCGATATTTAACTACCAGGCCCAGGGTGTGGCACCAGGCTGTCTGCTTGTGGATTTCATTTCTGCCTTTTAGTTTTTACTTTTTCTTTCTTTGGAGGCAGAAATTGGGCATAAGACAATATGAGGGGTGGTCTCCTCCCTTAACTTGACGTCAGCAGTTCAAGACCAGCCTGGCCGACATGGGGAAACCTCATCTCTACTAAAAAATACAAAAATTAGCCATGTGTGGTGGTGCGTGCCTGTAATCCCAGGTACTCAGGAGGCTGAGGCAGGAGAATCACTTGAACCCAGGAGGCAGAGGTTACAGTGAGTCGAGATCACACCACTGCACTCCAGCCTGGGTGACAGAGACAGACTCCATCTCAGAAAAAAAAAAAAAAAAAAGGAGGAAACTGAAGAAGCCTGTGGTGTTGGGCTGGAGTTGGAGCTCTCAGTGAGAACGCATGGTGAGAATGTGTGTTTATGTGGAGAGAGAGAATATAGACAGAAAGGTGTGTCTATATATATACATGTATATGCACCTGCATGCATATGCGTATACATATATGCATATTTGATGTGTGTGTGTGTGTGTATTTTTCAGCTCTGTTCACCAAGAAGGTCTGGGAGCAGCAATGCTCTGCTAGCAATGAACATACCCAGTGCCAAGATCCTGTTGTCAAAATGCCATTTGGAGGAAGACTGAGTCCTGGCTGGGAGGGAGGAAGAACAAGATGAACCTGGAACACCTTGTTGTGGCAAAAAGTCACTAAGCATTCAAAGCATGGTGCGGACATGTCAAAGGGACACAGGGGCCAGCTGGATGGGGCCACACCAAATCTTGTGTAATTGAAAAATCAAAATTAATAATGATAGCAATGAATGATAACCCACTGAATAAAATAGAAACCCCTGACTCCAACTGCTATAAACAAAAAAAGAATAAGTAACCGGACAGAAGAGAAAGCTTTTCCTGACAGTAGAATGCCAAATCATACAGAAAGAAGGAAAACCACCTTTGGCAAATATGATCATAATTATTATTTCAGGTAAGAAACATTGATGGAACCAGGTTAAAACGAGGGATGTAAATGGAGTGAAGAACAGGATATTAGCTTAGCACTGGAGCCCCGGAGTTCCAGTTCAGCCTGGGCAATATAGCTTGAGCCTATCTCTAAATAAATAAATAGACAGAAAATGAACACTTCTAGGAAAAACAGAAAGCTGCACAAGAGAACAAATGCAATCACAGTACTCTACATGGCTGGGCTATCAACACTGTTCACATGGCCACAAAATAAACTCCCAATATTTATCTAACCAAAAATTATGAGATGAGATGATCATATAAGGAAGATGGTACCAGGGGAAGTAGGGGCAGGGTGTTATGGGAAGCAAATTCTAATCTTCCAAAGTAAGAAGAGATTAGATTATACATAAAACTGAAAGTCAAGAAATAACAGTATAGACATGTGATAACAGTGGAAGCATAAAGGCAAATAAAAAAGAAACTTGTTTCTTGTTAAAAAGCAGTTACCTCTGATGGTTGGGAACTGGGAGCAAAGATGGATTAGACAGGAGACAGCTGTTTTTCATTGTTAAGTCTTGCAGAATAAAATGCATGTGAAATTTTTTGAAAGTGAAATCAAAATATAAAAATATAATTAAAAGAAATACATGTTTAGGCCAGGCATGGTGGCTCATGCCTGTAATCCCAGCACTTTGCGGGGCCGAGGTGGGTGGATCACTTGTGGTCAGGAGTTCGAGACCAGCCTGGCCAACACGGTGAAACCCCATATCTACTAAAAATACAAAAATTAGCCGGGCGTGGGGGCACACTCCTGTAGTCCCAGCTACTCAGGAGGCTGAGGCAGGAGAATCACTTGAGCCCAGGAGGCAGAGGTTGCAGTGAGCTGAGATCACACCACTGCACCCCAGCCTGGGTGGCAGAACAAGACTCCTTCTCAAAAAAAAAAAAAGAGAAATACATTTTGAGATAAGCAGTAAATTTGGATAATCGGTTGAGTTGACCATTTAACAAAATCTTCAAAGGATCCTTCAGATGCTAAAGTTCTGATAAGACAGAAAATTACTTTTTTTCAGAGGTTTTTTAAAACAATCAGTCTAAAAGCTAAAGTTCCCATGTGATACTGTGAAAAACATATTCATAGGATATTATTTAAGAAGAATAGACTGGGTACAGTGGCTCATGCCTATAATCCCAGCACTTTGGGAGGCTGAGGTGGGCGGATCACGAGGTCAAGAGATCGAGACTATCCTGGCTAACATGGTGAAACCCTGTTTCTACTAAAAATACAAAAATTATCTGGACGTGGTGGCACATGCCTGTAGTTCCAGCTACTCAGGAGGCTAAGGCAGGAGAATCACTTGAACCCGGGAGGCAGAGGTTGCAGTGAGCTGAGATCGTGCCACTGCACTCCAGTCTGGTGACAGAGTGAGACTCCATCTAAAAGAAGGAGGAGGAGGAGGAGGAGGAGAAGAAGAAGAGGAAGAGGAAGAGGAAGAAGAAGAAGAGGAAGAAGAAGGAGAAGAGGAGCACTAGAAGAGCAAATGTATTATGACCCTTAACTTTGGACAAATTAAATAGTCCTTAAAATGGAATATATCCATTGGAAGAATGTACATTAAACATAATTTTAAAATTTTTCTTTTTTTTTTTTTTTGAGACGGAGTTTCACTCTTGTCACCCAGGCTGGAGTGCAATGGCACAGTCTCGGCTCACTGCAACCTCTGCCTCCCGGGTTCATGTGATTCTCCTGCCTCAGCCTCCTGAGTAGCTGGGATTGGAGGTGTGTACCACCACGCCCGTAGAGGTGGGGTTTTGTTCACCATGTTGGCCAAGCTGATCTCGAACTCCTGACTTCAGGTGAACCACCCTCCTCAGCCTCCCAAAGTGCTGGGATTACAGGAGTGAGCCACCACGCCAGCCAAAAAGAATATTTCTTAAACAAGTTTTTGAAAAACCAGTCAATTTGGTAATATGAGGCAGTGGTCCTTCAGTGAGCTTTCGGAGAACTGCCTTTTGTCCCATCGGCCTTTGAAGGTGTGGCAGCTTCCCCCACACCTGAAGGAGGTCCCACCCCAGGACACAGGCCCTGGCCTTGGGCATGGCAGGCCAGTCTCCCCCAGACCCACCCACTGGCAGCCCCCCAGCAGGAGGGAACTCACACTCCTCACAACAGCACTTTGTGGTGTAAATACAAAACCCCATTTTACAGATGAGAAAATGGAGTCTTGAAGAAGTGAATTGACTTGCCCAGCACCTCATAGTCAAAAAGTAATCAAACTGGACTTGGCGCACAGGTTGACAAACCCCAAGGCCAGGCTTCTCTCCTTGCTCCCCCAACCCTTGGATCTCCCACCTGCTGGCGCCAGACCTAATTAGGAGCTCTGCTGGCCCCTGAGGTGGGTTGAGAGGTGGGTGTGTCATTAGACTGTGAGATTCTGGAAGCTCCCGCCATGTGTCATTATGTCTAATTACATGAGTTCAGGCTTCTGCGTGGGCTGGTGGAGCCAGAGTGTCTCCGTGCCCAGGAGGCCAGGGAATTTCTGCAGCCAAGAAGTGGATGAGAGGCCGCTGAAGGACCCTGGTAACGTGTTCCCCAAATCTCCTGGAGAAAGCCAAGTTCCAGGCCCCTCCCAGAGGCAGAAGGGTGGCCCTGATGGGGAGTTGGGGTCTGTCCATGCTTCTCGGGGTGCACTTAACCAGACTCCTACCTGGGCAGGGGATAGAGTAGAAGGAAATGGCTGCATGAGGGGCACAGCCCCTAGTCCCCTCATCCCAGCCCCAGACAGACAGACAGACAGACAGACTCACACATGCATATGCACACACCAAACACAGAAACATGGTGTTGGAACAAATATCTGGACTTTTTTTTTTTTTTTTTTTTTTTTGTAGATGAATCTTGCTCTGTCACCCAGGCTGGATGGAGTGCAATGGCATGATCTTGGCTCACTGCAACCTCTGCCCCACAATGGGTTCAAGCGATTCTCCTGCCTCACCCTCCCAAGTAGCTGGGATTAAAGGGGCCCACCACCACACCCAGCTAATTTTTGTATTTTTAGTAGAGACAAGGTTTCACCATGTTGGCCAGGCTGGTCTAACTTCTGACCTCAGGTGATCCACCCACGTCAGCCTCCCAAAGTGCTGGGATTACAGGCATGAGCCACTGTGCCCAGCCAAATATCTGGACCTTTGAGTAAAGAGCTGCTTACACTTTCATCAGTTCCACTGGGTGTTCACTCTGGGGGAAAGGCAAGTGAGAAGGAACATGGAACAGGGACAGAACGTGGTCATTGCCCTCCCTAGGCAGACATGGGTGAGGGAGGCAATCTTTCGCACATGCTCATTTAATAAGCAGGTATTGGCCAGGCGTGGTGGCTCATGCCTGTAATCCCAGCACTTTGGGAGGTCGAGGCGGGTGGATCACAAGGTCAGGCATTCAAGACCAGCCTGGCCAAGATGGTGAAACCCCGTCTGTACTAAAAATACAAAAATTAGCCATGCGTGGTGGCAGGGACTTGTAATCCCAGCTACTCAGAAGGCTGAGGCAGAGAATTGCTTGAACCCGGGAGGCGGAGGTTGCAGTGAGCCTAGATTGGGCCACTGTACTCCAGCCTGGACAGAGTGAGACTCCATCTCAAAAAAAAAAAGAAAAAAAAAAAAGCAGGTATTGAGTGACTTCTGTGTGCCAGGCATTGTTCTAGGCATTGGGGTTATAAAATAAAGTCCCTGTTCTCAAGGGGAGAGAGAGAGTAACCATACATTAAATATGTAATGTACCAGATGGTGACAAGCAGAGTGAGGGTGAGCGGCCACTGCTCATAGATGATTATCTGTCTGGAGAAACAGTCAAATCTTTCCCCACTGACTTCCTAAACCCCGAGGATAGATGGAGAAATGACTTGGGGAATAGAAAAAAGGACCCACCACCCCAGGTGCCTCCTCCTCCTTCTCCTCTTCTACTCCCTCTCCTCTAATGTTGTTTTTCCTTTAAAAGTTACTTAAAACAGACCAGGTGCAGTGGCTCACATCTGTAATCCCAGCACTTTGGTAGAGCGAGGTGGGAGGATCACTTAAGGCCAAGAGTTTGAGACCAGCCTGGCCAACATGGCAAAACCCCATCTTTACAAAAAATACAAAAATTAGCCAGGCATAGTGGTGTGCACCTGTAATCCCAGCTGTTTGGGAGGCTAAGGCACAAGAATCACTTGATCCTGAGAGGCAGAGGTTGCAGTGAGTGGCGATCAGGTCATGGCACTCCAGCCTGGGTGACAGAGAGAGATTTTGTCTTCAAAAAATATACAAATAGATTTTTTAAAACAGTTACTTAAAACATACGGGAGGTGTAGAAAATTGTATGACAAATACTCATGTACCTGCTACCCGTGTTAAAAAATGAAACTTTAGGCTTGTAAAAAAATAAAAATTGGCTGGGCGCAGTGGCTCATGCCTGTAATCCCAGCACTTTGGGAGGCCAAGGCAGGCAAATCAAGAGGTCAGGAGTTCGAGATCAGCCTGACCAACATGGTGAAACCCCGTCTCTACTAAAAAGGCAAAAATTAGCTGGGTGTGGTGGCGTGGGCCTGTAATCCTAGCTACTCAAGAGGCTGAGGCAGGAGAATTGCTTGAACCGGGAGGCAGAGGTTGCAGTGAGCCAAGATTGTGCCACTGCACTCCACCCTGGGCAAAAGAGCGAGACTCTGTCTTGAAAAAAAAAAAAAAAACAACTTACAAATATAATCAAAGGTCCCCATGTTAGCCAGGAAAGGCTAGGTTACGCTGTAGTAACAAACAAACTCCAAATTTCAGTTGCTTTAAACGACAAACGTCTGTTTCTATCGCATTCTCGATCCAGCAAGTGTTGACTAGATTGGGCTATATTCATTGTAGTCTCATAGGAACCCAGTCTGAGGGATGCTCCACTATTTATGATGCTGTCATCTCAGCAAAAGGCTTCAAGGTTCACCAAGTAAGGAAGGGAGCGAGAAGACTCAGGTGCTAGCTCTTAGATGTTTCCATTTGGAAGTGGCATGTGTCAGTTCTCCTCACGTTTCATTGGCTAAAGCAAGTCATGTGTCCATGTCCAACTTTGAAGGGGAAGTGAAGTATAATCCTCTCACGAGCTCAGAAGAGAACTGACATGGTGGTGAGCATTGTTAATATCTACCACTTTTCTTATTCCATTTCCATCTACCCTTCACTCCCAGCAATAAGACCCATCTAGAAGTTGTTGTACATCCTTTTCACCTGTGGATTTTAAAAAACTTTTAGTATGCCTGTATACATCAACAAAGAATATATAGAAAGAAATCTGCCAGGTGCGGTGGCTCATGCCTGTAATCCCAGCACTTTGGGAGGCCGAGGCAGGCAGATCACTTGATGTCAGGATTTCGAGATCAGCCTGGCCCACCTGGTGAAACCCTGTCTCTATAAAAAATACAAAAATTAGCCAGGTGTGATGGCACATGCCTGTAATCCCAGCTACTGGGGAGGCTGAGGCACGAGAATTGCTTGAACCCAGGAGGCGGAGGTTGCAGTGAGCCGAGATCACGCCAATGCATTCCAGCCTGATTGACAGAGCAAGGCTCAGTCTCAAAAAAAAAAAAAAAGTATGTATATATATATATATATAGAGAGAGAGAGAGAGAGAGAGAGAGAAAGAAATCACAAAGAAAACTAGAAAATATTTTGAGCTGAATAACAATGAAAATGTAACATATCAAAGCCTATGTGATACAGATAAAGCAATACAATAAAGGGAAAGTTATAACATTAAATGGCTTTATTCAAAAGGAAGAAAGTCCCAAAATAAATACATTTACTAAGCTGCCACCTTTAGGAACTAGACAAAGAAGAGCAAATTAAACCCAAAGCAGGTAGAAAGAAAGAAATAATAAGATAAGAGTAGAAATCAATGACTAGAAAACAGAAAAACAAGAGAGAAAATAAACGAAACCACAAGCTGGCTCTTCGAAAACATCAACATTGATAAACCTCATCTTCAATCAGTAGAAAAGAGAAAGACACAGGCCGGGTGCAGTGGCTCATGCCTGTAATCCCAGCACTTTGGGAGGCCGAGGTGGGAGGATCACGAGGGGAGGAGATTGAGACCATCCTGTCTAAAATAGTGAAACCCTGTCTCTACTAAAAATACAAAAAATTAGCCAGATGTGGTGGCGTGTGCCTGAAGTCCCAGCTACTCGGGAGGCTGAGGCAGGAGAATTGCTTGAACCCAGGAGGGGAGTTTGCAGTGAGCCGAGACAGTGCCATTGCACTCTAGCCTGGGCGACAGAGCGAGACTCCGTCTCAAAAAAAAAAAAGACACAAATTACCAACAAGAAAAATGAAAGGCTGGGTGCAGTGGCTCTGCCTGTAATCCCAACACTTTGGGAGGCTGAGGCAGGAGGATTGCTTAAAGCCAGGAATTCAAAACCAGCCTAGGCAACACAGCGAGACCCTGTCTCTACAAAAAATAAAAAAATTCGCTGGGTGTGGTGGCTCGTGTTTGTAGTCTTAGCTACTTGGGAGGCTGAGGTGGGAGAATCCCTTGAGTCTAGGAGGTCAAGGCTGCAGTGAGCTATGATAGCGCCATTACACTCCAGCCTGGGTGACAGAGCAAGACCTTGTCTCAAAAAAAAAAAAAGAAAGAAAGAAAGAGAGGGCATCCCTACACATCCTATGAACATTAAAAAGATAATAAGGAAATATTGTGCCCAAAGTTATGACCACAAATTTGACAACTTAGATGAAGTGGACACATTCCTTGAAAGACACAAACTAGCAAAGTTCTCAAGAAGAAAGAGAGGGAAGCAGAAAAGATAACTATTGGGTACTGGGCTTCATAGCTGGGTGATGAAACAACCTGTACAACAAACCCCCATGACACATGTTTACCTGTGTAACAAACCTTCACGTGTACCCCCAAACCTAAAATACAAGTTTTTAAAAAGAGGGAAAACATTACTTTTTCTCTCTTTCAGTTTGAGAATCTAGCAGTTAAATTTTTTTTTTTTTTTTTTTTTGAGACGGAGTCTTGCTCTGTTGCCCAGGCTGGAATACAGGGGCGCGATCTTGGCTCACTGCAAGCTCCGCTTCCCAGGTTCACATCATTCTCCTCCCTCAGCCTCCCCAGCAGCTGGGACTACAGGCGCCCACCACCACGCCCGGCTAATTTTTTGTATTTTTAATAGAGACAGGGTTTCACTGTGTTAGCCAGGATGGTCTCAATCTCCTGACCTTGTGATCCTCCCGCCTCAGCCTCCCAAAGTGCTGGGATTACAGGCGTGAGCCACCACGCCCGGCCTACAATTTTATTATGTGGATATGTATGTTAGCTATTTCATGTTAGCATATATGTAGCAAAACCAATAAAACTGTCATCGGCATTGAAATAATGAAATGTGTTGGCTTTTATTTTTTGAGACAGAGTCTAGCTCTGTTGTCCAGGCTGGAATGCAGTGGCATGATCTCAGCTCACTGCAACCTTTACCTCACCGGTTCAAGCCATTCTCATGCCTCAGCCTCCCGACTACCTGGGATTACAGGCGTGTGCCACCACGCCCAGCTAATTTTTGTATTTTTAGAAGAGACAGAGTTTTGCCATGTTGGGCAGCCTGGTCTCAAGCTTCTGACCTCAAGTGATCCACTCACCTCAGCCTCCCAAAGTGCTGGGATTACAGGCGTGAGCCACCATACTCGGCCTTTTTTTTTTTTTTTTGTAAGACAGGGTTTCATTCTGTGGTCCAGGCTGGAGTGCAGTGAAGCAATCTCGGCTCACTGCAACCTCCACTTCCTAGGTTCAAGTGATTCTCCTGGCTCAGCATCCCGAGTAGCTGGGATTACAGGCGCGTGACACCACACCCAGCTAATTTTTGTATTTTTAGTAGAGATGGGGTTTTACCATGTTGGTCGGGCTGGTCTTAAACTCCTGACCTCAAGTGATCTTTCCTCCTCGGCCTCCCAAAGTGCCAGGATGACAGGCGTGAGCCACTGTGGCCAGCCATAATATGTTTGGCTTTGAGTACACTGTTTAAATAAAGCAACACCTAAGGGTATCACTGGGAGGTCTATGAAATAGGCTGAAGTACTAAAAACCAAGCAAAAATAGTAAGAAAAGCTGAGAAAGAAACATGGAAAGGAAAAAAAAAAGGAGTGAAAAAAGATTGGCAATGTAGTGCCTCACCAAGAAAATGTCTTTCATGCTGTTTAGTGATATTCTTGGTTAAAAATTTCTAAAAGCTGTGGAAAGCAAGTCAAATTTTGTTCTAGCCTTCTGCTGGAAAAACATTAGGTAACAAATATGCCTCAAATCTATTGTTTTCCAAAATATTGTGTTCGTGCTTGAAATATGCCATTGCCAAATAAAGTCTATTTTTGATATATATAAAAAAAGAAGAAACAGAAAACCTAAATAGTCCTATACATCAATTAAGGAATAGAAATTCATAGTAAAAACTTTCTCATGGAAAAATTTCCCAGTCCAGATGGCTTCACTGGTGAATTTTATCAGTTAAATTTATTTTAAAAGAAATATTAATTCTACAGAAACTCTTCCAGAATGTAGAAGGAGAGAGCAAAACTCCTAACTAATTCTATGAACTCAGAATTACCCTGATACTAAAGCATGACAAAGATACAAGAAAAGAAAGCTATAGACCTATATCCCTAATGAATACAGATACAAAAATCTTTAACAAAACATTAGCAAATCAAATCTAGTAACATACAGAAAGGATAATATATGAAGACCAAGTAGGGTTTATCTCAGGAATGCAAGGTTGGTCCAACATTCAAAAATAAATCAATGTAACTCAACATATCAATAGACATAAAAAGAAAAACTATATGGTCATCTTTTTTTTTTTTTTCTGTCACCCAGGCTGGAGTGCAGTGGTGCAAGAAAAACTATATGATCATCTTAATAGAGGCAGAAAAAACATTTGATCAAAATTTACTCATGATTTTTACAAAAGAAATTTTCAGCAAACTAGAAATAGAAGGGAACTTTCACAATCAGATAAATAATATCTACAATAAGACCTACAGCTAACGCTATACTTAATAATGAAAGATTGCTTTCCCACTAAGATTGGGAACAATGCAAGGATCTCTACGGTTGCCACTTTTATTCAGCATTGTACTAGATGTCCTAGATAGTACAATACAACAAACAAGCAAATAAATAAATACGTAAATAAATGGCCAACAGATTGGAAAGGATTAAGTGAAACTGTGTTTGTAGAGAACATGGTATCTACATGGAAAAATATACTACAAAGCTAATAGAAATATGTGAATTTAGCAAGGTTGTAAGATACAGGGCCAATATGCAAAGTCTATTGTATTTCTACCTAACAGTAATTTTAAAATTTAACATTGAAATTAAAAACCAGCTGGGCGCGGTGGCTCACACCTGTAATCCCAGCACTTTGGGAGGCCAAGGTGGGTGAATTACGAGGTCAGGAGATCAAGACCATCCGGTTGAAACCGGATGTTGAAACACCGTCTCTATTAAAAATATAAAAAAAAAATTAGCCAGGTGTGGTGGCAGGCACCTGTAGTCCCAGCTACTCGGGAGGCTGAGGCAGCAGAATGGCATGAACCTGGGAGTTGGAGCTTGCAGTGAGCCGAGATTTCGCCACTGCACTCCAGCCTGGGGGCCAGAGCAAGACTCTGTCTCAAAAAAAAAAAAAAAAAAAGAAGAAGAAATTAAAAACCAATACCATTTACAATAGCATTAAAAATATGAAAAGTTAAGGGACAAATATCATGAAATAGGATTTGTACATTGAAAACGGAAAATCATTACCAAGAGAAATTTTAAAAAATCTAAATAAAAGGAGAAATATACCATGTTCATGGTGAGAAGACTCACTACTTTACCAAAATATTAACAATTCTGAAGAATTATGTTAGTACTTTCCTAATTGATATTGCAATTTCAATCAAAATCCCGGCAGGCTTTTTTTTTTTTTTGGTAGATATTGACAAGCTGTTTCTAAATTATATATGGAAGTGCAAAGGACCTAGAATAGCCAAAACAATTCTGAAAAAGAAGGAAGAAGTTGGAGAACTCACATTACTTTATTTCAAGACTTACTATAAAGCTACTATATGCAAGACAGCATGGTGATAGCGTAAGCTTAGACCTATGGATCAGTGGAACAGAAATGAGTCCAGAAATAGACCAATATCCATTTGGTCAGTTGATTTTTGACAAAGGAACCAAGGTAATTTCAATGGAGAAAGAATAGTCTTCTCAACAAATGGTGAAGAAACAATTAGACATCCATATCCAAAAAAAAGAACCTCAACCCTTACCTCTCACACCATGTAAAACTTCAAATGGATCATAGACTTAAATAGAATATAAACCTTCAAAGAGATAATAAAGGAAGATATCTTTGTGACCTTGATAGATAAAGATTATTTAAACAGGATGCAAATAACATAAACCATAAAAGTCAAAAATTGAAAAATTAGCCTTCAAAATTAAAAACTTTTCCTTTATGAAAGTCACTGTTGGAAAAATAAAAAGACAAGCCAAAGACTGGGAGAAAATGTCTGATAAGTAACTGGTCTCCAAAATTTTAAAATAACTCATAACTCAATAATTAGAAGACAAACTAAACAACAATAAAATAGTCAAGTGCTTTGAAGAGGCGCTTCTTCAAAGACAAATGGATGGCAAATAGGTGCATAAAATTCAACATCATTATTCATTAGGTAAATGCAAAATAAAGCCACAATGACCAAGTGCTACACACTTACAGAATGGCTAACATTTTTAATACTAACAATACAAAGTGCTGGTGAGGATGTAGAGCAGCTAGAATATATATTGCTGTCAGGGATACAAAATTGTACAACCATACTGGGAAACAGTTTGACAGGTTTTTTATTTCTTTAATAGATGAACCTTGAAAACATTACGCTAAGTGGAAGAAGCCAGTCACAAAAGATGTATTATCTGATTCCATTTTCTGAAATTTCCAGAATGGGTCAATCCAGAGAGATAGACAGTTGATTAGTGGTTGCTTGATGCTTGGTGGGGAAGGGGTGATTTCTCTTTTGGTGACGAAAATTTCTTAAAATTGACTGTGGTGATGGTTGCACATATCCGTGACTATACAACAAACAAACACCGAATTGTACTCTTTAAATGGATCAAGTGGCTTGTGCGCTAATTATATCTCAATAAAGCTGTTGTTTTTTTTTAAAATAAAAATATTGAGCTAGGTGAATCTTCACATTTCTCCCACTCTCCATTTCCTATCTCCACAGTTTTTCTTTTTTCCAACAAGTATTTCTTGGCTGCTCCCAAGCAATTCTTGTTTCCAGTTCTCTCTCTCTTCCTTTTCCCCCGTCAAATGTTCCTGCATCAGCCCATAACCTGAATGGCCAAAGAAAGGATTCTCCTGGGGAGTGGTGGGTGCAAGAGAAGCTACAAGGCAAACACAGAATTCTCGTTCTCCATGGGGCAGGCCTTGGGCCCCAGGACCAGGATTAGTTAAGGCGAGTGAGGTATCCAGGACCCAAGATAAAAAGAGGTGCTCAGCCAGGGCATGTAAGTGAAGGTCGGCTCCTGAGAATGGATGCATCCTTACATCTTTTTTTTTTTTGTAGTAAAACACACATAACAGAAAATTTACCAGTTCAACCATTTTTTTGGTTTTGTTGTTGTTTTTGTTTTTTGTTGTTGATGTTGTTGTTGTTTGAGACGGGTCTCGCTCTGTCGCTAGGCTGGAGTGCAATGGTGCGATCTCAGCTCACTGCAACCTCCGCCTCCTGGGTTCAAGCGATCCTCCTGCCTCAGCCTCCCGAGTAACTGGGACTCGAGTGCGCCACCATGCCCAGCTAATTTTTCGTATTTTGGGTAGAGACGGGGTTTCACCATGTTGACGAGGATGATCTCAATCTCTTGACCTTGTGATCCTCCCACCTTGGACTCCCAAAGTGCTCGGATTACAGGTGTGAGCCACTGCGCTGGGCCGGTTCAATCATTTTAAAGTGTATAATCAGTGGTTTTCGGTACATTCACAATGTGTGGAACCAGCACAACATTGTCTAATTCTAAGACATTTTCTTTTTTCCTTTTCTTTTCTTCTTGGTTTTTGTTTTGTTTTGTTTTGAGACAGGTTCTCACTTTGTCACTCAGGCTGGAGTACAGTGGTGCAATCGTGGCTCACTGCAGCCTCAACCTCTCAGGCACAGGTAATCCTCCCACCTCAGCTTCCTGAATAGCTGAAACCACAGGTGTGTGCCACCACACCCTGCTAATGTTTAAATTGTCTGTAGAGACGGAGCCTCACTATGTTGCCCAGGCTGCTCTCAAACTCCTGGGCTCAACTAATGTGTCTGCCTTGGCCTCTTAAAGTGCTGGGATTACAGGCATGAGCCACTGCACCCAGCCCCAAGACATTTTCATTACCCTAAAAGAAAACCCTTTAGTCACAGGTATGGTTCTGGGTGTGAGCTGGCTTTGTGATCTGTGGAGCTGAGGGTAGAAGCTTCCATTTGAAAGTCTGCTCAAGTGGCTGCTGGAATGTGGCTGGACTTCAGGTAGACTATACCTTAGTTGGCTCTACAGAGGCATCTAAGAAGTTGTCCAGAATTTGAAGTTCTACAAAAGGAGACCCATTTACAATACACACAAGGGAGCTGACTATTGAAAAGAAGCCAGCAGTGAATCCTTTGGTGTGCCTTTGTGTTGAATAAATTGGAATTTTTATAGATTGGGTTTGCAGCTCAACCAAGTTCTGAAAAGTGTGAGTCCAAACCACATAGAGGTGAAGGTGGCAGGACTCAAGTTTCTATGGTTTTAAGGGTACAGGGACTTTCTCCTGGACAATAATCTCATCTAAGAGAAGCCTAGGGCCTCCCAGGTGGGCTCATAGAGAGAAGGCTCCAGACTACAGAGAAAAGGGGAAACTGTGTTTTCCCCGCCCACAGAGACTGAAGGTCAGACCAGATCATGCTAAAGCAAGAAGACTTGGTACTCTTCCCTGGGGAATTTGTAGGTTACCAAGATTGGCAGGGAAGGGGAGGAGAACCAGGGATGTTCTACAGTGTCACTCAATCCCCATGTATGGAGGGAACATTAACCCTGTGTCACACACTTGGCACTTGGTACTTATTATTCCATTTAATTTCCCCAGCAATCCCTTCACTTACAGGCAAAGCCTGCAATTATCAACAAGGTAAAGTGGCTGACCAAGGCCATAAGCAAGTCAAGCCCTGGGGCTAGGATTGGAACCCAGATCTCATGGCTCGAGTCTTGAGGCTGGCTCCACCAAGCCACTGTGAAGTCCCCCTGAGAGCAACCAAGAGCCAGGCATGTCGGGGGTAACGGGACCAGAGAGGATGTTCTCAGTGGGAAGTGCTAATGTGACCCTGTGGGAGGGACATTCCTGTCTTTTCTTTTTGGTTTGTTTTGGAAAGTCCCACATCTTTTGCAGAACTGCTTCCTGGTATCCCTGTCTGGAATTTACACCAAGGACAGCCAAAGGCCAAGATTGGCTTAGAGGCCTGAGGAGTGGAGATCAGAGAAAAGGGTCAGTCCATCCTGTGCAGCCTTCCCGGCCTGGGCCCCTGTGAGTCGATGGAGGAAATCAGTGGCCGTCGTTCCCCTATCCCTACCCTGAGAAGGGGTACTGGAGGCCCTGGGAAAGCCCCTGAGCTAAGAGGGATCTTCCTTGCCCAAAAATAGCTGCCTGGGATTCAAAGAGACTGCATGGGAAGAGGAGGAACTTCAGATTCAGACCTGGGTTCAAATCCTGGTTCCATCCCTTACTTGCTGGGTGACCTTGGCCAATGTCCCTCACTTCTCTGCACCTTGGTTTCTCCATCTGTAAAGTGGGATCAACCATCATCCTATGGAAGGGGCCAGTCCACAGGAAACATCTCTCATCAGGGAGTGGGAGCTGTTAGGAGGTTTCTCAGCATTCCTCCAGCTTCTAGAAGCCCCCTTCCAAGGAGTAAAACCTGTGCCTAAAGTGCTAGTGCTCTGGCCTAGGCACTGGCTTGGCCCTGGGGAGCTACCATGATGGATCAGTTATGGTCCCTGCCCTTTGGGAGCTCAAAGTCTAGGGAGGGGGACAGAGCCTAAGCAGGCAGAGCCACACGTGGGATAGGGCTACAGCAGAAGGACACACAGGGCCCCGATAGGGAAGGAGGATCCTGCCTGGGGTCAGGGAAGACTCCACAGGGACAGAGACTGCGGGCGAGAGTCTAAATCTTTAATAACCTGTTTGTCATAGTCACTGACCAATCAGAAAGGACACTGGCTGTAAACAATCCACAGGACCCACCAGTGTCTACCAGCTGATGATTAATGCCCTGGGAAGGGGCATTGATTGGGGTGCTGGCGGATGAATAAGAGTTCTTTCAACAAGTGGGAAGAAAGGGCACCCCAGGCAAAGGGATCACTACGTGCTCAATCCTGGTGACAGGAAAAACCATGGCTGGAGCATAAGATGTGTTGGGGGAAGGTGGGGCATGAGAGCAGAGAGGGTCTCAAATGCCACTAAGTTTGGGAGACACAGTTAGGACTTCTCTGATGTGGCACTCCACACTGGTGACCCAGCTGAACAGGCACTGCAGTGAGAGTTTTCAGAGTCTGGACACTCCTCCTCTCCCAGGTCCACGACATCTACATGGGGCAGAGCTCTTACTAGGGGTCCAGGCTCAGGCTCCATTCTCTTGGGAGAGGGGCTGGCAAGATGGGTCAGGAAGAGAGGCTCAGCCAAGGGGCTCTAGAGAGCCTGTTGAGTGGGGAAACTGAGGCCAATGCTCAGATGTATAAGTGGGATCAAATCAGTGGGAGGTGGAGACACTGGTGACCTAAGCTTCCCTGAGCTTCCCTGGCTTTGAGTCCTCCCCTTAGAGTGGCACTGAGGCCTTCTGTTAGCTCAGGGAAAACTCAAGGATGTTTTAAGGGTCGGGTTCTAGCACCAGCTCTGCTGATGATGAGCTGCGACCTTGAGTAAGGCACGGACCCCTCTGGGCATGAGAGACCCTGTTGATCGCTTCCTTGGAAATGGAAGGTGTCCCAGGCTGATCCTGTTCTGCCAGTCTCCCTGACCTGGCATCATGGAGAATGCAAGGGCTTCAGATTCAGGCAGAGCTGAGTTTGAATCTCTGCTTTGGAAATGGACTGGGTGTTTGACTTGGACCAAGTGCTAAGCTCTGGGCCTTTATTTCCTCATCTACAAAACAAGGAATTGATTGGTGAGGTCAGCGTTGAATGGAATAAATGAAAAACTCTGGTGGGGGGAGGGGGACGGCTGGGCACAGTGGCTCACGCCTGTAATCCCAGCACTTTGGGAGGCCGAGGTGGGCGGATCACCTGAGGTCAGGAGTCCAAGACCAGTGTGGGCAACACGGCGAAACCCCGTCTCTATTAAAAATACAAAAATTAGCTGGGCATGGTGGTGCATGTCTGTAATCTCAGCTACTCAGGAGGCTGAACCAGGAGAATCACTTGAACCCAGGAGGCGGAGGTTGCAGTGAGCCAAGATCGCGCCATTGCACTTCAGCCTGTGTGACAAGAGTGAAACGCCTCTCGAAAATAAAAAATAAAAAAAAGAAAAAAGAAAGAAAAGAAAAAGAAAAAACTCTGGGGACTGGAGACAAAATAGTAAAAGGAGGTGGTATAGAGCCTTGCTTCCCCCCTCACCTCCTATGAGGTGCCCTCTGCTTGCAGAATCTCTCAGCAGCGGGACTTTTGCAGAAGCTGCAGGTCAGTGGTGAGTGAGGAGGGAGGCTGTATCATTGATTGTTCTCCCAGGACACTTTGAGCATGAAAGGGGGCACCGTTAGTAATAAACAGCCATAAACCTGGGCTGTCCCAAGGAAACCAGAGTTTATGATGCCCCTGGTGATGAGTGGAGATTCAGAAATTGAAATGGAGAGGCGGAAGCGGGGACACGATTGAGGAGGGATGTGAGCAGGTGCCAGGTGGCGCAGCCTTTGGAGAGAGGGTGTGGTGCCCAAGCAGGCTTTGGGAGGCTTTTCTGCAGGAGGTACCGATTCACTCCCCTCTTCTGGGTCCCAGGTGAACTTCAGGAAAGAGCAGCTTTGCTTTGCAGCAGTTTGGGAGCTGGATTGGGGCTGGATACATTTTGTAACCTTATGCCTCTGCATGCTGGTTGGCTGCTTCACTTTTTTCTTGGTTATAACTTCCTGCAGAGACTGGTCTTCGGCTGGGAGCAGGAAGGCCCCCTTAGAGTTGGGTTAGGAAAGTAAAGAGGGTTTTATGATGCCTAGAAGGCAGTAGCTGCTCAGTAAATGTTCATCCCCTGCCATCTTAATCAGCAAGGGCCTTTGCTCTGGGGCCCTGGTCCACGGTTGCTTCAAGCCCCCAGAGGAACCGCTGCCTTCATACTCCTCCAGATGGTCTAAGCCCTCCTGCCTCCCACCCCTGCCACACACGAATGCTGAACCTAGGAGTGCAGGAAGTCCTCTGAGAGCCTGCTGGATCAGTTTCCTTTCCGCTTCCTTTCTCTTCCTCTCCGGTGAGGGCTGGGACGCAGCTGGCGGAGTTGGGGGGGTTCTCCCCCAGACTGCTTCTCTGCACAGCCGCCTTAACGCGTCACTCACAGGGCCTGCATTCCTCCATCCTTAATGCCTCCTCTGGGAACACAGGCTTCCAGAAACCTGAGATGACCAACCAGCCGGTGCAGGCCAGAGGGAGAAGGGCCCAGACGGTGAGGGGGAGAGTGAGGGGCTTGACTTCTGCCTTTGCTGAAAAGAGAAACCGCAGGCCTCCCCCTCCGCTTTCAGCTTCTGGGACTTCTAGACCAGGGAGCAAAAAAGCACTGGCTCTTGCCAAACCCACTTAGGGAGATGGAAAAGGAACGATGGCATAATAGTTTGTAAAGGTGGAAGATCTTTTGTCATATACACCAGGTACAAAGGTTTTCATACTGAGGACCCTTTACTGTCCCTTTAGGCTTCTAGAACAATAGGGCAAACTACTAGCAGAACCAAAAACAGAGAGGTGAACTAGGATTAAGTAATGGCTCCCAACAACTGCCTTGCAACTCCCAAATATTTAATAAGCAGCTCTTATTTAATAATCAGCTCCTGCCAGCCAATGTACACCAGCTCTAGCATACCACTGGTCCTATCTATCCCCCTCTCAGGCCCTGATCACCTGAGGTAGGGAGTTTGAGACCAGCCTGGCCAACATGGTGAAACCCTGACTCTACTAAAAATACAAGATTAGCTGGGAGTGGTGGCGGGCGTCTGTAATCCCAGCTACTCAGGAGGCTGAGGCAGGAGAATCACTTGAACCTGGGAGGCAGAGGTTGCAATGAGCCAAGATTGCGCCACTGCACTCCAGCCTGGGCGACAGAGAAAGACTCCGTCTCAAAAATAAAAATAAAAAATAATAATCCTGGCCACACAGCCAGGAAGCAGAGGTTCAAACCCAGGTTGGTTTCACAGCATCGCATCACTTCCCAAGTGTATATGGCCAGGTACAGTTGGAAGCATCCCCACTCCTGCACCCTTCTCCCTGGTTAACTAGTGAAACTCTTCCCTTGGGGATTTTATTCATTCCATTGATGTAAGCCCGTCCCCACCTCACTACACTCTTGCAGTCTTAAAATTATGGCTCACTAGGCCCAAAAGGATCTTTAGAAATTAATTTGTCCAATTCTTTTCCCTATGGATGGGGAAACCGAGGTTCAGAAAGAAGACAAGACTTGCTTGTATCAGCCCTAGATCTGCTGAGGCAGAGCACTTCAGTGCAAAGGGTCTTATCAGACAGACCTGGCCTCAAGTCCTGACTCTGACATTTACTTTCTGGGCCACCTTGGCTAGCAGACATCACTTTGCTGTTCTTTGTGTGTGTGTGGTTTTTTTTTTTTTGAGACAAGGTCTTGTTCTGTCACCCAGGCTGGAGTGCAGTGGCACGATCACAGCTCACTGCAGCCTTTATTTCCTAGGCTCAAGCAATCCTTCCACCTCAGCCTCCCAAGTAGCAGGAACTATAGGTGTGCACCCCCATGCCTGGCTGATTTTTATGTTTTTCGTAGAGATGGGGCCTCATTATGTTGCCCAGGCTGGTCTCGAACCCCTGGGCCCAAGCAATTCTCCCACCTCAGCCTGCTCCCAAAGTGCTGAGATTACAAGTGTGAGCCACCACACCCAGTCAAAGTCGCTTTTTAATTTTTATTATTTATTTATTTATTTTATTTATTTATTTTTGATGGAGTCTCACTCTGTTGCCCAGACTGGAGGGCAGTGGCAAGACCTTGGCTCACGGCAACCTCTGCCTCCCAGGTTCAAGTTGTTCTCCTGCCTCAGCTTCCCAAGTAGCTGGGATTACAGGCACCCGCCACCGTGTCCAGCTAATTGTTGCATTTTTAATAGGGACAGGATTTTGCCATGTTGGCCAGGCTGGTCTCAAACTCCTGGCCTCAGGTGATCCACCCGCTTCGGCCTTCCAAAGTGCTGAGATTACAGGTGTGAGCCTGGCCTATGCTACTTTTTTGAGCCTCAGTTTCCTCATCTATTAAGTGAAGATCATAATACCTTCACTGACGGGTTGTTGTAAATATTCAAAGAGGTCCCAGGTTGGGATGCAGCAGCCTCATTCCTGGCATGCAGCGAGTGCTCATGCAGGCAGCCTTCCTTCTCCCCAGCAAAGGAAAATGAAATCTTAAGGCTCTGAGACCAGGGTCATTCCTTTATGGAGCCTGAGAGGGGGATAGATAGGACCAGTGAGTGGTATGCTAGAACTGGTGTGCATTGATGGGCGGGAGCTGATTACTAAATAAGAGCTGCTTATTAAATATTTGGGAGTTGTTTTTGGGAGTTTTATATCAGCCATGGTAGAAGTATTTTTTACACCACAGAAATCAGCAAACTCTACGAATGAAGGATTTTATTTTTTATTTGTATTTATTTTATTTATTTGTTTATCTATCTTTAAGATGGAGTCTCTGCTGCCCAGGCTGGAGTGCAGTGGTACAATCTCAGCTTACTGCAACCTCCACCTCCCAGATTCAAGTGATTCTCCTTCCTCAGCCTCCCAAGTAGCTGGGATTACAAGCATGTGCCACCACACCCAGCTAATTTTTGTACATATATATATTTTTCAGTAGAGATGGGGTTTCACCATATTGGCCAGGCTGGTCTTGAACTCCTGACCTCAAGTGATAGTTTTTTTTTTTTTTTTTTTTTTTTTAAATAAAGGCCTATATGGCCGAGCACGGTGGCTCATGCCTGTAATCCCAACAGTTTGGGAGGCCAAGGCGGGTGAATCACTTGAGGCCAGCAGTTTGAGACCAGCCTGGCCAACATGGCGAAACCTCGTCTCTACTAAAAATACAAAAATTAGCTGAGTGTGGTGGTGCATGCCTGTAATTCCAGCCACTAGGGAGGCTGAAGCAAGAGAATCACTTGAACCCAAGAGATGGAGGTTTCAGTGAGCTGAGATTGTGCCAGTGCACTCCAGCCTGGGTGATGGAGTGAGACTATCTCAAAATAAATAAAAATAAATAAATACATAAAGGCCTATAGTATGGAATTTTTATTTTATTTATTTATTTTTTGAGATGGAGTCTTGCTCTGTCACCCAGGCTGGGGTGCAGTGGCGCGATCTCGGCTCACTGCAAGCTCCGCCTCCTGGGTTCACGCCATTCTCCTGCCTCAGCCTCCCGAGTAGCTGGGACTACAGGCGCCCGCCACCACACCCAGCTAATTTTTTGTATTTTTAGTAGAGACGGGGTTTCACCGTGTTAGCCAGGATGGTCTCGATCTCCTGACCTCGTGATCTGCCCGCCTCGACCTCCCAAAATGCTGGGATTACAGGTTTAAGCCACCGTGCCCGGCCTATGGTATGGAATTTTTCAGTGGTAGGAAGTGATTGAGGGGATCATTATGATAGTCAACCAAAGAAAAAAAATCACAATGTATAAATTTGGAAAAGGAGAGGAGACTTTGTTTCTTATAAAATGTTGTAGCCTGCAAGGGGGCCATCCCACAAGCAGGGAAATGTGTCTTTGGATAAGACCAGAGACTGTTGCTTCGAAGGAGGAGGGGTTGGGGTAGAAGCTTGATGCTGAACAGGTTGCCTAAACAACATATATATTTAACAGGTTACAAAAGAATATTTATGAAGATGGTCATGACACATGTGAATTGAACAAACAGGTATGTAACATAGGACCCATGTTCATTTCGGGATGCAGACTTAACAGTTAAATGTTTCATAATTAGGCCCTATAAGTCAAAAGGTCTTTTCGAACACAAGGCACATAAGTGCACCATCTCCATAAATTCACCAGGGCCCGTCTACAGTCGGTGGTCTTTTTATCAGGAGAAAGTTACTGAAGTTAGTCTCTTGTATAGTGAAAGTTGTAGTTATGGTTGGTGGACCAGTAAGTCAGTATTTGTGAGTTGGATGAATTGCAATTGTTTTAATATTAATATTATTTTGAGGCCAGTGTTTGTTTAGTTGTCAGAGAAAAAGACAAAGCTTGTGGCAGTTAAAACACAGTTTATTTTTGAACTGTAGGGTGTTTGACTTAACCCTTGCCTGGCATGGCCTTAGGTCTTGTTTATAATTTTTTTTAATAGGGTCTCACTCTGTTGCCCAGGCTGGAGTGCAGTGGCATAATCTTGGCTCGCTGCAACCTCCGCCTCCTGGTTCAAGCAATTCTCCTGCCTCAGCTTCTCAAGTAGCTAGGACTACAGGCACGTGCCACCACACCCAGCTACTTTTTGTATTTTGAGTAGAAACGGGGTTTTACCATGTTGGCCAGGCTAGTCTCAAACTCCTGACCTCAAGTGATCCACCTGTCTTGGCCTCCCAAAGTGCTGGGATTACAGGTGGAAGCCACCACACTCGGCCTATAATTTGGTATTTTGTTGTTACTAAGAGTCTGTTTTGTCAGTCTTATGATCTCTATTTTAACATTAATGTTGGAGGCGGGACAGGGTGGCTCACTCCTGCCTGTAATCCAAGCACTTTGGGAGGCCAAAGCGGACAGATCACTTGAGGCTAGGAGTTCAAGACCAGCCTGGGCAACATGGCGAAACCCTGCCTCTACTAAAAATACAAAAATTAGCCGGATGTGGTGGCGTATACCTCTAATCTCAGCTACTTGGGAGGCTGAGGCATAAGAATCCCTTGACCCTGAGGCAGAGGTTGCAGTGAGCCGAGATCACACCATTGCACTCTAGCCTGGGCAACAGAGCAAGACTCTGTCTCAAAAAATAAATAAATAAATAAATAAGTGACTCTGGGGCTTCCTGTGCTAGCCAAATGTATCTGCATGTCTGCTATGAATTGCAGCTTTCCTACGTCCCAACTGTGTGACCTTGGGCGAGTCACTTTACCTCTCTGAACCTTTTCTGTGTGTGTGGTGGGGAAACTGAGGCAAATTCCCAGCTATATATGTATCTATAAAGGATAACCCTGACACTCGCCTCATAGGCTTGTTGGAATAATGAAATGAGATGACGTATGGAAAATGTGAAGTGCTAGGCTCTGAGCTCGATGAACAATTGGTATTGATATTATTTCAGCCACATGCTGATTCAGTGTCTTCCCATACAGAACTGTAACCTGGTGAGAAAGACGTTAACACCTACAGTTTCCTAATGAGGCTCCAAGGCTCTGAGAAGTGAAGTGACTTGTTCAAGGCCATAGTGCTAGAAGGTGGCAGAACCAAGCTTTGAACCCTGGTCTGATTGGCTCCAAGGCTGGGGCTCTGCCAAGATTCCCTGGCCTCAGTCCAGCTCTGGGGGGCTGACTGCAGAGCAGGGGTTGTGGTCTTTGGCCACAGGCTGCAGGCAGAATGTATACGGTCAAACGGCCACCTATCCTAGGGGCCTGCCTGAGCAACTCGTCTCAGATCCTGAAGTCTGCAGCTTTGAGCCATGCGGCTCACACATGCCTCCTTCTTTGGGGGCTCCGGAGCCCCAGATTTACTGCCTTTCCTCCAGTGTGCCTCTCTAGCCACTCATCCTATTTCGGGGGAATCACCCCAAAACAGCAAGCACCACCCCCAACCAGGTCCCTCAGAATACCATTTGAATGGTGGAAGGAGACTTTCTTTCTTTTTTTTTTGAAACAGGGTCTCACTGTGTCGTCCAGGCTGGAGAGCAGAGGTGAAATCATAGCTCACTGCCACCTCAAACTCCTAAGCTCAAGTGATCCCCATACCTCAGCCTCCCGAGTAGCTGGAACCACGGGCATGTGCCACTATGCACAGCTAATTTATTTTTTTCTTTTGTTTTTCTCTCTTTTTTTTTTTTTTTTGTAGAGACGGGGTCTTAATATGTTGCCTAGGCTGGTCTCAAACTCCTGGCCGCAAGCCACCCTCCCACCTCAGCTTCCCAGAGCACTGGGATTTCAGCCATGAGCCACCATGCCAGTCCTAATTTTCTTTCTTGATGATGGGTTAGACCCTGGCCACTTACAGTCCTGGTATGGAGGGCAGGTTTGGAGCTGAGGGGAGGGAGTAGAAGTACCCAGACCCTGGCAAGCCTCTTCTTGAAGAATCTTCTCTGATTCCCTGCCCCTGCCCTCTTCCTACCCGCTCCCATCCCTGTTTTGCCAGGTTCCTCCTCTGGTTCCTTCTCTCCACTCCACCCCCCAAGACAAGCCTGGCGTGTCCTGATGCCTGGAAAAATTACACCCATTCCCAGCCAACCAGGGCCAGGGCTGAGAAACCTACAACCAAATGCCTGCCTCTTCCTTCAGAACAGTTGCTTCACATTTGGGATTTGGGGTTGATGGACAGATGATGTCATTGGCCCCAAATCCAAGGGGCCTCTTGCCTCCATCTGCTCTGAGAGCAGCCAGCCCTACCAGGCATGCAGAGGAGGCCTCGAGCTCACAAGAGAGACTCACTCCAGCCACATCAGCCAGGAGTTTCAGGAAGGGTGTCTGGGCCCCCTCACTCATCTCCAAAGCCAAGGGGTTACCTGGACACCTGGAGAAGAAATATGGCCAGGGTGGGACCCAGCAGACTCAGTTCATTTATTCCCCTACACCGTCATGCTTGGTAGCACAGAGAAAATAGGAACACAGATTCTGAGCCTGTCAGACATCCTGCTACAAAGTGTGCTTGAGCCAGGTGCAGTGGCTCATGCCTGTAATCCCAACACTTTGGGAGGCTGACGTAGTTGGATTGCTTGAGCTCAGGAGTTTGAGACCAGCCTGGCAACATGGCGAAGCCTCATCTCTACAAAAAATAGCAAAATGTACTGGGTGTGGTGCTCACGTCTATAATCGCAGACTTTGGGAGGCTGAAGCGGGTGGATCACCTGAGGTTGGGAGTTTGAGACCAGCCTGGCCAATGTGGCAAAACCCTGTTTCTACTAAAAATACAAAAATTGGCTGGGTATGGTGGCACACACCTGTAATCCCAGCTACTTGGGAGGCTGAGGCAGGAGGATTGCTTGAACCCAGGAGGCAGAGGTTGCAGTGAGCCAAGATCGTGCCACTGCACTCCAGCCTGGACAACAGAGTGAGACTCTGTCTTAAAAAAAAAAAAAATTAGCTGGGTGTGGTTGTACATGCCTGTAGTCCCAGCTACTTGGGAGGCTGAGGTGGGAGGATTGCTTGAGCCTGAGAGGTTGAGGCTGCAGTGAGCTATGATCACGCCACTGCACTCCAGCCTGGTGACAGAGTGAGACCCTGTCTCAAAAAACAAACAAACAAAACAAAACAACAAAGTGTGTTTGAGACAAACTGGTTAATCTCTCTGAGCATCAGTTTTCTCCTGTGCATGTTTTCTCACCTGAGACACGGATATCCACATCAGAGAGCTGGTGCTGGTGCTACCTACATGCAGGACTCAGTGCCTGAATGAGTGAGAGGCTGTTTGTTCATGTATTTAGTCACCTGCCTGTTATTGTTTCATGTGACATGAAATTCAGGGTGGCCATATAATTTATTATCTGATCCTGGCCACTTGTGAGTGTGAAAAGCGGCACTGGTTTTTTTTGTTTGTTTGTTTGTATTTTGTTTTTTGAGATGGAGTCTCGCTCTGTCGCCCAGGCTGGAGTGCAGTGGCATGATCTCAGTTCACTGCAACCCCTGCCTCCCGGGCTCAAGCGATTCTCCTGCCTCAGCCTCCCAAGTAGCTGGGATGACAGGCACGTGCCACCACACCCAGCTAATTTTTGTATTTTTAGTAGAGATGGGGTTTCACCGTGTTGGCCAGGCTGGTCTTGAACTCCTAACCTCAGGTGATCCACCTGACTTGGCCTCTCAAAGTCCTGGGATTACAGGTGTGAGCCACAGCACCCAGCCAGGGGGTACTATTATTAATTATGCCAGGACAGTAGGCATCACCCAGGACCATCCTGTGGGCACAGGTGATTCTTTGTTGGGAGAGAGTTCCAGTTTTCCCAGAAGGATTCATTTGCTCTCGTCGAATAATCTTGTGATTATTAACAGCAACCCCTTTCCCTCTGCAAGTGTCCTGCTTTGGATGATCAACTTTAGGGTCACCTTGGTTGTCCGCAAAGGCCACTGCATTGGGGGATTCATTTTTTACACTATACAAAAAGAGGGCGTTTTGTCTGCTGGGCCCTTCGCCACATACTGATGTCTGGGTGTCCCGCCAAGAACTTCCAGGAGAGTTTAAGCAGTTAAGTCACATTTTTAGGAGCAGCAAACCCTGCTGGCTGCAGAAGGAGTTGGGACCCTCTCCGTCTCCTCCCCAGCCCTGCCACCACTCCCTGTGTGACCCCAGGCCAGTTCCTGCCTAGCACAATGTGGGGATGGGTCTCCAAGAGTCCTGTCAACCTTGATCTTCTAAGATTTCCTGTTACCCGATGACCCTGGGGAATTTCAGTAAAAATTGGGATGCAAGAAACATCACACCATCATATGGCTCACTGGTCACATCATGAATCCTAGGTCTTCCCTGTGCCAGGCTCTGGGCAGCTGCTGGAAGCCAAGGCATATCCATCAACACTCCTGCTTCATGGGAGGAGAGTGACGAAGCCAGCAACAGATCGGCCTATTCAACTCAGCATCAGGAGAGAACAGGTGCCAGAAAGCAAGCAGGGATACAGTCCCAGTGTACTGTGAGCTTACAAACGCCTTCAAAGGCCAAAATCACATTCCCCCAATACCCCATTGCCATGTCTGTTGCCCCTCAGCAGCCAGAAACTCCTGCTCTCTTCCTGAGGAGCACAGTGATTTTGAGGGTTTCTCTGGGGGACTGACATCGCACCAACTCTTTTGTGATTTTAGTATTCATGGTCTGTGAGTCTCAGTCTCCGCATCTGTACAATGGGCAACAACCTCTACCTCAAAGTGCAGTTGAGAGTATCAGGTAAGGGAACAGACAGGAAATGCAGTTCATATGCAGTTCATGGTGATCCCTGCAGGCCGTAGGATTTGAGTCTGCTAGTTGAAACAGCAGATGTTAGAGCGGGTGGTGGAGGGAAGTTCAGGGAGGTGCGGGGAGGTGGGAAATCAGAGAGTGCATTTCTGCCTCTTGATAGCTGCGTGGCCTTGAGCAAGTCCCATCTGTAAAGTGAGGGTGGGAATGAAAATCCTTGATAACTTCTTTTTTTCCCACATTCCAGAAACCACCTGGGGTGTGGGGTCTCCAACCGTGTAGGGTGAGGACTCAGAGTTGGCAGCAGTCACTGCCAAAGGCAGGAGGAGATAACCGGTTAGCAGGCCCTGTCACAAGAACAGCAACGCATGAAAGACAAAATGCTTCCCTGCGGCAGGAAGAGCCGATGACACACTGCATTTAAAGTATTCCTCCAAGCCCCACCTCATTCTTCCCGGATCCTCTAGCCTTGGAGCACAGCCTCCAACTCTTCACTGAGCATTTTCAGGAGTACAATCTCAGGCGACTACCCCAATCCTGCAAGAGAGGCTGCCTGCCCCGCTTTGACAGATGAGGAAACTGAGGCCCACAGTGCGGAAATGGATGGCAGGAACTTGAACTGCAAAGAAGAGGCAGACTGAGTTTTCAAGTCTCAAAAGAACCTATGTCTGGACTCTTAAAACAACTCTACAGATGCCTGGAGCAGAGAGTTTTAAAAATTAGCTCCAAAGCTAACCTCATATACAGGCATGGGGACCCGTGGAGAGAGTACTCTTCTCTTCCTCTCCAATGTTCCTGTCCCCAACCAGACCATAAAATCTTGAGGGCAGGGGCCATGGCTGAAACTTCTGTTCTCTCCCACAATATTTAGAACAGTACACAGAGTGTTTGCTCTATGCGGATTAAACAGAGCAGATGCTTGCTCTATGTGGATTTTTTTTTTTTTTTTTTTTTTTTTTGTGAGACAGAGTCTCACTCTGTCGCCCAGGCTGGAGTGCAATGGTGCAGTCTCGGGCTCACTGCAACCTCTGCCTCCTGGGTTCAAGCGATTCTTCTGTCTCAGCCTCCTGAGTAGCTGGGATTACAGGTGCCCGCCACCACACCCAGCTAATTTTTGCATTTTTAGTAGAGACAGAGTTTCACTATGTTGGCCAGGCTGGTCTTGAACTCCTGACTTCATATGATCCACCCACCCTGGCCTCTCAAAATGCTGGGATTACAGGCGTGAGCCACCTCGCCCGGCCTCTATGTGAATTAAATGCAAATCGTTTGGAATACTATGCAGTCATATAAAAGGAAACAGTTTTTCTGGAGCTAACAGGAAATGGTCTCCAAGAAGTGAAGAAAACATAAGATACACAATAGTGTAGATTGTATGCTATTATATGAGCAAAAAATAAGAAGAAATACATATACATTCACATACAAATGACCATATACACGTGCATACATATATACACGCCCACACAAAACACACTGTCTGGGACAGCATGTATTTGGCAACATTGGCTCCCTCCAGGGATAAGAACCAGGTGGCTGGGAGATAGGGGTAGAAAGGACACTTTTCACTTTGTTCCCTTCTGTGCCTTTTGAATTTTGAACTGTGGGCAAGTATTATCTATTCAAGAAACAAATTAAACATTTTTTAAGTTAAATAACCAAAAATGAGCCGGCTACTTTATAAAGTGAGCCACATGATGATGTGATGTCTCCTACATCCCTATCCTGACCGAAATTCCCCAGGGTCATCGAGTAACAGGAAATCTTAGAAGATCAAGGTTGACAGGACTCTTGGAGACCCATCCCCACATTGTGCTAGGCAGGAACTGGCCTGGGGTCACACAGGGAGTGGTGGCAGGGCTGGGGAGGAGACGGAGAGGGTCCCAACTCCTTCTGCAGCCAGCAGGGTTTGCTGCTCCTAAAAATGTGACTTAACTGCTTAAACTCTCCTGGAAGTTCTTGGCGGGACACCCAGACATCAGTATGTGGCGAAGGGCCCAGCAGACAAGACGCCCTCTTTTTGTATAATGTAAAAAATGAATCCCCCAATGCAGTGGCCTTTGCAGACAACCAAGGTGACCCTAAAGTTGATCATCCAAAGCAAGACACTTGCAGAGGGAAAGGGGTTGCTGTTAATAATCACAAGATTATTCGACGAGAGCAAATGAATCCTTCTGGGAAAACTGGAACTCTCTCCCCACAAAAAATCCCATCGCAGGGAAGCTGGCAAGAAGATATTTTGTAACAAAGGGACTTCAAAGGAACATGGCCTGATTCTAAGTTCTTCTTGCCTCTCCTCTCTCTCCCACTACCCCCTCCCCCAAAACTAACAACAATAAAGGACTTGAGTTAACCTGGATTCAAATCCTGACTATTTTCTGAGCCTCGGTTTCTTCATCTATAAAACATAAATCATGACCCCTATCTCCAGGGATGCTGTAAGAATTAACTGTCTCATACAGATGCAGAGAAGGTACCCGGCAAGCGGTAGTTTCTCTTCCCTTCGTGCAGAGAAATAATGAAACAACACACACTGAATCCTGAAACTCTTTGGGGGTGAACGGAGACAGACTTTCTCCCAGACCAGATGAACAACGCCTCGGTGGGCAGAAGTGTGAGGCACCGTGTGCAGGGAGACGCTCATCCTAATTCTGGGTGTCATTTTGCAAAGCACCGCTTCACGATGACTCATTTTGGGACTCCCTAAAAACTCCTTTGAGTTAAAAACAAAAGTTGAGTGGGGTTCAGCTTGCGTTGTACCTTATCACTCCACTGTGCCCTCGTCAGGGTAGCAGAGTACTGCAGGGAATTCAAGGATCTCTGAGCAGGTTAACCCTGATATTTGCCCCATAGCGTCACCAGGAGCTGGGACCATCTGCACAGGGCCCAGGACAGAGGGAAAGAAGTGGCCATGAGGGATGGAGGAGAAGGAGGAAGGCCAGGAAAATGGGGTGCATGGGCCTCCCCCACCCTGCTCCCATCCAAGGGGGAGGGGGACCCCCGATGCAAAAGCATTCCTGGGTCCTCCTACCCATCCCTGCTTTATTTCTTCATCAAACTTTTTTTTTTTTTTGAAACAGAGTCTTGCTCTGTTGTCCAGGCTGGAATGCAGTGGCATGATCTCAGTTCACTGCAATCTCGGCCTCCTAGGGTCAAGCAATTCTCCAGCCTCAGCCTCCTGAGTAGCTGGGATTACAGGCATGTGCCACCATGCCCAGCTAATTTTTTTATTTTTAGTAGAGATGGGGTTTCGCCATGTTGGCCAGGCTGGTCTTGAACTCCTGACCTCAGGTGATCCACCACCTCGGCCTCCCAAAGTGCTGGGATTACAGGGTGAGCCACTGTGCCTGGTCTCCACCAAACTTCTTATCTTTGAAATGCCAGACATTCACAGTGTCTTCCTCCCATCCCACTCTCCCACCTTGGCTGAAGCCCCAAGAGAGTCAGGGCTAGATTTTGTTCACTCCTGTATCCCAGAACAAGGCTTCTTTATTCCCCTAACACTCAGCCTGCCTGCAGCCAGACCTACCTCTGTTGATTATCACTGGCTGTGTGACCTGGGACAAATTGCTTGACCTCTCTGAGCCTCGGTTTCCTAACTGGAAAATGAGGACATCACAAGTATCTGTCATAGGGGTTCTGTGAAGCTGGGGAAGGGCTTTGCAAGCAGTAAAGTCTTACACAGATATTGTGTGTTGGGGGTGGGGGCAGTCCTTTTCCTCCCAGTGGCCTGGTGTGGCTCTCAAAGTTTCCTTCAAAAGGGAGTTTCTGGTTCTTGCTCTGTAGCTTAACTGAATAGCTGCCAGAGCATGGGACCTGCCCTCCACACAGTGGGCCCCTACTGACTTCTCCCACTCCCTCATTCAGGCCTCTGCTCAGATGTCACCTCATCAGAAAGGCCTTCCCCCAGCACCCCCTATAAAAAAGCACCCCTGGGTCCTCCTACCCTTCCCTGAGTTATTTCTCCATCAAACTTTTTTTTTTTTTTTTTTGAGACGGAGTCTCGCTCTGTCGCCCAGGCTGAAGTGCAGTGGCGCGATCTCGGCTCACTGCAAACTCCGCCTCCCGGGTTCACGCCATTCTCCTGCCTCAGCCTCCCGAGTAGCTGGGACTACAGGCGCCGGCCACCACGCCCTGCTATTTTTTTTGTATTTTTAGTAGAGACAGGGTTTCACTGTGTTATCCAGGATGGTCTCGATCTCCTGACCTCGTGATCCGCCGGCCTCGGCCTCCCAAAGTGCTGGGATTACAGGCGTGAGCCACCGTGCCCGGCCCAAACTTACTATCCTTGAAATGGCAGATATTCACAGTGTCTTCCTCCCACCCCATCCCTCCCCCTTGACTGAAGCCCCAAGAAAAGGCCATATTTTGTTCACTCCTTTATCCCAGTGCCTAGAAAAGTACCTGGCCCATGGAAGGTGCTCATAGATGTGTCAGGTGAACCAATGAATGAACTAATGTTTGCTGCACGAATATGGCCAGTATCACAAATCCTCTAGTAACACTGCAATACGCTGTCTCAGAACTTTGATTTCTTTCTATTATTTGTTGCAGTGTTTATTTCTTCTATTCAACTTTTCAATCTGTCTGACATTTATTGTGCTGTATATCATGTGAGGCAAGGCTATAAACAGATCTCCAGCTAAACGGCTAAACAATTTGCAGAACAATCCATTTCCTCCCCATTGGTTTGTGATGTCTGCATTTTCATCCACAAGAGCTGGGACCAGGCCTGCTCCTGTGGGCCAGCTGCTGCCTGGTCTGCCCTCTTGTTCCAGAAGCCCAGGGCTATGCTGTTCCTGAGGCAGGGCTGCCTAGTGATTGGACATACAGGCACTGGAATTAGACAATCTGCCGTCCGCTTTCCAGCTCAACCACTTACCATCTGGGTGACTTTGAACAAAAGAATTTGCTTTTTATTGTTGTTGTCCAGGCTGGAGTGCAGTGGTGTGATCATAGCTCACTGCAGCTGCTAACTCCTATGCTCAAGAGATCCTCCCGCCTCAGCCTCCCGAGTAGCTGGGACTGCAGGCAGGCACTACCACACCCAGCTAATTCTTACATTTTTCTGTAGACATGGGGTTTTGCCATATTGCCCAGGCTGGCCTCAAACTCCTGGCCTCAAGGCATCCTCCCACCTCAGCCTCCCATAGTACTGGGATTACTACAGGTGTGAGCCACCGCACCCAGCCTGAAATTTCATTTCTAAGCCTCAAAGCCCATCTGTAAAATGGGCACAAGGGTAACGTTGGCACACGTGGTGGACGCTCAGTTGGTGTCATTATTACAGATCACAGCCAGTTGAAGCACTTCCATTCATTTGGCAAACAGAAGCCAGACAGGCATTCACCCTGTGCCAAGTACAGTGCTGTGCCCAAGCAGGCAGTCAGCGTCCCTGGCTCCAGCCCTCCTGGGGTGCAGCACAATTTTGAACGTGGAGGGGAAGCAGCAGGGGTGGAAACGGCCCAGCCAGGAGCGGCCGCTCTCGGTGCGGGGAGGAGGTGAAGTGAGAACTGAGCTGCTTGGGTCTCAGGGAGGCTCTGATTTCTAGAGGGGGTGTTCAACATTCTTTAGTAGGGACTTTTACTACTTCCAGAAACCTCTGTACATTGGCTCTTGCTGGTCCCCCGGGGGCCACAGGAAGTGGGAGCTCCAGATGAAGAGTCTCTGGCACTTTGAGGGCAGGGGGCAGGGCTTTCCCCTCATCGGAATACTCTTGGAGCCTACTTCAGTGCCCGCATTCAGCTGGCGCACAATAAGTGCTTGTTACTGTGCCAATTTCAGTATGACTAGGGCTGTGGCAGAAGCAATGCTAGGCGATGGGGAATCCGAAGACGCACTTGGAGGAGTCCAAGGGTTGGCTGACTGCAGACCCTCATCGTAAGTCTAGAGCCGGAGAAGATGGGGAGACGCCGGCTTGCGCCCTGTGAGTCTGGGCCTCAGTCTTCCCATCTCTGAAATGGGGAAGGGGTTCCTCGGCCGAGCTGATCGGCCGCAGAACTCGGCGGAGTCGAGGGGTCCAGGCCCAGGAAGGACGCCGCCGGGGCGCCCCCCGCCCCTCAAGCTTGCGTGGCGGCAGCGCGCACGAGCGCTGGGGGCGGCGCGGCCCCGCGGCGGGGAGGGGCGGGCGCGCGCGCGCGCGGGCCCGCGCAGGCGGCGGCGGCGGCGGAACCGAGCTGACGGGCGTGAGGCCGCTGCGCCGCCAACTCGTGTGGGACGCACCGCTCCAGCCGCCCGCGGGCCCGCGCACCGGTCCCCCCGCGGCAGCCGAGCCCGCCCGCGCGCCGGTGAGTGGCCTGGGGCTGGGGTCGGGCCGGTGGGGCCCCGCGAGCCGGGGAAGGGCGGGGGCCAGGCGGCGGGGCCGTCACCCCCAGCCGGGCCGAGGACGGGCGCGCGCCCAGAGCTCCGCGGGGGAGAGCGGGAGGCGGGCGCGCGTGTGGCCGCGCGGGGCTGAGCGTGTCGGCGGCCAGGCGGGCGGGGGCGGCGTGTCCGCGTGTCCCGGGGTGTGCGCGTCCCCGGCGGGTGTGCGTGTGCACCCCGGAGCGTCTGGTGGCGTTGTTGGGGTGAGTGCGTGCGGGGACGCGGGCATGGCTCCCCGCTACCCACTTCCCGAGTGGGGACGACGGGCGGAGGAGTGTGCCGGGCGCCGCAGGGAGTACGTGCGGGTCTCAGGGAGTGTGTGTGTGCACGTGTGTGCATTCCAAAGTGATTTGTGTGCAAGCACATGCGTGAGCCTAGAAGGGCGAAAGTGTGCCTGTGTGGGTGTGAGTATAACGAGTGTGCAGGACCGTGCGAGCGTGTTTATTACTGAGGTTGAGGGGCCCCCTTTGCCCCCACCAGGCCTTTGCACAGTGATGGCCCCCGAGCCAGGGAGCCCGTGGAGAGAGAAGCGGCCTGGCATGTGCTGGGGGTCGGGGCTGGGCCTGATCTGGTGAAACAGGGGCTGGGAGGGCAGACTCAGAGCCTGGCTGGGCCTGACAGAGGCAAAGGTCTTAGAGCCAGGCTGTGGCAGGGCCACTGGCAGGACCCTCTCTGCACACACAGGCTGGGCGAGCGGAGGCTGTGGTGGGCCCCTCGGCCGGCCACCCGAGGACGTGTGTTTTCCTAAATATCCTCCGGGCTCTCCTGTCTTTGTTTTTGTCTCTCTCCAGCCAGGCCTGGGGGGCTGACCCTAGACTTGCCTGTGTATATGGGGGCCTCTCTGCCTGCCCTGCTAAGTAGACGGATCTTTTGATTTATTTATACCTCGCCTAGGCTCCAAGTGTGAATCCCAGGACAGTAACAAATTGATCACAGCGGGCTTGGGACACCAGCTTCCGAGGTCTGTCGTTGCAGTTTTGACTGACAGGCTTTTGTGTGTGTGCGCGCTCTCTAACTGTTGAAAATCTTTGCAGTTGAAAGTCTTAATTGCTTTAAGGCAAACTTTAGAAACTCCAGAGCTCCCTAGTTGCTCTGACTTTTCCAAATTCAGCTTGCCTTTTTTGGGGGAAAATGTCGCCTTAGTTTGGTGTACAGTACGTGCAGGCAGGTCTTGGAGGCACGTTTAAAAACCCTGTCGTTAATGGAAGAAGAATTTCATTGAAAGGGACGCAGAGCCATCTGGAAGCGCCTGCCCCGGACTCAGCGAGTTTGAGCTTACCGAGTGAACTTTGGACGTCTTCTTTTAGCAAACAAAACCTGGAAGGAAGCAAAAAAGACCCACATTCTTTTTCTTTTTTCTCCTGAAAATGAAAAAAAGAAAACACCTTCTGGGTTTGCTGGAAATGCCCCCTCTCCTTCCCCCATCAAGGCCAAGCCCTCCCTGCGTCCCCCACCCCCAAATAAAATATGCCTGTGGGGAGCCGTGGAGTGAGTCACTCCCTGGCAGAGAGCCTGACGGGCAAACATTTGGGAAGGTTCTTGCCTAACTTCCCAGAAGAAAAGGCCCAGGATTTAAAATGGTCCCTGTGGTTTGTCAGCCTCTGCTGTCCCGTCTGCTTCGGAAATGACTAAAAAGTAGTTTGTATCTCCACAAAATAAAGTCTCAGACTGAAGGCCTTAGACCCAGGTTGGTCTGGATTTAGAGCTGTTTAGGTTTCCAGAAATGGAGCGCCCGGCTTCAACTGGTGGCATTTCTGGTGGGTTTGAACAAGGACAGAGGAGGGAAATGGGGAGGAAGTTCCCTTTTGCGGAGCAGAAGGGGCTGTGTGCTGGGAGCCGTTCTGGGGGTGTGAATCTCCCATTGGTCTTCTGTGACAGAAAATGCTTTTGGTTTTGTGCACAAGGAAACTGAGGCACACGGGGGTCAAGCCTGTGTCCTGGGGCAGCTGAGAGGAGGTGGGGGCAGAATCTGAAGTCACCTGCCCAGCTTCACAGCCTTTCCTCTTTCCATTGCACTTGGGATGTGGTATTTGACTGGCTAAGGTGCACAGACCTAGTGCTGAGTACTTTAGCACACATCCGTTCATTTTCTGCTCATCGTAGATAGGGTTTATTATCCCCATTTCACAAATGAGAAAACCGAGGTTCAGAGACATGACTTGCATAATTTCGTTAAAGTAGCACCACGACAGATGGTCCCCATTTATTTTTATTTATTTATTTATTTATTTTTGAGACAGAGTCTCACTCTGTTGCCCAGGCTGGAGTACAGTGGTGCAATCTCAGCTCACTGCACCCTCTGCCTCCTGGGTTCAAGTGAGCCTCCTGCCTCAGCCTCCTGAGTAGCTGGGATTACAGGCCCGTGCCACCACACCCAGATAATTTTTGTATTTTTAGTAGAGATGGGGTTTCACCGTGTTGGGCCAGCCAGCCTGGTCTCGAACTCCTGACCTCAGGTGATCTGCCCGCCTTGGCCTCCCAAAGTGCTGGAATTACAGGCATGAGCCACCATGCCCGGCCACGTCCCCATTTACTGAGGATATACTGTGTGCTAGGTCTGGTGCCGTATTTCACCCAGTCCACTCACCAACACTGAGATGGGAGCTGTCACGATGCCCATTTACAGATGAGGAAACCGGGGCACAGAGAGATGAGAGAATGCGCCAAAGACCATGTGCTAATACGCAGCAGAGCTGGATTTGAACCCAGGCTTGTCTGAGCAGAGCCCATGGTCTCCCCACTGTACTAGGAAGCTTAGCAGGCACTGTGGGCTGGGTGCCTGGCCTGTGCTGAGGTTCAGTGTCATTTTCCTGAGCTTACAGAGAGGGAGGTTAAGTAACTTGGGCAGGGTCATAAACCCGCAAATGGCAGAGTCGGGATTCAAACCTATGTCTCTGATTCCAGAGTTCCTCACCTTAAACCACATCTGGCTGCCTTTGTCGTGCTTTGCTCCTGTTGCATGCTACAAAGCCAAGTAGGTTAAGACAGGCTAAGTTCCTGCAGGGCTGGGTTGCCCGAGACCTGGGAGAAGTCTTCCAGAAGGCACTGCTGGCCTTCCTCGCCCAGGGCCAGAGCTACTGGAGAGAAAGGGCCTCCGTTCACATTTTTTCTTTTCTTTAAGTGCCCCAGATACTTTTCATAAGGGAAGTGTCAAAACAATTGTCAAAAGGAGAAGAATATTTCCTTCCTCTTCTCAGGCTAGACCAAGCAAGGGAGTTGGAGGGTGGAGAGTGGAGGGCTCTGGTGAATCATCCAAGATTAAATACGGGTAGGCACTGCCAGGTTTGTGTGGAGATGAGGCTGGGACACTGTTCGCAGGAAGAGTCCGGTGTTCTGACTCCCTGATGTCACCTTCATGGGCCTGACTCACAGTCCTAAATATCTGACAGCGATAGTGATCACTTGTAGGTAGGCTTCTTGTCACTTGTCGTTTAAGTCACCTGCCTGCCTTTTTTCCCTGCTCATTTCCATTTCGATCACGGCTTCTACTACATGTGCTTGAAATGAATGTTGTGTGTGAGGACCTGTGTGGTTTGGGCCGTGTTGTGCCCCCCTGCCAGTGTCCTTCGGTGTTGAAAGGAAAAGGTATTTCTCTCCCTTCCATGTGTATTCTGCAAATTGACGAACATTTGCAAATTGCTTTGAGATGCGTTAATTTAAGGTGTGAAATAATAGATCTTGTGCGAAGGCTCAGCCACATTTCTGGCATTGATGGATTTTTCTCCCGTCTGGCCTGTGATTTGGGGAGGTAAAAATAGTCCTTTTTTCCACATTTTTATCTTTTTTTTTTTTTTTTTTTTTTGCTGACATCATTCTTAGGAAGTGGTGTGCACATGCCATGGAACTTTACATGGAACATGGAGCTCTGGGGAGCAGGAGTGCTCTTGGAGTGAGGGGTGGTCTGCGGTGGCCCAGGCACCCCCTGGCTGTCCGTGAGATGGCTTTGAAATGAGCAGGCACTGTTGAGGGCCTCAGTGGCTTTTTGGTATTTAGCTGTCTTTTCACTTATGACTCTTGGGTAATGGCAAGATAACTTTTGGGGAAAATGTTAGTTTAAAAAGAAAAAAAATCAGGCCAGCACTTTCACTCATTCCTGTCTGAGCTGGTCCCTTCCTTTGGCCAAAGCTGAACTAAACCAATGGCCTTCTCAGACTCGACTTCCAGACAGAGGAGCCGACATTGGGGCAAATCAGTTGGTGGTGTAATTTCCTGTGACGTTAACTTTGGGAACTTGAACTTGGAGTGGGAGCTAGCATTTTGACATCTGTCCCTCTAACAGGACTTGCTTGTGTGGAAACAGACCCCCACATACACGGGCTGCGCCATTGTCTCCAATTCTGGATTTTTCCACAGATGACTTCTCGGGTGGTCTGGTGGTAAAGGCACAGGTCTTCTAGCCAGGCCTTTTGGCCTCCAGCAAGGGCAGGATCACAGCACCCCACCAGACCTGACTGGCCACTGGCACTATAGCTGTGGCTGGCGAGTTGGGGGGCCATGGGAATTGAAAGATGGGGTGGCCGAGATCTGAAATGCATTCAGTTGCAATGGCCTGGATCTGCATGGAGCCGTTCTTTCTTTCTCTTAGACATCTGCGTGATGGTGACCTCATAGAAAAGAAAAAAGGGGCTTTATGTAGGAATTCCATAGAGTGTGAAGGAATTTGGACGGGAAGGGGGAGGGAAGTTGCCATTCAGAGCCTGCAGTGCCTGCATTTTCCCCAAATTGTTTAACCCTCATGCTTCAGAATTAGGCTGAGGCTTGCGGGGTGGGTCATGTTGACCTGGGTGAACAGAGATCCCTTTAAGAAGAACTTCTTCATGTTCCAGAGGCGCGTTCTTACTGCAGGTGAATGGCAGTATGGGAATTAGTCCACAGGCCCCTTCTCGAATGCCTGCCCTCTCTTGTTCCTTGTCCTCAACGTCTTTGAAACTTGGGCTTGTTGGGAAGACACCTGCAAAAGGATGGGTGCACATGACCTTCAGCTCTAATGAATCCAAGCTGCTGATGAGGACTTCACTGGGCTCCCAATCCAGAGAGCTTCGCACACACCCACTGCGGTTGAGACGAACACTGGGTTTATTTATTGTGGACTTTTGGAGTCTGAAGGACTCTTGCCACCCATCTGTTTCACAGAACAGAACCTGAGGCTCAGAGAGAGCAAGGCGCTCCCCCACAACTGCATTGAGAGCCTGAGCCCGGGCACCCGATGGAGTGAGTGAGGCTGGAGTCCTAGACCTGCCTCTCACGAGCACGTCGCCCACTGAGCCTCAGCGTCATCATCTGGAAAACAGGGACAATATTATGGCCTCAGAAGCTTTGGGGGAGGAACTAAGTGAAATAATGCATTTCAGATGCTCAGCACCTTGTAAGTGCTTGATGCTCATTCCCCAAGATTACATGAGAGACATGGAAAATCTTTAATGACCAAGGACCCACCCAGGGTCACTCAGCCGGGACCCTTGGTCCGTGGCCCAGAGTGTCTCCAGTGCCCCTACATTGAGGCCCTAAACAAGGCCAGAAGCAGGTGCCGGGGACCCCTCTGGATTCCACCAGAGCACCTTCCTAGGATCATGGCTCCCAAAACGGAAGGGAAGGAGACAGCGCAGTTTGCAAAGAGGCAGGATTTAAGCACCAGGGTGGCCCTGTGGCGCCTCAGGAAAATGTTTGCCTGTCAGTATCTGCTCTCGTTCCCACCTGCCCCCACAAGGCGAGGCCATAAGTCCTCGGCGTGGTGTTGGAGGGTCTCTGAAGGCCCTGAGAGCTGTGTCAGCCACTGTGTGTTATGAAGCGAGGCAGATGTTTTGTTAATTATTTACACAGCGTCGGCCCCGCGGAGGACTGCGCTGACAGGAGCGGCTGTCACAGGCCTGGCCGTGGGGCAGAAGTGAGCAGCCCTCTTCCCCCAGCAGTCCTCCTGAAAAGGTCTGCATGGCAAGGCCTGAGGGAGTCCTGCACATTTTGTGCCCCCGCCCCCCCAAAGCCATTTGGGTTTCCCTTAAACTGGCTTGTTTTCCTGAGCCGGTGGAGAGATCCTTGTCCTCCGGAAGTGGCCATCGCTCTGGGGCGGCTTCTCTGCCAGCTCGTCACACCGTAGACCCAGCTGTAGTCTGTGTGGTGGGAGAGGGTGTCACCAGGCTCTGGAGGTCTACTCCTCTGTAGTCACCTCATGCAAGCAGGGCTTCACAGGGGCCCAGCCTCTATTCCCTCATCTGGAAAACGGGCCAGTAACACCAGGCACCAGCCCCGTGATCCTCAGGCACCCTTGGGGGTGATCTGCCTTAGAAATTCAACTTTAGGATTAGAATTCTGCTAAGAGGTACCATATGACAAAAAAGGTAATGTAAAAATCACAAAGACCAGGACAGGCTCACGCCTGTAATCCCAGCACTTTGAGAGGCCGAGGCGGGCAGATCACTTGAGGTCAGGAGTTTGAGACCAGCCTAGCCAACATGGCAAAACCCCATCGCTACTAAAAATACGAAAAATTAGCTGGGCGTGGTGGTGGACACCTTTAATCCCAGCTACTCGGGAGCCTGAGGAGCCTGAGGCGTGAGAATCACTTGAACCTGGGAGACGGAGGCTGCAGTGAGCTGAGATCGTGCCACTACACTCCAACCTGGGCAACAGAGCGAGACTCTGTATCAAAAAAAAAAAGAGTTCTGCAAAGAATGGCGTCTGGCATCAGAGCTTTCTCTGAAAGGCCACTAAGGATGAGGAGCGTGAGCTCCAGGGAGGCGAAGGGGGCAAACCCACCTCCCTGTTGCCTGTTTTACATAAGAGGGTTTTGCATAGGAATCATTTTAAGATACGTGAACTAGCCAGAATAGATAAATCCACATAGACCGAAAGCAGATTGGTGGTTTCCAGGGCCTTTGGGGAGGGGAGACTGGGGAGCGACTGTTTAAGGGACATGGGTTTTTATTGGGGTGACGCAGATGTTTTGGAACTGGATGAAGGTGGTGGTTGCACAACATTGTGATTGTAATACATCCCATCCAGCGGTTTGCTTTAAAATGGTTAAATATATCTGAGAAAAATGTTAAACAGAAAAGTTTTGGCCAGGCACGGTGGGATGCATGCAATCTCAGCACATTGGGAGGCCGAGGCAGGCGGATCACGAGGTGAGGAGTTTGAGACCAGCCTGACCAATATGGTGAAACCCCATCTCTACTAAAAATACAAAAATTAGCTGGGCGTGGTGGCGTGTGCCTGTAATCCCAGCTACTCGGGAGGCTGAGGCAGGAGAATCACTTGAACCCAGGAGGCGGAGGTTGCAGTGAGCCGAGATGGCACCACTGCACTCCAGCTTGGGCAATAGAGTGAGACTCTGTCTCAAAAAAAAAAAAAAGACAAGTTTCTCTTGCTTTAAAAAAAAAAATACCTCTCCTTTTACAGATGGGGACACTGAGGCCTAAGAGAGACATCATGACCAGCCTCAGGTCCCACATGCAGCCTACTGCTCTGTAGCCTAAATCAGATCACTGTCCCAGCTTTCAAGTCAAGGCTCTGGTTGTGACACCTGGGCCTGGACTGCAGGTGGAAAGTTTTGATGGAAAAACACAGACCGTCCACTGTCCTATGGGCTAAGTGGACTCTCTTCTGCTAACCAGAGATGCTTGTGCTGGCTGGTGCGTGGCACATTATCTCATTCCTTCATGACGTATGTCCGGATGGAAGTCCTGGGTCAGGCATTGTGCTGGGAGCCCACACGAAGACCCTCTAATGGCCCCACCCATTGGCCTCTCACCACCTGGTGGGGACAGAGGCTGTCACAACCCCTTCTTAGGTGCTCTTGATCAATTTGCAGGTGGCATCTTTTGGAATGTACTCTCTGGGGAAGTAGGAGAGCTTCCGGCAGTGAGGGGTGTTTAAACCCACCTGGAAGGAGACGTGGGGTTTGCCAGAGGGCTGAGAGGGCTGGGGTAAAGGGCAGGTAGACACCAAGGTGGGGAGGCAGGTGGGGCCGGGGAGTGAGAGCTGGGGCTGTGGAACTTCCTCCTGCTTCCTTGGCATTTGTTCCTGTCGGTAGATGGCCTTACCAGGCACTTACTGTGGACCATGTTCTAATCTAACCCTTAACCTGAGGGAACTCACTTCATCGTCCCAGTGATGCCGTGATGTGGGTACCATTATGCCCACTTTATAGATGAGGAAACAGAGACCGAGAGAGTCCAGGATCTGTGGTGCTTGACGAGCATCAGTCTGAGTGCTGTGAGGACACTCACAGCATGGGGGTCTGAGCTGAAAATCGGAGGACAGAGGCTGCCCTCCGGAAGTGACCAGGATGTGTCCTCAGGAAGTGACCAGCTGCCGGTCAGGGCCTGTGTGAGGGCCCTCAGGCAGCTGGAAGGAACAGCGTGCACCCAGGTACCATGCCAGGGCCCCTGAGCATCCGTCTTGTCATCGCATAGTTGTAACCTGCCTCACAGACTGAACATGCACTCTAGAAGGGGATGATGGGACTTGGTCTGTGGACCACAACAGTGTTCTCCATGCCCAGCATTGTGCCTGGCACATAGGAGGAGCTCAATTAATATTTGTTGAGTGAATGGGAAGTTTTAAGTAGGCACACGGCCGGATCCTTGGGGAATGTTTATATGGAGTGAACGAATCTGTTAGCAAACGTTCCTCACTCCCCTCAGTGGGCTGCGCAGGGCTGCATAGGGCTGCGTTGAGCTGAGCTGGCCCTGCCCTGGGAGAAGAGGTTTCTTAGAGAAATGCTCATCCTCGAATTATTCCAATGAGAGGAACCTAAGCCCAGAAGGGCTCTACCTCCCAGAGTTACAGGCTGTCCTTCCTATGCCGCTTCCCTGCAGAGGCAGCTCCCACATGTCTGCATAGGAGGGCTTTGGGTTGGAATGGGTTAGTGCTGTGTCTTAAAGCTGCATTTTCTACCAAGCACACGCTTATTTTGTTTAGAGGGCATATCTTTTGGGGTTGCTTTGAGGAAAGGCTAACCAAGCCACCTCTGAGCACAGACGTGACTTTTCGGCAAATGAGCAGGACCCCAGATTCCACCCTATCTTAGAAAGTAGGAAACCCAGCATTGAAAGAGGAAAGATTCTGTAGCTGTTGTGGCCTTGGCGAGCCACCAGGGTGGGTGCCCAGATGGCAGGATCACTGGGCACCACCACACGGAAGAGAGCGAAGGAGAGGGAGCCCGCCGCTGGGCTTGGCGGGTCCGGTCGAGTCCGCCTGGATTCAGTTACACCAGGACTTCGAGTGGGCACGGCGTGCTGGACTGAGTCAGTGTGTGTACATTTCCTTTGCTCGTCTCCCCGGGGAATGTAGTGGCCTTTTGTGTGTGTTTCAAATGCCAGCCTCCTTACCTAACCCAAGAGGAAATGAGGACTGGATTTTGTCTGTGCAGAGGCTGGGACAAGTGTGGGAGCCGCCTGCTCTTGGAGCCAGCCTGGTGGTGACAGCGTGGCATTTGGAAAACATTCTGTGGTTTTCCCCAAGGGGTGATAGGCATACCAGGTGCTGGGCCGCCCCTGGGCTGGGCACTGGGACCCTGAAATGAGGAAGCCACGTGACCAGGTTTCACGATGCCATTCAGCAAGGAATGGCTGAGCACCACACGCCTTCTTGGCCCCTGGGGAAACACACAGGAATCAGATGAGGTCCCTGCCCCGTCTTCCTGGGGAAACATGCAGAGAAAGTACTTGTACTCTGAGCTAACACCTTTCACTCGCACAGACCTTTATGGTGTTCTGTGTCTTCAGACATTGATCTCCTGTAAGTGAGACACATCATGGCCCCACTTTCCAGACTCCCAAACAGGCTGTGATCTGTAGAAATATTTAGTGCCATTCAGGGACAGGAGAGGCAGTTTGGAAGATGCTGTTTGCTGTGCGAAGTCCCTGGATGCTCAAATGGCTTATGGGGTGGCATCTTTGAAATTACACAGTCCTGAAAATTTCAGGACATATGGTCACTGTGCTGTGCTAATGTTAGCAATTGAGATATTTAATGACCCAGAAAAAACCCCTTTTCCTACCCAGCGCAGGTTACTGGAGAGCCTTTATTTCTCAGGAGGAGGGTCTTACACAGTGTAATTTGGACCAGCAGATAGGGAGTCATTATCCCTCATTCATTTATTAGCTAATTAAGTGGTTTATCTGGTCACACATTTACTCCTTCAATTGCCATTCATCCAGCACTGTTTGCTGATGTACCTGGCCTGGTGCTGGGTACTGGGGGTGGAATGAAACAGAACAAATATGACTGAGTCCCTACTGTGTGCCAGCCCATAGGGTGTGCTGTGTGCCACAGGTGAATGCATTCACTTCCCGGTGGACGTTTAACAACCACCTATTGTGTGGAGACTCACGGAGATGCAGAAATGCAAATGGCAGTCTGTAGTGGTTTGGACACTTGCGGTGTTTTGATGGGGTCTTTAGTCCTGGCTCTCTCTCTGCTTGCTGTGATATACCCAGTCAGCCACTGTTCACAGGCCACGTGGTGACGTCCCCAGAATGAACCAGAAACAATCCAGATGCCCCAGGAACCGACGTGAGAACAAGGCATCCCCTTCACACGTTGTGTCTCAGTTCAGCGTCTTGCCACCACCCAGCATTTTGAGACAGAATGTGAGATCGCGTGGTTGGCTAAATACATAAATATTTTATGTCTCGATATTCTGAAAATGAAGCCCAAATGCACAGAACTGCAGCACATCAGTGCTATAGATCATATGTTATAATAATCTGATGACATGTTGTTTAAATATTTATGGACTGATGCGACATGACAATGGGGGAGAGAGGAGGCTCGCAGCAGAATCTCGGCAGATGCGGGAAGGAGGGAGCCGATTCCTGTGATCCCGAGAAGCGTCACAGGACACCTGGGTTTCTGATGTGATGTTTTGGGGTTTTACGACAAAAACAGTGGCTGACATTTATTGAGCGCTTGCCAAGTGCTGTACCCTTCACTGATACCATGTCATTGAATCATCACAGCATCCCCAGAGGGTGGGGCTCTTATTAACCCCAAGTTACAGAGGGGAAACTGAAGCCCAGGGCAAGTCAGTGGTCCACCCCAGACCCCACAGCTAGTGAGTGGCCCAGGAGCAAATCCAGGCTGACCCCATTCTGCATTCTAGCCCTTAATTACTGTGCCGTGCTGCTCTAGGGGTGACAGGTCATATCCGAAAACCCCCCACCCCTGCTTGGATGACCCCTTGCTTGGTACTAACTGGACTTTTTTTTTTTTTTTGAGATGGAGTTTCACTCTTGTCACCCAGGCTGGAGTGCAATGGCACGATCTTGGCTCACCGCAACCTCTGCCTCCCAGGTTCAAGCGATTCTCCTGCCTCAGCCTCCCGAGTAGCTGGGATTATAGGCACCCACCACCACGCCCGGCTAATTTTTTTTTGTATTTTTAGTAGAGACGGGTTTCACCTTGTTGGCCAGGCTGGTCTCGAACTCCTGACCTCAAGTGATCCGCCTGCCTCAGTGGACTTTCTAAATCACAGGAAAGGAAGGTGATGTCTGTAAAATGTCGGATGGGATTGGGAGGCACAAGGAATGAATAGCTTAGGAGGGGCAGGGAGACGTGTGGAAGGGCCACTGCAGCCCGGTGCCTGGCACATAGTAGGTGCTCAGGAAATGTGGTTCTTGAGCCTCTGTCCTTCTCTTTGTTGTTGGTTTTGCAGAGTCATTAAGGGAGTTTACTGCAGACTATCCCCCATACAAGTGTCCTGTGGCCCCTGAGCCTTTGCCTCAGCCTCTCCCTCTCCCTGCGGTGCCCTGGGAGGAATCAACTGACAGCCCTTTCAGTCTCCCACAGTCCAGCCAGTTAAATCAAGGTGTTCCCCTTTTATAGAGGAGTCTCCTAGAGCCAACCGCAGCATCCCTGCCTTTGGGAGCCACCTGGAATGTGCCAGCTGCAGTGGCTGTTCCTTCCACACCCCCCTTGCTGTCTGTGGGGCTTGCCACTGAGTGCTCCATCCCCCCGCATCTGCTGCCATTGGTCCTGCCTGTTGCGTTACTGCTCTGTGCCCTGGAGCCCCTCCAGCACAGACGCCTCGAAAGGTTGATCAGACATCCTCAGCACCTGGAGTGGGGCCTGGCACACAAGACGGCAATGAACGGCCAACCCTAGAAATTCAACCCACAAGACCTGCAGGGCAGGGGCTGAGTGTCCGAGAAGCCTCTTGGGAAGTGATGGTCTTAGACCTAGTGGTGTCTTCCCATTCTGCAGAGGCCTAGGGGTGTCCCCAGGTCCCCAGAGTGGGAGGGGAAGGGTCAGAAGTCCATGGAAATGAAACACAGGGCCAGCTACAAAATTTGTGGGGCCCAGTGCAAAATGAAAATGCAAGTTCCCTTGTTCAAAAAGCAGTAAAAAAAAAAAAAAAGTTTTTTCCTTTCCTTTGCAGTCTCTTTCCATCTGTCATGATGTTTTTTGTTTGCTATTTAATGTCTTACTCCCTGGACACAAGATACTTTCAGGGTGAGTGCATACCTCACAGGTGCGGGTGCACCTGCCCCTGCCTCTCCTGCCTGCATCTGGGCCCCTGCTGCAGGTAGCGGGTGGCAGAGGTTGCTGGGTGCGGGAGCAGGCAGCTGAGTACCTGTCCTGGGGAGGCAGCTGAGACTCTGTGCTGCCAGCATGTGCTCCATTATTCCACCAGACTCCACTTAACACAGATTCAAAGATGACATGAAGCATTTCAGGACAGTGAAAGCACAGCATGAAGCCCTACGCTTGGGGCTCCCTTCTTAGGGCAGGGCCGGGTCACCTGGACATGAAGCCAGCCTGATGGGAGGGGCCGTAGCACCCACACACACATTTCACACAGAGCAAGGACCTTTTGTTGGTTTTCTCCATGGAGCTGGGGCCAGATCTGATTTGAAGGGAAAGTTCTGTGTTAAGCACTGTCTACAGACTGCTGGCCCAGCAGGTTAGTTGGCCAGCCAGGGGCTCTCCCTCTTCATCCTGAGCCTCTGGTGCCAAAGACACACCATGGTCAGCCCTCCCTGACTTAATCTCTCACACCATTGCCAGAGATTGTTGCACTAACAAACCCATCCCCTCTGACTTCCGCTCCTTGAGTGACAAGGGTCAGAAATTAAGTGGCGCAGTTGCCAACCTTCTCACTCGGGAACAGCGCCAAACACGTGGTGCCCCAGAGATCAGAGAGGGTGAGGAGCTCGGATTCCACCAGCCACCACGCTGTTCCCAGCCCCAAAATGGGGAGGCTCAGCAGCCACAGGGAGTGACGTCTGGTTACTCTGAAAACATGGACGAGGAGGCTCAGGTGAGGGGTACTTACTTAGTACCCACCGTGCACCGGAGACCCGGCCAAGTACTTTCCGTGTGTTGCCTTCGTTAATCCTTGTGACAACTTTGAGCTGATCCTGTTTTTCAGATGAAGTTAACTGAGGCTCAGAGAATGAAGCTGCCAGTCCAAAGCCATAAGCCACACACTTTAGAAACTGAGATTTGAACCCAGGCCCGGCTGGCCCCAAAGTTAGTGCTCTTTGCACGTGAATCCCAGGCACACTGGCTGGCTGAGGTCCATCCCTGGCTGGGCCTCTTGCCCCCGCGTCTGCTGCATCTGCGTGGGTGCAGGACAGGGGCCAGACCTCAGCGCTGCTGCCTGTCTACTCCTGCCCCTGAGCAGTCACCCTTGTTCTTGGCAGGGAGCAGATCTCAGGGCCACGGCTCCAGCTTTTCTCCTGCAAGGCCTGGCCAGCTCTGTGGCTGTACTTATGCCCAGAGAGACAGGTGGCAGCGGCAGAGTTAGGCACACCTGGCTGTGAGTCACACCCACCTTGTGTTCCTCGTGTCTCTTGGGCTTGTCACCGCCCACTCAGGCCTCTGTTTTCCCGTTTGTGGAGCAAGGGGTAATAGCAGTTCCTGTCTCTGGGGCAGTTTTCCCAAACTATTGTGGTAAGGGTATATAGTCCTCAGTTCCACGCCAGGCCCAGAAGAGGCATTTGATACTCTGTGTTGATGGTAAACGACATAGTATGGGGTGAGATCGGAGCTTGGTGGCCCCTGTGACACTCGGGAGCACTACCCCAGGCCAGGGCATGTTGGCAGGCTCTCAGTCCAGAGCTGCCCTCCCTAAGGAATTCATCCCTTCCTTGTTTTCTTTGTTCATTCATTTCATCCCACAGAGCCAGGCGCTCTGTTGAGATACAGTAATGAGCCCCAGGCATGAAGTCCCTGCCTGCACAGGGCTGGTGTTGTGGTTCCTAAACAAGAAACAGGTGCAGGGTTCCTGGCCAGGCAGCGCTGGGGAGAGGTAGCTGGGACAGCGTGGTGGCCCATGGCTGCCACAAAGAATGGAGTTCCTTCAATCTCTTTCTTCCATTGAAGGGCAATCCCTGGGGATTTAACATGGTGCCTTTTGTGTGAGGTCCCAGCACTCCCAGGGTCCTGGGAAGGCCTCATCGGGCTTTGCTTTGCTTCAAGGTGTCTTTGAGAAATCAGTTTTTCCAGTTGCAATGTGGGAGTTTTCCCCAGGCTCTCCTGAGACTCACAACCGCTCCGCCTAACGCTGCTGGTCATGGGGACCTGCCTGGGCCAGGCCCTGGTCACATGTGATCGCATCGGCTTCTCTTGGTGACCTCGAGAGGCAGGTCCTATTAATTCATTTTACAGATGAGGGAAGGGAGGCTGAGTGAGGCTGCATCATTTGCCGAAGAGCGCACAGTGTGCCCACTGCCAAGTCAGGATTTGAACCCGAAGAGCGCACAGTGTGCCCACTGCCAAGTCAGGATTTGAACCCGAAGAGCGCACAGTGTGCCCACTGCCAAGTCAGGATTTGAACCCGAAGAGCGCACAGTGTGCCCACTGCCAAGTCAGGATTTGAACCCACGCCCGTGGCTTCCAGACCACACTATCGGAACTACTCTGCCCTGGTGTGAATGGATGTTTTTTTTAATTCTTGGCAGCAGAAAAACCACAGATTCTGCTCAAAGCAGTAGACTCTCAGCGGCCCATGTGTCAGGGCCGTGCTGGGTGCTGCAGGAGGGCTCTGCAGAGAAGAATAGAGACAGACTGTTGGTGCTAAAATCGGCCTGAAAAATGACCGTTTCCGCATGAGCCGGGATTGCGTTGACTCCTTGCTCCAAGGCTGTGAGGTGTGTGGGGTTAGGTTCGTGTGACAGATGAGGAAGTGGAGGCTCAGAGAGGCTGTGTGGCTTGCCGAGGTCACACAGCCCCGGGCGGCCTTATTCCACATCCACCTGCTCTGTCTGCCATCATCTATGGTGGTCTCCGGACTAGCTTGGGCCTCCCCAACTCCCGCATTTGGATAAACTGAGGCCTAACGAACAATTCAGGGCTTGATCCCGAACGGGGGAGGGGACGGAACCCTTTGCATACTTGTGGAAATGGACACTCATTCCACAGCGAAACTGCCTTCAAAATGCCAGTGATTCTCAGGGCAGGAGAAGACCTAAGAAATGAAAGCGGGCAGTCAGGGCACGTGTGTCTGTGACAGCAGAAGGGCCCGTGTCCACCCTTCCTGGGACCGACAGCCAGGGTGATGGGGTTTTATAGCATCTGGAACAGGCAAGCCTTTTATAAGAAAATGTTTCCAAAGCTGTCCCGTCCCACCGTTGGCAAGCAGTCCTTAAACGGCAAAGAAACAGCCGTGCTCCGCATTCACGAAATGGTGAGCTGGCATTTAGGCCATTTATTTAAAGCGGGAGTTGAGGAGGCTAAAGACTTCAGTTCTGAGCGGCGGCTCACGGCCTCGCTGCAGCAGGGGAGCGTAATCTTCAGGGTTTTCTTCCCATTTACGGGTTTTTTTGTTGTTGTATATTTGTAAAATGAGGCTTCTGCTGGCAAAAGCAGGTTTTAGCGAGTGCGGCGGCTCTTTCAGGACCTAATAAGGCCCCAACGGAGGGTGAATTCCTGCAACACTTTCCTTCCCCACAGGCCCCCCCCCCCCATTCCGTCTTGCCTCATACACTTTGGGCACAGGGTACCATTCATCTTGCTTCCCATTAATGGAATTACCGCCATCACTTCTGCGGAATGAGATGGGCCCTTTGGAACTGCCTTGGGGACAGAGGCAGGATTGGCCGCTGGGCAGTTTTGCTTAGAGGGGAAGGGAAAGAAAGAGAGGGAGAGAAAACTCTTACAAATGGATGCTTCCTTGGGTGGTAAAGATCCTTGGCCGTGGAGGGCAGAGGCCGCAGGGCCCATCCAATTTGCTTCCTACTCATGTCCCGTGTGAGCCTCGCTGTGGCAGGGCATGTGATGGCCCCAGTGGCAGATGTGAATGAACGGGGCTTGACACCTGTGTACCACAGCCCCTTGACTTCAGAAGAAGGGAAGGAGGGACCCAGCATTTATGGACTGCTGACAGATGCCTGGCACTGTATGCTGGCCAAAATTTGGGGAGTGGTATCTCTGTCCTCATTTTTAGATGAAACAGCAGAGGCCCAGAGAGTGTAGACACTTGCTTTGAGTCACACAGCTCATGAGCAGTAGCGCTAAAGTTTGAACCTCAGTCTGTCCATTTTCATGGAGGACCAGCAGTGCCCCTCCTTGAGGCTCCAGAAGCAGCAGATTGCGGACTCACAGTCTGGGTACCTGTCAGCAGTCTGTCCCAGCATCACCTCCCAATTCCCCAAGAAAGTGGGCAGACATCTGGAAGGTTTTTGCTTTCATGTAAGAATGCTGATCGAGGACAATGCTGAATATCATGTATTCCACCCGGACATCTGATAGAATTTCAGGGGTCTGGGATCCTGAGAATGAGGGAGGGAGGTCGGGAGCTGACCGGTCTGACACACTGTGCTTGCCATTCTGCACGTCCGTTTGCAGCAAGGCTGGCAGTCATTGTCCTCTCCAGTGCCGGCTCTGATAGATTGATAGGGGCTGCCCGAGATGCCATGTTGAGAAGGCTTTGGAGACTGGCATTGATTAGCAGTGTTTCCTGTGTGCACAGGAATGAAAAGATGGGTGTGAAAAGGACCAGACCTAACTTAGTACAATTCTTAACCTGAGCAGGGACCCCAGGGGCACCAGCCCTGCTTAGTTCTTGTGATTAGTTCATTGTGTGCCTCACCACACTTCCATCCCAGTAAACTCCAGGAGGGCGAGACTGTGCACAGCGCACAGTGGGAATTCCACAGATAACAGAAGGAAGGATTGATGAAGGCTCTGTAGCCCCCAGAGAGCCAACAGTTGGAATCCTACAGTGAGTGTTTTTAAAAACATTATTTTAAACTTCTAGGGATGAGATGTAGGTGCCCACTTATTTAAACCAGAGCCATTTCATCCATGTCACTAACTTGCTGGATGTCTTTTGAGTCTTGGTTTCACCTGCCTGAGCCTCGGTTTCCTCATCTTCACTCCCAGCACTGTGGAGGGGTGACCTGCTTGATGACGGTCGTGGAGCCCAGAACCCATGGGTAATGGGGTCAGCATTCAGAAGTATCAGCTCCAGCTGCCTGCCCCCGCCTACCAGGCCCTGTCCTCTGCCGGGCGGAGCTCCAGGTTCTCTGGGTCTGTAATGCTTTCCATCTCACTTCTCAAACATCACTGCTTCTGGGGAGTCTCCTCTGACTTCAGCACACTGCTTAGAAACCCCTGGTTGGTGCCTCCATAGCCCCATCTGCATCTTCCCCAGCATGGCCCCCGACCCTGTGAGGCCCACTAATGGCCAGTCCCCTGCCCCGGGATCCCCTCCAGGGCTGGGACTGGCCCACTTTCCTCTGTGGTCCCAGCGCTCAGCCCAGGGCCTGGCCTGGCAAAGGCCTCGGTGACGGTAATGAAGAGAGGGAGCAATGCACCCTTCATTTGTTCCTCAGGCCTGTGGCCATGGGGACGGCTGAGATGCTGAGACCACTGTGTCCAAAGCCCAGGCCTTTTTTGGGGACAGATAGGTCAGCGGGACGGATGGAACCAGCTCTGTGACTCACACACCCGTTGTGCCTGCTACGGTGATCCTTTAAAGGACAGTTGGGTTTGATCCTGTGGGAGGTGGGTGTTTGGAAAGGTTTTGAGCAGGGGAGTGGCCCCCCTGAAGCAGAGTGTGGCCCGTGGAGGCTGGCGGGCTGGGAGGATGCTGTGAACTTCAGGAGAGATGAGGGGGAACGGGGCTGCCCTGGGGAGAGTGGGAAGAAGTGGGGAGCAGCCTGGAATAGTGCCGGGCAGCTGGTGTCCACAGCCTGAGCTCCTACCTGGATACCCCTGGATCAGGGAGCAAAGAATTCAGGGCTGCAAGTCAGAAAAAATGCTCCAGGGGCTTCAGTGGCTCCAGAGTCTCAGGAATCATCTCTGGATGGGTGACTGGGGCAAGGGTGGGCTGAGGCCCTGGTCTTAGTCTCCTCACCAGTCAGGGAGGGCAATGTGCTTTTTGCCCTTGACTCTCCTCTGACCCTGGCCCTCCATACCTGGATCTGGCTTGGGGGCAGGGTGAGGCCGAGGCCCACAGAAGCCATAGGGTCAGCCGAAGAGCAGGAGTGGAAAAAGAAAAATCACGAAGCAATAATGAGCCCGTGGCACATCGAAGGGGCCATTGAATCCCCGTGGACTCAGGACGACAGTGGCCAGAGCAGTGGTTGTCTGCGTGTGGCTGGAGTGTGTGCAGAGGGGCCAGTGCTTGAGCCTGAATCTTCACAGCCCTTCCTCCACACATGCAAATCCTAACAGTATGTTATTATTGATATGTAAATATTAGCAATTAGCTTTTTAAACAATAATTCCTCCTCCTGCTGCTATTGTGGCTTGCTCATCAGAGCACCCTTCAGATCAGTAGGAGTTGGCCAGGTGGCGAAGGCCTGCAGTTAGAGCATGGGGAGACTGCGTGAGCAGGGTGCAGAGGTGGGAAACAGCAGTTGCAGGAACCCGTAAGTGGCTCCGTGGAGCTGACGTGGTGGAGGACAGACGTCACCTGGGCTTGGGCTTGATGGGTCAAGGGGTCTTAGGTGCTAAGCTCAGGAGGGATGGCAACCTGGAAACCTTGAAGGTGGGTAAGGAAGGGGAGATGGGGTCTTAGGTATATGTTTCTGGTGGCGTGTGTGGAAAATGACGGTGCTAAGGCTGGGAGGACTTAGAGGCCAGTGGGGAGGCCCAGGTGCTGATGCCACTGTGGACATTCCTGAGCCTCTCAGCTACCTGAGGCCGCACTGCCACCCAGAAAGAATCCTTGGCTGGGCTGGGCGTGGTGACTCACACCTGTAATTCCAGCACTTTGGGAGGCCAAGGCGGGTGGATTGCTTGAGGCTAGGAGTTCGAAACCAGCCTGGCCAACATGGTGAAACCCCATCTCTACTAAAAATAACAAAAATTAGCCAGGCATGGTGGCACATACCTGTAATCCCAGCTACTTGGGAGGCTGAGGCAGGAGAATCTCTTGAACATGGGAGGCGGAGGTTGCAGTGAGCCGAGATCGTGCCATTGCACTCCAACCTGGGCAACAGAGTGAGGCTCCATCTCAAAAACAAAACAAAGAATCCTCACCTCTTTCTCCCGTCCCACCACCTGCTCCTACCCTTTCCTGCTGGGTGTTGGGGCGGTGGAGAGCTCTCACCTTGGCACCCTCAGCCTCTCTCGGCTTTCCTGTGTAAAACCAGGCTGATGCCTGCCGACTTGTGAGAATAAATGATAAAATCTGTGATGCTCCCAGTGCTGCCTGGGGAGAGGAAGGAAAGTGTTGTCTTCCCTAAATTCCTATTTCTGCGTGTCATTTATTCTCTTCCCTGTCAGAGAAGCTGTTTTGATTCCTGGGGACAAGAGAGGCCCGCGTTCATGGGAGTGCACCTGCAAGCCCCATCCAGGCAGGTTGGTGGCCACGGAGTTCATTTGTATCCCCAATTTCCAGGCTGCCTCGTGAATCTGCAAGAGCCCTGCTCCTCATGTGCTGTGGAGAGCGCATCGTGTTGTCCTTGTGACTGATTTCTGATCCTCCCTGCATTTATTTGTTTATTTGGGTCTGAGAAGTCCGAGGTGAAACTGTGAGAAGGGGCACCTTTGAGTTTTAATACAGGATGCACCATCATATAAGGACACTTTGGTCAACAGCAGACTGTGTATGTGACGTTGGTCCCATAAGATTATAATGCCATCTTTTGACTGTACCTTTCCACGTGTAGACACACAAATACTGACCATTTCATTACTGTCGACTGCAGTACTCGGTACAGGACCACGCGTTACAGGTGTGTAGCCCAGGAGCGACAGGCGACACCCTATAGCCTAGGTGCGGGGGAGGCGAGACCGTCTGGGTTTGTGTAAGTCAACTCCAAGATGTTCACACAGTGACAAAATCGCCTCATGATGCATTTCTCAGAGTGTGTCCCTGTCACTAAGCGATGTGTGACTGTTTATATCTGTGGCACTTTCTATGCGTTGGGGGCATGGGCTGGGTTTGTAGGTTCCCCTAGGTGAGCAGGAGTGTCCCAGGCATTGAGGAGGGCTGTTCCCAGGTCTGTCTGGGCGTCGTTTTCCATGGAGGAGAGGTTGCTCAGGAAGGTGAGCCCAGGCTAGCCCACAAGCCCTCACTCCCTCGCAGACCCAGGTAGCTGCAGGAGGATTCTAGAGGAGACTGGGTTCTGCCCACCACCAAGGGGCTCAGCCACACACCCCCACCCCTGGCCCACCACAGGACTTAGTGCCACTTGGGATGCGGTCAGAATGTTTTTAGGTTGAATGGGTGCATGAGGGTGGGGAGACGCATGCGTCAGATACCGGCTGGATGACTTCATGTATGTTGGTTGACACATTTTACAGCTGGGGATACTGAGACTCAGAGAGGCAGAGGGTCTTGGCTAAGATGCCCAGCAAAGAAGTCTTCATACCACATCTGACTCCCCACTCCCTTGAGAGCTCCTATCACCTAAAGCACCCGCCGCACCTCCTGCCTCAGTGCTGGGGAGGATCAGTGGAGACCAGGGTGGGGGGACCAAGCACGATCTCGGACCTCCTGTGTACTGGGGCACTTTGCCTACACAATCTCATCTTCGGTAGATCTCTTTCCTGGTTTTCTGATCACAAAATTGAGGCTTAGAGAGGTGATCAGTCTGGGCGAAGTTTCCCAGCAAGTAGGTGGAGTGTCCCATATTTCAATTCTGGCCTGGCCTGGAGAGGACACTTGCCTGCTGGACCAGGTCGAGGATGGGGGGCTTCGACCCGTCTTGGTGGGATAGCCTGGGCTATGATATTGGAGGCATCACTTTCCCACCAAGAAAGAGCAGGAGGGTCTTTATGGGGGCAAACAGGGCAGGGAGCTCCCCCTCGGACCCCTGGGAAACATGGGGCTAGTTTGGACCCGACACCAGCCCAGTCCCTTTGCAGCTTGCTCCAGCCTTTCTCTTCCCTTTTTTTGTTTTTTTTTGAGTTGGAGTCTCGCTCTGTTGCTCAGGCTGGAGTGCAGTGGCACGATCTCGGCTCACTGCAACCTCTGCCCCCCGGGTTCAAGTGATTCTCCTGCCTCAGCCACCCGAGTAGCTGGGACTGCAGGCACATACCACCATGCCCGGCTAATTTTTGTATTTTTAGTAGAGGCAGGGGTTTCACCATGTTGGCCAGGCTGGTCTTGAACTCCTGACCTCAAGTGATTCACCCACCTCGACCTCCCAAAGTGCTGGGATTACAGGCGTGAGCCGCTGCGCCTGGCCCGGCCTTTCTGACTTCACCTGCCCCACCTGTGCAGTGGGAGGACAGGAGAACCCCTTTGTCTGTTGAGTGCTGATTATGTGCCAAGGAATTTGCTGTATGATCTGATCTGATGGCCCCAGCGACTCTTTGAAACCCAGCCCCTTATTGGCACCACCCAGTCACTCCCTGGCTGCATTTCCCTCAAGGCACGTATCGCTGTTTGAAATGACCATGTCTGTTCACTCTCGTGTCTGTGTCTACCTCCCAACCACGCAAAACCTGTGGGAGGGGAAGGCCTTCTCTGGCTTGCCCGTTCCTGTGTCCCCAACCCCTCGGACAGTGCATGGCTTTACGAGCTTCTCAAGAAATGCTTGGCAAATGATGGCAGAATGGGTTAACCCTGGTTTTCTCAAAAAGGGAATGGAGGCCCACAGAGGGCAGGCCCATCCCTGGGTCACACCGCCAGGGCAGGATTGGTGCCCCTGCCTGTCCAGGGTCAGCTGGGGCTTCTCTCACTGACCAGCTTTGAGCCTGGAATTCCAGGTGTGCCTGGCTGTGTCCTTGCAGGTTCACACCGCCCAAAGAAACTTCCAGTCCACACTTGTGGCTTTGGATCAGCTCAGAAAAAGTGTGTCCTGTGACTGCTCGAGGAATCTGGGCATTTAGCCCAGAAAAGAGTGTGTTTCCTGGCTTCCTGAGAACTGGGGCCCACCCTGCCCCCGGTCTAGGCGTGCAGAACAGGAGGGAGGGGAGTTGAAATTGGGGCCTGGAAGGGTATGGCGTCAGACCTTATCATCCGAGTGAGGCTTGCTGCTCACGCGGAGACTGTCCCGGCCGAGCACTCCAGGAGAGGGTATCCCTACCATCGGAGCGTCCTTAGAGATGGCAGCGGCGCCTGGAGTTGCTGGAGAAGAAACATTCCTCATGCTTATGCGAATGTTTCCCTGGGCTGCTGTCCCAGCACTGGGTACCGTGGGGCAGACATGGGTGTGACGTTTTCCAAGCATGAGGTGACCAGTGTCCATTGGGTCATCAGGCCTCCAAGGCCACATGTTTGGAAAGCTATTCCTGGAGCACCAGGCATCTGGCCCCTCACTCTGTGGCCAGGCACGGGTTTATGAGGGGACCCTGCAGAGAGCTGGGGTCCTCAGCCTTGACATCTGCACATTGTGTATAATTTCACGCTTTGCTTTGCTTTTTTCTCTTCATTTTTTTCTTTTTTTGAGACAGGGTCTTGCTCTGTTGCCCAGGCTGGAGTGTAGTGGTGTGATCTCGGCTCACTGCAGCCTTGACTTCCTGGGCTCAAGGGATCCTCCCACCTCAGCCTCCCAAGCAGCTGGTGCTACAGGTGCATGCCACCACAGCCAGCTAATTTTTGTATTTGTTGTGGAGATGGGGTTTCTCCATATGTTGGCCAGGCTGGTCTCGAACTCCTGACCTCAGGTGATCCACCCACCTCAGCCTCACAAAGCGCTGAGATTACAGGCATGAGCCACCGCACCCTGTCTGCTTTGTTTTTCTTGAGAAAGATCAGAGTTTCCCTGCTGCATCTCCCGCTTTTCGCTTGTGTTTTCTTTTCTTTCTCACCAGCGGGCTGCCTGGTGACTGACCTGGGGGCCTCCTCCCTCAGACCAGGAAATCACCCAGTACTCAGAGAGGGTTCACTAGAATTACCCCCATGTTCACTGGAATATACTGGTCACATTTCTGAGAGGGAGACCCCCTTTTTGTACTCATAGGAGAGTGGAGGAGGTCGGCCATGCTTCTCCTCAGCCAGGATTGAAAAAGTCACCTAGCATAGTGGCCTGAGTCCACTGGTTCCCAAATCCCAGACCCAGGCCAGGCCTAGGGCTGTGTGAAGTCTTCCGCGGACCCACAGTGAAATAAGAAAAGGAAGGCCTGGCTTGGCATAGCTACTTTCCATGTCAGCTGTTTTTTCTTTTCTTTTTTTTTTTTTTTGGAGGCGGAGTCTCACTCTGTCTCCCAGACTGGAGTACAGTGGTGCGATCCCAGCTCACTGCAAGCTCCATCTCCAGGGTTGAAGCGATTCTCCTGCTTCAGCCTCCTGAGTAGCTGGGATTACAGGTGCCTGCCACCACACCCAGCTAATTTTGTATTTTAGTAGAAACAGGGTTTTACCATGCTAGCCAGGCTGATCTCGAACTCCCGACCTCAGGTGATCTGCCTACCTCAGCCTCCCAAAGTGCTGGGATTACAGGCATGAGCCACCATACCCGGCCTGTCCTTTCTTTTATGAAAGATGGTGATACTAGGTAGACGTTTTATTTTAGATGCTGGAAAAATGTGGCAACCTATGTCTGTCTTCAAAATTTGGGAGAAGCTGTCCAGGCCTGTGACACCTCCAGGCCCAGAAGCCATTGATGTGCTTCTGCACCCCAGACACAGAAGTGGAGCCCGGGGCAGACTTTGTTGCCTCAAGAACCTCTGAGTCATGGCCACACGTGAGCCTCCAGCTCTGCCCTGGTGTGCGGTGGTGCGTATTGGCTTCCTAGGGATATTATAACAAATTACTGCAAACTGGGTGCTTGAAAACAATAGAAATTCATTCTCTCATGGAGAATCCTGGAGGCGCGATGCCTGAAATCAGGCTGGTGGCAGGCTCAGTTCCCGTGGAGGCTCTGACAAAGCACCTGCCATGCCTTTTTCTGGCTTCTGGCAGGCGCCAGCCACCCTCCTTGTTCCTTGTTCCTTGTTCTGTGTTCCGTGTTCCGTGGCTTGTCTACACGTCCCTCCAGTGCTCGCCTCTGTCGCCACATGGCCTTCTTCCTTGTGCGTCTGTGTCTGTGTACATCCCTCATAGAAAGACACCCGTCATTGAATTTGGGCCACCCTAATCCCATGTGACCCCAGCTTAACTTGATTAGTATCTCCAAGTAAGGGCCTATGCCCCAGTTCCAGATAGACAAGTGTTTGGGGGAAACATTACTCTGGGGGCATAAGGGATGAGGAGGGCAGATCCGGGGAGCCTGCCCTCATTCCCAGGAGGAGACGGGAGACCAAGGAGCAGAGTCTGGTGGGGGAACGCTGTCACCACAGCAAGGGCCAGGCTGGGGCCACAGGGGGTGGGTCAGACACGCCCACTGAATACTCAGGGGCACAGGGGAGGGCCGGGGTCTCCCTGACTCTCTGCATCCCAGATTCGTTCCTACACTTTCATACAGGCCCCAAAGACAAGTGCTGAGTAGATCTTGGTCTTCAGCACGATGTTTTTTAAAAACAGGCTTGCAGCATTTGGTCCTTTGGTGGCACCAGCCAGGACCACTGAGGGCTGAGAACGTCTCAGCGCCCAGCACAGGCCGCCAGCCCTGGCTTTGCTCTTTTGGGTTGGAGAGCGGCCCCTCCCAGTAATGACAGGGCCCCGCCATTCCCGGCAGCGCCCACCAGCACAGCCTCCCCCGCTTTGTGGACAAAGGGCAGCCTGTGGGGCAGGAAGGAGGGAATCCAGCCTCCCCTGTTCCCCCAGAGGCCTTTATCTATTTTGGCAAAGGCCCTGTGATCAGACGTTTCCGCCCTGACAGCTCCCTGCCAAGTGATCTCAAGCAAGGGAGTCCCAGAGCCCTGCTGAGCCCCACTTCTCTCCTGTGAAGTAGGAGGCACAGTTCCAGCCCTGTCCCTCTCAGGAAGCCTGGGGATGACAAGGCAAACTCTTCCCGTGCCTAGCCCAGGGCCTGGCACATAGTAGGTGCTCAGTCAATACTGAATGAGAGAGAGCATCTTGGAGCCCAGAACGTAAATTTCATGCCACTCCTGCGACAGAGCCTCAGTGGAGCCTCTTGGGAAGGAGAATCTATAGGCATTTCCTTCCCTACATCCTGAGGACACAGTTAGCTGAGACGACCGGGCAGGGGTGGGGAAGTTGAGTGTGCGCGTGTAGCATTGGACAGAGGACAGAGGCTGCTAAGCTGCATCTCAGGCATTGATTGGTCACATGACCCATTGAGTAAAACCCACCTAGACTTGGTATGGCGGGAGGGAGGGTCATGTGCAGGGAGCCCTGGAAGGGAGCCTGGAGAGCTGGGTGCCAGCCCTGGCTCTGCACCCCTTACCAGCCATGTGCAGGTCGTGGCAGTGCCCTGTGGATCCTACTTCCTAGCCTCCCCTCTGCAGGCTTGATGCCACTACTGTCATTTCGGCCTCTATCCCACAATTCACACAGGGCTTGCCTCACCTCCAGGCCTTTGCACGTGCCATGCCCTCTGCCTGGAGTGCCCTGCCCCCATTCCTGCACTCAGAGCTGCTTCCCGTTCTGAGGAAAAATCTCATGCCCCAGGTAGACTGCACGCACATTTCCCTGTGTTTCCACACCCTGCTTTGCAGAGCAGTGGGCACCCTGGTTGTAGTTTAAGGGACGCCTGAGAGCCCCATTGAGGATGGAGATTGGTCCCCCTTGTCTGGCACACGCTTGGTGCCCAGCACTTGTGTGTCCATTGAGTGAGCAAATAATGGAATGTCTGGAGGCATGTGACGCCTCTGCTGTGTGGCTTGGTTTCCTCATCTTTAAAATACCAGATGTGGGCCAGGCACAGTGGCTTCCGCCTATAATCCCAGCACTTTGGGAGGCTGAGGCGGGAGGATCACCTGAGGTTGGGAGTTCGAGACCAGCCTGGCCAACATGTTGAAACCCTGTCTCTACTAAAAATACAAAAATTGGCCAGGTGTGGTGGTGCATATCTGTAATCCCAGCTACTTGGGAGGCTGAGACACGAGAATTGCTTGAACTACGGAGGTGGAGGTTGCAGTGAGCCAAGATGGCACCACTGCACTCCATACTGGGCGAAGAGTGAGACTCCGTCTCAAAAATAAATAAATAAATAAAATAAAATACTGGATGTGGACTGGCGGAGTCCTTGGGGATCTGGTGAAACATGAGGCCTCAAGTGAGCAGACTCAGGTCTTTCCTGCTCCCAGGAGTGGAATGGGAGTGTGGCAGTGACCACGCAAACGTTTGTTTAATGATTATTCAATGTTGACCCAAAACTATGAACAAAGCTCCGGGGATTTTCTGGGCGTTCAGCACAAAATTCCCAGTTAATGGGTTCCAGTGCTTAAAAAGGCAGGACTGAGGCGGTCTCTATGGAGTTGTTCTGACTGCAGCTGGGCCCTGTCCTTCCACACCTGCCCCTGTAGGATTTCTCTGCTCTTGCATGTCTAGTGGGAGCTTCCCTTAATGACACAGGATCTGCCAAGATTCATCCCCAACTCCAGGCTGGCACCAGTGTTCAAGCCCCTGCCTCTGCTGTCTCCCAGGTCTTCAAATTTGCATCACTCTGACTCTCAGTTTCCCCATCTGCAAAATGAAGGCAGGAATACCCACCTCATGGGGTGAGCCAGTGGACCCAAATACATGGTGCAGTAGGTGCCACGGAGTAGTGGCACGTGATTTTGTGGCTGTTAGTGTGAGTATTCCTTATTTTAGAGAGTGGAGGAAAACAGATCAGCAGATTGTTTAAGCCAAAAAATGTCTGTTGTCTGAAGAATTTCGTTTTGGAAGGCAAGCCCGGGTTTTGGGTCAGAACCGTATTCCCTCAGGAACAGCACGGTTGAATGTCGAGGCATATTTTACAGGCTTGGTGACCGCTCAAGCCTTTGAGCCCTCCATGCGGGTGCTCTGAGGTCAGACTTTTCGGGAAGCCCTCACACAGCTGGTCTGCTTGTCGCGTTGGTAGCACCGTTTCCACAGAGCAGGCTCTGTTTGGCTATGAATAGATGTTTTTCTCACTCTTTTCTTGGATGCCTGAATGGCAGGCTCCCCTCCTGCAGTCTCAGAGGCCGACCTGCATGTAAAACTCCAAGCGGACATCAGAGTGGGGTCGTGTGTTCCTGCCTGGACTTGAGGCTCTCAGCAAGGCTCAAAGAGCTGGGTCGATGGCCGCCATGACCCAGGGAGCCTCCCGAGAGTCTCCCAGGCTATAGTTTCTAAAGGCTACTGAGTGAACTGAAGAAATCAGAGTTCATGGAAGAGGCAGCAGATCGGAGCAACAGCCGAGATCGAGGAGGATGGTTCAGGATCTCCAAACACAGGCCCGCTGGCTCCACGGTGTCCAAGCCGCAGATGCAAAACCTGTTAGGACAGGAAGGACACGAGACAGCAGCCAGGGCCGGCCGCAGGCAGGAGGGCCGGGCCACCAGCAGTTAGGAGTGTGGGTTCTGGAGCCACACAACCTGGGTTCAGATCCCAGTTTTTCCACCTCTATTGGGCAGCGTACTGTAAGCCTCAGTTTTCCCCTTCTGTAAAACGGAGATAATAATTTACCTGTCTCACAAGGCTGTTATGAGGATTAAAGTAAGTTAACATCACTCAAGTGCATAGAATGATGCTGGGTACATACTAAATAAATACAGATAAACTGAGGCCCAGAGAGGGCAAGGGACTTCGCTGTGGTCACTCAGCAAGTCATTGGGGCAGCCAAGGCTGAAACTCATGACTCCTAGTCTCGTGAACGGTTCCCCCTCCCTGCCCTCCCCCTCAGTCAGACTTTTTCAACACTGCCTTTTGCAAAGGAAATCGCGTGACCCTTCAGCCCACAAGAATTCCGACTGCACAGAATGTCTGAAACCTCTTCGGGCTGGCTGGGGGCCTTGTTGCAATTCTATTCAGCTGTTAGTTCTTTTTTTCCCCTCTCTTTCTTTTAAAGCTCTATAGGATCCTCCTTTCCCTTCTCCACAAATAGAAAAATTAACCTCTTGACAAAGGAGTTGGAAGACTTGAGTCCCTGCTGTGTGTCCCGGAACCAATCCCCCAGCCTTAGGTTCCCCGGCTGTGAAATGAGAAGGTGTCCCCTGTTGACAGGGAGGTGGCCCCACCTGCCAGTCTGTGATTGCCACAGAGACAAGCCAGCTGAGAGGTGCCACCTCGGACGAAGGTCGGGTGAGTGCTGATTAAACAAAATCTGGTGACGCATCATTCTAAGAAGCGAGGCGAAACCCACCAGAGATGCTGCGTACTTCTGCCCACCTCCTCGTGTCAAAGGTGATTTGAGTCATCAGACTGGCCTGCACTTTTCTCGCTCTCCTGTTTCCTTGTAGTGCTCCTGAGCTCCTGAGCCACTCGGGGCTGAGGCCCGGGGGCCAGTCGTGTCCCGTCTGCAGGCCCGAGGGCGTTAGACCTGAGGGGCCTGGTCACCTTCTGATTTCTGCTGGGCACCCCAGCCATGAGCTCCAGAGGCTGCCAGCCTAGGGTGTGAATCTGTCTCCGAAGCTGCTGACACGAGTAGGGACTTCCCCTCTCTGAGCTTTAGTTTTCTCATCTGTGAAATGGGTGCATGAGCCCTGCCTGGCAGGGTGAGATGAGGTACACAAGCCCTATCCTACTTCACTCCCCTCTTCCTTCCTGCTGAGAGGCCCTGGCTCACCTGGGATCCAGCTGGGGCACAGCAGGTGTTGATATGTCCAAGTCCTCCCTGGCTGCGGGGGACAGAGGGACAGCTGGCCACACCGGGAAGCCTGGGGACAGACCCTGGGACATCAGGGTCAGGAGCGTCCAGGGTGCAGCCCCCTTGGCCTAGTGATGGGGATCCCTAGGGGAAAGACCTAGGGGCCAGGAGGTCATGGAGACAAGACTCAAACCCAGGATTGGGGCCCCCAGGTCCTCCTGTCCTTTGTGTAGGCTCACTTTCAGGTTACCCTGGCACCAGCAGGGGCCAGCCTGGTTGGGCCTGGGAATTCAGAGGTGGGTGCCAAGGTGGGCCTGGAGCACGACGTAGGCAAATGCGGGGCCAAGCCCCACCTTGCTACCCGCTGATAAGGGGCCTTGGGCAAGTCATGGCCACTCCTGAGCCCCCATCTCCTCATCTCAAAAATGAACATCATTCCCACTCTTCCCACCTTTCAAGGTTGTCAGGAGGCTCCCTACGATAGTGTGGACAAAAGTCACTCTGCAGACCATCAAGAACTGCCCAGGCCAGATGTGGTGGCTCATGCCTGTAATCCCAACACTTTGGGAGGCTGAGGTGGGTGGATCACCTGAGGTCAGGAGTTTGAGACCAGCCTGGCCAACATGGTGAAACCCCGTCTCTACTAAAAATAGAAAGATTTGCTGGGTGTAGTGGCATGTAGGTATAACCCTGGATGCTTGGGAGGGTGAGGCAGGAGAATCTCTTGAACCTGGGAGGTGGAGGTTGCAGTGAGCCAAGATTGCACCATTGCACTCCAGCCTAGGTGACAGAGCGACACTGTCTCAAAAAAGAAAAAAAAAAAACCGCCCAGAAGAAATGTGTCATGTCACCCTCTGGGGCATTTCTGTATCCCTGCCACCAAGACAGAGTCTGGTATGGAATAGGTGCTTAGTAAGTGTTGAATAAATGAATGATAAAAGTTACCTATTACATACCGAGTGTCACCCAGGGAAATTTCCATAAAGTGTCCTCATCTTCATAGCAACCGCAGGAGTTTAGGTATGACCCATTTTACAGATAAGGAAGCTGAGGCTCAGAAAGTGAAATTACTTACTGAAGGTCACACTGCAAGTGGCTGAGGAAGTCAGGATTCACACCTGTCTCTTGAGTCCACGTCCTTTCAGGTGCTCAGGTGCCCACTGGGTTATTCCTTCCCTGGGGTACGCTGGTGAGTGTTCAACAAACAGTTCTAGGATGAGGGAGATTTGTACACACCTCTGACTTCTAGCATTTGCCAGTTCCCATGGTGTAAAGATTCTCACCATGGCTGATTTCAAGCAACCAGTGTGATATCAGCTGTCTCACAAAATCCCTGCCCCCACGAGCCAGAAGCCAGCTTAGTGCACCCCCATAGCCCTCTCATTTGCACAGCCCCTTGCTCGCCCAAGGACAGCCACAGAGTTAAGAGTGTCCCTCGAGGCTGAAACAACAGACCAGAACTAAGCCAATGGCTTGGGTGGGAGTACCTGTGCCTGTAGACCCCAGCCCTGTCTACCAGAGACCGTGGAGCTCCCTGGGGTGTCAAAATCACACAAAGACTTGGTTGGATGGATGAGACCTGAGGATGGATCTGCAGGATCGAGACTGGAATATTAAGCCCTGCCAGCCCCATGGTGTGCGATATTCCTGCCAGGCCTGGAGCAGAGCCCTGTAAACGCCGGGATATAATGGACAATAAAAGTCGCCAGAAAACAGTGACTCTCCTAGGACCCCTGTCATCTCTGCCCCATGCTGCTGCTGGAACCATGAGCCCTGTGATCATGAGGCACAATCGTCATGTAAATATATAGGGTCTCTCACCAGCCACGGGCCAAGATTTATTTTATGGAGACAGTGGGGGAGGGGGCCAGCTCAGTTTCATTGTCCTGGTAACTTTGTAAAATGCTTTGCCATCACTTCCCAGCTCCTGGGAGGATGCAGCAGGAGCCGTGCAGCCTGTCTCACCCTCCCAAAAGGGGGATCCCCAGAGGCCCTGGACACCTCCTTCCAGGTCCACAGGCCCAAAGGCCTGGTGTCCATAAGGCTGGGGTTCCCTGGAAAGTGGGTTTCTGGAAATACTTGTTGCAGCGATATCGCTGTTGCATGAGTGCTGGTTGTTTATGATAACAGGAATCATAACAGTGGCAGTACCCACATTGATTGATTGAGACAGAGTCTCACTCCATCACCCAGGCTGGAGTGCAGTGGCACGACCTCAATTCACTGCAACCTCTGCCTCCTGGGTTCAAGTGATTCTCTTGCCTCAGCCTCCTGAGCAGCTGGGATTATGGGTGCCCGCCCCCACGCCCAGCTAATTTTTTGTATTTTTAGTAAAGATGGGGTTTTGCCATGTTGGCCAGGCTGCTCTCGAACTCCTGACCTCAAGTGATCCACTCACCTCGGCCTCCCAAAGTGCTGGGATTACAGGCGTGAGCCACCCTGCTCAGCCCAGTACCCACATTTATTAAGCTCTTCTGCATACCTGGGCCCTGATAGTCCTGGGCTGGTATTTTACCTGCATGTAAAATACCTCACTTGGTCCTCACGGCAACCCTACAAGATGGGTCCTACTGTGACTCCTAGTTTATAGAAGAGGGAACTGCAAAGGGACGACCCTGGGACTGGCCCAGGCTCACATGGGCGGATGGAGGCAGCACCGGATTTGCACTCAGGGCTCTCAGACCCCTGAGCCTGCTGCCTCTCCACCTCCCCAGAGCCTGGCCTGCTCTTCCCAGATCCAGGACACTGCCTCCCTGCAGCCCCTTTCATTGCCCCACGTTGAAATTAACGGCCCCTTCTGTGATTCAGCAACGCAGTTAAGCACTTTGGGGTTTTTTGGTTGGTGTTTTGTTTTTTGTTTTTTTAGAAACAGGGTCTTGCTCTTTCACCCAGGTGGAGTGCAGTGGCACAATACTAGCTCTCCACAGCCTTGAACTCCTGGGCTTAAGTGATCCTTCCATCTCAGCCTTCCAAAGTGCTAGGATTACAGGTGTGAGCCACCATGCCTGACCTAGTTAAGACTTTGATTGGAACCACCCCCCCCACCCACACACACACACACTCCATCTGCTCCTTCGATGAGGGGAGGGTGCTCTGGACACACTGCTGAGGATATCCAGGTCAGGACTCAGGCCTGCATTCCCATCCAAGCTCTGCCTCTGCAGCTAGGACTCCCTGAGGCTCAGCTTCCTCATCTGTCAAATGGGTACACTGTCTGCCATCCAGGGTTGTTTTGTGAGCACACAGGCTGGCACTCTCCCTGAAGGATCTGGCCCAGCACCCGACACTGATGGGTGTCCTGGAGGCATGCCCCCATATACACACCTCCATGGCTGTGTGTTGGGGAGCCCAGGAGGCATCCAAGCCACAGCCCCACGTCGCTATGGCTACTATGCATGAGGAAGGCAGTGTGCAGGGGCTGGAGGGCTCAGAAGTGATCCAGGGTCCAAGAACAAATTCCCTTAGCAATTCCAGACCAAAAAGATCTGGTTTTCTAGTGCCCGGAAATGAGCATGTGATTAAAATACAGGATCCCCAGTTTAATTTCAGAGCAACCCAGTGAGTCACGGATCCTCTGTCAGCCATATAAGAAACATCTGCACAAGAAGGGCACTTCTAGACTGTGGAGTCCAACCCACTCATGTTGCAGGTAGGGAAACTGAGGCCCAGAGATAGCCTGTGACTTTCCGAAGACCATGCAGCCCTATGGGAGTCCGGGCTGTATGAGTCCTGGGCCACCAGACCACACACAGCACAGCTCAGAGCACAAGCCACTCCTGCGGAGCTAAAAATGGCCACATACTTCCTAAGCCCAACTCCAGGGTTCAGTGAGGATACTGGTCAGGAGAGCAACACAGGAAGGTGCAGGGGTTGCCATGGCGTGGCCCCAGATGCTGTGACTATGTGCCAGCCCCATCACACCGTATGGGTGGTAGGACTGGGCAAAGAAGATGCCATCACCCGGATGCACTGAGCTGTGCACAGCTGCGTGGAGATTGTGCTGGGGGCTCACGGTGACTCTCAGGAGGCCCTGGCCTGGCCTATCTGGAGCCTTCTCTGTGAAATGAGGCTGGTAACACCCACTAGCAGGGTTGTAGGGGACATGGATCTGTGGCCACCTCCTCAAGGGGTGCCGCACACACCAGGTCCTGACTGGGAGTCCAGCCCCCAGGACCTGTGGACGGCTGGCCTGGGCCCAGCCTCAGCCCCCAAGGGTGCTCCACCTGGTATGTGCCTGACAGTTGGGGCTGGCTGGCGGGAAGGTGTGTGTCAGGTGGCAGAGCCTTGGTGCCAGGATCTCACTCACGCGTCCTCCAGGGCCTTAGCTGCCGTATGCCTGTGTCAGTCCCAGTGGCGATGAGCTGCAGATGGGGCACAGGGGTGGTTTGCCCAGGGCAGAAGTGGCTCATTCTGAAAAAGGAAGCAGGTGCTGGCCATGGAGAGCCCCGCTTGGGGACCAAGGGCTGGGGCTGGCCTGCAGAGCCCAGATTCCTCTCACAGACTGGGTGGCGGGGGGTCTGTCTGGCCTCTGTGCCCTTGGTCCCACGGTGTCCTGTACTGGGAATCCCCTTCCCCTTTATTCCAAACCCTGCTGGTCCTTCTGGGCCACCTCAGGTTTTCTACCTGTTGTCCGAAGCTCCCCGTGACCTGGCCCAGCCAGAAGCAGCAGCCATGGGTTCTTTTCCTGAGCAGCTTCATGCTTTTTTTGGCTTGTGGGTAGCAGTTCCAGGGCCTGCTCCTGGGGACCTGTAAGAACAGGAACTGTGTCTGAGTCATTGCAGGGTCCTAAAGGGAAGACAGGAACACTCCACATCCTCTGATCCTGGACCCGCACCCTCGTTTTGGAGAATGCAGGGCCCGAATAAGGATGCAATAACAATCAAATAACAACCCCACTGATGGGGTATCTGCTATGTGCCTGGCCTGGCCCTAAGCTCTTTCGACTCGTGCGATGTCGTGTAATCCACCAGCACCCCGGGGAGTAGATACTACCCTTGTCCCTGTTTTACCCATGAGAACGCAGGTGCACACAGCTGGGACGTGGCTAAGCCAGAACTTGAACCAGGACTGCCGCCTGCCAGGGCTTTCATCTCATGGGCAACCAAGGATTTGGGCCCAGTTTACAAAGGAGAGAATAGAAAGGGTTAAGCTTTTAAAGGAACAGCAAGGGCCGGGCACAGTGGCTCTCGCCTGTAATCTCAGCACTTTGGGAGGCCGAGGCCAGCAGATCACCTGAGGTCAGGAGTTCGAGACCAGCCTGACCAACATGGAGAAACCCCGTCTCTACTAAAAATACAAAATTAGCTGGGCGTGGTGGTGGGTGCCTGTAATCCCAACTGCTCGGGAGCCTGAGGCAGGAGAATCACTTGAACCTGGGAGGCGGAGGTTGCGGTGAGCCAAGATCATGCTGCTGCACTCCAGCCTGGGCAACAAGAGTGAAACTCCATCTCAAATAAATAAATAAACAGACAGCAAGAACGGTTATGCTTTTCAGCATTTTGCTGGGCCCCAGTGTGGATAGGTGGGGAGCGAGCACAGGACCAAAGGAAAGGACCCTTGTCCCTCCCTGAGCCTACACCAGTCTAATCGGGTGGCGCTGCCATCAGATTCCAGTCCCTGGTGAGCAGGGGGCTCCGTGGCGGCTGTGACAAGTTCCATTCGCCTTGGAGGTGGCAGCCGGAGCTATTTTTAGAGCAGCGCGTGGTGGGGGAGTTTCCTTTTGGCGGTGTCTGGGGACTGGAGTCTTGGGAAGGGGAAGTCCTATGCAGAGACAGAGGCCCTTCTTCCTGCACCCACCCCAGCCCAGAGAGGCCACCCAGCTCCCTGGAGGCCCAGGCACCTCATGTCTGCCCTCAACCCAGAGCGGAGCAGACCTTCCCTGGAGCTTCTCAGGAGCCACTTCAAAAGGTACCCAGACTTTCTCTGCCTCCTGCTATGGGAACCGCTTGCTCTCAGGGGTGTGTCCAGCGAGGGATGGAGAACCAGGCCCCAGGGACCTCCAGGGCTGGGGCTCCAGGGACCTCGACCTGGCTGCACCTCTGCCACCCACTGCTGGCTCAACCACCTGCTGGTGGGGCTGCCCATTCGGCCCGTCCCACCAGCCTGGCAGGACCTTTGCCACTAGCCTGGGACAGGGGTGGCTGCTGACGGCTGGTTTCACATTGAGTAATCCCCCGGCTTGGCCAGTACTTCTGAGTTTCCAGGGAAGCAGAAAAAGCAATTCTTTCTCTAGGGTGGGTTTTGTCTGCCCCTTCCTGCCTGTAGGAAGGAGAGAAAATTAGGGGAGGCCAGGGGCTTGAAAGCTTTCCCTGCATGGAGGCCGCTGGATGGGATTCTAGATGCTCACCTGGGACCCAGGGTGAGCTTTTTACAAACACCGAAGCCCTCCAGCCCCCGGGGCTGTTCCACTTGGTCGTCCTTCCACTGTCGGTCAGCAGGGTAGTAGCTGCGGTTCTGCTCTGAAATCCATCCCTTCCCTTAAGCCCCAGCCTCTCTCCAGTGGTCCCCCTGGCATGAGTTGGTCTGGGGGGCCAGGCTTCTCCCTCCTGGCCTCAGGTGTGTCTATACTGAGTCAGCAACCAGTTACCCAGCCTCTCCTCTGCCACCTGCTGGGGCCATGGAGAGAGTGGTTTAGTCTCTACCCTGAAGGACATTCCCATGTTCAAGGGGAGTAAGACACATGAATTAGAGACAGCACGGGGGAGTAGGCTGTGGAGCTGGGAGTGACTGGGTGAGTCCAGGAAGGCTGCCTGGAGGAGATGTCCAGGAGAGAAGTTTGCTGGGAGGCAGCTCATTCCAGGCAGGAGGAGCAGAGCCTGCCAAGGCCTCGAGGTGAGAGCAAGATCGTTTCCCAGGCAGGCAGGGGTCTCTGGGATGGTGGGCCTGCTAGCAGGCCTGGGACTCCTAGAGTGAGACTGCAGCTTTCCCCAGCTGCATTGTGGTCGCCAAGGATCACCTCAGGCAAATGATTAAAATGCAGACTTTGGAGAGGGTTGGATCTGAGTTCAAAAACAGGCCATGCTGCTTATCAGCTGCATGAGCTCGACAAGTCATTTAACTTCTCTGCACCTCAGTTTCTTCATCTGTAAAAATGAAGGGCTTGCAGACCTCACAGCAGGGATGTGCTGAGCTGCTGCCTGCAGTGCCTGACACAGAGGAAGCCCTCAGCAGATCTCAGCTTCATCTTCAGGGAGGCTGGGAGTGGACCCAGCATTGACCAGGTTCCAGAGTCAAGAACCTTCTGGGCAGAAGCCAAATGCTTTGTTGCTCCTTTAACTGAGGGACAAGATGTTTATAGCTTCTGCTTTTTTTTTCTTCCAGAATTGGGTTTTATTACCCGAGGAGGAAGTGAAAGGTGATTGGGATGCTCCTGGATTTTCAAAAAGGTGCTGGGAACCCTGCAGTGTGTGGCCCAGTTGGTTTTAAATCGCCAGTGACTTTTGTCTGATCTATGACCACAGGGATGCTGAGCCCTCAGCAGAGGTTCCTTGGGGTTGCGGGAGGGTGGGGAGAGCCGCCTCCACCTACTAGTCAGAGATTCATTCTGCCAACTCCCCCTGGGTGCCCACTTTTCATGGGACCCTGGGTGAGGCACTGAAGGTTTAGAGATGACTGCAAGGGTCAGTCCCTGCCCTTAAAGGCTGGCAGAGGAAGCAGACATGGTGTCACAGGAAGCAGTTTGTGTCCTCAACAGCCTACCTTTAGGGAGAAACGTGTGTAGATGCCACCAGATGGGAAAGGGAAGAAGGGGCCTTGGTGCCCCCTGGCTGCCCACTGTGTGCTCACAGAGTCCTCGCAGCCTCCCTGCAAGCTCGGGCTGTTCCTTTTTGTGGATGGGGACGTTTAAGGCTCAGGGAGGGGATGGGACTTCCCCAAGGTCCCATAAGAAGTGCCAAGACTATGGCCGGGTGTGGTGGCTCACACCTGTAATCCCAGCACCTTGAGAGGCCAAGGTGGGAGGATCACCTGAGGTCAGTAGTTCGAGACCAGCCTGACCAACATGGCAAAACCCCGTCTCTACTAAAAATACAAAAATTAGCTGGGCGTGATGGTGTGTGCTTGTAATCTCAGCTACTCGGGAGTCTGAGTAGTGTGTTAGTTCCTCCCTGCCAGCCAGTCTGCCTGGGTATGGTAATCCTTCCAGCCCCTGGGCTTATGCTAAGTTTCTTTCTATAATTGCTCCATCTGGCTGGTCTGAGAAGCAGGTTCAAATGGCAGGAGAATCGCTTGAACCCAGGAGGCAGAGGTTGCAGTGAGCAGAGATCGCGCCATTGCACTGAAGCCTGGGTGACAAAGCAAGACTCCATCTCAAAAAAAAAAAAAAAAAAAGAAGTGCCAAGATGAAGGAGGGGCGAGAGATCTGGTCCTGGCAGATGAGTGGGACTTTGCCCATTGAGAAGCACCGATGGGTTTTTAGTCCAAGGCTGGTGTGTGGAACGACGTGGAAGGACCAGGGTGCTGTGTTGCTGGGGAGGGAGACCGCTCATTTAATATGGCTGCATGCAAGGCCTGGGGGATGTTGGGGGCAAATGCCTGAGGGCAGGCTCGTGTCAGGTGGTCAGGGAATGGCTTGCTCCAGTGTGCGGACCTTTTGCTGTGGAGTTTCGGAAGAGATTGGCAGGTTCAGCCTTGTGCGTTAGGAAAACCTTTCCGTGGTGGGCTGGAGGCTGGGCTACAGGGGAGTGTGGAGGCTGAAGGTAACTGTAGGGACCCAATGAGAAGGGACAAGGCCAGCACAGGGTGGAGGCCCTGGGGTGAGTGAAGACATTTGGAGGAAGAATGGGTGGGACTGGATGAAGACCAGGTGTGGGCCCTGGGGGAGGGCAAGGCATCCGGAGGCTACAGCGGCCCTGTTTCTGGGTGGGCACCGTGTGGCCCCCAATCAGCTGGCCTCCTGATCCTGCAGGCCCACCCTGGGGGAGGCCCCACCACCCTGAGGAAGGGGGCAGCGGGGAACCTGTCTGCATGGCCACCTTCCAGGAGTGGCTTATGGTCCTGCATCCCTGCACCTTCGAGCAGCCAGGCTTCCACTGGTCATGGAGCTGCAGAATCCGGGCAGGATGCATGGCTTTGCAGGTGGAGGGCTGGGGCGAGCATGAGGGAACACAGGACCCAGCCGGAAACCAGACTCCATCTGTGGCTTGTCCCCTCCAGCTCGACAGGCCCCCATGACTCTGGCCTGAGATCGGGCTGCTTCCTGTCAAGTGATGAATGGGCAATGTCTGCTTATCCTGAGACCAGACGAGAAGGGGGGCTGGGGCTGGGGAAGGGCCCAGCAGCCAGAGCCACAGCTCTAGGCCAGAATTCATTCATTCAGTCATTTATTCACACCCTCTTCCAAGGCAGTTTGGACCAAGGCAGACTTGGTTTCGAGTGTCAGTTCTGCCTGCCACCTGCTGTGTGACCTGGCACCCGTCACTCAACCTGTCTGAACTTTGGTTTCTCTTCTGAACAGTGTGGATCACAGCGGCACCCGCCTAGGGGTCTGTAAGTGTGAACGAGGTACAAGCGGCACTGGGCACCTGCCTGGCGTATGTGTGGTGCACGCTGTGTTGGCGGGGGCTGTTATTCTGGTCCTCCCTGCCAGCCAGTCTGCCTGGGCGTGGCATTCCTTACAGCCCCTGGGCTTGCGATGAGTTTCTTTCTGTAATTGCTCAGTCTGGCTGGTCTGAGAAGCAGGTTCAAATGGCAGCTCCCTCCCGACTCAACTTTGGCAAGCCATGTTTCTCCTTGGAGCCTTAGTTTCCTCATCAGCAAAACGAGGGTGATGGTACTTTGCAGGTTTCTTGGGAAATGCCGTTTTACCCGTGGATGTTGGCTGATGTTGAAGTTGGTCCAGCCTTGACCCAGCCAGTGGCCAGTGCAGTGAACTGTCCTTGCCGGGCCTCCGATCTCCAGCTCCCCAGGGCACATGTCGGGCAGTGGAGCCTCTGCAGGCTGGCTGAAGGCTCCAGGCAGTGGACATCCATCCTAGGCTCCTGCCACCAGGAGCCAACTGGACCAACAGACATCGCCCCTGGTGCTGGCGCTGGTGCTGCCAGTACCATTCACTCGGGGCAGAGAGAAAGCTGTGTGTGCCTGAGTGTGAAGCCACAGGGACAGCTTCCTGCTTTAGGGAAAACAACCTGTGAAGCTGTCCTCTCGGCTGAAGGCACAGAGGAGGGGCCTTGCTCAGGGAAACTGGGGAGGAGTACAGTGTCTGGCCAAGGCTGACCTCCAAGGCCAAGAGTGTGGTTCTCCCTGGGCTTGGCAACACCTGTCAGTCTGGGAGCCACAACTGCCTTTGCCACCTCTACCCTCTGCTTCAGTGGACAGAACGAGACAGAACGAGCCTGGTGGACATTAGATGACCCCTGACCATGTCTGTGCACGTGCACACACAGGAGCAGGAGAGGCAGTCAGGACACACACTGTTACCACCTCCGGGGTTCAGAGCAAGGAGAGCTGTTAAGATCCAGTATATGAATGCACTTCCATGGACCCCAGTACACATGGACCCTTGCAAGCTCATGCCCCCAAACCTGCTCCAAGCAGGGTCCTTGGACAGAGCCCTCCTGGTGTCTGAAGTCATGCGTCACTAGCCGGGCCACGATGAGCCACCGTTCTCCATGAAGTGTGGCATTTGACAGGAGGCACAGGAGGGACTTCCCCCTAGGTGAAGTTTCCAAAAATTCAGAGGCAAGGGCCACATGACAGCCTTGGTCAGAAAGACCACTTGGAACCTCAGAGCCAGCCCATTACAGCAGCTGATCCCTTCCAGCAGGTGCCTGGATTAAACCCAAGCGCTCATGTCTCCCTAGGGTCACAGCCCACGTTAGTGAGAGCCTCATCCATGGCCGGGCAGGGTGCGGCACAGCAGCTTTGCAGAGGCAGCCACGGCTCACAGAGATGATGAAGACGTTTGCTCCAGAGCAGTCCTAAAGAAGCCATGCAGCATAGGACATAGAGCAGCGATCTTGGGTCCAACAGCCCCAGCTGTGTCACTTACCAGCTGTGTTACCTGGGGCAGGGATGACCCTGGGCAAGTCCCTGCCTCAGGCCCTGTGTCTGTCACATGGAGGTGATCACTCCTCCATTGTACAAGTGAGGGTTAGCTTCAATAGCTAAATAGCCTCTTAGCTAAAGCCTCAGAGGTCTCTTCCCATGTGCCAGGCTCTGTGCTAAGGAGTTTACAGTGACCCTAAGAGGAAGATCTGACTGTTAGCCCATTTTCCAGATGAAGAAACTGAGACGCAGCGTGGTTAGATGAAACCAGGCCAGGACCTGGACTCCCTCACTCCAGCTCCCCGCCAGCCTCACTGAACCCTGAGGCTCCTCCCAATCTGGTCCCTCGGTGCCTGGGGACACACAGCACACGGCAGCCTAAAGCCAGGAACCTGAGCTGGGAAGCCTCACTGTGCAGCTATCCACAGTGCCTTGCAAAATGTAGGGCCCTTGCTTGAGGCAGAAGAAAAGCCCTCTTTGAGGTGGTGTTCAGTGTGGCCTGCAGCTCTGGGTCTTGCATTCCATGGATTTTTGGCCCCTGACTTGGGCTTGGCAGCTACTACCTCATTGTTCTGCAACTTGGCAGGAGCCGCGGGATCCCAGGGATGGGCAGTCCTCAGTGTTACCCGGAGGTGCCTGCACGCATGTGCTAAGGGTCTTTTCCCTGCTCCCTGTGGCTCGTCCTTCCACGTCCCCTTTGCCTTGGTCTTTCTGCATCTGAACGCCCTAAGAAGCAGTTTCTGGCAGGAACTTCCGGAGCAAAGGGCTTGGGTTTCTGTTGGGGTGTGGACCAATAGAACAAGATGCCCTAAAATCCAATACCCATGGAGAGCCCCAAGAGGCAGTGGATTCCTTGGAACAAAGAGGGGGTTTAGAGTCACTGAGATCTGGATTTGAATCCTTTCTCTGCAGCTTATCAGCCTAATGGCATCGAGCCTCTTTTCCTCTGAGCCTCGGTTTCCTCATCTATAAAATGGGTCTACCAACAGCCCCGAGGGTGAATGGGAAAGACCTGGCCCACAGGAACCCTCATCCCTTCCTTTTTCCCTTCCTCCTTCCCCCCACGCCTCCCCGCCTCCTTCCCCTCAGCAGGGACCCTCTCTGGCTTTCGGTGGGCAGGGGCTTGCAGAGTCCTCCGCGGCTGCTGCTTTCCTAGAACAAGGAACATCAACACCCGCCGGCTCCTCCCTGGAGGCTAACAGTGCCTCAGGTTCTGTTAGGTTCTGGACAGAGCAGCTCGTAATGACTGGGGTTTGGCAGCAAAGGCAGTGTAGACGGTGGTGCTGCATCAGCTTGCTGTGGTCAGTGGGGCAGAGTCTCCGGGGGCTTCTGCCCCTGGGGACCCTGTGGAGGAAAGGGGCCCTTGTGGTCCGCCAGCCCTGAGATCACCCCTGTGCATCAGCAGCACAGGCCCGATTCTCAAGTGGAGAGAGGGCCCATTCTGGGTGGAGCCAGCTGGAAAGGTGATGGTGTTGCTGTGTAAGAACCTGCGGGGAGTGCAGTGCTGTAGTTTTGGACAAATATGCAGTTGTTGGTTCAAATCCTGGCTCCTTTTGTCTGTGATCCTTGGGACCCGGGCAAATCTCTTAACCTCTTCGTGCCTCAGTTTTCTCATCTGTGAAATGGGACCATAACAGTCCTTACCTCATGGGGTTGTTGACAAAATGAGATGGGCTAATAGAGGTGAAGAGCATAGGGCAGGACCCAGCATGATCAGGGCCCTGCAATTATTAGCTCTTATTCCCAGTCCCCCTTGCACTGCTTCTGGAGCCCTGCCCATGTGAGGCCACAGGTGAGCTCCTGAGAGTGTGCAGACCATGGCCTCTGGCCACAGCTGTTGGAGAATGCGGTCAACGCCACGTGGGGAGGGATGACATTCCCAAGCACCTGCTAGGCTCCTCCCCAGTGGTATTTGCCCAAGGTCTCAGCTGGTGAGTGACAGGGTCAAGATTCCACTGCCACAGTTTCCAGTACATGGGAGGCCCTGGGGCAGGTGGGCAGGTAAGCCGATGTGTGCATGGGTCTCGCAGGGGTGACCTGTGGGCCGAGGCTGGTGCTTTCTGAGATAAAGATGGAACCTTCTCACTGAAGACAGTTCTCCACTCTTTCCCTGGAGGTATCCCTAAGGGCAGAGGACGGTGAACATGTCACCCCGAGGGGTCTGGGGGTGCAGCTGGAAGCAGCTGCGGAGCCTGCAGGAGGCTCGGTTTTATCTTCAAATTCATGCGCATTTTACATTCTGCTCCCTCTCATATTCCCCCTAACAAAGATGCCTGGGGAAGGTGCTCGTGTTTATCTGTTTATCCTGGGGCTCTTTATACCCTGGGTCTTCCACTGTATCACCTGGGGATGTCACCTGCACTCCAGTGCAGGAACTTGGCACAAATGGTGGAGACACTGAGGGTGCCATGGTCCCATCTGCATTTGAGGGCTTGGCAGGGAGAGCACTGAGCGCTGGGAGTCCCAGGTGGGAGATGAGGCCTGTGCTGAGGCAGAGGCAGGGGTGGGGAGGGAAGAGGCAGGTGCACCCATAATGCCCCTCCATGTGACACTGATCTGACAGTGCTCTGTGTGCACAGATTAAAAAGACAGCAAGAGACCTACTGACTGATCTGTCCACACTAGGATGAACCACATCAAATGACCAAGCCTGTGGGTCAAAGTTGGTTGAGTTTCTGCAGCTTCCCAAGCAGGAGACTGCATGATCCAGGCTTGGCAGGACTTGCAACCAGCGAGGGCCCCCCTGACCCTGAGTTGGGCGTGTTCTGCAGTCCATACCATCCACTTCCCTGTGGTCTCATGTCCTGTCATCTATTTTGAGAGAGCAGGTTTACCCCAGAACAGTCTGTGGAAGGTGTGGGGCAGGGAGGGGAGCTGGGCTGCCCTGAGGACACAGAGGGAGAAGGGTGCTGGGAGCCAGTCTGCAAGTTCTGGGGAGTCTCAGGGTGCCTTTGAGGGCACAACTTGGGAGGCCAAGCTCAGCGGGCGAGTTAGGGTTTGGTGGACATCTTTGACACGTCAAAGGGCGTCACAGACATCCCTGGAGCCTGAGAGGTCTGGCCGGCCAACCACTGTAGCTGGAAACAGACTACAGTGGGGAGGAAGGAAGAGTGACTTGCACCCTGAGACACAGTGACCGGACCCCTAGGAGCTGGCTGTGACAGCCCAACAGGTGTTGATGCCTTTCCCACCTCCTGGAACACCCCCTTGTTAATGGGGACGTGGGTCTACCTGGGAGGGAGTGGCAGGGCTGCTGGCCTAGCAGACCGGGGGAAGACTCTTGGTTTGGAATTTGACTGGGGCGTAGGTGACCAGGTGAGACAGCAGGAGGCGGGGTCTGTCTGGAGAGAGATGACATCTTTGGCTGGGTCCTCCAGAAGCCAAACCTGAGATGGGGATATGTAGGCATGGGATTTATGAAGTGCCCCTGGGGGGACCACCCAGGGAGGAGGGAGGGCAAGGCCAGGAATGGGCAGGAGACGGACCAGAGGTTCCTTCTCAGACAAAACCCGCTGACCGTGCCGGGGGCTCTAGGGTGCGAGTCACATCTCGGAGGGCCCCGACCTGAGACAGGGGACTGGCTTTCATCCTCACCCCCTCAGCTGTTGAATAAGGGCCACCGCAGGGGGGCCCTCCATTCCTCAGGACTTCTGGCTCTCCAGGGGTACAGCTGAACTGCTCCAGGAGCCTAGGCCAGGCCTCAAGGGGTTCTGCCTAGGATGTGGTCACACGAGAGGTGCCCCTCGGGACATCCAGGGCTTGTCTGGGAGAAGGAGCAGCGGCCAGAAACAGGGGCCCCATCACATGCGTGATCTAGTCCCTTCCATGCACACCATGTGGGAGCCCTGGCACGCAGGAGGTGCTGCAGAAATGCTTGTGGGGTGAGTGCAGGTCTCTCCTCCTGGGGAGGAGGAGGGCTTTTCCACTGGCATCAGGAAGGATCCCGGTGGCTGGGTCACGCAGCTTCTATGCACATAACCTCAGACCCTGCCCCAGAAGCACTTGTCTGATGGGGGAGGCCAGAGGCTAAAATATTGGGGGAGATGCTCAGATGGCCTTGAGCTCAGGACTGGGCACACAGTGGGTGCTTAACCAGGGACCTGTGGCTGCTGTGACTACCTATGACCAGCATCTCTGGCTCTCCCAGGGCAGCCCAAGCCCTGGAGGCTGAGGGGGGCTGTTCCTTTGCACAGGGGTCTAAGTAGGATGGCAAACAGGACCTCTTGGCCCTGGCCTTCCCTGTGTCACACGTGTGGTGCGCCAGGGCCCAGCCAGGACGAGGATGTAGGTTCCTTCCCACAGCAGCTGTCTGCAGCCTGACCCAGGCCTTTCTCTTCTGAGCACCCAGGCTGCCCGCATGGGTATAGGTGGGGGTGACAATGGGGGATAGGGGTACAGAACTGCTCCCCAAGAAGCAGGGGCAGTGCTGTGGAAAGAACAAGCCTTTGGACTCCAGCAAATGTGGTTGAATCCGGTGTCTTCCTTCCTGGCCTTGGGGGCTGCTGATGGACGTTTCCCTGCCTGGAGCCTCTTCCATTGGGGATAATCCTAGTGACTTAGGACAGTCTAACAGAAGGAGACTGTGTCACCCGGGGGTGTCAAGTTGTAGCCCTGCCACTTCAGAGCTGGGTGACTGTGGGCAAATTACTGAACAGCTTTGCACCTCAGCTCACGCATCTGTAAAATGGGGTGAGCGAAAGTCCCTCCTCCTTCTGAGGATCTCAAAGAGAAAGTGAACAGGCCGCTGTTTTCTGTTGCAGGTCGTGCCCTCGTGAGGCTGGCATGCAGGATGGCAGGACAGCCCGGCCACATGCCCCATGGAGGGAGTTCCAACAACCTCTGTCACACCCTGGGGCCTGTGCATCCTCCTGACCCACAGGTAAGCCCCTTACCTTTGTCTGCAGCACACTGAAGAGTTCCCAAGGAATACAGATCCCTGAGCCTCCTTTGTCCAAACTCCTACTGGTGGAAACCCTTCAGCTCCCTGAAACAGAACCTCTTTTTGAATGCTCCCAGTGACGGGGAGCTCACTACCAAATCTAGTGAGCTCATCATTGAATTCAGTAATACTCAGAGAAGCCTCCTCTGCCAAGCTCTAGGCTGGGACCCTGGACCCTGATCCTGCCCCTGGAGTGTTCCAAGTGGATGGAACAGCTTTATCTCAGGGATCAGCATGGATGGAAGAGTACAGAGGGTGCTGTGGAGGGCCTGAGAACAGCGAGGGACTCAGAGGAATGGGCTGACTGTACTGCGGGTCAGAAAATTCTTTCTTACAGTGAGCCAACATTGCCTCCCATTTTGGTCTTAACTGTGTTTCAGCCCCCTTCAGCCTCTTCTAGAAGCAACCGAGTTTGGGAGAACACTGGCTTCTTAACGCCTGCCTCACGCTCTCTGTAGATACCTTGGAGAGCCAGGCAGGCTTCAGCAGCTTTTCTGAAGGTGACTTCTAGGTTTCTGAACTGCCTTGTGCACCCCATGCTGCCCGGGCCTGGCACGCCCTCTCTGACCCCTCTTCCAAGTCAGTGCAAATGCTGCTTCCTCTGGGGAGACCTCCACTTCCACCCTGCTCTCTGCTCTGGGCTGCCCGCACACCTGTGTCCACACACCTGGGCGATGCCCGTGATCATGTCTCACTGGGGCACTAGTTCCTGGGTCTGCCTTACTTTATAGACCAAGAGCTCCCCTGGAGCGGGGCTTTGCTGGTGGGATGATCCCACGCCGGGCACAGAGGGGCCCTACATGCTCACTGAGTTAAGGAACTATGGATGCGTGTGCGGTGTACCCATGTGGGACGGGGCTGTGTGCAAGACACACTCCGGTCTGCTCTTAGGAAGCACACAGCCTCATGGGAGAGAAAGATAAGGAACTGAGCAGAAGAACCTTGCGGGCCTAGGGAGCCCAGCAAGGCACCTGATCCAGGGCCAGAGAGGCTTCCTCACGGAAGTGGCATGCAAAGGCCTGGAGGGGACAGAGAGCTTGTCTGGGCAGGTCGAGCAGAGCCAGATCCTGTAGGGTCCTGTGGCCAGCTTAGAATGATGAAAAGTTCTCTTATATGCTGTTGGCTTTTTGTCCAAAGGATGTGAGACCTAAATTCAGGGGAGGCTCAGAGATAGCCACCCTCCTGAGCCATGGAGGGCTTGATTACAGCTTCTAACTGCCTAATCCCTCTTGGAAGACTTCAGATTGGCTGATGTTTGACCTCAATGGCAAGGTCGCCATGTACAGTTGTACAGGTTATGCACTGCACAAAGCTTCTAGGCTAAGGAGGCTGGTAGGTCTGAAATCCTTCTCCTGTGCTTGCATTATCACCAAGTCATGCTCCCTGGTGGACAGCTGCATCAGCCAAAGGAGGGCAGTGATGCTGCAGATTGACACAGAGGCGACACCTGAGCTAGTGGACACTGCGTTTGTGTGCGTATCTGGTGGGGGTGTGTGTATATGCATACACACAAGCATGCAGAGGGTCCATGGGGCATCTATGCTATTTGTACTCATGCAGGGGCCCATTTCCTAGGTAGAATCTGAGGAGGCAGATCCCATAAAGCTAGAAAGCCCCAGGACACTGTGGGTCCAGAGTCTACCAGGACATGGTGCTGATGGCTGGGGGCAGCAGGGCCTCCTCGGGTAATGTAGCAATTTGTCATATTAAGTCATTCACTAACAATTGAATCCCCCTTGATTAATCTCCCAGAATTAGCCAGTTGCATTTTGAGCAATTAGGGTTAATTACAACCTCATTTGGCAGAGGAGAGGGCCCCGTAATTATTTCACGAGCAAGGCGAAGAGGCGGTGGGCTGCGGTGGCAGCGTTCGCGACGTCTCGTCGCACATGTTGGAGAGGGTAATGACATAGTTAAGTGTAATTAGTTACGATTACTCGGAGCTGGGCTGCTCTGGGCAGCGGCTGTCGGGCAATGATGCACCCAGTCCCACCAGCATCTGGCTGGGTTTGCAGAATGGAGGCGCAAGGCCACCCATGTGCTGCGCCGGCTCCAGGTTGGGATGGGAATGGAGGACTTTCTCCTCGGCTCCTGAAGCCTTGGGGATTTAAACACTGTCTGGGGAGACATCCCAGCCGTGTCTCGCCTATTTCAGGACATAGAAATGCCTGGAATTAATGGGCCAGGCATTTTCCTTGATAGCAGGAGGCACCGCTGCTTCCCTGAAACCATCCTCAGCGGAAGGAGCCAGGCTAAGAATGCTTTGATGTGGGCCAGGCTGGTTCCGCACCCAGCTCTTGGACTCTCATTAGCCTGGTGAGACTGGGAAAGCAACCTCTCTGAGCCTCAGTTTCCTCATCTATAAAATGGGATAATAATGCTGCTTCCCGCATGAGGCAGCTGTGAAGACTAAGTGAGATAGTTACTGTAAACATCCAACACAGCACCTCACATCGTGGGTACTGAGGAAATGGTATGTCATGGATCTTATATTTTAAAAACCATTTCTGTTTTCATAGCTAAAGACCTCCGAGCTGGATAATACCCCCAGTGTAGAAAGAAAGAAACTACAAACACCCGAACTGTGGTTTTTGTTAACCTGCTATGCCCAAGGCTAGTGGCTTGTTCATTTCAGGAAGCTTTCTAGCCTTGAGAGCCAGCAGCACACGAAAAAATATTTGCTGAATGCGGCAGAACCATATATGAAATTCATATATACTTAGGAAAGCTGAACATGCTTGGTTTTATAGAGGTTTCTAATGAATGAATGAATGAAATTGAGGAAAGAAGCTTAAAATGCCTCATGCTTTAAAAATTTTACCAGTGTGCTGCAGAGAGCTTTTATTGGGAATGAAGCGTAAGCCTCACCCGACACACTAAGAACCACGTGAATTTCCAAGAAGGGGAAAGGTATTCTTGCCTGAGAAAGCCCCGGCTAATGTGTCTTCCATCTGGAAAGTCTTTGCAAACCCAGTTGGGATGTGCCAAGTTCAGTTATATTTGGGTGCTCTTCCGACAGAACTTTGCAGGGGATGGGGTCAGCTCTTTCTAGGTGTGCATTGCACAGGCCAAAATCTTTATCAGAATCTTCCCAAAGCAGTGATGCTAGTTGGTTAAGGTTTAATGACCAAATATCAATGGCTATTAAAATTCAGTTAGTGGGCTGGGCACGGTGGCTCACACCTGTAATCCCAGCACTTTGGGAGGCCAAGGTGGATGGATCACCTGAGGTCTGGAGTTCAAGACCAGCCTGGGCAACATGGTGAAACCCTGTCTCTACTAAAAATATAAAAATTAGCTGGGCTTGGTGGTGTTCACCTGTAATCTCAGCTACTCGGGAGGCCAAGGCATGAGAATCGCTTCAACCCGGGAGGCAGAGGTTGCAGTGAACCGAGATTGCACCATTGTACTCCAGCCTGGGCAACAGAGTGAGATTCCATCTCAAAAAAAAAAAAAGAAAAAGAAAAGAAATTCAGTGTCTGCTAACTGTTGTCAATTCAGCAACTGTTTTTTGATTTTTTTTTTTCTGCCATGGGAAGTGCCCAGTGCCTGCCTTTGGGGGGCTCCCAGTCTGCTGAGAAGCTCTGCGTGTTGCAGAGGTGGAAGCTCCCTGGGAGGGTGGACAGATGCTGGGAGAGCCCAGAGAATGGGGAGGCCAGTCTGCTAGATGGATCATCAGGAATTTGGGGTAGGACAGGGAGAGGCCCCAGACCTGAAGGTGCATGCCAATCAGGTTAGAGAAGGTGTTGAAATACCTATGCTTAGAGAAGGTAAAAGAATGTATGGTGTTTATGAAGGTCTCAAATCCATACTGTCTCATTTGAAATTGAATCTGTAGCAAATGAGGAGTCCAATATGGGTTTTCAGGTGGCAAGAGGGTACTTGGGTTGGGTTCTAGATAGATCACTGGTGGCTGGTACTCAAGGCTCAGGGAAGGTAAAAATAGGGAGGTAAGGAGGGCCCTTCTTCACCAGGTGAGATGATGCCTCATGGGGCTGCAGCACTGGGGGCTGGACATGGGGAGAGAGGGTTCCAGAGACTTCCAGGGGAAAGCAGCTGCACTTGGTAATGGAAGGGATGAGGGAGGGGGGGTGTCAGGAGTGGCAGCTGGATCTCTTTGTGGTTTCGCCGTTTATGTCTCTGCTTGTGAGTCGTCGGAGCTGGTTCCAGATCATCTTTCGTATGTTTAAGCTTAGGTTTTTCCAGACTCTGTTAATGAGAATTGTCCTGGGGGAGCCACAAAGATTTAGATCGTTTTGGATTTTGTTATTAGGAGTCTTCCCTGCGATGGGCATTGGCTCACTGATCTCATGAGCCAGAGAACCCACGGAGTGCGGTGCAGACGTCTTAGCTGAGCCAGTAATGGTGGTGTTTGTACAAACAGCCCAGTGCCTGGGACTCATCTCACTTAGTACTCTTGCTGACTCAGAGGAGTTGCTTACTCAATGCTCCATTTTGCAGGGAAGGAAGCTGATGTCATAATCTACCATCACACCGTCAAGGGGCAGAGTTGGGATTGGGTCCAGGCCCGTGGGACCCCACAGTGCCCCTTTGGGCAGCTAGGTCTTTGAAAGGGAAGATTGGCTTTGGGTCTGAAGTTAGCCAGATCGTGAGGAGCTGAGCTGAGCTGGCCTCAGAAGAAGTCCGACAATGTGGAGTCTTTGTAAATCGTGCCCTTTTGTGCAACACAGATTTAAAATATATCGCTATATACACATCTACCAAATCCATTAGAGGTTCCCTACCCACGGTGTCAGATGTCTTTAAAGGTGAAATTCGTTTATAAGAAATGTCATCCTGATGAAGTGTGCTTTTTAAAATCATAGAAACGGTTGCCTTAAAATTAATGATGCATTGCAAATATCAGGGAAAAAAAGACCCATCCAGTGTAAAGATGATTAAAATTCAGGTCAGAAGTCTGACTTAGTCAGGCTAAATTTTTTAATGAGATTTCAGAAAATTAATTGGGCGAATGCATTTTTATTTTTTTAGCATGTAATTTTATGCTCCTGTTTAAAAAAAAAAGATTTGTCTATGGCTGAGGCTGATTGTGGTTCAAACATTTTAAACTCAAATTAGCGCAGGGTGGGGGGTGTTTGTGGCCTAATTTGATCTGACTTGGAGAAGAGAGCGTGGGTTTCTCAGAGCTTTCTGGGTGGGGGTAGCTACAGTGGTCTGAGACATCCTCCCTGCCCCCCAGTCTCCCAGTCATGCCCTGCCTCTTCCTGAGAAGGCCAGCGACATTTCTTGGGAGGTGGGATTGGGATGGTGGTGGCTCGGGGACCTCGGCCATCTCATTGGCTCCTGCTCACCAATTTCCTGCTGCTCCCCAGGGCCCTTGTTCCAGCGGTTCCTCCATCCTCCTCCTCTCAAATCCCATGTGCCTGCCCCAGGCAGCCCAGGCCTCCTCCCTCGTGCCCGCGGTGACAGGCAGCACAGCGAGTGGTGACGCTGCAGGGTCAGCCTCCCTGTCCCCCAGCCCCTTGATCCGTCTCCTCTGCCTTTGGGGAGAGCTGAGGGCCTCCGTGCCCTGGCAGAGGGGCCCGAGGAGTCAGAAGTGGCCTCCTATGGTGTTGCCCCACAGCGCAGCCCTGGAAGGGAGGCTGAGGGCGGCTCTTGCCTAGCATGGTCCCTTGACAAATGGTCCTGGGTGACAAAGTCGCAAGGTTGTGTCTCTTACCTGCCCGCAGGAGCACGTCAGCCCCACCGCCTCACTGCAGCCCCCAAGGTTACTGCCACCTGCCGAGGGGTGGGAATGGCAGAGTGATGATATCAACAGCCAAGAACCCCTGGGCTTGTCCACTGCTCAGGCCGTCCCAGCCCCCGGGGAAGCAGATCCACCACTAGGCCCATTCGACAGATAGCAGCACAATCACCGTCACCACAACAACTGGAGAATGACATGTCCCAGCACCTAGTGCCAGGCCCTTCTTCCAAGGGCTTGCATTTGCTCATCCATTTAACCCCCAGCAGCCCCCTGAAGGGGATACTGTTATGATCTCCTCAGTTTCCAAAGAGGAAACTGAGGCCCAGAAGGCTTGCCCAAGGCCCACAGCCGGGAAGTGGCAGAATTGAGGTTTGAGCCCCAGCCTCCAGGCCCCAGCATTGGAGTCTCAACATCAGAGCCAGAGCAGTGGTTACCCCTCTGCCAACTCGTGCCCTGGGGTGGGGTTGGGGGTGTTATTTTCCCCAGGAGCCACAACAGGGTTTCACACAGAGCAGGGACAGTGAGCAACAGAAACCAGTTTTCTGGGCTGGGCGCGGTAGCTCACGCCTGTAATCCCAGCACTTTGGGAGGCCGAGGCGGGTGGATCACCTGAGGTCAGGCGTTCAAGACCAGCCTGGCCAACATGGTGAAACCCCATCTCTACTAAAAATACAAAAAATTTAGCCGGGTGTGGTGGCGGGTGCCTGCTACTCCCCAGCTACTTGGGAGGCTGAGGCAGGAGAATCGCTTGAACCCGGGATTCAAGCGGGAGGCAGAGATTGCAATGAGCCAAGATCGCGCCACAGCGCTCCAGCCTGGGCGACAAGAGCAAAACTCTATCTCAAAAAAAAAAAGAAACCAGTTTTCTGAAAGGCCATCGGGGTGGTCGGTCATTAGTCAGCAGTGATCACATTTGGGGCCACCCTGGGCGCACTGTTCTGGGGCCAGCCCCATGCCCGTGTTGCAGTTTAGAGCCACACAGACACTTATCACCAACATCATCTTCCAGAGTCCTCAGAGAAATCCTGGAGCCGGCATTACTGTGCCTATGTGTGGACGACCAGCCCAGGGTCACTTGGCTGCAGGGGCGAAAGTAGAACTTGCGGGGAGCTGACCCAGGAGCGGGGGGAGGTCTTGGAGGTGGCAGCAGAGAGCAGCCAGGCCTTCCAGGCCAAGGACACAGTTCACCCTTTCCCTTCTGCTGGGAGCCCCCAGGTGCACCAGGGCCAGGACTCTGCTGGCCCGGGCAGCTGCCCCCAGGAGCCTGGTGTCTCGAGGTGCCCTACACCTGAGCAGAGACCACCCTGGGGACAGCGTCCCATGGCAGCCCTGGGAGTGCAGTGGTGCCCCAGAGCCTGCTGGACCATGTCCCCAGCACACGTGCTCCGTCTAGGAGGCTGCGCCACCAGAGGAGCTGGCCTCTAATTGGGTCGGATGGACTGTGACAAGAAATGCAAATCTGGGTCATCCATATGCATGTGAGCAGCTGGAGCCCCAGCCACCTCCACCCACATCCACCAGGAGCTTCGGCCCCACTGTGGAGCTGCACAGTGTAGCCTCCCAGGACAGGCAGTGTTGGGAACCCCGGCCAGATTCCCACTAGACACAGTAAGAAGCCTGGTCTTCCAGGGCAAAGACCCTCAGGGATCACTTCCTCCAAACCCTTCACTGTGCCTGGGGGGAACTGAGGCCCAAGAGGGGAGGGAGCCCACCCCCATCACCAGCAGTGCAGCTGGCTCTAGATCTGACAGGGAGTTCTAGCCTGTTTCCTGATTTGCGAGATGGGATTCATAACCCTTGCTTCATGAAGCTATTAGGAGTTTGGAGACATAGAGTTGTCTAAGCAGCTGGAAACTGGCACATAGTAGGTGTCTAATGTACAACACCTCATGGTTATTTTTATGAGTACGTGCGATTCCTCTAAGTGCTCAGAAAGCCGCCCTGGCTATTTATGAGGGTATGTGATTTTGGCTGCATTCCTAGAGGTGACGGCGTCTGAGTCACAGAGTCCCACTGTGCGCCAGGTCGTGTCAGGCACATTCCATGTGTCATTCCACAAACATGCTCCAAGCAGTTGCTCTGGGCAGGGTCAGAGCCTCAGTGCAGAGGACGTGGAGGGGACTAGACGGGGGCCCTCTTTTGAAGAGGCCGGTGGCGGGGCCTGGGGCGGGGCCTGGGGCAGGGCTCAGGTGACTGAAAGAATGGAGGCTGGAGCAGGAAGTGGCAGGCCTGGCTGGTCAGGGGGTCTTGAGCGAAAAGCCGAGGAGGGATCTGAGCTGAGAGCCCACCCGATATGGAGCAAGGGCTTGGGCACCACAGTCCCCAGTCCTGGGGTCACACCCCAGCTCTGCTGTTCTTTGCTCCCTGATCAGAACAGGTCACTGCTACCCTCCAAGCCTCAGATTCCTGAAGTGGGGACAGCAGTGAGGCCCACTCACAGGGTTGTTCTGAGGACCCAAAGAGTGGGCACTTGGGCAGTGTCTGCACAGAGCCCAGCATGCAGTAGACATGCTGGGATGCCTGCTCTTCTTAGGTGGGTGCTCTGTGTACAGGTGTATTTACCCGACAGACATTAGCACATGGTGGATAAAATCATCATCTTCCTCCTCCAGCAGCCCTCCAGATCGGGTCCTCCGGCAGGACCCACCATGAGAGGTAATTAGGCCTCGAGGCTTCAAAGTCAAGGTTGGCCCAGCCCTCACCTTGCTGTGTGCTGTGAGGCCTGGACTCCCATCACTCACTCCTGCAGGAGGGTGTTCTGTAGAGTTCCCTCAGCCAAATCTGGAAGAGACGTTTTCTTTTTTTTGAGATGGAGTCCCACCGTCACCCAGGCTAAAGTGCAGTAGCATGATCTCGGCCAACTGCAGCCTCCGCCTCCAAGGTTCAAACAGTTCTCCTGCCTCGGCCTCCCAAATGGCTGGGATTTACAGGCACACACCACCACACCCAGCTAATTTTTGTATTTTTACAAAAATTTTTTGGCCAGGCTGGTCTCAAACTCCTGACCTTAAGTGATCGCCCGCCTCAGCCTCCCAGAGTGCTGGGATTACAGGCGTGAGCCACCGCGCCTGGCCTGGAAGAGACATTTTCACTTTACTTTTTCCCCTGCTTTTCCAGTGAGTTTCTATTATTCATTAAGTCATGATTCAGGGTCCCAGAGTAGGGATCACCACGTAACCGGGTTCCTCTCAGGCACTCTGGGAGAAGGACAGAGAAGTCGATGGACCCAGCTTAGACCTGCCCAGGAGACATGCCCCTGCTCCACAGGCATCTCAGGCTGAGACCCAGCTGGTCCGGCCAGCAGTTCCTGGTGTTTCCAGGTGGGGAAGCAGCTGTCAGAAGGGCCAGTCCTGTAGTTCTCGGTTTGGTCTTGATGCCTTCCGCCAGGGTGCTGACTCCTACAGACGCCCCGGTGCAGTGCCCAGCTCAGTGTGACCCTCACCAAAGGCCCATTTCATGCTAGAAAGTTGAACTGCTTGTTCCTGCTTCAGTGGGGGCGGTGGCATGGATCCGGGTGATGTGGGCATGGCTGGCCCCTCTGGGCCCCAGGTTCCTCATCTGGCAAATGGAGACACAGCCGGGCCCATCTCACCGTAGGGCAGGCCAGAGATGTGGCATCCTCTCCCCTTGTCTGTCTCCTCCTTCCCTGGCCCAGTGTTGGCGCCGCCTCCTGCCCTTTCCTGAGGACTCACTGCACAGGTGTCCTGGGGCCCTCCTGGCCACTGTGGCCTCACCTGGAGGCTCCACCCCTGGGCAGGTCCTAGCGCAGGATCATGTGTTCCAGTGCTGGCCTCGCAGAGTCTGTGGAGCTCTGGTTTCTTCACGACACCCTAAAAAAGGTAGTTTATCTAAAGGATGGGCTCAGAGTGTAAGGCTGCACCTTTTTTTCAGAGGGGGACAGAGTCTCCATCACCCAGGCTGGAGTGCAGTGGCATGATCTCTGCTCACTGCAACCTCTGCCACCTGGATTCAAGCGATTCTCGTGCCTCAGCCTCCTGAGTAGCTGGAATTATAGGCATGTGCCACCACACCCAGCTAATTTTTATATTTTTAGTGGAGACGGGGTTTCGCCATGTTGGCCAGGCTGGTCTCGAACTCCTGACCTCTCGAACTCCTGCCTCAGCTCCCAAAGTGCTGGGATTACAGGCATGAGCCACCACCCCTGGCCAAGGCTACGAATATTAACCTCGTTTTTCTTGTCTGAGATGGGGAACGGCTGCCCCAGGAAGGGAACTTGCCATTTCTTATGACATGGGGCATTTTGCATGGTGGCCACGGGCTGGGGATACCTGAGCTGCACCCAGCTTACCGGACCCCAATTGGGCATCAAGGATTCAGGAGAGGATGAGATGGGGAAGGCCCGTGATCCCACGGAGCTAGCCCCCGGGGATGGGTCTCAGAGACAGCAAACAAACAAGCAGTCAGATAATGAAGGTGGTGATGAGGGCAGTGGGGAGCGTGAACAGCCTGTTTTTCACCTGCACTGGGGGTCCTTGAGGGGACCCAGGGGACCCTGTGCAGAAAGCCCCTGGGGGGCTGCCTGGGAGGCTCCAAGAGCAGGGTTGGCAGCAGAGTCCCTCCTTCACTTTAGAGGGTGCTTTTGGGGTGCTGGGGCTCTAGGGGTCATCCCCAGGCCTCTGCTCCAGCCTGGCTGCTCACGGAGGCCCTCTGTCCCCACTTCCAGAGGCACCTCAACACCCTGTCTTTTCGCTGCTCGCTGGCGGACTTCCAGATCGAAAAGAAGATAGGCCGAGGACAGTTCAGCGAGGTGTACAAGGCCACCTGCCTGCTGGACAGGAAGACGGTGGCTCTGAAGAAGGTGCAGGTGAGCTGACGACCCATGGGGTCAAAGCTGCATCTCGGGAGGCGGTCTCTGCATCTGGACGGGGTGCCCAGGCTAGTCCCTTCTCTCCCCTCCTCTGTGAACGAGGGAAACAGCACCCAACTCATTGGGTTACAGAGAGAACCAGGTGGACTCCTGTTGATGAAAGTTCACTGTGAACTGCAAAGGAAAAGAAAAGCGAGCATGCATTGAGCGCCTGCTGTGTACTGGGTCATGCAAGGAGCACATGGAGCCTCTCAACAGTCCCGTGGGTGGGGATTGTCATTTCATCTCTCAGATGAGGAAAATCTCATAACCCCCCAGGGCCCCAGGGTGAGTCGTAGGGGAGCTGAGGTTCATACCGTGTCCACCCATCCTTGCGCCTGCGGTTGCTCCACAGTTCTGGGCCTCCTGCCTTCTGCGTCCCTCCTAAATGGAGGAAGTAGGTCAAGCGGCAAAGTCACGACAGGAGCCATGTCCATGAGAGCCGCTGGGCCCGTCTGAACACAGCTTCGCTGGAGGAAATGGCTTTAAATCCTCCAGCAAAGCTTCTCAAGCCCCTTGATTTGCTTACTTGTCCTTAAAGAACAAGATTGAGAGCCTAGGCAGAGGAGGCCCGGGAGAGAGAATGGCATCGGGGAAATGGGGAGAGAACACCAGCAGCTTCAGGGCGCTGGAGGAGTAGCGGGGTCCTCTGTCCAAAAAAGGACCAGTTTCTGTCTTGATTTTGTTTTTGTTTTTTTTTTTTTTGAGACAGAGTCTCAGTCTGTCACCCAGGCTGGAGTGCAGTGGTGTGATCAGCTCACTGCAACCTCTGCCTCCCAGGTTCAAGCAATTCCCCTGCCTAGGTCTCTTGAGTAGCTGGGAGTACAGGCATGCACCACCACACCCAGCTAATTTTTATATTTTTAGTAGAGACGGGGTTTCACCATGTTGGCCAGACTGGTCTTGAACTCCTGACCTCAAGTGATCCACCCACCTCAGCCTCTCTGGGATTACAGGTGTGAGCCACTGTGCCCGGCCCTCTCTCTCCATCTTCTGGGGAGGGGCTCACCTGGGCTCTCTGTCTTGGTTCTTTAGTGCCACGATGGGTTTTGTGGTGGGACAGTGCTGGGGGGACCCCCAGTGAGCAAGCCCTACAGGGGCTGGGGGCGCAGGGGGGTCACGGAGTCCCTCGGTGAGGCGGTGGGAGAGCCGGGACTGGAAAGCAGACCCCGTGGCCCCCTTTGGGACACTGGACACAGATTGTAACCACTCTATTTCTCTTTTTCCTCTCACCCAAGATCTTTGAGATGATGGACGCCAAGGCGAGGCAGGACTGCGTCAAGGAGATCGGCCTCTTGAAGGTGAGAGCCCTGGGCCAAGCGGGAGCCTTGCCTCCTCGGGAGGTTCTGGGGCCCTGGCTGGGCCACATCATGTCCATCACAGCCCTTGGGTGCCAGGAATCCGCAGCCCCTGCTAAGTTAACAGACGATAGCTTTCTAGGGGCAGCGGCTGGTGAGTTTTCTCCTGGCCAGGCAGGAGCGGCCCCTGTCTCATCACTCTGCCCAGCCATCGGGGTCGCTGCCTACAGACTTTCCTCCTTGCTGCACGCCCCTCCTGCTTGTACATGGCAGTACCCGGCATAGAAGTCCGGCAGCCCTGACCCTGCCTCGCAGTGGCCTATGGACCAGGCTTGGCCAGGGGAGGAGTTCAGTGTGGGGGCCACATCCAGACTGCAGCTTGTCTGGCTCTGCCTCTGTCTCCATGTCTGTCTCCCTCTTTTTCTCTTTCTCATCCTCTTTCCATCTCTCCTCTCAGCCTTTTTCTTTGGTTTTGTTGTTGTTGTTGGTTTGTTTTTTTTTTTTTAGAGGCAAAGTCTGTTGCCTGGACTGTAGTGCAGTGGCGTGATCATAGCTCACTGCAGCCTCAAACTCCTGGGCTCAAGCAATCCTCCCGCCTCAGTTTCCCAAGTAGCTGGGACCACAGGCACATGCCACCACACCTGATTTTTATTTTTTATTTTATTTCTTTTTTTTTTTTTTGAGACGGAGTTTTGCTCTTGTTGCCCAGGCTGGAGTGCAGTGGCACAATCTCTGCTCACTGCAATCCCCACCTTCTTGGTTCAAGCAGTTCTCCTGTCTCAGTCTCCTGGGATTACAGGCACCCACCACCACACCCAGCTAATTTTCATATTTTTAGTAGAGACAGGGTTTCACCATGTTGGCCAGCCTGGTCTCGACCTCCTGACCTCAGGTGATCCATCCACCTCAGCCTCCCAAAGTGCTGGGATTACAGGCGTGAGCTACCACGCCTGGCTAAATGTTTAATTTTTTGTAGAGACGAGGTCTCATTATATTGCCCAGGCTGGTCTCAAACTCCTGAGGCCTCAAGCAATCCTCTCATCTCAGCCTCCCAAAGTGCTGGCATTACAGGCGGGAGCCACCGCGCCCAGCCCCCCATATTGGAAAAAGAGAAACATATTGGATTTGCTCGGCAGTTTCCAACAAAGTGGGACTGCTGGTGGCAGGGATGCCCGCCGAAGCCACAGCTGCAGAATTTCAGATTAGCAGTTTATTCTGCCACACCCTGTCCTGTGTTCTCAGGCCTTGGTCCTGCCCTTGGGGACTTCCAGGCTGGTGGGGAAGCAGGTGGGGAGCAGATGGTGACCTTCTAGGGTGATGCAGATTGACTGGTGGGCCAGGAGCCCCGGGGAAACCCGCTTCCTGGGCAGGCCTCACAGAGGCCAGGGCACCATCCCAGAATCTGGAAGGCCGAAGTGAGCCTTCTTCCAGGCACCGCAGCAGCGTGGATTATAGGAGGTTGGGGAGACAGAAGGCTGGACATGGCAGCAGGGCCAGATACACACTCAGAACAAAAGGGGAGACCCTGAAGTGGCTGCAAGTCGGGGGGCCATGGCTGGGTGTGAGTTGTGAGTGCCTGCTCTGGTGGCCCCTGGCCACAGTGGGTGATGGAGTCAAGGCTGGAGGCAGGAGGTGTCCTTACCACTAACTATTATAGGTCAAAAAATATCCCTCGAAAACATTGTTTAAATGTTTAAGTAATGGTCAGCTTGCTGCCACTTACCCAGCCCTGAGGAATGTTTGTCGTGATCACCCACTGCCCCCTCCCCACCTCATGTGCCCTTCTCCCCGAGTGAAGGAACCCACAGGTGAGCATGCTGAGCACAGCCTGGTCTGGTCCCTGGTCACACAGATGTGCCACCGCAGCCCCTGCCTTGCAGGAGCCTGAGCCTGGCGTAAGCCCACCTGGCTGCGGAGGGGATTCGGCCCCTTCTCCAGGGCTGCCGTGCAGCCAAGGGCGCCAAGCCTGGGTTTCAGAGGACACACCCCTCGCTCACTAGCTGTGTGGTTGTGGGCCAGCCATGGGCCTCTCAGGACCTCACTTTCCTCACCTGTAAAGGGGGCGTGATGACAACAGGGACGCTGGAGGAGTCAGTGAGGAAACATGTCTAACGAGCTCAGGGCAGCGCTGGTGTGTGGTACGCTCACTGCCCAAGGCCACCCAGTCGTCCTGGTTGCCACTTCTGCCCGCCAATGCCAGCCGCCTTCCAGAACACAGGTCCCACTCCACAGGTAGCCCATGGGAAGTCAACAGGATGTGCCAGGGCACGAGGTGCTTCCTACAAAACAAAAGGAAACGTGGTTCTTGGAGGGGTGACTGTTGACATATCATATCATTCATGCCAAGAACCCAAACCCAAAACCTCTCAAGTGCAGGGGCTGGTGGGGTCAGCAGCTGCCAAGCGTGGGACAAGAAGGTGGGTCCTGTTGGAATGCAGGCGTGTGTTCATTCATTCTGTGCAATTTCTGAGCACCACTGAATGCTGGACACCAGGATGCATCCCAGGGGGAAGACAGATCATAGACAGACACTCTGTGTTACATCCGAGAGGGCCTGGAGCTTGGGAGCAGAGCCCCTGATGGCAGAGATTCAAAGGACAGGGACCCTTACTCTCAGCTCTCCCTCCCTTCCCTCTGGCCACCACCACAGCCAGACAAAGCCCAACCACGTTGTGTCTGCAGCACCTTCCCTGTCCCTGGCCCAAGTGTGTCCCCTTCCAGACCCACCTGGGCCCACCAAGAGGCCACAGGCTGTGAAGTGGACACTCCATATGGACCAGGTTCTAGACTCAGCTCGGCCCCTGCTTGCTGTGGACCCGTGGCTGATCCCTTCCCCTCTCTGGACCTTGGGGATTTAGCCCAATGGACATCTGGAGTCCATTTCTGCCTGTGCCTCTGTAGACTGCCTGGGCATTTAAGGGAGCTCTTCCTTAACCCCTTGCCCTCAGACGTGCAGGGAAACGGTGAAGGAAACTCCCTCCTACCCTCCCCAGGAACCAGCGCCTCCTTGATGGGGCTTTGCTTCCTACCCAACCCCTCTCATTTCTCCGTTGTTGGAGAAACTGTCATGCCTGGACTGCTGATGACCTGGGCAGTTTTTGGGGAGTCCTCCCTGAGAGGGTGTGAGATTTCCTGGTGACATAATGAGGTGAAGTTCAATAGGAGGGTGAAGGAGCAGGGTGTTCCCATTTATCCTAGTAGCAGTTTGCCCACGCCGTAGGTCGTGTCTTAGAGATTTGAAGGCACTTTCAACTTGCCATTCACTTGCGTTGACACTTTCTTTGGTAACTGAAAAACATGTCTATGGAGCGTAATGTGTGCTGAGGGCAGCGATGTGATGGCCAGTGTTCGCGCAGGATGGCCTTCTCAACACAAAATCTGGGCAAGAGGATTTTCCTTTTTCTTTTTTTTTTTTTTTTTTGATACAGGGTCTTGCTCTGTCACCCAGGCTGGAGTGCAGTGGCGCGATCTTGGCTCACTACAACCTCTGAGTAGCTGGAATAACAGGTGTGCACCACCACACCCGGCTAATTTTTGTATTTTTGTAGAGACGGGGTTTCGCCATGTTGGCCAGGCTGGTCTTGAACACCTGACCTCAGGCGATCCACCCACCTCGACCTCCTAAAGTGCTGGGATTACAGACATGAGCCACCACGTCTGGCCCACCTTCTTTTTTAAATTTCCATTTTTATTTTAGATTCAGAGGGTACACATGCATGTTTGTTGCAAGAGTATATTGTGTGATGCTGAGATTTGGGCTTCTGATCCCGTCATGCAGATAGTGAACATCGTACCCAGTAGGAAGTTTTTCAGCCCTTGCCCCACTCCCGCCCCCTCTTGTAGAGCCCAGTGTGTCTACTGTTTTCATCTTTATGTCTGTGTGTACCCAGGATTTAGCTCCCACTTATAAAAGTGAGAACATGCAGTATAGATGTGTTTCTGTTAATTCTCTTAAGATAATGGCCTCCTGCTGCATCCATGTTGCTGCAAAGGACATGACTTTTATTCTTTTTTGTGGCTGCATAATATTCCATGGTATACATGTACCACATTTTTTTATCCAGCCCACCATTTCTGGGCACCTAGATGGATTCGGTGTCTTTGCTATTGTGAATAGTGCTGTCATGAACATACAAACCCATGTGTCTTTTTGGTAGAACCATTTATATTCCTTTGGGTATATACCCAGTAATGGAATTGCTGGGTCAAATGGTAGTTCTATTTTTAGTTCTTTGAGAAATTTCCAGACTTTGTTCCACGGTGTCTGAACAAATTTACATTCCTACCAACAGTATATAAGTGTTCCCTTTTCTTCGCAGCCTCACCAACATCTGTTATTTTTTGACTTTGTAATAATTGCCATTCTGACTGGTGTGAAATGGTATCTCATTGTAATTTTTTTTTTTTTTTGAGACTGGGTCACACCCTATCATCTAAGCTGGAGTACAGTGGTGTGATCACAGCTCACTGCAGCATCAACCTCCCAGGATCAAGTGATCTTCCCACCTTAACCTCCCAAGTAGCTTGGGCTACAGGCCTGTACCACGAAGCCCAGCTAATTTTTTTTTGTAGTGACAAGGTCTCACTCTGTTGCCCAGGCTGTTCTCAAACTCCTGAGCTCAAGCAGTCCTCCCGCTTCAGCCTCATGAAGTGCTGGCATTATAGGCATGAGCCCCTGCACCCAGCCTATTGTGGTTTTGATTTACATTTCTCTGATGATTAGTGATGTTGGGCATTTTTTTCCTGTTTGTTAGTTGCATGTAAGTCTTCTTTTGAAGAATCACTGTTCATGTCCTCTAACTACTTTTTATTTTATTTTTATTTATTTTTTATTTTGAGACAGAGTCTTGCTCTGCTACCCAGGCTGGAGTGCAGTGGCACGATCTTGGCTCACTGCAACCACCGTCTCCTGGGTTCAAGCGATTCTCCCGTCTCAGCCTCCTGAGTAGCTGGGATTACAGGCACCTGCCATCATGCTTGGCTAATTTTTGTATTTTAGTAGAGAGAGAGTTTCACCATGTTGGCCAGGCTGGTCTTGAACTCCTGACTTCAGGTGATCCGCCCACCTTGGCCTCCCAAAGTGCTAGGATTACAGGCATGAGCCACCGCGCCCAGCCTATTTACTTATTTTTTTTTTATTTTTATGTTTTTTAGACAGAATCTCGCTCTGTCACCCAAACTGGAGTGCAGTGGCACAATCTCAGCTCACTGCAACCTCCGCCTCCCAGGTTCAAGCGATTCTCCTGCCTCAACCTCTCGAGTAGCTGTGACTACAGGCACCTGCCACCATGCCTGGCTAATTTTTGTATTTTTAGTAGAAATAGGGTTTTGCCATGTTGGCCAGGCTGGTCTCGAACTCCTGATCTCAAGTGATCCACCCACCTTCGCCTCCCAAAGTGCTGGGATTACAGGCGTGAGCCACCATGCCCAGCCTCTGCTCACTTTTTAATGTTTTTTTTTTTTTTCTTATTGATTTAAGTTCCTTATAGATTCTGGATATTAGTCTTTTGTCAGATGCATAGTTTATGAATGTTTTCTCCCATTCTGTCAATTGTCTGTTTACTCTGTTGATCATTTCTTTTGCCATGCAGAAGCTCTTTCATTTAATTATGTCCCACTTGTCAGTTTTTGGTTTTGTTGCAATGGTTTTTAAGGATTTGGTCATAAATTCTTGTCAAGGCTAATGCTGAGAAAGGTATTTCCTAGGTTTTCTTCTAGGATTTTTATAGTTTGAGGTCTTACAGTTAAGTCTTTAATCAATCTTGAGCTACTTTTTACACATGGTGAAAGGTAGGGGTTCCGTTTCATTCTTCTGCATATAGCTAGCCAGTTAATTGAGTAGGGAGTCCTTTCCCCATTGCTTATTTTTGTCAACTTTGTTGAAGATCAGGTGGTTGTAGGTGTGCTGCTTTATTTCTGGGTTCTGTATTCTGTTCCATTGGTCTATGTATCTATTTTTGTACCAGTACCATGCTGTTTTGGTTACCGTAGCCTTGTAGTATAGTTTGAAGTCCAGTAATGTGATGCTTCCAGGTTTGTTCTTTTTGCTTAGTATTGCTTTGTGTGCTGCCTTCTGAAGTCCAGTCACCCTGTGTAAATTACCTACATTTGTTACTGACCAAGGTGCTTCCACAGGGGAGCCTGCTGCTGAGATGGCAACAGGGCTTCCTCCCAGCCACCCCTGGGAACCAGGGTTGAATGTGCCACACCTGCGTCCTGAGCTGTGCAGGTTGCCTGCCTGGTTCCTCGGAGTGGTGTCTGGATGTTCACTGAGCCACAGTGCTGCTGGCTGAGGGGCAGGCAGGGGCCAGCACCTTGGTCCAGAACAGGGGCTTGAGGACTTGGACAGGCAGTGGGCGCCATAGCAGAGAGGGATCAGTCTCTGGGGGGACCTGGTGAGAGGATGGACACATGGGGAGGAACTGGGGCCAGTGGCTGAGACTGCTCTGGCCCCCAGGGCCCACACATGGGGGGCTGACTTGGGGAATGAATGAATGAATAGGGGCTTGCATGGCTCTGTAACATCTGCCCAGGCTCTCCTCATTTTAGAATCCATGGATGGGCACAGTGCATCCTTCTCCCAGCCACTTCCAGGCCTTTTGGGAAATATGCTCACTATCGGCCTCTGGTGGTCGGCTGGTGTCTGGACTAGGCTGACCACACCCACACCAGGGCAGGATATTCGAGTCCCCTCTGCTTTCCCAGATCCTGGAGTCACTTCGATATAAACAGTCAGCTTTGTTATGAACAGATGCCAGGGGCTCCTCTTAGCCTGGAGGGCCTGACTTCCAGCCAGGGGGGCACCGTTCTGTCCAGCTCCATGCTCCACTTCAGCAAACATGCAGGCTGTGGTGTGAAGGACAGAGGCAGGGTCTCAGCATGAGCAAATGAGCCAGGCGGCTCTCATGCCTCCAGGGATTTTTTTTCAAGATTTCACTAGGGCCAGGCATGGTGGCATGCAGCCGTAGTCCCAGCTGCTCAGGAGGGTGAGGTGGGAGGATCGCTTGAACCTAGAAGTTCAGTTTCAGCCAGGGCAACATAGTGAGATCCTATCTCTACAAAAAATATTTTTTTAAAAAAATGATTTCACAAGAGATAGGTCAGGGATTGAGAAAGAGTGGGAAGGATGAAGGGAGGAGATGATCCTTCTGAGGAGCACCTGCAGGCTGGCCGTGTCTGGGCACAGGGACAGAGAGGTGGGGCCCAATGCCGCCCTCAGGGTCTGGGTGGTGAGGAGGAGGGGGAGGGTCTTTTCCACAAGTCCATGCTTAGTCTCACGTAGCTCTGTGCAGCTGCCCTGTTACACATTTCAAGAGTATTGACCCGTGTCATCTTCACAACTATGCTTCAAAACATTATGCCAGTTTTACAGATGCGGAATCTGAGACTTGGGGATGCAAAGTGGCTTTCCCAGTGTCACCCAGGCCTTCCTGACTCCCCAGCACAGGCCTTTCTTTCCCTGGGACCCACTTCTCTAGCAAATGCCAGGGCCTCAGTGACCGGGTGCCAGCAGGGTGCCAGTGGCAGACAGACACTGGGTCTGTCCCATCTTCACTGGTGCCCCCTCCCATCTTTCTCTCCTCATGCAGCAACTGAACCACCCAAATATCATCAAGTATTTGGACTCGTTTATTGAAGACAACGAGCTGAACATTGTGCTGGAGTTGGCTGATGCAGGGGACCTCTCGCAGATGATCAAGGTGAGCGCCTGGCGGGGTGGGGGTGCTGGGGGCTGCGCAGATCTGGAGCCAAAGGTGGCAGTCGGCCTTCAGCCCAGTCCCACAATGCTCTGCCCTTAGCCAGAGGCGGCCGCCCAGGGACGCTGGGCCCCCCTGAGGATGCCCACAGGCCTCAGCTGCAGTCTGGTGAGGGCCTCTCAGGGTCCGTCCCCAGCTGCTGTTGCTGGAGGCCTCTTTCTTTCCATTGGCCTCAGGGAAGCTCAGCTCAAAAGAGCCCATGTGCAAAAGCAAGGCGAAGGTGATGCCAAGACAGGATGGTGGCTGGGAGGGGGCCAGCCATGGGCAGAAGGAACCCCTCTGGCCGCCCCCAGTGCCCCAGCCTACCACAGGCACATGAGCCACTTCTCCTGCCTCATGGAAGGAGCAGGGGCAGCACCCCGTTTGGTCAGACCCCAGCTCTTGGGAAAGCGTCTTGTAGATCCACTATCTCATTTTAAAGAAGGGGAAAACTGAGCCCAGAGAGGTTAAGAGACTTGCCTGAGGATACCCAGCATTGTGGGGACAGAGCCATGCCTGTGGCCCAGGTCTCTTTTCCTGGTCTGGGACCCTTCGGTGGACATGGTCCCAAGATGCTCTCCCCAGCCCTAGAGGGGGAACTTCATTTCCATTTTATGGCCGACACCCAGGCCTGGGGTCTTAAAGAGATTGAGTGACCGTTCGACTCACATGGGCAGGCTCAGCACCAGGACTGGCTCATGCTCCGCACCCCTACATACATCTCCACCTGCCTCATCCCACCACCCAGGGCACAGGGCGGGGTCCACCATGAGTCTGGTGTCCAGGACCACTGCAGCTTCAGTGAAACAGCAGCACCTCCTGCCAGCCTCCACCCAGCCCAGTATGCTCACACGTCCCTCACCAAGCCCCCGCTGTCCTCAGATAGCAAAGCTCAGAAAGGTCTAGTCTCCTGCCCAAGGCAGCTCAGCCTCTAGGTGGAGGCCCCCAGGCCTGCCTGACCCCCACGCCCAAACCCTCAGCCCCTACTCCACTGCTCCTTAGTGGAGGTCCTCACGTCCCTACTGGCTTGGACCTCTGTCCCCAGGGCCCTGCTGTGGCCCCATCACCTCTCTCCCCTGGATGCAGCCTGCCTGCTCCCAAGTGAGGCTGGGCCCTGCTCAAGCCCTCACCCTGCTCACAGCCGCACTTGGAAACGGGGCTGGATGTGGGTTCTCTGTCTTTCCCATCAGGCACTGGGGATTGAGCAATTGCTCGGTGCTCTTCTGAAATTTGGCTCCTAGGAATACAGGCGTCACTGGGAAGTGGCATTACTTGAGCTGTTATCACCTGCTCTTACATTTCCGTTGACATATTAATGCCTTTGCAGGGATGTTAATCTGCACACAGATCCCTGGTGGGAACAGATGTGCTAGATCATGTCTTAGCTCTTCCTCTCCCCCGCCCTCGCTTTACTTGTTTCTCCTTCACACGTTCCCTTGCTGAACATACAAGCATCGTGCATCCACTGTGTGCCAGCCCTCATGCCAAGAACTAGGGATGCCGCCAGCATGGCTACTGCCCTCAGGGATCCCAGATTCTAACAGGAAAACAGACCCTCAAATGAGTAGTTAGGAGCCAGTGTGAACAAGCCATGTGCAGGGCCCGTGGGAGTCAGGGAAGGCTTCCTGGAGGAGGTGACACTGAGCTGGGCCATTAGGGGAGTTGGGCTGTCCAGAAGCAGAAACGGTCCAGCAAGGATGGGAAAGGGAAGGGACCTGAGATGGAGACCACCGGATCACGCAGGGACTGTTGCTCCAGGCTCGGGATCCAGGACCAGGCCCTAAGGTCAGAGAAGCTTCCTAAGATTCATGGCAGTGAACAAACATGGTCAGCTCTGTATTCTAGAAGAAAGACTGGAGACCGGGTGGAAGGAGAGGTGAGGGCAGGGACGGAGGAGGAGCAGGAGGTGAAGGAGAGGCCTCTCCCTGCTGCCACATGGGAACTCAGCCCGTGGAGAGGACACCTCACCCTCTCAGCCCCAGTGGAGCCCAGACACTGCGGCCTCTCAGTCCATGGAGTGAGGGTGCAGTCAGACAGGCAGATGGGGGGCTGGGGCTGGGCAAATCCCTCTTCCCTGAACCTCAGTTTCCACCCCGTCCCCAGGAACCTCTTTGAGGGAGCATTGCGGGAAACCCAGGCCAGGTGCAGTCTCCCTCAGCTGAGAGAGAAGAGGAGACATGGGGGCATTCTATCCAGCATCCCTCCTCTATGCCAGGCCTGGGATGGGGTGTCTCCTTCCCCCTGCACCCCTTCCTTGGCTTCCCCAGAGCCAACACTGGCTCAGGGTTCAAGTCAGTCATGAACCCAGCAGGATTGAGTCTAGGATAGATGTGGCCTCAGTTTCTGAGCAGCCACCTGGCCCCCCACGCCTCAGGTCCTTCCTCCTCACCTGGCATGGTGCTGCCTCCCACAGTCCCTCCCCCCCCCCCCCCCCCCCCGCTGTCCCTGCCTGCTCCCATTCCCTCCAGCCCGGCTCAGGGGCCCTCACCTGCAGAGCTGGCTCAGTGCAGCCACCAGCAGGGGAGGCCTGGCAGTGCTGAGACCCACCAGAGTAAGACACATCCCCTGGATGACCTCTGGCGGGTCCCTGTGCCTCAGTTTTCTCATCTGTAACATACCAGCACAGTGCCTGGGGCTTGGTGGGAGCTTGGTTCCCCTGGTTCTGCCTGCTCTCAGGCCACCTCTGGGTTTCCAGAGGAACAGGGGACACCCCGTGGTCGCCCCACTGGCCTCAGAGGCTGTCAGGCAGCAGGGCTTGTGTCCCAAGAGCCTGCAGCCTCAAGGGCTGAGCCGCAACATCACAGCCACGGTGCCCGAGTTATTTACGAGGAAGAGTGAATCTAGGAGCTGCCGTAGCCCCAGAACCCACCAGAGACTCTGCGCCTCCCCACTAAATGTCAGACAGAGCTTATAGGACGTGACATTTAGAAAATCACCACTCTCGGCCACGCGCATCCCTGCTTAAATGCTGTAATGAGGATTCACTCACATCACAGCATGAATAACATCCCGGCCTGGCCCACCACAGGCCTGGAGGTGGCCTAGGGGTGGGGTCTGTGCTGAGACCTGGGACGGCTCACCCGAGAGGGCCTCCCAGAATTGCACCTCAGAAGAGCCTCGAGGGGATTTACGGCGAGGCCAGGGGCTCCCCACTGCGACTGTCCCACCGTGGGAAGCACCCAGACCTGGGTCCCAGCTGGGTGCTGGGTGACCTTGGGCATGTTCCCTCTGAGCTCAGTCTCCCATATCAATGGTTACTGGTGTTATTAGAAGTGGGCCAAGGGGGCCAGGCGTGGTGGCTCATGCCTATAATTCCAGCACTTTGGAAGGCTGAGGCAGGCAGATCACCTGAGGTCAGGAGTTCGAGACCAGCCTGGCCAACATGGTGAAACCCCGTCTCTACTAAAAATACAAAAAATAGCTGGGCGTGGTGGCGCACACCTGTAATCCCAGCTACTCAGGAGACTGAGGCAGGAGAATTGCTTGAACCCGGGAGGTGGAGGTTGCAGTGAGCCGAGATCACGCCACTGCACTCCAGCCTGGGCGACAGAGGGAGACTCCATCTCAAAAAAAAAAAAGAAGTGGGCTAAGGACTTGGGCTTTCTAGGTGGGAGGCCTGGGGCTGAGCTGTGTTTCTGCCTTTTTCTGCGTGGCCCTCAGTTTCGTTTCCCCGTCTGTAAGATGGGCCTAGCCCTCCCTCTTCCGCCCGGCATGGTGGCCACACCCTGCAGGTGGTCCGAAAGTGCCGGCCCAGGTCCTTTCCTCCACCCACACCCCTTCCCAGGCCAGTGTGTCCTGGTCAGTTCCCAGCTTCCCAGCACCAGAGCAGCTGCCCTGAGCAGCAGGCCCACAGCGCCGCCTCTGCCTGCTTTGGGGAAAGGTGGTTGCTTTGAAGCAAAAAGCCCCTGAACAAAAAGCTGGTATGCAGGTAGCTGGTGAAGAAGTCCTGCCCCACAGGCATGGACCTGGCACCTGAGAGCCACCCCCGTCTCGAGCTGAGCCGTGGCTGTCACGTGCTCTGGGCCTGCCCTCTCCAGGACCTTCTGTTACTTACAGCTCACTCAGTGCGGCCGGGGGCCTTTACTTTTTGTTTTCTTCCTGGAGCACTAAATACGTTTTCCCAGGCAGTGAAGCAGACTGATGCCCGTTGGAACTGGGGTTCCGTTTGAGTGCGCCAAGCCCATTTCCTCAAGGTTCTCGCCGCGTTTGTTAAGAATTCCAGTGCACTGAGGTCTGCTGGTTCCAAGGAGATGGTGGCAGCTGTGATTTAACCACCACGTGTGTCCTGGGTGCCACCCTCCTGGGCCAGGCTGGGGCTGGGGACAGGGAGAATCCACACCCATTTCAGTCCTGCAAGGAGTGCCCTGTCGGGGGTGTGTCCAGGAGGTTCTGGAAAAATGCAGTTGAGGGCCACTTTCAGCGTGTTTGAGCTGGATGTCCATGCAGCAAAGCCATCCGGACACGCCAGGCCTGTCTGGCCCTCACGGAGCTTGCTGGGTGGGGACAGGGTGGCCGCGGAGAACCATTCAGGCAGAAGTAGAGGCGTGGACACAGCACTCTTGGTTCTGGGCTTATTGTTTGCTCAGTGGCTCAATCCCCTCCCCGCCCCGCCACCAGGCACCAGTTACCCACTGGGGAAAGGACAGAGGCAGTGCCCTGTGGCCACCTGCCTCCAAGCCCGCTCACCTGGGCCTATCCCTCTGCTTGTCTCCCCTGCTGCAGTACTTTAAGAAGCAGAAGCGGCTCATCCCAGAGAGGACAGTGTGGAAGTACTTTGTGCAGCTGTGCAGCGCCGTGGAACACATGCATTCACGCCGGGTGATGCACCGAGGTACGTGCCACCCGCCAGGAGCCCCCCGGAGCCACCCGGAGCCCAAGTGCCCCTGGAGCCCAGGAAGACACTTCCTCATGGCTCCTCCAGGGTCCTCAGGGTCAGCCCCTTGAGGAAGTTGGACCTCTCTGTGTTCCCCAGGCAGGGGGGCTGTCCAGCAGCCGCACACACAGGCGCCCGGGTCAGGGTCCTCCCCGAGGTGGAAAGTGACATGAGCCCCGGGGGGCAGGGGCCCCGCTTGGCACACCACTTCCAGTTCCCCACAGCAGCCTGGGAGGGATGTCAGGGGAAGCCTCGCGCAGAGGGGACTTTCATGGGGACTTTGCCGTCTCAGCGGGCTGGGCTGAGAAGGGGAGGCACCTGAGAGGGGTGTTTCCACAGTTGACATCACTCCGAGTTGTGAGAAAGGAGCCTGCTGGGTACCCGGCAGGGCACGGGGTCCTTTACGTGGGCTGCTTCATGGACACCTCCATTCCTTCACTCTACCTGTATCTCTCGGTGTTGCTGTATTCGAGGCCCCACCATCGCCGGCGGGTACGGCACTGGGTGCCCCACTGAGCACTTTGTTCATTCATTACACAGATTTTCCCTGAGGGCCTCCTGTTCGCAAGGCACTGTTCTAGGCATGGAGGATACAGCTCTAGAGCAGGAAACAGGAGCACAAAAACCCCTGCTCTCTTAAGCCTCACAGCAGCTCTGTGAAGTTGGTGGAGGGAGACCCATTTTACATATGAAGAAACTGAGGCTCAGAAATGGTCAATTTCCCAAGGTCCCACAGCCAGAGCCAGGACAGGGCCTTGCCCTGAGGGAGCAGGACCTGGCTAGGCCTCACCTCACCTAGAGCTCCCCCTTCCTCTCATCCTACCCCACCTACCCCAAGCCTCCTACCCCACACCAATCTCCTTCTCCTCGCCCTGCAGACATCAAGCCTGCCAACGTGTTCATCACAGCCACGGGCGTCGTGAAGCTCGGTGACCTTGGTCTGGGCCGCTTCTTCAGCTCTGAGACCACCGCAGCCCACTCCCTAGGTAAGGGGGACCTGTCTGTGCCCCAGCAGCCCCCAGCGGTCCTGGTGACCATGCAGGGAAACGCAAACATTCTCCGCACGTGTGTTTGGTCAGTTAGTGCAGGAAGATGCCTTTTTTAAGCCCCAGAGTTTTCTCATCTGTTCAGAATAGTGACCCAGAAGGGAGTCAGCTGTGGCCAGAGGAGCCCAGCTGGGGCTTCCCACACCCTCTGATCACCTCCCGGCCCTTGCAGGAGAAGCTGACTGAGCCGGTTGCTTGGAGCCGGGGGCGTGTCTGTGGCACAGAGCAGTCATCCCCCCACTGCTGTGAGTGTCCCATTCACGGGCAGCACCCTGGGCCCATCCCTCCTAGGGGGTGGACATTTGCACTGTTCCTAGTTTTTGGCTTTTAAACCGGCGGTTTTGAGGCTGTGGGGACCAGGTGCCTGCCAGGGAGGAGGTGACATTGTAGCTGGACCATAAAGGGTGACCAGATGCTGTTGGGACAGGGAAGGGGAGGGAGCAGTGTTCCAGGAAGGAGTGGGTGAGCCTCGGTGTGCGGCTGAGCTTGGCTTCGCCACAGACCAGGGTCCTTGCAGGAGCGGCATGAAAGGCGGGCAGGGCCTTGAACTGTGAGCTCAGTGGGCTGGACACCACCCTATGGGTCGGGGGGTGCTGAAGGGCTGGACTCGGGAAGAGACTTGGTCAGATACGTGTTTGGGGGACAGGTGAAGCAATGGCAAGCTTCAGTATCCACACACTGGGTATGTAACCAAATGTGAAACTTGGAATGCTGTACGATGGGGGATTTTTCATTTAGTGAGAACACAGGAACCAAGAAAGCCCCCGCTTCCCCACCAGTGGAACACAGGAGCAGGGTCTCCTGTGCGTTACTACAAGGCTGTCTGGGTTTCACCACGCCCATCTGTGGGAACATTTCCCAGAGGCCCATGGAGTGGGCGAGGGCCCTTGCTTTCTCAGGGCTAGTTCCTGGCTCTTTGAGGCGTGTTTGCAGAGGGAGGTGCCCCCAGGCCCACCCCCTGTGTGCTGCGCCCACCAGCATCCGCTTCCCCAGGAGGGAGCTGGGCCCCAGGAGCTGCCCGCCGCCTCCTTGAACACTGCCCCATTCCAGCTCATTTCCGTCCCACTCATGGCTCAAGCCAGGACGTCTCCTCTCCCCAGACCCCCGAGTGCCTGCAGCAAGCGGGGTGTGAGAGAGAGCAGCATTGTCTGGGCAGAGGCACTTTCTGGAAGTCACAGTGTCCTGTGGAAAGTGTCACTGTTCACACAGGTTCCAGAGAGACTCTCAGCGCGTCGCACACACTTAGGAGAAATGTACGAGCCTAGAGACCAGCGGCTCCCAGTAACTGATGGAGCCAGCGGGGGTGCCGGGGAGGGGGTTGTTTTGAAACTCTCGTCCCCACCTGGCCAGGCCTCAGGAGCTCTTCCTTTAGCTCCAAAGGGAAGATGTGTCAGGACCCACCCCCCAGGGAGTATGGGATGCTCCACTCATGCCCCTGACAGCCTCAAGCATCCAGCGATCCTTCCCTTTAGCAGAGGAAGAATCAGAAATCCAGGCACTCGAGAGATTTTTCCGAGGTCACATGGCAGCAGGCCTCTCCTTCCAGAACCCACGCTGCTTCCAGGAAACGAGGGCTGCGGGCCTCGGCGGATACTGTTGGAGTTCCCCTTTGGGGACCCGGGCCACTGACTCTCCGTTGCTGGAAGGAAGCCTTGTCTTTCCTTGTCCCCTCAAACATTTACTTCCCTTTTGAAAAACCAAGTGTTTCTGGTCAGTTTGGGACTATCTGCCTGTGTGGTTGAAGGGCTTCGAAAAGACCGGGAAATTCAAGGGAAGCTGTCGATGAGAAGAGTTAAAACCGCTGCCTCCTGTCCCCTGTCAGTCAGCACCGAGCCTGTCTCTGTCCCACTGCAGAAAAAAGACTGCGGCGCTCCGTCAGAGCCGGTTAGGATCGCATCATTAGGAATGGGCAGAGATGCGTCTCATCCGACAGTATGATTTTATTGACTTGGACTGGTGCACTTATTATATTAATGAGAAGGAATTGGAACTTGGGAGAAGGCCGCCCTCATAAGCCGGGCTCTTCCCGAGCCCTCCGAGCACCGACCAGGCCACATGATGGGTGGAAGGAGCCCTCCTGGGGCCCGTCCCCACTCCGGGCTGTGTGCCCGGCATCCAGGAGAGATGCCCAATGAACTGAGGCCTGCACGGAGCTGAGCAAGTCCCTGCCAGCAGGACAAGCTCCCAGAACCAAGGGCCTGCACCCACCAGGTTCTAGGATGGTGACAGTGCCGAGCCAAAGCCCAGGACCTGTATCTCCAAGACCCAGGGGAAAGACCCCTTCCACCAAGAGGTTTTGCAAACAGCTGACTAAGTCTTGCACACACGTTTGGTTGGGCAAGAGATTGAACTAATTACCACTGCATCGGGACTCAGGAGGGGCACAGGGCCAGGGACACTTCACACCCTGTGCGTGGGGATGAATTATGCATCTGCCGCATCTCATGTGCACCTACTATGTGGGGATGCTGTGGTGGCAGCCACGTTGCCCCGGCAACCACCTCCTCTCCTAAGGCTGCTGACCCAAGAGCTGGGCTTATATAAATCTGGTCTCCTCCCACTTCCCCCCTCCCTGGGCCCCCTCCCCGCCTCTGTATTTGCTAACACGAGGCTGGCATGAAAGGGCATTAGTCAGTGCCATGGTCGGGCTGACAGGTGCGGTACCCAGCGGTGGCAGAGCGGCTGCCTCGGTGTCAGAAATAGGAGCCGTAATTAGAGCGCGGAACAGAATGAGCGTCAGACGAATTACCAGGCAGCAGATCATATTTGTCAGGAAGGATTGCATACATAAAAATTAAGTGACAGTACACGCCGGCGTAATGCAGGAAAAATGAAAGATTTGCCTATACACAGCTCACAAGCTACAAGCAAGTGTCTCGCTCCGAGCAACGGCAGCAGCTGCAAGACAAATCACGGGGCTGGGAGAGCGGGCGGGCAAGCCTGGCTCCTCGGCTGTAGTGACAGGGCAGTCTCGGTGACAGGCAGCCACGGGTGACAGGGCGGGAATGGAGGCTGGTCACACCCAGGCCCGTGCAGGGCCCGTGCTGCCTCTTGGGGGCTGGGGGAGCAAGTCTAGTTGGGGGTGAACCCATCAGGTACTCGAGGTCAGGGCCCTGCTGGGCCTCCCAGGGCTTAGCCTGGCCCTGAGGCGCAAACACCTTCCTTCTCCTTCCTTGAGCAAACTGCCTGGCCCTGGGCTGTGTGCCGGGGATATGCGATTCTGCAGCTTTCGAGGGGACAGACACAGTCCATGCCAGGTGGCATGGTGAGGGGACAGGTGGGACTGCCTCTTGGGGCCCACTGTGGGCAGGCAGGGCAGGCGTGGGGCTCCGTGATTCTAAACAGAGCCCCAGGGAGCCCAGGGTGGCCGGGAGCCCAGACTGGCCCCACCCCTCCCAGAGCCGCCCTCACTTCATTACTCTGTAGCCACTGAACTCACTGAAAAGATGAGTTAAAGACGGAGAAAAAAGAGTTCAAAAAACATTTTGCTTTTTCGTTGGCCGGGCATGGTGGCTCTCGCCTGTGATCTCAGCACTTTGGGAGGCTGAGGCAGGCAGATCACTTGAGGTCAGGAGTTTGAGACCAGCCTGGCCAATATGGTGAAACCTCATCTCTACTAAAAATAGCAAAAAAATTAGCCGGGCGTGGTGGTGCACACCTGTAATCCCAGCTACTCAGGAGGCTGAGGCAGGAGAATTGCTTGAACCCGGCAGGCGAAGGTTGCGGTGAGCCGAGGTGGCACCATTGCACTCCAGCCTGGGTGAGTGACTCCGTCTCAAAAAAAAAAAAAAAATTCAAAAAAAAACCCATTTTGCTCATTTTGCTTTTTTGTAAATCATCACAAGGCTTATTATTATCCCATCTTACAGATTAGGAAACTGAGGCCCAGGGAAGTAAGAGACCACATCCCTGTGGTCACCCAGCAGCCAGGTACCAGAGCCCCACGGGAAATCAGCTCAAGTTGAAGAGCCCTTCTCCGGGCATCAGCCTACAGCATGGCCCAGGGAGGGTTTGGGTTGTGGGTGCCCAGGGATGGGGTCGAGAGAGGATCCCCAGTGAGACCTCAGGTGCGAGGAACACCTAAGGCTCTGAGCGCTCCATCCCTGAGAAAAAGCCCACCTGACCTCGCCAGCAGCAGGTGTTGGTGGAGGACCTGGAGCTTATCCTGGGCCCCACAGGGAAGGACAGAGCCTCCTCTCATGGTGTGTGTCAGCACTGCCTTGCAGGGGATCACACCACGCTGTGATGTGTCTGTGCCCAGGCCTGGCACGGGGGCCCTTGTGGAACATTTGCTGAGTGGATGGACGACCTTCATGGCCAGGCATCCCTGGGGACACCCGTCAGTGCAGGCGCGGAGGGCCATGCAGATGCATCCCAGGCTGCGTCCTGCCCCAGCTCCACCCTGCGTCCCATCCCAACAGTGCAGGATGCCTGGGAATGATCCTGTCAGTCCCTCGGGCCCAGAATCCCTGCCTCAGCAGATGGATCTCAGGCCTGAGTTTCAGCCGAGGTTCTGAGCACTAACACCTGGGTGGCAGTCACAGGTCTGCCACATTCCTGGCATTTTCAGGGGCACAGACTGTTAGGAAGAGATGAGCCTGATGCCAAGAGGGGAGGGGAAGAGAGGGAAGGGCCTTAAGGGGCCAGCAAGTGAGGAGTCAATCTGGACCTGGGATGTAAACTCCAGCTCTTTGGTTCATTCATTCATTCATCCATTCGACGAGGATCTGTGCTGGGCCTGGGCCATTCCCCGGGAAGGCTGGCTTGGCCCCTGCCTTTGTGGAAGATACAGCCTGGTAGGAGAATCCATTTAGTCTTCACCATGAACCAAACACTCCTCCAACAATTGCTTCTCATTTTCCAGAGAGGGAAACCAAGTCTGCAGAGGTCGGGGGGGACCCTCTGTTTTCCTGATGGGGAGACCGAGGCTGAGAGAGAGTTTCTGTTCTCAGCCAGAGAGTGGAGGAAGCAGGTCCAGCCCAGCCAGCTCCAGCTCCACGTCACTGCTGTCCCCACCTGCCCCTGTCTGTCCCATGGAGGATTCAGTGCCAAGGCACAGCCACCCAGCCCGATGTCCCGCCGGCTGGACGGATGTCAGCAAGGAGACCGCGTTCCTCCAGCTGCTTTCCAATCCACCATCTGGGGAAGAGGGGCAGCTTGCAGACACCAGCCTCCCCTGCCTGTGAAATCTGCCTTTTTCATAGCTAATGAACATGTTTCAAACACCGAGAGCATTTCAAAACACGGCAAAGTTTGTTTTGACAGGATCGGCGCATCTTGGGGAAGCGGGGCCCCTTTAATCAGCCTCGCTCTTTCAGATCCCACATTCTCCTCTGATATCTGCTGGGTTTGAAATTGGGAGTTCTAGGTAAAGATTCCAGGAAGGTCAGGGTTTGTCAGGCTCTTCTTTCATACACACAGCTCCGTCCCCCACCAAGAGGAGGGGGCGGTGGGAGTCTCTGGGAGGGACATGGAAACCCAGGCTGCACAGGGCTCTGCCTCTGCGTTTCGGCATCGCCGGGAGATGGACCGGGATAAGGCCCGGGCTGCGCTGCACACAGAGGTCGTCCTGGGCAGGACCCTGTCTGTGGAGGCCCCTCCACCTGCCAGCTTCGCCGACTCCTCCTCAGAATCCCAGCTCCCCTGGTGTCTGGGGATGCATCCTCCAGTGGCCCCCTGCAAGCTGGGGGTTTCTTTGAAATCTTTCGTTTTATCTTCAAAACTCATGCAAGTTGGGCATTGTGCTCGGTAGTGTCTGAGTGGCTGTTGTCAGCATAGACACCAGGCTTTACGTGACTTATTCCCAGACAAGTTGCCATCACAGGAAGAGGTGCTGTATCTGCTCCTGTAGCTTCACACAGCCCTAGCTGCAGTCTGGGCCACCCTGCCCCCAGTGAGACACAGCACCCTGACTTTAAGATAGAAGGGAGAGCTGCCCCTCCCCTGGGTCAGGGGGTTGGGGAACCTGCCGGGAGGCGGGGACCTGAGGACCCTGTGCTGCCCGGCTCAGGATGGGCCAAGCCTCTCTCAGTTAAGGCTTCACCAGTTCCTTCACTTTCTTTACTTTCTGTTGCACAGATGCTCACCGTGCGTCTGAGAGTGAGGTGGGTGAATGAGGCCTTTTGGCAGCTCCTTTTAGATGGGAACTAACAGTAACATCTCTTGTAAGGATACAGGGTCCAGGTTCCACCCCTGGAGATTGTGGCCCCCAGGTCTGGGGTTGGACTGGAGATCCAGATTTTTAACCAGCCTTTCCAGGCAGTTCAGCTGCAGTGTGGATCAGTTCAGTCCTTTCTTGATAGACACGGTCAACTGGCTGTTTCTGAATACTTCCTGGGACAGGCAACTAACTCCCTGCCTCCTGATGGGCCCACTCCTGCAAGGTCCCAGCAGGATTAAGGCTCAATTAATCTTAGTTGGAGGTGGGCAGGTGGCTGGCTGGATGGATGGGTGATGGACAGACTGATGGATGAATGAATGGGGGATGGATGGATAGCTGGATGGACGATAGACAATTATGGATGTTGGACAGTTGAGTGGATTGATGAATGGATGGCAATTTGCAACACTAACATCTTAGAAGAAAGCTCCAAATTGCATTTGGGTGTTTGCCTTTTCTCCTTACACCAGTGGAAATGGGGTAAGCAGAAAGAGCAGTGAGGTGGCAGAGGAGAGGGTGAAGAGAGGAGGGGACGGAGGCCTGGTGCCCCAAACCTCTCTCTGCCCATGTGCCCAGGCTTTCAATATAAAGCCAGGCTGAGACAGGGATCTGTCGGCCTGCCTTGGAGCCCCAGCAGAGGGAGAAGGTGGTGACGGAACAAAGGGACAAACCTAATGTTTGGGTCCTGCTGAGCAGCCGGCTCTCCCTGGCCAGGGGAGGGGACCTTAAAGGAGCCCGCAAGGTGGCAAAGGGAACAGCACATGCAAAGGCACAGAGGCGAGTGGAAAAGCAGGCTGGGGCTGGGGCTGGAGCGGCCGCTGTGGGCGGACCCGGGCTGAGGGCCAGGCACTCCAAGCCCTTGCTTTCCGATGGTCCTGGCCAAGGCAGCGCCAGGCCACAGCCCGGCCCCAGTGTAGGTGACCTCTCCCCACAGCATCCCTCCTGCAGAGGCCCAGGCAGATCCACAGTGAGCAGAGGAGACTGAGGGTGGGAAGAGCCTGTAGGGTCAGACAGGAAGGGGCTTGGCCAGGGGTCTGAAGAGTGCGGTGTTAGCCAGACAGTGGACAGTGGTGTCTCTCACTGGGGACAGGACTCCCTGCCTCCATCTGTCCCCTGCCATCTCTGTGTGCACCCCATCAGCCCTACATCATTGTCCAACCTGTAGGCACATCCATCCATAGCACCCGGGTGCTGGAATCCACTTACATTTGTCCTGAGGTTCCTACTGTTCACCGAGAACTGTGTGTTTCATCCCATGGTTGGCTACGACAAGCCATCCATTTCACACTGGCCTGTTCCTTTACTTTTGCTCCCTCCTGACCAAAATATACAAGGTGTTGCTACTGGAAGTTGCAATTTGCTTTCCCAGTAGAACCCCACATGGATTCATATGTTGACTGACAGCCCTTTCTGCTGAGTAGCGGTTAGCCCCTGGCTTCGCTCATCAAGTATGCATAGAGGATGACACCTTTCTCATAAGCAGCGCTTTAAGTGAGGGCTGCTGTGGTTGTTTGGGGATTATTGCCATGAAAAGGAGCTTGGTATCCTGATAAAGCAATAATCACATTTCAGACAGTTGAGCTCCGGGCAGCCATCAGTTAAATAAGCAGCCATCAGTTAAATAAGCAGTGTGTTCAACTGCAAGGAAGAATTGTGGGCAGTGGCATGTGCCACCACATAGCTTACAGGCAGGCGGATTCATTCATCCAGTAAGCGGACGCCCACAAGGCACCCACTATGAGCCGTCCTGCGCAGGGTACTGGGATGCAGCAACAAACAAGGTCCTGCCCCTGGGGATTCACAGCCCGGAGCAGAGATTTCCAACACCATTACAGCCTCTCCAAAAACCGCGAGGTAGTTCTTCATCCATCTCCATTCAGATAAGAAAAACAAGGCTGGATGCAGTGGCTCAGGCCTATAATCCAAACACTTCAGGAGACCAAAGTGGGAGGATCGTTTGAGGCCAGGAGTTTGAGACCAGCCTGGGCAACATAGTGAGAACCTCTCTCTACAAAGAATTTTAGGTGGGGCGTGGTGGCTCATGCCTGTAATTCCAGCAATTTGGGAGGCCAAAGCAGGCAGATACCCAAGGTCAAGAGTTCGAGACGAACCTGGACAACATAGCGAAACCCGTCTTTACTAAAAATACAAAAATTAGCCAGGGCATGGTGGTATGCACCTGTGGTCCCAGCTACTAGAGAGGCTGAGGCAGGAAAATCACTTGAACCCAGGAGGCAGAGGTTGCAGTGAGCCAAGATAGCGCCACTGCACTTCAGCCTGGGCGACAGAGCGAGACCCTGTCTTGAAAAAAAAAAAAAGAAAGAAGAAGAAAGACAAAACAAGAATATAATGAAGTTCAAAATGTTAAACTTGTTCAGTTTTGTAAAGAACTGTCCTCAGTTTTGAGAAATGGGTTTTCTAAATCATGCCAAGCTGTCTTCTTTTAAAAATCGTACTGACTGACACTAAGTGGCAGTTGGGGGCTTTGTGTTTTTTAAATGCCTTTCCTTCATGAAATTAAAAGTTACCTGTGTTTTTCCCGAAATCTCCTGACCGTGAAACCCTGAGGCCTGGGCCCGGTGCCTTCTGAGTCCAGCCCCTGAATGGTCCATTCTCCTCCCAGGGTCCTGGGTCCCCTCCTCCTCGTGTCACAGGCCACATCTCAGCCAGCCTTTGCCACGCTGGGACTCCAGCTCACCACAGAGACTGGTTAGGACAGCAGCAGCCTCTGTCACATGACATGGTGTCTCCAGGCCAGTGAAAATGTTCTCAGTTTAGCGACCTTAAAAATCCAGGCCAGGCTGGGCGCAGTGGCTCACACCTATAATCCCAGCACTTTGGGAGGCCGAGGCAGACGGATCACCTGAGGTCAGGAGTTCAAGACCAGCTTGACCAACATGGTGAAACTCTGTCTCTACTAAAAATATAAAAATTAGCTGGGTGTGGTGGCATGTGCTTGTAATCAATCCCAGCTACTCAGGAGGCTGAGGCATGAGATTCACTTCAACCCGGAAGGCAGAGGTGATCGCGCCACTGCACTCCAGCCTGGGCGATAGAGCGAGACTCTGTTTTAGAAAAAAAAAAAAAAAAATTCTGAGCCTATGCCTCCAGAATAGCCATCCACTCAATGGGCTGATAGGAGAATGTCAGGTTACAGGACCAGATTCCTGGGCTCCACTCCAGACCTGCTAAATCAGCCCATCTGCTGAGGTTTTCATGCCTCTGGTGATGGAGAGCTCACTCCCTCAGGAAATCCTCCCATCTTTGCACAGTTCCAGCTCATCCAATATGTGCCCTGCTGCCCAGAGATAACCCTACAGGCGCTGGGAGGTCAGGGCACAGCCTTCCACAATTTCCTCAGTGTTGGCCTTTCCTGCGGGGAGAAGAGGGACCCTGAGGACAGGCCCTGAAGCCCTCTGGCTTCCCTCTTGGCAGCAGAGCCCCATCTTCACCATTAACACCTTTTTCCTCTTTCACTTTTTAACTGAGGTATAATATACATACAGTGAAGCTCCTGGAGCCCTTCCTGGTCACCACTCCTATAGAGTAGCTTTTCCTGTTCTTGAATTTCACATAAATGAAATACAGTAATATGCTCTTTTGTGCCTGGTTTCTTTTACCCAGCATTATGTCCATGAGCTGCATTCATTTTGTCGTGTATAACTGAGGTTTGTTCTTTTGCAGTGCTGTACAGTATCCCATTGTGTGAACAGACTGCAGTTTATCAATTGATCCAACATTTGTTTCCAGTTTTTGCTATTACAAACAAAGCCACTCTGCACATTCTTGATTGTGTCTTTTGATGGACGGAAGCACTCATTTGGGCATCTACCTAGGAGCGGAATTGCTGGGTTATAGTGTTGGCAGTGTTTGGCCACGGTAGAAACCAGCTGATGGTCTTTCAAGGTAGTTGTACCATTTTACCTTCTCATCAGCAAAGTGTGGACATTCCAGGTGCTCCACACATCGCCAACCTTGTTTTTCTTTAACTTTGGTTTTTTTGTCTTTAAGCATTCAGATGGGTGCGTAGTTGTACCTTATTGTGTTTTGTTTTTGTTTTTGTTTTTTGTTTTGAGACAGAGTCTCACTCACTCTCTCACCTGGGCTGGAGTGCAGTGGCATGATCTTGGCTCACTGCAGCCTCCACCTCCTGGGTTCAAGGGTTTCTCCTGCCTCAGCCTCCTGAGTAGCTGGGATGACAGGCGTGCACCACCATGCCTGGCTAATTTTTGTGTTTTTAGTAGAGACGGGGTTTCACCATGTTGGCCATGCTGGTCTCAAACTCCTGACCTCAAGTAATTCACACACCTCGGCCTCCCAAAGTGCTGGGTTTACAGGCGTGAGCCACCGCGCCCGGCCGCTCATTGTGTTTTAAGTTGCCCTTCCCTGATAAGTAGTAACAAAAGTAGCCTCGCTTCGTGTGCTTCTTGGCCACTGGGATATTCTCTTTTGTGAAGTGCCTGTTCGAGGCTTTTGCTCATTTGAATAAGGGGGTAGTTTGTCTCTTACGTATTGATTTACAGAAGCTTTGAAATATGTTCTGTAAAGAGTCCATTGGCAGGTGTATGTGTTGGGAGGATTTTCTCCCAGTCTGTGGCTTGCCTTTTAACTCTGGTGTGGTTTGATGAACTGAAGTTCCTAGTTTTAGTGCCTTACACACGTTTCCTTTTTGGTTAGTGCCTTTTCCATCCTGTTTAAGAGATCTCGGCCAACGCCGAGTCTGGACAGGCTAATTGGTGGGTGGCCATGGGCAGAGCTAAGTGCTCAGTTTCTGGAGCCTGAGGGTCTGGGTTTGAACTAATTCCTGCCACTCTCATGCAAACCTCTTCACCCGTCTGAGCCTCAGTTTCTCCATCTGGAAAATGGAGATACTGCCTCATAGCACTGTTGGGAACAGAAATGAGCTGACACATGGAAGATCTTGGTCAGCCTCCACAGTGATGGTTTTTTCACTCTTCAGAGCCTGATCCTGACTCTTGGGGATTCAGACAGTCCCCTTAAAGGACATGTGGTCAGTTGCTTCCCCCAGCCGGGCTGAGGCATCCCCTTCCCCTGGGCAGCTGGCAGAAACACCAACCCCCAACTCTCCAGCCTCATCCGGATTCTTTTTTTTTTTTTTTTTTTTTTTTTGAGCCCGAATCTCACTCTGTTGCCCAGGCTGGAGTGCAGTGGCGCGATCTTGGCTCTCTGCAACCTCCGCCTCCCTGGTTCAAGTGATTCTCCTGCCTCAGCCTCCTGAGTAGCTAGGATTATAGGTGTCTGCCACTACGCCCAGCTAATTTTTGCATTTTTAGTAGAGACGGGGTTTCGCCATATTGTCCACCCACCTTGGCCTCCCAGAGTGCTGGGATTACAGGCGTGAGCCATGGCGCCCAGCCTCCCAGCCTGATTCTTGGTCTCGGTGGGTCCAGGGAATCTGCTTCAAGTCCCCGGCACCCCAGGTGTTTAGTGCCCTGCTAGCATGGGAACCTCTAATCTGATCCAGCTGCTCATCTGACAGAGGAAGGCACAGGCCCAGAGAAGGGAAAGGGGCTGCTCAGAGACCGAGGCACAGTCTCTCCCCAGCCCCCGTGTGCCCTCCCTCCAACCTCACCTCTGTGCCCTGCCCCTGCCCTACATGGAGCGTAAGCAGCCCCCCTTGCTGTGTTGCAGTGGGGACGCCCTACTACATGTCACCGGAGAGGATCCATGAGAACGGCTACAACTTCAAGTCCGACATCTGGTCCCTGGGCTGTCTGCTGTACGAGGTGAGTCTCTGCCCACGGCTCAGCAGCATTTGGTGGGACATGCGTGGGGAGTGCCCAGTTAGGACAGGGCTCACCCTACCAGCTCAGGGTTGGAACCCAGGAATGTCACATCTACCTGAGGCATCGGTACCACCAGGGCCCTGTCCTTCACCCTCCTCAGCCCCACATGGGGCCTGGTCTGCAGGGCCAGGCTGGCGGAGGCTGTTAGGGGGTGGACAGCAGTGAGCGGGGTCCGGGAAGGGAAGACAGAGGGAGCACAGGCCAGGCATCTGATCCCCAGCTGCCCCTGCCCCCATCGTCCTGGTAACCACATTAACACACCGGCGATTCTGTTCATCGTTTATTATGGGTCAGGCCCCGTGCAGGGCACCCGGGGTCAGGAGAGGAGTCAGACTTGCCTCATGCCCCTGAATCGCTCTCCACTGACAGGTGGCCACCCCCTCCAGGCCCAGAAATGTGGGTCTCCCTAAAGACCACCACCTCTCCCCTGAGCTGTGAAATGGAGCTAGGGGATGGCCACTTCCAGACCTGGTGGCCTGCCTGGACAAAGGGACAGGAACATTTCTGAGTTTCGGTGAACCCAGACGTGAGACAATAAGAATAAATGGAAGCCCCCCACCCATTTTATCCAGCCACACTGGGGCCCCAGGTGATGAGGGGTGTGGGGAGCGTGAGCCACTCTTGGCCATGAAGCTCTTGTAGCCGCTGGCAGGAAGGAGGCCTAAGCTCTCCGGTGTCCAGGTTGGCAGCCACACAAGCTCCCCCCGCCCCTAGACCACTAAAGGCTGGGTGGCTCCGGGATTCCATCCACCTGGCTGAGCCCCTCCGCATCTATAAGATGGGAACAGGACCACCTGTCTTACATTGTCCTCAGTCCTGATAAATGACAGATAGGAAAGGGCTCTGGAAACTCCCCCCCAGGCTGTTAGACACCAAGCCTGGCTTAGTTTTACAGTTGGAACCCTGATTGTTTTTCTGCTTTCCCTGGAGCTGACTTGAGCAGATGTGGGGTCTGGCTTGGAGCTGACGCACTGAAAGAACTTCAGTCTCAGCTGCTGTGGCTGGTGACAGTCCACAGCAGTGATGCTCAGGACAGTGTGTCCAGGGCCTGCCTCGAGTGCTGCGCAGTTGTCCACAGAGCCTGATTGCTCTGTCCCCTTGGGATCATCGACTCTGAGGCTGACCTCACAGCCCTTGTGCATGAACTTGAGGGCTACGCTGCCCACCGCTGGGCCACGTGGGACCCGTGGCCGCTCTCATGGCCAGGGTCTTGTGGCCAGGGTCTTTCGGTGGTGAGATTTCCCCTCCCCACATTACAGATTGAGACTATGAGTTCAAAACTCTGATCTGTTTGCAGGGTTTAAACTTCACAGCATCTTTTGTTTTTTTGAGACATAGTCTCACTCTGTCGCCCGGGGTTGGAGGGCAGTGGCGCAATCTCGGCTCACTGCAGCCTCCACCTCCCAGGTTCAAGCAATTATCCTGCCTTAGTCTCCCAAGTAGCTGGGACTACAGACGCCCGCCACCCCACCCGGCAAATTTTCGTATTTTTTGGTAGAGACGGGGTTTCACCATGTTAGCCAGGCTGGCAGCATCTTTCTTTATAAGCCAGTGACCTGCTATATTTCATTTTAACAGACTGGCTGGAGGTGTGGTCCTTGTAGAACTGGTGCTTGGGACCCCTTCTCCCGGGGCTTAGCAGATGCGGGTGACAAGAAGGTGGGACCCCTTCTCCTGGGGCTTAACATGCAGGTGACAAGAGGGTGGGACGCCTTCTCCCGGGGCTCAGCAGATGCGGGTGACAAGAGGGTCTGTGGGTGAGTCTGGCCCTGACAGAGCTGGGAAGCAGGCCAGGTGCTCTTTCCAGGACTCCACAGGGCATCGGTTGAGGAGGAGCTCTTTGAATGAGGACCTAGCTGGAGCAGCCGTGGCGAGTGTGTAGTGGATGGGAGAGGGCCCCACAGGTGGAAGGGGGACAAGCCATTTGTCCTCCCTGCCTCCGTCTCTCCTGGGTGGGTTGGGGTGGCTAGTGTGGAGCAGGGTGTGTGGGTGAGCTTGGGGGAGGGCAGTGGATGTAGGAGAGAATTTGGAGGGAAGTCAGTGTCTTTAGCCACAGGAGATAAGACATGTAAGTCCAAACTCTTCTGAGACAGGAGGAAACCTGCTGGTGTAGGGCCCTGTGTGCCTGCACATTCTGAACTGCCCCTGGGAGGGTGCGTGCCTGTTGTTTTACGGAGAAGATGTTAAATCCAGGTGGGGAAAGCCCTGCGTGAGGAGACTTGCTGAGTGGCACAGAGCCACCGTGCTGCTGGTGTGTGTCCCCCAGGAGGAGTCATGAGTTCCAGTCTCTCTGGGACTCCTCTAAGTCTAGGCACTTACGCAGGTGGCCACTCTGGCCACCAAGGTCGCTGAGGCTAGCAGTAGAGTCACGCCCATGTCACCTACTAACCTGGCTGTCCCTGGGCTCAGGGCTCCAGGGTCACCACCCTGCCCCCACCTGCCCTAGGGTCTGAGGAGGGGATGCAGACCCACCTGTAAGTGGGCATCGTTCACCCGGTGTCAGATCCTGAGGGGCGGAGACGGCGTTCTAGGTCTCCCAAGGCCCGGGCAAATGCCCGCAGCATAATGGACGGTCGGGGAGCACAATTTTGAATTAGAGCACGTTTCTGTGTGTAGGCAGCTCACTTACCAACTCACTTTCATCCAAATCCCAGCTCCAGGGCCCACCCACGGAAGGATCCAGGCAAGTCGGCCCCTCCCGGGTGGGCTTCAGGTGTCCCATATGTAGAATGAATTCCCAGCCCACCTTGTCATAGTGAGGAAGGAATGAGGCCCTGGGGTGAGGCGCCCGAGTCAGAGAAGGCCCTCGGGCCTGTCTACCAGCCGCAGGCCAAGCACGGGCACTTCTGCCTGCCTCCGGCACGAGGCTCCTGCAGCTTGCCACATTTCCCTTTTTGCTTGGGCCAGCGGGAAGCCAAAGTGCAGCCCAGCCTCAGTCCCCGAGGAGGCTCCGCTTTGTCCTGCTTTCCTCATGTGTCTCGTCCCTGGGTCAGATGGCTTTTTGTTTCTTTTTCCATTCTGCTTTGTGTTTTTGTAAGCTGCTTCCTGTCTCCCATGAACCATGGGCTCCCAACACATAAACACACACACAGCACATGAACACACACACAGGCTGGCCAGGCTGACAGAGCTGTGCCCACTTCCCCAGGGCTGGGGCCAGGAGGCCAGCAGCTGGCTCACTCTGCCTGTGCCAGGCTCTCCACTCGAGAACCAGCCCTGTGGTTCCCAGCCCCGTTCCCTGCCTCAGTCTTTGTGTCGGTTCTGCAGAGGCAGGCACAGCCCATCCTGTGCCAGGCCTCACTGAATTCTGGGTCAGGCAGTCCTCCTCCAAGTCCTCATTTGTGGGCACCTAAATGTGCATCTCACGAGGCAGTCCCGCCTTTGTGGCTCCCTGGCATTGAGGCTCGGGTTACGCCGAGCTGACTCATTTGTTGGAGTGAGTGGGGCTGTGCGGCTCGCAGCTGGGGGAGCTGGACCACAGCCGGGGGGCGGCGAGGAGATGGATCTCAGCCGGGGGGTGGTACGGGGGATGGATCGCAGCAAGGGGTGGTGCGGGGGGACAGATCGCAGCCAGGGGTGGATACCAGTAAGCAGTAGGAAGTGAATGAAACACAGCAGTCAAGCCTTCAGGGGATTGGCGTCCTCAGGGACGTCAGGCGCTGACCTAACCCTAGCAGCCCCGGCCTCACACAGCAGCAGGCTGCTGTGGCCACCCGTGGCCGGCCCATCCAGGGGTGATGGGGCAGGGGCTCTGTGCCAGGTGACCCCCTCCCCACTCCTGCAGCCCCGAAAGGAGAAGGGGAAGGGGAAGGTAAAGCAGGCGTTTCCCCAGCAGACAGGGAGGAGAGCCACATCTGAGCCCACGGCCGTGTAATTGGAGAGAGGCCTCCCGCAGTCACGCCCAGAGCCTCCCGCCCCACAGCCTGTGGTGTCTTCCAGGGGCACCAGCCTGAAGAGCTGTGACAAAGCCCCCCGCCCTCTCCGGACAACAGCTGAGGATCCTGCACAGGGCACATACCCAGGTCACCTGGGCCCTGGTGACAGACACAGACGGAGAAAACCTGCCCTTCCCCAAGCCCCAGTGCAGCCCGGAAGGCTCAAAAGCCCCTGTGCTCATCCCTGTGGCTGCAGTGACAGATGCCACCACGCCGACGGCTTCAAGCAACATAAGTTTACTCTCTTAGATCTCATGGATTCTGGAGGCCAGATGTCCAAAATCAGTCTCGCTGGGCTAAGTCAACGTGTCAGCGGGCAGGCGCCTTTTGGAGGTTCTGGGGGCGAATGTTTCCTTGTGTTTTCCATGGAAAATGGAGAGGCCACCCGCGGTCCTCGGTCCCCGCCTCATGTCACCACAGCCTCTGGTGTGCGTCAGCCTGGCATCTTCCCCTCTTCTGTGCCCTTCTCTCTTGGGCTCCCTCTCGTGAGGGCTCTTGTGGCTACGTTGGGGCCCACCTGGATAATGCCCCCATCTCAGGAGCCAACATTTAATCACAGCTGCAAAATCCTGTTTGCCCTATAAGGTGTCATTTACAAGTCCCAAAAATTCAGTGATGGACGTCTTTGGGGCCCACCATTGAGTCCCCCATACCCTCTCTCACACCTGGGCATCAGCTGTTACTGAGGACCTCCTGTGGCCACCAGAGTTGCTGGCGCTGACCCCAGCTATTGGGAGCCACCACAAAGCCCGGCACCTGGCCCTCGGGTGGGGCCCCAGCGGAGTGTCTTCAAGAGGCTGGAATCAGGAGCGCTGGCCCGAACATGGAGTGAATCATAAGACTCGCAGGCCAGGCGGTGGGGAGCCCCCGGTGGGAGCTGGAAGCAACAATGCCCGAGCTTGGGATATCGGAAGGTCGGGCTCTGTTCTCATTACCCAGATGCCCATGGAGGTGCCCAGCGGGCTGCCTGCTCTGCAAGACTGATTTTTATCTATGTGGGAGCTTAGCTGCAAGTACAGAGCTAGAGGAATTGGCTCATTCAGTGCCAGTCCCAGGATCCTCATAGGGGGCCTCCTCGCAGCAGCCTTGAGGAGCCCAGCTGGGACTGAGACCCAGCGAGACAACGGACTCAAGGGGAAGATCCACGGAGCCTTGGCCGGGACACTGCTTTGGAATCCTGCTCAGATGGCGGAGCGGCCTGGACGCCCCTCTGCGGTGGAGGAGCAGGGCTGCAGACCTCCTGGCCTCCAGTCACCCTTCAGTCTGGGACGTGCTCGAGAGACACTGGGTGACGAGATGGGTGTCTGAGGCCCTGACAGGCAGGAGTCAGATCCCCCTTGTCCCTCTGACATCTCAGATCACACACCAGCTTTTCTGAGCCCTCCCGGTGGGGGCCAGGGCCCACCTGCCCCTTTTTCTTTGGCTATATGTCACCCTGATAACACCAGAGAGAAGAGTTTGGCATTTGAGGAGCAGTGCTGAGAGCCATGGCCTCGGCAGTTCTAACGAGGCCCCAGACAGTGAGTCCTCTCTGTTTCGACCAGTCAGAGACTGGGTGGTCACTGGTAGAAGGAGATCTCGCCGTCCAGGGTAATCGTTCTAATCCCCGCAGCCCAGAGCTTCCTTCACAGCCCGTCGCCCTGATGAGGGTGGAAGGCCTGTGGCCGGCAGCGGACTGGGGGCAGGCTGGGGCGGATGGAGGAGGCCTGTTCCTGGGGAAGGCCGAGAGGGGTCCTCTGGCATAGCTCACTGCTGACCCCATTCAAAAGGGTTTTCTGAAACGATGTGGAGAAAGTGCTGGAAAGAGCAGAGACATGATCGGAAGTGGATGCCAGCTTGGGGGCTCAATGCTCCCCTCAGTGTTCTGGGGCCTTTGGAGTTCCCAGCAGCGAGGTTTATAAAATTCACATCAAATGGGCATGATCTGAAGTTGAAGATCGGCGGATTCCTCTCTCTGGGGTCAGCCACATGAAAAACCAGGGCCTGCGTTCACAGGACCAACACTCAAAATGTCCCTCCTATGTTGCACAGTAACAGTCCAGGAAAATCCACATTAATCCTCCAGCTGCAACTCGGGGCACCCAGATCACCCCAGGTGACTGTCCTGGAGTCTCAGCTGCTCTCTTTATGGCAACAGATGTCCTTTGAAAATGCCTGATGAACCCTTTGCACCCGAGAGTCTCGTTTTAATTCCTGGACATGCGTCACCCGGGTGGTGCCTTTGGCAGACTCCCAGCCCGCTCCCGGTCAGGTCAGCAGACCCCAAAATGGGCAGGGCCTCTGAATCCTCACACTTCCCTTGCCTGGCCAGACCCTCCCTGTAGCCCTCCTCCAAGGGTGGGTTTCAGGCTCCACATGGGTTCCCAGCCCTTCTCCGAGGGGCCCAAGCTCCCAGCCGCGGGAAGACAGAGGTGATGCCGTCCCTAAATACCCACCTGAAGGCACTTGGCCTGGCCTGGGCTCCTGGTCCCGAGGGTGCTGAACCTGGGGCTGAGGAAAGCCCACAGTCTCCAGGCTGCACTCAGCAGCCTGCAAGCCCCAAAGGCCTTTGCAGCCCCAAAGGCCACCTGCAAACCCAAGGATGGTGCCAGGCTCTGAAGCTCCTCCACGCCCTCCTGAAGGAGGCAGGCCCTTGGGGTCACCAGACCTGTTCATGGACCAACAGAGAATGGGGCAAGACCAGGAAAAACCCAAGCTGACGGGCACCATCAAACCCTGCCACCAAGGACTCCTCCCCGCTCAGCCTCTGGGGTGCAAGGCCAAGTGACGACAGTTCCCCAGGTATCCCAGGGCCCCTCGGTAGGAGCCCAGGAGCCCTTGGCCAAGGAGCCAGAGCAGGGTGGCCCTGGCAGCCTGGCCCCTCCGAGGGGGAACCGGGGCCAAACAGCAGGAGGGCACTCGCCCGACGGCACTTCACTAGCCAGAGGCATTGGGCCTCGGGGGGCGGTCCAGGAGGCAGTCAGCCACAGTGAGCTGGAGTGATGAGAAGCTCTTTCCCATTATGGGTTCATAATGGGGCCAGCGGGTGCCACGCTGGGCTGCTGTGCCACCGCCTCAGGGCCACTGTGGCCCCTGCACACCCCCTTGAGGAGTCCCCTGTGAGTGCTCTGAGTGGTGGGGCGGCCTGGCAGCACCCTGACAGCTGAGAACTCACAGGGGGCCACCGCCCCACAGGCCTTTCGCTCCCCCGTGGCTGTGGCCGGCCTTCAGGGCAGAACCGGTGCCGCAGGCCTCACCTCATCACAGGTGGTCATGGCCCCGCTGGTGGTGCCTCTTCCGTGTGCCAGCCCAAGCCTCGCCACAGGCCTGTGGGTAGGGCTGGCTGTGGAGCCAGGCGGTTCCCTCCAACAAGCTGCTGCGCACCTCTATCCAGGGGCAGGAGGCTGCCTCCCTCCCTCCAGAACCCCCTGCTCCCCCTGCCCTGATATCTGCAGCTGGCTTCCACAGGCAGCAGCTCTGCGAGGGGCTGGCGAGAACAGCCACAGTGAAATGCCTCACCCTTCTCCGGCCCACCCCACCCCAAAATGTCAGTCCACAGGTAAGGAAAGCTCCCTGAACATGTGGGGCACAGAGACCTGCCCCTGCGGGCATCTTGGAAATCGCGTTTTATGGAAGTAAGACCGTGCACTCGGCAACCTGCCACATGGAGCCTGGGTCCCCGGGCTGAGGTGGGAGCAAGGTGGTAATTGGCTCGCAGCATCCAGCTGCCCTTCTTTATTGCCTTTAAAGTTTTGTCACCGAAACTCTCGTGCCCACTTAATCCAGTGATAGAACCAGGGTGGTGTTGCGCCTGCTCCTCTGTTGAACCCCAGCATGCTCGGTGATTCGGGGGAGAAGTCCTGCTGGACTCGCCGCAGTCGGGACCAGAGAGAACCCATGCCCCAATCTGGAGCAGCCTCCTCCTCTCCAGTCCTTCTGAGCCTTGAGGCCGAAAGCTTATCTTCTCTGTCCCTGTCCTTTGCAGATGGCAGCCCTCCAGAGCCCCTTCTATGGAGATAAGATGAATCTCTTCTCCCTGTGCCAGAAGATCGAGCAGTGTGACTACCCCCCGCTCCCCGGGGAGCACTACTCTGAGAAGGTGAGTTTGCAGGAGCCGGAGGCCTCGCCAGCCCCGGGAGTCCACCGAGGCTTATGAGGGCCGCTCCAAAACACCACAGCTGTGGGGCTGAGGTTAGGCTCACTTTACATGGTGCAGAAAGGGAGCTTTCTGGAAAAGTGACTTGGAGAGGGGAAAGTAGGTGATTGCACTGAAGAAGGGGTTTCACCGTGCAGCTCCAGTGTGGGACCCCCAGGTAGGAACCAGTGGGACGTGGCCCTTGGCACACCTCCACCTGTTCAGCTCCCAACTCGGTGCTCCAGTGGGAGGCCCACTGCTGCAGGTCCCCAGGACAGGGTCTGTGCTGTGCCAGACATGGGAACAGATACAGGGGCAGGATGCAGCAGGCCTGGCGTCTCCATACCGCCGGTGGTGGCCATTCTGCTCCTATGACAGGAAACTACGGCCTGGTTCAGTCAGTGCTCGCGAAATGTCATGTGACCCCTATTTCTGTTCAAGGCAGGAGGACCGGTCAGTTTCCTCCTTCTGATGTAACAGACTTAACACCCTGGGCTTCTACTGTCAACATTTTACACTGGCTGCAGGAGCCGTGGACACAGCTCCGATGGGTCTGGCGTGGGGCTGTGCCAGTTACTAGGAATGTCTGAATATCTTCTTCCTCGACTCCATCACCGTGAAGATGGGACTAATAGATAATCTCCTTGGTGGAGAATCGTGAGAAGAAAGGACAGGTTTCCTGGCATAGCAGGGTCAAAAGTGTAGACACATGTTCACACACTCTCTGCACTGTTCCTAGGTGAGTCACCTAACCTCCCTGAGTCTGTTTCTTCACCTATACAATGGGGATAATATTAAATCTTCCACACAGGATCAGCATAAGGATTAAGGTAAGGCACCAGGCTAACACTGCCACCGCCATCCAAAGTAGCCAATGGATGGGGCCTGGCTCAGTCAGTGCTCACTAAATGTCATGTGACCCTTATTTCTGTTCAAGGTCAACGCTAGTGGGTGAGTCTGGGGCCTCCCCAGGCCCACCCCATAGGACCACAGGCCATCACCTTGCGATAATAACAGCTCATGTTCAGACTTCCTGAGTTGAATCTTCCCCTCACCCGTTTACCAATAAGGACCAGACAGACACAGGCAAGTTAAAAAGACTGGTGAGGCAGGATCTGAACCCAGACGTCCAGCCACGGAGCCGTAAGTTAAAAAGACCAGTGAGGCAGGATGTGAACCCAGACGCCCAGCCACGGAGCCATCCTGCTTCTTGATGGCATGTCTCTGGTGGCCCATCAGTTAGCTGGGGTGAGGCTCTGGAAGGAGTGCCTCTGCCCCGGCCAAGCTGCACAGGGCAGTTCTGGGTGCTCCGCTTGTGTCCAGGTGGGAGGCTCCTCGTGGGGCGCCTGTGCTGAGCCTGTGCTTGCTGGCGTTGCGGACTCCAGGGCTAGGGAAGCTCAAGTGTCGGGCGCTGCACGGTGCCCTTCTTCTCCTGGCTCCCAAGTTCTGACCTGCACCTTTGGAGGAAGTATTTCTGCTTCCCAGTGGGAGAAAACACAAGTTGCATCTCTTTACAAAGTTAATAGTTGCCATTTGCTTTTTCCTTTCTCATCTTCTGAATTCAGACTTGTGTATGATTCGGAAGCTTGAAGCTGTGCAGGTGGAGCTGGTGACAACTCTGTGCTTTGGCTGTCAGTGTAGAAATGGGAGCCGCCCTCTCTGCTTCAGTTATGAGGCTGAAATGAACATTGAAGCCCCTGTCCCAAGTCAGCCCTTTCCTGGCCACGAGCCCCCACTCCCTGGAGCACTGGCTCCCTCTGGGCCCCGTGCTTAGGAGTGAGAGGTGGTGCTCAGGAGCCCCTCAGCACACCCTATTTTAAAGTTATATCACCGCTTAGAAATGAAAATAAGACACTTTAACTTTTCTCTTGAATTCTGAAAATTTCAAACATGCACTTATTGCCAGCTGTGCGTGTACTTCATAAATTAGTTCAGGTCACAGACACTTCACCTGAATCTGGTTTTCTTGGGTTTATTTTAACCTGTCAGAGGCCAACCACAGGTACCTTCCCCCAAATATTGTAAGGTTCAGAAAACAGCTGTCTCGTCCATAGGCGACCTCAGACTGCAGGAGTGGCCTAGCAGGCTGCAGGCCCCGTGTCACCTGGGCTTCTCGGTTGCAAGGCATGCACACAGGTGCGAGGGGATACCCTAAGGCTCTGCGGCCCAGGGAGAAAATGCCCCATTAGCTGAGAGGAGCCCTAGTCTACAGGAAGCCCAGGCCCCACCCCTCAGCCTAAGGGGCCTGCACAGCAGTAGCCCCCGGGCCTCCAGAACGTCCCGTGGGCCCTTCCCAGACTCCCTGAGTGTGGCCACTGAGACCACCAGAGCCCCCTCTGGTTCAGGACCACCCAGCTTCCTGCTGCTGCTGCTGCGGCTGCTGCGGCCTGCGGGGCTGGCCACCCCTCCAGCAGCAGGTATTTAAATGAAAACCAATGGCTGTGAGCCCGTGATGCGGGGTAAGATGTAGGCATTTTAAGGTCATTATTTTAATTACCATTAAAATAATTGGCACTCCGGCTATCAGAAGAACGGAGGCGATCAGAGGCGCAAGGCGCCCCTCCCCCACCTCGGGGCGGGAGCAGCCTTCAGTGCCTGTATAATTAAAAGCTCCGTCTTTCATGAGCACAATAAAGGGGCCGGGGGTGGGCAGACTGCAGCCCTGCTGCATGTTAATGCGTTTATTATGATCAATAAGCCCTTGCCTTGAGTTTTGTCCTCTGGTTTGGGCATCTGCGTGACTGACAGCAGACTCAAACACACACACACGCACGCACGCACGCACACACACACACACTTGCCCAATGGTGTGGACAGCTACAAGTTCAAAATTATTTGGAGGTTAACCATTCTTAGGGTCTCAAAGCACAGCCTTTGGGACTAGACAGGCCTAGGAGGGGTACTGGCTAGCCCTTGGGAGCCATGCGGCTGCTCACTCCTTACTTGCCCCAGCTAAACACCGTTCTTCAGCTCTAACGGGGACAACGGGACCGTCTAGTTGCTCTGAGGATGAAGTGCCTTCATGCAGACAGACTGTGGAGTGCGGAGCCTCAGTAAGGCTGCTTTCTTGAGAATAACACACCGTTCTCTTCCCTGCAGTTACGAGAACTGGTCAGCATGTGCATCTACCCTGACCCCGACCAGAGACCTGACATCGGATACGTGCACCAGGTGGCCAAGCAGATGCACGTCTGGATGTCCAGCACCTGAGCGTGGATGCACCGTGCCTTATCAAAGCCAGCACCACTTTGCCTTACTTGAGTCGTCCTTCCCTTCAAGTGGCCACCTGGTAGCCTAGAACAGCTAAGACCACAGGATTCGGCAGGTTCCCCAAAAGGCTTGCCCAGCCTTACAGCAGATGCTGAAGGCAGAGCAGCTGAGGGAGGGGCACTGGCCACATGTCACTGATGGTCAAATTCCAAAGTCCTTTCTTTATACTGTTGTGGACAATCTCAGCTAGGTTAAATAAGGGCAGGTGGTTCAGCGAGCCACGGCAGCCCCCTGTATCTGGATTGTAATGTGAATCTTTAGGGTAATTCCTCCAGTGACCTGTCAAGGCTTATGCTAACAAACAGGAGACTTGCAGGAGACCGTGTGATTTGTGTAGTGAGCCTTTGAGAATGGTTAGTACCGAGTTCAGTTTAGTTCTTAGTATCTTTTCAATCAAGCTGTGTGCTTAATTTACTCTGTTGTAAAGGGATAAAGTGGAAATCATTTTTTTCCGTGGAGTGGTGATTCTGCTAACATTTGTATCTACATTTTATAACTTGGTGAGTGACAATGAGAGCCCTGCACCTGTCCAGAGCGTCACAGGCAAAAGGCATCAGGAAGCAGGAGCAGCATCTTCCTGGCAGCCAGGCTGGGCCGTCTTCTCCTGGACACCTGCTGTGTACCAGGAACTTCGTCACCTCCTTGAATGCTGGCGGTTCACTTCATGATCGGTGTTAAGCATTTTCCTCCATGGGAAGGAAGCATGGGATATAAAAAAGCTAAGGGCTGTCCTTTACAAATTCTGGTTCTGCAACTGCCTAGCGTGACTTTGGGCTTGGGCAAGTTTCTTAGCCGTTCTGAGCCTTCATTTCCTCATCTGCACAATGAGATTAATAGTACCTAGCTACCTTCAGGATTGCTGACAGAATTTGAAATAAAATATGCAAGTTAGCTAATACAAAGTAGATAATCCAAAAATGGTAGCCACTCACCCTTCGCCAACTGAAGTCCATGGACCACGGAAGTCGAGAATTAATGTACACCTGTATCATGTGTAGGAAACCAGAAATGTGTTCCTTATTTCTTGTTCCCAAACAGGATTAACTGTGAAGACTAATTTATAAATGTGAACCTAAGAAAACTCCAGCTCTGAAGGAAATCATTTGAATTTTGTTTTTGTACGTAAAGTTAACCTTCCAGTTGTCTGAGCTGTCGTCACTGACTTCATGACAGTCTGGCCCTCCAGAAAAGAGCAGCGTTGGCATCGGGCAGGTGATTCCTGACACCTGCTGCCTGCAGGCATTCACTGACCAGGCCTTTCCTGGAGGAAACACCCAGGGCCAGGCGGCTGCTGTTTCCGCGCGTGGACTCGGATCTGCTGTGACACCGTCGGCCCGACAGTCTCTCCACATGCAGCCTTTCCTCTGTACTTTTCTCCATAGTTGAAATAAAACAGGGTGACTGGGAGTTACTTAGAATTCATGAAGATTTTAAAATGGCTTTGGAGATTCTGCTTTTAAACCAGTAGATCCAAAACTTAAACAGCGTCTGCAGCACAATTTCTTGAGGAACCTTGAAAAACACAACTTCCCAGGCCCCATTCAGTAATCCCAGGATTTCTTTAAGCTCCTCAAATAATTTTGATAACTCATCAGCCGAGTTTCTGCCCTCATGAGGTAATTCCATTTTTCTCCCCAGCCTGCTCCTGGCAGCTGTAACACAGGAGCTGGCCTGAGAGCACATTCACCCTGGAATGTTCTCTCCACAGAACAATCAAGTCCCTGTCGCCTGCCTAGTGCTTACCACTGAAGATTTTTCTGATTCCAGACCAACTTTTTGCCAATATTCTGCTTCCAGCTCTCTGAGCCCCTGCCGTGTCTCCCCAACACTGCCAGCCCCAGCACGCAATCAACCTACTTTGTGCATGCCATCCGCTTTCCACACTGTGAGAACAACCTGCCCAATTGGACCCTCTGGAGGCGCATGATCTCAGCCACTCACCAGGCCTGAGTGTTTGTGAAATGATCATGTGCTACTTACTACAAAACCGTAACCCCAAAACATTCCTTTTATTTGTGTGAAGCCGGCCAAAGTGAGGTCCACCCACCTTCACACAGCTCTGGCGGTGCACCTGCTCACCTTCTCTTGGTTCTCAGAACTGAGCTGGGCTTGAGAACTCAGCTTTGGCTTTGCCATTTCTTTCCTACTTGGCTGCTGAGGTGGAGGCTGTGCTGCACTTTTATCACCCCATTTCAAAACCCAACCAAACCTGAGGCCACCCCGAACAAAGTCAGCCAGCAAAAAGGGTAGGTATCGATTGATGTTCACCCACCTGAAGCCTCAAGGGAGTCCACTCTGACTTCTGACAGCAGACGGAACCTATCTGTCCCCAGGAGGGGCGCATGGCTCCTACGCTCTCCTGAGCCTAGGCCAGTGCTCGAGGAGGATCAGCACCCTGAAGGGCCAGGCCAATGGCCTTAGCAGCCCCCGACTGCCCCCAAAAACACCACACAGTGCCCGGACCTCAGCTGCCCAATTTGGTTTTTGTTTTTTATTGAGTTTCATTCAGCAAACACTAGCCACATGAATGTCTTACTGGGCATCAATGCCCACCCTCTTCCAGAACCGCAGCCAGCCACCCACTGATGCCATTCAGGAAGTGTCCATTGTTTGGACTGTTTCTTCCAGCACCTCAATCTCCAGAGGAGTGATTTTCTCAGTGAGGACTGCAGTAGTCCCTTTCTCACACCTGTACCGGCCAAGCCTAGTAAGAGAAAAACAAAAACACAGTTAGGATTCTCCTCAAGGTGCCAGAGGGCAGGAGGCAGTGAAAATAAATATTCAGGCGAGGCAGTGAGCAGGCTGGACCGGAATCTTGGCTCTCCCGATCCCAGCTCTGTGATCTTGGGGGATTCAACTTCCTCAGTTCACAAGTGCTGCAAAATGGAGGTGCCTGGGAGGCAGAGTGTCGTCAGTGAACACGGCACCTGGCCCTTGGTGGACACGTGACTCTCCCCCCACCCCACCATCCCCAGCAAGTGCTGGGAAGCACTTGGTCCCTTGACATTAATCTTCAACCTCCCTACAGTACCGTTCAGAGACAGCAGGAAGCAAATCCCATCATTACACAAGCGAAGGGCATGACTGCTCTTCCGTGCAGCAACAAGAATGACTTAACTGTTACCTTAGACACTGTACAAACATCTGGAAGCATAAACAGTGTAAAAAAAATGTGCAGCCAGACTCTGGGCTTGTCATTTCAGACCACTCTCAAGTCTCAAGAAAAGTTAACTGTCCCTTTCAAGGACACGGTGGGTCCCCACTAGGACACACCCAACACCTTCTTCCTGGAGTTAATCTGGCAGAGGTTTCTTTGAGCACCAGACCGTCTAGAAGATACATATTTGGGCTGTTAATGCTCACAGTGGGTCAGGAATTAGGATACTGTCAAATGGCAGCACACAACCAACTGTTCCTCTGCTCTAGCCCCAGCTCGGGTAATATCTCTGTCAAACTTGCTGTCCCTTCAGGAACTACCAGAAGGCTGCTGGCTGTGCCATGACCTTGTGCTCCAGGAACACCCATCCTCTCCCCTGGGCACATGGGCTAAAAGAGGGAGCAGGAAGCAGAACAAGGAGGGCAACTTCCACAGTTCTGCATCCAGGTCAGGAGTACGGTCAGCCCAGAGCGGCCTGCCTTTACTCTGCCAAGCCTCCCCCCACCCCCACTCTCTTAAAGAATCCAAGCAGAAGTACCTTTGAACAATGTGTCCCCACCCCATCGTTTGAGGACGCCTCTCATTCCTCACACGCTGGAACCTTGGTGGCAGCGTGCAGTCTTGGAGCCAAAGTCCCACGTGGCCTCTGTGTGCCTGACTCCTCTGAACCACCCCTCAGTGTCTCCGGGAGGCTTGGACACACAAGAGCCTCCTCGCCACTGTGGTGACAGTGCCCGATTTCGGCAGCACGCATTCAGAGCTTCCGCCTTACGTGCCAGTGGACTGCAAGACCGTGTGCTGGAGGGCTGCGAGCAGAGGAGGCAGCAGGGACTTGCCAGGCAAGGCCCACACTGGCGCAGGGCACGGGACGCTTCCTCAGGCCTATCGCCCTGCCCTCACCCTAGCATCCACCCTGGGAAGGGCTCCCCTAACTCAGGCAGTGCCCCCATATTCAGTCACTGGCAAAGAAGACAACAGGGAGAGTCCAGGGAGCTTGGACACTTGCTGCCCTTGGCCCCAGGACACCGATGGGGAGCAGGCTCCCTGCAGGTTACTGCACACCCACCACGCGCCCAGCACCTTCTGGATCACCTTGCTGATTTTTCACAAGCAGCCGCAAGGCGGTTTTCTTTCTGTTCTTGGGTGTTTAGCGCCTCTGTTTACAAGCGGAGCAGCCCACGTCCCAGGAAGTAGGATGTGGCACTGCTGCACTCCCTGTGGATGAGGACTCCTGTGCTCAGCACAGGTTCCCTAGGCAACCACTTCTCACTGGCCCAAACGTGGCTTTCAGAGTCCTCGCCCAGGACCCTGTCCAGCCTGAATGGTGTAACCATTCCCTACCCCATCACCGCTTCACCATGGACTTGCTCAAATCACGCATCTTGCAAAATAACCAGCGAAGCAGGCTACATGGAGTACTTGGCTCCTGCCTACCTGGAGCTGGGCAAAGCCCGGTTCCCCAACACAGCTCTGGGCCTGAAAGGTGGCTTGCCTTCCTGCTAAAGGCCCGAGGGACTTCGTGGGCTCATTAGAGGTCATCTGGTTTAGCTCCATTTCCAAGACAGACTGATTTGCTGGAAGCCACCAAGCCAGCCACCAACACTCCCCAACCCCAGTGCCAGAGCTCTCTGGCGCCGTGCTGCCCCACCCCATCAAGAGCCCACTGAGCTTCAGCAAGGTTGAGTGCAGCCCACAGTGAATACCTGCTGGTTCTGAACGTTCCATTCCTTCCTTGTGAATTACTCCTGATGTGGAGTTGTGTGTGCAGTGGGAGATGGAAGCAAGCCTGCAGAAGGTGGTGCTCACTTCCTCTGGGCTAGCCAGGGAGCTGGGTGGGAGCCGTAGTTGATAAATGCCCTGTGCTGCACCCAGATGCTGCAGCTGGAAGCAGCACTCAGGGAGCCCATCCTGAGCTGCTCAGGCTCCCAGAAGAGGTCAGGAGCCACAGGACGGTCAAGCAGCCGGACAATCACGAGACACTACAAACGAGCTGCTCCTCTGACACATGCTAGCCACCAGGTTTGGAAACCTTCCAGTTCTGCTCAGCAAATCAACTAGAACCTTCTCCCACTGCTCTGAGTCTGGGCTGCACCACTGAGCCGAGGGGCCCACTCGGCATGTAGCTCAGGCTCAACGGCACAACTCCCTGTAGCACAGCACACACACACTAGCTCCCAAGGCCACCTCTGGGAGGCTGTTAGCATTGCTGACTTACACCCAGTTAGGAATCTCGGGGCACTCTGAGGGAAAGTGCTGGAGCTGCCCTGAAAAATGCACCTTCTCACAGAAATCGGGGGATTCTTTAAGACACTTGAGAAAGGACAGCAGATGATCCAAACCTCTCCACCCCACCTCCCCGCCTAGGGCTCTTTCCTGGGCCACCCTCCACCTCTCCCATCAAATTAAATCACTTTCCTACACCTGACAGCAGCCCACTGTCATAAAGCAAGTAACAAGCCGAAGGTCTGTGTGGGAGGCTGATTTGGGAACACTGGATGCACTTAATGTGGAAAGAACCAGGAACACTCCGTCCAGATGCCATGGAGATACCAAGGGGGGCCACGACGCCAGGGGACCCAGGAAGAACTTCGTCTCCTTCACTCACCTGGTCCCCTTCTTGTTGGGCACTGTGTATGGGCGGAGAAAATCCAGCTTGTTCTTGCTGATGACGCAGAGGTCAATGTTGCTTCCGGAGCCCAGGTCGTTGAAGATGCCAGCTGCGATGGCTTCGCTCACCAGCTTCTTGGCTTCTTCCTCCTGAGAAACAGAATGGCAGCAATAATGTCCCCGGCCAATCAAGGGCCTGCTCTGACATCCGCAATGTACTTCCACTAGCAGTGCGCAAGACCTCCCGAGAGACAGGTGTTTTTAATGCCCATCTCACAGATGAGGAAAAGATCTCAAAGTACCTTGATGACTTACCCAAAGTTCCCGACCCCGGCCTTTAAAACTCTTTATGCATGCACCCGCCTCTTGACCACATTTGACAATCACCACAAAACGATGGGCTGACAGTTACTAGAGGGTTAGTAACTTACCTTGAAAAGGGCCAGGTAGTAAATATTTTAGGCTTTGTAGCCAAAAGTCTACCACACCTACTCAACTCCGTCACGCTAGCACAAAACAGCCACACACAAATACATTAAAAAATGGGTACAACTGTGTTCCAATAAAACTCTATTAGCAACAGGCAGTGGGTCAGCTCTGGGCCACTGACTGCAGTTTACTAACCAACCCCTGATCAAGAATGTCCAACAATAGCTGAAAGTTACTTGAGAAAGTCAGCACTGTAGGGAGAAGAAACTAACACCAAAACACAAGCCAGTAGTTCTGGGGAAATGCTGGCAAACCAAGGGCGGGACCTCTCGCCCAAAATAATCTGTCTCTCCTCCTAAGGAACCTATAAGTTCACTGAAGTAATCCATTACTTTGAATCACTCTCTCCTTTGCCCCACCTTTAAGCACAAATCCCCATCCCTAATAGTTACTGGTGAACAGATGGACTCATCCCTTTCTTATCCAAGAAGCTCTATCACATGCTATGTCCTATACCAGGAGCTAGGGCTGCAGAGGTGGATGAAGCCCCCAAATCCCTGCCTCCTAGGGGCTTACAGTCCAGCGGGGGCATCTGACCCAAGTAAGTACAGTGCAGGGTGAGGCTGGCTAAAGAGCACGTGAAAAGGAGCTGGGAACACAGCTGGTCAGCAGAGCTTCAGGGAGGGCTGAAGGACAGGCTGCACACAAGGCACTCAGAAAACAGCAGTGAAACAGAAGGCAGGCAGCAACGGCAGTGGTACTGGATCTGGGGAACACCAAGTTCAAGCTCTATATACAAACGAGGACAAAAATGAACCAGGCTCCCTGAAAGCAGGAAATCTAACCTGTGCTACGGCGCCTTCCCAGTCCACGAGGGCGTGAGAGTACATACACATGCAAGTGCACTCCAGCACTCACCCAAGCAACACCCTTGGAGAACCCAGACTCCAGGCCCAAATCCAGCCTGAGACCCTCAAAGGGCAGATCCGCTAACCTCAAGTTTTCAGAAGATCTGAACCCATTCGGGGCTCCTGCTCCTCTGCCTGCCCCATGCCAGACCAGGATTCCAGTGACATAAGTGCCCTCCACAGACTCAGAAGGACAGAGAAGGTTCTGCTGGAAGTGGGCTTCTCAGCAAACCAGCAGATAGGGGTTCCTTTGATATTTATACCCCAGGTTTTCTCACTCTCACGTGACATCTATGTGGGGCCAGTGAAGCCAATTCTTCTTTTGTACATATGCAGTCCTGTAAGAATACATTCAAACAGGATCCGCTAATTAGGAATTTTCTCCTGGAATTCTCAACAGTCTATGGGGCCAGAAGCTTTCCACAAACCAGTGAAGGTGGTAGCAAAGAAAGCCTCTTAGATGAGGAGCTGGCAGCAGCTGCTATCTAGATAGACAGCAAAAACCAACCACTAATTCAGCAAACGCAACTTCATTCCTAACCGCTTCCCTTTAAATGGCCTTCGGTGTGTGTGTGCACATGGGCACACGTGTGGGGAGAATCATACTTATTCCCCTGTTGCCGGCCTACCACCTCTGCTCCCCCTTCTCTTCTCTACCATTTAACTATTTCCTCTGCTTTGTTTCTCATCACTGCTGCTGGTGTCTAGAGCCAGCCAGCAGTACCTGGCAGACATTGCAACCCTGCGGGCAGCGCTTAGGACTGCACATTTACCTTTCCCAAATGATCTGGGTAGATGGGGACAGGTGAAGACTTGGGGAAATGGAAATATACGAATGACATGAGACATGCATATCTAGTGTCAATCCATTCGACTGGGCACAGGACAGCAGACTGCTGACAGTGCTATGTAAGATTACGAGTGATCCTCTATTTTGCAAACAGTCTGTAAGTAACTGATAAAACTTTAAAATATGCAAATTTTAAAATTATATAGTTTGATTTACTCATCAAATTATCATGTATGCTGTTATTTAAGTATAAATAAAGGCTTTTTTAAATTGGGAAAATACATCTTTTAAATTCCTTTCCTCCCCACCAATTCTAGGGAAGATCATTCCTTAAGGAAGAAAATCTCGTCTCTCACTTTTTCCCCCCAGTCCCACCCCATGTCTCATATACATATGGCTGAAGATGTTAGGAGATGGAATGAAATTTAGATTTATGGAGCACCTATATGCTCACTAAATCAATCAATCAACATCTGTCAGCACTCTTAACATGCCAAGCACTGAGTTGGGCACTTTGATGATCATCATGTTCACCCCTGCCCCCAACCATCTTTTGATGTTGGTATGGTCAGAAACTCTGGCTGACAGTCAGTGACTTACACAAGGTCACACAGCTGGTAAACAAAAAACAGTAAAACAGGCCCATCAGGCCCCAGAGCCAGAAGGCCGCAGCACCACACCAACTTGCAAGTGACCTTCCTTGGGCCGGGGGCTCCTCAGCTAGTCCCTGACTCAAGGCCGTGTCATTCACGCCCCACCACCAAAGAGCCTTAAGACCTGGGCAAATTTCAGAGAAGGAGGATGCTGTTTGCCGGTTTCTCTCTGGGCCAACCAGCAGCTCCTCTGATGGTCACTCCCACTGGGGGTTGGAGGGCAGTGTTTCCCAAAATACCCAAGACTACCACTGCAAGGGCCTTCCTCATTCTCAACCAAGTTAGGGCAACATTTCTACAGTGCAACGCCAGATCAATATTAAGATCTAAGGTCTTATTTAACATATCCCTCCCTTAACACCCCAAACCCTCAAAATCGAAAGAGGGTGGAAATGACCAAAGGCTCTACTGTCCACCCACTATTTACACAGTTAATGTCTTTAACACATACCTATAGGGACCTACTATGTTCCAGGAACTGCTTCAATGTTGAATACTGTCTCTGACTACAGTATTTCCATACACAGAATTCTAGACACGTATGCAAATATGCTACTGGGCATATTCATACTGTGTTTTCTTTATAGTGGAATTTCACAATTAAACAACTTTTGTCTTTAACATGTGCTACCAAATATTTAAGAAAACTATCAAGAAAAACCACAAACTAAAGGCAAGAGGTGGGGAAAACACCACATTTGTATGTCTCCAGCCCACAATAAGCACAAGAAGCACTGTCTCTTCCTTTAGGATTAGTTCTTCGTAGGGAAACTGCACCTCCCTTTTCTGGAAGATGCAGAGTGACCTAGGGCCTGGGCAGCATCTGCCTGGGGACAGCTGCTACAGAGGGGCCTTGACAAGGGCCCTGCAGAGCCCATGACCCCAGCTGGTCAGGCCCAGGTGCGATGCTGTCTCCCACAGCCAGGGAGGCATCTGCCCCCAGCCAGCTGCCTATGCATTTATGTTGCAGGTCACAAGGGAACCTCAGTGTGGAGATGGGCGAGTAGGATTTACCCTCGTTACCAAAAAATGGCCCTCCAGGCTAACAGCACCTTCCTTTTGCTTTCAGACGCCAGCTAAAAGATCACCATGACCCTGATGATTAAACACCAGCTGGGGAACCCAGGTTCAAGGAGACATGGAGGTAGACAGAATGGGTTTGAATCCCCAGTCTACTACTTACTGCTGGGCAACCCTGGACAAGTCACTACACCTCTCTGAGTTTACTCTCCCGCTCTGTAATATAATGATAATAAATCCAACTTCACAAGATTACTAACAAATTAGAAATAAAGGCACAGAAAGCACCTGCTATAGTTTCTGGCACATAGCTACTGCTTAATAAATGGCAAGTTATTTAGTAAAGCAAGCCAGAGGGCTCCTAAAAACACAACTTCTCTCTAAGCAGCGACTGCCTATACCAAACCCCAGGCCAGGACAAGGAGGGCCAAACAAACCTGCTGACAAATCTTCACACAGTGCCATACAGAAGTTCCTATAATAATTAATCCAAGCAAAAAGCACACTCCCTAAAAGTTCAGAGAATATAAAAGGAACACTTCTTGCTTTATGGCTGCAAAGACCAAACTAACTGGGAATATCAGTCCCCCGGGCCACCCCTGCTTCTTAAATGAGATTACAATAAGAGTGATGTACTGTACTACAAGTCAGCTGTGACAAGCAGCACTTTATAGAGCTATCTGTTTGTCTCCATCACCGCATCGCACAATGTGTCCCTGGACTCCAATGTGCAGTTCCATTTACCGCTACATGACAAATGGGCAGCACTTGTAAAAGGCACAAAGAGGTCCACGTCGGCCACGTAATGGTCACCACAGCTGTACCCGAGTGCTTGAGGGGACAAAACAGACCCCCAAGTTCATTAAACTGACCAGTAATGGATCTTTCAAAAAGTGCCTTAGGAATCGTACAGAAAAGGCTAAAATAAATAACTCAGCATGGAAGGCTAATCTGAAATGGTGTTTGATAAATTATTTATAACACGGGCAATTGTCTGCATTTAATATTGGAGCTACTAGTAGCATCTTTAAAAGATGATTTATGTGTTGTAATGCTATTAAACTTTATATTGGCCCACTGCTAGCTATAAAGTCTGCTGAGATTTAGAGAATGAGTTTTAAACTGTCACTGCAACATCATAGGAGATGGAGACTGTATTAAATCTTTACTTTAAACCTGTTATCTAGAGAGTTGCATTTTGTAGATACTCACAAACTGATAGATTACCTCGGCATCCACTACAGTGCAGGTCCAAAATAGTACTGCCAAGAAACTTTTTCCGCATTATTCTTGTCTACAGCTACAATCGAATTTCTCTTCTCACTTAAGTGATTTTTAGATTGGGAATGTCACCAGAGAAAAATGTAGCTGTGCCAGCCAATAGGCACTCTGGACAGTTCGGCATCAAATTAATACTCTTTAAATACACTCTCTTCATTTGACTGTTCAGCTATGCATCTGAACACTGCTTTACTTACATTGGAGGCAGGCAAAATATTAAATATGCACTTGACTGAAAACCTAACAGACTATTTTATACACAGCTTTGGAATGTGAAAATTCATGTATATGGCAAGTCATCTGACATAACTGATTTGTAACTAAAATTTTTAAAATAATTTAAAAAGAAATACAATTGGTTATTTGCCGGCAAATATATTGTTTATGTAGCTGAAGAGCTGGCATAGGGGGCAGAAAACAAAGAGATACTCAGCCTTTTTCCTGAGGAACAGGGCTCCCCCAACTCTAAGGGTTTTCAGGGCAGCACCCAAGTGTCCCTTGCCTTCTGTGCCACCTCCATGCCAGGAGGAAGGGGTGCAGCTCTCCTGCCTTTGCTGGGGGAAACAAGAATGTGGATGGCATCACAGCGGAATCCTCACAACTTCCATCCATTTCCCTGTGTCTTGCTGAATCTATATTTAGTTCCATTAGTTCACAACCATTTGCTCCATTAACCACTAAGGATTTAACTCGTAAGAAGTGAGGCAGGGGAGGGTTGGGGAGATGCTGGCCAAAGGATACAACATCTCAGACAGAAGGAGTAAGTTCAAGAGATCCATTGTACAATACAGTGGTTATAGTTAATAACAATGTATTGTATTCTTGAAAAATAGCTAAGAAAGATTTAAGTGTTCTCACCACAAAAAAAAATTTGAGGTAATGCATGTTAATATATTAGCTTGACTTCGCCATTCCACAATGTACACAAATTTCAAAACATCATTTGCATATGGTAAGTATATACAGTTTTTATTGCCAAGCCAAATAATTTTTTTAAAAAGAAGGCAATCCAAATGCAGCTTGGAAAATCTTCATTATCTTTTGTCACTTTGATTTGAAATAGCAAAAAAATTCCATTCCTCTGATGATCTAGAGCAGAACAGATAAAAGTCTGGGTGTGATGAGAATTTGGACTCTAAAGAGAGACGATGAAAATTCTGAACGTCAGGGGGTCCGCCCTACACCTTCTCCATCTTTGTATCCCAGGGAACTAGCCTGGTGCTTGGCATGTAGGTCAACAAATGAAAAAACGAAACGTTCACTTCAAATGCATGCATGGCTCTGCCAAACTCAAAGACTCTGAAATCATGAGAGAGACCCCTACCAAATGGGGCAATTCCCAAACTGCACCAGTCCCAACTGGAGACCATTCAAAGACAAGCGCTTGAGAGGAAGAGGTCTGAACACGATGTGTTTGTTGGGGGCCTGCTGACAGGCTAAGGCTCTGACTCTGCCACTGATGTGGCCTGAAGACTCATTAATGGTTGATGGTTGAATACAATTGAAAGAGCTCAAAAAAGTGTTTGAAACAGTCTCCGTGAAAGCAGTATGCTCCCTGCACTGAGTCACAGACTTGACGTATCCCGTGTATAGCCACATATTTTACGGTAGAAAATTTTTTTTTTCCAGACTGGGCTGTGTGACAAGAGCAAAGGTGTCTAGAGTTTGGGGTCTGGCCTGAGCTTTCTGGATGAATACGCCTGCCTGTGTGAACACCTAGGAATTCAGCAGAGCTGAGCTGCAGCTGGTGCTGGGCATGCTTAGAGCCGGGAGTGAGCCAGTGACTGCATCTTTAAGGCCTAGCTGGTGTTGCCATTTCTTTCCTTGATAGCTTTTTTTTTTGGTACCAGGATCTGGGTGACACAAATAATGAAGGAAAAACTTGCTGTGGGTGCAGGAGTTTTAGGTGTTTTAAGTGGGAATGGGAAGGGGTGTTCATGTTCACGGAATTGCCAGCCAGGTCTGTCCTAGGTCACTGAGTGATGCCTGTCAGAACTCGCAGCCAGGAAGAGATGTCAGTGGCTGCATGGCCACAATGAGCTGGAAAAGGGTAGCCCAGAATGAAGACAGCCCTGGACAGCGGGTCACTCTCTGAGCCAAAGAGTGTCCTTCGTAAGTATGAGAATAATGCCTCTGTCCAAGGAATACAATGAGAGAAATGACCCCGACACAGCAATTTCACAAACAGGATGGTTAGCAAGTCCTAGGGTCGAAGAAAACAGGCAAGGGTATGAGAGAACTAACACCAGGCACCTGCCACACCCCCAGGTCTGAGCCAAACACTTGCATTATTTATTGAATTCCCAACTGCTGGTACAGATGAGGAAACTGGGGCTCTCAGAAAGGTTGGCTGATGCACTCAAAGGCACACGGCTGTGTACAAGCAGGAGAGTCGGGGATGCATGCTAGGTTAGTGCCTGGAACCACCAAAGCCTGTCTTCCTATCCCACCATTAGGAAAATCTGTGGCGGCCAAGTGGTTTTGCTGGAATCCGTGACAGTGTATGGAAGGAAAAATACCTAAGCTTCCAGAGGGAAAAGAACCAAAAGAGACAAGAACATATTGCTTTCCACAAGGAGAAGAAATCAATGTTCACAGCATATGTGTATACAAATATATATTTCCAAGGCTGCATTGAATCAAATGTAATCAGAGAAAAAAAAAAAAACAAGAAAGCCTGGGTTTAAAGAAAAGTGAGAAATATGCTCAACAATCCTCAAAATGAAAACCAGGCTGCGGCAGATACTAATAAGATCCTCATCACATTTCTCTCTCTGCAAAAACAACGTGGCCAGTGATAACTCTGGCAATAAACTCCTGGAGCCACTGAAAGGGCTATCACCTGAAAACAGAGAGAAATGAAGTGAATCTGTTCCATGGGTCACAACAAAGCAGCAGCCAGCACTAGAATTTCTCAGGATAAGGAGAGTAAGCAATGACAGAAATCCAGTCCTGTCAGAAGCAGAGACTGAAATCAGGGTCTGAGACCAGCAGAGGAGCCACGTTCCCACCTCCAACATCTGGATAGGACAAAACCACTGCTAGATGCTGGGCACATGTGGGAAGGCTATCACAGGCACTATGTTATATGACATGATCCTGCTTCCACAGCCTGACAAGGCCCAGGCAGAACCAGAAGGAGATCCAAGGAAGTACAGAGTGCTCTTGTTCTAGGAAGTTTAAAGATGGCCAAAATGAGGCAAATTTCAAATGATGCAAAACTCCTGCAAAATGGCCAGGTTAGCTTAGCTCAGCAAGCATGCACGAGTGGCCTGCTATGAACGCACCGCACACGCTGTGCTGAAACAATGGAGACAGGCCTGAACACAGAGCCTGCCCATGAGAATTGTGGAGCCCAGAAGGGGAAACAAGGAGATAATCTCATTACAATGAGGTAAGAGCTAGCTAGAGACAGGCCTGACAAAGGAGCCACAGATGGACACGGGTCTCGTGGGGTGCAGGTGATGGAGACTGGGCAGGGTCTTGTAATGTGAGTGTAAGGTAGCCAAGTCAAAGGGCAGACGTGTAGGCAGGAGGACAGCCGTGGACATGGGAAGGAGAAAGGCTGGTCGAGTAGGTAGTTCAGTGTGGCTGATTGCAGAGAACCTCACAGGCTATACAGACAGCCCACCCTTTATGCTAAGCAGCAGGCAGACATGAAAATTTCTACCTGGAAAATGATGTACAGTCATGCACCATGTAACATTTTGGACAACAACGGACTGCATATACAACAGTGGCCCCATAAAATTATCATGAAGCTAAAAGAACTCCTCCAGGCTGGCTATAGGGGCCCACACCTGTGACCCTGTAACACTGGGAGTCCTGAGCTCAGAAGCTCGAGACCAGCCTGGGCAACATAGTGAGACCCTGTCTCTATAAAATAAAAAAAATTAGCCAGGTGTGGTGATGTGCACCTGTAGTCTCAGCTACTTGGGAGGCTGAGGTGGGAGGATTACTTGAGCCTGGGAGGTTCAGGTTGCAGTGAGCTGTGATCGTGCCACCACACTCCAGTCTGGGAGACAGAGCAAGACCTTGTCTCAAAAAACGAGAGAGAAAGGAGAGAAAGAGAGAGAGATTACTATCACTTTCTACCTTCCAGTGAGGTAAGATGTGGACGCAGAAGACGGTGATACTGATGGCCCTGGCCCTGCAAAGGTCTACACCAATGTGTGTGTTTGTGCCTTAGTTTTTAACAAAACGTCTAAAAGGTAAAAAATAAAAATAAAAAAATTTTTTAATAGAAAAAAGCTTATAGGCCGGGCATGATGGCGCATGCCTGTAATCCCAGCACTTTGGGAGGCCAAAGCAGGAGCATCACCTGAGGTCAAGAGTTTGAGACCAGCCTGGCTAACATGGTGAAACCCCGTCTCTACTAAAAATACAAAAATTAGCTGGGCGTGGTGATGCGCGCCTGCTGTCCCAGCTACTGAGGAGGCTGAGGCAGGAGAATCGCTTGAACCTGGGAGGTGGAGGTTGCAGTGAGCTGAGATCATGTCCTGCACTCCAACCTGGGCAAGACTCTGGCTCAAAAAACAAAGTCTATAACAAAAGAGCTTACAGACTAAGGATATAAAGAAAAATATTTTGTACAGCTGTACAATGTGCTTGTGTTTTAAGTTAAGCATTGTAAGGGTCAAAAACTTTTAAAAATTTACAAACAAGTAAAAAGGTTACAGTAATTGCCGAAATTTTTGTGTGTGTAAATTTAGTGTAGCCTAAGTGTCCAGTGTTGATAAAGTCTACAGTAGTGTACAGTAACAGCCTAGGCCTTCACATTCACTCACCACCCACTCACTGACTCACCCACAGCAATTTCTAGTTTTGCAAGATCCATTCGTGGTAAGTGCCCTAGACAGATACACCATTTTTTATCTCTTATACTATACATTTACTGTACCTTTTCTCCATTTATATGTTTAGATACAGAGATACTTACTGTTGTGTTACAGCTGCTGACAGTATTCAGCACAGTAACATGCCGTACAGGCTTGTAGCCCAGCAGCAACAGGTTGCACCATAGTGTACAGATGTGCGGAAGGCCGGACCATCTAGGTGTGTGTAAGTACATCCTATGACATTCACGTGATGACAAAATCACCTAAGGATGCATTTCTCAGAATGTGTCCCCGTCGTTAAGCAACACATAACTGTAGTTCGACCTGTGCTTTTTGAAACGACGACAGGGAAGCCGTGAGGGAGGAAATGCCAAAGGCAGGAGACCGGAGAGGAGTTGATGATAATATTCTCAATGAGAGATGGTGGCGGGGAAGCAGGGCCAGGGAGGAGGATCAGCAGCAGAGCAGATGTGGGTGAGGAGGAAGCAGCAGCCAGGTGAAAGTGCAGGATGGAAAGATGTGGAGGGTGCCACCTGGACTTCTAGCCTCAGTCACAGGTGCTGACCACCCCTCTGAACAAACACAGCCTTTACACAAAGGCCTTTCATAACTTCTTGGCAATTATTTTTCTGGTGGTTGATGAGAAGACAATGGCTGACTTCTCATCAACCCACCCAAATAGAAATGATTCTATTTCCCCCCACTGCACCAGGAGGAGCTAACGCAGATACTTCTCCATGAGACCTCCAGGCACACGCGGTATTCGGATAAACTCTCTGTTACTTAGGTGGGAGGAGGGGGTCTCAAAAAGGCATAAGGAAACTTCAGGGCTCTGGAGCTGATGAATATAGTCACTATATTGACTGTGGTCATGGGGGACGGGGGAGGCAATGCTTGACAGAGGCAAAGAATTTGACAGAATACAGATATGAATCTAGTCCTGTTACTTACCAGCGGTGTGACCTCAGTGATAAAAGTCACTCCACATTTTTAAGTTCCAATTTCCCCATCTGCAAAGGAGGACCTAAAACCCCCAAGCACCAGGATGCTCATGAGGATTATACGAAGTGTCATGCCCAGGAGATGCTGGGCCACGGTGCCTGCAGTGCAGGAAATCCACAATGAATGCTAACTTCACCTGATCCTGCCCATCTCCAACGCTCACAAACACAATTACCAAGGCAAAAGGCTTCAGGGCAACTGATACGAACTTAGTACTTCTCTTTTTCAACCCCCATTTAAAAGCAAATAAGTTATGACAGCGGTCGTCATACTGCAAATGAAATTCAATATATTGCCATAAAATCTTTGTTCATATGCACATCTTCCATATAGAATTACCGCCATTTCGGTGAGAAGTGTAAGTACCACATTTTCATTTATTCTCTTTGACCAAAAATTATATTCTAAAAAGACGCAGAAAAAGAAGGCAGACTTACTGTGTGCAGGCTCTGTGCCAAGTACCTGATTCCACACATTTACCCAAACAACGCTTTAAGGTGCTTTGGTTTTTTCCACCCAAGAAAACAAAACCTCCAGTCTCCAAAAATACAAATGATACCATCAAGTCTTTAAGTAAATTTAATTTATAAATCACTTGCGGGTTTCTCTTTTTAAAGTACTTTACCTCTAAAATTATTTCACAGTTGCAAATAAATTGCTTAAATTATGCTACCCTAACATTCCAACACTCATCTGGCTTGTTACATGTGGTAAAATTAAACACCTCCTGATGAATTCCTCTACTACAGAATCTAGTCATCAAATCCCACGGCAAAGAACTATCAAATTCACTGCATCAAAACTACATCCAAACATTGACATTTCCCTAAAATACATGTAATAAAACCTCTCAGCAAACAGAATCAGTCAAATTATTTTCGGCCATCCCGTATGTCAATAAAAAAAGATATCATTTAATTTTCCCATCTGGCCATTTGTTGATTGTAAATCTTAACTGAAACCGACCAAGAAAGCAAAGGCACTTTAATTTTCTTTGAAAGTTTCAGGACAAGAGGTAGTCAGAGACTCAGAGAGTAAACTCTTGTTACACCTGATGAGCATTTTACAAACACGGTCCTCGTAATGATCCCTTCAAGTACCGACTTCAGTCCACTTCATGAGAGTGAGAGTTTTACATCTTACAAACTGGGGCTACAGGGGTTACACAAGAGGCAAAAATCAATCTTCCAACCCAGGCCTCTTCAGAGCCCACGCGTGCACGCTCCACCCAGCCCATTCTTACCGCGCTATCCCCTAATTCCATTCAGCTGAGTTAAAAGCCAGTGTATTTGTCAAGGAACCAAAGTTAATGAGTCTTTACGTCTTTTTAATATTCTGTTATCACCAAGGTTCTGATTCTAGAAAAACTACGTTCCAACATGACAGGGTGACAATGACGGCGAGAATGACCACATTCTACAGATAAAATATTCACTGCAAATATTTTTAAAAATCTGTACCACTAGGTGGAATTTTAAAATATCTATTTAGTACAACTTCCTATCATTTCTTGGTTTCTGCACAATTTCAGGGTTAGGGGAGGGTAGTATAAATTACCTAACAGACACCCACAAGTAACATTATCTGTTAAGGTTAAAACTTTAACTACCTTCCTGAGGTATGCTGCTGGGGTCTCATTACAGCAGGTAATCTCAAATTCCGCCATGCACAACACACTAAGTACCAGCATCTCCCAATTATACTGCAACGTAAATCTCAAAGGACATTTGAAAAGTCTACACAGCTCCTGCACCCACTGCCAAAACACAAGCACCTCTAATGGAACGTGGCAGCTTTCTAAACTAAATATTCACATGCAGGGACAGGGATGCTAAGCTCCGGCCTTACCTCACACTGAAGAGCGGATGCTAATTAAAAGGCCACACTGACTCGGGAAATGACCGCCTGGACAACTTTAAACACTGTCTGCCATTTCCCTTCCCAGCTGTCCCAACTTCCAGGACTGCACAACTAAGAGGCAGAGCAGGGGCCCCTGTGCCTCTGGACATAACATTCCTGTCCAGAATGGTCTCCTTCTCTTCTGCCTCCCTGTCCCACCTTTCCTCACGCCCCAAGACCAAAAGCAATTCAAGTGAGGAGTCACATGCAATTTGAGGCGGCCTTACAGTCCCCCCAGATAGAGTCCATCGGCTCCTCTTCCACCGCACCCCTACTGCCCACTGTGTGGGTACCGTTCTCGACTTTTCATGCCATAGTCCCTGCTTGTGGGCCTGTGCACCCCTCTAGGTTGTAAAGTCACTAAGAAAGGGACCATGTCTTAAAACCAGGCACAGGCCTGATCAACAAAACTCAAGGTGAATGGCATGCAAGCCCACCCTTCACATCTCTGAAGGACCACCGTCTATCAGCAGCTTACAGAGGGCTTAATGGCAACCCCAGTGGCAACACAGATCTCTTCTGGTGGCGCAGATGCCAAGAAACTTCCCCTACTACACTCTGCCTTTGCCAGTTTTGATGTGCCTTAGGAGTTTTTGAGAAAGAGCACCCTTTTTTTTTTTTTTTTTTTTTTAAAGCTTTCACAATAGCAGAAGGTATCCAGGGTATATTTGTTCCTACCATAATCATTTGGCTATTTTTAGAACTGTTTTTACTTCGGCTAAGCAAAACCTACACTTGATATAGGCTGTCATGGGAAAAAAAAAAAAAACCTGTCATAAAAGTAGTAATGGCTTTGAAATATCTCATCCAAGCCAACTTTATTCTCATCCCTCTTAAGAATCGCCAGTCCCTTCAAATATTGGCAGTTCCGTTTATTCAGATCTTCCGATACATAAAATTTGCTGACTTTTCCCCCCTTGAGTTGATATAGATACATAAAAACTGCAAAGCTTTGTTTTTTCTTGGCTAGAAACAAAACTTCTCTGCCTGCCTGTGTAAAATACAGGGGCATTTTTAAATTACCATATGCTTTAGATCAGAAGGTAAAAACAGTACAGTAGCAATTTAAAACCTTCCAGCCTGTGAAAGCTGACAATTAACTCAGTGAAATACGGTCCAAGCCCTCACTACCCCCAATTCTTGTAGGCAGTGGTCTCAATTAACACCTAAATGCCCTGCATTAGAAGGTTTACCATTTTATATTTTAGGTTTATTTACATATATCATGTAAACCTACACAGGTACTACATTTAAATATTTGGCCCCAAATATTATTTTAAACTTAATTTTCCACAGAGCTAATAAAAAGAAGAAAAATCTTTGCTAAAATTCTTCATCACGCTTCAGTGTATATTAGCAAATGTGCAGTGTGTGACTGTCTTGCACACCCACGAGCCGACCACCCCCCCTTTCTGATATCGCACACAAGTACAATAAACCATGTGAATATTTCATGCCGCTGTGAAATATGCTGGATTATCAATTCAACATCTGCTGTCTTTAGGGTCCGGGAGTCCCGCAGAGACATTTTCAATTTGTAATTGAGTTCTATGCTGAATTAATCAGCAGTTTATCTTTTTTACTAAAATAATGTCTTCACCACTAACCCAGATTTACGTTAACAATTTATGCCAAATTACCTGCCAAGGCAAAACTTACAAGATTCTAAGCTACAAACCAGTAACAGTCCTATATTTCATTTCTTGTATTTCTTTAACCCATATACAAGAAAGTGGAAATCCATTGTTCCAAGAGCTTGCGAAACTCTAACCCCAGATGATGACCTCTTGGATTTGTAACAGAGCCTCACTTTTCATGGTGAAATTCGTGCTGGTTTCCTCCTCTCCCCCTGAAAATCACTGTTCAATAAGTGGTTATGATTCCAAATTTTTACCAAATAGAATTCTAAAATGAAATAAAGCCAGTGAATAACAAAAGAGTATCGTTTATTATTTTCCCAAGGAAAATCTTCCCATTCTAAATCTTGGCTTGGCTCAAGTAACAGAAAAAAGACAACCTAGATAAAGGAAGGATTTTTAGTGCTTATTATGTGCCTGAGACCCAAGTTAGCAAAGGCAATTCAATTTGAAGAGAGCGGTGAAGTCCCATTTTCTCTTTGATATCACGACACAGAACATTTCATTAGCAATATCTTCCTTTCAATTCCACCTGTACAGTTAAGTCTCCAAACACTTATGAATTCAACACTATCTCTGAAGCTAGCTCTCACCTCTCTCTCTGATTCATCTCTGGTCACAAGACCAGAAGTTTTTTGCTGCTGGACTTTTGCCACAGGTGCCAGCAGACAACATACTTCATGAAATATTTCTCCTATATGGTGTATGTCCCCCTACATTTCAGTTCTAGGAAATATGTAAAGCAAAAACATTTCAAATGGAACACCTGCTCCAAAGAAATGCATCATAAATAATTACCTGTCAACTACAGAATAGAATACCTATCCCTTCTTTTCTGTCTACTTTGCCAATAGCTGCACAAGGAATTCCCACCACCATACACAACAGCCTCTCTCAGTACTGCCTCTGCATTACAGCACCAAGCCTAACAGCTTGCAATCACTTGGAACCCATAACTATCTGCTGATGACATAACTGGTTACGTGAGAATATGAAATTCAGTGTTTACACAGCAGGGCAGAAGACATGACAGAATTTTCAGAAATATTTTTGGGAGAAAAATCAACAAAGTCAATAACAAAGCCAATATACCATTTGTTGATATCCTTTCATTACTCCTCTAAGAACTGGAAATAGAGACCTTCAAAATGCATACAGTCACTTTCCTAAGATTTGTTGATTCTTGAATTCCAGAGACCTAGCCCCAAGAAGAATCCATTCCCCGCTTATGGAGATTTTTGGTAAACTATGCCTTTCCTTTTCTGTTTCCTTCCATCTAACCCCCTTTTATTTCCTGAAATTCAATGGGAATAAGTCACACTTTCTAAAATTTCCTTCAACCCTTCCCCAAAATATCCCACTTTCAACTTCAACTTTTAATAAAGGCAGAATGCGATGGCAAGGGTAGAAATGAGGACCAGCCACCACCATTAACTGGGGTTCTGAAGATAGAGAGATGAGGAAGACACAGACTTGGACAGAAGAATACACATTCAGTGGCCACTTCTAAGTCCAGGAAGACTAATGAATCCTAGAGAATCAAGAAAGAAAGAAGCAATTACTTCTAAAATTCCAAACCCTGTATGGTAGGAAGCAAAGTCCTGCTCTTGAATCAGGTGAAAGACCGCATAAAATTTCTATCTGCTCTGTAAGATGCCACAAAATTCAAAAAGCAAGAAGACTGAAGAGAGCAGCCTTAACTCAAGAAGTCCCTTCCTACCTCTCCAAAGCTGGCCACCAGTGGGCTCCAATGCACAGAACAAGCTCACTTCTTAAAAGGGGGACAACTCAAAATATCTGGTGCTGCTGGGAACCTTTCACCTTCAACAGTGTTTCTCAACATCATCTATTCTAAAGACATAATGGGTAATTTTCCAAATCACCCACTGAACCATAAATGCCAACTTCAATAACTGTTCATTTCTAAAATTAACTGGTTAATAGCACCATTAGAAATCACTACTTAGAATAATTCCATACAGGATCCCAGGGATTGTATGTTAGGGTTCAGACTTCTCTAAAACCTAGCGTTTTATGTTAAATAAAGCCAGAGAGAAAATTACTGGGGAAAACTGATACATCTTTTGATCCAATAATAAAGACAATTTATTATGTCTAATGCTTCAGGTCTTAAGGAAAGCCAATAAGCAGGAATTATGACCAAAAGCAAATGACAGAAATAGCCTCAGGGAGAGCCTCTGAAAAGGCCCTTTCAATATTTAAACAAATGTACAATCATCAACCCAATTACGGCACAAATCCAGTGTAAAAGGAAGCACGTGAAATGTTTCAATTGTCCCATCTAAACGTTTCCATAGTTGCACTAGTTCTTAACAAAAAATCCATCAAAACCACAATAAGATACCAATTCACACACACCCACCAGGATGACTACAATCCAAAAGATGATAAGTCTTGGTGACTATCAAGGATAGAGGATATATGGAAGGATATATGGAAAGGAGGACAAATGGAAATCGAAACCTTCACACACTGCTAGTGGCACAGACGCTTTGGAAAACTCTGGCAGTTCCACAAAAGGTTAAACATAGAGTAACTATATGACCTGGCAATCTTGCTCCTAGAATTTCTCTTCCCAAGAGAAATCATATGTCCATACAAAAACTTGTACACCAATGTTCATAGCAGCATTATAAATATAGTCAAATAGTGAAAACAATCCAAATGTCCAACTAATGAATAAGTAAAATGTGGTATGTCCATACAACAGAATACTATTTGACCATCAAAAAGAAATAAAATACTGATACATGCTACAACAACGGGTGAAATATTACACGAAGTGAAAGAAGCTAGGCACAAAAGACCACATATTATACAATTATATTTACATGAAATGTCCAGAATAGGCAAGTGTACAGAGACAGTGGATTAGTTATTGCCTAGGGCTGGGAAGGTTGGGGGAAAATGGGGAGTGATAGCTAATAAGAATGGAGTTATTATTTTTTTAAGGTGATGGAAATGTCCTAAGATTGATTGTGGTAATAGCTGTACATCTCTATGAATACACCAAAAACCACTGAACTACACACTTAGAACAGGTGAACTGCATAGGTGTGAATTATCAATGAAGCTGTTATTACATAGTAATAGAACTAGGTATCCCACACTTTTAGAATAGTAGAGCTAAAAAAGTAGTCAAAACATCTGATTAGTTACAAGTCAATCAATAAACTCACACTTTAATATTAACTTTTTTAAAGCTAAGACACCAGCCCAGTGGCTTGTGCCTGTAATTCCAGCTACTGAGGAGGCTGAGACAGGCAGATCACTGGAGGCCAGGAGTTCAAGACTAGCCTGGACAGCATAGTGAGACCACTTATCTAAAAATTTTTTTTAAATTAGCTGAGCATGGTAGCACCCTCCTGTATTCCAGCTACTTGGGAGGCTCAGGCAGAAGGATCCCTTGAACCCAGGCATTCAAGGCTGCAGTGAGTTTTAAGTGTGCCACTGCACTCCAGCCTTAGCAACAGAGCAAGATCCCATCTCTAAAAAATACAAATAAATAAAGCTAGGGATTGGCCAGGCACGGTGGCTCATGCCTGTAATCCCAGCACTTCAGGAGGCTGAGGTGGCAGATCACCTGAAGTCAGGAGTTCGAGACCAGCCTGGCCAATATGGCGAAACACCATCTCTACTAAAAATACAAAAATCAGCCGGGCATGGTGGCGCACACCTGTAATCCCAGCTACTTAGGAGGCTGAGCCAAGAGAATCACTTGAACCCAGGAAATGGAGGTTGCAGGCAACAGAGTGAGACTCCATCTCAAAAGAAAAGAAAAAAAAAAAAAAGCTAGGGATTACAATAAACAAAAATACCAGCATAAATCCTTACCCTTTTTTTCTTTCTGAGACAGGGTCTCGCTCTGTCGCCCCAGGCTGAAGTGCAATGGCACAACTCACTGCAGCTTTGACTGCCCTGGCTCAAGCGATCCTCTCTCGCCTCAGCCTCCTGAGTAGCTGAGACTATAGGGATGTACCACCGTACCCAGCTAAATTTTTCTGGTTTTTTTTTTGTTAGAGACAGGGTTTCGTCATGTTGCCCAGGCTGGTCTCAAACTCCTGAACTCAACCGATCCACCCGTCTTGGCCTCCCAGAATGCTGGGATTACAGGCATAAGCCACGGTGCCTGGCCTAGCATAAATCCTTAAAAGCATTTAATGAGAAAATAATTTTGGGTCTAAATACAATTTTTCCCCCCAGACAAACAAGATACCGAAACAGATGTAACAACCAAATATAATCTTAAAACCTAAAAATCTGGAGAAGTGAGTCAAGTTCAGCTCATTAAGCTGACACCTATTAAAGCGCCATAAGAAAAACAGCCTGAAACACCATCAAAACAGATAAGAAAATCATTGTTTATAATAGTTAGCGAAGGTCGAGGTTTTTTTGGTTTAATTTTGCATTTACTTAAAACTCTGTGTTTGATGCCAACAGGGTTCAAGTTGCACAGGAAGGTGCTTCGGCTAAACACGGATAGTCTTCCTTGATCTCCATTGTCTGCTGTGTGGGTTCCGCCAGCAAACCTCCCAGCGAGTGGTCACCTTCCTATGGAGTCATTAAACCTCTGAATGTCAGCTGGTGGGATTAGCCAGCAGCTTCCACACCTGAGCCCCCGTGGCAGGGACAGAGGCATTTGGATCAAGATCACTAATGAATACAGAATTCATATGCCGCTTGTCAGGGCTCCTGAGCTCACAGTCGCACAGATGCAACCTAAATAAGACGGAGGACAGAACAATCGTTGACGAAGATTAAAAAGTTTTGGCAGTTGGGAAAAAAAGAGCACCTCATTATTCAAATATGATAGTCTTGCTTATTTTTTTTTATTTTTGTTCAAGTTATTCATGATTCACCTCAAATGGACAAATGCCATTCACCAATATTTAAAGACTTCTTGGTCTCATTACTAAATTTGAAGAGGGCTGTGCTGTCTGTACATCAGCTATATGGAGAAAACAGCTCTCTTGTAAATAATATTTGAAAATTTTAGGGGAATAAAACAATCACAAGCTATTTAGGGTGGAGGGCAGTTTAAAAATGAAATAAAAATCTAGAATTAAAAGAAAAAAATGATCTTCCAAAGCCAAGTGATTTTATTACATTTACTAACATCTCTGTATCTCTGACTTCCTTAAACTTTTCTGTTCCTGGGTTCCCTCCAATCAGAGCTGCCAAAGAGCTTTACACACCTTGTCTGACACTTGCTTGGCTTTCTGCCGTCTTCACAAGACCTCATCAGAGAAAAGGAACAGCCCAGGCAGCCCACACCTCTGCTCACCTGGAATAAGATGTCTTTCCCAGTCTTGTTAAAGAATTACAGGAATAAGAAAGTGTTAAAGAATTAAAGGAATAAGATGTCTTTCCCACCCTGTTATGAAAGAACGACAAAGAGGCAGATATAGCCCAGTGGCTGAACCCATCGGAGGGCTCTAACATCAGGCTGACCAGGGTTCAGACTCTGAGTCTTCCACTGAGTGTGTGACCTCTGGCCAGTTATCTGACTCCCTACGGCCCAATTTTCTTCTCTACAAAATGAAGACAACAAAGTACTGACCTCAAGGAATTGCTGAAAAGTAAATGAAATAATATACCATTGTCTATGACCACCACTTATGCCTGTCTCCAATATTACGCTTGCAGATAAGAAGGACTGTATCTATCTATATCACGCTATAAATTCACCAAGCCTGATGCCAGCACAAATAATCACATTAGTCGTTGCTATGCGATGTTTGTATCCTACTATTGAATAACTAAAAAAATAAAACCAGCTGCCGTATTTTAGAGCCAATTTTGTGTGAGCCACCATCTAAGGTGTTTCTACAGGCCGCATCTAACACTCACAGCAACGTGCAGGCAGGTCTCTGTTCCGATCGTACAGACGAGGATGCCCCTCTTCCCAGAGTCCTGCTGTAAGGACAGAGGAAACAGACCTGCAGGCCAATCCTCTAGCTCCCAAGCCCCATGCCCCTTTCCATGCAACCATATTGAACTCATATTATGTTCTCTTTTGGGACCATTCTAAATGCCAAATTGCACAATTTTTTAATCAAAATAATGCAGATCTCTCACACTATTGTCCATCTGCAAAGCACAAATGAACCTGCAACTCAGTGTCTTCCTAATACTGAACTTATAAAAAAAACACACACACAGTTACTTCTAAGATTTGCTGTCAGAAAACCATATTGGTATCAACTCTCATTATTTAAAGTGGATCTATAGCTGCCTGCAATGACAGATTAATTCTGTTTCCTCAGTAGCTAGGTGTTTGGCATCACGTTTGTGAGGTAACCACAAGCCTTTAGGGTGATAGCTGCTCACATCTTTAGCAATCTATAAGGGCTTCTCTAGAGGCCAACACTTGCTGAGTGATGAAATATGACTCCATAAATCAGACGGCTGAAGTGGCGCTTGTATACGTCACCACCCATCTTCATAGCTTCTCTCTGAAGGGTATAGGGTAGGAGCTCATCCCTCGGTATTGCAACCAGAGAAAGGACCATCACAGTTGGCATTGACTAAGCATGTGCTACTTAAAACTGAAGACACACTAAGACTAGGAAAAAAAAAGATCCTGCTGGTGTTAGCACGCCTCAGGCAGTGGTAGAAGCTTCAGCAACTCATCTTCAAAAGGCAGAGAGCCAGAGCTCTAGAAACCTGCAAAAATTGGCTAAGCCTGCAGTCTTCATTGCTTTAAGTTGAGCATCTTCAAAGTCTAGAATTCTAACTGTAGGGCACAGCAGCTGCCACTGCAGATCTGATCCTCTCAGCTTTTGGCAGCTCTCAACTTGAGATTCTAGCAAAAGAATTTTTCAAGTTGCTATTATTGCCTGTCATGGATTTATAAATATTGTGCACTATCTGCTGTGGCATGGCTCTCATGGGACGCCAGAGCATGCCAAATGCATAACAGAATGAAAAACAGTTTCTATTCTTCAAATAAATGCTAATTTTTTTTAACTGTGCTCACACGATGTGTTTGGTGACCAACTTCAATAGTACAGAATATGTATCAGAGAGGGGGGAAAAAAGCTGATTGTCTTTTCCAGCAGCATTCAGCTGCTACTTTCATTAAGCTTGTTTAATTAGATTCCAGATGCTAATTTGCAAGTCGATACCAGAGGGTGCAGGACAGTTTGCCTTTGAATCATCTCCCTGTGATGTGAGGGTCCTGCGCACACCACTACCCTTCAGCAGCCCTCGCAAGATATTCTGACAATTAGTGCAAAGAGGGGCCAGTATTGATCTTGACAGACTAAATATTAATCTTCTACCCATTTTAATGAATTGTAATCTCCAAGAGTTTAAATTTCTCACTAGGCCAAAGGAAAACATCCCTTCTTACAAAGAAATAGAAGGAAAACTAACCTACATTATCGGATTCATTTAATTCTCTCTCCCTCTTAAATAAAATCCATGTTTCATTTTAGCAATTTTAGCAATTTTCAAGATACGTATCTGCCAAGCTAATGCCATATTTCCAGGTATCATGATCAAACTCCTTGTTTTTAACTGGAAAATGGACTGAAAATGCCCCAGCATGGTTATCACTAGTTTTCCTGTCCAGCTAAGCTAGCCTGTGGGTAACAACCAGGACCAGGAGCTGAATTCTTATACCAGCCTTAACAATAGAGAAGAAAAAGTCTGGGGGAATGCTCTGAGCAATTCATCATCACCAAAAAAACCTCTCATATAACTGACCCCTTGTCATCAGGTCAACTTACACATTTCAAAATCCCCTATTCTGGTAATACATTGGTACAGTGTCTGAATAAGCACCTTCACTGATAAAAATAAAGCATGAGATTTATCAGCAGTAAGTAATACAATTTTTTATGCCTTCATTTCCATCACAGCTAAGTACTGTGAACACTAAAGGAGAAATTATCAAACTGTTTCAAAGGAAGGTTACTCTCAGAACCACTAAGTAAAGTTGTGTTTAACACCTTTCTATCAACCCATTCAACACACACTGGCTGAATACCTACTATGCACCAGTCACCATGCTAGGGCAAGGGAACAGAAACGACCAGGTGTATGCACAGTCCCTGCCCAAGAAGAATTCAGGCTCACACCAAGGGAACAAACAAAAAAATGAAAATTAGAAGACCACTCAAGGTAGCGTTTAGGCCAAAACTGGGTGAGACTTTTTGAAGATTTTTAACGTGCCCTAAACTCACATGGTTAGTTGAAACTCAGGAACTGAGGACTTTTACTTGAGGCAAGTCATGGCTCAGATAACTTAAAACAGCAGAAGCCCATCTTGGGCATTTGTGAATCCCAGCTGGGTTTCACTCTTCTGCTTTTTTGGCCTGTAATTTCCCAATGAGCATTTGCCCTTTGCCCCATCTTCATTTTCCCTGTGTCCTTAATGGGGTGTTTGCTTTGCTGACTCTGTGCCCCAATACTGCACGCTATTTGAGAAGTGTACTGGTTATCGTCCTCTGTTACCTTGAAAAGATGGTTCAGCACTTTCTAGATAAGAAGAAGAGAAGGTCCCTTCCATTTCCCAGGTGGTTTTGATAACTCAGACTTAGCTCAGGGTTATCCTACTGTCTCAAGGCAACACACACATACTGAACCTCAGGAGCTAAGAACAGAAATGACTTCATGGCCCCTTCCCTCAAGGAGCTCCCTCTCTCACTGGCATGGAGGAGATGCCTCTGAAAACAGCCAGAAAACAACAGGACAGGTGTGTACAGTGCAGCACAGGGATACAAATAAATGAAGCAGCAACAGGGTACTGCTGGCGGGCACCAGTGGTAAGGAGTCCACGGCCAGCCAGCGCACGCTATATTCAAAGAACAGTGAGCAGACAAGAATGGCCAAAGGGAACCTATGTTCCCCCAAAGTTTAATCCCTGGGCTTACATGTGATGGTGATATATGAACCATTTTTATTTCTATTAACAGTATGTACCCACTTTCATGTGTCTTGAAGGAAAATATAGGCTGGCCATGGTGGCTCATCTGAGCCCAGGAGTTTGAGACCATCCTGGGCAACATAGTGAGACTTCATCTCTACTAAAATGCAAAAAAATCTGCCAAGCGTGGTGGTACACAACTATAGTCCCAGCTACTTGGGAGGCAGAGGCAAGAAGCTCACTTGAGCCTGGGAAGTCGAGGCTGCAGTGAGCCCTGGTCATGCCACTGCACTCCAGCCTGGGCAACAGAGCAAGATCCTGTCTTAAAAAAAGAAAAAGAAAAGAAAAATAGAACCAGTACATCAAACCCAGGATTTCAGATATAAACTGTATTTTAAAAATAAATTCAAGTTAAAAAGGTGAATCAAAGTGGTTGTTGGAAAGATGGAGAATGGAACTGACTGGAAAGGGGCCCTCAGGGGTAAAGGAAATATTCTCTATCTTCATTTGAGTGCCAAAACCCATTGAACTCTACACTCAAGATCTGTGCACTTTATTATATGTAAATTATACCTTAATTTGGGTTAATTTAAATTTTCAAAAAAATTAATAGAGCAGGTGGCACCTGGATATGGCAGAAACCTTAAATGTAGTGTGTAAATGACAACTTCAAAACGCAGTGATAGGTTGGCCCTGCCCAATAAATGTTCTAGTAGTTACAGTTTAAAAATAGAATTAGATGATATTTTATTAATATTTTTATTCAGCCAATATACTTGAAACAGTACCATTTAACATATAATCAGTATAAAAGTTATTGAGGTATTTTAAAAGCTTCCTGTATTAAGTCTCTGAAACCTGGTGTGCGTTTTCCACTTACAGACCCTCTCAACTGACATTTCAAACGCTCGATAACCACGTAAGGTTAGCGCTGGACAGTGCAGCTAGAGATGACGGGAACACAAGACAGGTTTTTAAGGAGGGAGGAACTTGTATTCCATAAATACTATAGTCCAAAGGCCCAGCACTATCCAAAGTACAGGTTTGTAGATCAGGAAACAAAGACTTTGGGCTTCCTCTAATTTGTTATTTGTTTTAACAATAAAGCCAAGAGTTTGTTTCATAAGTCTGGCCTAAAAATTACTGTTGGTTAAACAATTTGTTATTACAACAGCCTAAAACTGCCCCTTTGCAAAGCAATCCTCCGTGAGTGAGTGGCAGTTACTGTCCTGGCAACCCATTCGAGGTGTGAAAGGCAGCAGTGCTGTTCTCCTGGCTTTCTGTCTGAGACACATCCAGAAGCCTTTCCACACTGAAAGGAAACAGCAGGCTTAGTCACCCAATTCTGTGGTCTCTAATTAGGCAAGAAAAGTTATCCAGGGCTTTCTGACACAGAAACAAAGTCTCCCTGGAAAGAAGGAAAATTAAAAGTTGGCAAATTTTAAACCAAAACGTCTTTGTTGTCATGAGTTCTATACAGACGCAGAACCAGAAATGACAGACACTTTGGCGGAATCTAAAATGGTGTCCTCTCAACTCTGCTAGGCAGTCTCAGCCTTCATTTAATATTCACCAAAAGCAAACAGTGTGGTTAGCACAGTTAGTGGCTTGGTCTTCACAATAAATGTTTCCTACTATTAACATCTCTTTAGATTTTTAAACAATTAATCTGCTGACAGCTGTTATTCTATTATGTGCCTCTGTTTACTTTTAAACTCAACCACTAAAGAAGAAGGTACCACCTTCACCTTAATAAAGTGATTTTCGGCCAGGCATGGTGGCTCACACCTGTAATCCCAGCACTTTGGGAGGCCAAGGTAGGCAGATTGCTTGAGCTTAGGAGTTCCAGACCCACCCGGGCAGCATGGTGAAACCCAGTCTCTACAAGAATTGCTTGAACCCAGGAGGCAGAGGTTGCAGTGAGCCGAGATCATGCCACTGCACTCCAGCCTGGATGACAGAGTGAGACTCTGTCTCTCCCTCTTTTCTTTTTTTTTTTTTTTTGAGACAAAGTCTGGCTCTGTCACCCAGGCTGGAATGCAGTGGTATGATCTCGGCTCGCTGCAACCTCCGCCTCCCAGGTTCAAGTGATTCTCCTTCCTCAGCCTCCCGAGTAGCTGGGATTACAGGCGCCCGCTACCACGCCCAGCTAATTTTTTGTATTTTTAGTAGAGACAGGTTTCACCATGTTGGTCAGGCTGGTCTCGAACTCCTGACCTCAAGTGATCCACCCGCCTCGGCCTCCCAAAGTGTTGGGATTATAGGCATGAGCCGCTGCGCCCAGTCAAGACTCTGTCTCTAAAATAAATAAAGTGATTTTCACTGATTGTCAGTGTGCATGTGGTTTCAATAACAAGTGAATAAAAAACAGTAACCTAAAATTGTCCATTTAAATAATCAATGTGAAATAAGAATATGGCCAACCTGTTTCAAGGTCTCACAGCTAATGCTCCCAGTTATGGACACAACTGATCTAAGAAACATTCTTCATATTGATAATATCAATTTTATTGAAAGGATGCTGACATTCCCCTTTACTTCCCAAAATCACATCAAATATTCAATTCACAGCCTTTGAACCATTTCAAATCCAAACTCTAAATAAGGTAAAATTATTTTGGTGGAGTGTTAAAGTCACTTCTAATGTACCTCATACTCTCAACTTTTCCTACAATTCTCATTTTTCTTTAACATACGGAAGTCCCACTCAACTGGAAATAGACAAAGCTTTCAGGAAGATTTGAAAAGATTAATGTGTTTTAAAGAAGGGTTTGGCATTACTGAGGTGATTTTCTAAACAAAACTCAAGAGTACGCCTCCTTGTACCTCTGTGAGTTCTAATGGATGTGCAGAACCTTAGGAACTCCTCTCCTATAGTTAGAAAACTGGGGAACTTTTTTTTTCTTTTCTTTTTCTTTTTTAAGTGACCTAGTATTAATATATCCTATTTTTTCTCTGTATTTAAGAAGGCCAAATAGAAAACAATGCTGATATGGGAGTAACTGTTCACATTGAGAAATGAGAACAGAATCCCAATCTCATTTATTGTCTATACTTGGACCTGTTTACCATTCTTAATTGGAACATTAAGAATTTTTAGTGTAAAACACCTAAATTCTATACACTATGTTTTAATTCCTGCAGCTATCCGAGAAGCGAAGAAATCTAGCCGAGTGACCGAGTCACTTATATGAGCTATCCCCATGTACCGAGGGTAGGTATCGCAGTTTCCAGCAGCAGAAAACCCCTGTCTGTCCTGGCTGATCAGTATCTTTAATCCTACTTTCTCTGGCTTTGACAGCACTTGGTCCAAACCTAAAGGGCAGAGAGAGTTTCAGAGTTCCAATGACACTTGGTGCTCCAATGACAATGAGATGATGGAAGAACAAAATATTTTTAATAAGCGATCTTTTCCAAAGATGACTGGACATAAGGCACTGTCAAAAAGCAATTCCCAGAGACACCCTCTGGTCCCTCAACAATACTGCAAAGTCAGAAATGGCAAAAACCTACATATTAAGAAATAGGATAAACCACTCATAAACTACCTATTAATTGTTGAAAAGAAGTTGATACTCCCCATCAAAAAAGTAACAACCATCAAAAAAGCTTATGTGACAAATGCTGGCTTAGCGGCAAGATGTAGTGACGTGGAGGAGTAACGTGGTACCATGATGGATCCAGGCATATTCAACATTCCTGCATGGAAGAGCTGTGCATTTGTCCTGAAGATGTAGGGGGTGGCAGGGTGGAGACAATCTGTCATTAAAGTAGACTTAAGTGGCGTATCATTCAGAAGATACCACCTTCCCCCGCCACCAAAGAAAATACAATAAAAGAATCTCTCATACATGTATCTGAGACACTAGATCATTACACTCTGAGATGATTCCCCCACATGCGTGGTCTCGCCCCCATCTTCTGCCAGATGCAGAATCACCTATAGGGATTTTTAAAACTGCCTCCATTTTCAGGTCACGTCTCTGTAACATGCAAAGACATACACAGTTTTTCTGTTCTTAGTAAGAACAGAAAAACCTGTCATTTTGAGATATCGTGACACAGAAAGCTTGGTGCACAAGAAAACATTCCACGTTACCACCACATTTACAGTCAAGAAGATTCCTAGACAGCCCAAAGCCCAGAGCAAAAAGCTGGATAGCGCTGGCGCCTCAAGCCCAAGGAAGGGCACAGCTGGGCCACTACAAAAGGAAGCTGGTCTCTTCGGCAAACAGACCATCTGTGCCAAAGAACATTCCAACTAACAACAGTGCTGTACAAGCTCGGGAGGAATCAGCAATCAATTTGTAAATGTTCAAGATAAAACCAGAAAAATCTTTGAAAGAATAAAACTGCAGGGACTTACATACCTCCATGTCTGGCCTAAACTTATCTTCAAATACAGCCATTGCTGCCAAGGAGCCAGAACCTGTAAGAAAAAGGTGCACTTTTAGTGTATTTTATGATATCCCAGCTTATCCATCTCAAGTTTACCTAGGGGCAAGAAAAACAGCAAAACATGCCCAGTGTCTCATTCAAGTACAGTGTAAATATTAATTCTACAGGGCCACATAAACCAGGTAAAAACAGTGCTCTTCAAAAGCCTGGAGTCACACTTACCACTATCTAAGGTAAATCTGCAACTGGTCCTACTTCCACCACTGACAGGTATAATTGTAAATTATTCACAATAAAATGCTGAAGCATGAAAATAAGGTTATGGAGAATTTGGATTTTTTTCAAACAGTGACTGCCACATAATTTCCCGTGTTCTATGCTGTGAGTCTAGTGCTCCATATTGTGCCTTGGCAGGCTGCTGGGTATAGCGCTAAATACCAAGCCAGTTCCAAAGAAAAGATTGTTTTAATGAGCTGGCCCTGGTAGAGTCACCTTGACACGCAGGGAAGAAACTACCGCACCAGCAATGGTAATAGGACTGCGAGCAGCAGTCACCAGGTTATTCCAGCTACAACTGTAAAACACTTTATTATGTGGCATTTATTTGGAGCTATTATTTTTAGTTTGTACTTTGAAGAGTAACAGCTGAATAGACAAAATGACAGACAAAGAAACAAAAATTTATTATCACAATAGCAAATGGCTGAAAGGTTATGCTGCATAGATATTAACAGATAGCAAATTTATCCCTACAAAAGTAGGATGTAAAGGCATTACAAATAAGCGTGGGCTCCCTTTGAATGGATGCAAAAGGCAGCTAAGCACTCCTTGAAAATTTAAATTTGCTTTGTTCAAAAACCAGAGAATCTTTAGAAAATCATCATCTTGTCTTTACAGGTCCTGGCAATATTTCAGGATACTCCACTTTTGGAGAGAGGATAGAGTTGCCCACAATTTTTTACTCCAATTAGAAGATTTTTTTGGCATTTATTACTTTTTAACTTGTTTTACATAACACTATCTATTTAGCTGGGTCACAGAGAAAACCATATTTTCTATTTAAAATGATTTGTGTACATCGCTTGACCACCTCAATGGTTTAGCAAAGGAAAAAGGCAGCGATTAAACAGTTTCAAATGAGGTGTCCTGCTGATTTTATCAAGTCTGCTGAATGTATAATGAAAAAGGAGAAGCTGACAGCAACGCCGCATTGAGAAAATACAGACTACCTTATCTGAACCATTTAAGGAGGTCCAATTATAGATCAAATTTAAAGGGTAGAAACAGCAGATTTACAGACACAAATCAATGAACATGGTAATCCCGATGAATATGACAGATACTCCTGTTAGGGAATATTGCTGCGGTTGAGGATCATTACCTTCACAGTACCGGATATATCACATCTAAAGCAGTAGGAAGCGTCAAGTGTAGACCAGCATTACAAGCAATGACTATTCATTTAGGCTTTGGGAGCAAAAGGCAACCCCATTTTCCCCCCACTCACAATTTTTTTCTCCTAACAACAACAACAAAAAAAACTAAAATGGTGATCTAAAGGGACATTAAAAGCCCTCTGAAAAGGAGATAGAAATTAAACAGATATAAAACTAGTACACTCAGATAAAACTAGCACATATGCGAGAGCAAATTCAGCAAAACAAACCTCTAAATTTCAAAGTAAACATGTCCTTGAAGATGTGGAAACAGGGTCAAACTCCACCAACGTTCTGAGTCACGCGTTTACTCTGAGATTCAGGGGTCAAGGGGGAAAGTAACCTAAGTTGCTGTTTTCAGGCCCAGGTGAGAACCAGTCTCAGACTTACTAGTAAAAGCAATCTGGTTTTGTGTGGAAAGCGAAAGACAGCTGCCATGAACGAACAAGGCAACTGCAAATGAAGAATCTCAGCAAAAAATACTTCTAGATATAGACCAATCCTGCACGGCATTGGTGAGCAGACTGGCCTCTTCCAACAGAGTCCAAGAATATCTCCATGAAGAGCACAAGGGTAATCAACCAGAGGCCAGAAATAAACATTTAAAAAAGGACAGGGAGAAGGCAGGTATTTAGCTAGGAGCTAACAACTTGTGGAAAACTGTAACGAATTGTTAAAAGAGAAAAACAAGCTTACCTTAAAAGCATTTTTCCTTAAAAATCACTAGCTGTTTTTTTCTCTGGGGCCATTCCTTTCTTTGGCAGTTTCACAGTAATTTTTTTGTTTGTTTTATTCTTTTTCCTAGGCACATATATTTCCTTCTGCTCAGCTTCACTCAATAATTTAAGAAATGAAAAATATTTCCCTCCCCAAATAATTATTTCTTTAAAACCTTTTTCCTGGCTGGGCGTGGTGGCTCACCGCCTGTAATCCCAGCACTTTGGGAGGCCGAGGTGGGCGGATCACGAGGTCAGGAGATTGAGACCATCCTGGCTAGCACAGTGAAACGCTGTCTCTACTAAAAATACAAAAAAATTAGCCAGGCATGGTGGCGAGTGCCTGTAGTCCCAGCTACGCGGGAGGCTGAGGCAGGAGAATGGCATGAACCCGGGAGGCAGAGTTTGCAGTGAGTCCAGATTGCGCCACCGCACTCCAGCCTGAGCGACAGAGCGAGACTCAGTCTCAAACAAACAAACAAACAAACAAAAAACCTTTTTCCTGCCTAGAAACAATACTACAGACAAAATTTCTATAAGTGGAAATAACACACTAAACGCACAGACTCTTGGAACAAAAGAGTTTCTCCAATGTGGGGAGGCTCTCTACATTATCAGACAGGCAATTTTGTTGTTTTGTTTTGAAGAGCTGAAAGGTATAAGACAAGTAAACATAGGCCTTGGGGCTTTTACTACTCTGTATTTCTGGCTTCCCCTTTTTATACCTCAAAAAATATACACACACACACACACTCTCTCTCTCTCTTACTTGAGAAATTTTCTGAAAAGCAGGAGCTTCCCAACCTGATTCTGCTTCCCATGAAATCAAAGACAAGAGGGCCCCAAAATAAACTTGAAAAGAAAGGGAAATTCAACATTAAAAATAATTTCTAAATCACTTGCAAATTAGCTCCTGCTCCTAGCTTTTCAGGAAAGGAGGACTTTGGCGCCCCCTTTTCAGAAATACACAGAAGTGTTTGGAGATAGAAAACCTGTCAACAGGTTTGTAGGTACTTCTGAATGTGTGTCTGCATTTAGAAAACTGGGGTGAGAATTTCAAATACAACTGCAATTGCCTGAAGTGACAAGAGAACATAATTTCAAGGCAATGCAGTGGGAGACACAAGGAACAAGAAGTTGGCCATTAAAAAAAAAAAAAAAAAAAAAAAAAGATAGTAAACTCAGACCAGTATTCTTTAAAGATAATTCATTTCATTCAAGTTTCCTAGATACTGGTCCAACATCCAAAACTATATACAATAAATCACCAGTCAAATGCCATTCCAGTACAGCCACTATGTGACCTGTAAAACATTAATATATTATATCCTTTTTTCCCTATAAACCACTAATAATGCCCTGAGACATTTTGTTATTTCAGCATCAACTACCTAAGTTGGCACTCTCTTCATAAACAAAACCAAGGCGAAAATCTTTTGAAGGATCATTTGCTCTGATTTTTTATTCCAAAAGTAGAGACATCTTAGATATCAGAACTGTCTGGTTTCCCATTAAAGAACAGATACACAGAAAAGCCAGGGGACAGTGTGGCCAGGACTGGGCCTCTGCTGTACACTCGAGTATGCCAGTGAAGGAAAGGCATGTCAGAGAGGACGTGCCCTCCACAAATGCAGGCTATGCTCCATGAGCAAGGGTGAGGCCTCAGAGAACTTACTCCAGTCAGGAGGAGAAGGAAGCCAAAGAGAAGAACAAGGGCCTTCTGCTGAGCACCCGTCAGGTGCCATGCGGCCTATTTTAGGTCATTTCATCATCCTCATAGCAACCCACTAACGTGAGAAAGCTCCTTGTCTAGGACTACAGGAAACAAGCACAGGGGCGGGATTCCTGTCTCAGCTGCGACCCTATGTCGCACTCTCATACAGAAAGTCCCATATGCTACAATACGGTTGAGAGAGGACATGCAAGACCTTCCATGACCAGGTTTCTACCTCCTTCGGCTCCCTCCCGTCCCCCATACACACCCCGATACTCCACCAACACCACACTGCCCATGATTTCCTAAATGCCCATGCCAGTTCAAGCCTATCTCACAGAGCACATGGCAGTCCACAGAACTCCCAGTCACCCTTCAAACTCCAGCTAAGAGATCACTTCTTCCTAGAACCCTTCCTTGGTCACCCCCCTCCACAGGGTTTATCACTCTCATCTCTGCAACTTGTCCATCCTTTCATATCTGCAGCCTCCATCCCCAACAGTCTCTGACACATGGCAGCATTAGGAGAGACACTCATTGAATTAAGCTGCACTAAAAGTGAGGCCAACTACCCAAATGAGGGAGCCAAAAAAAACTCTGAGCTGCCCCTGAAGGCGTGAGGATAGCAGTAAATGCCTGGATAAGGTGTAAAGCAATATTTATCGCCTAGTTTACCATACTAGGCTGAATATAAGACAAACTCAAGTGTAGAGCCAGTCCAATTTTCAAAAAGGAAAAAGGGCCTTAAAAACCACAAAACCAAGTCCTATTATATGTCCCAGTGCAGTCCAAACCACTGCGATATCACAGGAGTGAAAGGCCTTTCCTGGATTTCTGCATTATATTAATACTACTGACGCTCTCCGTCTCATCAGTAGTTTCCATGAAGCTGCTCCTTAGCAACCTTCACCAAGCCTGCCTTTTCAGCACACCCACGGTTACTGAGTACCCAGTATTGCTTCCAGAACAAAGCTCTTTAAAACAGAAAAACAAGGTGCAATTCAGTGACCAGCACTTAGAGAAGTGAATATAAGTGAGGACACTATGATGGCTACCTAGTCCCCTCAGACTAACCTCCTGCATCCACTGCCCTCCCGCAATCCCACCTACACATCCTACTCAACAGCCGCCACCCCAACCCACCAAGAAGCCGGGCTGTGGAGAGACAGGGAGGCAGGGAGGACAAATGTCTCTTTCCCTTTCACCTGCAGGGCACTCCCCCATCCACTGCAGACACTCCACAGCTGCTCCAGTTAGGTCCTCATTCAAAGCTCCTCCTGCAACAGATGCCCTGTGGAGTCCTGGAAAGAGCACCTGGCCTCCTTCCCAGCTCTGTCAAGGCTGGACTCACCCACAGACCCTCTTGTCACCCACATCTGCTGAGCCCCGGGAGAAGGGGTCCCACCCTCTTGTCACCTGCATCTGCTACGCCCCGGGAGAATGGGTCCCAAGCACCAGTTCCACAAGGACCACACCTCCAGCCAGTTTGTTAAAATGAAACATCTTATAATAGCAGGCCCACTGGCTTATAAACAAAATTACTAGCTCCTCTAAGAATGTAAAATAAAAGCCCTAAAACTCCGAAAAATACATGCAACATGCAGAACATTAATAACTAAAAAGAGCTCACAGATAAATACATCAAGACTCCAATGGAGAAGACAGTAGTTTACAAAAGAGAAAAGGCAGAGGCCTATATACATTAAGCAATACTGATCAAGTTCACTAGCAATCAAAGAAATATGAATTCAAGTAAAATAACTACCTTTTGCCTTTTAAATTAGCAAAGATTAAAAAGAATAATAGTGCTGACAAAGGTGTGATCAAATGGGTACTCTGACACACTTGGAGAAGCAGAAATGGATAGAACTCTTCTAATGGGCAATGTAGAAACATCAATTGGAAATCATACAGCTATACATACCCACCAAACCAGCAAATCTCTTAGGGACTTATTCTAAAGAAACACATGGACAAGTACCCAAGTCACGTATCTTAAAAGATCACTGTTTAGATTAAAGGGGAAAAAAAATACCTGGAAGTAAATGTAAAGGTTCAACAATCAGGAGCCAGGGAAAATAAACAATAAAATACTATACACACAGACATTAAACATGACGAAGTAGAAGTACATTTTTTTGGCAATGGGAAGATATCCATGCCTTAGTATTTAGTGGGGGAAAAACATGTTCTAAAGCAAAATTAACAGACACACTTATGCACCATATATTATACAAACCTGGAAGCACATAAATCAAAATATTAAGCTTATTTCTGGGTCGTGCTATTTTTTGTTTACTTGTATTTTTTAATTTTTCTTCAAAGTGCATGCATTAATAGCAATTTTTTAAGGTATAAAAAATTGGAGAAAATCCAACATTGTGAGGGGATGGAAAAAACAAGCAAAAAACCAAGACTTTGCTAGCTGTCACAGTCTTTCCGTATAACAGCAGCAGCAGGCAGCTTATTCCTTAAATTTGTATACAAGGGCCTAAAGGTCAATCCATGCATGAGTCAACAGACCCAAAGAACAGCAGCAATCAATCATCACAAACAAATACACCATGTCTCTCCTGCCCACCGTCCTTAGGAGGGCTTCCTTAGGACTGTCTTAGAGATACAGTCATCTTAATAATGAAGTCCTCTGAGCGTTTCAGCATGGGGCTAGACCCCACTTATCCAGAAGTGTACTCTTGGCAAACACAGCACTGAACAAACTACAACAGATGCACACGGTACTTAAGAACTTTCACAGCACAGTCACATCAGTTTTGTTTGCTCTTCAGGCATGGCAAGTAGTAGTAGTCCCATTTTACAAAAGAAGAATAAAGCTCAGAGATAAGGAACGTGCCCAGATCACACAGCCAGTGATAAGCAAATCTGGGATTCTGAAGCCAGATCTTTCTGAATTTAAAGTGTGTGATGTTCTTTCCATTCCACCACGTTTGCCTCTTAAATAGCAAAGCCAAATGCTTGAAATCAAGATTAGCAAGTAAGCCTGGGAGATGGAGCTATCTTTTCTTAGCTCCCCACCCCAAAAAAGCATGCTTTCAAACTTGCTTTTTCTTTAGATTTCAGCTCAACGATTACCACACACATCTGGATATAGTTAATTTGTGTTGTTTTGCTTGGAAATTCAAATGAGACTGGAATTTAGTTAAATGTTTTAAATGATTAAACATATGCCATTCACTGTTTAGCAATGCCCCTCAAGTATCTGTTATAACAGCATTTATTTTAAAACAGCCTCATTCAAAAAAAAAAAAAAAAACTAAAATTAGTCTCCATTTTCTAAAATCTCTGAAGGTGTTTCGATCTTAGCTTACCAGGATTAGTAATTCACTTTGAAACTCACTTTTTCTGAGAGAACAATCCAATTCTGGATGAAATCTGAAATTTTACAATCTAGATATTGCTTTTACTTGTTCTGTACATTTAAACGTGTTATTTTTCTATGTCAGAGTTCACTAAAATACTCAACAAACTTAGCAATTCTATAATCTATGTTATTAGATATGCTAAAGAAACAGTAAAAGACTGAAATAATTTCCTAAAATCTGCTGCTTCTAAGTCAAAAGCTAGGAAGGACCTGAAAGGTAGAAATTTGCTTTTTCTAATAAGGTGCTCACTAACTCTCAAACTGGGGAAGGGGAAAACATTCGTTAAGGGTCTTAGGTCCTGGACCCTGAACTCAAGTACTGGGAGTATTTGCCCCTTTTACAGACAAGGAAATTGAGACTCAACTGGTTCCAAATAGTTTGCCCATGGCAAGAATCAATGAGAAGCAGAGCCAAGATTTAAACCTAGGTCCTATTCTGAAGCATGGGTTCTCAAGCTCATGCACCCTTCAGAAGGGCAACTTCCCACTCTTTCTTCAAACAATCCATTCCCAGGTGCCCACGCAGCAGCAGCAGGCTCTGGGAACACCAAAAGGCACAAGAGGTGGCCCAGCCCTGGCGCTCCCTAGCTGGGCACATCACCCCGAGCTCTGCAAAGCTGCCAAAGTTGCTCCAGGAGGCACAAGCAACTGCATCAAGCACAACGTGAATGCTGCGACCGGAAACCGAGCGGCCCAGCAGCCCTACCGAACTAGGTTCCTTCCCCGCACAAGGGGCAGGGGAGAGGAGGCACCTTCCTCAAAGGGTGGCCCGTGTAAAGCAAAATGCTGGGGACACTAAAAGTTCAAGAAAAGCTGGCTGATGAAATTCCTCTCCGACAAGGTCCTGGCCCTCCAGGCAGCTATTTTATACAATCACTCTCAGCAAGTCCCAGGGTTGGCAGCTTTCATGGAAACAGAGGTCTTCAGAATTTCTTTCTCAAAGTCATGAAGTTATGAGAGGCAGCAGGAAATGGATTTCTACTGCTTTTCCCCAAATCAATTTAACCAGATCGTCTCAGGAAAAAAAGCTGCTCCTTCTGCTAAAAAGCGGTCCATTTTATGCAGCCAAGGACCTGTTTGCCACCGTGGCCTGCCAAGGTGTAAGATGTATGCGGCGATAACAGAGTCACACACAGGACTTTCTAATCCATCAGTGTCAGCTCTCCCTGACAGAGCGCTTACTCACACTTACTTGCTCATTGTTAGTCAACTGGCCACTCATCCTGGGTAAAATTTGGTGCTTTCCACAGACCCACAAACTGGGATCATTTTTCACTCCATTCCTGCCTCCAAGGCCTCATCTCCTGGTACTGGTGCTTGCTCTGGAGGCCAACAATGCCAATGTGTGCAGAGCTGATTGATGAATATAAAACAAGGCGGGCGCCAGGGGACCATATCCAGCCACTAGAGAGCAGTGGAGCACCTCTCACTGCTCGGTAAAACAGACGCAGGCTTTAAATGGTTTAATTGTATGCATGCATTTCATTATAAGTCCTGGCCAAAAGCTTCCTGGCGAGGCAAGCCAAGCAATCAGACAATCTTGCATCGCTTGCTGAAATCCAGATTTGTCCTTTGTCAGCATAAACAGTTTAATTTGACGTTTTCACTCCTGAGTAAGCACTGAGTATTACATTTAAACCCCTCATGAGGGAGAAGAATGCTTCCTTTTCATCAGCAAATGTACCTCAATGTCAAAGTCTACCTTTTATTCCCAATGAATTTTAAAAAGTATTCCATTTAATTTGCTAAAAATATTTGTAAGCATCCAACAATTTCAGTCAAAAACTAATTCCTCAAAAAACTGAGTTCCTTTTCTAAATGTAATATAGTCAAAGAGGAGTTAAATTTTACCCTAATAATTTAAACCACCACTTGAAGGGAACAGGGATTTTTCTTATAATTGCAACTGCAACATCTCATTGACCTGACAGGTTATAAACACTTATTCTTCAGAAAAGACTAACAATCAGGGCATCAGGGCCTAAAATGTGAAAGGTTTTATTTCATTAATGCATTTTAATGAAATGTCACAAGATATGGAGAAAGAACATTTTTTCCTTAAAACATAGGTGTCACCTACCCCTGTTTACAGGACAAAATGGAGGACGAAAATGACTCTAAAATGCACCTATCTTAATCAGTCCCCTGCACCATGAGGCCACACAGGGAAACCGAAGCTGAGTGCAAGGCATACACCCTGCCCTGCTGCCGCAGGAATGCAGGGCAGTGGCAGCTGGCAAGTCTCTTAAAGGTCCCCTTTACTCAGGTCCATATTTCAAAATAACTTCCCAAACTTCAGGGCATTCCACTTTAATTGATGGACTAGACGGTATTATTTTCATTGTATGGATGGAAGCAGCTAAAATTCACAGAAAGGAAGGAGGCTACCCAAAGTCATGCAGCCAGGAATGGCAGCATGGGTACATGAACCCAGATCCGGTTAACAGCAAATCCCTCATTCTGTGAACTACACAGTGAGAAGCCTTCTGATGCCTAAGATGACTTTCCACGTAGTCTGACCAATGAGGAAGTAAAAGCATCAAGCACTAGGTCATAAGCATATAAAGGCACTTTCCTTTAGCAGGCGCGACTCTGGTCCAATTCTGAAACAAGAGCAGATAAAGATGAGCTAGTTAACCTCACTCTCTCTCAGTGGGGTTTAAAGCAAAGAACTTTAAACTGAGCATTTCCTTTAACTGTTCTGAAAAGTGCTCTGGCAAGGGCTTTTACTTGGTTGTAGGCTAAGGACAATTCAAATCAGGAGACTTTGTGGTAAAATGTCAGAGCAGGGAAAAAAGGAAGAAGAGCACCCATACATTAATTCAATACCTCACCATTTCGTCTATAAAAGGTGTTTAATTTTTTTTACACAGAATCAAGAACAAAATCCAATCTAATTAGAATAAATTAAGAACTGGCAAGGGCTGACTATATTACATTTCCTGTAACAATATGAATTTTAGAAGTAAATATTTTCTCATTTCCTGATATCACTGCACCATCTATTGGCTTAGTACCACCTTTGCAGCAACCAAAAAACAAGATGCATTCATTCAACTTTCACGGGCTTTTGGTTCCCAGTTGTTTTATTCCTGACACTCCACTGCAACATAATTTTAAGATATAAAATCCATTCAATGCACATTTTAAATCTTCTAAAATGCATCTTACATTAATCAAAGCAGGAAAAAGTGCCAGAGAAATCCTGACACAGAGAGCTACACACAGAAAAATGTATTGACACTAAGACTATCAAAATACTATGCACCAAACATCTACTACATGCTACATACAAAAGACTTTTATGTTTGGTATCTCACTTCATGCTCACACATGAAGTAAGTATTACAGAAGAAATCAATGTTCACAGTCAAACAGCTAAATGAATGTTGGACTTAAGATCTGAACCCAGGCTAAGCATAGTGGCTCATGCCTATAATCCCCGCACTCTGGGAGGCCAACGCAGGAGGATCACTTAAGACCAGAAGTTCCAGACCAGCCTGAAAAACACAGTGAGACCCCGTCTCTACCAAAAAAAGAAAGAAATTTTAAAAAAAAATCAGTGGTGGTGCGCCCATAGTCCCAACTACTTGGGAGGCAGAGGTAGGAGGATCACTTGAGCTCAGGAGTTTGAGGGTACAGTGAGCTATAATCACACCACTGCATTTCAGCCTGGCGACAGAGCAAGACCCTGCCCCTAAAAAATAAAAACAAATAAGTTAATTAATATTTTTTAAAATATCAGAACTCTATTTGACTTCAAAAACCCGTTTTCATGCAGCCACACTGCCTCAAAAAATGGCCAAAAGTAACATATCCACATAAAAAGCACACAGTGATGTACAGAGTGTGCACACATAAAACGCGACACTTCAGCACCCCAATAACCCTGTGACCTTCCCAAGTCAAAAAAAGTAGCTTCATTTTAGAAACAGGGGTTATGAAGTTCCAGAGGTTAGGTGACTAGGCTCTGGTCAAGCAGAGCTGGGACCAAAGCGAGGGCTTCCACCTCTTTTTCTAGAATCCTAAGTGATACTTTGTTCAGGGGTTTACAGAAAAGCCCGCTCCAGGCAGTCACTGGCTATGTGGACAAAGCTCCTGCTGGAATAGGGTCTCCTACACCAGCACAGCTCCTCCCTTGCCCAGCCCCTGGCCCACAGAGAGCAGGGACACAGGGGAAATCCAGTTCCAATGGAGACACATGCTTCTAAAGCCTCTTATACACAGTCAACCACATGGCTGACCCCAGAGCAGGCAGAAGAATTTCCAGCAACACACGGCTATGAAGTCCATATATACATGCCCTCTGAGGTTTTTATGAAGTAAACATGATGCTAAATTCGCACCCAATTTAACAGTTGAAAAAGAATACAGAAGAAACATTTGCCTCTTAAAGTGCACTAATTTGATCCAGTGCAGGATAACTTTCAAAATCAAGTCATGTGGAGATATCAAAATATCTATACAAAGGTTGTACTTGAGTATAAAAATACAGAAAAGGTTGTACTTTAGCATAAAAATATAGAAAAGGTTGTACTTTAGTGTAAAAATACAGAAAAGGCTGTACTTTAGCGTAATGATGGCAAATCTGAACTCCCTATCCATGTTCCTAAGTTCTCACTTAATTGTAAGATTCTTCTGCCCACAAGGTGAGACATCCAGCATGCTTACTACTCTGTCCCACATCTTCCTCACTGCTTGGGGGCCCTGTAAACTGGGACTTAGTAGGTGCATTCCAGTAATTAGGAAACTGTATAACCAGTTTATCTGGAGAGAGAATTTTACCTGGATGGCCCTGGCAGTGACCCCAAGTCCTCCCTAATGGTGCATACCAATGTTTATTCCTTAAGTTAGTATTCCTAAATTGTCCAAGGACCTCATTTTCAGGAATGTCATGCTTGAAATTTTATTCATGTTAATTCTCTATGTGGATAAGCAGGCAAAAACAAAAATTTTATATACCTTGCCAATGCTGCCACAAGGAACACTGCCAAGCTAATAGCAAAAGATGGTCCCCAAGCTTCTTCTGACACTACTTCAGCTTGCCTAATAAAGAAAAGCTGGCAAGTTCAAAGAATAAGCTAATTAATCTGAGAATTAAAAGAACCCACATTATGTCTATAAGAACATAACTAAAATGCTTTCCCTTTCTTAATAAAGTCAAAAAATCTTGCCTAGCTTTTAACAATCAAATGAATCGATCACCAGTAGCCTCTTACAAATTACTCTCTTAAAAAAGAAGTAAATGAAACCAAAGGGATCCTTTTTCTTTTGGGAGAATAAGCCACATGCCATGTACCAACAGGAAAAAGTCAGAGACTGAGGTTCCCATTCCCACTCACATACTTCCTTACTTGTGGTACAAGTAACCTCTCTGAGCCTCAGTTTTCTCATCTTCAAGACAGGGATGATGGCACCCACCTCACAGTGGTGCAAAGATTGTATCAGTGAAGCATCCCACAACAGGTGTAGGTGCTATAGCCAGATGAACGCTGCTCTCATTATGGTCAATGTGATATTCACAAAGAAGGTTTTAGGGCAGAAGCTGTCTAGGGGCCACACCACCAGGAGTCGGTTATATTAGTCTCCCAAGTAAACTCTCAGGAAGGCCAGTCCTCAGAGACAAGGCTCCTGGACCCAACGCTCAATGCAGATCAAGCTGTGCCGCAAGTTAAAGTTGCGCAAGACAAGACAGGTGTCTTCTATTCAATGTAAATTAAGAGCAGCCTTCAGGCGCCTGGCTAGTAGCCAATACAGGCCCATGGGTAGACAAAATTTAGACACCCTTGTCTTCCGGTTAATTTATAGCTTCCAGCTCTTACTGTCAAATCACTCAGAAAAAAAGAAAAAAAAAGATTAATTACAAAGTTTTGCTTTTATTCTTCATAATAAAAAACTCACAATCTAACTAAAACATGAGAATTCAGATGAAATATTCATTTTCTCACTTAAGCTGCAATTACAGAAAGCCTTGATTCCACAGTGAATGCTAATGTTCCATGGAGGCATTTCATTTAGGAGGACCTTCTATTTTATCTGGAGTGTGAGGTTTGGTTTGTACCTCACTCAAAATAATAAGCATGAATTAAAACAAAATCCAGCCAGGCACAGTGGCTCATGCCTGTAATCCCAGCACTTTGGGAGGCTGAGGCGGGTGGATCACTTGAGGTCAGGAGTTCAAGACCAGCCTGGCCAACACGGTGAAACCCTGTCTCTACTAAAAATACAAAAATTAGCAGGGTGTGGCTAATTATAGGCACACGCCTGTAATCCAAGCTACTCGGGAGGCGGAGGCAGGATCACTTGAACCCAGGAGGTGGAGGTTGCAGTGAGCCGAAATCGAGCCACTGAACTCCAGCCTGGGCAACAGAGCAAGACTCCATCTCAAAAAAAAAAAAAAAAAAAAACACCACCAAATTTTGGCAATTCTGAGTTCTCTCTCAATACCCAACTCCTCACTCCCTCAAAAGGAAAGGAAAGGGTAAAGGCGGCAGGGAGGGGAGGGGTGAAAGAAAGGAAGGGAAGGGAAAGAAAAAAGAAGAGACAAAACAACAACAAAAATCAAACTCAGGAAGAAAGCCAGCCCTGCACAGCTACGACCACGGAACAGCGGCTGAAAGAAGCTGAGAGAGTCACAGACACAAAGCCCAGGCCAGTACAAAACCGTGATCTTACATTCTCTGTGAAGAGCTCCTCTTCACAATGGACTTGGATTGGAAAGAAACAAAAAGGAAAAATCACGTTGTTTTTGGGTAGTAAAATTGTGGAGATATATATGCATATATATAGTTTAATTTCCTTTGCTGCAATAAGGCTGTTTCAGTAAATACTGTTTTCAACATGCAGGACAGAGAACCTATGCAGAGAACAGTCAAAAATACAAAAACAAATAAGTGCCCTTCGGGAATCTGTATAAATATTTTTAGTATTCAGAAGCAAGGCTTAATAGCTAAGTGAAATCACATCTGTAGGATGATAAAATCACAGCAGCTGTGTTGTACTGGGGCTTGCCACAGATGGAAGACAAGGGTTCAAATCCCAGCTTTGTCACTTATGGGGCTGAGTGACACTAGGTAAGTTGCTAAATCTCTCTAACCTTCAGGTTTCTCGTCAGTAAAATAGCAATAATAGCATCCCTTACACTGAATTTTAACTGAAAATAATGTGCCAGCACCCAGCAGACTCTGGCACAGAGACATTCCCATAAATATGCTTTAAATTCAAAATAATACTAAGCTTTAACCAAAAAAAAAAAGTAAAAGGACTTGTCACATTTACAACACTTATAGCTAAACTGGGACCACACGAATGGAACACAATCTAAACCAACTGCATTCCAGGGGTACTGCAAACTGCTAGTTCACAAACAATGAACAGCGGCTAAGGTTTCTAACACTAAGTTTCAGACATTCTTTAGCACAAACAAGTTGGAGAATCAGAAAATTAATTCACCATCAAATATTCATTGAGATGCACAGTGCTCCGTGAGAACCCTGAGAGTGAGGCACAGAAGCTGCTCTCAGAGGTCTAGAATTGTGCAGGGGCAGGAGGGACAATGCCTAGGGGAAGCAAAGTGGGGCCAAGGGGGGAGTCCTGGGATCCTGCTTCACTCCTGGGAGGGACTTGCTAACTCCGCCAGGGGCAGCCAGGAGGGAATGGCTTCTGGGCCACACTCAGGATGAGGAGGAGGAACACTCCAGGCAGAAAACGTGTTTCTGAAAGGAGGCAGCAACGGGTGTTAGGCTCTCTTCAGAGGAGGGCGAGGGGACTGCTGCCACAGAAGCCCAGGGCACAAGGGAAGGAAGAACAGGAAATGAGATGAGAAAAAGGGCCTAGAGCCCAACTGAAAAGGGAGATGGCCCCAAATGAAGGCGTGACTGCAACACTGCAGCCAAGAGCCAGCAAGGAGCTAGCGCTGAGGAACGTCAGGAGAGAATGGTGACAGAAACCCAGGATGTGGCCCAGGGGTTAGCTGCTGTCTGAGAGGTCTCTGTAATGACAGTGGCCATCCCTACCGCCACCACCACTGGATTCATCCTCACCCTCAACATTTCTGGCCAGGATGCAAGCTCCCTCCCTGCCCCAGGCCTCTCAGGCCAGTGCTCCCCACAGCTGTCAGCTGCTTCTTCTAACAAGCGAACCTAACCCTTTCCTTCCCTGGCTTGAAAGAGCAGGAGACCTCCAGGACAAAATCAAAACAGCTCTGCCTGCAGCGTCTGGACCCCCGAGGCCTGCTTTCCAGCCTTGCCTCTGCTCCAAACTCCCAACATCCATCCCTCTTCCACCCTCCCCATCTTTGCTTCTGCTGCACCCCCTGCATGGGTCCCTTGCCCCACCCCCACTCACTGCTCCTGCCGCACCCATGCAGCAAACTCTGGCCTTTCAGTGCTTAACCAAACGGAGCCCTTGTGCACCACAGGCCTGAGGTCTATCCCTCGGGGGTAAGGGGTGCACAGCAAATTCCTACTCATCCCTCAGGCATTTAAGTGTTCTTTCTTCCCACTTTCACCCATCAGACTGGCAAAAATACTCAGCATCCGTGAGGTGGTGGGAGACAAGCGTCCTTGTATTCTCTAGTGGGAGTATAAACTCGTGCCAGCTTTTTGGACAGCAATTTGGCAATAGCTCTCAAAAGGTAAAATGCACTGTCCCTTTTCTGGGCTGCCCAGCAGCTGTATTTCCTGCCTCTGTCCAGAGAATTCCACTGCCATCTGAGCTGAGGCTGAGCTTCACCAATCAGAAGCACCCACCTTCCCCATGAGGAACTCTCTGGTGGTGGAAGGGATGGCAGGAAGGCTCAGTTCTGCGACAGCCAGGGTCCGGCACCGGCTGTGCCTGCAGCATAGACTGAGACACTGTTCTTGGCCCCAAACCCAGTTCTTGCCCTCCCAACTACGTTGTGAGCCACCTGCTATACTTTTCTCAAAATCCCTCTTTTCCTTAAATCATCCAGTTACTCAACTGCTTGCAACAGAGAATTCTGGCCGAAACGTGTACACCTTAATCCAGAAATTCCACTGCTAAGAATTTATCTAAATGAAGTACGTATTTATACAAGTAGACCAAGACACATTTGTTACCAAAATATGAAAAACAAGATATTCATCAGAAGAAGAATGGGTCAGCAAGCATGGTGTAGCCACATAATGCAATTCTGTACAGCCTGCTGTTATTACAGAAATTCTATAGGCCCACGTAAGCTGATACAAACACTTCTTCAAAACAAGTTAATAGTAAGGGAAGAATATTATGTATAGCATGAGCTCATTTGTGTTTTTTAAAGGGGTAACTTGATGACAGAGAAGGAGATACGTGAAAGTGTATGGTAACACATTTTCTGGAAAAAAATATAAACAATTCTTAACAGTGGTTACTCTGGAGGGATGTGAAGGAGACTTTTCTTATAGTTCTTTGTCCCACTTGAATGTTCTGTCATGTTAATAAATTATGTTCATTAGAAAATGCTTGAATGTCACTTGCTCAGAAAGGACTTCCCAAGCACCCACCAGCCACACACTCCTTCCTATTATCCTCTCTAATGACTGTTCTTTTCCTCTGGGGCACTTATCACAATGCATTCTTCTAGGTTCATGTGAATTTACCTGTCTAATACCTGTTTCCCTCACAAGACTACAGGCTCTGAGGCAGGCGCTGTGTTGACCACTAATCTTCCCAGCTCCTAGCAAAGTGCTCCGCACTAGTGATGCTAAATACACATCGGACAATGAATGAAGAGATCCAATCCTACTTCTAAGACTCGGCTCAAGTGAAGTTCTTCCTGAATTACCCCAGCTTGGAAGTGATCCTTTCTCCCTTGGGTCCCCCCCCCGCCCTCATCAGTGTGTACATCTGTCTCCCCCATTAGACTGAGTATCTGAGGACAAACACCCTGATATTCACTTCTATCTGTGCTGCCTGCTATAGTGCCTTTACACAGAAGGCACTCACTAAAGAGCTGATGAGGCCGGGTGCAGTGGCTCACACCTGTAATCCTAGCACTTTGGGAGGCAGAGGCCAGCAGATCATGAGGTCAGGAGTTCCATATCAGCCTGGCCAACACAGTGAAATCCCCTCTACTAAAAATACAAAAATTAGCTGGGCATGGTGGTGCGTGCCTATAGTCCCAGCTACACGGGAGGCTGAGGCAAGAGAATCACTTGAACCCGGGAGGCAGAGGTTGCAGCGAGCAGAGATTACGCCACTGCACACCAGACCAGGATGACAGTGCAAGACTTAGTCTCAAAAAAAAAAAAAAAAAGAGCTGATAAATGAGTGGAGGAACAAACAAGACCTCAAAGTAACAATTTACTTGGGTATTAAAATCAGATGTTACTGATGTCTCATTCTCCTTAATCTGGCATTTTAGGGCAGCAAAACTAGTCTGTGTGGAGTCAGTGGTTTCTAAATAGAATTCTCCTATAAACTCAAGAGCTGTGAACCCATCACCCGGAACTCAAGTGAGACTTGGACAAACAGGAGGTCACTCTTGGCCAGGAAAAAGCACAAAGTGGGGCGGCAGAAGTGAAATGGGCAGACACAAAGCTGTTTACCTACTCACTTTCAACAACTTTTCCTAACTCAGCTTTATGCTCATGACACAAATTACCACAGTTCACAGGCAAGAGAAACCAATTTTCCCATTTTACAAATGAAGCTGCTTTGTATCAATGTCAAACTTCTTAAATTTGATGACTTTATCAAGGTGACAGAAGAGAACATCTTGAAGGATTCAGAGGTGAAAGGTTGTGGTGCCTGCTATTTACCCTCAAATGGTTCCCCACACACACGAAACAATGATAGTAATAACAATGTGTGTGTGAGAGGCAGAACAAATGTGTCAAAATGCTAACAACTGACACATCTGAGTAAAGGACAGATCAGTGTTTGTTGAACATTACTGTTACTTTTCTGTAAGTCTGAAATTTAAGTAAAAAAAAGAAAAAATAAAACTACCTAATAGAAAAGGTTATTCCACCTTTACCACCATTTAAAGGTATCAGATGGGGAGAAATAAAAGCAATACTTTGATGGAGATACCTAATACCTTTGAATAAAGCAATTCAGAACAATTCTAAAATTACCATAAGTATCTTCATTTTAGGATAACTGCAAAGATTCATCCGTATGGTATCTGGGGGTAAATCATTCTCCCCAACAAACAGTGAACATCTGTTATATAAAAACCTCGTAACAGGCTAGGTAACAACACAATGGCATAGCAAAGTCTCAAACTGGCAATTTCCAAACTACTCAAGGCAGCAGTTTTCCTAGATGTGGAGCCAAGACACCAAGACAGAAAATATTAAGAGGTAAATGACAGCTGGAAAAACACCAGCTACACGATACACACAACCTGTTCAAATTTCTGGACCTATGCAATTTGACCCAGAAGCAATAACGTAAATGTTAGAACTTGAAAATCCCAATTCTTCTAAATATAATTTTATCACTATTTTTTGCAGTCATTAAAAAAAAAAAAAATTATCAGCCGCCTGTAATCCCAGCACTTTGGGAGGCTGGAGCAGGCAGATCACCTGAGCCCAGGAGTTCGAGACCAACCTGGGCAGCATGGCAAAATCCCTTCTCTACAAAAAATACAAAAATTAGATGGGTGTGGCAGAATACGGCTGTAGTCACAGCTACTCAGGAGGCTGAGGTGGGTGGATCACCTGAGCCCGTGGAAGTGGAGGTGGCAGTGAGCTGTGATTGCACCACTGTACTCCAGCCTGTGCAGCAGAGTGAGAACCTGCCAAAAAAATCTCCTAATCTAGCAGCTAGAGCTAAAACATAAATGCAAAAAGTTGGTTAGCAAATGAGGAAGAGAGGGGGGCAAAAAAATAACTACTATTTATAGGCCAGGCATTGGAGCACATGCTTTATATACGTTATTTCCAACCATTACAACTTGGTGTGGTAGGTATTACCGATACCACTTCACAGGTAAGGAAATTGAGGTTCAGACAGAAATCAAATACCCCAATCCCTCAGAGATTAAGTAGTAAAGAAGGACCACAATCACTCCTCTAGGTCAAAATGTACCCGCCAAGTTTCAATGTGAGGCTTCTACTCTAGAATTCTACTCAAATCTCACCTTCTCCATAAGACCTGTCCTGACTTTTTTTTTTTTTTTTTTTTTAAACAGACAGGGTCTCGCTCTGTTGCCCAGGATGTAGTACAACGGCTTGATCACAGCTCACTGCAACCTCAAACTCCTGGGCTCATACAATCCTTCTGCCTCAGGCTCCCGAGCAACTGGAACTACAGGCACACACCACCACACTCAGCTTATATATATATATGGCACAGACCGGGTCTTGCTATGTTGCCTAGGCTGGTCTTACCCCTGGCCTCAAGCAACCCTCCCACCTCAGGCTCCTAAAGCACTGGATTACAGGCATGAGCCACCGTGCCTGGCCCTGATCTTTCTATTTAACACTGCCATCTGCCTCCACCCCAGCCCCTGCCCACAACTCCCAAGTCCCCTTATCATGTGTGAATTTAATTTTTTGTTTTACGATCATTGCAAATTCATATGCAGATGTAAAAAATAGAGCATTTCCATATGAACTTGACTCAGTTTCTCTCAAAGATAATATCTTGTGTAACTATAGTACAATACCATCTGTATTACTTTTTTTCTTAGTATCACTTTCTAATACAGGCTGAGTAGCCCTTATCCAAAATGCCAGGGACCAGAAGTGTTTCAGATTTCAGGTTTTGGAATATCTACATTATACTCACCCAATTCAGCATCCCTAATCCAAAAATCCAGAATCAAAAATGCTCCAATGAGGCTGGGCAGAGTGGCTCATACCTATAATCCATCCAAGCATTTTGGGAGGCCAAGGTGGGCAGATTACTTGAGGTCAGGAGTTTGACACCAGCCTGGCCAACATGGTGAAACCCCATCTCTACTAAAACTACAAAAAATTAGCCGGGCATGGTGGCGCGCGCCTATCATTCCAGCTACTTGGGAGGCTGAGGCAGAAGAATCACTTGAACCCGGGAAGCAGAGGTTGCAGTGAGCCAAGATCATGCCACTGCACTCCAGCCTGGGCTACAGAGCAAAACTCCATCTCAAAAAAGAAAAAATAATAAAAATAAAAATGTTACAATGAGTATCATGTTAGCACTCAAAAACTTTAGGATTTTGGAGCTTTTCAGATTTCAGACTATAAAAAATATATTGTATAAAAAATGTTATACAACCTGTGTATTACATTTATATGTAAGTATATTTATAATACCTGTGTATTAATTTATAATACCTGTGTATTATAAATATACTTCTCACAGTTGTTTATTGTCTATTTACCCTCACTAAAATACAAAATCCTTGAGAGCAGGAATCACTATCAGAATTGTGTTGACTGCTGTATAGCAAGCACCTAGAACACGGCCTAATCTGTAGCAGGAACTCAGTATACATTTGCTGAATGAATCAAAGCATTGTATTGCACCTCCTCTTCTAAGAGAAAACAGACCAGCTCTTCAAGATACCATCTTGGTAAGTAAGAGTACTCTGAAACATCAGGAAAACGTTACACTCACCCATGGTGACATAAGGCAACTTATCAGTTGATCCGTGAGGATAGATGCTGTAGAGGTGAGGTCCAGTAACATCTACTCCCCCTAAAACTAGGGCTGCACCAATGTAACCTTGATACCTGGTGATCAGAGTATGCATAAGAAAAAAAACATGAGTCCACAAAGCATCACTGTAACTTAGCCAAAAGTTGCATGAGAAGTCAGATAACAAAAAGTTTTCCTTAAGACTGTTTCATTAAGGGGTTATTGTTTTGATGGGAACAAAAAAGGGAAGGGAACATTAGATGAACATCTACTATCAACCAGTATAAACTATAAATTATGTGAGGCACTCTACACACCTCATTTCAGCTCAGCCTCACAGACCCCATTATTATTATTTTTTTGAGACAGGGTCTCACTGTGTCACCCAGGCTGGAGTACAGTGGTATTATCATGGCTCACTGCAGCCTCAACCTCCCCAGGCTCAAGCGATCCTCCCACCTCAGCCTCCTGAGTAGCTGGGACTACAGGTGTGCACCACCACACCTGGCTAATTTTTGTATTTTTTTGGAGAGATGGGGTCTCGCCAAATTGCCCAGGTTGGTCTCAAACTCCTGGACTCAAGCAATCCTCCCACCTTGGCCTCCCAAAGTGCTGGGATTACAGGTGTGAGCCACCACACCTAGCCCACAGTCCCCTTTAAAAGACAACATTATCATTCCTATTTTAGAAAAGAGAAAACCAACACAGAGACATTAAGAACTTGCCCGGTCTCAGAACCAAATTGGACTGACTCCAAAGATTATCAGCACTTTTCCCATCACACCTCTCTGTGATCAGCACATAAGCTACCTCCACAGTTAACAATGACGAGGTGCTAAGCTCAGCTGTTCCACTGTTCAAATTATCAACCTGGCCACAAAGGCCAGGCATGGTGGCTCACACCTATAATCCCAGCACTTTAGGAGGCCGAGGTGGGCGAATCACTTGAGTCCAGGAGTTCAAGACCAGCCTGGGCAATATGGCAAGACCCTGTCTACAAAAAAATACAAAAAATTAGCAAGGCGTGGTGGCATGTACCTGTAGTCCCAGATACTTGGGAGGCTAAGGTGAGAGGATCCCTTGAGCCCGGGAGGCAGAGGTTGCAGTGAGCCATGTACACGCCACTGCACTCCAGCCAGGACAGAGCAAGAGTTGTCTCAAAAAAAAAAAAAAAGTATCAACCTTACCACAGCCCAAACAGAAAAATGGCTCATGTCAAAACACCTCTGCCTTTGAATTAACCCATATTTTAATTACATATATGAACTCGTATCAAAAAAAAAGTATTTCATCATTCAGGAAAGTGAATATTAAAATAACTCCACGATAGCCTAAGAAACCACTGCTACTACACACAGGATAAACTTACACTTCCTCAGGAACATCACAGGAATACATTTTCCACCTACCCCATCTCCACTTAATTGTGCACATATTTGTTCCTTTGGACCCTTTTTTTCCATTTCTATGGATTCCTTTCCCTGTATTTGGTACAGCTTTTTACCATTAGGAGGCTAATGTTACTCCTAACGTGGGAGGCTGAGGCATGAGAATCGCTTGAACCTGGGTGGCCGAGGTTGCAGTGAGCCGAGGTCGCATCACTGCACTCCAGCCTGGGCGACAGAGTGAGACTTAGTCCCAAAAAATAAAAAAAAGGGTGCAGCACCAGCATGGCACATGTATACATATGTAACTAACCTGCACATTGTGCACATGTACCCTAAAACTTAAAGTATAATAATAAAATAAAAAATAAAAATAAATTAATTAATTTAAAAAATCAAAAGAATTAGATCTATATTCGTCAACATAAATTGCTCTCAATTTATCTAGCTGTGCTAGATAAACATGCTGGATTTAAAGTTCTCCACTGTGAGCCTTTAGCTCTTTGGGAAGGAAAACAAAACTGACACATACTGAATTTGCCAAACGATGTAATTATTAAAATACAAACAAATTAACATGAGAACCAAAGTCATAACTTTAGACTGTCTGAGACATAGCCACACATCCAGAAGTGCTCTAAGTAAACAGAACAGTGGTCCAATACTTGCCCTGTTCCTTGATTACCAAATTGTTATTTCAAAAAGAACCTTCCATTTATAAGTAAAAACTTCAAGAACTTCCTAGGAAAAGATTTTAGAAGTAGCCTAAAAAGAGAATAGAGCCCCAGACAAGGGAAGAAACTGGTCCAAGGCCACACGTGTGAGCTAGCAGCAGGGTCAGACTAGGGCCAAGGGCTCCAGGAAGAGAAGCCATAATCACCAGTCCCACCACCCTCAACTAGTCCAGTGCCTATTCCACTATGCCAACTGTCTACTGAATAGGGTGTTTAAATAAAGTTAATAATAATCAGCTACTTGCCTTCTGAGCTAAAATATAAACTGTTAGATGCCTTTAAAATAATCAAGATGTTTTGGCAAATTATTGAAGTCATTAAAATTTTAAGAATTTATTGATCCACAAATTCTATTACCAGGACTCTATTCTAAGGATATAAACAGACAAATATACAGAAATGAATGCACAAGGATGTTTACAACAGCATTGTTTATGATGATTAAAAAAGTGGAAACAGCCAGAAGGAGAAATGGCTAAACTGATCCAACTGTACAACAGAACATCACACAATCATTAAAAATCATGCTAAGCCAAGTGTGGTGGCTCACGCCTGTAATCCCAAAACCTAGGGAGGTCATGGCAGGAGGATTACTTGAGGCCAGGAGTTTGAGACCAGCCTAAGCAACATAGTGAGACATCGTCTACAAAAAGTTTAAAAAAACAAACACAACAAAAAATTAGACAAACATGGTGGCGTGGGCCTTTAGTCCCAGCTACTCAGGAGGCTGAGGCGAGCAGATGACTTGAGCCTAGAATTTTAAGGCTCAAGTCATCCACCATGCACTGCCTTTAAGTGAGCCATGATCATGCCACTGCACTCCAGCCTGGGCAACAGAAAGAGACCCTATCTAAACTCAAATAAAATTTAACAACCTTGCTGCATTTTCTCCTGCACTACTGATGGTAGTACAACGTTTATCAAGGGAGAGCTTTGACAACATCTCTCAAAATGTTAAATGTGCAAAACTAAATAAATGTGCATTTATTCTAGAATACAGGCTAAGGAATTAAATCACATGCGTACCCAAGGGTTCTATGTTCCAAAGGTTCATAGAATACCTAATAATACCTTAAATACCTTAAAATGGGCAATATCATTAATGTTCAAAAATTAGTTAAGTTGTAACATAGCCACAAAACGGATACTATGACACCACCAAAAATTATGATACTGATTAACGGTTCTTAAGCTTTTACGGGTCACAGAGCCCTCTTAAAAATCGATTAAAATTGTGGAAATTTTCCCCCATAAGAGTACACACATTTTTTCTGATTTCAGGAGAGTTACAAGTATTCAGAACTTCTCTATGGGCTCAAGAGAAAAACTCATCTACTGACAGGAACAATATTTGTAACATACTATTATGTAAACAAGGGAAATTATAAAACAACACATACAAGGATATATATCTAGAACAAAAGGTATGAAAAAACAGATCTTCAAAAATTTACAGTGTATGTGTCTAAGTGGCAGAACTTCAGGTGGCATTTACTTCCTTCTATCCAGGTTTCTAGTGTCTACGTTTTTTACAATTATCATATATTATTTTTATAATTTTAAAAACAGTTATTTTCATTTTGAAATGCCCTAGTATACAACCCATTCAAGATGCACTGTTAGGTGAAAAGACTAGGCTATACTATAGTCAGTACAAGTATAATCCCATTTTTTAAATATTACTGAACTTATTTTCAAAACCTTGAAGGGTGTGTAACAATCTCTTAGCACTAACTGCTTGTGGGTGGCAGGAATCCAGGTAGTTTTTTACATTCTTTTTGTTCGTATCTTCCAGCTTTGTTTTGTTTTTACCATGAACATGTACTAGCAATATACAAAGAAGAGAGGAAGGGAAGAACTTAAAAGACAGAAGACTGGAATAACACACACCAAACCAAGACTGATGCTCCCTGAATGGCAAAATTTTCATTTTGTTCTTTGGGCTTTTCAGTATTTTCTAAATTTCCTACAATAAATGTACATTATGTTTATAAGAAAAAAAAGTTACAATGTAAGAGCCTCTACGTATTCAAGTAATAGTTTCCAGAACACAGAACAGCATTTCACTAACATTTTTATGAAACTCAACAAGGAGGCTCCATGCTCACAGAACAAGCATTACTTACATCAACTACATCTAGCCATGATAGGTGTGAGATAAAGGCAGTGCTTAAGTAAGGGAAAAGACATCACTTCTGTTTATCAAACCTTATTTTCTCACTGACTCACATACAAGGAATGGGCTGTTCAGGAAAAAAAGTACAGCAGTACCAAGAACACCTTGTACTCTTTTTCAGACTGAATTTTACAGGGCTCTAACTACGCAGTATGCTCTGTAGTATGCAAGGTCAGAGCCTAGCTTCTTTATTCCTGTCCTCCTCAAAAGTCAGACAGACAGAAACTATTATCCTCATTTTATTGAGAAAGAATCACCCAAATTTACACGACAGTCAGCGCTGTAGGTGGGAGATGAACCAAAGTTCTAAAGTCAAATCCTAAACTCTTTCCTTATACCACTCTCATTTTACGTAACTCACCAAAAATGTTAAGAGGACATAAAAGACTGTAATTACGCTGGTTTATATTTTTAAATGTTCCTCTCAAATTTTGATAAAATTTAACTTTTACAAAGTATCTTGAACTAAAAAATGACAAAACACTGAAAAAAGAAAATTTAGAATTTTTTTTTTTTTTTTTTTTTTGAGACGGAGTCTCGCACTTTCACCCAGGCTGGAGTACAGTGGCACAATCTCAGCTCACTGCCAAGCTCCACCTCCCGGGTTCACGCCATTCTCCTGTAGCTAGGACTACAGGTGCCCGCCACCACGCCTGGCTAATTTTTTGTAATTTTAGTAGAGATGGGGTTTCACCATGTTAGCCAGGATGGTCTCAATCTCCTGACCTCGTGATCTGCCTGCCTCGGCCCCCCAAAGTGCTGAGATCACAGGCATGAGCCACCGCGCCCGGCCGAGACGTTAGGATTCTTAAAACATTCTAAAGTGATTAACAGAAACATTTGCTAGATTTTTTTTGCTAATTGTTTTAAATGACATTACAAAGAATCTTGAAACATCCTATTTGCAGCAATTTTACAAGCTTAAAAATTGCCTTTATTACATAGACACATTGTGTAGAAAAAGTTTTCAAAGAAGCCTTATATATAATGTACCAAGCAAGCCACCAGAGGGAGCTTTATATTTAAAATTAAAATCCACAAATCTCTTCAGAAATCTGATCAATAGGTGTGCTTTAACAAGTTCTACTCACTGTACTGGAAGAATTTGGTTGGCAATAATTCTCCTGGATTAGAATAATGATACGTACACAAACATAGAGCAGCAATTGGATAGACTAGGCTTCCTATCCATATGACTCTAGGCTTTGGTCTCATTTGTAAAATGGGAACTATACTACTGGCCTTGCTACAGGGCTACACTCAACCTCATATACACTACTGAAAACCCACAGGCCATGCTAGACACATAGATTAGGACCCGCGAATTATCAGGAAGGCCAGGGCCCTGAAGGGAACAGTGAAGTGAGCCAGGCAGAGAAAGTGACAGAGCACCCACTCCCACTTCTAAGGCAACAACCACCAATGAGTTCCCGAAGATTATGGCCACGTGTTTCCAATGTTTTCAAAAGACAGAAATCTAGACTTTTTTTTTTTTTTTTTTTTGGAGACGGAGTCTTGCTCTGTCACCCAGGCTAGAGTGCAGTGGCGTGATCTTGGCTCACTGCAACCTCCACCTTCCAGGTTCAAGCGATTCTCCTGTCTCAGCCTCCCAAGTAGCTAGGATTACAGGCGAGTGCCACCATGCCCGGCTATTTTTGTACTTTTAGTAAAGACATTTCACCATGTTGACCAGGCTGGTCTCGAACTCCTTACCTCAGGTGATCCGCCAACCTTGGCCTCCCAAAGTGCTGGGAATACGTGTGCCACCATGCCAAGCCAAAATCTAGACTTTTAATTCAAATCTCTCCATTTATAATTGTTAGCCACTATTTAAAGAAAAAAAAAAAAAGGCCATATGACCCAAACAAATTTCCCTACAAGCTGATGGCCTATGAGCCACCAGTTTAAAATCTTTACTGTGTATCCATGCTCCCCTTTAATTCTCACAACAATCCCGCTAGGGGCAGGTATTATGATATCCATTCTACACAGAAGGAAAAAGGCAAAGAATTTGTTAAAGGTAAGGCAAGTCCCAAAAGGAGAAGCCAGTATTCCAACCCAAGACTAAATGCCCAGGCTACTTCTCCTATAATCACTGCCTCTCTTATGAGAAGCAAATGAGAAAATGCACTTTGAAAACTGCCAAGACCCATACAAACATAAAGTAATGACGCAATTATTAAAGGAGAAAGAAACAAAACTACTAATATGAGCTGTGAGTCAGCAGAGAATGAAGGTCAGGTCAGACAAGCTACTGCACCTCTTTAAACCTCAATTTCTTCACTTACAAATAGGAGACGCTAATAGCCCCTATCTCAGAGTTAAAAGGATGAGATCGCGCATAAAGCACATTAGCATAGGTCCTGGAACAGTGTAAGAGGTAGATAAAGGTTGGTTAATATTATCATACCCACTGACAGCCAATTATAAATACCACTTTTCATTCACTGTTATTTTGCCCCTAAAGGGAGTGGGTGGGGGGAAGGAAGGAGAGACAATCATTTGGGTTTGTGTTTATGGGGAGGAGAGAGTAGTTTCACAAGACAAATTCATAGTTCCTCCAGTTATAACTTTCTTACTGTGAACAAAAAAGTTTCTCTTATCCAGTAATATCCCTATGCTCCAGGAAATGACTCAACTGGTGACATGTGATTTACTCATGAAAAAAATCAGGCCCCAGAAATTCAGATGCACTATCAAAAACCATTTAAAATGGCTCTTTAATATAACAACTGATTTCTGGAACAAAATGTGTATTTCTGAATGTGTTTTTGCTACTTTCCAGGCTTCCCTTGACTGAAAAAAATCTAAGATATGAGAAGAAGATACTAATAGGAATCCCCATTCTGGAAACTTACCTGAAAAGCATCTGCTTCAGCATTCTATTGGCTGTCACAACTCTGGGAAGACGGCCAGTGGAGAGGGAGTGGAGCTCCAAGTTGGAAGAAATGAGCTGGGTTGTCATGTCTGTGTCTGCAGCTGTCCCAGCACCACAACAACTGAAAAATCCAATTAGAAATTTAGCTGAAATCCAATTACCAGAGGGCTCAATTAGAAGTAGTGGGTTCTTGGATAACTTCCATGAAGTTCAGGTACACAGAGAGATGTTTTTGAGTGTATCTATGCTGTAACTTCTCTGTTTAGTCAACCTTAAATAAACAGAAAATTGAGAATATGCATCTAGTTATATGCAAATACATTATCTATGACCCAATGGAACATATGAAATTATTGGTTTCTGTGATAACAGAGTGTGCATTTCATTAACGCTACAAATATACCCAAGTTGTACAGAAGTGCAAGGTGTGTTAAGTCTTGCAATTCAACATCTACCAAGTATTTACTATCAGATACCAGTAATTACACTAAGCACTGGGAATAAAAATATGAGAGGCCTTGTGCTCAATTTCAAAGTTGAGTGTAAGATACACAAGAAGACAAAAATTATAACACATAATTTAATACACAGTAATAGCATAGGTACAAAATCCTATGGGAAACCGGAGGAGAAGGTAATTGATTTTGATCATTAAGAAAAGGTTTCAGGCTGGGCATGACGGCTCATGCCTGTAATCCCAGCAGTTTGTGAGACCCAGGCAGGAGGATCACTTGAGGCCAGAAGATCAAGATCAGCCTGGGCAACATAGTGAGACCGCATCTCTCCCAAATAAAAAAAAAAAAAAAAAAGAACAAAAAAATGTTTAAAAAAAAGAAAGAAAAGGTTATATATGAGCTGGAATAAAAACACTCTACAAGCAGAGAAGGCAGAGTTTCTAAATAGAATCTCACATAAGCAACAGTAGAATAGCTTGGAGATGAGGGAAATAGGGACAGTTCAGACGTAACTGGAGCACAGGGTGACGGCAACTGAAAAAGAGGCTTGAAGGGTAGGCTTTCTATGAGACTGTGCAAGGCCACAAATTTTGATTTTTATCCTAAAAGCTGTGTGGAAATGTGACAAGTCTCTTGAAAAGCTTTTTAAGAAAGGGATGCCATCAGATCTATGTTTTACAAAATCCAATATGGCAGAAGAGTGAACAATAGGATGCCTAAGAGAGGCCAATTAAATGGTAACTGCAATAGTCCAGCTAAGAAAAAAGAACCTCTATGGTTCAAGTTAATGTTTGAAAAAAAGAAAAAGAAAAAAGAACCCAAACTAGAGCCTTAGCAAAGGAAAGGATAGGAGGGAATGGATTCAAGAGGCACAGAGACGGCAAAACTGGCTACCAATTCAATTGGAGACTGAAGCAAAGAGAGGACTTGAAGTGATTAGCTTAGGTAACAGGTGGATGGAAATGCCATTTAAGGGAGATAGAAAATACAGGTTGAACAACAGGTTTTAGTAAGGAGCACAGGAAGGTCAATTTTTAGCCCTGACATGTTTGAAAATATAAGAGTTATTCAAACGAATCAATACTTACTAAATATTAGGAGATATGAAATGTATTTTTGAACAGTTCTTGTCAGCAACAACCATCCCTTCAGTTGCTCTTGTATCCGCTCCAAGAACTATGCCATCCTATTAAAAAAAAAGTTTTTAAACAATTTTACAAATATAAACCAACCACAACTCTCCATTCTACTTTAGGGAATACTATGTTGGCCATACCACATGCTCCCCTAATCTCAAAACGCCAGCCAAAACTCATACCAAAAATATTGTGCTACATTTTCAGGATTTAAGAAAAGGTTTCTTAGTAAATGCTACTAATTGAATCCTGAGTAGGTAAGAATTATTCCCATTTTCAAGTGAGGCTCAGGTGTCGGGTAAATTCCTTGCAAATCAGAGCTAATCTGGAAAAAACCTGGATTAAGACTCAGGAATCTTTCCATTAAATTAGCCATCACTATCAATTTCCTTTTAAAACATGTTGCTTTTCTTTAAAACATGTTGCACAGGTAATCATTATCCCTTTTGACGTTTGCAACAATTTAAGACAGGAGTTATCTCCATTCGATGCATCTGAAGGTGTCTCTGTGAGAAGGAAAGTGAGCTGCCCGAAGTTGGAATCAGCATTATAGAGTTCAAAGGTGAGGCAGACCTGTCTGACCCCAAATCTCGTGATCTCCCATCACACACTTCGGCTTCCTAAACTAGTAAATTAAGAAGCTAACTGACCTGTTAAAAAAAAAAAGAAAAAAAAAAACCTCAGCAAAGTGACGAAAGAACATAAACTGTTAAGAAGCACACAAAACCTGACAAAAGCAGTCGCTCCTGAAAGACGGTCTCCTGATGTATTCTATAGCATTTGCCTTTCCAGACCGAGCCGGGAGAGACAGAGGAAGCCAAGAGTTCTCATTCCTGTTGCCGGTTCAGTCACTGCTGCTCTTAGCCTAACCCGGCTTACCTTATAGACCACCCCAGCGATGGTCGTGCCAGTTTTGCGGGCCTTTGGAAGCTTGTATCCCCTCTTTGCAAAATCGGCTTCCAAGACGGCATTCCTGAGAGCAAATGAGAGAATCAAGTGTTGAAGGGCAGGACCACATCGCGCAGCACTGGCATGAAAAGTGCCTAACAGAGAACTCAGGAAAGCTGCTACTTGTTTTCACGCCCATCTGTTTAATGAATCCTCCCACCATCAGCACTGTTCTCCCGTTTTCCAACGAAGACAGTCTCACAGAGGGGCCGTGACGTGCCTTAGGAGACGGAGATAAACGGTGGCCGAGAGCGCTGGGAAGGTGGGAGACCAGACCCGGCTTCAGGAGAAACCCATGCCCAGGCCCTGATTCCCCTGAGTCACACTAGCCGCGGGCCACAGGCCCCGCCATGCACTCTTCCCTCAGAATTCTCGTATCATACCTTGGCCCAGCTCCCACCCGAGCACCGCACTCTTCTCCCTCCCTGAACCAAGCCCCAAGCAAGGCGGCACCTGCGGCAGTTATCAAAAGAGAAGCCTCCAACTGGTGGAGCATACACCGACACAGCCGCCATCTTCCCAAGAAAGCACTTCCGGGCCGGAGGCGGGTGCAAACAAAAAGAGCCGAGCACTTCCGGCGTCGCTGGCAACTGGGGCTGAAGGGGCGGGGCAAACGCCGCACTAGAACGATTGATCTTAGAGATTCTGGTTCCTAGAGAGGCCAGAGATGTTTGAAGTATATCGCCCTAAGTGGTACGGAGGAGAAAGTGACACCCGGAACCGGGAAAGGACTTGTCCAAGGTGAACGCACCAGCGACCAGGTCTCCTGCCGCTCAGACTGGACTTGTTTCTACCGTTAATTTGGTTCTGCGGTGCTTCGGAGACAGACACACCCAAGTCCCAGGCACAGCCCCACCACCCCCTTGCGTTAAGCAAGTCTCTTCAACTCTCTGAATCTGTTTCCTCCACTATCAGATGGAGATTACAACCTAGCTCAAAAGGCTGCTGTAGAATTGCCATTTAGTCTGTGAAAAGAAGCTCAACATGATTAGTCATAGGGTGAATGCAAAGCACGACCACAGCGGGATCCCACTTCGCACCCACTAGGATGGCCATAAACAAAAAGACAGAAAAGCGCAAGGGTTGCGAGAGTGTGGAGAAATTGGAACCCGAATACACGGCTGGTGAGAATGCAAAACGGTGCGGCTGCCCCGGAAAACAATTTGGCAATTCCCCAAAAAGTAGTACCCTCTTAGATATGCACCCGAGAGGTGCATTCACAAAAACTTCTACAAAGGTGAGGTAGAAGGCAGGCCTCCATTCAGAGATGGGGCTGAGATACCTGACCAAATTGAGGACTAGTTAAAACAGGGCCTGGGCGGAAGCTGTCTTCCCTAAGATTCGCTCACCAGCCGGCCAAGTCAGTTTACCGTTGCCATGGCAACACTCGTGCGTTAACGCCCCTTTCCATGGCAGTGGCACCATAAACCAAAAGTTACTACCCCTTCCCTAGAAATGCCTGCATAAACCACCCCTTAATCTGCATGTAATTAAAAGTGTGTATAAATATGACAGCAAAACTGCCCTGACACTCTGCCTAAGAGGGTATCCCTGCTCTGCAGGAGCAGTCATGGAGCTGTAACGCCGCCACTTCAATAAAGCCGTTTTCTTCTGCCTCTAACTTGCCCTTGAATTCTTTCTTGGGCAAAGCCAAGAACCCTTGTGGGCTCAGCCCCACTTTGGGGCTTACCTGCCCTGAGTCAAAAGGGGTCTCATCGGCCGGGCGCGGTGGCTCACGCCTGTAATCCCAGCACTTTGGGAGGCCGAGGTGGGCGGATCACGAGGTCAGGAGATTGAGACCATCCTAGCTAACACGGTGAAACTCTGTCTTTACTAAAAATACAAAAACTTAGCCGGGCATGGTGGTGGGCGCCTGTAGTCCCAGCTAGTCAGGAGGCTGAGGCAGGAGAATCGCTCGAACCAGGGAGGCAGAGGTTGCAGTGAGCCGAGATCACACCACTGCACTCCAGCCTGGGCAACAGAGCAGAGACTCTGTCTCAAAAAAAAAGGAGGGAGCGGGGGTCTCATTATTCACAATAGCCAAATAATGGAAACAACCCAAATGTCCATCTACTGATGAATGGATAAACAAAATACGGTAAATTCATATAATGGAATATTATTAGGCCATAAAGAAGTCTGAAGCACAGATACATGTTACAACAGGGATGGACCTTGGAAATATACTGAGGGAAAGAAGCCAGGCACAAAAGGCCACATAGTGTATCATTACATGTATGTGAAGTGTTCTTAATAGACAAATCCACAGACAGAAAGTAGACGTGTGGTTGCTAAGGGTTAGGGGAGGAGGAGAGAATGGGTAGGGACTGTTTAGTGGGCACAGAGTTTTTGGAAAATGATGAAAATGTTCTGGAATTACATAGTGGTATTGGTTGCACGATATTACGAATACACTAAAAACCACTGAGTTGCACACTTTAAAATGGTTAAAATGGTGACTTCTATGTTAGGTGAATTTTATTTTATTTATTTTATTTTATTTTTTTTTTTTTTTTGAGACTCGGTCTCCCTCTGTCACCCAGGCCGGAGTGCAGTGGCATGATCTCAGCTCACTGCAACCTCCACCTCCTGGGTTCAAGTGATTCTCATGCCTCAGCCTCCCAAGTAGCTGGGATTACAGGCATACGCCACCATGCCTGACTAATTTTTGTATTTTTAGTAGAGACGGGGTTTCACCACGTTGGCCAGGCTGGTCTCGAACTCCAGACCTCAAGTGATCCGCCCGCCTCGGCCTCCCAAAGTGCTGGGATTACAGGCATGAGCCACAATGCCTTGCCAGTGAATTTCATTTTAATAAGGCTATTGTGAGTATTAAACATTGTACATGAAGACCATCTGTCTTAGCATGTAGAAGCTTCTTATAGTTATTATTATTAATACATTCATTTCATCCTGTCAACAAACCTAAGAGATAACTATGTAATTCAACTCATTTTACTGAGGGAATTGAAGGCTCCTTTTACAGCCTGAATGACTGTGGAATGAATTAATTTATTCACTCAACAAATATTTATTGAGCTCCTGTTATGCGTCAGACATGGTTCTAGGTGCAAATGAATGAATGAAGCACCTAGAACCAGTGTCTATCACAACTGTGTGTTTAATAAACATTTGTCAAAGGTTGAATTCCCTTTCGTTACCTCTCTGAGTTTTCTGTTGAAATGAGGAAAATAAATTCATATTCTGCAATTCTAGCCCCTAGTAACTCAGTAGCTGACCTTACTTGGAAGTATTCCAAATGGATTGAACTTGATTTGATATTACAGAGGTAATCAAGTTAAAAATGAGGTCACTAGGCCCTAATCCAACAGGACTGGCGTCCTTATAAAAATTGGAAATTTGGGTCGGGCATAGTGGCTCACACCTGTAATCCCAACACTTTGGGAGGCCAAGGCAGGTGGATCACTTGAGATCAGGAGTTCAAGACCAGCCTGGCCAACATGGTGAAACCCTGTCTCTACTAAAAATACAAAAATTAGCTGAGCATTGCGGTGGGCGCCTGTAATCCCAGCTACTCAAGAGGCTGAGGCAGGGGAATCACTCGAACCTGGGAGGCAGAGGTTGCAGTGAGCCAAAATCATGCCACTGCACTCCAGCCTGGGCAACAAAGAGAGACTCCGTGTAAAAAAAAAAAAAAAATTCATATAGGGAGAACCCTATATGAAGATGAAGGTAGAGACTGGAGTGATGATTCTATGGGCCAAGGAATGCCAAAAGTTGCCATCAAACCACCAGAAGCTAGGCGCCAGGTCTGGAACAGTCTCCCTCACGGCTCTCAGAAGAAGCAACTTTGCAGACACCTTGCTTTGGACTTCCACCCTCCAGAATGGTGAGACAATAAATTTCTGGTGTTTCAGCCACCCAGATCGTGGTACTTTGTTATAACAGAGCTAGGAAACTCAGACACCTCCTGAGCTCACAGTCCAGGGGAGGAGAGGAAGTCTCAGAAAAGAAAGACTCCCAGCACTGTGTGCCAACTGCCAGGCGGGGGAAGTATGGGAATGCGAGTTGGGGGCATGCACTCTAGGGAAGCCTAGAGGCTCAGACAGTGTGGAGCCCATCGGGACGACAAGGCAAGAGGGTCAGGCATGTGGGCGAAGGCTTGAGATGTGCCAAAAACAAAACCAAACCAAAAACCCTGGACATGGTTTTTAGGAAACAGTCGTGAGGCTTCTGCAGTGGCACCTGCAGCCTTCGGGGGGTGGTGGCGGGTGCCTGAGTCCTGCTGTAGGGTCTCAGTGGGAGCTAGAGAAGCCAGGGCCCAGCCAGGCGCGGTGGCTCACGCCTGTAATCCCAGCACTTTGGGAGGCCCAGGCAGGCAGATCACTTGAGGTCAGGTGTTCAAGACTAGCGTGGCCAGCATGGTGAAACCCTGTCTCTACTAAAAATACAAAAATTAGTTGGGCGTGGTGGCGCTCGCTTGTAATCTCAGCTACTTGGGAGGCTGAGGTGGGAGGATTGCTTGAACCTGGGAGGCAGAGGTTGCAGTGAGCTGAGATCGCACCACTGCACTCCAGCCTGGGCAACAAAGCCAGGGTCTGTTTCAAAAAAAAAAAAAAAGAAAGAGAAGCCAGGGCCCCTGGCACAGCACAGAGAGCTAGGGAAGCCATTGTAGAAATGATCTGTGACTTCGGTTTGCTTGAGGGGACTTTCTCTTCCTACCTGGGTTTCTTTGGTATCTTTTTTTTCATACCCAGACTGAGCTGAGGAGGGGACATTGTTTCCTCTTATAGCCTCTGGAGGTGGCCCCGCAGAGGCACTCAGAGCCCAGCAGAGGGCGACCAAGAGCCTCCAGGCGGCCTGGACGTAAAACACGGGAGTCAGCCGGGCGGGGATGGGGCAGCGGGGCGGGGATGGGGCAGCGGGGCGGGGATGGGGCAGCCAGGCGGGGATGGAGGCAGCCTCTGCACCTCCAGGCATGTGGAGGGCAGCCCTAGATCCCTAGCACTCAGAGATCCCCGCTTGGCCTCCCTGCCCAGCATGCCTGCTGCCCCCTGGGACTGCAGCCCAGCCCAGCTGGCCCTCCCCTGGGCCTGGACACAGTCCCACTTCATCCCTGGCAGTGCTACCAACCCCAGCTCACCAGTGAAGCCACCACTTCTGCTGTGGATTTGGCTGGGTGACCTCAGGAGAGCCATCAGGCTCTCTGTGCCTCAGTTCCCAAATAACAGTAACAACCAACAGTCCCTGAGAGCACTCAACATCCTGGGCTTGGACCCAGTCATTCTGTGTGCAGGATCTCATGATCACCCTGGACACCTAGAATGTGCCAGGCAGTAGGAAAGCACAATCAAGAGACAGACACAGAGCCTGTCCTCAGGGAGCTGGCAGTCCCCAGGGACCAGGCATCATGGCCCCACTGTATAGATGAGGCAACCAAGGCCCGGAGAGGTGAAGTCACTAGCTCAAGGTCGTACTGCTGATATGAGTTGAGAGTCAAACCACACCCCTCCCAGCCCCAGACCACACACAGCACCACTTCCCCCACCCCTGACAATAAGGGCCCAACTGGAACCCAAGTTCCCACCGGAACCCAAGTTCCCTCGTATTCTGCCAGCACACAGGTGGGGTTTCCTCCTCCAGGACTCAGGCCAGCTCAGCTACTTGCCAGCTGCAGGACCTTAGGCTGGTGTCTTCACCTCTCTGAAGCTCAGTTTCCTCATCTGTAAGATGAGAGACTATTGTAGTGCTTATCCTGCCTCACATGCATCGAATAAGAACACGCATCGTAAACTATACAGCACTTCATGTATTCATTATTTATTAAACCCTTCCTTGGTGCCAAGCTTGGTGCCAACTCTGTGCTAGATGACAGCCTTGGAGGCATTGGTCTGGCGTCTAGGCCTCCAGTTCACTGTGCTAAGTGCCCTAAAGGACACGAGCCAGAGCACAGCCAGAGAAAGAGCTTCCAAGTCTGCCTGAGGCTGCGGGTGGGCACCCAGAGAACAAGAGTTAGCATCAAGACCGGGAGACAAGGGTGCATCTCATGCTGCTGAGAGCTCAGCTGTGCGTGGCCCCGGCATCACCCTGGATTTTCCAAGAGCCCAATAAGCAGCACCCTCCACCCCACCCACCCTGCAGGCTGCCCAGGAACCCAGCATGGGACAGGCCCTCAAAGGCCCACCTGCATCCTCTGTCAGGATAAACACATCTGAGGGTGCACCCTTCAAGGAGACTTGGCCATCTTCCTCTTGCAGGGAAAGCAGCCCATGATGCTCCTGGTTGCTATGGCAACTGGGCCCTTGTTTTTCCTTCTTCATAAATAAGCTATAAATAGACAGGGCAGACCTGGGCACCTTCCTTTGCATAAATTACAGCAGCTGCTCCAGGCTCCAGGGCCCCTGGCACAGCACCCAGGTGCCGAGCCTCGCTGCATGGGCCACAGAAACACAGCTCCCATGGGAGGGGCACAGCACGGCACAGGGCAGCATCTCAAAGTGTGGATTCCCACCACCCACTCCAGACTCTGTTGGGGTGCTGAGCAGATTTTAGGGCCCACCTGAGACCTCCAGAATCCCCACCACTGTGAGCAAGGCCTGGGATGGGTGGGCCCTGAGTTTGCCAACCCCAGCTGCTGGTGAGCAGGATGGGGCATTCCTCCCTTCTTCCTATCCAGGGCCTGTTCAAGTCACAATGAAATCATGAGAATACTCCCCACTTCCTCAGTGGGTTCGAACGTCCAAACACTCTCCCCACCTGGTTTAATCATCATGTTTAACATCTATTTACCGAATCCTTTCTTTATGCCAGGTGCTATGGTAAGCACCTTCCATGCCACAATCCAATTCATTCACCAAAACACCGTCTGAGGTTTCCAGCTTACAGGTAGGGGACTCTCCAGTTGGAGACATGAGGTGTAACACAAGGTCACACAGTTGGTTAGCAAGAGAACTGGAATTTGAACCCAAGCCTGTCCTGGTTGAAGCTCATGTTCTTAATCCCAGCCTCTCCTTTCAGCATACCTGATTCTCTTAATAATTTCCGAGGGAGGGAACAGCAGGTGGGATCCTTTAAGGGGGAAGGAACAGAAAAAGGAGCTGAGACTCAGAAGGACCAGGGCCAAACCCACGGCCTCACAGAGAGGACAGTCAAGGCTGAGACTTGTGTCTGTGGAAGGCAGGCTGCAGAGAGTGGAATTACTTTCCCCATAGAGGGGAAGATTTGGGGAGACACAATTACCTGGTGGGCCTGGGCAGACTTCTTGGAGGAGGTGAAGCTAAAACAGAGTCTTGGAGAATGGCAGTGGAGAGAAGGAAAAAAGCATTCAAGACAGAGAGAGCAGCTTAGATAAAGGCTCAGAGGTATGGTAGTGCTGTCAGGCTGGCAGGGTAGCAGGCAGATCAGTCCGGTTATGGGCCAGGGGCAATGTGGCCAGCTGGCCAGGCACCAGTTAAGAAGGGCCTTGTAGAGGCCAGGCGTGGTGGCTCATGCCTGTAATCCCAGCACTTTGGGAAGCTGAGGTGGGCAGATCACCTGAGGTCAGGAGTTCAAGACCAGCCTGGCTAAGATGGTGAAACCCTGTCTCTACGAAAAATACCAAAAAAATTAGCCGGGCTTGGTGGTGCACATCTGTAATCTCAGCTACTTGGGAGGCTCAGGCATGAGAATTGCTTGAACCCAGAAAGTGGAGGTTACAGTGAGCCAAGATTTCACCACTGCACTCCAGTCTGGGCGACAGAGTGACACTGTCTCAAAATAAAAAAGAAGAAAATCTTTGTAGGCTGGCTCAGAAGCCTGGGCCTATCCCAAGGGCATTGGGAAGCCATCAATTTTTTTTTTCTTTTTTTTTTTTTTTTCTGAGATGGAGTCTTGCTCTGTCACCCAGGCTGAAGTGCAGTAGTGGGATCTCTGCTCACTGCAGCCTCCGCCTCCCGGGTTCAAGCAATTCTCCTGCCTCAGCCTCCCAAGTAGCTAGGATTATAGGTGTGCACCACCACACCCAGCTGATTTTTGTATTTTTATAGAGATGGGGTTTCACCATATTGGCCAGGCTGGCCTTGAACTCCTGACCTCAAGCGATCCACCCACCTTGGCCTCCCAAAGTGCTGGGATTAGAGGCGTGAGCCACCACCCCAGCCTCCATGGAATGTTTTTGAGCAGAGAATCAACATGACCTCTAGAGAAAACGGGCTTCCTGCTTGACATGGGGGTTTGAACAAGGCCCATCACCCAGGGACAAGGTATTCTGAAGGCTGCTGAACCACGGGTGCTTTCTCCATCAAATCTTGCAGGATCCGTCTCTGAACGTGTCTCCCGGACCCAGACACATCCAGCCCCATTATCTTCTCCATGCTTCAGACCTGCCTTGCCCTAGGTAAATGCTGCTCCATTCATTCACTCATTCATTCACTCCTTCAGACGTTCCTTACATAAACTCCAATCCTGTGTCTGATACCATGCGACTCACAAGAAAACAAAGACTCTGCCCTCAAGAGAAATGGATACAGAAATAAATAAGCAAGTAAAAGGATCAGAAGGTTCTGATAGAGACTGTGTGGGTTACAGAGACTCCAAGGAGAGAAAAAGTCAACTCCCCCAGGGGAGGAACAGCAGCAGCAAATGCTCTGAGGAAAACAGGAGACTGTAAACAGGATGCAGAAGAGGAGCAGGGGTTGGCTAGCTGGGGTTGCAGCGAGAAGAGAGTGGGCAATTCCAGAAGGAGGGGATGGTGTGAGCAGACCCGTGGAGGCGGGAAACAGCTGGGCTTGTTGGAGAACAGAAGATGAGAGGAGTAAGAGGGCGTGGGCAGCTGGAAACCGGGCATCCCAGAGTAGGAGGCAGGGGACAGAGGCTGACACATCGCAGTGTGTGAAAACCACTCCAGCAGCCCGTGGGAGGACGGACGGACAGGGAGAGAATGAAAGTGGGAGAGCAGGGGCGGTGGGGGTACTCCGGCCACAGACCAGGGAGGAGAGGAAGGTAGCCTGAAGTAGGGCGGTGACAGTGACAACAGTGAGAGGGAACAGTCACTGGAGATATGACAGAGGCCAGATAGACAGCACGTGGTTGAAGCTTGGATGTTAAAGAGAGGTAAAAGGAGGAGTCGACGTTGTTCTCCGGGTTATCTGACTTTGGTAGCAGGAAGGTCCACGTGGGTGCCTTGGGGACACGTTGCATTGGAGGTCCCCGTGGGTCCCTGGAGCTCAAGAGAAGGGTCTGGGCTGGGGAGAGAGTTGCAGGAGTTCTCCAACAGCAGCGAGAAGGCTGTGGAAGTCCCAAATGTGAAGACATCACGGGAGAGAAGAGAGCTAGGGATGGTCCCATGTGTCAGGCAAGTAAAGACCAGGTGGGCGAAGAGTGGAGTGAAGGGGAACTAGAGGAGAGTGACATCACAGCCGCCAAGATCAGAGTGCCCGGAGACGCAGGGAGAGCACCTGAGTCCAGCACCACAGACTCCAGCAAGCAAGAGGAGGACAGAACTGTGTCCATGGGGCCATCAGGTCTGACAAAGATCTTTTCTGTAATGATAATACTCAGTCTTAGGGATGATCTGGCAAGATGAGCACCTTTAAGGGTTGTTAGTAGGAAGGCAAAATGGTATAATAGGAGCTTCTGGAAAGCTCTTTGCCAGAATAGTTCATGATCCTTGAAAAAGTTCAGAATATTTGACCCCAACATTCCCCTTCTAGGGATCTATCTTCAGTCAAAGATTGGTGTATAAAGACATTCATCATAGAGGTCAGGTGTGGTGGCTCATGCCTGTAATCCCAGCACTTTGGGAAGCCGAGGCAGGAGGATCACTTGAGGCCTGGAGTTTGAGATCAGCCTGGGCAACATGGTGAGACCTCATCTCTGCAAAAAACAGAAAAATTGGCCAGGCAAAGTGGCAAGCACCTGCAGTCCCAGCTGCTCAAGAGGTTGAGGTGGGAGGATCACTTGAGTCCAGGAGCTCGAGGCTGCAGTGAGCTGTGATTGTGTTACCACACTCCAACCTAGGTGACATAGTGCGACCCCATCTCTGAAAAAAAAAAAAAAAAAAAAAAGGTTCATTGTAGCATTATTTATAGTGGATTATATATTGAATAATGAAGTACATATTGGATACTGAAATGGATTAATTATTATAATATATAGCAATATTATAATGAAAATCTAGAAACCACTTTAATGTCAAACAACGGGAGAATAGTTAACTAGTTTATATGAAATCTATGAGGCCAATAAAAATTGTCTTCAATGCATGTTTAAGGACAGAAGAAAGAATGAGAAAATGGACACAATGTGTATGGTTTTATGTGTGCGGGGTGTACATTCTTTATGTTAAAAAAAAGTCCTATTATTAATAGTGGTAATTCCTTGCTGGTGGGATTTCAGCAAGGATTTTTTTTTCAAATTTTCAAGTTCTCTACATATTTATTACTTTTTGCCTCCAAATTATCATTGTGAAGTTTTTCAGAGCTTCAGAAAGCTACAAGGATGGTTCAGTAAACACACAGAGACCCTTTATCCCAGATTTACCATTTTCTCTTCTCTATCTCGCTCTGAACCATTTGAAAATTACACAACACAGTCGGGCGTGGTGGCTCATGCCTGTAATCCCAGCACTTTGGGAGGCCGAGGTGGGTGAATCACCTGAGGTCGGGAGTTCAAGACCAGCCTGGCCGACATGGTGAAACACCATCTCTACTAAAAATACAGAAAATTAGCCAGGCATGGTGGTGGACTCCTGTAATCCCAGCTACTCAGGAGGCTGAGACAGGAGAATCACTTGAACCCAGGAGGCAGAGGCTGCAGTAAGCTGAGATCACACCACCGCACTCCAACCTGGTCAACAAGAGTGAAACTCTGTCTCAAAAAAATAAATTTTATATATATATGTGTGTGTGTGTGTGTGTGTGTGTGTGTGTGTATACACACATATGTATATATTTTAAAAAAAAAAAGAAAATTACCCAACACTCCACCCCTAAATACTTAACCGTGAATCTCCAAAAACAAGTTCATTCTCCTATACAACCACAATGCCATTCTAGGAATTCACTGTTATTTAATTTTCAATCCACATTCAAATTTCCCCTATTGTCCCAGGAATAACTTTCATAACTTTTGTGATCCAGCATTCAACCAGGGACCCCACACTGAATTCAGTCGCCATCACTCTTCAGCCTCCTTCAACCTGGAACAATCCTCCAGGCTTTTTTTTTTTGTCTTTCATGAAGAGGTCAGGCCAGTTGTTCTGAAGAATGCTCCTCAGTGAGGACTTGCTTGGCGACTCTGGTGAGCGTTTTTGCAGGAGCACCTTGTGATGACACCTGTCCTTCTCAGGGCTTCACGGGAAGGACGCGTGATATTGACTTCCCCCGATATTTGTGGTGTTAAGTCTCATCGTTTAGTTAAGGTAGTGCCTGTCAGATTTCTGCATTTATAAAGGTAACTTTTTCCCTTTGTAATTAAAAAGTAACATGTGGGTGATTCTTGGAGGCTGTATGGATATCTCATTCCCAATGGTCTTTTGCCCAGCGGTGTTAAACAGCCACCAACAATTCTTGCCTGAATCCATTATGATCATGTGTTTGTGAGAGGCCATTCTCTGTGTCTATCCCTGCCCTTAGCCAGAACCCTTCTGTCCCCTCTGGGTTGTTTGTTTGTTTGGAGACAGGATTGTGGTCTGTCACCCAACCTGGAGTGCAGTGGTACCATCGTGGTTCATTGCAGCCTCTGCCTCCTGGGCTCCAGCAATTATCCCACCTCAGCCTCCCAAGTAGTTGAGACTACAGACATGTGCCACCATGCCCGGCTAATTTTTTAATGTTTTGTAGAGTCAGGGATCTCACTATGTTGCCCAAGGTGGTCTCAAATTCCTGGCCTCAAGTGATCCTCCTGGATCACTTGAGGATTTGGGAGGTGCTTTGGGATCATAGGCGTGAGCCACCATGCTCGGCCTCCTTGTTTTTTTGAATTCTAGGTTTCTTTTTTCTATGTGTTATAATCTAGTCTTATTTTAATCATTTAAAAATCATTTATTATCTCCAATTCTCCCATTTATTATCTCTAATTATTATTTTAAATCATTTTTATCTCCAATTCTCCCAAATGTGGCCGGTGGGAGTGCCTTCAGAGTGGCTCCCTGCCAGCTTGAGTTATTTGTTTTCTGGCCCAGTGAGATGGCCTCGTGGAGGAATCACACGAGCCAGAGAAATGACCCCTCAACTCCAGACCCACTGGGAGGCTGGAAGGAAGTCTGCAGGCACCAAGGGAAGCAGCAGGGCTGTGTGAACATTGGGAGTGCCTTCTCTCAGAAGCTCCGCAGCCAGGACTTTAATGAATGGCCCTACTCCAGGGCCAGGGCCAGAGCCAGCTTAGATACAGGCCACCAGCCTGCCTGGGCATCTTGGTTTTACATCTTATCTATTTACCTCTTGCACATGGAAAGAGATTAATTATGGTACAAAGATGAAGAAAAACTCTGTATTCTTTTGCAACTTCCATGAGGAAGGAAAAAAAGTAGAGAATCATGCCAAGATTTTAGGAGACCAAAGTATATGTGTGCCTACAAGAGTGTGAGAGTGTGTGTGTGTGTGTGTGTGTGTGTGTCTCCCAGGTTCTCCAGGCCTTCGGATCCCCTTCTTCTCTGTCTTAACTTTTAAGAAATTGGCATATAGCGTGCATGCAGTAAAATGCACAGATTTTAAGGATACAGTTAGATGAGTGTCGACAAATGTGTGATCAGAGCCCTGACCAAGATTTAGAATGTTTCACCACCATCAGAAAGTTTCCTCATGCTCCTTCCAGTCAATCCCCCAACCCTCCATAAAGGGAACCACTTTCCCATATCAAAAAATTCTAGGCCGGACATGGATCCCAGCACACCTGTAATCCCAGCACTCTGGGAGGCTGAGGTGGGTAGACCCCTTGAGCCCAGGGGTTCAAGACCAGCCTGGGCAACATGGCAAAACCCCATCTCTACAAAAAGAATACAAAAATTAGCCAGGCATCGTAGCGCTTACCTGTGGTCCCAACTACTTGAGAGGCTGAGGTGGGAGGATCCCTTGAGCCCAGGAGACAGAGGTCACAGTGAGCCATGATCGCGCCACTGCACTCCAGCCTGGATGACAGAGCTAGAAACCTGCCTCAGAAAAAAAAAAAAAAATCTAGAATTTCACACAAAAGGAATCTTACAATGGGCACACCTCCTTTAACTGCCAAATAAAATGGTGGTGGGAAGGCTAGCAGTGTCACCACTGCTCCAAAATATTTCTGAGGCCTTCTTGGGGAGAAGCAAAGAGGTACTGATGTCCCACTGTAGCTTCTGGCTCCAAATCTCTGCTCCCAGGCTGGTGGCTGATGAGGAGACACAGACGAGGCTCCTTCCCCTACTCAGGAAAAATCATTTTCCATGGCCTGGGAACTACGGCCTCAAAACTCCACTGGACTTGGCAGCCTATCTACCCAGAAGTGATGCTCGGCCACTCTGACAGCCCTTCTGCACCCTTGACTGTGGGGACCCCCGGGGGACTGTGATCCTGTCCGTCTGCCAGCAGGAGCGGCGAGCAGCACCAGTGGCCACCCGACGTCCTGTATCTCCACTGTCAATCTGCCTGCTGCCCTGGGTTGTTTACTGGAAGCTGGCCTCCCTGCACAGGTTCAAAGCCCTGGCCCTGGGCACGTCTGCGGCAGGAAGCAGGCCGGGCAGTAATTGGCGGTGCGGCCGTGCTAAGTGGCCAGCACCAACCCGGTATCCTCCCCCAGCAGTCGCCTTTGAGTGGCTCCATGCTGACCTTCCAGGCCTGCGGGGACTTCCTGCCGAACGCTAAGCCAGCTCCAGGAACAAATTACTTGTTCCCCAAGAAATCTATTAAAAGGTGACAGCAGTCGGGAGACAGGTGGCCAGGAGGCCTCCAGCACCGGAAGCCGAATGTCTTCCGTTCCCAAGGGTCACCAGCCAACTCCCACTGAACTTGCTGGCTCAGAGGGAACTGAGCTAGAACTCTAACTTTTGGGGCCAAGGAAAAATGACTCAGAGCTGGAGAGAGGCTGCCATACCTGAGGCCCAATGTGGCTTCTCGACAGGGGAAGCGGCACGAGGCAGAGTCACCCTGACTCGGTTCTATCTGCCATTCCTACTCTGTGTGACCTTGGGCGAGCCACCTGGCCTCTCTGAGCCCTCCATGCCTATCAAGGCCATAAGAAGCCCCACACGTTGGGTTGGCACAAAGCAGATGTACGCAAAGTGCCAGGCACATAATGGATGCTCTGTGGGTGTTGCTGGATCAGAGCCGACTGGGTTTCGTTTTCCAGCAGAGAGAGAAGTGAGCCCAGAGTGACCTGCCTGTGCCCACGGGCAGAGGGAGGTGGAGATCAAGCCTCGGGATTGCATGGAGTGGGGCTGGCGCTGGAGGAGCTGGGGGAGGGCACAAGGCACAGCAGCATCTGGTCTCCCCCTGGCGAGGAGCTGTTACCATCTCCAGCCAGGCCCTGGCTGATCAGTTAGCCACTAGGTGAATGCATGAACAAATTAACAAATAAACTGGCCAGGCATGGTGGTTCATGCCTGTAACCCCAGCACTTTGGGAGGCCGAGGTGGGTGGATCATTTGAGTTCAGCAGTTTGAGACCAGCCTGACTGACATGGTGAAACCCTGTCTCTAGTAGAAAATACAAAAATTAGCTGGGCATGATGGCGTGCACCTATAATCTCAGCTACTCGGGAGGCTGAGGCAGAAGAATCGCTTTAATCTGGAAGGTGGAGTTTGCAGTAAACTGAGATAGCACCACTGTACTCCAGCCTGGGTGACAGAATGAGACTCCATCTCAAATAATAATAATAATAATAATAATAATAATAATAATTTTTTATGATTGAATAAATGAATGAATGAATGCCCAGCTCGTTGGTAGATGTGGCAGGCTGTGTAATGGCCCCCCCAAAGATGTCGATGTCCTGATCCCCAGAACCTATGAACGTGTTACCTTACGTGATAAAAGGGATTTTGCAAGTATGATTAAGTTAAGGATCTATAAATGGGGCAGTTATGCTGGAGTATCCAGGTGAGCCTAATATCCTCACAAGGGTCTTACAAGAGGGAGGCAGGAGGCTCAGAGTTGAGGCCTTAGATGTGAACTGAGGGAGAGGCATCTGCAATAGACACAGGTGACATCAAGGCCCGGGCTTCACAGTTGTTAACTGATGTCCTCTGGACCTGGTTGGCTCTAAACTCCAAAGCACTCTTTTTATCATATGATGGGGTGCTGCTGGGTCCACCTGACCTTATAATTGGGGGAATCAGAAAATACCAGCTCATGATGGACAGCTGAAATCTCATGGTCATTTGATGTCTCCTGGTAAGGTGCTTGCTTGGTCTCTACTAAAGTCCAGAAGGATGCCAGGAGCTGATTTTCTAAGGGTGAGCATTTCTGTACATCAGAAGTCATGAACTTGCCTCTAACCCTAGGGGTCTGTGCTACAAATCTTCTGTTAGGGTGTGACAGACACACGACCTTGTCTACGTGAATACTTCTTTTGCACCGTTGGGTTTGTGATTGGGTAAGCCCCAAGCAGCAAGGTACTTACACCACAGACTGGATCTCTCATGCTCTGATCCCCACTTGAAACTGATCATCTTGACTGGGAACAGTGGCTTATGCCTGCAATCCTAGAGGTATGCGAGGCCAAGGCAGGAGGATCACTTGAGGCCAGGAGTTTGAGACCAGCCTGGGTAACATAGTGAGACTCCATCTCTACAAAAATAATTTTTTTAAATTAGCCAAGCTGGGTGCGGTGGCTCACACCTGTAATCCCAGCACTTTGGGAGGCCAAGGTGGGCGGATTGCTTGAGGTTAGGAGTTCAAGACCAGCCTGGCCAACATGGTGAAACCCCATCTCTACTAAAAATGCAAAAATTAGCTAGGCGTGATGGCAGGCACCTGTAGTCCCAGCTACTTGGGAGGCTGAGGCAGGATAATCGCTTGAACCCAGGAGGCGGAGGTTGCAGTAAGCCAAGATCGCATCACTGCACTCCAGCCTGGGCAACAAAGCAAGACTCCGTCTCAAAAAAAAAAAAAAAACAAACATTCTATCAATATGAAGGCCAGGTGCAGTGGCTCACTCCTGTAATCCTAACACTTTGGGAGGCCGAGGCAGGCAGACTGCCTGAGCTCAGGAGTTTGAGACCAGCCTGGCCAACATGGTGAAACCCTGTCTCTACTAAAAATACGAAAAATTATCTGGGCGTGTTGGTGCATGCCTGTAATCCCAGCTACTTGGGAGGCTGAGGCATGAGAATCACTTGAACCCGGGAGGCAGAGGTTGCAGTGAGCCAAGATCAGGCCACTGCATTGCAGCCTGGGTAGCAGAGCAAGACTCTGTCTCAAAAAAAAAAAAAAGTTCTATCAATACGCAGGTTCCTGAATCTCTGTAGGGTTTTTCTCTCACCCTGTAACAGAGATATGTCTGACTAGAGCACCCAGAGAACTGTCCACTCTCTGCCCACGGGGTCAAATGAACATAGTGTCATCAATGGAGTGGATGAGTGGGATGTTTGGCAGAATGCCAAGCCCGTATGAACTTTGCAACACAAAACAGGAGAATTGACATAGCCCTGGAGTGAGACAATAAATGTGCTTTACTGCCCTTCTCTCATAAACGCAAACTACTTTTTTTTTTTTTTTTTTTAGATGAAGTCTCACTCTGTCGCCCAGGCTGGAGTGCAGTGGCACATTCTTGGCTCACTGCAACCTCTGCCTCCTGGGTTCAAGCGATTCTCCTGCCCCAGCCTCCCGAGTAGCTGGGGCTACAGGCACACACCACCACGCCCAGCTAATTTTTCTGTATTTTTAGTAGAGACGGGGTTTCACCATGTTGGCCAGGCTGGTCTCAAACTCCTGACCTCAGGTGATTCGCCCGCCTCTCCCAAAGTGCTGGGATTACAGATGTGAGTCACCGCACCTGACCTGCAAACTACTTTTGATCCTTCTGGCTGATAGGAACTCAAAAGAATGCATTTGCCACACCAAGAGCTCCATGCCAAGTGACTGAGGCTGTGTTGATCTATTCTGTATTGGGACTACACTTTGGCTACGTTTATGGCCATTCACCATCATCCACCATGATCCATTGGCTTTTGCAGAGACGGAGTAAATCAAAGAGTGCAGTGGTGGGGTCTCAGGTAGTGAATCCACTCTAACAAGCCCGACTCCCTGGGCCATCTGACCTATTCATCAATACTCTGCTAAAGCAGCACCAGCATCACCAGCTCAACTCCTGTAGGTCATTGTCATGTCAAAGCTTCCAGGAGCCACTCCAACAACATATCAGGGCTTTCTCAAGGTGTCTGGGCCAGTACACTAAATCCTGAGTCCTAGGTAAGGACACCCAGACCAATGAACTCACCCCTCTCCTACCTTATGTTACAGCCCCCAGTACAATGACCTCAAGATCCACCTCTAGGTGTTCTAAAAACTCCCGTTGATCTGTATTAGCCAGATCCTGCAATTCTTTCCAAAGTAAACTACCCTTTCTGGAAAGTATATCTTCACTTAGGCTGTGCTATGATTCACTTTTAGTTATTAGTCTGGAGGCAATAAAGGGAGTTGTGCTGGATGGAATAATGGCCCCCAAAGATACCCAGGTCTTAATCCCTGGAACTGGTGAATGTTACTTTCTACAGCAAAAGGAACTTTACGAGTGTGATTAGATTAAAGATGTTGAGATGCAGAGATTGTTCTGGCTTATCTGAGTCACTCCTAAATATCATCACACGTGTCCTTAAAAGAGGGAGGCAGAGGGAGACTTGACTGCAGAAGAAGAGAAAGAGACGCAATGACAGACATGGCTTTGAAGATGGAAGAAGGAGGCTGGGCGCGGTGGCTCACGCTTGTAATCCCAGCACTTTGGGAGGCTGAGGCAGGTGGATCACTTGAGGTCAGGAGTTCAAGATCAGCCTGGCCATCATGGCAAAACCCCATCTCTACTAATAATACAAAAATTAGACAGGCAAGGTGGCCCACACCTGTAGTCCCAGCTACTCAGGAGGCTGAAGGAGGAGAATCCCTTGAACCCAGGAGGCAGAGGTTGCAGTGAGCCAAGATCACGCCACTGCACTCCAGCCTGGGGGACAGAGTGAGACTCTGTCTCAAAACAGAAAAAAAAAAAAGAGGTGGAGGAAGGGGCACAAACCAAGGCATCCCAGCAACCACCAGAAGCTGAGAGAGGCAAGGGAACAGATCCTCTGCCCCGAGCCTCCAGGAGAAGCCAGCTGCACCAGCACCTCAGCTTAGCCCAGGGAGACGGGTTTTGGACTGTGGACCTACTGAACTGGAAGAGAGAAATTTGCGTTGTTTTAAGGCACGGAGTTCATGGTGATTTGTTACAGCAGCCGTAAGAAACTCGTCCAGGAGGAAAGTGCGGCTATGGCTCTTGAGAAGGACGAGCATGTTGCAAAGTCTCTTCCCCAGAAAGGTCTTTGCAAGCTCTCCAAGGAGAAAATTATAAAAGCCTGATGTGCTTTGCAAGAGGGAAAGAACCACTTTTCCTGACCCAGAGGATTCAAGGGAAAACCTTGGAATTAGGTTTTCAGGTGCATCCATCCAAATGGCTGCATCCTTGGCCTTGAGATCCCACTCCTCCCCTATCAGGACCCTGACTTTAGCATAGGACACAAGCCTAACCACTCAATCTCCACTGAAGCTGTGCTGTCCTTCCAATCAAATCCAGGGCCTGATTTTTAGTGCCTAAAGAAATTAAGTTCCTTGGCCGGGCGCAGTGGCTCAGGCCTGTAATCCCTGCACTTTGGGAGGCTGAGGCAGGCAGATCCCAAGGTCAGGAGTTCAAGACCAGCCTGGCCAACATAGTGAAACCCCATCTCTACTAAAACTATGAAAAATTAGCTGGGTGTGGTGGTAAGTGCCTGTAATCCCAGCTACTCATGAGGCAGAGGCAGGAGAATCGTTTGAACCCAGGAGGCGGAGGTTGCAGAGAGCTGAGATCATGCCATTGTACTCCAGCCCAGGCGACAGTGCGAGACTCCATCTCAAAAAAAAAAAAAAAAGAAAAAGAAAGAAAGAAGAAAGGAAGAAAGAAAGAAAAAGAAAGAAAGAAATTAGGTTCCCTTTAAACACTGGTCTTTCACAGAATGCCCTGAGCTATCTGATCTAGGCCAGTCATTCTCTTTCTTCAAGGTGTCCAAGGCAATGGACAACAGCCAGCCAACCCCATAATGTGTATAATTGTAAATGCTGCCACATTGCTGAAGTGCTAGAGCTAGTGCGTAACCCAGTGCGTTCCTGTCCACCTAGTCCTCATCCCATTCCACCATGTGTCCGATTGTGATGCTTTAGCATGCCAGACATGATCGCCGCCCCTCTTACCTGTTGCCATGGGCTTTTGTTGCCATTTGATGAGTGATGAGTGATCCGATTTCAGAATCTCATTCTCAGGGTTTGTTTTCTACTGAACCATTTCCTGTACAAACTGTCATAGTTCTTTGCAGAAAAATTATATTGAAAAGAATAAACTTGTAAAAAGCAGGGGAACAGAAGTAAGATTATCTGGAAGAGAACAATCACTCTAATTAATTAATTTCTTGATATATTTCTCATTTCTAGAATAATAAACTAACATTGAATTGATACATGAAAAGCTGGTGAAAGATTCAAAACAATAAAGGTTTAGCGAAAAAATAAAGGGATGGAAGAAGTTGAAAAAATACGAAAATAAACAACATGCCTATATACATATATATATATTTTTTTTTTTTTTCTTTGAGACAGGGTCCTGCTCTTTTGCCCAGGCTGGAGTGCAGTGGTGCAATCATGGCTCACTGCAGCCTCACCTCCGGGGCTCAAGCAATCCTCCCACCTCAGCCACCCAAGTAGCCAGACTACAGGCTCACACCACTACACCCAGCTAATTTTTCTATTTTTTTGTAGAGATGAGGTTTTGCATGTTGCCCAGGCTGGTCTCAAACTCTTGAGCTCAAGCAATCCTCCTGCCTCAGCCTACCAAAGTGCTGGGATCACAGGCATGAGCCACTGTACCCGGCTGCCAAAATATTTCTTATTGAAGTAGTCATTAGTCTGTTCACGAAATATTTCCAGACCTATCTTCAGAGCACATGGTAGGTTAAACTTCCTGGATCCCTTTAGACTGGGTGGTACTCAAGAATAGGGAACAAGCTGGGCACAGAGGCTCACACCTGCAATGCCAGCACTTTGAGAGGTCAAGGCAGGAGGATGGTTTGAGCCCCGGAGTTTGAAACCAGCCTGCGCAACACAGTGAGACTCCATCTCTACAAATAAGAAAAAAAAGTTTAAAAAATTAGCCAGGTGGGCCAGGCGCGGTGGCTCACGCCTGTAATCCCAGCACTTTGGGAGGCCGAGGCGGGCGGATCACGAGGTCAGGAGATTGAGACCATCCTGGCTAACATGGTGAAACCCCATCTCTACTAAAAATACAAAAAATTAGTCAGGCGTGTTGGCGGGCGCCTGTAGTCCCAGCTACCTGGGAGGCTGAGGCAGGAGAATGGCATGAACCCGGGAGGCGGAGCTTGCAGTGAGCGGAGATCGCGCCACTGCACTCTAGCCTGGGCGACAGAGCAAGACTCTGCCTCAAAAAAAAAAAAAAAAAAAAAAAAAAAAAAAAATTAGCCACGTGGGCTGGGCACGGAGGCTCACACCCGTAATCCCAGCACTTTGGGAGGCCAAGGTGGGCAGATCACCCGAGGTCAGGAGTTCAAGACCAGCCTGGCCAACACGGTGAAACCCCATCTCTACTAAAATACAAAAATTAGCTGGGCATGGTGGCGCATGCCTGTAATCCCAGCTACTCATGAGGCTGAGGCAAGAGAATTGCTTGAACCTGGGAGGTGGAGGTTGTAGTGAGCTGAGATTGCGCCACTGCACTCCAGCCTGGGTGACAGAGCGAGACTCTGTCTCCAAAAAAAACATTAGCCAGGTGTGGTATTACTTGCCTGTAGTCCCAGCTACTCAGGAGACTGAGGTAGGAAGGTCACTTAAGCCCAGGAGTTTGAGGCTGCAGTGAGCCATGACTGCACCACTGCATTCCAGCCTGGGTGACAGACCAGTCTCACACACAAAATATGTATCACTTCAGGGCTGGTGCATTTAAATACCAGGGTGGATTCCTCTGGAGCTTTTTTTTTTTTTTCCCAGCCACAGTGACTCCTGTCACTCTGGATGATTTCTGCTGTATCAGCCTGAGTCCCTTGATTAGGGCCCTATTGCCACAAGAATAGAACTTCCCCATGATGGATGTAGCATGAGCAAAACAAAGCCCCAAAACTACTATTTTAAGGCACTGAGATTTTAGAATTGCTACTGCAGCATGTCCTAGCACGTCCTGACTGATACAGGAACCACGTGAAGATTCATGAGGAAATATGCTTTCCAAATATAAAATATTTTTATAAGAAAATTAAATCACGCTAGACCCTTAGCTTACAACAAATCAAACATTCCTTAAGATGCTACTACAGAGACAACATCAAAATCAGTCGACTAAAATCTTCAATAGCCATCCTATTCACTTCCAATTTCTTTCCTTTCTTTCTTTGTTTTTGAGACAGGGTGTCACTCTGGTACCCAGGCTACAGTGCAGTGGTGCGATCTTGGCTCACTGCGGCCCCGACCTCTTTGGCTCAAACGATCCTCCCACCTCAGCCTCCTGAGTAGCTGGGGCCACAGGTGCATCCCACCACACTGGCTAATTTTTGTAATTTTTTTTTTTTGTAGAGACAGGGTTTCACCATGTTGTCCAGGCTGGGTTCAAGTGATCTGGCCGCCTCAGTCTCCCAAAGAGTGAGTCAATCTGTTTGACCCGGGCACTCGGTTCCCTTATTGGAGGAGCCTGGGTTATATCCCCACCTGTGGCAGTCAGAATTCTGAAGATGCCCCCTCCAATCCTGCAGGATTTCCGTTGTTGTTTATTCAACCAAATACTAACCTAGGTACTGCCATGAAAACAAATACAAAACAAATATGCCACTCTAGGAGGACAGAGCGGGGTCAGCCCCTCCCAGCACCACAGGAACTGATCGGAAGAGAAGGCTCCACAAAGAAAACCAGTTGCTGGCTGTGTGTGGTGGCTCATGCCTGCAATCCCAGCACTTTGGGAGGGCAAGGCCAGGAGTTCAATACCAAGTCCAGACAACATAGTAAGACCCCATATATATCCATATATATGTGTATGTATGTATTAGCCGGGCATGGAGGTGCATGCCTGTAGTCCTAGCAACTCAAGAGGCTGAGTTGAGGCCCAGCGCGGTGGCTCATGCCTGTAATCCCAGCACTTTGGGAGGCCGAGGCGGGCGGATCACGAGGTCAGGCATTCTAGATCATCCTGGCCAACATAGTGAAACCCCGTCTCTACCAAAAATACAAAAATTAGCTGGGTGTGGTGGTGTGTGCCTGTAATCCTAGCTACTTGGGCGGCTAAGGCAGGAGAATCACTTGAACCAGGGAGTCGGAGGTTGCAGTTAGCTGAGATGGCGCCACTGCACTCCAGCCTGGACGACAGAGCAAACTCCATCTCAAAAAAAAAAAAAAAAAAGAGGCTGAGTTGGGAGGATGGCTTGAGACCAAGAGTTCAAGGACTGCACCCTACTCTCCAGCCTGGGCAACGAAGACCATGTCTCTTTAAAAAAAAAAAAGAAAAAGGAAAAAGAAAGAAAGAGAGAAAGAAAACCAGGTGCTGTTTCCAGAAGGAGCAGGAAAGCACTGGGTAGCGTTGACCGTGTCGAAGCCGAAAATGCATCCCCCATGGCCCAGCACCCTGACACAGCCAGGCTCTCACCCAAGCATCAGACCCATTCAAGGAGGGGCCTTGGCCCCCTTTGTGCCCAGGGCCATGCCCCTACAAGGCGCCAGTTGTTTCCTGTGCTCCAGGAATCCCTCCAGCTCTCCCCCAACTCTTCTCTCCATTCTTCAGCTTCTTCAGTTTTCACCCCACTACTCAGGTGTCCAGAAAATTCCCTACACCTGGTCAGCTCCCGGGGCCTGACAGGGTGCAGGTTCCGTGTAAACTTTCAGCAAACATGGAGCAGAATCCCTGGAACTGGCGGCAGGAGGAGGAGCAGGTCAGCCAAGCTGTTCCAGGCAGGGCTCCCTGATGTCACACATCCCATCCTTGTCACAGTTCCGTCAGCAGCCAATAGGAACCCCATTTCTCAGAAGAAAAAAATCAAGGCATGAGAGAGATAAATCCTTCCCCAAGGTCAGCACATTCATTTTTCCCTTTCCAAGCGACGGGAACCCAATTCAACCTGGCGTAAGAAAAAGCGGAGGCCAGGCGCAGTGGCTCACACCTGTAATCCCAGCACTTTGGGAGACCGAGGCAGGTGGATCACCTGAGGTCAGGAGTTTGAGACCAGTGTGGCCAACATGGTGAAACCCCGTCTCTACTAAAAACAAATAAACAAACAAATTAGCTGGGCGTGGTGGCACCCGCCTGTAATCCCACCTACTCGGGAGGCTGAAGCAGGAGAATCGCTTGAACCTGGAAGGCGGATGTTGCAGTGATCTGAGATCGTGCCATTGCACCCCAGCCTGGATGACAAGGACAAAACTCCGTCAGAAAGGAAAGGAAAGGGGAAAGGGGAAAGGGCGGAGAGGGGAGTGTGGATTCAGGCCACCTGGAGGTCAGCGGCTGACTTCAGGCCCCCTTCGGTTCAGGCACTGGGGAAGTCTTCGTTCCCCTTCTGCCTCACTCCTTGCCTCTGTGTTTTCCTCCCTGTCTCTGTCTCCCACCTCCTCCTCCTCTCAGGCTTTATTACCTGCCATTTCAGATGGATACGACAGGAAATGCAGCCTGCGGCAAAGACAGAAACCTGGTTCTCTTTGGGGCAGCAAAATGCCCAAATGACAAATGACATTTCTCAAATTCCTTTGCAACCAGTGATACATAAGCACAGGTATTCTGTAGTACATCTGGGAAGGTTGCCTGAAGGGAGCTGACACCGCTGGAAGAAGAAACTCTTGGGCCCTTACCTACCTTTCCTCCTTCCTGTTGCCTAAAACATAAGTGCAATGGCTGGAGCTTTGGCAGCTATTTTGGGCCATGAGGTGAGATGGAATGTCTCAGTGAGTCACATGAGTCCTGGACTGGCCACCATCAGGCTTCTTTTACATGAAAAATAGTAATACATCTTTACCTGTTTAAGCCACTTTTATTTGGAGTTTTCTATTGTGTGCAGTTAAACTTAACCCCATGACATGGGGCCACCAGCAGCTCCAGCTTCACCTTCCCAACTCAGAAACCCCAGAGTCAGGACCACTGCTCTTCTCACTTCACACCAAGGTGTCAGCCAAGACAAAGCTCTGAACTGCACGGCTGGGCCGTGACTGGAGGAACGGCCGAACCATGGCTCAGGCCCATTCCCAGGGCGTGTTATGTTACTTGTTGGTTTGCTTTCGAGGAGAGGCAGCTGGAGTGGAAACCCATGAATGGTGGGAGAAGAGAATTCCCCAAGAGAAGCAGGTGGGATGGTCATAGGAAATGATGGGTGCCCACGGCAGCCAGCACGTGGCGAACCCATTTGTGGGGCTCACAAGCCAGGAGCTCTGCCCTGCTCGGCAGTGTCTCGGTCTTACTGGAGGGCTTCCCTGGCCATCCTGTCAGGTGCCCCCCTAGGTGCATCTCACCTCTCCCAGGGAGGTCCATCGGGAGGCCACCATGTAGGGAGTCAAGAAGACAAAGGTGTGGAGGGCTCCAAGGTCAACCCTAGGGAGCACATCTCAAGCCAGCACTGTCAACTGCTTGCAGGAGGCCAAACAGACCTGGGGTCAAAGCCCACCTCAGCCACTTCAGCTGTGTGGCCTTGGGTGAGCTGCTTTACCTCTCTGAGCCAGCATGCCAGTTTCCTCATTTCTGCCTCTGGGTCTGTCCGCACTCTCTCCCAGCTCCCCACACACCTAGAATTCCCTCTTCTTCCTCTCCTGTCATCTACCCTCCCCAAGAGGCCCACCTCCACAGCTCCAACCACATCCAGCCTGGGACCTAGCCTAGGTCCCAGTGAGCCCTAGGATGTGTCGACCCTCCCCTTGATTCCAGGGCACTTCACATGGTCTAGGAAACAATTACGCTTTCAGATTTTCCAAATGAGGCTGGGTGCAGTGGCTTATGCCTGTACTCCCAGCACTTTGGAAGGCTGAGGTGGGCAGATCACTTGAGGTCAGGAGTTCAAGACCAGCCTGGCCAACATGGTGAAACCCTGTCTCTACTAAAAAAAAAAAAAAAAATTAGTCAGGCGTGGTGACAGGCACCTGTAATCCCAGCTACTCAAGAGGCTGAGGCAAGAGAATCACTTGAACCTGAGAGGCGGAAGTTGCAGTGAGCCAAGATCACGCCACTGCACTCCAGCCTGAGCACAGAGCGAGACTCTGTCTAAAAAAAAAAAAAAGAAAAAAGAAAGTAGAGGTCAGTGTGCTTGTTGGAAGAGAGGGAAAGAAGGGTAGAGAAGGAGGAGAGGGAGCCCCTTACTTCCTTGCTAAAACAGGCAGATGGACAAAATCCTGCTGGAGCCCAGAGGGAGCCACTCCCACTGCCGGGAGGGGCTGGGGAAGCCACGGGAGAGACAAAGGTGAGGCTTGAGGTACAACTAGGAACTCTCTAGAATTTCTGGACCTCCACTGGGCGGAGAAACAGGGGAAAGACAGTTCAGGTGGAAGGTGTGAGGCATGGGCGGGAGAAAACACGGCATGCCTAGGCTTTCGTGGAGGACTGGTGCAGCCTGAGAGGAGGCTGTTTGGAGAACAGAGGGGACAGGGAAGGGGGTGAGGACTTGGAAAGGACTTCACGAGCCGGGCCAAGGCCTCGGGACTTTCTCCCATTGATTTCAGGGAACACCCAGTAGGTGCTCACTAAGCCTTGGTTGAAGGAATTACTTGATCGATTGTTGAACCTGACTCAGAGGAGGGGACCCCAAGTCCCACCACTGGAGGTTTAGGAGCTCTGGGACCCCATCCCCAGCCCAGGCCCCCAAGCAGCTGCTCCTCCCCCTCCCACAGACTCCAGCCTGGATGTTTTTCTCTGCGCTTGATGAAGTTAAAATAAGCCCTCTCTGGGGTGAATCGCAGGCGTTCAAATTGGATCGGCACATGGACGTCGAGCAGTTGGTGGCAGGAGCCAGGGGACCGGAGAGCAGGTTTTCGCTGGAGGGGACATGAGCTTTATTTCCCTCTTGGTTGCTGACGAGGAAGCAGCTGTCTTTGCCTGATTATTTTTACCTCGAGTCACAGCCGCTGCCACCAAGCCCCACCTGCGCCTGCCTGCCTGCCTGCCAGGGCCAGGTGAGGAGCCCACCGCCCTGGCCCGGCTCTGCTGCAAGCTGCGAGCTCCACCTACTGCCACCTCCACTCAGGACCCAGCAGCAGCCCCAGCCTCAGGCCCAGACCCTCCCACACCACAAAGTGCTCACTGTCCAGAAGAGAGAGACCCAGAGCAGCCTTAAGAATATTTGAGACCAAAAAAAGGAAAGAAAAAAATGACCAATTCCGCTCTTCTAACACAATAGCTAATTCCTTCTTTTGTTTTAGTTCAGACTTTTGGTTTAAAAAATTAAATGTGAATATCCCTTTACCGTTAACCAAGAACCTCCAACTCTGTCATGTTGTTCTACTCTTGAAAAGCCCAAGAGGTGAGTGTCATTAGCTTCATTTTAAAGTTGAGGAACTGATGGGAGGCCGAGGTGGGCGGGTCACTTGAGGTCAGGAGTTTGAGACCAGCCTGGCCATCATGACAACACTCTGGCTCTACTAAAAATACAAAAATTAGCCAAGCCCAGTAGCATGTGCCTGTAATCCCTAGCTACTTAGGAGGCTGAGGCAGGAGAATCACTTGAGCCTGAGAGGCGGAGGTTACAGTGAACCAAGATCGCACCATTGCACTCCAGCCTAGGCGACAGAGCGAGACTCTGTCTCAAAAAATAAAATAAAAATAAAGTTGAGGGAACAGAGACTCACAGGGGAAGTGACTTGGCTTAAATTACACAATAAGAGAGTGGGAGAAATGGGATCTGAACCCCAGTTTGTCTGACTCCAAATCTTGTGCACCATTCACTGTATTTTTAAGTCTTTGTCCATGTATCAGTTAGGAATGCTGTCAGCTTCAAGTAACAACAACAGTGCATTAAATAAATGGGGGCTTCTTTTCCTCACATACCAAAAAAAAAAAAAGTTGGTGGGGTGGTCTCCAGATTGGGGAGCAGCTCAGTGATGTCACAGACTCAGGGTCTTTCAATCATGCTGCTCCACTATCCTTTTTGACATACTAACTGCCTCATGGACACAGAAAGGCTACTGCAGCTCCAGCCATCTCACATGCATTCAAGGCAGAAGGAAGAGGGAAAGGCGACAGTGAAAGCTATGACAATCTCTCTCTCTCTCTCTGTTTTTTTTTTTTTTTTTTGAGACAGAGTCTTGCTCTGTCATCCAGGCTGGAGTGCAGTAGCGCCATCACGGCTTACTGCACTGATGTGCAGTAACTACAGGCATGTGCCACCATACCTTGCAAATTTTTTTTTTTTTTTTTTGTAAAGATGGAGTCTTGCTATGTTGCTCAGGCTGGTCTCAAACTCCTGGGCTCAAGCAACCCTCCTGCCTTGGCCTCCCAAAGTGATGAGATTACGGGGTTACAGGCATGAGCCGCTGTGCCCAGCCAACAACCCCTTTTCACAGGAAAGCAAAATAGTTCCCTAAATTCCCCCAGGAGACTTTGGTTTACATCTCAGTGGTAACATGACTACCCACAACTGCAAGGGAGGCTGAAAAAGCAAGCGTTTCTAGACGAAGAAGAAGGGCGGTGAGAACAAATGCTGGGCAGTCACCAACAGTATCTGCCAGTCTGCATAAAGTTGTACTTAGTTGCAATTATACAACACATAATTTTTGTTTTCTACTTTTTTCTTTTAGTATTAGATCATTTGCAGTTTCCTTATCACTATGTCGTTTCTATAATTCTCATTAATGGCTTAGTACTTCAAGTGGATGAGTTCTGATGTATTTGTTGGACATTTATGTTGCTTCCAATTTTTAAAATATTATACATAATGTTATGATGAATATCTTCATGCAGCAAGTATTTTCCATGGAGTACAATTATTTGCATCAAGAATTTTTTTTTTTTTTTTTTTTTTTTTTGAAATGGAGTTTCACTCTTGTTGCCCAGGCTGGAGTGCAATGGCGTGATCTTGGCTCACTGCAATCTCCGCCTCCCAGGTTCAAGCGATTCTCCTGCCTCAGCCTCCTGAGTAGCTGGGATTACAGGCATGCGCCACCATGCCTGGCTAATTTTGTATTATTATTATTTTTTTAAATAAAGACGGGGTTCCTCTATGTTGGTCAGGCTGGTCTTGAACTCCAGACCTCAGGTGACCTGCCCACCTTGGCTTCCCAAAGTGCTGGGATTACAGGTGTGAGCCATCACGCCCAGCTGGGTCAAGGATTTTAACATTTGTTTGTGCTTTTAATACATTACTCTCTTGATTTCCAAGAGGGTTGTGTTATTTTCCATGTAACTCTACTTCAGCGTATTGAGTTCACCATAACTGTGCCAGCACAGAGTTTTATGGTTTTAAAAAGGTTTTCACCAAATTCATATCATAAAATGTTAGCATCTTATAATGGTTTATTTTAAGAAGAAGGAGGGGAATCAGGGGAAGATATATTGGTGTTCCATGTGCTATTCTTGCAGCTTTTCTCTGGGTTTGATAATTTTCAAATTAAAAATTGGGAGACAAGAGGTCTGTCTCTGCCTACGGCAGAGCTTGGAGCATTTCCCAGGTTCCTGGGCCAGCAAAACATGGGCAGGGCCTGGTTCAATAAAATGCTATTGTTTTTATTCCTATGATGAAAACTAAGGAAGAATGTTTTTCCCCATGTATTTTTCACTTTGTATTTGTGTTTCACTTCGTACTTTTTTACTTTATTTTTGTATTGGTGAAGTATTTGTTCACTTCTTTATTTGGTGAAATATTTGTTATCTGGAGTAAGAGACTTGCTTTTATAGGCATGGCCATGCTGAGACTGGTATCAACTCTGGGCATACCACAACTCAACTCCTTCATTTGATTGCTTCCTGGGAGGAAGGTGGGGTAGGGAATAGGATCCCAAGTCACAGATGACAGAACTGGAGCTCAAGAAGTTCATGTAGCTACTAAGAGGCAGGGCCTCCAACTCCAAGTTTAGTGGGTTTTTTTTTCTTTTTCTTTTTTGTTTTTTTTCTGAGACAGAGTCTTGCTCTGTCATCCAGGCTGGAGTACAGTGGCACAATCTCGGCTCACTGCAAACTTCACCTCCCGAGTTCAAGAGATTCTTCTGCCTCAGCCTCCTGAATAGCTGGGATTACAGGTGCCCACCACCTCTCCTGGCTAATTTTTGTATTTTTAGTAGAGATGGGGTTTCACCATGTTGGCCAGGCTGGTCTTGAACTCATGACCTTAGGTGATCTGCCCGCCTCAGCCTCCCAAACAAGTTCAGTGTTTCTCTTCCACAGTATTGCTTGCATTAGTTCGTTCTCACACTGCAATAAAGAAATACCTGAGATTGAGGGATTATAAAGAAAAGAGGTTTAGGCTGGGTGCGTTGGTTCATACCTGTAATCCTAGCACTTTGGGAGGCCAAGGCAGAAGGATCATTTGAGCTCCGGAGTTTAAGACCAGCCTGGGCAACACGGCAAAACCCCATCTCTACAAAAAAAAAAAAAAATTATATATATATATATACACACACACACACACACACACACATATATACACACATATCTACGTATACACACACATATATATACATATATATATACATACACATATATATATATAAAGTAGACAGGTGTGGTGGCATGCACCTGTAGTCCCAGCTACTTGGGAGGCTGAGGTGGGAGGATTGCTTGAGCCTGGGAGGTCGAGGCTGCAGTGAGCCACGTTTGTACCACTGCACTCCAGCCTGGGTGATAGAGTGGGGAAAAAATAAAAAAGAAAAAGAAAAAAGGAAAGAGGTTTAATTGGCTCACAGTTCCGCAGGCCGTACAGAAAGCATGGCAGCTTCTCCTTCTGGGGAGGCCTCAGGAAGCTTTTACTCATGGCAGATGGCAAATCGGAAGCAAGTGTTTTACATGGCAGAGGCAGGACCAAGAAAGAAAGAGGGAGGAAGTGCTAGATACTTTTTTTTGTTTTGTTTTGTTCTGTTTTTGAGATGAAGTTTTGCTCTTGTCGCCCAGGTTGGAGTGCAGTGGCGCGAGCTCAGCTCACTGTAACCTCCGCCTCCCGGGTTCGAGCAATTCTCCTGCCTCAGCCTCCTGAGTAGCTGGGATTATAGGCGCCCGCCACCACACCTGTATTTTTAGTAGAGACGGAGTTTCACCATGTTGGACAGGCTGGTCTTGAACTCCTAACCTCAGGTGATCCACCCGCCTTGGCCTCCCAAAGTGCTGGGATTACTGGCATGAGCCACCGCACCCAGCCAGTGCTAGATACTTTTAAACAACCAGATCTCATGAGAACTCTATCACAAGAACAGCACCAAAGGGATGGTGCTAAATCATTTATGAAGGATCCGCCCCCATGATCTAGTCACCTTCCACCCACCCCCACTTCCAACATTATGAATTGCAATTTGACAGGAGATTTGGGTGGGGCACAGAGCTTTATTGAGATATAATTCACATATAACTTGCCCATTTAAAGTGTACGGCTCAATGCTTTTACTGCATTCACAGCTGGGCAACCAACCATCAGCATAATCAACTTTAGAACATTTCCATCACCTCAGAGAGGTTATGTACCCCAGCAGTTACTCAGTCACATCAGGTAGAGGTGAAAAAATATACAGAGAAAGAGATGGAGTCTGGCTGTGTCACCCAGGCTGGAGTACAGTGGCTCACTGCAGCCTCAAACTCCCGGGCTCAAGCAATCCTCCCATCTCAGCCTCCCAAATTGCTGGGATTATGGGCATGAGCCACCACACCCCGCTGAAAACATTTTTAAGTTTTAAGAAAAGAGATGAAAGAGATGGGTTGGACGGGGATGTGTGAGGAAAGCAGAGGAGACTTCGGCTGTGCCATGGCCTTGCTATGTGGCCACAGGTCCCTTCCCTTCTCTTCTCTGGTTCTTGGTTTTCTCCTCCTAATACAAATAGGTATGTATGTATGTATGTATGTATGTATGTATGTATATATGTATGTATGTATGTATTCATTTTGAGACTGAGCCTTGCTCTGTCGCCCAGGCTGGAGTGTGATGGCATGATCTTGGCTCACTGCAACCTCCGCCTCCCAGGGTCTCCTGCCTCAGCCTCCCCAGCAGCTGGGATTACAGGCACGCGCCACCAGAACCAGCTAATTTTTGTATTTTTAGTAGAGACGGGGTTCCGCCATGTTGGCCAGGATGGTCTCAAACACGTGACCTCAGGTGATCCATCCACCTCGGCCTCCCAAAGTGCTGGGGTTACAGACGTGAGTCATCGCGCCCAGTCAAATAGATATTTACTGAGCACCTGCTGTGTGCCAGGCTCCAGGCCAGGCGTGTCACAGATCATCTGAAACCAAGAGCAGAGACGTGACTTATTCAGGTCCCTACACTAGTTGGTGGCAGAGAGGGGCCTGGAACGGGGGATGGGGGTAGGCAGAGGTTCTGACTGCCAGCTCAAGGCCACTGCACCAGCTGCTTCCACGTTTTACTTCCGGAGCTGCGCCAGTGACAGGTGGGGACAGTTGGGGATAGGTGGGGGTGGGCGGGAGGGGCATCTCTTTTCTCCCAGGCTGAGGAGGGGCCTGCCGCAGGTTGGCACTAAATAGTTGTTTCGCCCTCCGGTGGCCACAAGCAGCAGTGCAGGTGTCAGGCCTTGAGGGTCCATGGGGCAAAGTCCCTTCCCACTGTCCCCAGCACCACCACCCTCAAACACACACGCAAGGCATCTGTCCGGGTATGGTATGACTAGGTCTGTTGGAGCATTCCAAAGCGCTCACTTTGTCAGGTGTAACCTGGGTGCTGGGGGCAGGCGGGTGGACAAGTTCCTGACATTCGTGGAGATAGGGGACTCCTGAGCCAATTTAAGTGGAGGTCAGGGAAAGCATCCTAGAAACCTGAAGGATAAGTGGAAATGAACCAGAAAAGACCTGGGGGCAGGTCTGCCTATTCCTAAGCAGAGGGAATGGTGCACGAGAGGCCCGGGGATTTCGCTCTGGCTAGAAGGTAAGGGGAAGAGGCACAGTGAAGGAGGAGCCACGGCTGGGGTGGATTGGGTGAGCTGTGAGAGGAAGGAGGAAGGGTGGACTTTCTCCTGGAGGCACTAGGGATCCACAGAGGGATTTTGAGCAGAGGAGAGACAAAATCAGATAGAAATGTTATTATTATTATTATTATTTTAATATAAGCTGAATAGATGGAAATTTTAGGAAGATCAGCCTGACTGCTGTGTGGGAGAGGGCTTGGAGCAGGCCAGAGAGGAGGCTGTGCCAGTGCTGGTTCTGGGCCCATCCTGGATACTCGAGGCCCAAAGTTTGTAGGGGAATGAGAGAGGGGAAGGGATCCCACTTTGTCTATAGAGCGCGAGACAGGCCCCCTCAGAGAGTAATTACGGTGACCCCAACACTCACAAATCTCTTCTCACAGCCATGCTTTACGTCCCCGAGAGAAAGAGGTGGTTCTCAACATTCTGTAGAAGAAGAAACAGAGTGGAGAGACCTGCCTGGGTCACATAAAAGCTGGTTGATGGCCAAGCCTCAATTCTGGGGGGATCAGGGTGACCCCAAAGTGAAAACATCCCAGTGGCTGGTTCTTCCTTCCAAAATTCCTGGCCCTGGGCTATAGGGGGGTTGGCTGAGGGGCCAGGAGTGAGGACCCAATGTCCTCAGGCCACCCTCGAGGCTCCCTTGGGTCCTGGCAGACCTCAGGCTCCCCACCCCCTGTACCAAGGCAATGAGCCCGAGGTCCACAGTGGCTATCGCCTACCCACAGCCTGCAGGCTTTGTCCTTGGAAACAAGCAGCCTGTCAAAGCTGCCCGCTGTAAAGCGGATGGATGGCCCTTGGCTGCCAGCTGGACAATGCCCAGGCTCTGAGGAGGGGAGATTAGGCCAGCCGTGGCCCAAACCAGTCCCAATGGCTCAGGGGCCTCAAATCAGGGTCCATGGATGCCCTGCCCCTTCATGGTACTTGACCATCTTCAGGAGTGACTCCTGGAAAATGTGATCCCCTGGAAGGGAGGGAGTTGGGCTGTGGGCGCCAGGGCAGGAGCATCGCCGAAAATAGGAAGGTCGTTGCTTAAGATACAGAGAGAGATCTGGGGTAGGACAGGAAGGGCACGGTGAGGAGGGCCAGAAGGTACACAAGGAGACTGGTAGCGTTGGGGTTTGGAGGCTGCCCTGCAGCCCACCCCTTCCTTGCTTCGTGACCTTGGGCCAGTCCTTTTTCCTCACTGGGCTCAGTTTGCACATGCGTAAAATGGGCTCCTAAGAATCCCTGCCTTGAGTGAGATGGTGCAAGTGTGGGAAGGCCCAGCCAGGGCCAAGCAGAGCAAGGCTTCATCTTGGGCCTCTCCTTCCCGCACTTCTCACTGGCTGTGGAAACTGGGACTGGGTGGGAAGTGGGCGGGTCGAAAACAGGAGAGAACCAAGTCCTGCCCACGTTTTGCTGGACCAGGAACCCGGGAAATGCTCTGAGCTCTGACCCAGACAGAGGCCTCTTGTCTCCCAATTTTTAATTAGAAAATTATTAAACCCAGAGAAAAGCTGAAAGAATAGCACATGGAACACCAATATATCTTCCTTTGATATATATTGATTCCCCCCCTTCTTAAAATAAACCATCATAAGAGCAACACCCTGTCTCTCTCTCTCTATATATATATAATAAAAATAAAATAAAAATTGTTGCCAGCAGGCTTTTTTTAGTGGGGAGGACAGAGTCTCGCTCTGTCACCCAGGCTGGAATGCAGTGGGATGATCATGGCTCACTGCATTCTCAACTTTCGAGGCTCAAGTGATCCTCACACTGCAGTCTCCCAAGTAGCTGGGACTCCAGGTGTGCACCACCACACCCAGCTAATTCTTACATTTTTGTAGAGACAGGGCAGGGTCTCTCAGTGTTGCCCAGGTTGGTCTCAAACTCCTGGCCTCAAACTATCCTCCCATCTCAGCCTCCCAAAGTGCTATGACTACAGGCATGAGCCATTGCATCCGGCCTGGCAGCCTACCTTTTAAGTGAGTTTTGACAAGAATGCTAAGTGGACTGTGTGCCAGGCACCATGTATTAGCTACGGGCTTGGTACATGTTAAGTCAAAGTCACTTAAATCTCACAGCAACTCCATGATTTATGCACTATTTATCATCCACACATTACAGATGAGGAAACTGGCTTGGAGAAATTAGGTGTCATGCCTTAGGTCAGAGTCAACATGAACTTGGATGAACTTGGATGGATCTATCTGCCCCCAAAGCCTGAGCCCTGGGGTCATTCAGTCTAACCTCCCTCCTAACCAGGCATCCCTGCTACTGAGACCAGGAAGGTATGCCCACAGTCCCTACTCCACACTTCCATGGGGGATCTTTGCCTCTGCATCCCCCCAACCCCTCAGCCTCCCTCTGCAGCCCTGGCCCTGGCTCTGCCTCTATTCCCTTCCACCAGACAGGCCCCCTCTGCCATTCCTGCAGTACCTTTAGAATGGCCTGGATGAAGATCCAGAAAGCCAGGTTCAAGGCCGGGCTCTGCCTCTGGCCACTGGCCTAACCCGGGGTGAGAGCCTTCAGTTCTCCTCTGGAAAATTGGTACGCCTGCCCCCAGCCCTTCCTCGCAGCAGGTGGAAGGTACAGGAGAAGCGTCCTGTAGGGAACCGGCTCAGGGCAGGCAGTAGGCCAGGCACTGAGCGCTCCCTCCTCCCCGACCATCCCGGCCTCCGAAGGGCCTGGGAAGCCCAAAGACCCTTCAGCTTCCACTAGTTTGCTTTGGATCCAAGTCTCACAGGTGGCCCCTTCTAATCGGGTGACTTTAACCAGTGTGTTTGGGGGAGGTAGTGACAACAGGCCCGGGGCGAGGGACTGAAGGTCTCCTCCCACCCACCTGGAGGCAGGTCTCTGTCTGGCTGGGCCGGGTGGGGGGCCCAAGAGGGCGGGGTGGGGGGCGGAAAGGGGCGTGGCTGAGGGGCGGGGTCTCCTGGTATCTGCCAGAGCCCGCCGCTGCCTCCCCGACTTCAGTCCTCGCAGTTGCCTCGCAGATGGTGAACAGCCACAGGCGCCAGACCAGGCATAGCGGGTGAGGAACTGGAGCTGGGAACGGGGGAGGGACCAGCGGATGAAGGGGAGGCCCCTGACTCAGGCCCATAGGCGCCTCGCGGAGGAGGGACGCGCAGTGGTGGGCAAACTTCGCATCTCCCTCTCGGGCCTCAACGAGTGTTTGGAGAGCAAGAAAAGTGGGCGCCAGGGGGCTTGAGGGCGCGAATCCAGGCAGACGTGAACAAGGGAGTGCCTTTCAGAATCCAAAACGCGGGAGCCTCCGAGTCCTCCGGTGAGGGGCGTGTTGGATTTTTGTGCTGTCTGGAAGAGGGAAAAGGGGTGAATGATCACTGGTGATGGCTCAGATGCCGTCACCAGGTGGCAGGAGGCCGAGTGTCAGGACACCGTGTTTTCTCCGGCACATTTGTGTAAAGCCAAGGCTGGAGCAGAGACCCAGGAGGCTCTTCCCTGCCTGCAGAGCCCCCCAGGTTGACGGGAGTGACCCCAGATCACCCAGGGTTAGGGTATCCCCGCTGAGCACAGCGTCTGGCTGTGGCACACCCACCAGCGGGAACCACAAGCTGAACCTGGAGGAGGTACTACTGAGAGACTGGGAGGCAGTCCAGGTAGGAGGGATGGCATGGTCACAGGTCTGGAGAAGGGAAACTCAGAAATGGACGCACCTTGGGGAGCAGTGGAAAGGTGGCTGCACCGAGCAGCGGTGGACAGGTGAGGCCAGGGAACTCGGCAGAGGCCTGACGAAGCAGAACCTTGGCGGAGAACCCCAAGGAACACAAAGCCCACCTGGCCCTGAGCTTCCCCCACCCCCTGCAGGGACCCTGAGCTCTGTTTTGCCCCTCTCTGGCCAGCGACTGCTGCTGCCTCCCCCTCTCCCAGCTCTCCAGGGTGACAGTGTTTCCCTGCTTCGGTCCTGAAGGGGCTCCTGGAGACCATCTTTTGTGCCAGTAAATGTCATCCCTACTAGGTGGGCCACCCCATCCTGGGCTTCCAGCCCACTGGTTGGTTCCCAGTTCAGTGGGGTCTGGGAGCCAAACAAAGGGCAAACGGACCCTGCAGAAGTCCAAGGGGGAAGCAAGGCAGGATGCCCAGCTGCTTTCCTGTGACTTTTTTTTTTCCCTCAGTCCACGTTGGCCTGCCTGTGACCCCTCCCGTCTGTCACCTGCTCCATTGGATCCAGGATGGCACCGTGGTGCTACTGTTTCCTCTGCCTCCTGGTACCTTCACCTCTGGGAGGGCGGTGGCTGGGAGGAGGTCAAGGGGACTCACAGCTTCAAGGGTTCCAAGTGGCCATCCTTACCTCATAAGGTCACTGCAAAGGTTATCCAAGATAAGCCCTGGCACAGACGGAATAAAAGCAGTCACAAAGGGCAACCCCTCTTACTCATCAGCCTGTTTACTCCTCACACACGGAAAAGGCTCAGGGCAGCGAAGGGCCCTCCCGAGATCATACTCTGAGTGGTGGGATTTGAATCCAGGTCTGACTGCAGAGTCTGCAGCTTCCACTGAATGCCCCCTCCCACCCACCCCCAGAGTAGGCATTCAATAACTGCAAGTGTGCGGGGAGGGTTGCCCCAGCCCCCACCTGTCTTCTTCTCTCCCAGATCAGGAGTCTCTCTGGGACCCCCTCCAACTCCCCAGGTGAATCAAGGAACCCCTGGGCCCCAGGTTGGTATGAGGGATCCCCCCAGGGAGGGTCTCCGTCCCCCAGCTAAGCAAGTCTGTGATCCAAGGGGTGCACCGGCCTAGAATGCAAAGGAGGGGAAGAGTAACATTTAGTTCCACCCCCACCATACCAGGCCCTGCGAGGAACACTTCATAGTTTCTGTCTCATTCCTGCCATTGTGCAGATGACGAAAAGAGCTCTGCAAGAGGACAGGACTCAGCGGGCCATAGACATGGCCAGGTTCAGCCCCATCCAGCCCGAATGACTCCAAGCCCAGTGTCGTTATCTCTGCCCAGCCCTGGAAGAGTCAGATGCCCACAAAATGCACCCCCCACCGTCTCTCTTATCGTTTTTAGCCCCCGTGGCCCCCGGCGAGGTGGTGAAGACTGCAGGTGGGGTGTGCAAATTCTCTGGACAGCGACTGAGCTGGTGGCAGGCCCAAGAGTCCTGCGAGCAGCAGTTTGGCCACTTGGCACTGCAGCCCCCTGATGGGGCTCTTGCTTCACGGCTGCGCGATCCGGTCTGGGTGGGCCAAAGAGAGGCCTCTCTGCGGAGACCCCCACAGAGGCGTGAGTGCGGGCCCCTGGGAAATGGGAGCAAGGGGCAGAGGCTCTGGTGACCTTCAGATATAGGAGCCCACAGTGACAATATTTGCAGAATGAGCCGGGAGTAAGACCCCATTGCATCTCCAGGTTCCCTTGCCCTGGACTGGACGTTGGGGCTTGACTCTTGGGCAGGGGAACGCTAGCCCCCATTTCCTCCTTCCCGAGGTGGGGAGGCACCCCAAAGCCTTGAAAGAACCCTGCCGCTGAGCCAAAGGGCAGGGGCAGGACCATGTGCACAGGTGAAGAAACTGAGGTCGCAGCCCACGTGTCCCTGCAGGTGCGCGCACCACCGCCGTGCTGGTGTTCGGCGAGAGGACGGCTGACCGGGCGGCGCGGCTGCGGAGCCCTCTACCTGAGCTGGCAGCGCTGACCGCGTGTGCTCACGTGCAGTGGGACTGTGCCTCGCCCGACCCCGCAGCGCTCTTCTCCGTTGCCGCGCCCGCGCTGCCCAACGCGCTGCTGCTGCGCGCCTTCGCCGAGCCGGGGGGCGTCGTGCGCGCTGCGCTGGTGGTGCGTGGGCAACACGCGCCCTTCCTCTCAGCCTTCCGCGCCGACGGCCGCTGGCACCATGTGTGCGCCACGTGGGAGCAGCGGGGCGGGCGCTGGGCGCTGTTCTCCGACGGGAGGCGGCGCGCTGGGGCGCGGGGGCTGGGCGCCGGCCACCCGGTGCCGTCCGGCGGCATCCTGGTGCTGGGCCAGGATCAGGACTCTCTGGGCGGTGGCTTCTCGGTGCGTGACGCCTTCAGCGGCAACCTCACCGACTTCCACCTGTGGGCGCGGGCGCTGAGCCCCGCTCAGCTGCACCGGGCACGGGCCTGCGCGCCACTCCCAGAGGGCCTGCTCTTCCGCTGGGACCCGGGCGCCCTGGACGTCGCACCCTCGCTGCTGCCCATGGTGTGGGTGCGCCTTCTGTGTCCCGGTACGACCCGCCCCGCCCCGGCCCCACCCCATGGCCCCGAATCCTTCCCTTCCGACCCTGGAACTCGACCCACGCCTAGCTCTGGCCATGCCCTCTCCAGGCCGCAGTGCCTGCAAGCTCCAGCATAAACCTGGTCCCAGCAGCCTGGGGGTCTGCGCTCGTCCCCCGGCCCCCTTACCCCCACCCCGAGCTGGCCACAGTGCCTCTCTCTCAGGTTTCACATTGCCACCTAACCCCGGGGCCGTGCGTCCTGGCTCTCCAGGGTGCCCAGGACCCCTAGGGAGCCCTGACAGCTCTCCCGCCCCTGCCAGTGCCCTCCGAGGAGTGCCCTACGTGGAACCTGGGACCTCGCAGTGCGGGCTCTGAGCTCTGCCTGGAGCCGCAGCCCTTCCTCTGCTGCTACCGGACAGGTGCGCCCTGGGTGCGCCCCTGGGCTCTGCTGAAGGGAAAGCCGGTGTGGACCGGAGTAGACTGAGAGGGGGTGAGCTGTTGGCAAAGTCTGGGAATTCAGAATAAACTCAGAGCTTCAAGGTCTCCATGGAGTCTAGGCCACAGAGCAGTGGGTCCAGACGGACCTAAGGGTGAATCCAAATTGTGTAACCTTGGGCAAGCTCTTTTGCCATTCTGTGCCTCAGTTTCCCCATCTAGAACACTGTGTGTAAGACTCTGGACACTCAGCCATCAAGGTGCTCTTCCTTCCTTGGGCAGCACGTGGTGGGTGGAGGTCACTGAACAGGCTGGCATCTCTGGACAGGGGTATTCCCCGGGGCCCAGCCTGGCATCCACTCCTTTGCAGAGACCTATCATCGGCTGCAGGATGCCCAATCATGGCCTGGCCAGGATGTTATCAGCCGAGTCAACGCCTTAGCCAACAACATTGTGGTGAGCTCCCTCTCAGGGGCTGGAGAGCCTGGGGGCTCCATGGGTCACCTCGCTGCACCTCAGTTTCCTCCCTTGTAAAGGGGACACCCACCTGGTGTGTCTGCAGGAATTAAGGCCATTCAGGCTCCCTATTCTGTAGCCCCTGAGAGTTGGGGGCTTGTGACAAGTTTAATGGGTGCCCACCAAGAAGACCCTGGCAAAGCCCAAGTGTGGCCCTTGGGGGGATCCCCTCATAACAACCAGACCCGGAGTCAGTGGCTCCTCTGCCCACAGCTCCTCCCAGACCCCCTCTCCGAAGTCCATGGAGCCCTGTCCCCAGCAGAGGCCTCCAGCTTCCTGGGCCTTCTGGAGCATGTCCTGGTGATGGAGATGGCTCCGCTGGGGCCGGCCGCACTGCTGGCTGTTGTGCGCTTCCTGAAGAGGGTGGTGGCCCTCGGGGCTGGGGACCCAGAGCTGTTGTTGACAGGCCCGTGGGAGCAGCTGAGCCAAGGCGTTGTATCTGTGGCCAGCCTGGTCCTGGAGGAGCAGGTGGCTGACACATGGCTGTCCATCCCTGAGGTGAGGCTGACAGGGCTGGGTGGGGCAGGGGCCTGGGCTGTGGTTCCAGCCTAGCCACCAGCTGGTTATGTAGCTGTGGGGGAGTCAGGACCTAGCTCTGGGCTCCATCTCTGCGTCAATCCGGAGAAGCTTCTCTTTTGTCTATTTGATAAGTTGAACTTCCACAAACAATTGCACTTGAGGCTGGGCGCGGTGGCTCACGCCTATAATCCCAGCACTTTGGGAGGTCGAGGCGGGTGGATCACTTGAGGTCAGGAGTTCGAGACCAGCCTGGCCAACAGGGTGAAACCCTGTCTCTACTAAAAATACAAAATTAGCCAGGCCTGGTAGCAGGCACCTGTAATCCCAGCTACTCGAGAGGCTGAGGCAGGAGAATCACTTAAACCCAGGGGGAGGAGGTTGCAGTGAGCCGAGATCACACCACTGCACTCCAGCCTGGGTGACAGAGTGAGACTCTGTCTCAAAAAAAAAAAAAAAAAAAAAATTGCACTTTAACAATAACTTCTGTAGTTAAATGAAGTGATTAAGAGCCACCAGTCAGTAAGAGCCTCCCCCATCTCCAAGAACCTGCTGACCACCTTAAGTGGGGGATCTATGCAAAGTGGACAGTCCACCTTGTCTGCCTAAACAGCCCAGACACTCTGGACAACATGAGAGGTGCTATCCAGATGGAGAGGCTCTTGGAAACCTTGTCCTGGCGGAAGTGGCTGTCGGCCTGGGAGTGATCAGCCCAGAGCAGGGAGGAAATGAGAATCATGAACAGTGCCTGCAAATTATCTGGGGTTGAAGGAGCAAACCTGGTCCCCCTGTGGGCCTCAGAGGACAGAACTGGGACTAGGACATGGGGGTAGGGGAAGACGGCATAACACAGGAGGCTGGTTCTACGGAATGATTCACCACGGGTAGTGAGCTCCTCATCCTGGGAAGTGTGCAAGCCCATAGTTGATTAGGGATCCGAGGCACTGCGGTAGACTGGGGAAAGCCAGACTGAAGCTCAGTTTTCTTCCCTGGGGAATGGGGATGATCACACCAGCCTTGCTATGGCAGTGGAGAGGCGTTAGGGATGAACAGTGTGACTTGCCCAGCACAGAGTAGGTGCCCCATGAATGCAGGTTCCTCTCCTCCCTCCCCTGCTCTCACCACCCCCACCCATGGCTTTCCTTTTGGAATATCAGTGTTGAGCACCCATTACGGGTCTAGTACGGAGCCACACCAAACGGGTAGGCATGGCCCAGCCTTCGGAGTGTGCGCTGGTTGGCAAACAGGAGGATGGGGTGGCTTGGGAGATAGAATTGGATAGGTCGAAGGAGGCTGGGGCAGGCAGGGCTTCAAATGTCAACCTGAGGACCCAGGACTTGATCCTAGAGTCTTTAAAGGGCCACGGAGGGTCTGGAGAGGGCAGGACCACCTCCCAGATCATGGAGCATTCATCCCAGCGCTCAGGGCAGGCGGCAGTGGGGTGCAGAGTGTGACAGGGAGCTGAGATGCGGCGTCCTCCCAGGTGGTCGGTGGGCCTATGGCTCTGGTGGAGAGTGTGCAGCGCCTGGCACCCCTGCTGAGCACCACAATGACCTCAGAGCAGCCCCGAATGCGCATTCAGCACCGCCATGCTGGTGAGCCTGCACCCACCTGCCCACACGGCTGGACTCAGACCTCCCTCCTCAGCCCGGTGACTGGGAGCTGTCTGCACTTCCACAGACACTCCATTCTGTTTCCTGCCTTTGGCATGCTGTGCCCTGCATCCAGAATGCCCTCTCTCCCTCCATCTCCTAGCAAACACCTATACATCCTTCAGAACCCTGTGTGGGCATCACTCCCTCTAGGAAGCCTTCCTGTTTTAGCTCTCTCCTCCTCTGAAAGACAGTTCCTCCCGCCTCTGTTACCCCAGAACCTTGAACATGTCTTTCATTGCATTTCTGGTAATTACATAATGGAATTATCTCCCTCCACGGGACACTCCTTGAGTGGTAAGGCTGTTTCTGAGCCGTCTCTGCATCTCGGGGCCGAGCCCAAGTACCCACTCCGTGAATGTTTGTAGCCTTAATGGGGGTGCACCTGTGGTGAAGCTTCAGGTACAAACACGTGCCCTTCGGATACCCACCAGTTTCTGGTGACTCGTCAATATTCAGGTCCTGCCTCGCGGTGACCGCCCCCCCTTCTCAGTGACCCCCTTCCCCTGGAATTGGAAAAGTCAGATTTGCCTTGGGTAAGTTGCTGAACCTCTCTGAGCAGGAATGGTGGCCTCCTAGGCCTATGGCAGGAAGAGAGGGATCCAGACCCTGCTAGCTGGGCCTGCTCAGCAGAAAGACCTCACTCCGAGGTCCAGCCACCCAGCCCCATTTACCCCCAGGCCTGGAGGTGCGGAGCTTACGCTTGAGGGAGGCCAGCATGAGGGGCTGCTTATTCACAATGCCTGGTGGGCATACAGAGGGGCCCGGCCATATCCACATTCCTGCGAGTGAAGTGAGGCGACTCCTCGGGAAAGGTGGGTGAGGATGAGGGGGTGTCCAGAGCCCTGTTGGGTTCTGGGTCAAACCTCAGCTCTAACCGTTGCTAGCTGTGCTACTCATCTTTCAGATCCTCAGTTTGCTCGTCTATAAAATGGGCACATTACTACCTGCCTTGTGGCTTATGAGGTTAAAAGCACCCACCACATAGTGGTGTTCACTTACTCTCCTCCACGGAACCACACACATCTTCCCTCGGGAGTGGGTGGTGGAGGAAGATCCCCTATGCTTGATGCCATGCAGGGGTGGGGGATTAGGGCAAGGGGCAAAGGGCCTTGGAGTTGTGAGGTTAAGCACATGGACTTTGACTGCTTGGAATTTTGGCTCTTCCACTTCTTAGCTGTGTGATCTTAGGGAAGTCATTTAACCTCTCTGAGCCTCAGTTTCCCTATCTGTAGAGTGGGGAGAGCATCACCCTCGGGGCCAACTAGTGGTGCTTGCCCAGCCACTGGGTGGTGCCTTGGTGCCCCTTCCTCTCAGCCAAGCCTCTCTGGAGTCACCGTGATCCACAGCTGGTTCACCTCCAGAGTCTTCCAGTACACCCCAGAGGGACCGGACCTAGAGCCCCAGGCCCCTGCCAGCTCAGAGGAGGCAAACAGGGTGCAGAGGTGAGTAGGCGCCACCTGGAGGGCTGTGAGGGCCTGTGTCCCCTCCCCAGGGAAGGCCAGAGTCCCCGTTCTGGTGGGCGCATGTGTCCTTAGCAGCCCAGGGCCCACCCTTTCCCACCCCTGCCCAACGTACACACGATTCTGCACCTGCCGGAGGTGAACATGGCTCAACTCCTGTCTGGGGTTCTGGCTTCTGTGTTGGGACTTACCCAAGTTACCAGCAAGTCCCTAAGGCAAGACTGAACCAGGTGCCACAATTCCTGATATCTCTTCGGACACAGAGGCCGCCACCTCCACCGTAGGGGGCCTGGGTGACATGCCCCACCCAGACACCATCCCTCCTCCACAGCCACCCTTGAAAGCTCCCATTCTTCCCACAGGTTCCTAAGCACCCAGGTGGGGTCAGCCATCATCTCCTCTGAAGTGTGGGACATCACTGGAGAGGTCAACATGGCTGTGACTTTTCATCTGCAGCACCAGGCCCAGGTACCTGGTGGCGCTTCTGGGAAGCAGCCGTCCTGGTGCACGTGTCCCAGTTCAGTTCCCCCAACCCCCAGTATTTATTCATTGGACAACCAAGGCCTAATAATGCGCACAAAATGTACCTGCAAGCCACCTCCGTTGTCCTCAAGGGAGTGGGAAGGGAAACAATTGACTGCAGGGTCACCTTATGGCAGCTGCCACAGATATGCATCATTCATTTAATCCTCCAACTGCGCACTTCATCCAAAGCTTGGGAGAGCTGATGTGATTGGCCCCAGCTTGTAAGTGGCAGAGCTGGGATTTCATTCTGAGTCTGCATAACTTGAAAACCTGTTAGTTCCCATGGAGTCATTCACTGCAGCATGTGCAGGGAATTCATTCATTCACTCACTGCAGTGTGTGTACAGGGGCCTTCACATATGAATGTGCTTCATACAAATAAAAATAACCTAAATGTCCATCAGTAGGGGACTACTTTAAAAGTTTTGTAGGTCCGGGCATGGTGGCTCATGCCTGTAATCCCAGCACTTTGGGAGGCCGAGGCAGGCTGATCACTTGAGGTCAGGAATTCGAAACTAGCCTGGCCAACATGGTGAAACCCCATCTCTACTAAAAAGACATAAAAGTTAGCCAGGCATGGTGGTGCACACCTGTAGTCCCAGCTATTGGGGAGGCTGAGGCAGGAGAACCGCTTGAACCCAGGAGGCGGAGGTTGTAGTAAGCCAAAATCACACCACTGCCCTCCAGCCTGGGTGATAGAACAAGACTCTGTCTCAAAAAAAAAAGGTTTGTAGATATATATGGTCAGCCCTCCATAATGGGAGGGTTTCACCACCGAGGATTCAAGCAACCATGGGTGGAAAATATTCAGAAAAAATAGTGTCTGTACTGAACATCTATAGACTTTTATTCTGGGGGTCATACACAAGACAGTATAACAGCTATTTATATATTTATATTTTATTTCCTAAGCAAGACAGTATAACAGCTATTTATATAGCATTTAAGTTGTATTAGGTATTACAAGTAATCTAGAGATGACTTAAAGTATACAGGAGCATGTGTGTAGGTTATATGCAAATATCAAGCCATTTTACATAAAAAACTTGAGCCTCAGCAGGTTTTGGCATCCTTGGGGGTCCTGGAACCAATCTCCTGCAGGTAATAGGGGCCAAGTGTGCAATGGAATAGTCAACTGAAAGTTATATAGGGATTGAGGTATTTCTCTATAAACTGACATGGAAAGATCTGCAAGATATGTTAAATTTCATTTCACGCTTAATACACAAATTTCTTCTCCCTTCTGAAACACTAGAATGTTTCAGAGAAAGCAAGTCTTCTTTGCTCACAACCAGTAATCTTGGACACACACACACACACACACACATACACACACCACAGCTTATCAGTCTCTTGTATATATTGTCAGAATGGGGCTGCGGGTGGATTGTTCATGATATGGAAAAGCATCCATGCTCTGATTTTTTCTTTTTTTTTGAGACAGAGTCTCACTCTGTCACCCAGGCTGGAGTGCAAGTGGCGAAATCTCAGCTCACTGCAACCTCTGCCCCCCGGGTTCAAGCAATTCTCCTGCCTTAGCCTCCTGAGTAGCTGGGACTATAGGCATGTGCTACCACGTCTAGCTAATTTTGTGTATATATATATATATATATATATACATATATATATATATATATATATATATATATACATATATATATATATTTTTTTTTTGGTAGAGATGGGGTTTCTCCATGTTGGTCAGGCTGGTCTCCAACTCCCGACCTCGGTCTCCACCCGCCTCGGCCTCCCAAAGTGCTGGGATTACAGGTGTGAGCCACTGCGTCCGGCCCTGTGTCTGTCTTTTCTAGCATTTCATGTAAATGGAATCATCTAGTATGTGTTGAGGCCTGGCTTTTGCTCAGGTCCCATTGTTGAGAATCATTCATGTTGTTGCACATGTTTCAATAGCTCATTCCTTTTTCACTGCTGAGTAGTATTGAGGTATATGGATGTACCATGATTTGTTTATCCATTTACCTGTTGACAGAGATTTGACTTGTTTTCAGTTTGGGCTACTATGAATAAGTCTGCTATGAACACTCATATACAAGTCTTTTTGTGGATAAATGATTTCTCTTTACTAGGTAGATTCCTGAAAGTAGACTTGCTGAGTTGTAGGATAAGCATATTTTAACTTCCTAAGAGACTGTCAAATTGTTCCCCAAAGTGGTTGAACCATTTTGACATTCCTACTAGCAGCGTTGGAGAGTTCCAGTTGCTCCACACCTCTGCCAACATCCTTGTCAGTGTTTTTAATGTCATTCATTATAATAGTCATGTATTGATATCTTATTGTGGATTTAAGCTGCAATTCCTTCAAAACCAATGACTCTGGGCATCTCTTTATACACTTATTAAGCATTCATATATCTTCCTTTGTTAAATGCATCTTCAAATCTTTTCCCCAATTTTTAAATTATTTGTTTTATTATTGAGTTGTAAGAATTCTTTATATATTTTGGATACAAGTCCTTTGTTAGAGATATGTCTTGTGAATGATTTCTGCCAGTCTGTGGCTTGCTTTTTGTTTTCTTAACAGTATCTTTGGAAGATAAGTTTTTAATTGTGATGAAGTCCAATTTATCAATTTTTGTCTTGCATAGCTCATGCTTTTTGTATCCTATCTAAGAAAGCTTTGCCAATCCCAAGGTCACAAAGATATTCTCAAAGAAGTTTATCACTTTAGCTTTTACATGTAGGTATATGATTTATTTCAAGTTAAGTTCTATATATTATGAAGTTAAAAAGGTTGAAGTTCATTTTTTTCCATATAGACAACCAGTTCCAACACTATTTGTTGAAAAGATTATTCTTTGCTCCCATTGAATTTTCTTGTCACCTTTGTTGAAATCAATTGTCTGCATATGTGTAAATCTATTTCTGGGCTGTGTGTTCTGTTCTAGTGATCTATATGCCTATCCCTATGTTAATTTCATACTGTCCGGATTAATGTGCCTGTATAGTAAGCCTTGAAATCAGGTAGTGTATCTTCCAACTTTGTTTTTTTTTAATTTGTTTTTTGTTTTTGAGATGGAGTCTCACTCTGTCACCCAGGCTAGAGTGTAGTGGTGTGATCTTGGCTCACTGCAACCTCCGCCTCCCGGGTTCAAGTGATTTTCCTGCCCCAGCCTACAGTAGCTGAGATTATAGGCACGTGCCACCACGCCCCGTCAATTTTTTGTATTTTTAGTAGAGATGGGGTTTCACCATGTTGGCCAGGCTGGTCTCGAACTCCTGACCTCAAGTGATCCATCTGCCTCAGCCTCCCAAAGTGCTGGGATTACAGGTGTGAGCAACGGTGCCTGGCCTAACTTCATTCTTTTTCTTTTCTTTTTTTGAGACAGGGTCTAATTTTGTTGCCCAGGCTGGAGTACAGTGGTATAAACACGGCTCATTGTAGGTTCCCTGGCTCAAGCAATCCTCCTCCCGCCTCAGCCCCAGCCCCTCAAGTAGCTGGGATTACAGGCGATCTACCATGCCTGGCTAATTTTTTTTTCTCTTTTTGTAGAGACAGGATTTTTCCATGTTGCCCAGGCTGATCTCAAACACCTGAGCTCAAGCAATCCACCTGCCTTGGCCTCTCAAAGTGCTGGGATTACAGGCACAAGCTACCACACCCAGCCTTGTTCTTTTTCAAAATTACTTTGGCTATTCTAGATTCTTTGCATTTCCCTATATATTTTAGAATCAGCTCATAAATGTCTGTAGAAAACCTACTGGTATTTTGATTAGCATCGCATTGACTCTATATATCAATTTGGGAGAACTGGCATCTTTCAATTCATTATCAAGATATAGCTTTCCATTTATTTAGGGTTTTTACATTTTTTTCTCAGTGATATATACCTTTCAGTGTACAGATCTTAGAGATATTTTGTTAAGTATATTCCTAAGTATTACAAAGTTTTGGATATTACCAGAAATGGTATTGTTTTCTTAATTTTAAACTGTTCATTGCTAGTATATAGTAATATAATTGATTTTTGTACAATGATACTATATTCTGCAACCTTGCCAAACTCACTTAGTACTTGCAGTAGCTCTTTTCTGGAATCTCTAGGATTATCTACGTATATGCTCATGTTGTTTGCAAATAAAGGCAGTTTTTGTTTCTCCTTTCCAATCCATGTCTTTCTCTCTTTCTTCCTTTCTTCCTTCCTTCCTTCCTCTCTTTCTTTCTTTCTTTCTTTCTCTCTCCTTCCTTCCTTCCTGCCTCCCTTCCTTCTTCCTTCCTTCCTTTCCTCCCTTTTCTTCCTTTCTTTTCTTTCTTTTTCTTCCTCTGTTGCACCAGCTAGGATCTCTGGATCGATGTTGAATTGGAGTGGTGAGGCCAGGCAACCTTGTCTCATTCTTTATCTTAGAAGGAAGGCATCCAGACTTTCACCATTAAGTGTGATGTTTGGGCTTTTTGTAGATGTCCATCAAATCAAGTTCCCTTCTCTTCCCGGTTTGCTGAGAATTTTTATCGTGAATGGCCTTTGAATTTTGTCAAATGTTTCTTGCATGTTGATATGATCATATGGTTTTCTCATTTATTTCATTAATCTAGTAAATTGCACTGACTGATTTTCAAGTGTTAAACCAACCTTGGATTCCTGAGATCAGTGTAATTTGGTTATGGTGTATTATCTTTTAAATATATTACTGGATTCAATTAGCTAGTATTTTGTTGACGATTTTTGTGTTTATGTTCATGAATAATGTGTTCTGTAGTTTCTTGTACTGTCTTCCTCTGGTTTGGGTGTCAGATTAATGCTGACCTCATAAAATGGGTTGGGAAGAGTTCTGTCCTCCTCTGTGAATGTTTGATCGGCTTCACCAGTGAATTCCTCTGGACCTCGTGTGTTCTTTGTGGAAAGATTTTTAATTGTGCATTCGGTTTCTTTGATTGATATAGGTTATTTGAGTGTTTTATTTCTTCTTGAGATGGTTTGGTAATTTGCGCCTTTCAAAGAATGTGTCCATTTCATCCCGGTTGTCAAATTTCTATCACAGAGTTGCTTATAATATTTCCTTTTCACATCTGTAGGCTCTACAGTGATGTTTTCTTTTTCATTCTTGGCCAGTCTAGCTAGAACTTTACCAATTTTGCTTATATTTTTATTTTTATTATTTATTTATTTTTGAGGCAGTCTCTCCCTCTGTCGCCCAGGCTGGAGTGCAGTGGCATCATCACAGCTCACTGCGACCTCGACCTCCTGGGATCAAGCAGTCCTTCCAGCTCACCCTCCCAAGTAGGTGGTACTACAGGTCCATACCACCACGCCTGGCTAATTTTATTTTGTATTTTTCAGAGATAGGATCTCACTTTGTTGTCCAGGCTGGTCTCAAACTCCTGGGCCCAAGTGATCCTCCTGCCTCAGCCTCCCAAAGTGAGCCTCCACGCCCAGCCTTGTTTAATATTCTAAAGGACGAATTTTTGAGACTATATTTATATATTAATAATTTAAAATATGTTAAAATAAAACTAAATAAAAGTGATGTGTTACTCATTGTGACAAATTCAGAAAATATAGAAAAGGATGAAGACAAAATTGTATTACTCAGAGATAACTGCTATGAACATTTTGGTGCATTTTACTTAAGCTGTTTTCTGGGCACATAACGCTATATATATTTCTTTCCTTTTGCAAAATGAAAGCCCTTGCTCTTTCAGCGGAGCCATGCAAAGCATGGCGCTGCGTAATCTTGAGCAGGTTAACCCTCCTCTCTGAGCCTCAGTTTCCTCATCTGAAATTGCATGAATTTATAGCTGTCTCTTAGGTTACTATGAAGATCAGCTACAATAAAGGACATGAAAGTGCTTGGCAAGACACAAAGGGAGGTATCATTACCATCACCCTCCCCAGTCAGGACAGATGGCCCAAGTCCCAAGCTCAGGCTACCTTCCCTACCTAGACTGGGGCTCGTACCACTGGCCACCTGATGTGTCTTCACTGCTTAATGACATGTTATAAAATCTATATTTTTGTCATTGTTTAATTACAAAAGAACTAACACATTCATGATAACACATTCAAACCCAGACCTAACCAGAACTGTTAGGTTCACTGCGTGTTTGCTCCCACACATGCTGTGTGTGTACGTGTGTGTGTGTTTTCACAAGTATGCAGACCTTAATTTTTCACATAAATGGGCTTATATCATGCCCAATGTTGTGAATTCTTCCTTTACTGAACAACGTATCACAGAGATCTTTCCACATCAGTAGCCAGAGGCCTGTGTGTTCATCTTACCAGAGACAGTGTCCCAAGGAGAGGAGAGGCGCAGTTGCTTAACCGCTCCCTGGTGATGGCTGCTTAGCTCGTTCTCAGTTTTTCCACCTTCCACACCATGCTGGAATGAGAGCCTGCACTCTCCTCCCTCTGCCTCCCCTCTGCCCCTTCACCCACGACTCATGGTCGGCAATCCCCTGGTCCCTAAAATGCAGAGTCCTCGGCGTCCCTCCATTCCTTCTGGTCTCTCTCCTTTCCCATCCACACTCACACCTGCCCCGTGCCCCTCAATCCACGCTCATGCACCTGCCCTGTCCCTGTCTCCTGCCTCCAGACCTTCCGTCATAAGCTGGTGGAGCCTGTCTGTGCTTTCTGGAACTACAGTATCAGGTGAGTTTCCATTTCCAGGTTCTTTTTTTTTTTTTTTGAGATGGAGTCTTGCTCTGTCGCCTAGGCTGGAGTGCAGTAGCGCAATCTCGGCTCAATACAACCTCCATCTCCCGGGTTCAAGCGATTCTCCTGCCTCAGCCTCCCAAGTAGCTGGGATTACAGGCGCCCACCATCACGCCCAACTAATTTTTGTATTTTTAGTAGAGACAGGGTTTTGTCATGATGGCCAGGCTGGTCTCGAACTCCTGACCTCAGGTGATCCACCCACTCAGCCTCCCAAAGTACTAGGATTACAGGTGTGAGCCACCGAACTCAGCCTTTAAGATGATTTTTTTAAAAATATGTCCACTCTGCTTGGGGATGAGGCAAGACTAACACATGGTTTTGACCTCTGTTCACCATCTGCCTTTCGGAGTGACTCCAGGATCCTCCCAGCTCTAGGACAAGCTGAGGGAGGAGGATGTATTACCCAGGGGGTAGTGAGCTCCCTGTCATAGGAGTATGTGAAGGAGGAAGCACTCACTCTGTGAGGTGCCTAGGAAGAGACTCATCTGTCAAATGGGCGTTGAACTTGATCTATCTGAGACCAGGGCCCTTGGACTCTTGAAGGAGCAGAGCAGGCTCCAGGGATTATCCTGGCTCCCTACCCTGGATCTTTAGCTGAGGTAGGGAACCTTGGTCCCAGTGGCTCAGTAATTAATTAAGTTGATAAATGGCAATCACTGGGATCAGCCCTGCCCTCCTACCATCCTAAGAATGTCAAGCACATTTTATAGGTGAAAAACTGAGACCCAGGAAGGGGTGGTGACTCGCCAAGGTCACGTAGCTGGTTAGAGGCAGGGCAGTGACGGGCCCCAGGCTTTGGGGAGAGCCTTTCCCCTGCTTGTTCCTGGCCCCTCACCCACTTGTCCACCTTATCTCAAGAGCCCCCTGTTCCCTCCCCATTCCCCAAGCCCATATACAGGGGCTGCCTGGGCCACCACAGGCTGCTCCGTGGCTGCCCTGTACCCGGACTCCACCGCCTGCTTCTGCAACCACAGCACCAGCTTTGCCATCCTGCTGCAAATCTATGAAGTACAGGTGAGTGCACGGTGGGAGGGGCGTGTCAGGAGCGGGGTTCTTAGCTGGAGGTGAAGAGAAGAGCCAATAGGTAGCCAGAAGAAGCCTCTGAGGGGTGCCAGCTTTCATAGATTGTGGGGGACAGGGCTGCGCACAGTAGTTCATGCCTGTTGTCCCAGCACTTTGGGTGGCTGATCACTTGAGCCCAGGAGTTCAAGACCAGCCTGGGCAACATGGCAAAACCCCGTCTCTACAAAAAATGCAAAAATTAGCCGAGCATGGTAGCTCGCACCTATAGTCCCAACTACTCAGGAGGCTGAGGCAGGAGGATTGCTTGAGCCCAGGAAGTTGAGGCTGCAGTGAGCCAAGATCACACCACTGCACTCCAGCCTGGGTGAGAGAGCAAAACCCTGTCTAAAAATAAATGAGTAAATAATAAATTGTAAAAAAAATTGTTGGGGGAAAACTCTACGAGGACGTCAGGAGGGGTTGGACTCACTGGAGCTGGAAAGGGCCCCGGAGTGGTTACTTGCTGAGAAGTCAGGTGAGATGGGACCTGAGCCTCAGGAACGCTGGGGTCACTTGACGTGTTAAGGGGCACACTACAAAAACATGTTACCAAATGCATTCTTCCAATAAAGTCAGGGCCAGGCACGGTGGCTCCCACCTGTAATCCGACCACTTTGGGAGGCCAAGGCAGGCGGATCATTTGAGGTCAGGAGTTGGAGACCAGCCTGGCCAACATGGTGAAACCCCATCTCTACTAAAAATACAAAAATTAGCCGGGCATGGTGGCCCGTGCCTGTGGTCCCAGCTACTCGGGAGGCTGAGGCACAAGAATCACTTGAACCCAGGAGGCGGAGGTTGCAGTGAGCTGAGATTGTGCCACTTGCACTGCAGCCTGGGTGACAGGTTGTCTCAAAGCAAAAAAAAAAAAAAAAAAAAAAAGTCAGAGCGTGGACAGTTTTCCACATCATGAACAATCCATCCGCAGCCCCATTCTGATGATACTCCATGGTCCCCGGGATCCCTCCCCGTGGGCACGTCAGTCAGCGCTCTTAGTAGCTGTCCAGTTGGTGGAATCCGGGCCAGTTGGGGTCAGTCTAGGGAGAGCCAGCAGGAGAGGACATGCTCACGCCTGCTTATTAAATGCCTACTGCGTGCAGGCCTGGGTCCTGCTGGCTGCTGCTGCACTGCGGAGGTGAATGTGGCTCGGGGGGCGTTAGAGTCACTAGGCGGGGAGAGGTCTGGCCTGGGTCGGGTCTGGGTGGTGCCAGGGGGGTTTCTCTGTCCCTCCACACAGAGAGGCCCTGAGGAGGAGTCGCTGCTGAAGACTCTGTCATTTGTGGGCTGTGGCGTGTCCTTCTGCGCCCTCACCACCACCTTCTTGCTCTTCCTGGTGGCCGGGTGAGGAGAGTTCACCACTGTAGCCTGGTGGCCTGGGCCCTCCCGCCTCGCTCAGGCCTCCATGTCCCCATCGGTCGGGTGTCCATCCTTGGTCCCAGCAGAACCTTGGTCTGAGCCTCTCCTTAGGATGTGCCGGGTCCCCTGTGGAGCTGCTCTCCTTCCCTCCATCTGCCCAGGCACGGGGATCGGGCAGGACAGGGCCCTACGGGGTGTGGGGACCGGCAGTGGTGTTCTTGTTAACTGACTCCTCTGTCCCCTCCAGGGTCCCCAAGTCAGAGCAAACCACAGTCCACAAGAACCTCAGCTTCTCCCTGGCCTCTGCCGAGGGCTTCCTCATGACCAGCGAGTGGGCCAAGGCCAATGAGGTGGGCAGCCAGTGGGTGGGCTGGAAGCCCGGGGAAGCCTGGGAAAGTGCCTGTGGGCTTTTCTAGGGTGACCCCCTCCCCCCAACCATTTTCACGTGGCTCCACTTCACTGGGGAGGAGCAGGGCCCCGGGAGGAAAGGCCCCAAATGGTGGAGCGGGGCCCAGGCTGCTGCCCAGAGGCCTCACCCACTGACACTTCTTTGGGTTGGCAAGGCCAGGCTGGGCATGGGCCGTGGGGCTGGCCTGCACCTGCGTCTGACCTCGGACCTGGGTGGGGATCCCCACCCTCCCACAGGTGACATGTGTGGCTGTCACAGTCGCAGCGCACTTCCTCTTTCTGGTGGCATTCTCCTGGATGCTGGTGGAGGGGCTGCTGCTGTGGAGGAAGGTGGTAGCTGTGAGCATGCACCCGGGCCCGGGCATGTGGCTCTACCATGCCACAGGCTGGGGTGAGGCCTGCTCTGCGCCTGCACTCTCTTCTCCTCAGCTGTACCTTGCACTGCTGACCCTGCCATCTAACATGGCCCCACACCCAGCACTCAGCACCCAGCACCACTCGGCATCCGGCATTTAGCATCACCCAGCACCCAGCACCACCCAGCCAGCCCCATCTCTGACATGACCTCAATTTCCTCATTTCTATTAACCTCCAATTTACCCATCCCCATTCTTCAGAATCCTTCTCCACCTCACAGCCTCCCCTCTCCATCCGCAGTGCTATCTCCCCAAATCTGTAGCCAGCCAGTTGCCCAGCCTCCATCTCCAGAGACTCCCAGCTGTAGCCTCCAAAGCAGCCTCAGCTCTCGACTCCCAAACTGCTGGGGCTCCAATACCACCCCAACAGTATCAGAGCCCCCAGCCCTGCTCCTTGGACCTCCCCAGTGCCCCCAGTACAACCTCCAGTAGGGGACAGCTGCAGCTTGGGGGGCGGATCCTGGGTCCTGGAGAGGAAAAAGCAGGTGACCCGGCCTTGAGGCCCCCTTCTCCCTCCCCTAGGCGTGCCTGTGGGCATCGTGGCGGTCACCCTGGCCATGCTCCCCCATGACTACGTGGCCGCCGGACATTGCTGGCTCAATGTGCACACATATGCCATATGGGCCTTCGTGGGGCCTGTGCTCTTCGTGCTGACTGTGAGCTGGGGACCTGCAGGGGAGGGGCGTGTTGGGGATGGGGAAGTCCTCTCACCAACTGACCCCAGGTCTCCAGGCCAACACCTGCATCCTGACCCATGTGGTGATGATCACCGTGTCCAGCGCCCGCCGCCGTGCCCGCATGTCGAGCCCACGGCCCTGCCTGCAGCAGCAGATCTGGACCCAGATATGGTGAGGCCCCAGAACGGGGAGCCAGGAGGAAGCAGGGAGTTCCGAGTCAGCCAGCGCCAGGCGTGAGGCTCACTGGGCGAGAGCACGTGTGAGTCTGTGTCCAGAGCGTGGCCGTGTGGCCATGCCCAAGTCTGTATTGAGTATGTGGGTACACACGTGTCCCTGCATCTGTGTCACACATGCTCGGGCATGTCAACATGTGTCAACATGCACCCGTGCGTGTCACATGTGGGGATGGTCACTGATCCGTGTGAGGGAGCTGTGGACACCGGCCACTGTTCGAGGGGTGCACTCTCTGCGGAAGGTACTGATAGGCTGCAGGAGACACAGTAGGGGAGACCCTCAAATCAGGGTTAGCCCCAGAAGTTCAGGGTTAGCTCCAGAAGTTCAGGTTCAGGGTAAGGACCTGGGTCCCCAAAGACCCCCATCGCCCTCTAGGGTCACACTCTGGGAGAGAGGGAGACCCCACCGGCCTTTCCCAGCCCTGCTTCCTTGCTGGCTTTCCCCTTCCCCACCCATCCTCCACCAAGCACAGGGCAGCCCAAGCTGGGAGGGGGTCCCCGAAAAGCCAGGGAACCCCAGGGCCCTTGGAGAGGGAGAAGGGAGTCCTTCTGACCCCATCCCTGCTGGTCTCACTGCTCAGGCCTCAGCGCCCCCTCTGGACAGCTACCACCCCATTCCTTCCAGCCAGGTTGGGGGCTGGGACCCCATCTCCCGAGTGCCGCTACCCTACTTCATGCCACCTCTGTCACTGGGTGGGGGGAGGGCAACAAAGTCCAGTCAAAGGTTCTGGCTCCCGCTAAGTCCTGCTGAGCCGTGGTCCCGGCCCTCAGCTCCCACCCCGCTCCAGGCACTTACAGGTGCTGCTATCCCTGGAACCCTGCTGGGAGCTCCCCAGGCCTCCCAACCCCCATCAGCCCTGCCTGCCCTCCTACAGGGCTACGGTGAAGCCCATGCTGGTCCTGCTGCCCGTCCTGGGCCTGACCTGGCTGGTGGGCATCCTGGTACACCTGAGCCCCGCCTGGGCCTACGCTGCCGTGGGCCTCAACTCCATCCAGGTACCTCCAGCCCCAACCTTCTGGGACTAGGCCCTGACGTGCATGAAAGCTCAGAGGGGACAACTGGGGTGTCAGGGCCTGGTGGGGGGAGTGAGGTCTCCATCATGGGAGACATTCAACAGCAACTGGGACATCCCATCTAAGAAGGGGTTTTGAGGGTGGGAGTGGGAACAGGCAACCTCCAATCAACCAGCAGTTCATGCAGGAGGCTCATGGGGCCCCTCTGCCAGCTAGGGAGGCTGAGGCCCAGAAAGAGGGTGTTAAGGCTCACTGTGCTTGGACACTCAGGGTCTGGCAGAAATTCCAGCCCCTTGACTGGTGCCAGAGCCACTTAGTTCTTGCCAGGAAGCTGGGGAGGGGACACAGGGCATCAGTCACCTCCCCCTTGGGGTCTGCGGCCTGCTGGGATAGCAGTTTAGAAGAGGGTTTGGTGAGGAGGCCAGTTCATGAGGCCACAGGAAAGGGCCCTGGCTTCCCGGGTCTCTTGGGGTCTGTGTCCTGGAACCACAGGGAGGGGCCCAACTAGGTCCCTCTCGGGGGATTGGCAGGTCTGTGGGAGACCAGAACATTAACTGAAGTGACAGCCAGGGGGCTGGGTGCTGGGAGTCAGGGAGGACCACCGAGGCCCTTCCTGGCCCCTCGCTTTCCCTCGACCTCCCTGGACCATCCCCCCAGGCACCTCTCCCCGTCACCTGTACCTCCTGCTCCCTGCTTGCCCAGCCCGGGTCCCTCTCAGGGCCAAAAGGTGGGTGGGCGAGGGCCCACGCTAGACTGAGCCAGGCTCAGGAAGTCAGGTGCAAACTCCACCCAGGGTCCATGTGCCCTCCAAGCTGGGGACCCTCCATCTTTTCCTTGAAGAAGGAGACCCAAGGTGGTAACAGCCACTCACAGTGCCTGGGTGCTCCCTCTGAGCCCCAGGCCAGGCTCCTACTTTTATCTCCCAGCAAGCCTTGTAAGTGGGGAAACTGAGACCTCATGAGGTCACTTGCCCGAGGCTCCCCAGGAGGCAGCAGCAGTGAGGGCACCACTCCAGAGTCTGCGTTCTCAGCCACAGGGCATCCAGCTATGACCGCAGATGGGTCCTGGCTGGTCCCTGGGAGCGCGCTTGGACCCAGTTACTCTTTCACCCCTGTGCTCTTCACAGCTCGCCCAGTGTGTGCCAGGCACTGTGCCAGGTGCCGGGCCACAGCAGCAAAAGAGGCAGCAAAAAGCCCCTGTATTTGTGGAGCTGCCCTTGGTAGAGCAGACAGACCATGGCCACGATGAAGAAATGAAGTGTTCAGTGAGGGGACGAGGCAGGAAGCCCTCTTCCAAGCCCCACGCCCCCCAGGGCTTCATGGCTGGGTTCAGTCTGGCTGGGCCCCTGGCGAGGCTTCTCCACCTGTCACACGGTGGAGCAGGCAGTGGCATCTTGTTGCCATGGCGATTCCTCCAGCTCTTTGCCAGGTGCCCCTCTCCACATCATGGGGGGTTGGATCCCTGATGCTCTCCATCCTCACCCATGCCCCTCAGGTGGGCAGAGACACTGCCATGGGGCAATGCCACCGTCGCACTCTCTCGGATCCCTCCCTTCAGTTCTCATTCTTTCCTCTCTCTGTGTCCCAATCTTGGTCTCTGAATCTTCTCTGGTTCTGTCTCTCAGGCTCCCCCTCTGTCACTGTCCCCATCTCCCTGTACCCTTCTCACCCTCTGGCCGTGGATGTTTTTTCTGGCACTGACACCACCTGGCTCTTCCTGGTCGTGTCTTCATGTTTCTCCATTTCTCTCCTTAGTCTCTCTGACACTAGTTTGGTTTTTTTGTTTGTTTGTTGATTTGTTTGTTTGTTTTTGGAGATGGAGTCTCGTTCCGTCACCCAGGCTGGAGTGCAGTGGCACGATCTCGGCTCACTGCAACCTCTGACTCCCGGGTTCAAGCGATTCTCCTGCCTCAGCCTCCCGAGTAGCTGGGATTACAGGCACCCACCACCAAGCCCGGATAATTTTCTTATTTTTAGTGGAGACGGGGTCTCCACATGTTGCCCAGGCTGGTCTTGGACTCCTAACCTCAAGTGGTCCTCCCGCCTCGGCCTCCCAAAGTGCTGGGATTACAAGCATGAGCCACCGCGCCCAGCCCTCTGACACCAGTCTTTTTATCTCTGCCTCTCCATCTCCCTGTGCATGATGCTCTCTTGCCCCTGCCTAAGGCAGCCTCAGATTACCCTTAGGATGGTCACCCGGTGAAGGCAAGGAGAGGCTGCCTTAGGCAGGAGCTCAAAAGGCAGGAGTGGGGTCTGGGCCCTGCCGCTGACAGTCACATGACCCTCTTAGGCTCAGAGCCCTGTTCTCTCAGTCAGTCCCTCTCCCCAGCCCGGCCTTTCCCTTCACCTCTCCTTTGGTCTCTCCCTGTCTCTCTGGGTGCACCAAGGTCTCTCTGTGTCTTCCCCTCGCACTCCACCTCCATCCCTGTCCCTCTCTCACTCTCCGTCAGTCTTGGGCATGAGCTAGGTACATCCCACTCTTAGGAGGGTGAACAAGTGACCAGGGAGGAAGCCTGGGACTCAGGGATGAGATTCTGCCCAACCTCATTCACTCTCTGAGAGTAATTTGTGTCCTTCTGGCCTCTGTGCCAGGTTGTGTGAAGGGAGAGCAAAGCCTCACTTCTATAACCAGCTGTCGCTCACACTTGCCCTGGTGGACAGAGCCTTGTTGTGAGGCCTGGAGAAGTGGCACCAGGCCTCCGTTTCTACATCTAACTGAAGGGGATCAGATTCCCACCCTCCTCACGGGATCATCGTGGAGTTCGGCTGACGTAACATTTGCCAAGGCTACGCACAAACCCTGGCACGTGCCAGGAGCCCCACGAGTGTGAGCTCATTTGTTTTGTTCAGTTGTTCAACACGCACTCCCCTAGCACCTCCCCGTGCCAGGGCTGGCCTGCACGCTGGGGGCCGTGGAGATGCCCAGGGCCAAAGAATTCTGTGACATTCTCAGCCTGAGGGAGAGACAGACATCAAAACCACACAACCACAGTGTGTCATGACTGAGGTCGAGAGACAAGGGACCTTGGTCAAGGCAGTGTGGGGACAGAGCAACAACTCATCGGAGGTGGAATGGGCCACCTGGAGAGGGTCACTCTCAGCCAAGACCTGATGGCTGTATGGAGAGGGGAAAAGAATGTTTTAAGCCGGGGGAGGGGGGCGTGGTGGGATCAGATGGTGGGGAGACATGGACATGAGGGGTAAGGCTGGCGAGAAATGGGGCAGGAGTGAGTGTGGGGGGCAGACAGAGCGGGGTCCTCAAAGCTGTTGTAAAGAGCTCAGACTTGGCCAGGTGCGGTGGCTCACGCCTGTAATCCCAGCACTTTGGGAGGCCGAGGCGGGTGGATTACCTGAGGTCAGGAGTTGGAGACCAGCCTGACCAACGTGGTGAAACCCGGTCTCTACTAAATACAAAAAATTAGCTGGGCGTGGTGGCACATGCCTGTAGTCCCAGCTACTTGGGAGGCTGAGGCAGGAGAATCGCTTGAACCCAGGAGGTGGAGGTTGCAGTGAGCCAAAATTGTGCCATTGCACTCCAGCCCGGGCAAGAAGAGCGAAAACTCTGTCTCAAGAAAAAAAAAAAAAAAAAGCTCAGATTTTGTCCCAGGGGTAGTTGGGAGCCATGCAGGGCGTCAGGCAGGTGCTAGTGTTCTTGGGTTGGCATTTGGAAAGATGCCTTTGGGTGGTGAGGAGTGGGTAGAAGGAAATGGGATGGAGAAGGCAGTGTGGAGGCTACAGAGAAAGAACAGGCTGGGCCTGGGGACCTGGGAGGCTTTGGGGTCAGTCTTGGAGAATGGGGGTGGTGGTATCATCTCAGTTGGTGCCTGGGCACCAGGGGGACCAGTCAGGCTCTTGGGCTCCACCTTTCAGCCCTGGGAGGCTGGAAGGCCCCAAGGAATTCCAGGCCCCCACCTGTGTCCTCCGGTCTGGGCCACAGCACAGAAGCAGCTGCCTGTGACACTGCCTAGGAGGGATCCCAAGACAGCCTCATGGCTGGGCCACACTGGAGCTTAGGACCCATTCCTCTGCCCCCACCCCCAGCTCCTGGTCCCTCTGCATCAAATGGGGAGAATGAATCCACCCCCGCCACAGACCTGCTGTTAGGGTCAAGTGAGAGCCCAAATGTGATGGTGCAGGGAGGGTGGTGAGGCCCTCTTGGTCCCACGGTGTGGGGAGAGGGAGCCAGCTCCTCCCCAGCCACTGTGTGAATCCCTCACAAGCAGCACCTCCCATCCCCTCAGAAGCCAAGTCCTGGCCTCATCTCCCCTTTCCAGATGAAGAGACAGAGGCTCAGGGAGGTGAAGGCCACTCAGCTAGAGGCACAGTGAGAAGGCACTCACAGGCTGTTGTCCCAGGACCTGACTTGGCCTTGGAGCCTCAGGAAGATGTGCCCCTCCCAACCCCACCGCATAGCATGGTGAGGTGGTGAGGATGGGACAGGCCCAGGGTGGGGCACAGAGGACTGGAGTCAGAGAGGCTGCCTGGTGAGCAGAGGCTGAAGGCTGGGGTTGCATTGGGCAAAGCCCCTTCTAGTCCCCTGGCCTGCTAAACGCCACAGCTACCCCTCCGCAGGCGGGCACGAGGGCAGGGCCGACTTCATGCCCATCAGCCTGTCTCTGGGTATCTCTGCGAGTGTCTCTGCCACTGGGGGGCGCCGGGACCCCAGGCAAGGCCAGGCTGTGGGGGATGGGGTAGGGGGCTCTGGGCTGAGGCACTCGCTGGGTCTGTCCTCAGGGGCTGTACATCTTCCTGGTTTATGCTGCCTGCAATGAGGAGGTGAGTCTGGGGTGCCGGCTGCAGGGAGGGGGGTCCAAGGGAGTAGGGAGGGTCCCCGGCCTGACCTCCAAGCATTCCCCCAGTTGCGGAGCGCCCTGCAGAGGATGGCTGAGAAGAAGGTAGCCAAGGTGCTCAGGGCACTGGGGGTGTGGGTGGGGGCGGGAGGCCCCCAGAGCCAGGTCCCAGCCCCCACATCCTCTCCATTCAGTCCCCTGCCAGCCCTGCCAGCTGGGGGACCAGCCTGAGGCTCCCAGGTCCCTGGAAGGCAGCCCGAGGGAGCCCCATAGCCTTGGCTCCACCCCGGAGACACGTGGCTCTCAGAGGTACTCGCAACACCCAGGTGGGAGTGCCGCCCAGTGCCTCAGTTTCCCCAGCACTCAGGCAGAGCTGGGAGGACAAGAGCAGATCCTTTTAGCCCATCTGAAAAAAGGAAACCAGGGCCCAGGAAACTCTGCAGCCCTGTGGCTTGAGCAATGTCCTGTCACTCATTCCCCACTGCCAGGAAACCCGGGCTCCTGGGGCCTGGCCCACGCATGGGGCTTGTCCAGGGTGACCTTCCCTGGGGCTCCATGCCAAAGGGTTTGGGGGACTCCTGGAGATGGTGAGTAAATGGGGTTGGGGCTCTGAGGCAGGGCATGGGTTGAACGACTTCGAGGCCACGCCGGGGGTTCCAATCCTAGCTCCCAGACACCTCCTGTGTGCCCCTGGGCAAGTTTCCTTCCCTCTCTGGGCCTCATAACTAATCTGTGAGGTAAACCTTGGAGTGGATTCTTAGCGTATTTGATCCTGAGGGCCCCACTCCCAGGATGGGGGAGCAGAGAGAGGGCTTCCTGCCTTCGTCTCTCAAAAGTTTGCATTTTCCTCACTAGGGACCTATGGCCCTAGAACCCCCTCAGCTTTCTCCTCCATTGCAAACCCGGAGAGACAGGTGAGGCTGGGACAGGGTGGGCCGCACAGGGCTCTGCCAGGGGGCTGGCAAGGCCAGCAGGCAGGGTCAGGAAGCCACAGGGCCTGGGTAGGGCCGGGGTGAGGGCTTCCCGGGGATCTGTTTCTCTGTTCCTGGGCTGAAGGGCCCAGGGAGGGGGAACAGCTGGCCGCAAGCTGGCAGAGGCCCCTATAGCCAAGGGTCCCCAGAGCAAGGGGCAGCAGAAGGAGTGGGGGCCACCCCTGTGACAGCCCCTCTGTCCTCAGGCTGTGGAACTGACAGCATTCAAAGCTTCAGGTACAGTCCCCACCTCACGGGGTCCCCTCTTTCCTTTTTGGGCCTGGACACCGCTAAGCCCCCCTGTACCAGGATGGAAGTGATTTGAAATTAATACACCCAACCTCCCACAATTGCAGAGGCCCTCCCCTCACTCCACAGGTTCCCTGGGAGCACTGGGGGCCTGGCGGGGACCAGGCAGTACCCCTTGGGAGGGTTTCGTTAGAGAGTAGGTCGTGGAACCCTATTCTGAGTGGGCGCTGCCAAGGAGCACAGCCTGCCTCCCTCTGTCCTCCCCCTCTTTCTGCCCCCTAAGCCCAGCACCCCCCCTCACCCTCTGAGGGCCCCGGCCCGATGCCCTAGGATCCAGAGCCTTCCAAACCCGCTGAGGGAGAAGTGCTTTCCTCCAAGGCTGCGGGTCACCAGCCGGACAGCTGATGGGGGGAGCATGAGGGGGCCTGAGCAGTGGCAGGGTGGGTACTGTGGGAGGGTGAGGACACCCCAGGCCTGGCTCAGGGAGAGGACTGAAGCCTGGGGAGCTCAGCTGGGCCCAGGGGAGCCATGGGGACCGTGCCCGCTGGCCGTCTCCCTGAGGGGGCACTCCTTCCATCTGAAACCCACACGCCCCAGCCTCTGCCAGGTGACTGTTTCCAGCGAAGGCAAGAGCCCTGTTCACCAGGCCCCTCCCAGGGGCAGGCTCAGTGCTCAGCCCAGGCACCCACTGATTCTGATTCAGAGAGGGGGAGGGGGAGGTGCCTTTATCCACCCATTGCGCGGATGAGGAAGTTGAGGCACAGAAAGGCGCAGCCGCTAGCCAGAGCCCGCACAGAGCCAGAGCCAGGCCCCCACTGGCGCAGATGGCGGACTGCAGGCACAGCAGTAGCCACGGGGGTGTAAACGTAGAGCCGCGTGAACCCGGGTCGTGGGATCCCAGGCCCCGATCAGCCCCCATCCCCGGCTGGCATCTCGGTCCCGGGGAGTCTCAGCTTCCCTTTCTGCAGAATGGGCTGGAGGCGCCCCCCACAGGCCCTCCCAGGCGCCCCCCGGGGCCAGCGCCCCTCCCCCACCTGCCCCGCCCCCACCCGCGGGCGCTGCGGCTGCAGGAACAAGAGAGCGGCGGCGCCTCTGCGCTCAAGTGACAGCGCCTTTGTCTCCGCTGAATGGGTGCGTTGCTAGGGCCGCTCGTAGCAACAGAGCAGCTTTCACCTGGGCCCCACCCTCCGGACCCCCCACCCGGCCCGGCTCTCCGGACGCCCCCGCTTCCAGCCCCGACCCCATCCCGCGGGCCGCTCAGCGGCCGGAGCTGGAAGCGCGGGGCAGCGGGGGCTGCCGGGCTGTGTCCTTCGCGGGGCCGCCACCGCCCCTCCTGAAAGGCCGCGGAGCCCTCGGGGCATGCGGATGTTCCGAGGATGGAGAAACTGAGACTCACAGCGAGGACCGGCCAAGGTCTCCCCAGGCCTCAGTTCCCAGAGCCCTTCCATCCCCGGGTTCTCCACCAGGATCCTCTGCCAGCCCAGCCCAAGGGCGCACTTTCCCACCAGGTTTCTAGAGAATGGCTGGGAAACTCGTCGCCAAACCCTGCCCAGCTCAGCTCTGCTGGGACCCCAGACCCCAGAACGGCGCAGCGGAAGTCCCTGAGCGCCAACAGCGGCCCCAGCTCCCGTGGCCTCAGCCTCTGGCGTCCCTAAAGGAGTGTGGGCCTCAGCCCCCTGCTCTCCTAGCCCACCGGGTCCCCAGACTCTTTCCCCCAGTCTTTGCCTATCTGTGATCTGCTCCTTCCCCCATGCTCCGAAGTTCCAACGGGCTCTGCGGTGTCTGGTAATAAATAGGACTGTTGGGCTCTCCTGTCCTCTGGGAGTCGTCCTGGCCTGGGCAGAGGGAGGGGACGCCAGGCCCTCTGGGAGGAGGGAGGAAACCAGAGAAGCTGCCACTTGGCTTTGGGACTCCAGGGCCTCAGCCTCATCATCAGGGTAGGCGCAGCCAGCATTTATGAGCGCTTGCTGTATCCCTGGACGGTGCTGAGCCCTTTACCACCTTAGAGTCGTGGGTCCTCACCGCAGTCCTGAGCCGCCATCACTCCTGCTGTGCAGAGGAGGACACAGGCTTATACCACTCAGGCCTGGGGTCTCCCAGGCCCTGTAGCATAGGGGGCAGGGGTGACAGTTGGTGTGAGTGGGGGCCACCCAGGCAGACAGCTCACAGGAAAGTTGTGAGTCTGGACACCTCCAAGTCACGCCATGGGACCAGGACCTGCTGCCACAGTTGTGTGGCTGTGGGCAAGGCCATTCTGAATCTTGGTCTCTTCTCAGTAGAATGGGTTTCAGGGCAGGGAGGGGAGCGAGGATGTGAGGGCTCCGCACCAGGCCTGGTGCCAGGGTGGACCCCAAGGCTGGCGGCAAGGAAATGAGGGCCCAGGCGCTGGGAGTGGGGGCACCCAGGCGGCCAACACTGTCCTGCCGATGCCAGCCTGGCTCGCATCTTGCTGGGGCCAAGTGACAGGTGACACAGCATAGCCAGGACCTCCAAGCAGCTCCCAGGAGGTGGGGCAGGGCTGGGTGAGAAGCAGCCAAGACCCAGTGAGGCACGCACAGCTCCCAGGGGCCTCCGGCTTCCACGCTGGACCCTGCCTGGGTTGAGTCTGGGACAAAATCTGTCCAGGGTGTTGGCCCCACTCACACAGATACAGGGCCCAGGTGCTTCTTGCTGAGGATGGCTGTGTAGCCTCACGATGCCCCATCCGTCTTTTGTTGAATGGGGGACATCATACTCACCCAATGGGCCATGCGAGGGGTCCGCGCAGTCCTGCACTTGGTTCCTGGCACAGCCCTCAGCAAGCACTCAGAAAGTGTCAGCTGTGGCCCGAGACAGATGTTCAGGGCTGTGGGGGCCAGAGCCTGTGGCCCAGAGGAGGTTCAAGGCCTTGAAGGCGCCAGGCTGGGGAGGCAGTCCAGAGAGAAGACAGCATGGCTCCGTGGGGCCAGCAGAGCCCCTGCCCTGTGCTGGGAATGCCGGGCCAAGTGCAGCACTCTATCCTCAGCAGGGACAAGAGGGGCGGGACCCTGAAGGGGCAGCAAGGAGGCAGGCAGGGCACTTGATGGCCCCCCGACCACCTACATCTCAGCATCCTCACCTTCAACGGGCTCCTGTCTCCTCAAAAACCCATCATATGGGCTGTGGGGGAGGGGACAAAGGTGGGACCAAGGGGTCCTTTCCCATCCCCCAGCTCCCTCCATTCCATATCCCTCTTGTCCCCTATACACACCCTCTCTTTACTCTCCAGCCAGAGTAACTTCTCCTAGGTCCCCAAACACTACGGCTGATACCCCTCCATCCTTCTGCTCACACTGTTCCCTCTGCCTGAACTGTCCCCAGCTCCTAACTAGCTGGTGAACTCCTGGGCATCCTTCAAAACCCAATTTGGATGACACCTCTGCTACAAAGTATTCCTGTTCCCCAGACCCCCCATCTCTCCCAGGAGCAGGGTCAATCCCTTCCTCACCTTGTCTGTCTCAGGCATATGCAGTATCACATCAGACTACAGTCCGGTTTAAGACAGTCTCCGCCTACAAGACTGGACATTGCCCAGGGCAGGAACTAGGGCATCTGCAGGTGCCAAGAAGAAGAGGGACACCTTTTTCTTTGCATAAAAGCCACTGCCAAGCTCTGTGCCTAGGGATGCATCATCTGAGAGGGGACACGTTTTTCTAATTTGCACGAAGCATCGGGAGGCCGGGGGTGACCCTGGAGAGGAACCAGTCAAGTTGGTCAAAGTGGATCAGGATGATGGAGCTTTGTGCCGTGGCTGTGCCGCTTTTAGCTGTGTGACCTTGGGCAAGCTGCTTGGGCCCTCTGTGCCTCAGTTTCCCCATCTGTAACCTATGGAAGTGGTTTCAAAGAGCAGTCAGTGTGACCAGATGAGGCGGGAAGCGCTAGGCAGGGGGCCTGGAGAGGAGGAAGCCTCAGATGGTGGCGGTGCTCACTGCCGCCACCACGTGGGGCCGGGGAGGAACCTGTGAGGGACGTGGTGGGGCAGACAGGAAAGGGCAGGGCTCTGAGGGGTCTGGTCTCCCAGGTCTGTGGCTCATGGGCCCTTGGCTAGTGCCTTCCCCTCCTAGAGTATAACCCCTGCCTCACAGGGCGGCTGCGGGGACAGTGAGATGAGGGTGGCACACAATAGGTGCCCCTTAAATGGCTGCTCCCTCTGCCCCAAGATGGGGGCTGAGCTGGCATGGCCAGGGTACAACAAGCAGAGAGGCCGCAGCATCCCCCGGGCCTCCCAGTGCCTCAGGGTCCCAGGGATGAGGTGGGGCCCAAACCCCAACAGTGCCTGGTGTCCCCCTACCCGGCCCCGTCACCCACCTGCCTCCTCAGAGTTTTGAACCAAAGAGGGTCTGCGTGCCACCTCCATCCGAGTCAGAGCGCTGCCCCACCCTAGACCACCCACAATCCACCCGGGCCGTTCTGCTTTGGCCCCAGAACGTAAACAGGCAAAGGTAGCTGGAAACTAATTGCAAAATTTATTCCAGGGCTGCGGGGGCTGGGGTGATCCTTAAGGGCACTTCTCGTTTCAGGGCTGTGGGTCTCCGGCCTTGGCAGGGGCACACGTTTCAGGGGGCGGGGAGGGGGGACTGAGACAGGGTGGCGGGAGGCAGGAGGCAGGAGGCAGGGGTGCCCAGTCTCCTCCAACTGGGCAGGCTCAGCACAAGCCACAACAGTAACATGAAAGCGGGACGGACAGCAGGCACCCAGCCGGGGACAGGAGACAGCCGAGGCCTCTCCCTGGTGCTTCGACCTGCAGAGTCTTTCATGACCTAGGACAGGGGGCCAGGGAGCTGAGGGCCAGCTTCATGAGTTTGCAGCGAGGGACCCAACGGGTTGGAGCCACAGAGAGGGGCTCAACAGCGCTATCCCTGATCTACAGGCCCGTGCCCCCTCCCAAGTTCACTTGCATTCTCACCCACAGAGACTTGAAGCCCCCAACAGCACGTCCTGCTGTTCACCTAGTGGGTGTGCCCTAGTGGGCGGGCAACAGCGCTTCTCTGGATTGGGGCTGGGGCTCAGAAGTAATGACCCAGTACCACCCCAAGGGTACTTGGTAGGCGAGTGTCCGGGGAGAAACCATCAGCTGTACTTAGTGGCGATCCCCAAGCCCCAGCTTCAGTCCTCAAATCTGTCCCCTTTCCTCCATCACACACACCTCTCAAGGAGTGTCTAGAAGCTTAAAAACAAAAAGGGGGGAGAAAAACCTCTTGACTACAACCTTGCAGATAAATACCAGCCTGGGAGGGCCACCTCTGGGTGGGGCTAGGATGTCGATTGTACCAAACGTTCTCCTTGTGTGGGAGAGGGAATCAGTGATGCCTGGAGCAAAGTTTTTTCCCAATGATGTATCAATGCCCCCTCTTGCAGAGGTCAGGTGGGGTAGAAGGGCTAGGGAGAAGGTCTTTTTGTCCTAACCAGTCTCCTAGTGTCCTCTAGGGCCCAATAGCCCCTCTCAATTTAGCAAACTCGGTTATCCTTAGTTTACAAAACAGAGGATCTCCCTCCTGGTCTCTATGGGGGAACACTGGAGACCCTCTCTCCTCCCCGAGTTGATACCTGCTCAACTTCTCCCTGTCTCTGTTTCCAGGAGAGGAGGAAGGGATGACCTCTGATCCAAGGGACGTCGAGGCCCACTAGGGAATCCCGAACCTCCTCCCCGGACCTGCAGGCTTCAGACTCCAGGAGAGAGAGCTGGGAGCAGGGCGGGGGCGGGGCGGGTGGTTAACGGCCATCTCCTTGGGGCACTCCAAATAGCAGGCAAGTGCCAGTGGCCACCCCACCTCCGCCAGGCCCTGCCCAGCCTCACCCACCTTCCCAAACACACAGTGTCAGAACTCAGGGGCAGCGGCCTCTGGGACCGGGCTGGGCTCCTCGGGGGGCATCAGAAAATGAACCATGCGGAGCCTGCGGTGTGGCTGCGGCCCCGCCCCGGCCCCGCCCCCGGCCCCGCCCCCAGTCCCGGCCCCGCCCCCGGCCCAGGCTCAAGTCTGCTTGGCTTGCAGCATTTCGATGAGCAGGTTGTTGCGGGGCATCTCGTTGCCCAGGTGCTTGTGGTACAGGTACTCCTTGGCCTGCATGCTCAGGGCCCGCACCTCCACCAGGCACAGCAGCAGCTGTTGGAACTTGTCCCCGCAGTGCGGGTAGTGGCACAGGGTGTAGTCAAGCAGGGCGGCGTTGGCCTTCTCCTGAGCGTCTTTCACCAGGATGTGGTTATTCAGGAACTTCAAATCTGCAAAGGGAAGCTCTTGGTCACCATCGCGTCACCATCCATGCCCGTCAGGCTGGCCAACACCGTCACCAGCATCACCAATTCCACCTTCCCTATGACCATCAAAGACATGGGCATTGCCACCATCAACCATGCAACATGGTCTCCCCGTTGGCACCGTGTCGCCATCACCATTGTTGTCACCCTGGTTGACAAACACCACCATCGTCACCAACACCCACATGCCTGTGTTTTTCATAAACGTGGCCACCGCCACCATCAAGCACCCAACCACAGTCACCCGTCACCATCATCACTGCCATCGTCATCACCACAGTGGTCACGATGAGCAAGAATCGTGAAGCCCGTCACCAGCCTCCCTCGGGGAGGATCCCTGGGCAGTTATTGAACCTCTCGGTTCCCCAACTGTAAAATGGGCGTGATGACAGTACCAACTTCACAACATTGTCCTGAGAATTTAGGGAGCTGCTGTGTGGAAAGTGCTCTGAAGAACAGTGTCTGGCACGTGAGAAGCTCAGTGGGTTGGGTTAGCTGGCACCACAATAATGCCATCACAATGAGAGAGCTGCTCTCACCGCCGTCATGGCCAACCATTGCTGCCATAACCAACACCATCCCCCTGGCACGATCAAAGCCATCTTGTCTCTATCATCACTGATGCCTCATCTCCATGACCATTGCCATCCACATCCCCACTCTGCCACCATCACCACTGTCACCCCATCAGCACCACACCCACAGAGGCCCACTGTGGGTGGAAGTATCCCATCTCATGCTGCAACGCAGGAGGACTGGTGGCCCCATTCTAGAGGACAGCTGGCATGTGCTTTTAGTCTCCCCTATGACCAACAGAGAGGCTCCAGTACCCCCAGGAAGGACTCTCATGGGGCCATGGGGGAACATGCACATTCGCTGCAGGAGTGCAGATGCGCTGACATCCTGACTAACCTATCGCAAGCTGAAAATATCATCAGTCAAAAGGCATTTACTACGCCTGACCTGCTGCACATCACAGCCTGGCCTACCTTAAATGTGCTCAGACCACATTACTCTACAGTTGGCAAAATCACGTGACGCAAGCCTATTTTACAATAAAGCGTTGAACATCTCATGGGGTTTACTGAACACCATGCTGAAAACGCAAAGCAGAAGGGTTACATGGGTACTCCAAGCACGCTTTCTGCCAAACGCATGTTTTCCAACTTCTACACCACCGTAAAGTCAAAAAATCCTAAGCCAAAGCTCATGAGTCAGGGGCCATCTCTGCTCACGGTGGCAAGGAGGTGGCCACACCCCAAGGAGTCGTGTGCAGTAGGCAGAAGTCAGGGAGCCCACACAACGCAGGGCAAAGCCTGGGGCTGAGTGGAAAACAAAAATCATAGAAGGGAGTCAGGATGCGATCGATAAGGCTCAGCCATGTACATAAACTAGAAATGCTTGTTGGCCGGGCGCAGTGGCTCACACCTGTCATCCTAGTAGTTCAGGAGGCCAAGGTAGGTGGATCACTTGAGGTCAGGAGTTCGAGACCAGCCTGGCCAACATGGTGAAACCCCATCTCTACTAAAAATACAAAAAAATTACCGAGGTATGGTGGTGCGCGCCTGTAATCCCAGCTACTTGGGAGGCTGAGGCTGGTGAATCAGGTGAACCCGGGAGGTGGTGGTTGCTGAGAGCCGAGATTGCACCACTGCATTCCAGCCTGGTCAACAGAGCAAGACTGTCTCTAAATAAATAAATAAATAAAGCTTGTACACAAAGCAGACGTGCCATGGGAAGACAGGGGCAAAACAGGACGACCCGCATTAAACATCAAGGAAGGGCTCCCTTTGGGGAGGGGTGGAGGGGGTTTGGCTCTGCGTGCACCAATGATTGAACAGAAGAGTGCAACTGATGTGTCCCCCACACCCGAGGTGCAGTGAAGAGACAGAAAGTAAAATGTCTTTGGAGTGAGACAGACGTGGGTTCGAATCCCAGCCACTGCTGAGGTGCAATGCTCCCTGCCCTGCCCTGACTTGACCAGCCTTCCTGCTCCCTGGATGGGGAGAGCCGGGGTCAGTTTCTTGTCACCCAAGTTCCTGTCACACCTTGCAGGCCTCTTTCAGCTCCTGGGCGCATTTCTAGCAGGTGCCCAGCCTGGGGGCGCAGGGTCAGCAGGAACCCACAGAATCTGTCCCCATTCCTCAAATCGTAGCCCGGCCTTGCCTGGGATGGGGTGACCAGTGGCTCAGAAAATGGTCATCCACCCACTTCTCCTCCACCCCATCATCCCCAGCCCTGCAGCTGCGGGGGCGTCCAGAGGCAGCATGTGCAGCCCTGGCCCCCTAATCCCCCTTAACACCCACTGCGCCAGGAGAGCGCCACGCTCCTGGCAACCCTGATCCCTGGCCGCCCCCAGCGCGCCTGCTGAGGCCTGTGTTGTCCAAAGTCGGATTTAGGGAAACCCGAGCTGGGCCCGGGGGTGGACAGCAGGACCTGGCCTCCAGCCTCCCACCTCAGCCCGGGCTCTTCACCCTCCCTTCCAAAGCGAGCCAGGAGCACCTTCTTCCTCACTTCCCCAGGGTCACCATTAACCCTGAAGGCACCTTTATGCCAATTACACGGAAGTTCCCCCTTGTCCAGAGAGACACTGCTATATCCACCCCAACGCCTCCTGGCCCAGGAGCTTTTGTGCAGTGAATGACCTGCCCAACTGTATGGAGCAGCCCTACTCCCTAGCCTGGCCTGCCCCAGACATATTCAAAGGTCATGGGAAGTCATGTCACCTAGCTGAGCTCCTGCTGGCCCCATCCCTGTCCCATCTGCCTTCACTCCCCACTGTCCAGGGCTGAGCAAGTCTCCTGACATTCTCTTCTGACAATTCATAATGGGGGTCCGGAGGGGGACAGGGACCAGCTCAAGGCCACACATCAGTAGAGGGTCCTGGAGGAAGCAGCTGGAGTGGGAAGGACTGGCCAGGACGCCACAGTAGGGGCAGGGCCAGGAGGGGGCTGGGGAAGACCAGGGCCTCAGCTTTACCGGGATTTACTGTTCTCAGCAGCACAGCGCCAGGGACACCGAAGCAGGGGTGCGGGGGTGGGTGCAGAATGAGGACAGGTTTCAGGGACGCCCCCACCCCCAGCAGTTCTATGGCTTCCCAGCTCTCAGCAGGTTGGAAACCCCTGACTGCCCCCAGAGGTCAGCCACAGGGCCGGGGGAGGGAAGCACAGTCACTAACGGAGCCTCAGCAGCTACAGTCCAGAAGCCCAGACCCAGTTTCCTGAGCACCCCCCAGGCACCTTGCACCCAGCTCAGTTCATCTCAGCAGACATCCAGACAGGCAGGGCAGTGCATCCCCAGGGCTCAGGGAACCAGGGCCCCCTGAAGACACACAAGGTGCCAGAGCCTGGATTCAAACCCAAGTCTCTCTGACACCAAAGCCCAAGTCTCCCATGATAGGCAAGCAGGACTGGGCCCCCTACCCAGGAGCTGGGTCAAGCTGGGATGCATGTTCCTGCGGGATTGGACATAACTATGTCCCATGCCATCCATGAGTCCTGTCCGAGAACCCCCACCCCTGGGGTCCTAGGTTACCCCCAGGGAGGCTACTCTGGACTCTAGACTTGACTTCCTCCTCACCTGGAGACCTTGTACAAGTCACTCCCCTTCCCCAAGCCTCCCTGGGCCCCTAGTCTCTAAAGAGATCATTGTGAAGATTCCAGCGGATAACACATGTGATGGTGCCAGCAACCCACAGAACACCACACCGTTCTTCCAGCAGACACGGGAGCGGGGTCAAACAAACCTGGAGACGCCCCCTTCATGTGTCAGGGGTTCAGATCCCAGCTTTACAACCAGCTGGGTGACCTTGGGCAAGTCACTTCCCCTCTCTGAGCTGCAGTTTCCTGTCATCTGCACAACAGGGGCAAATTCATCTCTGCCTCCCAGGGTGGCAAGGAGCTGGCTCTCATCTGCGTGCCCAGCTCTGGGCCCTGGGCGCCCGAAGGTTGGAGACGGGCATGTTGGAGAGGAGCCTGCGTCCCCCAAGCCCGCTCAGCTCCCCGGCACTCGCGGAGGTGGAGGTGGGAGGGAGCTGGGAGATGACGCCCCCACCTCGGAGAGCAGCCCGCTAGCTCTGCAGAGCTGGGGGCCCCCAGGTTCTCAGAAAAGCCCCCTTTTCATGGTTTAATTGAATATTTGAATAATCCTTTCATTCCAGCGAGGCATAAAGAATGTTGTCCCAATAGCGGTAACTCAGGCAGGCGCCCCCGCGCACAATGGCCCCTCGAGTGGGGCTGCTATTCAGGCCGCCTTTTGTTGGCGCGGAGCAGTGGGTAAATTGCAAACGCTTAAGGGAATGCTGCTGCCGCCGCCTCAATGGAAGTCAGGAAATCGAATGTTAGGTCAATCCATTAAGCTTCGATTAAGTCCTCGGCAGAACAATGCCAGCCGGGCCCATCTTCATAAATACCGTGATTGCCAGGAGAGAGGTACTAATTTTAATTAAACCTCCTTACCTGCCTCCGCGCCCTCCCGAGACGGCTATTTAGACACCAAATGGCACCCTTATGCGGAGGCAGGCGCGAAGAAGGCGCTGAGTGAGCCGCAGGGCGGTGGGGCAGGTAGGGGGGCACAAGCGCTCGCGGCCAGGCTGTCCGGCCCAGGGCGGAGCCGCCCCCGAGGGGGACGCCCTGCGCGCCAGCCGGAGGTCTGCTGGCAAGTGACCGTCCCTCTCCGGGTCCCAGCAGTTTCCCTGGAGCCCCAGCTCTGGTGGTCTGAGTGGGATCAGGAGAGGAGACCTCTGCTCCAGACCCTGCAGTCTGCTCCAGCCCAGCCCCAGGTCTAGCCTCTGCCAGGGCTCTGGGCTGCCTGCCTGCCATCCTTTTCCCATGCTGCATTTAGAAGGGTCTTGATAAAATGCAAATTTCATCATGTTACTGCCTGCTTAAGGGAAAGTTCAAGGTACCAGGCCCCGGCATTCAAGGCTTTGCACAGCTCAGCTCCTGTCCCCTCGCCAGCCTCCTCCCCACCCCGTCCCCACCCCTACAGCCACACAGAACTTTCAGGATTCCCCAGAACTTTGCACAAGCTGTTCCTTGAGTCTGGAAAGCTATTAATGCTGCTTGTTTTTTTTCACCCAGAATGCTCCCACTCATACAGCTAGGCCCAGCTGAGAGCCCCCACCCCCCTGAAGCCTTCCCTGACAGCCAGGTGGTGCTGGTTTCTCCTTTCTGACCCAACCCTGATCACACTGAACTCATGGGGTTCCTCTCCCAACCTGGAACTGGCCAGCCAAAGGCCTCTGCAGCCCCCTACATCCCTCTCTCACTGCTTGCCATCAGCTGGGGTCCTGGAATCTCTTCCCGTTCCTCCTCTGGTACCCCCAACCTCACCAGGTTCCTGGCCTGCTGGGCTCAGGGTTCACCCACCCACATCAGCCAGACCCATGTTCCTGTGCCCAAGGATAAGGCACTGTGCCAGACACAATGATAAAGATGGAGACTGTGAGCTGCTTCATTCGTTCACTTCATTCTTTCACTTATGCATATGCACATTAACTTAATAATGGTGATTATGATTAAAACAATTCCGACACACACTTCCCAGGGGTCAGCCAAGCACTGGGCACTTTGGGGAATTCTCTTATTTAATCCTTGTAATAAGTTAGGGATTACTAGGAGGGTCACTCTACAGATGGGGGAAATAGAAGCTCAGAGAGAGGAGTGACTTGCCCAAGGGCACACAGCCAGAAAGAGACCAGAGACCAGATTTAGAATCCACTCCTCATCCCTACCTAGTTCCCTTTCCTAAGCTCTGTGCCACCTTGCTTCTGTCACACACACAGCATGAGTGTGCACGCACGCACCCTTCTCCCCTCAACTCAGCCTGTTCCAGCCCAGCACTGGAGCCTCTCCCACCTCTCAGGCCTCAGCTGCTGCATCTGGAAAAAAAGGCTGATGACCAGCATGACATGAGGGTGGGGCACTTCCAGTTTTGAGCACGCCCACACCTGGACCCAAGAGAAGAGGGCTCAGCTCTGCCATCTTCCTTAAGCCCCAGAGAAGGAGGAGTCCTGGATTCACCCCCAGCGGCCGCCAGAGCTATGCGCAGGGCTTTGGTGGGAAGAGGGGCTGGGGGCCAAGACAATGTCCCTGCCCTTCAGGGGACACCCAAGGATATAGACAGAGCCCTGGCAAAGGAGCCTGCTGGCTGGTAGCCCACCCTCCACCCACCCCTCCTTAGGGCCCTCCCAGTGGCCTTGTGATGGCAGCCAGGTTAAGAACTCTCACCTTACAAACCACCCGGACTCCCGCAGACACACACTCCAATTCTAGGTGGCTCCAAGCACCACCCTTCCCCGCAAATTCCTCGTGTTCCCAGATCTCCCGGTCCGTCCCCAGTCACACACAAACTCTTCACACAGGCTAACACTTAAGAAACCACAAGTGTATGAAAGTTCGTCATTTGCACATGCCAGCACACACACATGCAGAGACAGACGTTCATGTAATTCCTGCAGGCTCTACACCCCAACCACACAGACCCCCACCACACACGTCTGTGACTCTATCCTGTGCCAGTCTGCTGAGCCTGGCAGGCTGCGGGGAAGGTGCCGCTGCGGGCAGAGGTAGGAGGGAGCTTCCCCAGCTGCAGCCAACCGGGCCTGGGTCCCTGAGGCTCCCGTAAGGATTTCAGGCCACAGCTCCGAACTGGCTGCCCAAGATCCTACCCACCCCCCACTCCAATGGCTGTCCCCTGCTGACCCCTGCAGAGCCCTGGCTGGTGTCCTGAGAGGTGGCTTAAGATGGCCTTGCAGATAAGCCCTCCAGTTACCAGCCTGTTCTGCCAGAGTTGGGAGACCCAGTCCACTGCACCCAGCCCCATGGCGTGGAGGATGTCACCAATCCCCCCCAAGCACTAGGCTTCCCACTTTTCGTTAATCCCCTCTGCCTCCACAACACTCCCCACTCCCCACTCCTCCCTCTCTCTGGCAGGCATGCCCTTCCCAGACTGTGACTATAATGCCAGCCGTGAAGACAATATCTTAATCCTGCCTCCTCTCCAGGTGATGAAACACTCACTCATCTCTATTCCATCCCATCTGCATCACTGCAAAATAATTCATCCCCCCAGAAAACTCCTACTCATCCTCCAAAACCCTGCTCAGATGCCCCTCTTCCAGGAAGCCTTCCAGAAAGAGCTCTGCTCCCCACCCAGGGTTCCCTAAGCCACACCCATCTCTCTGTCTCAGCCCTAACCACCCAGGCTGCAGGTCTCTTCACAATTAGCAAGGGGCAGCTATGTCCTCAGCATCGCTGGGCATGGGGAGGGCATTTGTGATGGCTTTCCAGGGAGTGAGGGTGCAGACTGGAGTGGCCCAGGCAGGGTTGGGGTCAGGAGGGCAACGGGAGGGAGACCCCCTAGGTGCTTGGGGAGTGAGGTGGGTGGCCAGGCTGGGCTGGGCCAGGCCTGCTCTCTGCCCCTCCTCTGCTTTCTTTTCCTCCTTAGCACTGGTCACAACCTTCCTGGCTACGCCTGCCTAATCGTGTTAGGAACCTACGTCTTACTAGTTGTATTATGCTCATGATCTGTCTCCCCTAGAGAAGGTCAGTACCACAAGGGCTGGGCTTGGGGTGTTTTTGCTCACAGCGGTATTCCCAGTGCCTTCTCCAGTGCAATTTATCGGTGCCTGTTTGTAGAGTGAATGAATGGATGCACGCATGCATGAGCAAAGGGGTCCAGGTCCCCAAGAGCTACAGTCAGAATTGGGGCCCCCTAGATCCAGGGATTAGAGAAAACAGGGACCCCAGGATGGGAGCCTGGAATAAAAATCCTAAAGTCACATGGGCCACCAGAGGGGGAGCAGCCCCCATTTAAGAGCCAGGCCCTGGCCGGGGGCCCTCAGACCATTGTTCACTGAATGAGTAAGGGAGGGGCCCTTTCTCCCCTGAGGATCCTTCGTGGCCAATACGGCCACAGCAGGGCTACCTCTCCAGCCTCACCCACCCTCCCACCCGCCCGCCTCTGGCTGTCTCCACCTCTCTGTCACTGGAGCTGCACTCACCCAGGCTGAAGAGGATGATGAACTTGAGGCAGACAAACTCCTGCCGGTCCAGCTGCAGCGCGAGCAGCTGCAGCACCAGCTCCTGCGCCCGCAACACCAGGCTGTGCAGCAGCGAGCCCGCCTGGGCAGCCACCGTGGTCAACTCCACCTGGGGGCAGAGGGCACAGGGCGGGGGACAGTCAGAGGACGTGGGTCCAGGCAGGGGGCTCTCTGATGGGGGATGCAGGGCTGAGGGCATGGACTGGAGGTGCAGGTCAGATGGGCTGGGATCAGGAGGGCCCAGCCTTGGTGCCGAGCCAGGCACAGGTGACATCTGCACAGCCCCGGGGACCCTGCCGGGCCCACCCTTCCGAGCTCTCCTTAACCCGCCAAGCCCGGAGCTGAGGCACCCACGTTCTGCCCGCGTCCACCCCTCCTTCACACACAAACCCCAGCACCAGGCCCAGCAGCACCAGCAGCTCAGGGGGCCCCTCTACATGCTGGGAGGGGAGGGGTCAGGGGAGGGCAGGCCTGTGCGGGGACACACAGACGCATCCACGTGGCTTCCCAGAGCCCCCAAGTTCACACCTACATGCTGGGTCACAGCTCAGCTCAGAGTCACACACACACACACACACACACACAAGCACAATCATGGGGTCGCCAACTCCATGAAGTGAAGGCACATACATGTGCACACAGCCACACCCGCCCTTGTACACTCACACTCACAGCAACACATACACCCATGTATGTGATCACATTTACGGGTTGATGGGAAGACAGTGACACCCACACACTGATGTGTGTGGAGATTTTGCACAATAAAACACAGGCAGGCGCGCACACACACACACACAAACAGGCATTCCCATGGCCACAGAGACTCAGCCGGCCTGCCGACACTCACACTTCATGCAGACTGCAGGCACCTGCACTCACAGGGAGCCCCAAAGACACCCCCCTGGGACCAGTGCTGCCCGCCCTGTCCTCCTGCCCCTGATGGCCTGTGACACCGAGGCGAGAGCTGCAGATGAGGAGCGGGGGCCTGGGGGGGCTGGAGCTGGGAGCAGAGTCTGTCTCCCCCACCCCACAGCACCCACTCACCCCACGGCCCCTCCTGTGTCCCCACCTGAGAGTGACGCTCCTGCCAGCAGGCTGGACCCTGGCCATCAACCCCCTTCTCTGCCTCCCTCCCTCCCTCTCTTTCCCTACAACCCATCTGTCCAGGTGAGTCCTCCTCCGTGGCTGTGTCCCCGTGTCCCCACCCTGGCCCCACCTCCCATCCTGACCTCTCCGCCTGCCTCCTCAGATGCCACCTGGCCATGTCCCTCCTCTTCCTAAAGCTCTCCCCGGACCCCGGCTGCATCTGGACTTTCTACTCCCCAGATCCTCATTCCCTGCTCTAAGGGGGCCCAAATTCTGACTCTGAGCTCTCTGGAGCCCTTTGCCCATTCATTCATTCATTCATTCATTCATTCATTCATTCGAGATTTAGGGCCTGCAAGGTTTTGCCCGCTAACCCAGTCCTAGCAACCCTCCAGCCTCCCTCATCTCTCACCTCATGCCACCCCCACACTGGCACCAGCAGGGCCCGGGGGCTCCACACTTCCACCCTTTCTGAGCCTGCAGTGGAGGTGGGGACTGCCCCCCTCATCCCTCATTCCCCAGCCAACTCTAGTGTATTATTTCCAGACCCAGGGCCACCATCACCTCCTCCTCCATGAGCCTGTCCTGACCACGCCCACACCCCCTGAGCTGCTCCCCAAGAGCAGGGCTCCCAGGGCCGGCGCCTCTCAAGCCTGGGCCAGGGCTGCTCACAGAAGGGTTGGGCCAGTGGGTGTCCCATGAACGTGGGGAAAGGGCTGATAATTAGGGTGCCCAGAGCCAGCCCCGAGAGGCCTGGGTCCTCCTCTCCGGGGCCCTGAATCCTGGAAGTGCACAGCGGGGCCAGGGTGGGGCCCAGGGTCGGGGCCCAGGGGCTGGTCACCTCCTGCCCGGTGACCAGCAGGATGCTGCCCTCCTTGCCGTGCTGGACCTGGCGGTAGATGTGGTCGAACACCAGCAGCTCGCTCCAGCAGTTCTGTAGCAGCGTCATCTGGTCGGCCACCTGGAAGGAAGAGGCACGCGGGGGGCCGGGCTCCAGCCAGGGTCCAGGGAGCTTCCTCCACCCCTTCTCCTCCCACTGAGACCCAACTAGGCGTGAGGCCTGGGCAAGCTAGCCTCTCTGTGCCCATCTACCCAGATGTCTACGCTATCGAAGTGCAACAGAGTTCTGGCCAGTTAACAAAGGGGTGTTTGGGGGTTGAATGGGCCAGGCTTCTGGCCCCAGCTCTGTCTTTTGTATGACTTTATGTAAGTCCTGGTAACCTTTCTGTGCCAAAGTTCTCTCATCTGTAAAGTTGGCAAAGTACTGAGCAGACAGTCCAGTACATGTTAGGTACGCCATATGTGTTAGTGACTAATGTTCATGGAGGTGCTCTGCAAAGGACTCCTACAAATGCCTGGCAAGATTATATTCATTTTAACATTGTCCCCATTTAAAAGGCTGTGGTTGGTCACACCTCTGGCAGCCCCAACTACTCAAACAGCAGCCATGAGGAAGAAACCAAGGGCTTCCCCCCGGGCCTACGAAGAGCTCTCAGGCTCAGGAGGAGGAGGGAGGTCCCACCTGGCCTGCGGTCAGGCCCAGGGCATGAGCAGGGGGGCGGCAATGGTCTGGCATGTGAAGCAGAAACGAACAGCGACAAGGGGCTGATTCCGAATGCCCAGGCTGCGGCCAGAGACACTCGGTGCAGGGGCAGGGCCAGCCCCTGTTTGGAGTGTCCTTTGACTCTGCAGGACTCAGAAGCAGAGCCAGGGATCCCCTGGCCCCAATCCCTATTTTTCAGCTGAGGAATCTGCCACCCAGAAAGGGCAAGAGACTCTCCCGGGATCACACAGAGGCAGGGCCAGGCCAGGGCCACGGCTGGCATTCCCGGTCCACAATCTCCACTGTGACAAAATGAGCCCTTCTGGGTATTTGGAAGCACACTGGGCACTGCAGATGGGTGGGCCTGGGCAGACACAGCCCCGTCCCTCTCAGCCCGTGCCACCCATCAGCTGGCCACCATCGACCCAACAGACACTTCCGGCGCACCTTCCTGGGCCGTGCCCTGTGGCGAATGCAAACCACGACAGCTGACAGTCATTCCACTGCAGCCCTACAGCCCTGCGAGGTTCATCCAGTCACCACCCGCATGACAGAGAGAAGAAACTGAACAGAGAGGCTACACAGCTCTGTCTAGTTCCAGATCTGCGCTCTTAACCACTAGGTGTGGAAGAGGACCTGTCACTCACCCTCCGTGCCATCCAGGAGTTCCTTGTCTCTCACAGGCCCCTTGCCTCCTCTACAGATCCCCTGCCTGATCCCTCTCCTTCCTTGAGGCCCTCCCCACCCTCTGGATGCAGAATCTGCAACATCTTGTGGCATCAGTTAAATGCCTCTGTCTTCACCAATACCTGTGAGGTCTGGGGAGGCAGAACTGGTGTTCAGCTCTTCTCTGGGCCCCAGAGCAGGGGTCAGAGTGGCTGATGACCGGCAAGGTGCTCCCCAAGACAGCACAGAGAGCAGAGGGACCACTCCCCACCTGGGGCCAGAGACTCAGAGAGACCACTCCCCACCGGGGGCCAGGGGCTCAGAGGGGCCACTCCCCACCTGGGGCCAGAGGCACACAAAGACCACTCTCCACCTGGGACCAGAGGCTCAGAGGGACCACTCCCCATCTAGGGGCGGCCCCCAGTCAGAGGGGAACTGGGCCAAGCCTAATAAACAGCTCTGTCTCGTAGGAGATAGAAGCACCCCCCTCTCTGTTCCCCTTCTCTCCTGGGGCGTCCCTGGGGCCTGTGTCCTCAGGCAGACAGAAGGGGAGAAAAGGAGAGGGAGAAGTCAGGAACTGCACACAGACAGGCCTCCGGGCCCTCGTGGTGGAAAAGAGGGAGGTCTGTGTCCATTCCCTCCATCCACACCTCACCTCTGGGTCCAGAGCTCCCTCCAGCTCCCAGCAAAGCTTTCTTCCAGGAGCCCCTACTATCAGCTGTGGGCCCCCAGGCTCAGCCCTGACTGGAAGGGTCCAGGAGAGACTGAGGCCTGGGCAGGGGCTCACTCAGCCATCTCTCAGTATCTCTCCTCAGAAGTGCCAGCCTCCGTGGAGCCACGGTTTCCAGGAGGGAGCCAAGGCTCAGAGAGCACCTATCACCAGGCACGGCGCCCAGTGCGGCACAGGACACCTCACCTCTGCCCTGCCGACATTCTGCCCATATTACAGATAAGGAAACAGAGGCTTGCCAGAGGTAACACTCGGGCTTCAGGCAGCTAGGCTCTGCCCAGAGGTTCCTACCAGCCAGACTTCTGGGGACCTGGGAACCTCCTGAGACCTGGGTAGGAGGGGCCTGCCCAGGGGTCACACTGGCAGCAAGAAAAACTCAGGCCCACCATAGGCACACAGGTGGTGGTGCAGGGCCAGGCTTGTCCCCCCGCCCCTCACAGGCCCACAGGAGCAGACACCCTTGCACCAGAACGAAGACACAAGGGGGTGGGGAGGTGGCAGAGGAGCGATAAGGGGTAGAATGAGGAGATAAGGCTTCAGGCCAAAAGCAGATGGGTCACGGTGACCCGGCTGGCCCAGCCCTGGGAGCAGGCTCTGTACCCAGACCTTAGACCCTGGATGGGGCAGCCCTGCCCGCTGAGGCTGATAGGGGTGCCAGGGGCAGAGAGCCTCAATATGGTCGCTGAGGCTTTGGTGCCCCGTGCCCTGCATTCGAGTCCCCATCCAGCCATGCATCCTCCACCCTAATTTCCTGTTCTGTGAAGCAGGAAATATAATTTCTCTCTTTTTTGGTTAAAATGTAAGAACACATATTGGGATGTGTGGGAATCGGTGGACCTGCTTGCTGTTGGTTCTTCCATGGATGCTGCCCGGCCAGGATCCCACCTGCCCCTTGGCCAAGCAGGTCTTGTGCTCACTGTTTTCCTTGGGTGGACAGATGGATGCATAAAGACACCAAACTCCAAAACACTCCCCACGCAGATGAGAACACGTGCGCGCACACGCACACACACACAACCTCTTTGTATTTAAAAGAAAACCACAGGGCCATAGCTGCCAGCCCCTCTGCATGAGAAAGCAGGTAGCTAAGAGGTTCCTTTAACCAGAGAGGGTTGGTTTTCACTTTCCGAAGTTTACTCCCTAAGCTAAAGGCTCCTCTACCCTCAGGCCTCCTTGCCGCCCTGGGAGCAATGACATTTGCAGCCCCAGCCCTGGGGTCTCCCACCAGCCTGGCTTGTCTGCTGGGCCCATCAGCCATCCACCCCTCCCGCCGCCGGACCGCCACAAATCTTCCTGGAGCCTTGACGCTCTGCAGGCTGCCTCGGAGACCCGGTATTTATGGGTGCCAAGCTGACCTCCCTCCCAGCAGGGCCCCTCTGGAGCCCCCTGGGGTCCGATCGGTCTGGCTCTGAAGGCCGGTGGGCTGTGTAATTCTCTGGTGGCTGACACACCACGGGCTGGCCGCTGCACGCTGCCGGCCGAGTAGTCAGTGAGGTGTCATTTGTCAGCCCAGGACTGACAGTTACTGCCGCTTAAATGAAACCGTCTATCTGGGCAGTTAAATCTGCTGTCAGTGGGGGCCTCGGAGCTGGATGTTGAGGGTGAATGGATGTCAAGATGGGTCACTGGGCACTCCTGGCCCCCGCCGTCCCCCCCCAGGTCCTCCCTTGCATCCTCCCAGCCTGTCCTTCGTGGTAAGTGACCAGAGAGGCTGACTGCCTGGGCCCTGGGCACTGCTGCCCACCAAGCAGCAGGTACAGGTGAGTTTCTGCCACCTTGCAGGGAAAAAGTTGCTTTATAAGCGCAGGACAAAATGGCCCCCAGACGGTCCCAGAACAATCATGTGCTCAGAGGAGCTTGGGTCCAATGTGTCTCTCCCTGCTGCCTCTCCGCCAAGGCCTGCATAAGCCTGCAGGCGTCGATTAAACAGTGTGGCTAAGGGGAAGAGAGGAAGGGTGCTGCGACCCCACTTCCTAAACTGCCCGCGCTCAGTTCTTCCCCTGTCCTGGCTCACTAACCCTTTACAACAATCCAATGGGGTGGACATTATTTCAACTCTTCCCATTTTCAAGACGAGGAAACTGAGGCCCGGAGGAGTGAAGTCACTTGCCCAAAATCATACAGCATGTAAGCGACAGAGCTGGAACTTGACAACAGGCCTCTCTGATTCTAGTCTTTGATATTCACTTCTGTGCTACTGTCGAATCTAACGTGCTGGGATTGGTGTGAGATGGAAAAATGGAGACGGAGGGACCCCCATACCAGCTGGGAAAGAAGATGGGGGAGGAAGACCCCAAGAGGGCATTTGGAGCCCAGCATCGGACACAACTGGGCCCCTGGCACCCCTGAGAGCTCAGCTGAGACTCCAGGACTCCTCCTGAGCAGCAAGATGTCATCAGCATCAGAGGGCTGAGTGGGCCTCTGCTCAGAGCCCAAGCTCTGTCAGGGGAGCCCCTCCCCGATCCAGAACCTGGAGCCCCAGCCAGCCCCGGCAGGCCATCCATCACCCACTGCCCAAGGACCCACTCCTGGTCCAGGCTCTGCTCTGGCCCTGCCAACCTCTCCAGCCCTGCTTCACAGGCCCATTGGAACTCCCGGAACACGATGCCTCTTCACATTTCGGGACTTTCGCCTCTGCTGTGCCCACTTGCTGGAATTCCCTGAACCTTCTATACTTTCTAGAAAGGCACAGAACTGTTCTCTGACTTCCTTAGTTAGAGCTGTTTGCTCTCCCCCCGGGGTCCCCTCTGCCCCTTCCGTAGCTCTCAGAGTACTGGGCACCTCTCACTGGCATTATCTAAGTGCATGTCTGACTTCTCCTCCAGGCTGGCAGCTTCCTGGGTCCAGATGATTTGAATGTCCCCAGTGTCCAGCCCAAGGGCTGCTCCACTCTCAGAGCCAGAGAGCCCCCTCTTCTGTCTGCTAAGATGTGTCCTGTCTGGAGGTGGGGAAATGAATGATCAGCCAGAAGAGATGCCAGAGTCACGCACACCCCTCCCACTTTTCTGTCTCCTCACCTCTGGACTTTGCAAAGAGACACCAGCCCAGGGTCCACTGGACCAGTGGAAAAGAACTTCCACATGGCTGATGAGAGGCGCTCTAAGGGCTGGGCTGGTACTTATCTGCAAGGCCCCTTTACAGAAGCTGGTGACCACTGCTCATAATCCCGGGCTCAATTCAAAGACTTTGGGAAGGGGAAGCAGGAAGGTTTGGACCACAGAGAAGCCAGAAGCAGGAAAAAACACTCAGCAAAGCTGGGACAAAAGCCCTTCCCATCCTGCGTGAAAATCCCCGGGAGACTAGGAAGGCGGCCAGAGGAAGTGCCCTGCCCCTCAATCCAGGGTTCTGGAAGGCGGGGAATGCCCTGCTCCTCCTCCCCTCTGCACAGGGGTGCATGGGAAGTCTGGAGGGAAGCTAGCAACCAACCCAAGGTGCTTGGGGTCCTCACCCCCACCAGAGCCTCCAGCCATGAGCAGAAGGCAGGTGGGAGTATTCAAGACCCTGCCTTTTGCCTCATCCATTAGGTCGCACCAGAGAGGCGGGCAGTGGTGAGAAGTGGCTGGGGTGAGAAACCCACCCCGTGACAGACACACGGTACATCCCCAGGCCTCAGCCATGACAGGCCCTCCACAGTGGAAACAGTAGCCACCACCATCAATCCTCCACTCCCAGATGGCCCAGGCCCCAGTCCCGCGATGCCTCTAGGGCTCGGAGCACCCACCCCCACCTACCAGCCAGGGCAGGCAGTGCCCCCAGCCCATCCGGCCTCATGCCCCTGGAGGAAGCCCAGGCCTGAGTGGCGTCAGCACTGACAATGCTGCTCAAGGCTGCAGTGGCCCCAGCAGGGGGGGCAACGGGCCCTGCTGTTTACACCCAGCCCCAGAACAGCCAGGGGGGCAGCCTGGGAAAGCTAAACACCAATAGCCCTGGGTGAAAGAGTGCCTGAACCCAGGCCAGGGAGGGGCAGGCCTTGGTCAGCTGGAGGGGCCTCTGGGGAGGTCTCAGAGAGCCAGGGCACTGGAGGGGCAGTTCTGGGGCCTCAGGCTTTTCAAGCCACTAGGTGGGAAGACTGGGAAGTTCTTTCCTATGTCTAGCCTCAGTTTCTCCTGCTGCTTTCCTGATTACTGTAGCTTCAGGTACCTCAACCCAGGGGGAAAGAAGGCCATGTCATAGAGGAAGGCTGCCTCGCCAGGGAAGATCAGTGGCAGACCCTGGAATCCCCCACCCACCTACCTGTCTAGCTTCCTAAACACCCACACACATACACACGACCATCCAGCATACGCAAGATTTGCAGAGGCAGGAGGATCTTTCACCTTAGCTGGGAAGGAGAACGGCCCACAAATGCCCCAAACTCTAAAACACTAAGAGCTCCCATCTGTGCGTGACACTGGAGGCTGGCAAGGATTGGCAGCCCTCCTGAATGGGAGGACAGGATGGGCTGGACCCCCTTCCCAACACTGAGCTGAAGCCTGGGGAGGCAAGACAGTCTCCCAAGGACTCAGCTAATCCTTTGAGGGAGGCCAGGGTCTCAGAGAATGAGGGAAATGCATACTGAGAGAGCTGCAGAATAGGGAGCCCCAGAGGCTGAAGGGGTTGCAGAGACACCAAGAAGCAGAAAGACAACACGCAAGGGAGAAAGACAGGAGGAAGAGACAGAGGCAGAGATCAAAGCAGCAGTGGCTGCGAGAGGCTCAAGGAGGAGAGAAGGAGAGGGAGGGAGTGGGGACCCAGGAGGCTGTGATGGAGTGGAAATGCTCCTTAATGTCCCCAGGGTGACCTCCGGGTCCCCAGGTACTGCCTGAAGCCAGTGGGCAGGATGGCCCTATCCAAAGGACAGTCGGGCTAAGGCTTGGGCAGCCGGGAGGACCATGATGCAGGGCCAGCCGGGCAGGAGGAGAGACTCACCTCCAGCTCCTTGAAGACCATGCACCTGCGTGCCCAGTCCACGATGGAGATGAAGGTCTGGTCGGCCATTCTGCACAGGAGGCCGAAGAACGCCGGCTGGTCTGGGCGGCTTTTGGTGGGCTCCTGCAGGCAGCCCAAGATGCGGGCCCGCACCTGGTCCTCATCCGGCTCCAGCTGCAGCAGCTGCAGGATAAGCTCAGGCACGTTGGGCCCTCCAGAGAAGGGCTCTGGGTAGCCGTAGGGCAGCCCAGGCTGTGGGGGGCTGGCGTAAGGCTCCGGGTACTCAGACTTGATGGCACGGCCAGGAAAGGCAGGGTAGAGGTAGCCAGCCAGTGGCCCGTGGGCACCAGGCACAGCCATGGGCAGTGCTGGGGCCCCAAAGTCGCCCAGTGGCCCCGCAGGTGGACCGGCAGCCAGGCCCTTGGGCTCAGGCGCATGCAGGTTGGGAGGCAGCACGTAGTCCGGTGCGGGAGGGGGCGGCGGGGGCATCCCCATCGGGGGCCCTGTCTCCAGCTTGAAGCCATTGGCCCGAATCTGTGCCTTCTTCTGCTGTTTCAGGGCCCGGTCCCGCTTGTACATCGGCCCAAACTTGTTCCGGCCACCCCTCATACGGTCAGCGCGCACGGCTGTGGGCAGGGGCAGAGGATCAGACTCACCCTCTCCAAGCCCCCTTCCATGCTGCCCCACCACAGATCCTTTCCAAACAAATCTGACCGCTCTCTCCCCTGCTCAACACCCTTTCAGGGCTCCCACTGACCACAGGGGAAGTCAGTCTCCTTTGCCTGGCATTCAAGGCCCTGCTCAGCTTTTCAGGCAATCCCTGCTAAGACCCCTGTCCTTCCACTCCACCTAACTCACCTCCACTCCTCTGTTTGACACATCTCCTTCCTCCTCCACCCTGCCTTTCATTTTCCTTCTGACTCAAACTTTTTTTTTTTCTCTTGTGCTTGCTGAATACCCAGCCTCAATGTCACTACTTCCAGGAAGCACTCCTGGATTCATCCAAACGGACTCTACTGTCCTTGCCCCAGGTGCCCTGTCCTTGCCCACTCTTATCATGCTGAGTGGATCATGCCATGTGCTCCTGCGGGCTAAGTTCTGGGCTCAGGTGCCCAGCGCAAGGCCTGGCAGGGAGATGGTGACCGGAAGGGGACCCTGGTCAGCCTTGTTCACCGCTGGCCCCAGAGTCAAGCTGTTTGTTGACTGACTGCCTGACTGTTGAGCTCCTGCTTCAAAATGACTCAAGTATCCTTCACTGGCTGCGAATGTGAAGCCAAGTTTAGCGCTGGCCAAGGCTCTGTGCTGGGGGAGGGGACCTCTGTTGCCGACTAGAAGCTCCTCCGCCTGGCCAGGAATGTGTCATCAGCCAAACCCAACAGGTGCATCTCTGCAGCTGGAGTGTGCCCCCTGCCTCTGCTCAGACAGGGTCCCACCCTGGGATCTGGGCGAGGGGAAGAGCAGGAGAGAGGGGGTGGTGCTCAGCAGGGATGATGGCTGGGGGGCCGCCTGGCCAATCTTCCTGCCCCCAGGGATGGGCAGCGCTGTGCCTCTCGCAGGCTGCACCGGAGTTTCTGCTGCCCCCAACAGCCAGCTATCTGGCCCCTTGGGACCTGGCGCTAGGGTCATGGGCTCTGGGGACAGGACAGGATGTCCCCTTCCCATCCAGGAGTCCTTTCTCCAGGTGGCGGGGCATGTGGTCTGCCACTCTCAGAGCCACCTGGGGCTTTCTACACTGTTCCAAGACCTTAATCAACCACTGCCTGTTCAGCACACAGTCCGGTGACCAGCCACCTCCAGAAGCTCAGATCTTCCCTGCCAAAACTTACCTCCTCCTCTCTAGGCTGAGAGCTGGGGTTGAGGGTAGGGAGGCAAAGAGGGGCCTGGGTTCCTTAGGGGCAATTCAATTGTCCCCCACTGCCCAGCCCCCTCGGGGCCTGGCTAAGAACATGACGGGAAGGAATCTCATTGGCTGAACCAAGAAACCAGAGAGCCCTTCGGATGGACGGACAGACAAGCAGATGGGCAGCTGAATGTGTGGGGGCTGGGCAGTGGTGGTGGGCCCATCCTAGGGGAAAGCATGATCGGCCTGACAGCTAACCTGCAGCAATGAATGCCCAGTCACCTTCAGCTTGCCTGCATCGATCCCCACACTCACTCGCTGGAGGAAGGCGCTGCCGTTAAGCCCATTTTTCTTTTCTTTCTTTCTCTTTCTGCCTTTTCTTTTCTTTCTTTTTTATTTTTATGTACTTATTTTTTGAGACAGGGTTTCCTTCTCGCCCAGGCTAGAGTGTAGTGGTGTGATCATAGCTCACTGCAGCCTCGACTTTCCAGGCTCAAGTGATCCCAACCGCGCCACCCCCCCCCCCCCCCCAGCCTCCTGAGTAGGTAGGACTACAGGCACATGCCACCACGCCCAGCTACTTTTTTATATTTTATAGAGACAAAGTTTCTCCATGTTGCCCAGGCTGGTCTTAAACTTCTGGGCTCAAGTGATCCTCTTGCCTCAGCCTCTCAAATGCTGGCATTACAGGCATGAGCCGCTCCATCCGGCCAAGCCCATGTTTCAGATGGGGAATCTGCAGTTTAGAGAGGTTAAGAATTTTGCCCAATGTCACCCAGCCTGACTGACAGTGCCGGCGCTGGGACTTGGCCTCTGCTGGCTGGGGTTGGGTATTTTGGGGGGGATGGGGACCTCCTCACAGAGGGAGGAGCTCTGCCGACCCTGTGCTGGGGCCCTGGCAGGGGCTGGGGGAAGAGTCATCTCCATAGGGTTCACTTTTGGATACTTCTCAGCCCAAACCAGGCTGGCCTTGCCAGCGTCCCTTCCCCGCCGGAGGCCCACCCAGCGCCAGCGCCCGGTTCCCTTGCAGCGACTGGGCCCTAATGTCGCACGAGGGGCCTTCGCGAAGGCCAATGGTGCTATCCTCTCAACCCCTCTCCCACCCCCACCCCCTACCCCCTCAGGCTGTCGGGGGTCAGGGGTCCAGGCCCGCGCCGCGCGCACCTTCCAGGCGCATCCCCACCGTCAGGCACTTCTGGAAGCGGCAGAAGGGACAGCGCTTGCGCTGCGTCTTGTCGATCTTGCAGCTCTGGCTCTCGGTGCACGTGTAGTGCTTGTTGTTCTGCACCGTGCGCTTGAAGAAGCCCTGCGGGAGCTGAGAGTCAGCGGGGCCCCGCCGCGCCCGTCTGCCGCACCCCTGCCGCGCGCTCGCCGCTCACCTTGCAGCTCTCACACGTGAGCAGTCCGTAGTGGTAGCCGGACACCTTGTCCCCGCACACGGGGCACAGCTCGTCCAGGTCCTCGTCGTAGGAATAGTCCATGCCCGCGGCGTCCGCCTGCGGAGGGACAGCGGGTCAGGGCGGGCCAGCGGAGACCGGCAGCTTGGGGTCCCCGCGGCCGCCGCCCCAGCCGCTGTCGCCGGCCCGTCGCGTAATCCCCTCGCTGTGCCCAGGCGCTGCCGCCGGCACCCACCGAGCGCCCCGCACAGCGTCCCGGGGTGGGTCCGGTGCAGTCCCCGCGCCCGGCCTTCTCGCCCACAGGCCCTGCGCTCCCGCCCCTCCCGGGGGGCTCCTCCCGCGCGGACCCCGTCGCGCCCGATCTGGGGCCTTCGGATTCGATGCGCTTCGATTGGGATTCGTTTGTCTGAGAACAAAACCCCGATTCTGAGAAAAGGAGATGGGCTCAGCCGCGGGGAAGACGCCAGGGGACCCAGGAGCGCTGGGGCGCCCGGCCCGGGTGTTCTGGGAACCCGACAGAGACGAAGGAGGCAGAGACAAGAGTCCGGGGGAGACAGAGATGGGAAGAAACCCTGGCGAGAGACAACGACCGACGCCGCGGGGCGCAGACACGAGGCCGGTCCGAGAGTGCCAGAGACACAGACACTGAGACGCCCAGCTAGAGAGAACCCGGCGGGGACGAGACACAGGGAGGGATGGAGAGATACAGGGAGACAGAGAGAGAGAGAGAAACGAGGGATGGGGGATTGGATCAGAGACTCGGAGAGGCAGCCGAGGCCCGAAGAGAAAACCCAAGAGAGACTGACGCAGAGCCAGAGACACAACGATAGACGAGAGACAGAGACGCCGAGACGAGAGGAGCCCGGGAGAGACGAGGCCGGGGAGCTACAGAAACACGGAGAGAAAACCTGGAGGCGGAGGAGCCCAGCCCGAGGGTCGGGGACAGGGGACGCGCGGAAACCCGCGGGGCAGGAGCCCAAGCGCCAAGGCGAGGCCCCGCGGGGTTGGACCCGGACGGGGGCCCGGGCCGCAGGAGGCGGAAAACGACGGCGCCGGGACCAAGAGCCCGAAAACGCAGAGCCGCCGGGGCCCCCTCGCCGGGGGAGACAAAGCCGCGGCAGCGACGGCAACGGGAGGCGCAGCCCGAGCCGCCGCTGCCACCGGGACGTCGGGCTGGGAGACCTCGGGCGGGGGTCGGCGGGCTCCAGGAAGCCGAGCCCGAGGCGAGGGAGCGACCTCGGGCGGAGAGGCGAAGTCCCGAGGAGGGAAGCGCGAGGAGCCAGGGCCCGGGACGCGAGAGGGGGCGCGACGGCAGCTGCGGCCAGCCCGGCGCCCACCTGGTCGCTCCTGCCAGCAGCGCCCCGCGTCCCGCCCGCGCGGAGCCCGCACCTCTCGGCCGCGCCGCCGCCGCCGGCGAGGAGCCGCACCCGGGCGCAGCGCCGCCCGCCCGCGATGACGGCCGCTGGGGCCGGGGGCGGGGAGGCGGGGGCGCGGGGCTGGCGGCGCGGGGGCCTCGGCTCCCCCCTCCCGCCTCCCCCCCCGCTCCTGCCTCCCTGTTCCCCACCACCGCCGCCGCCACCGCCGCCGGGGCCGCTCCGAGGCGCACCTGGGACCCGGGCCCCTCCGCCGCCACCGCGCCCTGCGCCAACCCGCCGCGCCGGGGCCGGGGGCCGGCCCCTCTATATCGGCGCGTGCGGTATCCGGGGGCGGAGGCCCGGTCGTGTCCTCCCCCCAAGCCCGGCCCGCGCCGGCACCCTCTCCGCAGTCCGGCTCGAGTCTTTGCCCTCATCCTCCCGGCCCCCCAGCCGCAGCCCGGCTCCCCGGACCCCGAGCGCGGCCAGAGAGCTGCGGAGCCCGAGTGCCCCGCGATCTGGGCAGGTGTAGGGCTCTGGGGGCCTTGGGTCACCCGCCTGCAGTGGGAGGAGGCAGCTCCTGTCTGTAAACCCAGCTGGGTCGTGGCGAATGCCACGCGGGTGGCTGGTCGCACTGCAGCGTGGAAGTGGGTAAGGGCGAGTGGAGACCGTGGCCGAGGCTCGGATTCACGGGTGAAAGCCAGATTCTCCCATGGGCCCCGCCACGTCTCCTCACTCGAGCCTGCAGCAGCGCTCTCCCCGTCTCGGGTCTTCAGTTGCCGCATCTGTGAAGTGGGTAGATGACGGCTCTTCCTCGCTAAGGGTGGGTCGTGAGGATGAACCCAAGCAGTAGGGGCAAAGCACGCGCGTGGCCTGGCGGAAGCGCTCAGTGGCGCCCCGCTGGGGAGATCTGGGGCGAACCCCTTCTGCTCGCTAGCCTCAGTTCGCTGGGCTGGAAATGGGAACCGTGGAAATCGCATTTTACGAATGTCCGAGGCCTGGGGAGAACCCGAAGCCTCTACGGGCGCAGGAGCTGGGAGAGGAGCCCGGAGGCAGGACCCTGCTGCTCCCCTCGGAGCTCTCACGGTGGGTGGGGCGAGGAAGAAAGCGCTGGGCGGCCTTGAGGACAAAGGGGTTCCCGGGCCTACGGGCCAAGCAGTTGCTCTGGGCTAGGGACCATCCGCGGGGCCACTGTTTTTCAGTTGGAGAAAGTGACCCGAAAGGAAGGGGCCTGCTTGCATCCTGCCTCCACCCCCGCCGGCACCTGGGATCGGAGAGAGTTTGGGGACCATGAGGCCAAAAAGCTGCGATCTTCAAGCAGGAAAATACCGCAATTTTGCATTGACAGCGGCGCAACCCACCAAAAGGCTCCATCTGGGCTCCCGCCCGCCTGGAGGCCTCGGGCTTCGGTCGGAGCTGGGCCTGGGGCCTGCAAGCTGTGGCCAGAGACACCCCGCGCAGACCGCACTCAGCTGGCTCACCCCACAGAAGGAGCAGAACCCGCAGACTAGCTGTGCAAGCTCCAGCAAGTCACTTCGGCTCTCTGAAAGGAGAGCCTCAGTTTCTCCGAGCATAAAGTGGAAAATGTTGGCTTTACAGATGGGGTACTGTGGTTTCCATGCAAGAATCTTGGATGAGGAGGGAGGAAAGAGCCAGAGACCCTGTTAATCGTACCCCCGCACCCCCAAACCCCTGAGAAACAAGAGCATCTGCCCGAGCTGGAGGTGGGGGTCACTACTGCCTCTGAACAGCTCCCCACCACAGTGGACCCCTCAGACAGTGACTGCAAGAGTGAAGGGGGTTGGTGGATGATGGGCTGGGGTGCCCCAGTCGGCTGTTCTAAGGTAGAGCTCACCCGAGGTCTCCTGGAAACCTGGAGCTGGACACACAGGCCCCAGCCGCCCGGGTCGGGTGGGGGCTGGGCTCAGGCCCTTCTCCTATCTCCAACCCCCTCTCCCCCAGGGTTTCTACTCTCACCGGCTGGAAGCCCATGGCTCCTCCGCACTCCAGGCTCCGAGGCACTCACCCCCACAGGTTCCAGGTTCCAGCCCACCACCTGGGGAGTTCCAGCCCCTCATCCACCCACCCAGGGAGGCAAACCTAGACCTGGCCCGGCCGCAGAACCCAGGCTGACAGATGGACGCCGGAGACAGACACACGGATACACAGCAAGACTCAGAGAGCACCACAGAGGCAACACAGAAACTCAGGCGGGGGACAGAGCCCCAAGACAGAGCCCTCCGGACACACTCACAGACCTCTAGGCTCAGACCCACACATCCTGGTGGATGCCTGGCCAGAGACAGCGGGACACCAGCGGACCTCCATGGGGCTTGTGGTCACAGGCCTGGCTCCTCCCATCAGCAGCCCAGGGAAGAAGAGGGGGTAGCATGGTGGGAGAGTGAGTCTGGGAGACCCCTGGCACCTTCCCTGCCCAGAGCAGGGGGCACCGGTCACTAAGCGGAGCAGGCAGTGGCCAGCCCAGGCTGCAGGGAGGCACTGCATAAGGAGGCTGGCCATTAGAGGCCTGGGCCAAGGCCCTCACTTACGGAGCGGAAGCAGCGCTCTCACGCCGGATGAGGGTGGCAGTGGGCACCAGGGGTCCAGGGGGAGGCTCCGGCAGCCCAGGTGGGACGGTGGCGACTGTGGTTGCGCAGAAACCCCCTCACACCACGGCGGGCGGCAGCCGGACGGCAGGCTGGCCCTGTCCGTCCGTCCTCCTCCTCCTCCTCCCCGCCCTGGTGGGGGGGCCACCGGAGGCCCAATTGGTCTCTGCCCCCACGTGACTCTGCAGGCCTCTCGCCTTCTTTGTTGGTGTTTCTCTTCATTTACGTCTATTTTTTTCTTCTTCTCCTAAAAGAAAAAAAATACCCCTATCTATCTGGGGGCCGAGGGTGGGGGCGGAGGCCAAGGCACTGCGGAGGCCTTGGCCAGCTGGCTGTTCCAGGCCCGCTGTGGGAGCCCAGAGGCAGGGACCCCACAGAGGCGGGTAGGCAGCCCCGCTTGTTAGAGACCGGGTGGGAGTGGGGCTTGATTTATGGGCTGCTCCCCCACCCGGCCTGCTGCCTGCTCCTCTCTCCTTGTGAATGGCTACCTCCCTGGGGCCTGGCCTGGCATGGTCTGGCCCGGCCCGGACATTGGAGTAGAGTCAGGACAGGCCAGTGCGGAGGCAAGGCCATGGCGACTTGACCAGGCGGCTTCTTCCACCTGTCTTTTTACTCTTCCATCAAGTGGAAGAAGAGGGGGCCGGAAGGCGAGCAGGTGAGCGGCCTGGACACCTGGTGCGTGCATGCCACGGTGGCCTCTGAATGTCCCCATCTGCTGTGGGCTGCTGATGTTCCCAGTCGATGGCTGGAAAAACGGAGACTGGGCTGAGACTACCTCTGAGGCCAAGTGGTGGCTACAGTGGCCCCGGGTTGAACCAAGTATGAAGCTAGTCCAGGATAGGACAGGGTAGCAGGAAGCGGCCTTTATCTAGAAGGCTAGGCCTCCCTAGACAACCTGGGACGTCCCCATCCAATCTCTGGGCCCAGATGGGCTCTGAAATATCCTGGTCCTGTAGGGCCCGGGTTGCAGGGCCTTGTGCCGCTCCCACGGTGACTGGATCTTTTGTGTTTTCCTCTGTTCATCTCACATTTACTGAGTGCACACTTAGGGGTCAGGTACTGTTCCAGGCACCAGGGATCCCACAGGAAAGAGAAGAAAAGTCTCTGTCCTCAGAGGATTTACCTCCGTGCCTTTCATCTTGGGAGAGCAGGGAGGGGCACAGGGCGACTATGGGGCAGTCACTGTTGAGAATCACCCCTCCTCCTACATATCCCTTCATTGGAGGAAATAAACAAATCACACCCAACACCTCACTTATCTGGAACAAGGGGGACTTTTCTGGATAAATGAAGCCAACTCTCCCTATATATATTTTTTCATGGGAAGGCCACTGAAAAAGTAGAAACACCAACTATATTTGAAATCTAGTGTGTGTTTTCCAGCCAGTCACTGTGGCTCATGCCTGTAATCCCAGCACTTTGGGAGGCCAAGGTGGGCGGATCACCTGAGGTCAGAAGTTCAAGACAAGCCTGGCCAACATGGCAAAACGCCATCTCTACTAAAAATACAAAAATTCGCCTGGTGTGGTGGCTTGTGCCTGTAGTCCCAGCTTCTTGGGAAGCTGAGGCAGGAGGATCGCTTGAACCTGGGAGGCAGAGGTTGCAGTGAGCCAAGATTACGCTACTGCAGTCCAGCCTGGGCGACAGAGTGAGACTCTGTCTCAAATAAAATAAAATAAAACCTAGTGTGTGTTTTCCTCATTATGCCACTTAAAATTGTGTGTGAACATACAACAATAATACTGATAGCCTGTAGTCCCAGCTACTCGGGAGGCTGAGGCAGGAGGATGGTTTGAACCCAGGAGTTTGAGCTGCAGTGAGCTATGATTGTGCCACTGCACTCTAGCCCGGGCAGTAGAGTTTTAATAATTAATAATCATTGATTCAATAATAATAATTTTTATAATATAATTTCACCGACAGTCATAGCTAACTGATCGAATATATTCCACCTACAACGTAACAGACAACTTATTCCTCAATGTGCATGACCTTGTAATTATGTCTTTTTCACCTAGAGAAGTTCTTACAAGATATACTTCTCTTGCATATGGCTGAACCTAACTAGTCTCCCTATTTTAATATTCTTTTTTTTAGTGTCCCTATTTTGTTTTATGTCTTTTGAGACAGGGTCCTTCTCTGTTACTCAGGCTGGAGTGCAGTGGTACCATCATAGCTCACTGTAGCCTCGACCTCCTGGGCTCAAGCAATCCTCCTGCCTCAGTCTCCTGAATAGCTGAGACTACAGGCACATGCCACCACACCTGGCTAAGTTTTGTATTTTCTTTTGTAGAGATGGGGTTTCACCATGCTGCCCAGGCTAGTCTGGAACTCCTGGGCTCAAGCAATCGGCCTCCTCGGCCTCCCAAAGTGCTGGGATTACAGGCGTAAGCCACAGCACCTGGCCTTAGTGTCCCTGTTTTTTTTTCTTTTTTTTGAGATGGAGTCTCACTCTGTTGCCCAGGCTGGAGTGCAGTGGCATGATTTCAGCTCACTGCAACCTCCGCCTCCTGGGTTCAAGCAATTCTCCCGTCTCAGCCTCCCAAGTAGCTGGGATTACAGGCACCCACCACCGCACCCGGCTAATTTTTGTATTTTTAGTAGAGACGGGGTTTCACCATTTTGGCCACGCTGGTCTCAAACTCCTGACCTCAGGTGATCCACCCGCCTCTGCCTCCCCAAGTGCTGGGATTACAGGTGTGAGCCACCGCACCTAGCCTAGTGTCCCTATTTTAATGCAATGATTTTGTTTCTGGACTAATATCACTAACCCTCTGAATTTAATAAGAAATATCCCAGCAAGGCCAGGCGCAGTGGCTCACACCTGTAATTCCAGCACTTTGGGAGGCCGAGGCGGGCGGATCAGGAGGTCAGGAGATCGAGGCCATCCCGGCTAACACGGTGAGACCCCGTCTCTACTAAAAATACAAAAATCAGCCGGGCCTGGTGGCGGGCGCCTGTAGTCCCAGCTACTCCAGAGGCTGAGGCAGGAGAATGGTATGAACCCAGGAGGCGGAGCTTGCAGTGAGCCGAGATTGCACCACTGCACTCCAGGCTGGGCAACAGAGCAAGACTCTGTCTCAAAAAAAAAAAAAAAAAAAATTTATATATATACACACACACACACACACACACATATCCCAGCAAATACCCATCACTAACATGTCACATACATGTAACAATAACAAAATCATGAATCTTTGCACCTCATTTGATAGACGACCTTATGAAGTGGGGTCTGCTTTGTCCGCCTTCTTAGACAAGACAAACAGGTCTCTCTCCACACCATGACGCCATAGAAGGAACCAGCCTGGCTTTGTCATAGTCTCCTGGTGAGTCCTTGAGCCCTGAGAAGGAGAATTGCTGGCAGAGTCTGTGGATTAAATCCCAGTTCTACCACTTTCTAGCTGTGTGACCTGGGACAAGTCACTTCCCCTCTCTGGGCCTTACATCTTCTCTGTAAAATGGGGATGAAAGGAGACAATACATGTAATGTATTCAGTGGCTGGCTGGTATGTCATGTGTGCTCAATAAGTGTCAGCAAAACACAAACAAACAACCAGCTGAAGGACTGGATGATCTGTCCTCAGAGGCCCTTTCCCTGTTGAGTCTGAGATTGCAACATCATCATGGACACTGTTTGCCCTTCTGTGATGAGCGCCTCACCCCAGCCTGGGGAAGCCTCCAGGAAAGGCCTGATTTATCTCTGAGTCCACAGCAGCCCGCGCGTAGCAAGCGTTGGAACTTGCTGAATGACCACTTTCCTCTGCACTTGTAGGTAGAGCTCTGCTGCCTGCTCCATGGGTCCTGTCTCCTCTGACGGCATCAGTTGTCACTCAAGGCTGGGTGGTCCTCATCCCCTAACCAACCCTGGCCACAGTCACTGGTACCCCCTTCCTCTGTGCTGCCCCCTCCTACCCTCAGCCAAACTGGGTGCTCTATTGGGACAGGGGCAGCCAGGGGTTACCAGCGTGCTGGGAATGGCAAGGCCCCAACTCAGAAGTGCCCCCCTACGTGCCAGGTCCCCAGCTAACCACTCCACAACTGCAATCAGTCTCAAACCTCTCCGGCATTCTGGGAGGTAGGTAGTAATTCCCTCTCAACCCCCGATAGCAGCAGTTAAGAGAGGAGGAAAGTCAGCCTTAGAGAGACCAGGCATCTTCCCAAAGTCACTAGGTGAGGGTGTGATGGGACCAGAGTTCAAATCCCAGCAGTGGAGTCCAGAGCCCAGGCCTGCAGGCTGACTCCTCTCCACCCTGCCAGAGCCCCTGGGTGGCCTGTCCTTTCCTTCAAGCTCCAGCCCTGGTGGTCCCAGGCCACTAGACCCACCCAGAGGGGAAAGCAAAGGAGGGGTGTAGTCCTGACTCAGGCGCCCCCAACCTCCCTCCCCAGGCAAACAAAGCCCAGGGTCTCTCTCCTAAGTGGGGACTTTCCCAAAGTGTCAGGCCCATTTCCTGGAGGTGGGATAAGGAACAAACAAACCAGAGGCCCAGAAACTGAAACAGAGAGGAGAGGGACAGAATCATCCGGCTGCAGAGTGGAAAGGTGGCCAGAAAAAGAGAGAGAAGCTGCAGAGGCTTGGGCAGAAAATATGAAGAGAGAGAGAAAGGGGAGACCCAGTCGGGGAGGGAGGGAGGATGACAGAGAAATTCAGAGTGGTGAGGGTTGGGGAGAGAAGAAATGAGAGCGAGAAGAAATGAGGAAGAGAGAGAGTAGGGATGAGAGAGATTCAGACGGAGAGAGACTGAGGCAGAGAACAAGAAGCGGGAAGGGCCGGGGCCTGGAGAGCTGGAGGTGGAGGGAGGGTGGATGTGGAGACCCCGTGCAGGGCAGCGGAGGGGGCGGGCCTGCTGGCGGCAGCAGAGGCTGTTTCCGCTGCACCCCTTATCAGCCTGCTGCCAGATGTTCAGATCCGATGCCAATGTCAGAGAAGTCCATAGTGCTGGGTCAAGGCCGTGGCCAGCGGGAGCCTCAGCTGCAGTGTGGGGAGGGGGGCTAGGGGCCTGCAGTAGACCTGCTCGCTCTTCCCCCTCTGCCTGGTGGCTCTCTGGGCTGGACCACCTCGTGGGGATGGGAAAGACCAGATGCCTCTGGGGCCAGTTCTCTAGACTGAGAGCAGGGACTTGTGGAGGCAGATTGGGGCTCCTGGCAACACGTGGACACACACATCTTTGCACATTCGAGAAAGCACGTGGACACACACTCAGGCACATGAGTGCACAGTGCCACATGGGGACAGCTCACACAGTGCAGTGAAGAGCTGTGCCCCCACATACTCCCCAGCACCCCACAGCCTGCTAGAGGCCCTGCTCTGCGTGTTCAGCTTAGGGCCCCTACCCCCCAACCTCTCACCTGTCCCAGGACTGCAGCCCGCGCTGGAGAAGCGAGGTAGGAGCCTCTTTGTGGCTGGTACTATTCCCAGGACCCATACTGCTCTTGTATGAACTGGATGCACCCAGAATATGCTGCCCCCAGGGCTGGGCAGAGGACCTGGGACCCTTAGAACATGAGGCCTGGGGGAGCCCCCATAGGAGGTGCAGAAGGTGGCATCTGGCAGAGCTGGGCTCCAGCCTTGGGTCTGGCCTCTCCACCAGGCTCCTGGAGCGTGCAGTGCAGCTGGGGCCCCCAGCCTGGGGTAGCTTATCTCTCGGTGCACACGCTTGGCCCTCAAGGGGTGACCCAGCCTTGCTCCCCACATTCCACTTCAGCCACGCAGCCGGTGGGCCCCCCCACAGCCCCAAGACAGGGCCTGTGCTTGGAGGGTGGTCAGGAGCCATCACGCTGCACCACCCCCTGCTCTAGGCTCCAGCCCTGCACAGCCATCTCTGGTGTCTCTTCGCTTGTCTCTGCTTTCATCTCTGTCATGATGAATCTGTCACTGTCGGTATCTTAATCATGTTCTAATTTGTTTCTCTCTGCTATTTTCAGCCTCTTAGTCTGTTTTTCTTTTCTCTCTCTGGGGTCCTTGAATGGGGCCACATCTAAGGATACTGACACTCTTCTTTCTAGCTCACAGTGGCCAGCTGAGTGGGAATGTCTATGAGAACTCGGGCTTGGGTGAGGGACAAAGGGCCTCGGAAAGCAGAGACCTTGGAACTGTAGTGGGTGAGCTGGGGCAGCCCAGGGAGCCCAAATTCAGGCTCCCTCCCACCCACTGCTAGGAGTCAGCCTGGATGATGGACACTGATAGGGCCTGGCACTAGAGGGCTCCCCCATGTAGTGGAGAAGCCTGGGGGTGGCAGCAAGGGGGAGGAAGCTGGGGCTGGAGGTCTCCCAGCCTGAGAGCCTCCTTCCTGTTTGTAGGGAAGTCACTGCCTCACAAACCTGCTAGCGGGAGAGAAGGGAGGCCATGGGGACTTCCGGGAAGCTGGCCAAGGGCCCCAGGCTACCCTCCCTGTGCCCACAAGGGGCCCTCTGGCCCTGGCTTAAAATAGTACAGTTCCTCCTGTAATGGTGCTGGGCCCAGCCTAGACCTCAGAGGGCTGCTGGCTGGCTGCTCGTGCTGCTGGCAGAGGCCTGGGTACCCAGCCCTCCTCAGATTGTGGCTGGAGGCTTTGTGTCTTGGTAACATGGGTGGGAATGGGGAGTTGCAGAAAAAGCACGGGTTCCTGAGTCAGAAGCCCTGGATTCAGGTCTCAGCTCCAACACCGACTAGCTGTGAGACTTTGGGCTGGTCCACGTTGCCTCCCTGAGCCTCAGTTTCCACTTACGGAAAACAGGGTGAGCGCCTGGCTTCTAACCTGAACGAGACCACGTATGTAGCTGATGCCTATGGACCTTGCCACACATAAAGTGGACACTCAAAAAATGGGAGTTCCTTTTGTCTCCAACTCACCTGAGGAAGTGCCTCCTGGAAGCACTCCTCAGTACCTACACTGTTCCTAGGACTGGGTGTTGAACAAGGAAGGTTTGTGGAGAGGCAGCATGCAGGGAGGGCAAGGATGGGGCTGTGGTCTCCATGGTGAGACTTGTTGCCAAGGGAACAAGACTCCAAGAGCCCCGGGTCTGGCAGTTGGGCACTTTTGCCATAGGATCTGAGACGGATTACCACTGTGGACCTAAAACCCTGATGGGCAGCCAGGCCAAGGCTCCTGGCTCTGCTAAGTTTCTGCTGTTGGGGTGTAGGGGTGACAGCTCCCCATACCTAGCCTCCTTTCATGTATTGACTTCACTGAGACCCAACTTTAAGCCAGCCACACTCAATCTTCCTTAACCCTGCCCCCTGTCCCCCAGGACACAGGTACCAGCGCCTCCATTTGTCTGACAGGGAAAGTGAGGATCAGAGAAGCATCTGTCTGTGTCAAGGTCACATACAACCAGGAAGGGCAAGAGCTGGAATGAGAACTCAGGCGGTGAGATCTCTAGTTGATGTGCCTGCTGTCTCATAGACTGCTTGAAGGAAACGACCCCTGGAAAGAGCTCTGTGTAGTCAGACTCAACCTCATCCCAGCACTCTCCCCTGCCATCATTTCCAGGGGCTTCTGTCTTCAGACTCTGCCTTAATTTGGAGTAGCCAGCCTTCCCTGTTTCTTCAGGTATGCAGATGGTCTTACGTACCTCTGAGGGTTTGCACAAGGATAAGAATCCCAGCACAGATCCTGCCGAATAGTAGGTGCTCAATCCATGCCGGTTTATATTCATTCCTGACATTTGGTTTATATTCATTCCTGACACCTTGCCAGTTATGTAACCTCAAGCAAATGACTTACCCTTTCTGGGCCTCAGTTTTCTTATCTGTAATATGGGAGAACCTCACTGGGTTGCTCTGGGGAATCAGTAGTACTCTAATGCACACAAAATACTTAGCACAGAGCTTTGCTTTGTTTTCTAGATGTTACTTTATTATTCTTCCATATTATTGGCTGGCACCCAGGAAACTGAAAGCTCAGTGTCACATAAGCAGCAATTTATGTATTTAGAGCAGTGTCCTTTTATTCCGTGGAATATTATCCCAACAGAATTTTAACAGGAGGCAAAAATGTCCAATGCTCAAATGCTTTTGGTAGAACCTGGGTTAAACAACATTAGTTTTCTTCAGGTGGGACTTCTCAAGCCTTTAATATGCCAATAAGAGCTGAGAATCAATGAGGACGATAGAGCGAGTGCAGCACTTCCCATATTTTTGGCAACAGAATTCTGACCTTTTCCATGGAACCATCTCAGGCCGGGGGGCGGGGGGGAGTCCTGTGTTCTGAGAAGCCATACCAATGTAGCGCCTGCAGTATTCCACATGTCTGGGCAGCATCGCTTTTCAGCTCACTTTGGTTGTGTCTGTTCATCCACCTCTTACAGAATTAATCCTTTATTAACGTTTTTTATTTTGTTTTTATGGCAACAGGTTCGCCCAAAGGCCATTACTGAGCTTTGCTACAAACTCTGGACATCCACATTCAGCACTACTGAATTGCTAAGGCTGAGCAGGGAGGAAGCCAGTTCTAACTTTAGTATCAGATAGACCTGGATTCAAAAGCCAATTCTGCCACTGACTAACGTGTCATCTGAAGCAAAAGGCTTAACTTCCTTGAGCCTCAATTTGCTTGTTAGAAAAATGGGGCTAAATGGGGCTGAGACCTACCCCTTGCAAGGCTGTTATGAAGATTACTGAGACGACACGCGTGAAGCACCAATCACGGCGCCTGGACTCACGAAGTGGTGGGCCAATGCGTCCCTTCTCCTCCCGGCACCTCTGTGTAATCTGTTCCCTCTTGTGGGGCAAGGAAGACAGTCTATTAATTCGTTCTGCAGCATTTCCTTTGTTCTAAACCCATCTCTTTCAAAACTCAAGGGCTCTCTGGTTTCTTGTGCTGGAGGCTGAGGAATGGGAAGGCAGCTGGGCTTCCCTCATTTCACACAAGAGGATTAATAGACTTTGATCAAACCCTCCTCAGCCTTTATCTTCCCAGCCTGAGAAGCCTTCATCTCTCCCATCTGTCTTCATACGCCCCTCAACCCAAACTCTGCCACTTCTCTGATCATAGGAGCAGGCCTACAGGACAGTTGTGCAGATCTGGGTTCAAGTACGAACTTAACACTCCTGTGTGATTTGGGCCACATCCCTTGTTCTCTTAGGCCTCCATTTTTTCAGCTCTAGAAAAGCTATTAATATACCTCACCTATTTTCTGGAAAGACAGTATTACTTTGCTAGAGCACAGTACATCCTAGGCCATCCATCGGCCTCTCCTGCACTATGATGCTGCTCTCTTGCCCAAGACTCAGCAGACAGCTTTCTTCCCCCACACTCCTGAATGTGGCATCCAAGGCTCTCAACTGCTTCTCCAGCCTCAACTCTTGCTAATCCCTCCCACCTGCCACCATTCCTGCTATGACAGTCCCTTGTTATACCTGAACACTCCCATCTTTCTGATACACAGCCAGGCCTTTGGACATGGATCCCTCTACCTGGCCTACCTGTGGATCCCTTTGCCTCGTGACTTTCTTCAAGGGCCACCTTCAACAACACTCATCTGTGAAGCTCTTCCTGACTATCCTCCATAGAACAAGCCACTCCTTCTCCAGGGCCTTACAACCCCACATACCTCCCTAATGACAACCTCATCCCCCCTGCACTGTGAAAGTCTGTATCTGCCTCCCCACTAGGCTCACTTCTCTGGTTATGCCACTCACCTTGGGAAGAGTCTTTTCACCTCACTCAACTGTAGTTTCTTCACTTATAAAATAGAATAATCCTTGAAGTTCAATATGGTGCCTGGCACACAAGGTGGGCACTTCAGTCAGTGCTGGTTCATTGATTCAGGCAGTTCCGAGACACCACCCCCTGCCAGAGCCTCAGCAACAGAATTGAGGTGGGCGTCAGCTATGAGCAAGAGCCACAGGTCTGAAGGCACAAGCCGGCGCCTCAGGACACGCCATCATCCCTCCCCAGAACCCCAGACAAGCTTCATAGACAGACGCCATGTGCAGAAGGATTCACATTTATTGGTTCAAATACAGTACCTAACACTTGCTAAACATGCATTTCACACTAATTGGTCACATTTCCACAGGTAGTCAATTCACAGAACAGGGCCCATCCTTACCAGCTGGCAGGGTGGGAGGTAGCAGAGGGCCTGGGTAGCCTGCAGAGCCCGCCAGCTATCATTTGGTCATGCAGGGTTGATGGAGTCAGGCTGGCGGGCAGCCCTTGGCCGGCCCTTTGGGGACAAGGGCTCAGGGACATCCCGTTTCCTCGATTCCTACACACAGGACTGTGGGTGGAGGTGGACCTAGGGCAGATAACCTGGGGGTAGGCTCGTGGATGTGTGTGCCACTAGAGCCCTTAAAGGTGGTGTCTGTGGGAGTTGTGCTCCCTATGTCCTGGAGCACAGGAAGGAAATGGAGGCCTCTTCAAGGGGGTGACTAGTCCCTGGCTGGGTAGGTGGGAAGGAATCCCCAGACACAGCCCAGACATCACAATGCAGCCACCAGCCCCTATGGCAGACCTGGGATGGCAACACAGACAAAAACACCAACACCCCAGGGCAGGCGGGGCTTCTTTCCCGACAGAAACATGTAAACAGAGCAGGAGCTACAGTATCCTTTTCCCACAGGATTCCTCAGAGAGGAATCGACCAGGATGTCCCTTAAGAGGTAGTTTTTTTTTTTTTTCTTTTTCATGGAAATTTGAATCAACAACATAGCATCTATTACAAGACATTTTAGAGAAAGAAAACAATGGTCATCAAAGGGCAAAGACGGCAGGGCTAGATCTGGGGGACTAGCCTCCACCAGTAACACAACTTTTGTTCTTGGGCTTGGAGCAGGCTCTGACCTTACTCACTGCCTCCCTTTGAGCCTACAGTTGATCCCTGTGCAGGCTGTGGCCCGTTTGGGGCTTTGGGCCCAGAAGACGGATGCTAGATGGGAACTGGGCTAGACAGAGGGACCCGGCTTCTATGAGCGGGGAGAGGCAGGGCCACCGTGGCTCGTGTCGTAGGACAGCTAGAAGCCTTCAAGTCTCATGGTGGCCCAGGTCTGGCCAGAGTGGAAGCCCCAGCTTGCTCCAGACTTGGCAGGCTCTCTGGAGCTCCCGCCTTGGAGGAAACAGTTCAGGTATGGCTCCCAAGCCCAGAAAAAATGTTGCTGTGGCAGCCTAGAGAGGAGTTTCTGGGGATCCTGTAATTAAATACACATCCCTGAGCTGTGGCCCCAGAAACCCTTGTCTCCAGGCTAACCAGTTTCCAACACTTGGTGGAATGACTGCCGTTTCTCATCCTGACACACAGATAAAACATCATTTCACAGACACTGGACATAGATGCTTCAAGCCAAGGAGAAAGGGAGGATGATCAGTTGCAAAGGCAGAGGGAGTGCAAGGGAACTCTCACGGGCTGGGGTAGGGGAGGCAGGGGAGTAAGAGCAGCGGATTTTTTTGTTAAATTTTGTTTTTTGGGTTTTTTTTGTTTTGTTTTTTACTTTAAAAAAATCAATTAAAAAATTCAAAGCTTAATAAAAGGGCTGGTCTGAAAGACTGGATTCTTAAAACAATTGCAAAAATTTCAAAAGCAACAAGGAAAAAAAGATATACACCAGGGGCCCAGAGAGGAGGGCCTGGAACCACAGCTCAGCTTTCTTTCCTGCTGAGAGGCCAGGGTTCCCTTAATTTGACCAAACTTGGACATGGCTTAGATGCTGCCCACAGTGGGTTTGTCTGTCTCCATCAGTTCCATTCCCCCAGGAAATCAAGAACAAACAAACAAATGTAGGAAATGGGTAACAGAGCAACGCAGCTAGCTCAGAGCCCAGGATTTTAAGGATCTGGTAACAGTGACCATGGCAGGTACTCACCTCCCTGAAAAAGGGTGGCAGGTGAGAGGCAGGTTGATGTGGAGTGGGTGACATTCAGTGATGCCACAGAAACCCTTAGGATTCCCCATTCCTTGCTCTAGTTCTGGGGAACAGGACAGGGAGGATCCTGCCTACTTCCTCCTATCCCTGGGGGCTTGCCCACCTCTCTTTTGAGTGGGGCATAGGGGCTGGGTGTCCTCTGAGCCAGGTTGAGCTCTTTGAGACAGATTCTGGGGAATTTCTCCAGATTAAGGACAAGACCACCAAACCTTGCAAAGGACTCCAAAAGTCTACAAAGGCAGCCAGAGAGCATGAATAAGTTCCAAGATGCCAAACTTTTGTCTTGGGACAAGAAAACATCAAAAAGGAGAGGGAGGGAAAGGCTTGCATGTTTCAACGACGTAGTGCAAGCAGGTAGGATTCTCCTTTTCCATGTAGCTTTCAGAGTCGTATTTTTATGGCATAAAAATTCTCACTCGGCTGGGCGCAGTGGCTCATGCCTGTAATCCCAGCACTTTGGGAGGCCGAGGCAGGCAGATCATGAGGTCAGGAGATCGAGGCCATCCTGGCTAACACGGTAAAACACTGTCTCTACTAAAAATACAAAAAAAGTTAGCTGGGCGTGGTGGCGGGCACCTGTAGTCCCAGCTACTCGGGAGGCTGAGGCAGGAGAATGGCATGAACCCAGGAGGCGGAGCTTGCAGTGAGCCAAGATCGCGCCACTGCACTCCAGCCTGGGCAATAGAGCAAGACTCCGTCTCAAAAAAAAAAAAAAAAAAGAAAAAATCTCACTCAAAAAGTGAGTGCTTTTGGTGGCTGGGGATCAGAGAGAGGGCAGAAAGAGAAATTAGAGAAAACATGCACAACTTTTCTCTCCTTCCACTAGCAAAAAGGCTACCTGTTAACCAAACATTATGGGGAAGAAAGCAAAAAACAAACATACCAAACCTCCCCCTCCAACCTTTCTCCGTGTTCTTCAAACCAAATTCACAAATACATCTAGTGGCTGACCTAATGTCTCCACGCTGCTAGCTACACTCCTATCTTCTCCTCATAATACCTGAGTTTGCAATGCAACACATTCACTTTACCCTGTTTAAAAAAAGCCCACGTCATAAAAGGACTGGTGCAGAAGACATTAAAGACGGTCCACAGGTCAGGCTCTGGCTTGGAACACACGGCCACTTGGCTCAGAGATTCTGCAGGGCTCTCGGCAATGAATGGGCTCTTTGTTCTGTGGAATCTGCTGCAAACATTTGTAAAACTGGATTTGTACAATGGCAACTTGCAGAACCTTTCCCCTACTCCACAAATTAACAACTTGCTCTGTTCAATACTACGTTGTTGGAGAGACATGTTCTTGCCTCATCAGAGAGCAATTTCTTTTGACACCCAACACAACGGGTAAAATGTTTAATTTGAAAAGCAATTTCAAAAATAATAATTGGACAGATGGAGGCCTCAGCAAAGAACGATGCTGTACACAGGAGCTGTCTTGGAGAAGGGATCTGTGATATGTGTCTCCTTCCCGATCTGGGGGAAAGCAGCTCAGAGTCTGAACTGTGGCCAAAGAATGTGATCTAGTTGGTTAAATAAAATTCAGGGGAACAAGTATCGTGAACTTAGAAATAAACAGATACACATGAACACACAAGAATCTTCCCACAGATGTGAAAAACATGCTAGCTGGAGCTTTTCCTGAGGAACACGTCTCTTCCTTCTCAGAGCAACTGGGGAAATGGCATTGAGGAGTAATGCTCTGAGTTTTAGATCCATCAAGGGCCAAAATCATCACTCTGCTGGTACCCGTAACATTTCACCAGAAAGAAACAATTACAATCAGACACGGACTACCCAGTATGCACACGACGTGCTGGCCTCCTGGGTAGCTTTACTAGGTTGAGTTGGGGAGACAGCAAACAGCCTTTGACTAAATAGGCAGAAGAAGGTGCCGTGGGCCCTTCCAACCTACCCAGGCATGCAGCCAACTAAGTGGTCTGCTTGCCACACTGGCTGTGAAAGATACCTGGGTGTAGGCAGGACAACTGCTACATTAAGGTGAAAAGGGAAAAAGCACCTGAAAAAGTTCAAAGACAGACCTGGTGTGGCGCTGGCCAAAGTCAAGAGGGTAAGGAACACGTCCCGGGATGAGGTGGGGCAGGTAGTGAGAGATTAAGGAGTCCAGGCCATGTCTGCAGAGGTAGCAGCCGGGCCATTAGGAACCTGAGGTAGTTTAAAGCCCCCCCTTCCCTTCCAGGTGCTTCTGGCTCCAGCCCTCCAGGCCTTGGCTGGCCAGTCCACTGCTGAAGCAAGGGGCAGCTGGGCCACTCTGGGCCTTGGGCTTTGTGTTCTGGGTCCCTGAGGAAAACTGGTCTCACTCTGGAGAGAAAAGGAGAACTTGGAGAAGAACTTAGGGGCAACATTTCTGGTTAGCAGACAGGTGAATGGTCCTTCTCACTGTTTAAAAAAGCCTGAAGTTTTTGGATTTAGACCTGAGGGTGCGGTAGGAAGGGGAGAGGAGAGGAACAGATTTCAAAAGAGGAGTGTCTATTCTTTTTGCAGTCTGGCCTTGCCCTACTACCCTTTAAAGAAAACAAGGTGAAAGGAGAATAAATCGGTAGTGGGCACCAGGCTTCAGAACATGGCATTCTGCTCAGCTGGTTTTTCAAAGGGCCAATAGGAAGTCAAATGTGTAAGGGAGTGGGAAGGAGGAAGGTCGGCCTCAGGAGATCCAGGTAAGGAAACTAGGTAGCTGGGGGCCCCGAGGGAGCTGGGAGGCGAGTCCTGTGGATCAAGTGATTGCCAGGACTTTGCCTAGATGGAAAGTTCGCAGTGGTAGACAATGATGGTGGTGCAGGGGTAAGGGGGGCAGCAAGGTGTGAGAACAGAAATTCTTCTGCCCTTAGGACTTGTTGGGTGGAAGCACACCTGCCTTAAATACGGTCACTGTGCCCTACTCTCTTAATTTTCACGCTTTCCAAGGAAAGGACATGGCTCAATCCTCATCTCCTGCCCTGTTGCCGTCTCACCAACCCTGCTTAGTGAATCTCCTAACAACACTTTGCCCCCTTACAGTGTGCCGTTTTATCTGGCAATTCTGTGGCTAAAAAAGGCAATTTGCTCTCTGACAGACAAATGTGAGTCTGCTGAGAAAATGTGGAAAAAGTAGGGATGGCCACACCCCCCATTTCCATTGAGGTAGTCATCTTTGTCAACATTATGGAAATAGTCATCTTAGACCCATCCCACCCTCTCCCTCAAAATACAAAAGAACTATTTCTAAACAATGACAACACTGTAACATTAAACATCTTCACATTCTGTAAACTGTAAGAAAATGCATTGGCTGCATTCACACAAAAGCATGTGCATCATGTTGAAGGCCATACATTCAACTCTGTCGTGAAATAAATATATAGAAAAATGAGGTTAAAAAAACAGACAAACAAACAAAAATTCTTCTTGCTATGGAGGCAACGGGAAATGCTGCTCCACAGCCTCCATCTTGGTCTCTCTGGCTTTTCCCTCCAGAGCCCATCCTGCCCACCCAAGGCGCTGTGGTTGGCCTGAGGAGGGCACTTGGAACAGGTCATTCCTTGCCCACACTGGTCTTGCAGGAATGCAGCACCACCTTAAAGAGGAGGGGCAGCTGCTCCAGGGGCACATTCACCATCTTTCCTGGGAACAAGCGGGGAGAAGAAGAGTTAGCAGTGGTCACTCTAGTGGACAGGCAAGTCATCCTCCTTGGGCTGATGGAGGGAGAGTATCACCTTGCTGAGTGACTGGGACAAGAGAAGTGCCAGGAGTATCACAAAGGTTGGACACACTGGGCTAACATCCTAACATCCAGACCCCTTTGGGTGCCCAGGGAGCCTAGTAATGGTGCCAATTCATCATCATTCTACTCCTCAGGGAATACTTAGTCTGTTCTAGGTGGTTAAATGCATTACCTCATTGAATTCTCACATTATTTCTGTGTACTACTTTTTACCCTCATTTTATAGATAAGGAATCTGAAACTGAGAGGTAGTCCAGAAAACTTCTGTCCTGTTTTCTTCACTCCCTCAACCCCCGGTAGATTTTCTAAGTAATATTCTATAAAATATTGCACTTTGGAATGGTTTAATAGGTTAATAAAAGTACAAGGGGAAAAAGGAGCGGGGGTAAAGAGGCAAATACATTTGAGAAACTCAGGGTTAAGAGCTTTACAGATTTCTTGATTGAAGGACTTCTCACAGCATTCAGTGTGCTAATATAATTCATAAATACCTAAGGCTGTGTTTCTTCCCGCAAACAGTACCTCTGAGTGACCTGGGGAGCCGTTTGAAAACACTGATTGATCTCCAGGCTCCACCCCATTCCAATTAAACCAGAATTCTCCAGGTGTAACTCAAACATTGATTTTTTTTTTTTTTTTTAAGTTTTCCAGGTGATTGGAAGTGCCGCCAAGGCTGAGGACCCAGTTCTCTGGAGGAGAGTGGTGTGTAATTGTTGACTTCCTTTTATTTCACATAGTGCCTGCTTAGTATCTCATGTGGTAAACTCTAGCTTAGAAAATACTGAGACAAACTGTCAAAATATCCCTAAAATTCCAATAGTTTAGGCCCAGCTCACATTTGCTAGACTGCTTTGTGGCCCAAGAAATAGAAAAAAAAATTCCCTTGTCAGACTGAAATAATTTTCCTTTAAAATCGTATTGCTTTCTCCAGAATTTTTATGTTGAATTAAAAAAATGTATTGCTGAATTTTACAAGAAGAATCCCGGTCTATAGGTCACATTTCTGAGCTGCCCCTCAGTATGTGCTGGACAGCCAGAACAAGAATCTTTACCACATGAAGCAAAGCAACAACCAAAAACGCCAGGATTTTATATTGAAATAGACCTATTTAAATGTCAGGAAGCTCAGAAGGGGTCAAGACCACATAGAAACATACATACATACACACACATACATACATACACACACACCCCAATACATAAAATTCCTCTGCAAATACAGGATTTTAAACTTTATTTTTCCTATTCTTATTTTAATTTTTTTAGAGATGAGGTCTCACTGTGTTGCCCAGGCTGGTCTTAACTCCTAGCCTCAACTGATCGTCTCACCCTAGCCTCAACTGATCCTCTCGCCCCAGCCTCCTGAGTAGCTGGGATTACAGGCATAAGCCACTGTGCTCAGCTAAAGATATCACTTTAAATAAATGATCCCTCAAAACTCATGGGCAATTCTGTGAAATGAAGATAATTTTAAAAATTGAGATATAATTCATGTATCATAAAATTCACTCTTTTAAAGTACACAATTCAAGAAATTAAGTTAATTTGAGATACTCTGACTCTCTGTTTCCTCATCCATAAAATGGCTATAATATTGCCAACCACCAGCGGAGACTGGTGTGAGATTAAATGATATAAGGCCACAAAGTACCCTGCATATCATAAGAGCTCAGGAAATTAACTTCTCTTCTCTACAGAGAATGCAAGCTTCTCATTATAACAGACCTTTTTTGAGGGCAAGGGTGAGAACTCTTTCATGCAGTTGGTGATGGGCTGGAATGAGCACCCTGAAAACACTGCTTGCCTCATTCCCTTCACAAGCTAAGAGAAGCGAGGAAGGGTTGGGAGCCCAAGACCCAGAATGTTACCTGCAATATATCGAATCTCAGGTAAGCACATCATGAGATCAGGAAAGCGGTTCGGCTGATGTGTGTATTTATATTCAGTAAAATCCTGGCAAATGTACCAGTATCGTTTATTCAACTGTTCCAGCTGTGAGGCACTGGTCAGACCCCTGATATCTGTGGAAAAAAAAAAAAAAAACACACACACACACACAGGGAATGGGATGGGCATTCTAATGTGGAAGAAACACCAGCTCCTTAAATATGTGCATCTTTCAACTAAGTTACTAAACACTGTCATAACAGGAGATCTTCTCTGATAGGGAGGAACTAAGTTCTACCTAAGGGAAGAGAAATAAGAGAGAGGAAAAATATACAGAGGACAGCAAGCAGACAGAGCCCCTCGAGGGCTAGGGCTTCTCTCAACTTCATACCAAACTCCCAAAACAACCAGAGGATACCAGAAAACACTAAACAAATGACTGAATAACCTACTTTTCCAACTTAATCCTTCACAATATCTTTAAATTTGCCCTTCGGTGGAACCAATCAGAAACCTTGCCAATACCTACACATTCATGCTTGTAACACACATACACACACACACACAGCACCCTCCTATGCGCTTCTGTTCTTAATCTTCTTCCTGGGCTGTCCCTCCATTTTTTTTAGATAGGGTCTCACTCTGTCACCTAGGCTGGAGTGCAGTGGTGTGATCAACAGCTCACTGCAGCTGGCTCAATAGATTCTCCCACCTCAGCCTCCTGAGAAGCTAGGATTACAGGTGTGTGCCACCATGCTCAACTAATTTTTCAAATTTTCTGTAGAGATGGGGTCTCACTATGTTGCTTGGGTTGGTCTCAAACTCCTGGGCTCAAGTGATCCTCCTGCCTTGGCCTCTTCAAGAGTTGGGATTACAGGCATGAGCCACTGTGCCTGGCCCCTCCATTTTTTCTAAATAGATCTCTCTCTTTCTCTCTCTCTCTCTCTCTCTCTATATATATATATATATACACACACACACACATCTTTTTTATATATAGAATATGAACATAAATATTCTATATATAAATCTTACCCACTCTTTGAGGCTCAGCTCAGATTTCTCCTCCTTCAAGAAGTTGCTACTGTTCTCCCCCCCATCTGAGGCACAAGCAGTACGTCAAGTGCCATCAGAATGTATACTTCTTGAGACCAGAGACCTGGAGTCTAAGTTTTCTCAATGTCTTTAATGCTCAGCACAGGGCTTGGCCAAAGGGAGGCATGCAGAACACCAGATAAATGCATGAATGGCGTAAAAGCAGGAAGAGGTTTGGCCAATGTGGGGGGAGAGTAGGCCAAGAGGAGAGGAGCTCTGGACTGGAAATGGGACACAGGACGAGGGCACTTGCAATGTCACAGGCAGCAGAACAGCCCAGTGCCACTATAGGAGCGGAATACACATTAGCTACTTTGGAAAAAAGAGAATACAACCCTCCTCCCTATACTGGTTTTACCAGCAGCTGCCAAGCGCCTCTTTGCAGGTAATATTCCACATAAATCACATCCAGCATTCTTTTAATTAAAAGCCATGCTTGATATGTGTGTGTGTGTGTGTGTGTTTGTGCACCCCTGCTCTGCCCTGAAGGGGCTGTCAGAACCACTGCCAGCCTGTCACAGAGGCCTTATCTTCAACAGTTTCATCAGTCACTCTGCTCTTCTTCAGTCACTGGTAAACTTGGTACATATTTAAAATGACGCATGTACTGTCCTTGGTGTCTGTGTGCAAATGCATTAAAACTGACTAAACAAAGCGAATCCTCTTCCTTCCTCTATGAGTTATAGAGATTGTGGTATTTCAGTTTGAAGAAAAAAAAAATCCAAAGCATTCCCGCATTCCCTGTACTATAAAGGGTCAGGGTGATGACAAGGGGGTGCACAAGTCTTCCTGGATTGAAACCCAGATGGTGTGATGGATTCTGTGTGACAGTCCTGAGGGTAAGGAGGGGTGAAACAGGAGGGCAAATGCTCACTGCCTGCCTCCTGCACTGCAAAGGTCCCTTTTCCCACCCCAGCCACTCACCTTGATTTAGGAAGTTAATTGCTTTCATGCAAGCATACTCCTCGTTGCTGACCTTTAGCTGATGGAACTTGTGATAGAGGTAGATGAGCCGCTCGATCACCTCCATCCCTTCATCACTAAATCTGGAGAACAGACACAGGTGTTAACAGTTGGCTGTGATGCCAGTAGGGGCCAGGAAAGGGCAGCCAGAGAGCTCCTACAGCTCCTTAAACACGCTGGGCTTGGGGGAAATGGGATCCAAAGCCACTTGGGAAGTACAGGCAGATGTCTATAGGCCAACGCAGCTCATGCAAGCTGCTTTTCCCAAGGTCAGGTAGAGTCAATCTAGGTTCAAATCCAGCTCCATCACACACAAGCTATGAGATCTTGGCAAGGTCATCTGACCCCTCTATGCTTTGAGGTCCTCCTCTGCAAAATGATAATGCTTGCATTCTTGGGCTAACAAGGGCCCAAGAAGGTCTGGGATATAAATGTGGAGAAGTACAACATTATTAAGATACAGCTATTGTTGAGATTCAGCCTCTGGTATCAATGGCAGCTGCCATGGTGACTCTATGTGAGCCTCTGCCACACTGCAAAAAAAGCTGCTGATTGTATTTGCTTGTGTTAACTGCTTCCAGCAGAGCTGAGGTTATGCATAGTGAAAATTGTTATTGGCATCCCTGACTTTGGCAGGAGGGAGGAAAATGTTAACTGAGTTTCCATACCACGCCATCCTCTGTGCTGGGCACTTTGTGAGCAGTATCACATTTAATTCTCTCAACCCTGTGAGCTAGGTGAGATAACCATCAGCACTGTACAGATGAGCAACTGAAGTTCAAAGAAGGGAGGGTCTCATCCACAAATACAGTTAATTGGTGACAGAGTAGGAATTTGGAACCTGAACCCAAGGCCTTGGTTTTTCCAGTATCTAAGGTGGTGTACCCTAGCAGAAGTGGCTCAAAGCCCCCATGCTCCTTTCTTTGGGTCTAGGAGTGAGCTCTGTGAGGAAAGACCAAGTTTTAGGCAATGGGGCCCCAGGCTAGGCCACCCCAGGGGATTAATGTTTTGGGTATACTTCATACCAGAGATGGAGATACCATAAAACCAAGGAGGCAAACACTTAACCAGGAAGCAGGAGTTTATAAAAGACGAGGTCAAGTCTGGCCTGAGTCATTCTAGGAGTGGCCTGGCTAGTGGGCAGTGGGTCCCAGATAGGCCTTAGATACAGCTCAGTCACAAAGAGAAGCAGCTTAGCTTCAGGCCTGCTTCCTGGTGAGATCTTCAGATCTGCGCACTACAGGCCTGTGCCAGGCCAAGAAGGCCCTATCTGGGTAGGGTCCAGAACATCTGGGGACGAACTCTTGCTTTCTGGAATCTACTGCTTTCTGTGTTAACTTTGAAGGCTTTGCAGGCTTAGGCTTCCTGGACAAGCAGGACACTTTCTCTTGCTTGGGGAAAGCCTGGCTCTGGTTGGGGCCAGAGGCTCCTGCCCTTTTTAAGCACCAAGGGGAGCCTCAGCAGCAGGTAGAACTAGTTGTCCATATCCATGGGTTCTATATCTCTGGGTTCCACCAACTGCATCAGAAATATTTTTTTACAAAACAATACAACAATAAAAAAAGACAAATTTTTAAAACACAATATAATGGCTGGGTGTGGTGGCTCACACCTGTAGTCCCAGCACCTTGGGAGGCTGAGGCAGGCAGACTGCTTGAGCCCAGGAGTTCACGACCAGCCTGGGCAACATGGCAAAACTCCATCTTTACAAAAAATACAAAAATTAGCTGGGCATGGTAGTGCTTGCCTGTAGACCCAGCTACTCGGGAGGCTGAGGTGGGAGGAACACCTGAGCGTGGGAGGTTGAGGCTGCAGTGAGCTGTGACTGTTATCACTGCACTGGCTTGGGCAATAGAGTTAGACCCTGTCTCAGAAAAAAAATAAAACAAAAAACAAAAAACCAAACCAACCAACCAACCAAAACACCTAAAAAAGAACCCCCCCCAAACAAAAAACCAGTGTAATAACTATTTACATGGCATTTACATCACTGATATTGCATCCAGTATTATAAGGATTCTAGAGCTGATTTAAAATATACAGGAAGATATGCGTTGGTTATACACAAATACTGCACCATTTTATATGAAGGACTTGAACATCTGTAGGTTTTGGTATCCATGGGGGTCCTGGAAGCAATCCTCCACAGATACTGAGAGATGACTGCACATGCAATCTGGAATGTTGACCTTCGGCCTTGGCATGGCTCCCAGTATGAGCTGGGGATTCTTTTAGCTGATCTGAGCTACTATGGCTGACTCAGTTTCTCTGTACCTCGCCCAATGGCTTTTACGACTTTACTGATACATTCCCAGCCTGGCCGATAGATTCACATTGAATAACCACAATAACCACCAATCTATAATACCGTTTCTACCACTCTACCATTTGTTGAGTGTCTGCTACCTGCGAGGCACATTAAGTATTCTACATTTAATCTTATTGATATTCCCAATAAATTCACAGAATGGATACAAATCATAACCCCCTTTGTTTACATGTGGAAATGAAGGCTCAGGGAGTTATTTACTGAGTCTCTATTACGTATTAGGCCTTTTCATATGCATTCTTACACTTTACCTTCCTGATAACCTGGAAGGATACATAGTAAGTATCACTTCCATGTTAGGGATGAGGAAGCAGAAAAAGAGGTGGCTACCCCAAGGTTGCACGGGAAGTAAATGGTAGTGGTGGTGAGGCCAATGTTCAAACCTAGGTTTTCTAATTCCAAGCATATGGACTTTTCTCAGCACTACACTGCCTACCCTTGATCCTGTCTTGTTCTTAGCTGCTACCTGGAAAAGGCTAACCACATACTACCACAGGGACCTCAGGAGTTGTGTCCCCACAGCAACTCAGAGCAGGGCCCAGCCCTGGGAGGATGTCAGGTCTGCTACAGCGCACAGAACTGCCACTGCAAGTGCCTCCAGGATGCTAAGACTTGCAGGAGGCAGTGTGCCTGGGAGTGAAGACCACTCCTCATCATAGCACTGTGTTGGATACTTATGTTCTTGAGAGTGGGAAAAAAAGTTCTTTACTGCCAATTTCTTTCAGTATCTGTCTGGAGGGATGGGGATGAAATGGGATAGGGCATAAAAAAGGAGGACACAAGGGGAGAGGCAGTGTCAGCATCTGTCTGGTGGCCGAGTATGTAGCAAGCAAAGATAATGCTCTGTCCTTTAATCAGCAACCCCTTGCCCCAAGTGTTCACTCTGGCACTCCAGACCCTGCAGGTGTGTGGCTACCAGCCAGACCTGTAGCCAGGAGTGCCAAACCTGTTCCTGGCTGACTCTTGACCTGAGGGACACAAAGGAGTTCCCAAGTGCCTGGCCTGTCCATATGCCCTATATCTGCCCTTTCTCTTGGGGACAGCACATCCCTCTTTTCCAAAATTCCTCCAACAGGCAGCCACCGCGGACCCCCAGCAGTGATGCGGGCTGGCAGCCAGCCTAGCAGCCCCCACTCAGTCTCCACAGCCTGACTGCAAAGCTTTCCTCCACAACCCGCATCCCACCCCTTGATAAACAAAGTTGTTCTCTGTTCCATGGGCCTGCCTTTGCCTGCAGCCGTGCCTCCTCCACATCTGCCCACTCCAGTTTTAATGCCCCTGTATTCACTGTCTACAAATTATCAGCATTCAAAGCCAGAAAGTTGGACAAACACACCCATTCTTCTTCTAGGTTCCCATTACACAAGCATGCTGGGACAAGGAAAACATTCCTGCCAGGATCCCCCAAACCACTGGACCATTCAGTCAGCAATTGAAACTGACACTATGTAAGTTATGTCCCATTAAGGGGGCTGAGAGACTCAGTTGTCTCTTTTTCATTCATCTAAAAGCACCTACCCCCAGGAGTGGCCATCAGCCACAACCTTAGAGAAATTGCCATCTCAGCACCCATGTAAAGACTCCAGGATGAAAACTAAGACTAGTTTCAGGACAAATTCCAGAAAGTCAAACCTTTTGAAAATGCTCTGGGAAAATAAGAATTTAGTATAAGGCAATGTTAAAGAGGCTGGGCATTGGAGCACAACAGATACAGGTGATAAACTTAGCTCCATCTCTCTCTATCTTTGTAGCCTTTAATTTTCACCTCTCAACCTCATGCTCCTCATCTCTAGAACAGGGATAATATTAGTGCCAGTCACACAAGGTAGCAGTAAGAATTCAACAAATAATGTATGTAAGGCACTTAAGATAGAATTTGGCATAATTGTTAGCTGTTATCATTACAAATAGCATCATCATCATCTCTCCCATTATTGTAGCAAAAATAAAAGCCTGTGTCCCGAGCCTTATAGTTAGGCAGGGAAGCTGGGAGGCAACTTTCCAGAGATCTAGCAGAAATGGAGCTGGTGCTCATGAGATAGAAGTGCCCATTAAAGCCCATCTAGCTCAAGGCATCTTCTCCTGAGAGGAGTCTTGATTAGGGCCAGGAGCAGTCACTGGCTGGTGCTACAATCTGCTTTAAATCAAATTCACCCGGTTCACTGTCTGATAACAGTGTGATTAAGGAATATGGGCACCATAAATTTGATTCAATATTTGAGAAGAGAAAAGGAGGTGATCATGTATCATCTGGGAAAAGCCTTTCCATGACAGCAGGAACTCACTTGCACTCAAGAGTTGTGAAGAAGTAAAGGCCATCTGGGGGAGTGGGAGCAAGGCAGTAGCAGGCAAGGTAGGAGAGTGTTATGGCCAATTACAGACTCCACAGCCTGGGTTTCTAGCAGAGCGGTTACTGCTTTCCAGTGGTTAACCTGACTCTAGGGGTTCTTCCACTTCCTATGACCTCCTAGGCAGTCCTACATGCATCTCAGACTCCACAGACACCTAAACACAAACTCAGAGTTACTGATCTCCTATCCTGTTCTTCCCTGCTCCTTCATCCTGGCTAAGAAAATTGGTGCCCACCTGCCTGACTAGTCCAAAAACTCAGCAGTCATCACCAACATTTTCCACTCACTGAAGTCCCACTGACTTTATCTCCTTGACATCTCTTGGCTTTGTGCTCCCCTCTCTGTCTCCACAGTCACTGCTGCTTTGTCCAGGCCTTGTTCCCTTTTACCTGGGCTATGGAACAGCCTCCTTCCTACCCAGCCACCATGCCCGTCTTGTCCACGCCAATCCATCCTGAACTTTACTGCCATAGAGATCTTCTAAAATGCAACCTGACTGTGTAATTCCTCCACTTAAAAACTTCCCAAGACTTAATACTATTTACACAACAAACCCCAAATTATTTAGATTGACATTTGAGCACCTTCATGACCTGTCTTGCCTGTATCTTTCTCTCTAGTCAATTCTCCCCTCATTTCTCTGTCTTAGATACATTCTCTTTATACCCTAAATCCACAGAATTGCTTTTGATTCCCTGCACATAGCAACCATCCAGGATCTCTAACTTCTAGGACTTTGTGTTATCTCCTGCCTGCCTTCCTTCCTGTTCTCTACAACGTACCTAGAAATTCCCACTTCAAGGTGCAGCTCAAATGTCTGTTCCTCTGGTAAGTCTTCCCCGACCCTGCGAACAGACGTACTCACTCCTCGGTCTATGCTTGTACAGTTCTCTTCAGATGCCCCGCCATCTCCACCAACACAACCCTGCACTGTAAGCTGTATCTGCTTCTTTTTGCCTCCCAGTCCCCTAAATCAAGGATAGGGACTCTGAGTCAGAAACCATGTCTGCATCACCTGTGATCCCAGCTTCCTCCCCACAAAACACACGATACTCAGTAAATGGCCATGGAATCAGAACTAACATGCTGAAGTTTAACTGTTATTTTTCTATCGATGGATTCCACAGTAGAGTCCTAACAACAAATCCATTCCTATTCTCAGAACCCACTCGACAGCTCAGCAGCAACACGTTCTAAAGACAGCAACGTTCAATAAAACTTTATGTGATAATAAAAATGATCTTTATTTGTACTAGTAGCCACTCGCCACGTGGCTACTGAGCACTTGAAATGTGGCTGGTGCAAATGAGAACTAAATTTCTAATTTTAATAAATTTACATTTTAAAAGCCACATGAGGCTAGTGGCTGCTGAAGTGGATGGTACAGCTTTAGATCCTCCTTGATTAGAAAAATTCCTACCAAGGAAGGAAAAGTTTCCTCACTACTTCTGCTGTTATTGACTTCTGCCTTGGTCTTGGGGATTAAGGGACTGGCTACAGTGAGATGGGATGCCTTACGAAGCTCAAAGCCAAAGAGAACCCTGTACTGCCAGTGACCCCTGCCTGCCTGCAGAGGGCCTGGGCAAACCCATTACTCGGAAGTGGAGTCCAAAGGCTGATCCTGTAGTCCCAGGCCGAACTGGTAGATTCCAGGCACCCAGAGAGGCTGGGCTCCTTGGGCCATCTCTGCAAACCCTGACAGCATCAGAGCAGGCTGACTGCTATCCAAACACCCCTATGGAGCAGAGTTATGGAGCAGGAGACAGGAATTTGATGGAAACAATGAATTAGAGTCTCTGGACAAGGGGTTAGGTCAACTGCAAAATCAGATAGCTCTATTTACCAGACAGAGTGTCAGCTGGGTTCAAAACTCTGTCATTTACAGATCACCCTGAAGCCAGTAAGTATCATTAATAAGGAAATATTAGAAAACAAGTACAGAGAGTCAGCAAGCTGACTCCTCCCTCCCCTAGCTGTGCAAAGGGCCCTTGCAGGTCTTGGAGCACTGTTCTCTGCTTGAGTCTTGGCTTGTCTTTATGCCACAACTGGGTGGGAGGGGGAGATGGACCCCAGTTCTGTGAAGAAAAGTGTAAGGGCTGCTACTTTCCCCTCTCCAACTTTCATGGATAGGGGCACTTTTTTTTTTTTTTTTTTTAAGACAGAGTCTCGCTCTGTCGCCCAGGCTGGAGTGCAGTGGCGCAAACTTGGCTCACTGCAAGCTCCACCTCCCCGGGTTCACACCATTCTCCTGTCTCAGCCTCCCAAGTAACTGGGACTACAGGCGCCCGCCACCATGCCCGGCTAATTTTTGTATTTTTAGTAGAGACAGGGTTTCACCATGTTAGCCAGGATGGTCTCGATCTCCTGACCTCGTGATCTGCCTGCCTCGGCCTCCCAAAGTGCTGGGATTACAGGGGTGAGCCACCGTGCCCCTTTCTTTTCTCCTTCTTGGTGCCCTGGAATCCCACGACTTCCAGTATTTTCAATTGGCCAATAAAGGTCATTTATTGAAATGTCTATTTAAATACAAACTAAGTATTATAAGACTTTTTTTTTTTTTTGAGACGGAGTTTCGCTCTTGTTGCCCAGACTGGAGTGCAATGGCACAATCTCAGCTCACTGCAACTTCCACCTACCAGGTACAAGCCATTCTCCTGCCTCAGCCTCCCAAGTAGCTGGGATTACAGGCATGCGCCATCACACCTGGCTAATTTTTGTATTTTTAGTAGAGGCAGGGGTTCTCCATGTCAGTCAGGCTGGTCTCGAACTCCCAACCTCAGGTGATCTGCCTGCCTCGGCCTCTCAAAGTGCTGGGATTACAGGCATGAGCCACACACCTGGCTATAAGACTTTTCATATGGATTAACAAGGCAGAAAGTCATCTCAGCAGATCATCTGTCTTGATTTTAGGGGTTAGAAAATATGGTCACCCTGTGCTCCAGGTCTGCAGAGTAAATGAGTGAAAAGTGTGCTTGGACAGGCCCCAGAACAGTAGGGAGACGACCTACTCTGGACAGGGAGGTTTTAAGGATACTGGCCAGCTGGGATAAAATTTTATGCCAGAAAATGACAAAGAGAATAGCTCGGTCTTTTAGTCCTATCCTTTCAACATCTCACCACATCTCAGACGGAGTCAAAGAACCTAAGCTTTTCAGGCAGGCAGGCATATGCTCAAATCTAAGGCTCTGGATTCAAATCCCAAACCCTTACGGGAAAGTCTCTCTGAATTTCAGTTTTCTCATCTATAAAATAGGCACACCACCACCTATAAGGCTGGAGGCTGTGAGAAAGAAAGAAGACAATTAAAAATATCTAGCCTAGGCCGGGTGCGGTGGCTCACGCCTGTAATCCCAGCACTTTGGGAGGCAGGCGGATCACGAGGTCGGGAGATCGAGACTATCCTGGCTAACATGGTGAAACCCCATCTCTACTAAATATACAAAAAATTAGCTGGGCGTGGTGGCGGGCCCCTATAGTCCCAGCTGCTCGGGTGGCTGAGGCAGGAGAATGGCGTGAACCCGGGAGGCGGAGCTTGCAGTGAGCCAAGATTGCACCACTGCACTCCAGCCTGGGTGACAGAGCCAGACTCCGTCTCAAAAAAATAATCTAGCCTAGTGCCTGGCACACTGTAGGTACCAAAATGACCCCTAGGTCTCTTTCTTGGATTGTAAACTCCAGTTCAGAGCCTCTCTTGCCTTGTAGGCAGAATTTATATTTTTATTTTTCCTGGATGCGTTATCTCAGTAATCCAAGTATAATAAAGATCAGCTGGGTGCGGTGGCTCACACCTGTAATCCCAGCACTTTGAGAGGCTGAGACAGGTAGATCACTTGAGGTCAGCAGTTTGAGACCAGTCTGGCCAACATGGTGAAACCCCGTCTCTACTAAAAATACAAAAATTAGCCAGGTGTGGTGGCAGGCACCTGTAATCCCAACTACTTGGGAGGCTGAGGCAGGCGAATCACTTGAACCCGGGAGGCAGAGGTTGCAGTGAGCCAAGATCGCGCCACTACACTCCAGCCTGGGCGACAGAATGAGACTCTGTCTCAAAAAATAAATTAATTTTTTAAAAAATTACAGCTTAGCATTCGGCTAAGCTTGAATGCATAAAATGTATTCCTAACAACCATCTTACTGGGGAAATTCTGTTATCACCCCATTTTACCAGTTCAGAACCTGAGGATCAGAGACTTGGCCAAGGTCACAAATCTAGTCAGTGGCAGAGTGAGGATTCAAATTCAGGCCTATGAGGTGTAGTGCCTATCCTCTGAAGGGCCAGGCAACTCTGCCTTACAGGGATGACAATTGTTTGGTTGTTTGGTATTTCCTCCCCAGCCAGGAGCCCTCACCTGTGTAGTTCTTCATCGGAGGGCGAGTACTTGGCAGTGACATCAGCCAGTTCCCCAAAGATCTGCTTGCTGTAAACGGTGAGGGAAGACAGCAGGATTAGCTCCTGCCACGTAGAGCTCAAGAGGCACGTGTAATCCTTGATTGAGAGCTCGCAGAAGAAAGGCAGTTTCTTGATCCAGGCGATCTGCCTAAAGAGCAGCTCGTCGGCCAGGCGGCAAAGCAGGGCAAACAGTTCTGCCTGTGTCACAGCGTATCTGAGGGGCAGGGACAGGGGAAAGTCACTTCCATTGGTCAGAGGGTGAGGATAAGGGTACAGAGAAAAGGTAGTCCCAAGGGTACAAAGGGACCCTGGCAATGGGCTCCTTGCTCCATGCCCACGGATCTCCAGTTCCATTCAGTGTGATTTTCTGATAAAGGGGGAGGGCTGAGGCCAGCAGCAAGTTCAGGGCTGGAGAGGTGGGTCTGGTGAGGAAAGGCTGCTGAGGGGAAAGTAGACTTAGAAATGTGTGCAATTGGCTGGGTGCAATGGCTCATGCCTGTAATCCCAGCACTTTGGGAGGCCAAGGCTGGTGGATCACTTGAGGTCAGGAGTTCGAGACCAGCCTGGCCAACATGGTGAAACCCCATCTCTACTAAAAATACAAAAATTAGCCGGGCGTGGTAGCACATGCCTGTAATCCCAGCTATTCGAGAGGCTGAGGCAGGAGAATCACTTGAACCTGAGAGGCGGAGATTGCAGTGAGCTGAGATTGCGCTAATGCACTTCAGCCTGGGCGACAGAGCAAGACTGTCTAAAAAAACAAAAAAAGAAATGTGTCCAATTGTCAGGAAATATGACTTTTATTGTTGGTGTTCTCTAATGTTCCATGTCTTAGAGAAAATCCAAGTCACTCCTGTTCAAGTTCTGGCAATGGAACTCTAATGGGGTGGATCTGATACCCACCCAACAAAGGAACTGGCACAAAAATAAGCCTCGTGTCCAGACCACTGAAGGGAACAGAACAAGTTCAGAAGCTTTTTCTGCTCTCACTCCACCCCCTGGTGGTGAGTTCAGGAACCAGCATTGCTCAGCCTTTCCTTTAAGCTAAAGTTGGAATAAAAGGGGCCTTTGAGACCACAGACTCACAGACCCAAGAGTTTCAGCTTTCTTCCTCTCAAGCCCCTTGGCCAAGACTTTTCCTCACACTCCTATATCTAAATTTTTTTTTTTTTTTGAGACGGAATCTCGCTCTGTCACCCAGAGCTGGAGTGCAGTGGCGCAATCTCAGCTCACTGCAACCTCCACCTCCTGGGTTCAAGCAATTCTCCTGCCTCAGCTTACTGAGTAGCTGGGATTACAGGCGCGTGCCACCACACCCAGCTAATTGTTGTATTTTTAGTACACGCGGGTTTCACCATGTTGGCCAGGCTCGTGTGGAACTCGTGACCTGGTGATCCGCCCACCTAGGCCTCCCAAAGTGCTGGGATTACAGGCATGAGCCACCATGCCCGGCTTCCTACATCTAGATTTACAAAGGGTTTATGTGACCTCCTTGTGGGTAGATATTTTAATCTCCTCTTCTGAAACTGGAGACTAGCTTAAGAAATCTCAGGATACCTTCCTGGGAGGTCTAAGCTTGATAACACTCAAATCGCTTATGCTCTAGGCCAAAGGAGTAATGGATGCAGCAATGGGTAGGCCCGAAGGCTGAACTATTATCTCCCTCAGGTAGAGTTGACTAAAGACTGAAAGAATACTCCTTCCACCCACTCAAGCCTGCACTTAAAGTGGTCACATGCCACCAGGCTAGCCATGGAGATGCTGGTGAGGGGTGCAGACAGGCTACAACCAGCCAGGGCTTTGTGAAGGAGCCTATATCTGATATATAACTATTCCCAGAATTACTGCTCATCTCTAGCATGGAAGTGCTCTGACCCATCCCAGGACCTGGCTTACCTAGGCCCAAGCAGAAACAAAGGCCCTTCTGTCTCAATTCCATAGGAACTGGAAAGTAACCTCAACTCTATGAGAAAGGATGCTTAAGGAAAAAATAAGGGATCACTGGTTTCAAAGATAAGCACAGATTTGTCCCCTTACACTTGAGTCATTATCCCCCCAACTCATTCTGAAGCCACGGGTATAGGAGCCAGGGACGCGAGTGGGTGTGGGGTAAGGACCCTTTAAGACTGCAAGGGGCCAAGAAGGGCGGAGCTCACTCACCCATCTTCGATCAACATTGGCGTGCCCAATGGTTCCAGATCCTCGGCTGATAACAGCTGGTGAATCAGACTGTATGACTGGGGATCCAGGCTGCGAGCTTGTGGGGGCAGAAGTGGTGAGTGGCCAGAATAGCTAAAAAGGTGCGGTATATATTGGTAATGTGGAGGCACAGACATTCCCATGTACTGTTCCCTGAATGCCATGAATCCATTTAGTTCCACAGACCTACTGGAGAGAAAAGTCTTGCGTCAAACAGAGCCATGGCAAGTCTAGTAATTACTCAAAGGAAGTGAGCCAGAAGGTGACTTTAGGTATTCTTTGAACATGAGGTATGTGTCTTCATCAAGCCAGGGGGGCATAATTAATAGTTAAATTCATGTCTCTCCTACTAGATTCCCATCTGTAAGACAAAGACTCTATGGGTATATGAATGTTGGGGTCACCATTGGACACTCAGTGCATGGCACAGTAGGTAATGAATAAATATTGGTTGAATGAATTCTTTGTATAGGTGCCATGTCTGGACAGTTTTTTAACAGATACTTGTAGACTATGATGACAAAGTGGGTATTTATATTATTATACTGCTAGGAAAACTAAGGCACAGACAGGCTAAGTGCCTGGCTAGGCTACAAAACAAATCCAGCATCTAGCAAGGAACCCGGCATGTGGCAACAACCCCCTAAATAGTCCAAGGAAAGAACAAACGAAGGGGCACCTGAATGGGATAAAAGCTTTAATTAAATATTAAGACAAAGGTAGATTTTTGCCTTCCTTTCCTTTCTTGGAGAAAGCTAACCACTCTGTCAACTAATTTAAAAAAAAAAAACCTAAGCCAGCCACAGTGGTGTGCACCTACAGTTTCAGCTACCTGGGAGGTTGAGGTGGGAGGATCACTTAAGGCTAGGAATTTGAGACAAGCCTGGGCAACATAGCAAGACTCCATCTCTTTTTTTAAAAAAAATATTTAATTTAAAAAAAAAAAAGACAGAGTCTTGCCATGTTGCCTAGGCTGGTCTTGAACTCCTGGACTTAAGCAATCTACCCACCTTGACCTCCCAAAGTGCTGGGAATACAGATGTGAGCCACCATGCCTGGCATCTCTTAAGAAAAAAAAAATCCTCCAGCTTTTGCCTAAATGTATCTCCTATAACTGGGGTTGGCAAACTTTGGCTTGCAAGCTAAATCCAGCCCACTGCCTATTTTGGAACACAGCCATGCTCACTGGTTCACATAATGTCCATGGCCATGGCTGTTTTCACACTACAAAGGCAGAATGGAGAAGCTGAGATCCAAACCATTAGGCCCGGAAAGCTGAAAATATTTACTATCTGGCCTTTGCAGAAAAAGTTTGTCAATCCATATCCTATAAGAAAGGTTTCTGGGGAAAGGAAAGCTTCCCTAATAGCTGAAGGCTCTATTTCACACTCGACAACTAACTAAAGATATGCTTGAACGAAGAGTTTCTAAGTTTGTATTCTCTGATAGCAGCAAATTTGACTGGCTTAAAAAGCCTTCAATGTTTCTTAAAATTTATAAAGTGAAAAGCATTGACTCTTGTGAGGCAGATAAATTATAGTTTAATTCAAAACTGTCAAAAAGGTTTATTTCAGTGATAAAATAAATGAGGGAAAATAGCAACATTTAAACTGTTATTCTGTTAGGTGAAGAATGCATGGGCATGGATAGAAGCTATAGCACTTTATCAGTCTGCAGAAGAGACCACTGACATTTTCAAGGTCTTTAGCATAAAAGGGGCTGGGAAACACTGTTTTCAATCATCCTGACCCCTACTCCAAGAGTCTGAGGGAGCAACGGTACAATGGCTGAGACAGCCTGGCAGGGATACTCAGCCAGAGGTTTTCTGTAGCTCTCCCCTTGGTGAGGGATCCCTAGATGATGACCATGGGTTTGCCTTAAAGCTCACCTGGAGGACAGCGTGGAGCCTGGTGAGGGCTGGTTGCTCTCCGAAGCCCTGTTCCCAGGGGAACTGTGGTCACTATCACCATGGTTGCTCCAGTGATTGGCCTCTTCCTCAAACTCCTGCCCAGACATGATCCTTTCGATTTCTTCTTCTGATATCTTCGACAAGGAATTGAGACATGTTAGATGGGTGCTCAAGACACTCTCTGTTCTTTCTTCAGGACTGAGAGCTTATTTAAATCTCATAGGATTTCCCAGAAACCTAGGTTCCCTCTCCTCCATCCCCATACTCCGGGCCTCTCACTAATCTTAGGACGGCGTGGCTTCCTTCCTATTGGCACCATGGCCCTTCGTGGCCTTCCTCCTGCTCATTTACACTACTCTCAAGCCGTGAAGCCTCAAGGTTCTTTCAACTCCTTTTTGTCCCTGAGGCTATTCTTTCCTAACCCTGAAACACCACTCCTCAATGACAATCTCCTACTTGCCCTTTAAGATTCAATTCAAATGTCACCTCTTGCCAGGCATAGTGGCTCATGCCTGTAATCCCAAAACTTTGGGAGTTTCAGGAGTTCAAGACCAGCCTGGGCAACACGGTGAAACCCGTCTCTACAAAAAATAGAAAAATTAGTTGGGCCTGGTGGTGCATGCCTGTAGTCCTACCTACTCTGGAGACTGAGGCAGGAGATTCTGGCCTAAGCTCAGAAGATTGAGGCTGTAGTGAGCCATGATTGCACTAACCCACCCCAGCCTGGGTAACAGAGCAAGACCCTGTCTTAAAAGAAGAAAAAACAAAACCAAAAAACCCCAAATGTCATGTCCTTTGTGAGACTTTCCACCACCACATTTTGGATACTCTCTTCAACAAATAGTGCTGGGAAAACTACATCCACATGCCCCGCCCCCACCCCCCAAAAGACGTCGAACCCTTATAACGTTCACAGAAGTCAACCTCAAAATAGATTAAATATTTAAATGTGAGACCTAAAACTATAAAACTCCTTGGAGAAAACACAGGGGAAAATCTTCATAAAACTGGTCTTGCCAGTGATTTCTTGGATACAACACCAAAAGTACAGACAACAGAACAAAAACAGCCAAGTGTGACTACATTAAACTAAAAAGCTTCTGTGCAACAAAGGAAACAATCAACAGGGTAAAAAGATACCCTATGAAATGGGAGAATATATTACCATACATTTGATAAGGGGTCAACATCCACAACATACAAGGAACTCCCATAACTCAGGAACAGAAAAAAAAAAAAAAAAAAACCCCATTGAAAAATGAACAAGAAACTTGAGCAGACATTTCTCCAAAGAAGACAAATGACCAATAGGTATATAAAAAGATGCTCAATATCACTTATCATCAGGAAAATACAAATCAAAACTTGAAGATATTACCTCACACCTGTTACGATGTCTGTTGCATGTAAAAGAACACAACAACAACAAAAAAACCCAAAAACAAACAAACAAACAAACAAAAAACCAGTCCAGAAAATAACAAGTGCTGGTAAGGATGTGAAGAAATGGAAACCTTTGTGCACTGTTAGTGGGAATGTAAAACGGTGCAACCACTATGGAAAACAGCATGGAGGTTCCTCAAAAAATTAAAAATAGAAACACCATATAATCCAGCAATCCCATCTATGGGTATTAATCCAAAAGAACTGAAATCAGGATTGTGAAGAGATATCTGCACTCCCACGTTCACTGCAGCATTATTCAAAATAGTCAAGAAGTGAAAACAATTTAAGTGTCCGATGACAGACAAATGCATAAAGAAAATGTGATATATACATAAAATACCTTAAAAAAGAGGAAAGTCCTGTTATAAGCTATACCAAGGGTGAACCATGATGACATTATACCAAGTGAAATAAACTAGTCACAGAAACACAAATACTGCATGATTCCACTTTATGAGGTATCTAAAGTAGTCAAACTCTTATAAGCAGAAAGTGGAATGGTGGCTGCCATGGGCAAAGGGAGAGGAAAATGAGGAACTGCTGTCTAATGGGTATAGCATTTCAGTCATGTAAGATGAAAAAGTTCTAAAGATTTGCTGTATCAGAGTGTGCATATAGTTAACAACACTGTACTGTATAATTAAAATTTTGTTCAAAAGGTAGATTTCATGTTATATGGTTTTAACTTCTGCCATAGTAAAAAAGAGCAGCTATTAGTCCAGACCAAAAAACAAAAAGAATTTGTAAGACATATATATGACTTGAATAACGAGAATAAAAATGTTTTAGAAAAAAAGAATAAATGCAGCAGAGTTGGGAGTCACACAGCCTGATTCAATGTATGCTGTGCTCGTATGATAAGAAATCCCCCAAACATCATCAGTGTATGTCTTAAGACAACTCCGAACACCTTTCTTTCATTCCCTCACATTCAACTGGCTAAATCCTATAAATTTACCCAGTAAATATCTCTTGAGTCTATTCTCTCCCCTCAATCTGCACTGCCATTGCTCTGCTTCAAACTATTATCTGTATCTCTTGCCTGTACTTCTGTGAAAACCTTCTAACTGCTTTCTCTCTCTCCCTCAGTTTCACTCACCCTCACCTCACTCCTCACAAGCCATTTCTACCTGCTAGAATGATCTTCCTAAAATGCAAATCTAAATAAAACCTTTTAGTGGTTGCCTCTTGGCTCATACCAGTAACAATAATAGTTTTTTAAAATTTTATTTTTATTTTTTGGTAGAGACAGGGTCTGTCTTGCTATGTCGCCCAGGCTGGTCTTGAACTCCTGGCCTCAAGCGATCTTCCTGCCTCAGCCACCCAAAGTGCTGGGATTACAGGCGTGTGCCACTGCTCCCGGCCACTAGTAATTCCTAAGGCATGCTCTCTGCCTACTAGTGTGCCAAGGGATTCACCTGATGGGCAAAGATATATCCAATTTTCTACCCTCATGAAGCTCTTCTGCTGGCAAGTAAGAACAACAGGTAAGAACAAGTGGTGTAGGCTGGCCCCACAAAGACTTTTCCTAAAGAGTTGTAGTCAAAGATAGTTGAAGGCCACTCCCTAATGAACTGATTCCAAATTCAAGGAATCTACCTTATCTTCTGCCACTCTACTACATGTGCCCAATGTTCCAGCCTAATTGAACAAACTCCTTGTCATAAAGATTCATCGTTGGGTCTTTTCACAGTCTATTTTCTTGAGTGTCTCTAGTCCCCAACCACGGCTTTAGCCGAAGCAGAATAGATGCCCCTCCCTCTGTAGTCCCTGGGCATCCTCTGTTACCTCTCACCTTACTATGATGTCTGTTTACCTATCTGTTTCTCCTATCAGACTGAGTTCACAGTATAGGGCCTGGAAGAGTAGGAACTCAGTAAATGTTTGTGGGATTGAATGGGGGTATTATCATTCCTACTCTACAATAAGACAATAATATTCTGCTGATATATTTTTTAGATGAAATGAACAAAGCAAAGTAGTCTTGCTCATTTCTGCCAGCCTTAGTTATCTATAACCTTAAGGATTGATCAAAAAGTCCTCTGGATGGTTCAGAACCATAACTGGGTTCACTGTCTGTGAAATCCTTAGGAAAGGCTGAGGGATCACAGGAAGAGCTTTAATCATTAACTTACATATATAAGATTTTCAAAGCACTTTCACATCCAGGATGTAAAAGCACTTTTACAGAAATGAAAGCAAAGATGGCTCTCCTCAGCAGCAGATGGAAGAATCAAAGTGAGCAGTTTCAGGAACGGCTGGAGCCCTGGGCTTCCAGGATGGACCACAGAGACTGAGGTCTAGAACTCACCTGGACTGGCCCAATGCTCTTATTCCGGCCTCCAGGCATGCCATCTTCTCTGATAGCTGGAAGGAAACATAAGTCAAGAAAGGCAGTCAGAAGCACACTCATATAAGTCTTTAGCACAAAAAGAGAATTTACTTGGCCAAAAGCATAAGACAGTAATTAGTGAATCCAAGATTAAAACACAGGTCCTTCTGGACCCAAAGCACACAATTCTTTCTATTATTCCAGGCTCCTTCATAGGCAGCAATATTTTGGGGCCCCCAAGGCATTGCGTACATACTACACACACTGTATACATTCAATATGTTCGAAAAAAGGTGATAGCACTGTTCACTAGTCCTTCAGTTACAAACATCCTGCCAGGATGATGCATCTTAAGGTTTTGACAAATTCTAGGGGAGGGACAGAGTATTTCCATTTTTAAATAAAATAGTTTGTATTCCCAGCCTAAGTTTAGGTTTGATATGTAGAATCAGAACAGGTTTTTTGGTTTTTTTCATTAATCAGAATTTTGACCTCAATGGCTTCTCCCTGCAAAGGCAGTCAGTAGAGCACCTGTGTAGTTGAAGGAGCTTACCTAGCATTTACTAAGTATAAAAAGCATCCTTTAAGTAGTATCTCCTGACTAAGAATAACAACTACTACTAATATTATCATCACTCTTTCTGGAACACTTAATACGGGGGCATAGAGAAGAACCCTTGATTTGCAATTATAGTAGGACCACAGTATTAGGCAATCCTTTCTGGAAAAGAAAACTTCTGAACTGAGTCTTAAAGGTTAAGTAGGATTTAGGCAGCCAGGAAAAGAGTGCTCCAGGTTGAGCGAACAGTGTACAAAAAAGCAAGCTGAAGGTAAGAATAAGCTCTTCTTTCTGGGAACTCCCAAGTGGCTTAATCTGGCTAAAGCATAGGGGAAGGTGGCCTATGTGGGGGAAGAGTAGCATGAGATAAGGGTGGAAAGGCCAACTGGGCCTAGATCATAAAGAGCCTTGAATGCCAGACTAGGGTATAACTTTAGCTAAGGACCTTGAGGACAAGAAGGAATGTAGGGGGGCACTGTGGTCATATTGGCATTTTAAAAAAATCTTTGTGACAGCCACTGTGGAGGGTAGCTTGGAAGGGGTTAATGTTAACAATGACAGAAGATAAGCTAATGACATTATGTAATAGCAGGCCTTGCTAGGATATACCTGCCACTTTAAAAAATTAACAGAAGGAATCTAGAAAGTTCCCGAGGCAGGGACTGATTGCCTCAAAAGGTGGGAGCTCCAAGTATAACCCTGTTTCTGAGGTAACCAAAAGGCTGACAGGAAATTCAGAATTAAGTATGTTAGGGTCCAAATCCTGTTTCTTCCTGGTCTGTATAATTATGAACAAGTTTCTTTGACTCTCTGGACTTCAGTTTACTGAAATGAGAAGAGAGAATACTGGTACTTGTTTTATGTTACATTACATAAAATGGTATGGCTAAAACACCAACCCTAGGGCCTTGCGTGTAAAGTAAGCACTTAGTAACTAATCCTTCCCTCTCCCTAGCCTCTTTGAGTTAAAAGTCCAAGGTTCTATTCTCAACTTTGCTAGAATCTTAATATTTTCATCTGCTAAGTGGAGGCAACATGGTCGGTCTGCTTTATAAAAAGCTGTTGTGAATTTGGAGTAAGAAACATACATAGCCTATGTTAGATCTAGATGTATGCTGCTTGTTGGCTGGCAGGTCTCTTTCAATCTAATTTCAAGTTCTAAAATCTTTACAATCGCTTCTCTGCTGTTCCATGGTCAATGACAGTCTTTGGGTATTTCTATTTCTAATAATAACATCTCACATGTCTTTATTTCAGCTCACAGGTAGAGAACAAAGATCTGTCACTGGAATACAACACCACACACATTAATAGTTCGGCTGTTACCTCATTTTCACTGTCCTGGAGGTGTGAAAAGAACGCAACATACTTTACTTTTCATTTAAAGGGCCACATGTCTTAAAGATTTACATCTTGCCAATCTCTTGTTCTGAAATTCAAAAGCTCATCGGCCAGGCGCAGTGGCTCACTCTTGTAATCCCAGCACTTTGGAAGGCTGAGGAGGGCAGATCACCTGAGATTGGGAGTTCAAGACCAGCCGGACCAACATGGAGAAACCACGTCTCTACTAAAAATTCAAAATTAGCCGGGCGTGGTGGCACATGCCTGTAATCCCAGCTACTCGGGAGGCTGAGGCAGGAGAACTGCTTGAACCCGGGAGGTGGAGGTTGCGGTGAGCTGAGATGGTGCCATTGCACTCCAGCCTGGGCAACAAGAGCAAAACTCCATCTCAAAAAAATGTTCATCTTCTTCCTCGACCCCACCCAGAATAAGAAAATGCGTATATGATAGAAATCTACTATGTGTTACATACTGTTCTCTGAGGTAAAATCACTCATGAGTAAAGTATTAGTATCACTCCCATTGAACAGATGGATCTAAGGCTCACAGAAATGAAGTATTTTCTGGAAGAGACAGAAACTAAAGAGCAGAATCAGGGTTGGAACCCACGCTATCAGACTCTAAGACCAGACTTCTTTCTACTACTACTGTGTATGCATCCTAGTGGAGAAACATAAGATACTTTTAAGTGGTGCATAAACTCTTAATTATACATTCTTATTAATTATTCTTAAATTATACATTTATTCTGATGTGCAACTCACATGGCAAAATGTTAACAATTGGTGAATTTGGGTAAAAGGCAGATGGGAATTCTTACTACTGTTGCAAATTTTCTGTAAGCTTGAAATTATTTCAAAATAAAACAGAACAAAATTTTAATGAGGTGGTAAAGAATTGCCTTTAAAAATTAACTTTGATTTTTAAAAGTTATTGAAAGACTAATATAAACAGCAGTACCCATTTAGAGATGATAAAATCGGTCAAGATGCAATGAAACCACCTGAAGTGTAGAAATCAATACAATGTGCCACAGTGCCTCTGTTAAAAACAAAAACTTGGACCATATTTTCAAACTTATAATGTTCTTGCACATATGTATGTTATCTCATGTGATCCTCACAACCACCTTGGAAGGTGTATTATTCTCCCACACATTTTTGAGATGAGGAAACAGAGCTCAGAGAGGTAAAGAGATTTGCTCAGGGAAGAACTGACAGAGCTGGAGTTTCCATTTAGATCTTCTGATTCTAAAGCTATGCTTGTTCCTTGATGCCACACTGAACTAACAAGTTTTTCAGCAGGGCTAAAATCTATCTGGCAGTGATTTGATTAAAAATAACAAATGGCTCCTGTGTGCAGTATTACAGGAATGGTTCTGCTATAACTCTTATCTAAGTCTAAGAAAGAGAATGGCCCTAGCCATGGCTCTTCTATCTTCTCAGAAGGCACCAAAAACACTTTTTCTGCTTTGGAACTCATATGCCTACCATTCTTCATTTGCTTGGGCTTAGGCAGTCAACAAAACCCAGAAAGCATAAATAACAAAGCTAACTACATCAAAGCTCCACTCAAAACCTGTTGGTGGCGCCTTTGGTCCATGGGCCAAATCTAAGCTCCTTAGCATGGCATTCAAGACCGTCTATCATCTGGTTCTGGTGGGACCCCTCATCCTCATCTCTTGCCATAAATGCTATACCCTACACATAGATAACTATTTGTTAGTCTTTAAACATGCTATTCTGTTTTACACAGTTCTGTCTCTGCATATGTTGCCTGTACTCAGAAAGAAACTTAAAGTGGAAAAATGTGAAGAAACTTAAAGTGGAAAAATGTGGCAACACCACCTTCTCTAAGTGACATCATCATAACCAAGTGATTCAAGTTAATATCACCAATAATGGGTATACACTTACATCATGTGCTCTTGGTATTATGGTCTAAGAAGGACACAACATCATTTCTATGGCATTCTTGTGAAAAATGCATAACCTGCATGTAATCGTGAGGAAACTGACAAGCCCAAATTAAGGGATATTCTACAAAATACATGACCTATTTGCTTCAAAATTGACAATGTAAATAAAGACAAAGAAAGACTGAGGAACTATTTCAGATTAAAAGAAACTGAAAAGACATAAAAACTAAATGTAATGTGATTTCCTGAAGTGGCTTCTGGATCAGAAAAAATAAAATTGCTATAAAGGACACTGGGATGACTGGCAAAAATTGAATAAGATCTGCTAATAAGATAGTATTGTGTCATGTTAAATTTCCTGATTTTGATAACAGTACTGTGATTGCTAGAAATAAGAGGAACATTGCCTATGCCTCACTCTCAAATGGCTAAGAAGGTGCGCACATGCAGGCGCACACACAGTTACTTACCTGTGGGAAGTGGGGAAGGTGGAAGAGAGAGACAGAAAGAAGAGCAGGGGGGAGGGAAAATAATAAAACAAATAGCATGATAAAGCAAATGTGGCCAAACGTTAACAATTGGTGAATTTGGGTAAAGGGCATATGGGGATTCTTACTACTGTTGCAACTTTTCTATAAGCTTGAAATTATTTCAAAATAAAACAGAACAAAATTTTAAAGTCTTAATTTAAAAACAAACAAACAACCTTTTGGCGGGCATATGCTCATGCCTATAATCCCAGCACTTTGGGAGACCGAGGTGGGAGGACTGCTTGAGCTCAGTTCAGCTCAGCTGAACTTGATCCTCAGTTCAAGAGCTGCCTGGGCAACATGCTGAAAACTTGTCTCTACAATTTTTTTTTGGTATAATAAAATGTAAAAAAAAGTTCGTAAGGAAAATGTAAGAAATGTAAAAAAAATGTTTGTAAGGAACACGAACTTTGATTTCTTTAAGATTCTGCTCAAATGTTATCCCTCCTTGAGATTTCTCAGTGCTTCATGCAGACCTCTGTGTTGTGTCCTGGGGCACTTTTTATCCTGGTAAAGTGATATGGCGATGCCATAGGATCACTGCCTCACAATGCCATTCTGCAAACATCACCTCCTCCAAGAAGCTTTCCTTGACGTTTATACTTTTGAACTAGTTAGCAAGTTATGAGACCACAGAGTTCAGGAAATTTTTTATTTTTTCACATAGTTACTTAACTAATATGAAACCCACCCCCATCACCCGCCACGAAGCTGACTGTATCCTCATTTCTCCTCTGACAATATTTTCCCCATCCCACTTCCTGCCATGGCCCTCCATCACAGTCAATCCATCTAACCAGGGAGCATCCTATCACTGCTGAGGGACCAACAGAAATGTAGGACTTGATCATGGCCCTTGAGGGGCTCATTGTCTAATAATGAGGGAAACAGATGAGTGAACAGAGAAAGATAACACCAGGTGACCAGGGTTATGGCAGAAGGCATGCAAAAAAGCTGTGGAAGCACAGGAGGGTTAGCTGGTGAGGGGTGGTGTCAGAGAAGGCTTCTTAGAGGATGTTACAAATAAACGCTGAACCTTGAAGTCAGGAGTAGAAGAAGGAGTGGATGAAACCCCCTCTTCTTTCAGGCAGATGAAACCACATGTGCAAAACAGGAAACATCATTGGGTTTTTGAAGAACTAGGATGGAATGCAGATTGTGAGTGGGGAACACCAAATGGAGAAGGAAAGGGGTGAGTGGGGAACACCAAATGGAGAAGGAAAGGGGTGAGTGGGGAACACCAAATGGAGAAGGAAAGGGATCAGGTGGCTGATGCCAGTGTCAGAGGGGCCTTGAAAATCACCTTAAGGAGCCTGACTTTATCCCGAAGACTGCAAGATGGGTAAGGAACACACATGGGGGATACTAGTGCAGTAGTGGGGATGGACAGACAGGGCCCAGTCTCCATTCACCACCCTTCTTTAGATCTTCCTCATTGCTTTGCTAATGAGTTTTCTGACCAGCCAACTTTCAGGTCTGAAAAGATACTCAGTTCCATATCCAAAGATAGAGGACAACAGAGAGCTGTCTTGCACATAGGTGAAAAAGCCCCAGCCACAAATGGCAGCTGCATTTTTTTAATAGTTAATTTTTTAAATTTTGAGGTTAAGTTTAGACTTTATACAAGAGTTGCAAAAATAGTATGGAGAGTTCCCATATACCCTCCCTCCTTTTAACATTGGACATAATCATGTCTAGTCATCAAAACTAGGAAATTAACTTTGGTACAATACTATTAACCAAAGTACATACTTTATTTTGATTTCTCCAGTTGTTTCACTGATATCTTTTGTTCCAGAACACAACCCAGGGGCCCACATTGCATTTAGCTGTCATGCCTTCATAGTCTTCTCCAATCTGTGACAGCTCAGTCTTTCCCTTGTTTTTTGTGACTTTGACACTTTTCAAATGGGTATTTTGTCAGATGTCAGTTATTCTGAAGAATGTCCCTCAATATGGGCTTGTCTGTTTTCTCAGGATTAGACTGAGTGAACTTACCTCTGTGTGTGTGTATATGTGTGACCTTCTCAGTGTTTCATATCAGTGGGTATATACAATGTTGGTGTTTTATTGGTACTGTTAATCTTGATCACTTGGCTAAAGTTATGTCTGTCAGAATTCTCTAAATAAACTTACTATTTTTCCCTTTGTAATTACTATGTATTTGCAGACTATGCAAATATTGTTTCTGTTGACACTGATGCCACTTATTTAGCATCCATTAGTAAGTTTTGCTTGTCGCAACTATTACTGTGGTGTTCTAATGGTGATTTTTTTTTTTTTTTTTTTTTTTGGTCTGTCGCCCAGGGTGGAGTACAATGGCGTGATCTTGGCTTACTGCAACATCCATCTCCCAGGTTTACCTTAGCCTCCAGAGTAGCCGGGACTACAGGCACACGCCACCGTGCCAGCTAATTTTTGTATTTTTTTTGTATAGACGGGGTTTCAGCATGATGCCAAGGCTGGTCTTGAACTCCTGAGCTTAAGCAATCCACCTGCTCCGGCCTCCCAGAGTATTGGGATTACAGGCATGAACCACTATGCCCAGCCCTAATGGTGATTTTTCTATTTCCCTCATTCCTTCTACATTTATATTTATATTTTTATTTTTAGAGATGGAGTCTCACTATGTTGCCCAGGCTGGTCTTGAACTCCAGGGCTCAAGTGATCCTCTTGCCTTGGCCTCCCAAAGTGCTGGGATTACAGGTGTGAGCCACTAAGCCTGGCTTCCTTCTACATTTGTTAATCAGAATTCACTAAAAGGAAGAATGATCACTTCTCTTTATTTATTCACCTATTTCTTTTGATATGAACTCATGGATATTTTTATCCTTTGGGTTATAAACTAATCCTACAGTTATTGTTCCTCAAGTTGTTCCAGCGTTGGCCATCAGAAGCTCTTTCAGGTTGGCTTCTGTGCCCTTTGATATGCTTCCTTTCTTTTTTTAGAAAGCACTTCCTAACTTGCTGGCCCCTTAAGATGCTCCAGGATCATTTTATATTTCCCCTATCCCAGCCTTGGAATCAACTAGTTCTCCAATGAGTCCTCATTCCTTTCATTGATATTTGGAAGCCAAGATCTGGGTGCTGGGTGTACTCATTGCTCCTGGGGTATCTGCTTCTAGCCCCTCTCAGTGGCTAGAGCTTGGAAATATACATATGCACACTAACTCACCTACCCACACAAGGTATCTATGTATTTTTAAATCTATCTGAAACACGAATACATACTGATACACTGATTCCAATCTAGCATGAGGGGACTCATTCTAGCCTTCTCCTTTGCTGATTTATAACTTCTTTCTTTCTCTGATGTGAGAAACCTGACTCTCATTGTCCACAATATATTTACTTGCTGATTCTACTCTATTATACAAATGAAGTAGCGACAACATTCCTAACACATAACCTTGAGAGAAACAAATTTTACAAACTAGAGTGCTTTGTTTGTATGTAATTCTTTTTGTTTTTAGCCTTACAGTATACAGTCAAAACACTTTTCAAAGGTTAGCTCCTTTTTTCTCCAACCCCTTAAGTGTGGTTATGTGACTCATTTGTAACACCGGTTAGATTCATTTGTTATAGTGTGCATTCTTTCTCTCTGCCCTGTAATCCCCAAAACATCCTAGCTGATTAAACAAATTTTCACATGTAGTAACATTTACTTTTTTGTGGTGTAAAGTTCTATGGGTTTTGACAAATGCACAGAATTATGTGTCAACCACCACAGGTCCATACAGAACATCCCTTACCCCCAAAATACTCCCATGGCAACTGCAATTTTAATCCTGCTTTCGCAGCACCAACCAGGAGGTGGCAGGGTTTCTCTCCCTGACGCAGACTTCACCAGGCAACCGGGTCTGCCTGCTCTGCGTGCAAATAGTCCTAAGGAGACAGCTAGCTCCCTGTCCCTCATACTCCGTGTGTCTTCTGACTATGGTCAGAGGGGTTATAAGGTTAAGTTTCTTCTTCCCTAAAACAGGTGAGTTTTGCTGGAAGCCTCAAAATCTCACACTCCAGATGAATAAGCAGGAGGATTCATCAGAGACAGTAGTCAAGAAGGCAACCCATAATAACTAAGCTTTCATAAGATACTCAAAGTGAGGGCAACAAAGGGAGATGAGAGAAGTGGAGGCCAAAACCAAAACAGGGTGAGGGCAGGAAGTTGACAGACTCTTCAAGACAGCACATGTTTGGTATTGGTGGCTGGAAAAGATTTCAGTAAGAGGAAACTGACAGTGGGGAAGGGAAAAGATCTCCAAGTAGAGGGAAAAACCTGAGTACAGGCACAGCAGTGTAAGGCATCCCTGAGGCACAGTGTTCAGAAATGAGTTAGAAAGACAGGCAGGGGACAAACTTGGTAACACTTCAAATGTCCTACTATGGCATTCATCATCAGTAAACACAGGGCATTCCAACATGTTAACAGCTATGTCACATGGTAGACACGTGAAGCAGTACATTGTCCGTGTGGTTAGGTACAAGCTCTGCTTAATAACAAATTATAATTTGGTAACTATTAACTGTCAACATAACCACCCCTAAACTAACTATTGCTAAGTCATTTTACCTCCCTAAGCTGTATCTGTAAACTGGGGATAACAGTTAATAACAGGATTGTTGTATGTATTCAGTGGTAGAATATACATATGGAGGGTACACAAATAAGTGCTCAATAAATATTAGTATTTATAATAAATTATAAACCACCTAAATTTATCTAAATGCCCTTCCACATCTCTCTTACCTTTCTTCATGATGGGCAAGTTTTTAAAAGGTCCTTCTTATCTCATACACAATAAAACCAGTCTGAGTATATCTGGATGTCTGCATTCATAAAGCTACAAAACCAGTTTGAATAGTTCACTATATCTGACTAACCCCCCGATCCCTGGACACTGCTGCTATGAACCCCTAATACCTTGCTGGGTATTTTATATGTTATCATACTTAATCCTGTAGAGAACTCTGAAGGGTAAGCAACATACCATCTTAAAGGTAAGATAATTGAATATTGGAGATATAAAGCAAACTTCCTAAGATCACAGAGCTAAGAGCTAGTCTGCTTGCCTCTAGAGCCTCTCTTCTTTCTGCTGAATGACACTGCTCTATTCTACTCTCCACTCTCCATGGGAATACCACTGTAGGCTTCCGACACCGGCCCTCCTCTCTTCTGTACCTAAGCTCTCTCTGTGGGTGATTTCACCTGTGGACTAGACTTTTACTGCCACCTCTGTGCCAGCAGCTCCGTGAAGCCTGTTTGCAGGCAGGACTTTCATCTCAGTTCCCATCCTACATAACCAACCTCCTTGGTGGACATCTTTACGCGTCCTTCTCAGGTATCTCAAACTCAGTATTGCCAAGGCCAACATTTTGCCCCACCCTTTTTCTTTTCTTTTCTTTTCAGAGGGTCCTATAGAGAAATCACCCTGCTTTTTAGCTTGACTTTTTTTTTTTTTTTCATTTTTTTCTCCCTGGTAAGATCATTACTCTCAATCCACATCCTCAATTTCAACTTCTGGTGCTGCTCAATATTCAGTATGTCACCAACTCCTATCAGATGAGTTTCTTCAACATCTCTCTGTGCCATTATTTCCCCTGTTCCTTCAGATCCTTCAGATTTCCTTCTAGACTCTACTAAAAACTTTCTAGGTGGCTTTTCTGTTTCCCCTGCCCCAATTCATCCTCCAAAACAACCCTTCATATTCATCCTACTAGAACGTCAGTTCTAGTTGTTCATATTATCTCAGGCTAATGGCTCTTGGAAAGCTTCCTAATAAATTTCAAACTCCTCACCAACCTAGACACAGACTTCTGAGCATGCCTAGCCTCTGAGTACACCATGGTTCTAAGCAAACAAAATGATACTGCATTCAGCAATCTCCTACCTCATGCCTTTTCATCCAAAAATTTCTACTTCTGTCATCATTCCTGAAATAACTAGTGAAGTATATTAATCCCAGTTAAGACCTGATTGTTAAGTGGGTTCTTGGTCACACAGGGCTTGTGCACTCATTCCCACCTTAACATCTCACTAGTTTTCTTCCCCCCACCTAGTTTAGGAAGGTCTTATAGGCAAGAATGGTTCATTTTTGGTTATGAGTACAAACTATAAGGCCGGATATGTAGTGCAAGCTTGAGGATTAAGTAACTAAACAGCTGACACTAAAGGTAAAGTTTTGAATGCAGGATGGGCCATCAGAGCCATGAGCACCACTCACCCTTCCGGTTCATTCCCATCTGGAGGCATTTGAGCAGGCGGCAGTATTGGCACCTGTTCCTCTGCTTCCGAGACATGACACAGTTCTTGTCACGACTGCATCGATATACCCGTTTGTTGCAAATGCTCCGCTTGAAAAACCCTTTGCAGCCCTCACAGGAGATGATCCCATAGTGCAAGCCTGTAGCGCGGTCCCCACAAATGAGACAGGTTCGTTGTTCAGCCCGATCATCTGAAACAGAAACTGATCATATTCAAGTTAGAACACAGTGGAAATAATGGCTTTAAGCCTACAGTTCTTAAAGTGAGCAACTCTGCTCTGGATAGATTAAGACCACCACTATCTCCAGGCTAAAGGGCAAATAGGGGGCCCATCTTCGGATCCTTGTCCCAAGAGTAGTCCCTGTATCTATGGTTGCAGATACCACAACACAGTCTACCTAAACTCTTCCTCCTGGGTTTCATCAACACTTGGATCAGTATCTAAGACTGAAACCTAGAAAATATCTTTGACTCCTCTATCACCCTTACCCTGCTCATCTGTAACCCATCAATTCTACCCTGTAGGAGCATGGTAAGGATTACTTACCATATATATAAGGCCTAACACATGATATACAGCCAATAAATGACAGCTGTAATTGAGTTCTAACCACGCCGAGCTAAGCCGGTCAGCCAGACATCCAGCCAATAAATATTTACTGTGCAACTCTTCTATCCTGGGAACTGCTGTAAGGCACGAATACAGCAGTGAACAGAAGTCCCCGGTGAAGCTTACACTCTAGCAGAGTATCTATTCTGTGTCCAGGCCCTGTGCTAGGACATAAATAAATCATCATGATCCCCAGAGTCATGGAACTCACTGACTAGCAACGAACAAGTTACTCGAGGAGGAAATTCAGGATAGAATATAGCTCTTCACTTCCTCTTCCTTTAAACTGCATTTACTCGGGACCAAGCAACTGCTAAAGAGCAGGCACATGACAAAAAAGCACCCTGTGAACTGTGATGTGAAGCTATGCCAGCAGGTACAAGAAATCACCGGGGAAGGTTCCCATCAGAGGCCAAGACAAGAAATCAGATATTTCAACCTCACTCCTGAGTAAGAGGCAAGGTATAATAATCAAGAACATCATTATAGAGCCAGGTGTGATGGCACACACCTGTAGTCTCAGCTACTGAGGAGGCTGAAGCAGGAGGACTGCTTGAGCCTAGGAGTTTGAGGCTGCAGTGAGCTATGATTGCACCACTGCATTCCAGCCTGAGCAACGGCAAGACCATATCTCTTAAAAAACAAATAAACAAAAACAAAGGCACATCATTATACCATGAATTAGAGACCACTTATAATTAGAGAGATTCTAATTTGAACCCTAGCTCTGAAACTAGCTGGGTGAACTAGGGAAAAATTGACCTTCTTTACTTTTCTAATTCCTCTCATCTGTTAAACGGTGATGATAATAATACCTATATCCCATGGATAAAGTTCTCATTGCAGTGTGTGGGCTATAACAGACATTTGATAACTGTTAGCTATTATTTTCATTATTATTACCCCAGCAGGTACACATTTAATGTGCTAATGGCATTCCTGAAAGGAAAAGCTTTCGAAGGCAATGTTAACGGAGGGTCATGGTAGTATATATAGGAGGGATGCAGAGAAAGGAGGTGGCTTGCATTTCTGGAGCCCTTAATATATGCCAACTTCAAGATGAGTCTTTATGATTGCCATCTATAGTAAGCAGAATAACTGCGACCCATAGATATCAGGTCCTAATCCTTGGAACCTGTAAAACGCTACCTTATAAAGGAAAAAGGGTATTTGTAGATGTGATTAAATTAAGAATCTTGCGTTAGGGCGTTATTCTGAATTATATGGGTGGGCCCGAAATACAATCACAAGTGGGCCCGAAATACAATCACAAGTGTCTTCGTAAGACAGAGGCAGAGGGAGATCTGATAAAGATAGCAGAGAAGAAGAAACACATAACATGCAAAAGGGAAGATGATACGAAGACAGAGGCAGAAACTGTCCACCAACCAAGGAATGACGGCAGTCACCAGAAGTTGGAAAAGGCAAGGAACCGATTCTCCCCTAGAGCTTCTGAAAGGAGTGTGGCTCTGCAAACACCTTCATTTCAGCCCAGGGATACTGAATTTTTTTTTTTTTTTTTTTTTGAGAGGGAGTCTTGCTCTGTCGCCCAGGCTGGAGTGCAGTGGCTCAATCTCGGTTCACTGCAACCTCCGCCTCCTAGGTTCAAGCAATTCTCCTGCCTCAGCCTCCCAAGTAGCTGGGATTACAGGTGCCTGCCACCATGCCCTGCTAATTTTTGTATTTTTAGTAGAGATGGGGTTTTACCATCTTGGCCAGGCTGGACTTGAATTCCTGACCTCAAGTGATCTGCACACCTTGGCCTCCTGAAGTGCTGGGATTAGAGGTGTGAGCCACCACGCCCGGCCTGATTTTGGATTTATGGCTTCTCTTCCAGTAAGAGAGTAAATTTTTGTTGTTTTAAGGCACTGAGTTTGTGGTAATTTGTTATAGCAGCACAGGAAACTAATATACCTTTTTTTTTTTTCGCAAACAGGGAAACAGGCAATATTAAGACTTGTCCCAAGTCAGCTGGCAAACAGCAGGTACTCAGAGACAAGTACATATATGAGATTATACAACCAGGGAAATGGAGAACGACAGATATGGAAAGACTGCCTAGGTTCTTGAGGACTCTACAGTTCTTGGTTACAGACTTTTCTAAGGCTTGGATACACTTCCTTTGAGAAAACAGCACAGTGACAAATTGACATAACCATGTTATTGTAATACAATCCTCCTTTTTTCTTTTTTTGAGACGGAGTCTCACTCTGTAGCCCAGGCTGGAGTGCAGTAGCGCAATCTTGGCTCACTGTAACCTCTGCCTCCCAGGTCCCGGTTCAAGTAATGCTCCTGCCTCAGCCTCCTGAGTAGCTGGGATTACAGGAATGCGCCACCATGCCTGGCTAATTTTTGTATTTTCAGTAGAGATGCGGTTTCACTATGTTGGCCAGGCTGGTCTTGAACTCCTGACCTCGTGATCCACCCACCTCAGCCTCCCAAAATTCTGGGATTACAGGAGTGGGCCACCGCGCCCGGCCAATCCTCCTTCTTTTCTTTCTTAAGCTAACTTAAGTGAGTTTCTGTTGTTTGCAAAACAAACAAAATACAAAAAGCCCTATTAAGAAAAAAAAAGATACCCTATAAAAATGGCCCTGGTGTAATCAGTATTCCTTTTATTTTCCTTTTGAAAACATAAAGAAAGCTCAAGGTAAACACTACAGAAAAGTTACAATAGCAAATTTTAAAAATTAAAACAGGTAAGGCCAAACAGGCAAAATGAATAGCATAAAAATAGCACCTACTATGTTTGAGATGGGATTTCCTAGAGCGCTGAAAAGGCCTGGAAATGGAACATGGAACACTGTTGGGAAACCATGACTGGCCATGGAAGAATCTAAATTTTCTAATTTTAAAAACTTCAGTGTTCTTTTAGATATGACTATAATGTAAACCAGAGCCTTATTAGAATAGACTTAAAAATAGTTATAATGAGTATATCCACAAGGACACACCTTCCTTTCTTCACTGCTATGATTTCACTGAACACCCACCCCAACTAGGTAGGCTTTACTTCACTGACTCATGTAATCCTCAAAACCCCATAAATAGGTGAGTACAATTGTTATCACCCTTTTGTAAATGATTAAGTGGAAGCTCCAAAATGGTTAAACAATTTGTCCACCTAGAAAGTGGCTGACCCTGAACCACCAATATCAGAACTGGAGTTCAATAACCTCTTCATAAAGCATTCCTATGGCATTCTGTGCAGCATCTGGAGCCACAGCAAAGAACCCACAGAATGACAATCAAATATAGACCTGTTAAGAACCTGCTCATGTCTTGTAACACTGCTTGCTTTTCTCATGATAGTTTTTAAAGGCCACACTGAGATCAAAGACTAAAGGGCCATATTTCTTTAAGGAGCCTGGAGTCCTAGGACTGCTTCTCTGTCTGGCTACAGCTATTCTTACTGCCTGCCATGTTCTGTTTCTTCAAAAAATGGTCTACGCCATGGATGAAGAACTAATTCAAATGGGAGTTTCTCAATGGTACAAAAGAAAGGCTCACTCCAGATCAATCTAGTAGCCCTTCAAAGCAGCATTTGGAAAACTTCTCTCCCAGTATGTGAAAAATAACAACAGAATCAGCTATTGTTAACTGACCACTTAGGTGCTATGCTCTGGCCAAGCACTTAACATACACTGCTGTGCTGAATAATCACAATTATTCCTAAACGAGGTGCCCTCAACATTTTGCAGAGAGGAAATGGAGGCCCATGAGGTGCTATCACTCCCTAATAGTCATCCAGCTAGTAAGGGAAGGCTGGAAGGCTCGAAAGTCTATGTTCCTAACCATTACATTCTTTGGCCACAGCAAGGCAAATCTATACATTCTACATGCACGTAAGTCAGTCCCTTCCCCACTGAAAACCAATCAACAAACCACCCAACCAACCAAACAACCAAAAAAGCCAGGGTCCCCCTTTGTAAATGAACAAACTGAAGCAAATGCCCCTAATTGTGCCTGGCCAGATGTCAGATAAAGATTTCTGCACCTCCTATTGCAAAGGATTTGAAGTGTATTTATAGCATGTTTACATTCATTATCTTGCTGGTACCAGGCCAAAGCAAGGGTTATTCTTATCTTATAGATAAGGCAAAAAACATTCAATGAGCACCAACTGTGTACCATGCAATGTGCAAGAAGTTTTTACATACACTATTCACCACAGTAACTTCGAGACATATTATTTCTATATTACTGAATCTGGAATCTTAAGAGTTAGAAAAGGCCTTAGAAATTGCCCTGAACAGATCTTTACCTGAGGCATGAATTCCCTCCACAATGTTCCAAGACAAAGAGTTGCCCCATACTCTTACTTGCACATCTCTAGTGACTCAATAAGGCACTTCATTCCATTCATTCTACTTTTAGACAGTTATAATGGGTTCAAAGGCTTTTCTTTACATGGAGCCAAATCTGAAGCTTCCCCCACTGCCCTGAATAATGTGTTCATGGGTAAAAAATTAATGTACAATCTAACCTAGCTCATATATAAACCATTTAGAGATTTAAAGATAATAACGGAGTTTTCAGGCTGGGTGTAGTGGCTCACGCCTGTAATCCCAGCACTTTGGGAGGCCAAGGAGGGTAGATCACCTGAGGTCAGGAGTTTGAGACCCGCCTGGCCAACATGGCAAAACCCCATCTCTACTAAAAATACAAAAAATTAGCCGGGCATGGTGGCACATGCCTGTAATCCCATCTACTGGGGAGGCTGAGGCAGGAGAATCACTTAAACCCGGAACACAGAGGTTGCAGTGAGCCAAGATCATGCCACTGAACTCCAGCCTGGGCGACAGAACGAGACTCCGTCAAAAAAGAAAATAATAATAATAATAATGGAGTGTCCAACTGTGATTTTTTTCCTTCTCATTTCTTAGTCTTAATGAATTATATAGTATCAAAATCCCTCTTAAAACAAAGTATCCAGAACTGAATGATTTTTCTTAATATCATTTAAGATTGAATTAATTTTGCTTCTATGTTTCTGCAGCTAGCAACACCAGTAAGTACATACATTTTACCATGACTGAATCTCTGTGGCATGCCACACATTTTATAATGGGAAAAACTGGTGCTGAAAGAGTAAGTAATCTTGGTTACACAACCAATCAGGAGTGGAGCTGGAATTGCAATTCAAGATCTTCCAATTCCAAGACTGCTGTATTTTCAATCCTCCCTGCCACCTCCTACTCAACCACACACATATTTAATTCACATCTGTTTCACAGGCACCTAAAATCTGAAGTATTTGACACACATACCATTAACCAGTATCTTTCTTATTCCATTCTTGGGAAGTAGAATGTTGAACCCAAGGGTAGGACTTTACATTTGCCCTTGATTCATTTTATCTTTATATAATAAATTCTGCCTGTCATTCTGGTCTATTGAAATCTTTGGGGATCTGGGTCCTGCCACCTAGTATATTATTTCTTCCATCTCCTTCTTGTCTACATGTGTGGTCGGTGTTACATTATTTTCATTTCTATCCTTAAAACAGTATTAAACAGAATGTGGCCTTCTGGCAAAACACTGAAGTCCTTTCTCTAATCTGACTTAACCATTAGCATCCTGGAAATAGTTATTCAATTGGTTTTGTCTTTTATTTTTTCTTTTTTGAGATGGAGTTTCGCTCTTGTCGCCCAGGCTGGAGTGCAATGGCCCAATCTTGGCTCACTGCAACCTTCGCCTCCCAGGTTCAAGTGATTCTCCTGCCTCAGCCTCCCAAGTAGCTGGGATTACAGGTGTGTGCCACCATGCCCGGCTAATTTTTGTATTTTTAGTAGAGACAGGGTTTCACCATGTTGGCCAGGCTGGTCTCAAACTCCTGACCTCAGGTGATCCACCCGCCTCAGCCTCTCAGAGTGCTGGGATTACAGGCAGGAGTCACTGTGCTTGCCCCCAAGACAATTTTTAACAAACTTTAAACTTTAATTGATGAGACTGGGATTAGGTGAACACACATACATTGCAATCAAGGGGACAGGCTTGGGTGGCAATGTAGAGTTGATCTCAGGGCCCATGGCAAGGTAAGCCTCAACTTGTGGATAGAAAAGAAAATGACAGGCTGAGCACCGTAGTCCCAGCACTTTGGGAGACTGAGCACTTAGATGTACCTCAGTTTCTCTTCTATAGAATGTGGATAATATTATATTATATTAAATTATATTAATAATTTTTTAAAAGAACTGCTGTGAGACCGGGCACAGTGGCTCATGCCTGTGATCCCAGCACTTTGGGAGGCCAAAGTGGGTGGATCACTCAAGTGCCCAGGAGTTCAAGACCAGCCTGGGCAACATGGCAAAACCCTGTCTCTACAAAACATACAAAAAATTAGCCAGGCGTGGTGGTGCGCCTATAGTCCCAGCTACCCAGGAGGAGGCTGAGGTAGGAGTATCACCTGAGCCCAGGTGGTCAAAGATGCAGTGAGCTGTGATCATGCCACTGCACTCCAGCCTAGGGGGCGGCGGAATGAGATCCCATTTCTAAAAACAAAACAAAAAAAAACAACTATTTGAGAATCAATAAGGCAATAGATTACCCATAAATGACACAGAGCTCTAGCTTCCTCATAGTCTGTAATAGAATAAAGTAGCTTTGCAAAGTGTAAGTGTTAGACAAAATTGTTGCTTAATAATAAGTTTTTCTTTTTTTAATCTAAAAGACAAAAAAATTGGTGGGACACGGTGGCTCACATCTGTAATCCCAACACTTTGGGAGGCCGAGGTGGGCAGACTACTTGAGGTCAAGATTTCCAGACCAGCTTGGCCATTATGGTGAAACCCTGTCTCTACTAAAAATACAAAAATCAGCCAGGCATGGTGGTATGCGCCTGTAATCCCAGCTACTCAGGAGGCTGAGGCAGAAAAATTGCTTGAACCCAGGAGGTGGAGGTTGCAGTGAGCCAAGATTGCACCACTGCACTCCAGCCTGGGTGACAGAGTGAGACTCCGTCTCAAAAAAAAAGTAAATAAATAAAAACAAAAAACTTAAAAAAATGTTATTAGCCCCAGTCAGCCTGGTGGCAGGGGAAATTAATGACAGATTTTCTAGAGGAAGTGAATTCTGAAGTACAACTACCAGTTAGACAACTGAAGGTGGAAGAGTGGGTATAGACAAAGAAACAATTGGCATATAAAGTCATGTCTTAAATTTGGTGCTGGAAAACTCCTCTCTAACTTGGGTTTCCTCTGAGAAGAATCTCATTCCTCTCTAAAAGAGCTGATATAGTTCACTAAGTTTCAGCAAGACTATCAAGAAAGCTGCACAGAAGTAGCCACAAATATAATATCAGGCTATGTTTTACCCCTTTGTATGTAAAAGTCATGATCTGCCCACAATTTTATTCCTGCAAAATATTCTATATATTGCTGGTTACCATAACTAAACACAAGCATTATTAGAAAAAAGGTAACATGCTTGGTCTTTGCTATAGACTTTCAAACCTTAGGTTCAATGTAAAGTGTGTTTTTTTTTTTTTTTTTGATACAGGGTTCATTATGTCACCCAGGCTGGAGTGCAGTGGCTATTCACAGTTGCAATCATAGCACTCTGCAGCCTTGAACGCCTGACCTCAAATGACCCTCACGCCTCGCCTCCCGAGTAGCTGGGACTACAGGCATGCACAACTGCACCTGGCAAGAGTTTTTTGTTTTTAAGTCAGAGATTATTCTAGCATAGGTAAAAGAACTGTCATATTAAATTGCATTTCTTAAACTCCTGCTGATAAATAAGAGCAGATTCAGAGCTCAGTTAGGGTCTCTGTGGACACATATTTTCAGAGGCAAAAATGTCAAATTCAAAGGAAATAAAATGATAAATAAAGCTGCTGATATGGTTGGCCTGGAAGATTAGTAACAATCTGAACCAGCTACAGAGCTCTAGCAACATCTCTTCAGAGCACCATTGACACGTGTCTGCTGAAATAAATGGATATGCCCATCTCCACATCATTTAGCAAGAACAAAAAATAAATGAGGATAAAGAGATTTATAAAGGAATCTAGTCATCGATCTGACCAGAGTTGTACAATTTGGGGTCTTGTTTTACAAACCTGCAGGACTTCTCAGTTACACCTAACCAAGGTTCCGCTGCAGGTAGGTTTTGATTAAAGATGTTAACAGTAAAATCTGGCACAATAAATGCTATAGAGAAGATACACAATTTGTTGAATGAATGAATGAGCAATAAATGAACAAATGGTATGGCTGGTGCAATGTTTCCCAAATTACAAGTCATAACCCACAGTATCATGTTTGGAAAAAAATGAAATGAAAAATATCAAAGTGCATCATATGTAGCAAGAAAGGGTAAAATTCCGTGAAACTTGAGTTTCAATTAAAGTGTGTGCATTTGTGTGTCTGTGATATGCAAGTGTGCTGTGGAGTACTGGATCACTACGTACGTAGAACTGTAAAAAGTTTTAAACACACTGGCCTAGCATTTCAGACACACTAATATAAACTCCAGCTCTGCCGCTTGCTAGTTTTATAATTGTGGGTAAATAATTCAGTTCTCTTAGTCTAACTATTAACTGTAAAATAGAAATAATATTAGTACTTACCTCATACAGATTTGCTAGGGATGAAATGATACAGTACAAAATGGTAAGAACATGTACATGGTGCTTTACTATGTACCAAGTTCTGTCCTAAATTTGTTACACTGAATCACTCACTCATTCCTTACAACTCTAAACAGACAGTCCCCTGCTCATAGAAAGTTCAACTTAAGGACTTTTCTACTTTATGATGGTATGAAAGTGGTATGTATTCAGTAGAAACAGTACTTCCAATTTTGAATTTTCATCTTTTACCCAAGCTAGCGATATACGATATGATACTCTCTTGCAATGCTGGGCAGCAGCAAGCCCTAGCTCCCAGTCAGGCTGAGGTGGGAGAATCATTTGAGGCCAGGAGTTCTAGACCAGCCTGGGTAACATAGCAAGACCCCCTCCCTACAAAAAATAAACAAATTAGCCAGGCATGGTGGCACACACCTATATGGTCCTAACTACCTGGGATACTGAGGTGGGAGGATCTCTTGAGCCCAGGAGTTTGAAGCTGCAATGAGCTCTGACTGTGGCACTGTACTCCAGCCTGGATGACAAAGCAAGACGCTGTCTCTAAAAAACCAACAACAACAAAAAGAAAAATTCATCTTAAATAAAGCTATAAATAGTGCTTTAATTAAAAAGTCTTTGATATAATTCAACATTATAAAACTTTTAGCAAACTAGAAACAGAAAAAAATTTAATATGATAAACGCTATCTGAAGAAACCTATACCAACAATCACACTGAATCATAAAATGTTTAAACAAAAAAGTGCTTTTCTTTTGAGACTGGATATAAGACAAGGATGGCCTATGATCAGTACTCTACCTTTATTCAACACTGTAGGGAAGGTCCCAGCCAGTGCAGACAAAATAAGAAATATATAAAAATTAACCATATTTCTATACCATGCACAGAAATGAAAAATTTTAAAAGATGCCATTTACAATAGCATCAAGAAATATGAAATACCCAAGGGGTAATCTAATAAAGAGATACAAGATCTCTATGGAGAAACTGTAATATACTTATTTAATATAAAGTACGTCTAAGATAAGCTGAAGAAGGTTTTTAAGTAAATGGAGGGATACATGACGCTCATGGATTGGAAGAGTCATTACAGTAAAGGTCTATAGATTCAGTAAGGTCCCATTCAAAATCCACACTCTGTGTGTGTGTGTGTGTGTGTGTGTGTGTGTGTGTGTGTGTATAACTTGACAAGCTAATTCTGAAATGTATACGGAAATGCAAAAGAACAAAATTAGTACAGACACTTGAGAAAAGACAAGACAATCTACCATATATCAACATTTATTTTAAAGCTATAGTAATTAAAATGTTTTACTGGCTCAAAGATAGATAAATAGACCAAAGGCATGGAATGGAGAACCCTACAACATAGCCACGCATATATGAATATTTAATTTATAATGGCATTGCAGAGCACTGAGAAAAAGACAAGGCTTTTCAATGAATTGTGATGGGGCAATTTGATATCTATATGGGAAAAAATGAAACCCAATTCTACTGTACTCTAATTTAAGACCCAAATATCAAAGGCAAAATAATATATCTCTCAGAAGATAATAAAGGAGAATATCTTCATGACCTTGAGTTATAAAGAGATTTTAAAAAAGAAGTCAGAAGTCCAGGTGTGTAGGCTCACGCCTGTAATCCCAGCACTTTGGGAGGCTCTGGTGGGCGGATCATGAGGTCAGGAGATCGAGACCATCCTGGCTAACATGGTGAAACCCCATCTCTACTAACAATACAAAAATTAGCTGGGCATGGTGGCACGCGCTTGTAGTCCCAGATACCCAGGAGGCTGAGGCATGAGAATCGCTTGAACCCAGGAGGCAGGGGTTACAGTGAGCCGAGATCATTCCATTGCACTCCAGCCTGGGCGATAGAACGAGACTCCGTCTCAAAAACAAACAAACAAACAAACAAACAAAAACAATAAAAAAGAAGTCAGAAGAAGCACTAACCATAGAAGAAAACATTGATAAAATGGCATTAAAGTAACAAAATTTAATAGAGTGAAAAGGCAAGCCACAGCATGGGAGAAGATACATGCAATACACTACCTACAAAGAGCTCATATTCCAAAATACATAAAACTCCTATATAAGAATAAGAAAAAGGCAACCCAGTAGAAAAATGTGTGAGACTTGAATAGGCGTACCACAAAGGAGGTTAAGCCAAATAATCAATAAACTTATGAAAAGATGTTCAAACTTACTAGTGATCAAGGACATGCAAATTAAAACCACAATGAGATATTACATAGCCATCAAAATGGCTGAAATTTAAAAAGACTTCAAGTTATGATGGCAATATAGAAAAACTAAATTTCATATATTGTTGGTAGGACTGTTTGTTTATACAATCACTATGGAAAACGGCATGTCATTATTAAAGCGGAAGAGACATCTGTGATTCATTCCCAGGTATATACCCAGTAAAAATGCATATACATGCCTGTCAGGACGCAAGTTCAAGGATGTTCACATCGGCATGCTTTATAAAAGCCCTGAATTTAAAATAACCCAAATGTTCATCGACATTACTACAGATGGTATGCGTTCAACAATGAAATACTATACAGCAGTAAACATATCTGAACTACTGCAACAACACAGATGACTTGTACAAACAATGGGCGAAAGAAGTGTGAAAGCAAAGAATAAATACTGTAGGATTCCATTTGTATTAAGCTTAAAATAAAACAGGCAAAGAAGGGAAAAAGACATACAGTGTTAAGAGTACGGTGGTGGGGAGAAGCTTCTGGATCCTGGCAGTGTTCTGTATCTTGACGTGGGCGGTTGCTTTACAGTAAGTCATTAAGCTGTACATTTGTATTTTATCCATTTATCTTTAAGTATTAATATTTCATAATAAAAAAGCTGAAAACAAAACACAGCAGAGCACTCCAAGAAAGGGAAATGATATCAGCAACTGCAAAAGGAAGGAAAACAAACGCAAGGTGTGTTTGAGAGAATTGCATAGGATATTGATGTTGCACAGAGGGATCTTAGGGAGGAATGGTGGGAGATAAACACCTTGAAAACTGGTTTGGAATAGACTGCAATCGATATTATCCTGCTGAGAGAAGGCTACTGAAATGTTTGAACAGGAGCCTAGAAAGGGCTTGTTGACCGACTGGACCACAGAGGAGAGATGAAGAGAGGAGGGGATAGGAAAGTGGCAGAGAGGAACTCAAGGTTCTAAATCAGGTGGCTGTGAGAAATGCGGCATCACTAACAGAAAATTGGAAAACAAAAGCTGAGTGCGGGGCGAAATTAATGGCTTTAGTTTAAAGAGAGGACAATGGGCGAGTCAAGTGGGAATATTCTAAAGGCAACTACTTAGGGGACAATGGTCAGGGCTAAAATGAAGAATCTAGGAGTCCTCAACACACAGAAGAGTTGAAGCTATGGCAATAGATCAGAACTCCAAGGGGTGGGGGTTGGGGGTCAGAGAATGTGGAGAAGCAGCAGCAGGATAAAACAGAGAGGGGAAGCTGAGACCTTAGGGAAGTAAAGTGAGATGACATGGTCAAAGAAGAAAAGGGTAGAATATAAACCCACGATTATCAGAAAGATAAGGGACAAAAGGATTCCACAAGGAAGACTGCGTTGTCAAATGCAACATCAAAACATATGAGGGCCAGGTGCGGTAGCTCACATCTGTAATCCCAGTACTTAGGGGAGGCAGGAGCAGGAGGATAGCTTGAGCCCGGGAGTTGGAGACCAGCCTGGGCAAGACAATGAGATCCTGTTCTCCACAAAAAGGAAAAACAAACAAACAAAAAAGTGTGCAGAATAAAAAAGGCTCAAAAGTCACTATTGAGAACCACTTTGGTGAACTAGTTAGGACAAAAATCATACTGAGTTAAAAGTGAGTGGTAAAGAAATAAAATAATTAGCTATACATCACGATCCATTGGGAGTGATAGAGAAATACATTTTGTAGGAGGCAGCAAAGATTCAAGCAAATGCTTTTTAAAAATCTGCTGTCTTTTTAAAAAAAACAAACTAGTACAGAGTCATACGCATTTAAAAAAGAGAAACAGGCTCATGCCTGTAATCCCAGAACTTTGGGAGGCCAGGGCAGGTGGATCACGCGGTCAAGAGATTGAGACCATCCTGGCTAACACAGTGAAACCCCATCTCTACTAAAAATACAAAAATTAGCCAGGCGTGGTGGCATGTGCCTGTAATCCCAGCTACTCTGGTGGCTGAGGCAGGAGAATCCCTTGAACCCGGGAGGCGGAGGTTGCAGTGAGCCAAGATGGCACCACTGCACTCTAGCCTGGCAGAGCAAGACTCCATCTCAAAAAAAAAAAAAGAAACATAGAGGCTGGGCGTGGTGGCTCATGCCTGTAATCCCAGCACTTTGGGAGGCTGAGGCGGGCAGATCACCTGAGGTCAGGAGTTCGAGACCAGCCTGGCCAATATGGTGAAACCCCGTCTCTACTAAAAATACAAAAAATGAGCCAGGTGTGTGACAGGCACCTGTAATCCCAGGTAGTTGGGAGGCTGAGGCAGGAAAATTGCTTGAACCCAGGAGGCGGAGGTTGTAGTGAACCAAGATTGTGCCACTGCACTCCAGCCTGGGTGACACAGCAAGACTTTGTCTCAAAAAAAAAAAAAAAAAAAAAGAACCATAGAGTCTTTTAAGAGGAGAATGAAATGTAATCATGTAATCAACCCATGCTTTCCAAATAAAAACTTGCATGAAAAGTAAGACAAGTTAAACATTTGTATATCTTTTTCTGTATTTTATTTTTATTAAGAAAAAAATTAAGTGACTTGCCCAGGGTTACAAAAGCAAAGTGATTCACCCAAGGACACAGCAAATCAGTGATGGAACTGAGTTTTAACCTTATTACTCTTCCAAAGGTAGACTTCCCATTACATAAACTACCTCCTATGAAGGTGGGGGAAGAGAAGGATGGTTGGTATGGCAGGTATCAAGACTGAGCCTCAGGCCAGGCACAGTGGCTCACGCCTGTAATCCCAGCACTTTGGGAGGCCGCGGTAGGTGGATCACGAGGTCAGGAGATCAAGACCATCCTGGCTAACACGGTGAAACACCGTCTCTACTAAAAATACAAAAAATTAGCCAGACATGGTGGCGGGCGCCTGTAGTCCCAGCTACTCAGGAGGCTGAGGCAGGAGAATGGCGTGAACCCGGAAGGCAGAGCTTGCAGTGAGCTGAGATCGCGCTACCGCACTCCAGCCTGGGTGACAGAGCAAGACTCCATCTCAAAAAAGAAATGAGCCTCAGTGCTGATACTGCGTCACCCATCCCCCCCTTTAAGGAAACAAAGAAACGACAGGAGTCATAACAAAATCTGTGAAACAGAGAACTACGTGCAATATATCTTGTAAGCGAACACAACATACCCTCCCCTTCTAGCAATCAGTTCTACCTTAATTTGGTTAAACACAGGACAAAACCTGTTACAAAAAGGCTTCATACTCTCATACCTTCACTCAGCTTTGCTGTTACAAAAATACCTCCTCCACCCCAAGAAGGGCATTTTACCCATTCCAAGGGCTCAGGTTACGCAAATTACATTTGGAAACTGATTTTTATCAAAACCTGCTTTTCAGACTGTGATGAAGGCCAGATTTAGGAAATGGAGAATACAGCTGCTTGCTTACCAAAATTATACTGACAACTAAGGCAATCTGGAACTTGCCTGGCTAAAGGGTATTTAAAACAAAAGGGATCTGTTTCAACTGGATTGCTAGTTCCAACTCTCTGATCAGTTGTACATTCTAAGGACTGACTCCAATAAGTTTCATGAGGTTGCCACTATCTGAAATGAAGGCCTCAGGCTGTACAGCAGAATTGAAATTGGGAACAGGTACCCTCAAAATTTCATTTGCAAACACAGAATTTAAACACAAATAATAAAAAAACCACACTGTTTCTCTATTTACATACCATGTCCATTCCACCGCACATACTACTATAAAATTCCATTTCCAAAGGTCACACATGGAGTTCCTCAGAGGACATTTCTAAAAATTGACATCAGCTGAATGAAAACAAGTGAGCAATTTAAAAGACTGACGGACTATTTGGGAGTTATTCTTACTGATCACTAGTGTGAAAGGAAAATAAAAGTCTGGGAGCCCAATTTATTATGCCAAAGGAAAAAAAATTAAGCTGAAAGCTGAGTCATGCAAGAAGCTGCCTTTCCTTTTGTTCCTAAGCAGATAGCTACAGATAAAATGTTACCTATCTCCATGGGCAGCAACTCTATGTTCACCTTATCTTAAGTAAAGTGCTGATTTACTGAGATGAATACGTAATTGACTATTCCCCTAGCTGCTCCTTTTCTCTTGCAACATGTGGATTCAGTAATGTGACCATATCTTTCCTCTTTCCCCTACAGCCTGCTTTTCCCGTTTCAATTCTAAAACCCTCTTTGGAGAAAGGCACAGACCTGTCTCCTAGGCGTGTCCTTAAACCTTGGCAAAATAAACTTCTAACTTGATTGAGACCTGTCTTTGATACTTTTTGGTTTACACTAGAAGAAAAAATGGGAAAAAGACAAAAGAAAATGTTACTGATGCCATTAACTGTGTAGGCCTAGAAACAAACTACAATTAACTGAAATGAATCCAGGAAAAAGGCTACTCCATCACCTGACTTCTCAACTGTAGGTGAGGGCAAGAAAACAAAAATTCAGAAGACAGTCCTTAATTCCTTCCTATCTCCTCTATGTGGGGATCTCTGAATTAGAAACTAAGCTGCTATTTGTAATACAAGGTTTTCATCTTCATAGCAAACTTCTCCAAACTTCTAGTTGGAGAAATCTATTATTTGTCTTATGTCACTGGAAACTTTCAAGGATTCCTTGTTTACCTGGCGGGGGGGGGGGGGAGGGGGGGAGCAGGGAAACAGTTGCTTGAATCTAAGGCAAAAATATAAATTGTTCTCAGTGGAAAAAATATAAAGGCATTTCATGCATACATAGCTTGGATCCATGTACTGTATCTAAACAAATAAGTATTTTTGAAGTTGGAAGTATAAAGCAGACATTGATTATTTAAAATTCTTACTTCTTGTCTCAAATCACTGCAACATTTACTCACTGAATAAATATTTGAGAGCCCCTCTCTGCCCTTTATGTATCTCATGGCAGTGGAGGAGATGGACATCAATCCCATAATTTAAATACAGAGCAGTCAATACTAAACCAGCAAGAGACGATGTAGTGGACACTGAAGAGTGAGTGAGTCATTCTGGAGATAGATGGGGAGGCAGAAGGAAAGATTATCTAGAAGAGGTATCACCTGAACTGAGCCTTGGAGTAGAAGTATGTCAAAAAGAATTTCAGCCAGAGGGAAGAGTACAGACAAAAGGGCTTGCTGGCTGTGGGTATTTAACTGTGTCTTAGGAGTGGGTTAGTTGAGGTAGTGGGAGATGAGGAGAGCCACAAGGAACACAAACATGCAATTCTGGAGTTAGATTGACCTGAGGAGTCCTTCTGTAGGGAGGCTGTAGGCATGGATGCGATTGCAGAGGACAGGATATGAACAGAGACTGGAATCTGCAGTAGATATCTTTCTGGCTGTCTGCTCAGCCCACACCAATCTTTTCTTTGAGAGCAGCCACTGCCCTGCCTGTGGGGTACTGTGTTTACACTGCTAGACAAGTTGACTGGACCAGGGACAGATAATGGCCACTGCTGACTGGACTGGAAAAAGGCACTGGTTTAATGCAATTCTCTCTATTGCCAAGATTTTGTAATGAAGACACAGGGCTTGCTGACTTCTGATGAGAGTGAGCTGTGAGGTGACTAGTGAGATGGCTTTGTTCCTGAAAAGCAGAGGATATTTGTCTAGGTGGTAGTATTGATCATGAGGGTTAGGGGATGAAGTAAAGCAGAGGTACTATGCTTCATGGCTTCAGAGGGGCTGAGAGTAGTTCCTGTGGCTCCTGATGACTCCTGCCATCCCATGACTCCTGCCATCTCTCCTGAATCCCAACTCTTCCATGTTTCTCTGTGTCCCATGCTCTAACCCAGTTTCTTTCCAATAACTTCCACTCAGGGCTTGAGCTAGTTAAGTTCGATGAGTTTCTCTTACTTACCATCAAAAACAAAAAAATTGACTATGACAGACCTTAATGAAAGCCTATCCATATTTAGAGATCAGGAAGAACAAGAAGAGATAGAAAAAAGGTACCCTAGGAGCAAAGGAAAATATGGACAGTACAATGCCAGGGAAGTAAAGGAAATAAAGAGCTGTACTAAACCGAGAGCAGTCAACAGTATGGAGAAACTGAGGCTATGAACTGAGAACAGGCTGAGGGACGAGGCAAAAGGCAGAGCTGGGACTACTGCCTCTGTGCAAAATTTAAGCAGGTGCCAAAACACTCAATCAATATAAATATTTTAATATAATCTTTTAAAATCAAAATACAAAATTAATGCAAGAAAAAGTTTTAAACAGATGACTATCACTAGAATTTTCCTTTTGCCTCAAGGCTCCAATAATGCCTGGTATGGCAATCATACTAATCTTATCACTAATCACCAGGAATCATCTAAAGACAACTTCAAGAACATGGAGGGAAGGAGGTAGATTTCAAAATGTCAAGAAAAATGTAGGAACAACTGCTAGAGACTATTCTTTCTAATATGTTTGATGAGAGAACCTCCATTTTGCAAGTGAGGAAACTGAATCACAGGGAAATGATTACCCAAGGTCATACGAATTGAGAACACATGAAGAAAGTGAGCATCAAACCTGGTTTTTTGCCCTTTTCGACTCCACAGTGGGCTTAGCTTAGTGGAGGAAATCTGTGGTATGTTCGCACACATCAGTGGAAGGAATTCTAGCAAATTAATTGGGTGTCAGTAGTACTTCTATAATGAAGCATGTTCACAGGCAAAACAGGCAAGGTGAATTTTCTAGAAATTCCTAAGGGCAAGCAATAGACAAACTGGAGATCTAAGAAGCTACAGCAAGAGCACTGTGGACATGACAGAGATGATGGTCTTTTCCAAGGTCTGAGGAAAAGGTCACCAGAAATCCTGGGTATTGGAAACTATGAAATAATTGTTTTTCCAACCAAAAAATGAGCATCAAAAAGCATTAAAGTGAGGCCTGAAGGATACTGAGTACAGTTTTGGCATTAGGAAGATTAACTGTGCAACACGAGGCTTCATGGTCTTTGCAATGTACTTGTTCTGAACAGTTCACAGTTCAAGGTTGTATTAAGCTGAAACTTTTATAACTAAAAATAGCTGCCAACTTGTAATATCTTCACAGCGACAATGGGGTGGGAAAAAAGAAGGCTCACAGGATCTAATCTTTGGAGGAAAAATCATCTCTGAATCCCCCCTGGGTAATTCATCTGAAAATGGTAAATGGGCAAAGTAGGAAGCCCTCAGCTCTTTTGTCTGAAGAGTGCTGTGAATGCTGTAATTTCTCCTACATGGGTAAAATTTCAGTGCTTCAGTGCTTAAAGGGGTATCAAGAGATCATCTACTCCAACCTAAGGAATGAACACTAGCATACTTCCACCATAAGTAAGGCATTCACTACCTCACAACTACACAACAGCTTGGACTATTATTAAGTTCTTCCTTATTCTAACTTGAAATCTTTCACCCTGTAACTTTCTGCCTACTAGACCTAACTCCGTTCTCTGAGGCCCCATGGGACAACCTTTCACAGAAGACAACAACCATGGTCCCCTAAGCTTTCTCTTTCACGCAATAACTATTTACTGAGGAAGCCAACATTCGTGTTCCCTTTAAAAGTATTTCATAGGGCATGTCTTTCTGACACCTATCTTCATTATCTTCCTCCACATTTTTATGTCCGAGTTCTTTTTAAATACAGCTGCTACATTGTCTGTAATAGTGAAAAGTTGGGCAACCTAAATACTAATCTATAGGAGGAGAATGGTTAAGTAAACTAACATACATATACAACGGAATAAGCAATCACTTAAAAAGGATAAGACACATCTCAAAAACCACTGTTTTTTAAAGTCGTAACATATATACATATGAACATACACGTGCATGCTTTGGTATATACATGGATAAAACTTTGGAAGCAAATTTACCAAACTATTATCAGTGATTATTAGGGTAGAGAGGGAGAATGAAGGGCACAGAGGACAGACAAAAGGACATTTTTACTCTATTATCTCTTTAGCACAAGTATGTACTACTTTTGTGTTAAAAACATCAATATGTAAATATGTACTGACACTGGAATATTTATTGCTGAATGATAAAAGCAGATATTAACCTTTTCTCTCCACCAGGAATATAAATCTCAAAGACAGGGACTATATCCTGCGTACTCTTATACCCTAAGACTTAGCAAAGTAGGTGCTCAGAAATACTGTTGAATGGGTGGATGTATGAATGAATGAATAGCACCTATATGCTTGTCATATTAGAAATTATGACACTGGTTTGAAAGTTTCAAGATACTTCCCAGATGTGAAACTTGCTAGATACCACTCTGATCAGAGGCAGCAGGTAGTAGAAAGAATACTAGATGAGGAGTAAGAATTTAGTCTTAACTATAATATTACTGAAGGAGCCTTAGCAGAGTCATTTAACTCCTTTATCTAATTTCATAACTGCATTTTTACAGTAACTTTCCTACATGAGCTTGAACATCTCCAGTGATAAAGAGCTTACTTCCTTATTTGATGCTAAAATATAATTCCCTGCAATGAAAACATCCTGGTCTTAATATAATCTGTGAACACTGCGCAACCTGCCCAAGCCTGCTCCCTCGCCTTTTCCACCAAGAGTTTGACAACCTTTAGAGTTTAATACCCCTAGTCCCACAACTGATTCATATATCATTTTCTCATCACACTGGCTGGCCATCTGCCTTTCCTCTGGACATATTCTTGCTTGGAAATGCCATATGAAAATATCATGCTCAGAATCTACTGTGGCTTGATGAGTACAGAAAAGAGAGGGAAACCATTCTTCCCACTCCCTTTTGGATACTACGTTTTAAATGAATGCAATAGAATTTATTACCTTTCGGGTATAAAGTATACACTCTACAACTGCATAAAAGATAATGGGTTAATATTATTGATCAGTCCTGAGTGTATAGTAACTAAAACCTCTCAGTCCTTTTTATTTTCTACTGCTAGGCTGGCCGATTCACATCCCGTAATGGTAAGCTAGGTCTTTGCACGAAACACAGACTTTGTTTATTGCTTCGAGTCACTGTGATGTTCCTGCCTATTGAAATACGGGCTTTCCCTCTTAGCTTTGCGACATCAAAAGAAGCCCACCACCTGTATTACACATCTGTACTCCCCACCTTCATAAAAAATTGGTGAGGATTAAGCTAGGCCTGTGATCTCAGGCTGGTCACTAATTTCTCTATCAAAACCTAGTATAGTATATAGTGATTAAGAGCATGGGCTGTGAAGTCAAACTGCCTGGATTAAAATCTGAGCTTTGGCAGGGCACAGTGGCTCATGCCTGTAATCCTAGCACTTTGGGAGGCTGAGGTGGGCAGACTGTCTGAGCTCAGGAGTTCGAGACCAGTCTGGGCAACATGGTGAAACCCTGCCTCTACTAAAATACAAACAATTAGCTGGACATGGTGGCACGCGCCTGTAGTCCCAGCTACTCAGGAGGCTGAGACAGGAGAATCGCTTGAACCCAGGAGGCAGAGCTCTCAATGAGCCGAGATCACACCACTGCCTTCCAGCCTGGGTGACAGAGCGAGACTCTGTCTCAAAAAAATAAAAAATAAAATCTCAGCTTTAACATTTACTGAATGTGTCATATTGCTTAATCTACATGGCTTAGTCTATATTGCTTAGTCTCTCCATGCCTCAGCTCTTCAACTATAAACTGGGGATAACAATAGTACTTTTATCACATCGTAACTGTGAGGACTGAGTTATTACATGTAATGTGAACAGAGTTAATACATGTAAAGTACATGTACTTGGAATATAGTAAATGCTCAAAAATGTGAGCTATTATTATTATTGATATCATATTTGTCACCACTTTGTCTCAGGATACCCATCAGTAAAATGAGGACAGTGACTTTACCTAAAAAGCTCCTATGAGAACTAAATAGGAATGTATGAAGGAGCGCCCAGGAACTGTAAAGTGCAGGGTGCCTCTGAGGGATTCACCTGAGTGAGCTTCTAATTCTTGCATGCCTGGGGCCTACTGGGTTTGCCCACCTAGCAGGTACAGTCAGGTAGTGAAAAGCATCTTATCACAGCAGTGTCACCTATCTGGTTCTCCTCAGTAGCCTCACTGCTCCCCATTACATCTACCTGCAGTTCAGGATGACTGCCTGGATTAGAGAACCAACATTTACTTATTGAGCTTTTACAGTAAGTTGTCTTTAAAGTTTTCTTTCCCCTTGTTTTATTTTTACTGTAACTATGAAGCCAAAAGTAAAAGCAACACAAGCTTTGTTTTGTTTTGTTGTTTTTTGTTTCTGAGACGGAGTCTCACTCTGTCACCAGACTGGAGCACAGTGGCGTGATCTCGGCTCACTGCAACCTCCACCTCCCGGGTTCAAGCGATTCTCCTGCCTCAGCCTCCCGAGTAGCTGGGACTACAGGCGTGTGCCACCACGCCCAGCTAATTTTTTGTATTTTTAGTAGAGATGAGGTTTCACCATGTTAGCCAGGATGGTCTCGATCTCCTGACCTCATGATCCGCCCACCTCGGCCTCCCCAAGTGCTGGGATTATAGGCGTGAACCACCGCGCCCAGCCAAGCAACGCAAACTTTGTATCCCAGTTAGTCATTATTTTAGCTGTGTGACTTAATGTCTCCTAGCTTTGGTTTCCTAATCTATACACCCATCTACTTTACTGGATTTTTGTGAGAATTAAGAGATTAAAATAGGTAAAAGACGCAGAGTGCTGGTAAATGGAGATGTGAATCAATAACTTTAGTTGGGGCTCAATGGCTCATGCCTGTAATCCTAGTTGAGATTAGGGAGGCCAAGCCAGGAAGATCATCCAAGCTCAGGAGTTTGAGACCAGCTTGGGCAACATGGGAGATGCCATCTCTACAAAAAATTAAAAATTAGCTAGCCGTGGTGGTGTATGCCTGTAGTCCCAGGTACTTGAGAGGCTGAGGTGGGAGGATCACTTAAGCCTGGGAGGTTGAGGCTGTGGTGAGCCATGATTGCATCACCACATTCCAGCCTGGGCAACAGAGCGAGACCTCATGTCTATTAAAAAACCAAAACACCAAATGTAATTGTATTTTATTATGACTATGTTTATTTCTCCAGCCAGGGGCTGTAGTTCTTTCTAGAAATACCTTCCATAAATTTGAGTTTTAATTTATAGGCCTCTATTAGACAGGTGAAAATACACTCAGTGCAATTATACCAAACAGCTAAACCAGAGTAGCCATAACATCCTTTAGGAAAGTGTATGCACACTTTTTCCCACACAAAAAAATTCTTTGAGTCTCTTCCAAAGAAAATCCCAGAACTTTCACTGGTGTGATTTCCAACTGTCAAAATCCTGAGATTCCATTATCAGATACTGAATTAGTGGTTGATTTGGCCACTGAGGTTTTTCACTGATAAGAGTATTACTGACTCTGAGTGTTGGTGTTTGCTATATATCTCAGTCCTTTGTGACTTCTCTAATTACTCAGTTCTGGATTATGGAGCCATTAAATTTCAGAGCCAGAGGGGACTTTACAAATAAACTAGTTTGTCCTCCTCACTTTACAGATGGAGAAACTGAGTCCAGAGAAGGAAAGTAATTTGTACATGTTTGTATAAGTAACCTCTATACTACAGCTGCCTCTGCATTTCATTTGGCCTTTAAATGACCTATGTATCTATAACACTCAGTGGTTGCTATTCTGGACCACATGAATTTGACTACCAAACTTTCTATTCTCATAAATTGATGGTTCATTGCAGAAACTGGGAAAACTGGTGATCATCATGAGTGTTGAAGGGCAGCTTCCTGAAATTTAAGGATAAATTAAAGCTGAAGATAGATGGGCTCTCAGAATCCCTATATAACTTCACACTGAAATCCTTAAAACAGATATGTAAATTCCATGTGAACAGATATCTTCTCTGTCCTCATGACTGCTGGATCTATCCATGGAGTCTTACAAAGTGAAAGCACTAAGAACATTTGCTAAATGAATGAAAGAAACTGGACAAACATCTGAATTCTCCCCTTTTTGAAGCACTTTTCTACCTTGATTTCCAAGACAACAGTCTTCTGCTTTTCCTCCTCTTTCTCAGATCAACAGTTTTTCAGTCTCTTTTACTGAGTACTCTTTGGGACTTCCAAACATTGGAATGTCCCCTGGGGTTAGTCCATGGACCTCTTTTCTACCAATATTCTCTCCTTAGGTGACTTCAGACTGCCATATAGTGATAATTCCTAAAAGTGGATCCTTAAACCAAAACCCCTCCTTGAGCTCCAGAGGCCTGTATCTACACTGTCCATTTAACATCTCCATTTAGCTTTCTAATAGGTATCTCAAACTTAACAGCCAAATAGAACTCTAGATTCTATTCCTACCTCCCATATCAACATGTTTCTTGGGAAAAGCTGTATCTTAGTAAATAAAACCAAAATCCATTAGCTATTAAATACTAAAATCTAGGAGTCATTCCTAATTCCTTTACTTTCTTTTACATTTCATCATCCAAACCATAAGGAAACCCTATCAATTCTCCCTCCAAAACAGATCTAAAATCTATTCTCAATCTCCACTACTACGAGCCCTAGCTTATGCCATCATCATCTCTCATTTCATGACCACTTAGTCTACAAAGTAGTCTCCCTCCTTCTCTTAAGACTCCCTACAATTCATTTTCCAATCTATTCTATAATGTAGTCAAAGGGATCCTTAAAAATTCTTCTGTTCAAAACACTCTACTTCCTCTAGAAGATGAAATAAAATCTAGGGCCTACATATAGCCCTATATGATGAGGCTCTAGCCTAAATATCTGGCCCAATTTAATTCTATCCTTCCCCCACTCACTATGCCACATACTGGAAATAATACTTTCTCATTGCTAAAAGGGCAATTTATATCTAGGGAGAGGATTATAGGGGACTAGATCATAATATATCAATTCAATTGCTTACCATTCCTAAATCCCACAAGGCTCTATAGAATTGTGAGAAACTGCCAGGCGCCAGTGGCTCACACCTGTAATCCCAGCACTTTGGGAGTCTGAGACAGGTGGATCGCTTGAGCCCAGGAGTTCAAGACCAGCCTGGGCAACATAGGGAGACTCCATCTCTACTGATAATTCAAGAAGTTAGCCAGGCATTGGTGGCATGCACCTGTGGTCCCAGCTACCTGGGAGGCTGAGGTGGAGGATTGCCTGAGCTCAAGAGCTTGAGACTAGCCCTGGCTACATAGCCAAGACCCTGTCCCTACAAAAAATTTAAAACTTAGCCAAGTTGTGGTGGCATGTGCCTGTAGTCCCAGCTACTCGGGAGGCTGAGTAGCTACTGGGAGGGTCACTTGAGCCTGGGAGGTTGAAGCTACAGTGAGTCATGGTAATGCCACTGCACTCCAGCCCTGATGAGACCCCATTTCAAAAAACAAAAAATAATAAAACTACATGTTAGAATGGCTAAAATAAAAAAAAAAAGACAATATCAAGTGATGGTGAAAATGTGGAGCAACTAGAAGTCTCATACATGTAGCAGGTGAGAATGCAAAATAATATAATCACTATGGAAAACAGTCTGATAGGTTCTTATAAAATTAAACATAGCCGGGCACGGTGGCTCATACCTGTAATCCTAGCACTTTGGGAGGCTGAGACGGGTGGATCACTTGAGGTCAGGAGTTCGAGACCAGCTTGACCAACATTTTCAGTCTCTACTGAAAATACAAAATTAGCTGGACATGGTGGTGCGTGCCTGTAATCCCAGCTACTTGGGAGGCTGAGGCAGGAGAATCACTTGAACCAGGGAGGCAGAGGTTGTAGTGAGCCGAGATTGCACCATTGCACTCCAGCCTGGACAACAAGACTAAACTCTGTCTCATAAATAAATAAATGAACAAACAAACAAATATTTACCATATGACCTAGCAATTCTACTCCTAGGTATTTAACACAGAAAAATGAAAAATTAGGTTCAAATACAAACTAGTACATGAATATTTATAGCACTTCTATTTATAATCATCCCAAACTGTAAATAACCAAATATCCTTCAAGAGGTGAATGGATCAACAAACATATAACAGAATACTACCCAGCAATTAAAAAAAGAATGAACTATTAGTACATATAACAATTTGGATGCCAGTTTCAAAAGATTACATACTCTATTATTTCATTCATATGACAGTCTCCAGAAGATAAAATTACAGTAATAGGGAACAGGGAACAGATCTGTGGCTGCTGTGGGTTAGCAGTCAGCTGAGGGTATGACCACAAAATGACAGCATGAAAGAAGGTTTTTTTTGAGGTAAAGAAATGGTTCTGGCTAGAAAATACTATTTTATAATTCATATGGAACCAAAAACCCCATAGCCAAGGCAATCCTAAGCAAAAAGAACAAAGCTGGGCCAGGCGTGGTGGTTCACACCTATAATCCCAGCACTCTGGGAGGCCTAGGTGGGTGGACCACTTGAGGTCAGGAGTTTAAGACCAGCTTGGTCAACGTGGTGAAATCCCATCTCTACTAAAAATATAAGAAGTAGCCAGCCATGGTGGCTCACGCCTGTAATCCCAGTTACTCAGGGGGCTAAGGCAGGAGAATCGCTTTAACCCAGGAGGCAGAGGTTGTTGTGAGCCAAGATCGTGCCACTGTACTCTGGCCTGGGCAACAGAGTGAGACTCCAATTCAAAAAATAATAATAATAATAATAAAGAATAAAGCTGGATGCATCATGCTACCTGACTTCAGACTATACTACAGGGATACAGTAACCAAAACAGTATGGTACTGGTATGAGAACAGACACATAGACCAATTGAACAGGATAGAGAACCCAGAAATAAGACTGCACGCCTACAGCCATCTGATCTTTGACAAACCTGACAAAAACAAGAAATGGTGCTGGAAGAACTGGCTAGCCATATGCAGAAAATTGAAATTGGATCCCTTCCTTACACCATATACAAAAATCAACTCAAGATGGATTAAAGACTTCAATGTAAAACCCAAAACTATAAAAACCCTAGAAGAAAACCTAGGCAATACCATCAGTACACGGGAACAGGCAAAGATTTCATGATGAAGATGCCAAAAACAATTGTAACAAAAGCAAAAATTGACAAATGGGATTTAATTAAACTAAAGAGCTTCTGCACAGCAAAAGAAACTATCATCAGAGGCCGGGCGCAGTGGCTCACGCTTGTAATCTCAGAACTTTGGTAGGCGGAGGCAGGTGGATCACGAGATCAAGAGATCGAGACCATCTGGCCAACATGGTGAAACCCCGTCTCTACTAAAAATAGAAAAATTAGCTGGGTGTGGTGGCGCATGCCTGTAGTCCCAGCTACCTGGGAGGCTGACGCAGGAGAATCACTTGAACCCAGGAGGCGGAGGTTGCAGTGAGCCGAGATCGCGCCATTGCACTCCAGCCTGGCAACAGAGCAAGACTCCGTCTCAAAAAACAAACAAACAAACAAAAGAAACTATCATCAGAGTAAACAGACAACCTACAGAATGGGAGAAAATTTTTGCAATCTATCCATCTGACAAAGGTCTGATATCCAGAATCTACAAGGATTTAATCAAATTTACAAGAAAAAAACCAACCCCATTGGAAAAGTGGGCCGAGGATATTAACAGACACTTCTCAAAAGAAGATATTTACGCGGCCAACAAACTTGAAAAAAAGCTCAACATCAATGATCATTAGAGCAATGCAAATCAAAACCACAATGAGATACCATCTCACATCAGTCAGAATGGCAATTATTAAAGAGTGAAGTAACAACCAATGCTGGCGAGGCTGTGGAGAAATAGGAACGCTTTTATACTTCTGGTGAGAATGAATATTAGTTCAATCATTATAGAAGACATTGTGGTGATTTCTCAAAGACCAAGAACCAGAAACACCATTCGACCCAGCAATCCCATTACTGGGTATATACCCAAAGGAATATAAATCATTGTTATAAAGACATATGTACACGTACATTCATTGCAGTACTATTCACAATAGCAAAGATACAGAATCAAACTAAATGTCCATCAGTGATAGACTGGATAAAGAAAATGTGATACATATACACCATGGAATACTAGTCAGCCATAAAAAAGAACAAGATCACGTCCCTTGCAGGGACACAGATGAAGCTGGGGGCCATTATCCTTAGCAAACTAACACAGGAACAGAAAACCAAATACCACATGTTCCCACTTAAAAGTAGGAGCTAAATGATGAGAACACACAGACACATAGAGGGGAACAACACACACTGGGGCTTACCAGAGGCAGAGGGTGAGAGGAGGGAGAGGATCAGGAAAAATAACTAATGGATGCTAGGCTTAATACCTGGGTGATGAAATGATCTGTACAACAAACCTCCATGACACACGTTTACCTATGTAACAAACCAGCACATCCTGCACAGGTACCCCTGAACTTAAAAGTTAAAAAAAAAAAAAAAAAAGAAATGGTTCTGGGCCAGGTGGAGTGGCTCATGCCTGTAATCCTCGCACTTTGGGAGGCCAAGGTGGAAGGATTGCTCGAGGCCAGGAATTTGAGACCAGCCTGGCCAATATAGTGAGACCTCATCTCTATAAAAAAGAAAACAAATTAGCTGGGCATGGTGGTGTGTGCCTGTAGTCCCAGCTACTCAGAAGGCTGAGGCAAAAGGATTGTTTGAGCATAGGAGTTCAAGGTTGCAGTGAGCTGAGATTGCACACTGCAACAGAACAAGACCCCGTCTCTCTAAAGAAAAAAGAAAGAAAATGGTTTTGTATCATGACTGTGGAGGTGGTTACAGAGATTACACAAATCTATATTCATAGAAGAGTAAGCCCTTCCCCCACAAAGCACTCAATTTTTCTGTAGGCTAATTGTACAATGAAGTTAAAAACAAAAGCACCCCAAATTGTCTATCCAAAAACATTATAATGCTTTGGCCATTAGGTAATCAACATTTCACAAGATGTAAGTAAAAATACAATGATTGCTCAGCAAATCATACACCCACCCACCCACACCCACACCCACCCCTTGCTCTAGAAAACCAAAAGAAACCTTTAAATTAGTGGAAAAAGTTTGGATGAGATATTCAGACTCTATTTTTCCATTCATTAAGAAAATATAACAGACTCCCTTTCTGTTGGGAACATTCCCCTAGAGGACAGATGACCCCCTTCACAGAGTATAACTTCTTACAACCACTTAACCGAGGCCTCTCCCTCTGTAGTACCTGGCAATTTGTAACAAGGTTAAGTAAGGCTATAGCAGGCTCTCCCTAAATCCCAGGAACAGTTTCCTGAAGCGTTAAACCTCCAGCATCTAGGCCTCTAGTTCTGAGGCAGAACTGTGCTTGTGCTCCTTTCTAGCAAGGTACATTAATCTCTTCAAAATATTCACAAGAAGACTGACAGGAATGTGAGGGGGACTCTCTTCTGTTTAGGGGCAGAGACCACTCACAGATCAAAGTTCTCTCTAGGGTTTCCCTTATATGTAGAACCAAACAATACTTCTGTCCTATATGAGTCTTAGAACTCACGGCATACTCGGTCAGGTTGTTTCACATTGTCAGGCATGTGCTCATGCTGCTCCTCTGCTTAGGAGATCCTTTGCCACTTCACCAGCCTGGCAAACAACTGTCAGTCTCTCAGGATGACTTCCTGAGTGAGGCCTAACCTGATAGCCCTCTGCACAACTTCTGTACTCACAAATGAGCACTCTGCCCTCTGCACAGCTTCTGTACTCTACAGTATTGCTATCAGTGTGCCCCGAACACTTCATTACACTTATTTATGTGAGGATCTATTTCCCTCTGCTAGACTTGGGTATATCACAGGGCAGGGAGAGAGTCTTATTTTTTCTATATCCCTAATGCATAGCTCAATACCAAGCACAGAGCAATCACTAGTGAACATCAGTTGAATGAAAGAACAGTGCATGAGCATACATCATTTTATTGCACTTGGCTTTATTGCTTTTTTTTTTTTTTTTTTTTTTTGAGACAGTCTCACTCTGTCACCCAGGCTGGAGTGCAGTGGGTGGTGCAATCTCAGCAACTCGGCTCACTGCAACCTCCACCTCCCGCGTTCAAGTGATTCTCCTGCCTCAGCCTCTCGAGTAGCTGGGATTACAGGCACATGCCACCACACCCAGCTAATTTTTGTATTTTTAGTAGAGACGAGGTTTCACCTTGTTGGCCAGGATGGTCTCGATCTCCTGACGTCATGATCTGCCCACCTCGGCCTCCCAAAGTGCTGGGATTACAGTGTGAGCCACCGCGCCCAGCCACTTTATTGCATTTTTTTTTACAAATTGAAGGTTTGTGGCAACCCTGCGTCAAGGAAGTCTCATCAGTACCATTTTTCCAAAAGCATGTGCTCACTTTGTGTCTCTGTGTCACATTTGGTAAGTCTTGCAATATTTCAAACTTGTTCATATTATTATATCTGTTATGGTCGACTGTAGTCAGTGATCTTTGATGTTAGTAATTGTTTGGGGGTGCCACAAACCGCACCAAAATAAGATGGTGAACTTAATCGAAAAATGTTGTATGTGTTCTGACTGCTCCACTGACCAGCCATTCCCCCATCTCTCCTTCTCTCCCCTTGGGCCCCTCCATTCTCTGAAACCCAACAACATTGAAATTAGGCCAATTAATAACCCTACAATGGCCTCTATGTGTTCAAGTGAAAGGAAGAGCCACATGTCTCTCACTTTAATCAAAAGCTTTAAACAAAAGCTAGAAATCATTAAGCTTAATGAGGAAGGCACGTCAAAAGCAAAGATAAGCTGAAAGCTAGGCCTCTTGCTCCAGAGAGCCAAGCTGTGAATGCAAAGGAAAAGTTCTTGAAGGAAATTAAAAGTGCTACTCCAGTGAACACACAAATGATAAGAAAGAAAAACAGCCTTATTGCTAATATGGACAAAGTTTTAGTGGTCTGGATAGAAAGGCAAACCAATCACAACATTCTCTAAGCCAAAGCCTAATACAGAGCAAGGCCCTAACTCTCTTCAATTCTATGATGGCTGAGAGAGGTGAGGAAGCTGCAGAAGAAAGGTTTGAAGCTAGCAGAGGTTAGCTCATGAGGTTGAAGGAAATAAGCTGTCTCCATTACTTGAAAGTGCAAGGTGGGCCAGGCGCAGTGGCTCATGCCTGTAATCCCAGCACTTTAGGAGGCCGAGGTGGGCAGATCATGAGGTCGGGAGATCGAGACCATCCTGGCTAACACGATGAAACCCTGTCTCTACTAAAAATACAAAAACAAAATTAGGCAGGTATGATGGCGGGCACCTGTAGTCCCAGCTACTCGGGAAGCTAAGGCAGGAGAATGGTGTAAACCCAGGAGGCGAAGCTTGCAGTGAGCCGAGATCGCGCCACTGCACTCCAGCCTGGGTGACACAGCGAGACTCCATCTCAAAAAAAAAAAAAAAAAAAAAAGGTGCAAAGTGAAGCAGCAAGTGCTGATGTAGAAGCCGCAGCAAGTTATCCAGAAGATCAATGATGAAGGTGGCCACACTAAACAACTGATGTTCAGTGTAGATGAAGGGGCCTTATATCGGAAGAAGACACCATCTAAGGGCTTTCATAGCTAGAGAGAAGTCAATGCCTGGCTTCAAAAAATAGGCTGACTCTCTTGCTAGAAGCTAATGCAGCTGGTGACTTTAAGTTGATGCCAATGCTCACTGACCATTCAGAAAATCCAAGGACCCTTAAGAATTATGTTAAATCTACTCTACCTGTGTTCTATAAATGGAACAACAAAGCCTGGATGACAGCATGTATGTTTATAGAATGGTTTACTAAATATTTTGAGCCCACTGTTGAGACCTACTGCTCAGAAACAAAGATAACTTTAAAAATACTGCTCACTGACAATGCATCTGGTCACCCAAGAGCTCTGATGGAGATGTACAAGCAGATGAATATTGTTTTCATGTCTGCTAACACAACATCCATTCTGTAGCCCAAGAATCATGGAGTAATTTTTAACTTTCAAGTCTTATTATTTAAGAAATACACATCATAAGGCTATAGCTGCCATAGATAGTGATTCCTCTGATGGATCTAGGAAAAGTAAATTGAAAACCTTCTGGAAAGGATTCACTATTTCAGATGCCATTAAGGACACTTATGATTCATAGGAGGTCAAAATGTCAGTATTAACAGGAGTTTGGAAGAAGTTGATTCTATCCCTCATGGATGACTCTGAGGGGCTTCAGTGGAGAAAGTAAATGTAGAAGTGGGGAAAACAGCTAGAAACTAGAATTAGAAGTGCAGCCTAAAGATGTGGCTGAATTGCTGCAATTGTATGATAATTTTTTTTTTTTCTTCAAGACAGGGTCTCACTCTGTCACCCAGGCTGGACTGCAGTGGTATGCAATCATAGCTCACTGTAGCCTCCATCTCCTGGGCTCAAGCAATCCTCCTGCCTCAGTCTGCCAAGCAGCTGGCACTACAGGCGTGCGCCACCATGCCCAGCTACTTTTTAAAAAATTTCAATAGAGACGAGGTCTCACTATGTTGTCCAGGCTGGTGCCCGAGTCCTGAGCTCAAGCAATCCTCCTTCCTTGGCCTCCCAAAGTGCTGAGACTACAGGTGCAAGCCACCACACCCAGCCCATGATAAAACTTTAATGGATGAGGAGTTGCTTCTTACGGAGGAGCAAAGAAAGAGGTTTCTTTGTAGACGGAATCTACTCCTGGTGAACACTGTTAAAATGACAACAAAAGATTTAGATTTACATTAACTTTGTTGATAAAGCAGCAGCAGGGTTTGAGAAGATTGACATGAATTCTGAAAGAAGTTCTACTGTAAATAAAATGCTATTAAACAGCATCGCATGCTACAGAGAAATTTTTCATGAAAGGAGGAGTCAATCAATAAAATCAGCTTCATTGCCTTATTTTAAGAAACTGCCACAGCCATCCCCCAACCTTCAGCAACCACCACCCTGATCAGTTAGCAGCCATCAACACTGCAGCAAGATCTCATAGCAGCAAAATGATTCACTGAAGCCTCAGATGGTCATTTGCATTTTTTAGCAATAAAATATTTTTAAGTTAAGGTATGTAGGGTTTTTTTCTGACATAATACTACTGCACATATAACAGACTATAGTATAAACACAACTTTTATATGCACTGAGAAACCAAAAAATTCGAGTGACTTGCTTTATTGTAGTGGTCTGGAACCAAACTTGCAATATCTCTGAGGTATGCCTATTGCTTCTCTACTTGCAAATCAAAGCACAGTTTATAAGAACTCCAGATGACAAACTGGTGAGCCAGCCCAGAGACCTTGTGCCAATGCTCAAAGCTCAGTAATCAGCTCCCTAGGTCCCTTCACAGTTCTGAGGCCCTGGTGAAAGAACGACCAATTAGTATGCTTTAAGTGAAACTGTATGTTCTAAAAAGTTCTTAACACATGGTACTGTTAAGATTCTAGGTTCCTGGCCGGGCGCGGTGGCTCACGCCTGTAATCCCAGCACTTTGGGAGGCTGAAGCAGGTGGATCACAAGGTCAGGAGATTGACACCATCCTGGCTAACACGGTGAAACCCTGTCTCTACTAAAAAATACAAAAAATTAGTGGGGCGTGGTGGCGGGTGCCTGTAGTCCCAGCTGCTCAGGAGGCTGAGGCAGGAGAATGGCGTGAACCCGGGAAGCAGAGCTTGCAGTGAGCCGAGATCGTGCCACTGCACTCCAGACTGGGCAACAGAACGAGACTCCGTCTCAAAAAAAAAAGAAAAAAAACCAGTATAATGTGATGGTCAGTTTCTTAAGGTAACTGGTTCATGGTTCAAACAATGGTATGGCCGGACTATATCCAGTGACAGGAAAAGACACTCACTGTGGCACATCATCACCTCTCCCTCTTCCTGCTCCCAGTCGAATAAAAGAGTCGAGGATAGCAGATTTTCTTGTCAGCAGCAATTAACAACTACCTCATGGCAAAGTTAAAAACAAACAGGCCAGGCGCAGTGGCTCACGCCTGTAATCCCAGCACTTTGGGAGGCCGAGGCGGGTGGATCACAAGGTCAGCAGATCGAGACCAACCTGGCTAACACCGTGAAACCCCGTCTCTACTAAAAATACAAAAAATTAGCCGGGTGCGGTGGCGGGCGCCTGTAGTCCCAGCTACTCGGGAGGCTGAGGCAGGAGAACGGCGTGAACCCGGGAGGCGGAGCTTGCAGTGAGCCGAGATCGTGCCACTGCACTCCGGCCTGGGCGAAAGAGCGAGACTCCATCTCAAAAACAAACAAACAAAAAACAAAAAAAAACCATAAATGCATATGATAGTGTACATGTACACATACTCTTATAATAATGACCAAGGCCAAGACTTGATGGCTACCACCTACTGGATGCCAAGCCTTTCATTTGCATTTCTCTTCTTTCCACACTGACTTGTGCACATTTTGAGATTAAATGCTCACAGGAATGGTGTCTGCTTTTTTCTTTTTTCAAATGTCTAAAACATACATTTTCTGTGCAGTGATTATTTAATATACCATAAATAAATATATCTGATACTTAATAAGTTATCTGTAACTTATTAGCTCCTTTAAAAAGCAAAGCTGGCCGGGCACCTTGGCTCATGCCTGTAATCCCACCACTTTGGGAGGACGAGGCAGGCGGATCACGAGGTCAAGAGATCAAGACCATCCTGGGTAACATGGTGAAATCCCGTCTCTACTAAAAATACAAAAATCAGCTGGGCGTGGTGGCGCACGCTTGTAGTCCCAGCTACTCAGGAGATTGAGGCAGGAGAATCACTTGAACCCAGGAGATGGAGGTTGTAGTGAGCCGAGATCGCACCACTGTTCTCCAGCCTGGTGACAGAGCAAGACTCCGTCCAAAAAAAAAAAAAAAAAAAGCAAAGCTAGTCTACTGTAGCCATCACACTGAGGCCACATGCTGAAACCTCACAGAAAGGAAAACATTTTGCTAATGGTAAATAGGATGCTAACAGAGAGGTTTAGACTCCCTCTATATTTTTGCCAATTGTAATCCAGGCCTCTAATTTTACCACGTTAAGAAAAATATTAAAATATTCTATTTCGCAGCCATACATTTGGAAGAGCAAATAAGTCACAAGAAATACCTAGCAAAAGTAGTTAAAAAAAAAAAAAAAAAACCCAAAAAGCAAAAACCCTCAAAGAAATATAGGGCCCCAAAGTGACAGCAAATCCCACTGCTAGTTCGTCTTCTCCCCCAGTCACTCTCAAAAGCTCCACTTTTTAAGTGGTGAATATTCAACATCTGTTAAGCAACATTAAAACTATTTTTCCTTCTTTGTAGATCAAAAAGGAGATCTGCAGTTTAGGTGAGGAATTCTAACTCACCTCTGTTCCCAGTGCTTAGAAAATAGTAAATGCTTCGTGAATGTTAGCTGCATAATAATTTTATGTACAGAGATCAGAATAACGAGCCATTGATATAACCCCCGAACCCAGAAGGCAGAGAGGTTGACAACTCCAAAGTTAGTAAGGCAATGATTAGCATGCCAACAACATTCCCAACTTCACTACTTCATGGTAAAGCTCCTGAGAAAGGGCTATCAAACATGGTCATGGCAATTGTCTTGGCATCTATTTATCCATCAAAACACAGGAAATTAAGACTAACTTTATTACCCTTCTTTTCCTGATTATGATTTAACATCTCTGTTACCTTAAAGCCCATCCCCCTCTCCATTTTCTTCCAATCAACACAACTGTAAAAGACTTTCTGTAGAGAAAAGGCCAGAAATTTTGCAGGGACCCATTCATGACTAATTATCACTACCACAGGAATAGCATATTAACACTGCAATTGGTTCTAGAAGGCTCAGCAGCTGGCCCCACTGGTTGTACAGCATTTTCAAGGCTAAATTTCCAAAGAGCCCCTCCCTTATTGTTGCTTACCGAATGGAGGCACTCCCTGGAGACCTTAGAGTATAAACACCACAAGCCATAGGCTCACCCAAGAATTCTCTCTTTCTTAATTTCCCTAAATTTGCTCCTCTTTGAAACTCATTTCAATTCAAGCCACATTAAGCATGTTCTGGGCACTCTTGACAGTTTTCTTATTTAATTCCCATAGCAGTCCTGTGAGATAGGTATTACTATCCTCTGTTGCATATATGAGGAAATTGAGGTTCACAGAGGTCAAGTGACTTGGCCAAGTGACAGAGTCAAGCTGATGAGGTTCTTTCCCCAACACCAGGAAGCCTGCAGCAAAGCCATATATGTAGCCAAGTTTTTATGAGCCATCTGGGCAACAGGGGACGAGTCCTTGCCACACAGACCAAGGGATCCATCCAGAGGCAACAGAAGCAGCGGTAGTTTTTGTTTTTTGTTTTAATGGTTTAAAAATCCTACAGGAATTCTGATTGGTCCCACTAACAATCCATCGAGGCTCACCAGCCGGTTGACTCCTGACCTTCCATGCTTCTCATCCTAATTAATGCAAGGTCCTTGGATCACAGTGTGAGCATCAAGACCCTGTTAGAGTTAGCAATGACCTTTACATCTATCAGGCTTTTCAAAATATGTAAAACAGCTGTGCAGTGGGAACACCCCCCACCACACACCCTGACCAACTCTTAACCTTGAAATATGGGTAGATGCATTTTTCCTAATTATAGTGTTTTCCCCAAGTTTTTAGGGAATGACTCTTCACACGGCTAAAAACCATTTGAGATGTAGCTTTTCAATTGCCCAAGCAAACTACTGCAGCATGCAAAAAGATTCTTGCAAATAGATTAATTTCCTTGGCTTAAAAAGAAACCCCAGTAGCAGGGGAACAGAAAAAAAGAATGATGTGAAAAAATTGGTGGTCGCGGGGTGGGAGATTGTTTGGTTGCCATACTTGTGCCTCTGATATCCTTTTGTTCTCCCACCTCATTGTATTAAGGATGCTAAATCAAACATGATTGCAGTGATGTTTGTGTGTGAAAATGACAAAAGCAATGGGCCAAAATCCCAACCTCATCTTGAACCCTGAGGACTTTTATGGCTTTTTCTTCACTAGGCCCTCCCCCTAATACACATTAAAGACCACATTGTTCAAAAGGGTCATGGTAGGTTTCATACCCCATTTTAATACAACAGAAATGGTAACTGAACTTCCAAGTTTTGTTAGTAATATTTGTATGTCCATGGAAAATGTCCATTAAAATAATTGATTCTTCAGTTTAAATATTAATGGAGAATTACAATATATCAGAGGGGCAGAATCAATTGTGTCAAGGAGGTACTGTTTGCGGTGATTAAATCAGATTTTCTTCCTGTACATCATTTTCCCCAGCAAAAGGATACCGATTAGAGATGGGTTAAAAATATCCAAATGATGTGAGGCATCCAGGTATTTTTCCTAGCCTCAAAATTGTCCAGATTATGTCAGTTTTCAACTCAAGAAGCCTAGAATAAACTTGCTAATTTCAAGTGCAGGTCTCCCCGCCTCCCCTTATTCCATTTGTCTGTCTGCAAGCCACATTATGGACCCCCAGTTCATTTATGCATTTATTCCTGGAAGATTTCAAGTTGGGAGAAGACTATTTAAGGCTGTTTAGGATTCCATTTTTCTCAGCTGTTACCAGTCAGTTGTCACCAGTACTTTGGAGGTTTAGTGGAAGAAAGGTGGCAATGACTCCATTACTCTTTCCAAATGCCATAAAGAATTTGCATCAAAAAATTCTTTTTCTCATCAAAAAATTCTCTAATGAATTAATGCCTTAGGCCTCTGGAAAAGGATACAGTAAAACAGGAATGTTACAGGGTTTGGGAAAGGGGAATCTGAAAAAGAAAATCTGGGCTGGAGTAAAAGAACAACAAACTTGGTAGTGTTTTAAATATCACAATTTCATTGGCGGAATTGCTCACTTTCCCAAGCTCAGGTGTTTTTGCTTAACACCCATATAACATGCATTAAGATGTGGCACGATATCACAACTTTAGTGCATTTAAAAATCAAATCTACGATTTTTGTAGAGTTCTCGACTATAAGTCTGGTTTAAATTATCTCAAAATAACACACTAGGAACATCTGTTTAGCTCAGTTGAAGTTTCGAGAGCCAATACCAGCTGTTGGGGGAGGGATTTCACACATGTGTTACTCAAATCCTAACCAAATCTTAGTTTTTTCATTCCCTTAATGATGCCTCCAAAACCAACAGGGTAAAGCAAACATTAGAATAAAAAAGAAGAGAAAAAGGGAGGGAGGAAGAGAGGAGAGAGGGGGAGAGAAAGAAGAAAAAAAGATTACTTACTCAATGCTTTGATGCATGTGACCAAGACCAAAATGATCACCCTCTCCAATTCAATACAGTATTAGCATGAGGACAAAAGGCATTTAAAAATCAATTTGGAGTTATTTCTAGTGGGGGTTGCCTAATCTTTACAAGTTGAGGAATGAGGATATTCCCCAACGTTGAAAGGGCACTCAAGTATTTTTCTCCTTTAAGCGGCAATCTAATTTTCACAGAGAATTCATTCGGTGTCATTGTTTTGGTTTTAGGTGTCTGTCCTGCCAGGCAGGGGCCGTGCACAAGGGCTGCATCTATCTTGAAGTGTGCACAATGGCCTCTCTTACGGCTCTCTCTCTCTGTTATTGATCCTTACAGATGCTCCAAAGCCCTTCCCCCACCTTTCTCCAAATCCCAACCCCCATTCTGAAGGATAGCTTAAGAAATAAGACTTCCTGCCTAGCGACTGGCAGGGCTGAAAGACCAGATTGTATGACTCCACAGATCAGGCCTGCCACAGTGAAAGCTTGAATAGAGTTAACCCTCTGTGAACTAAAACAAAACATTTGTATGCCCAGCTGTGACAAAGGTTAATTTAAATGGACAAGGGCCCAATATCTAAAACCAGGCAATGCTTTTTTTACAGTAGCATTTTCACTGACCTCTTTTGTAGGCAGTTGATTTTGCCTCTTAAGCTTCCAAAACCTCCTACAACTGGGATAATTCATTTTGCTTTACTAGAATTCTCAATGAAAGATCTAGGTAAACAATTTTAAATTCATTTTCTTATTTTATGAAAGTTCTTGTTTTGGTACCATAAGTTATTTTCTGCAGTTGAATGGCTAAGAAAAACTGAAGTTTCAAAACTTAAATATGAACCAGGAGAGAACTTTCTGTGCAAACCTTTTTTCTCTTTCAAAGCTAGCGGACTACATATCACTAAGAGACTCAAGCTGGTCGAAAAAAAATCTAAATCCTCCAGAGTCATCCCTTCTAAACTCATGTAATTACTGCTCTGGGACTCTGCCAGCTCCTGAACTCCTGTCCAACAGATCCAAAGCAAATCTTACTTCTTAAACTACCCCTTTCTGGAAAAGCTAGTATATCCAGGATAGTTTAACAAAGAATTTCTATGCATATTGGGGGAGGAGGCTGTTCAAGATAAATAACAGGCCTCATATATAACTGGTATTTTCTACGAACTTTCTCTTGTTTCTGCTAACTTGCACTAAAAACCAATAATTCTGGCATGTAAGGTGCTGAGGGACAACATATAAGGGAGGAAAGCAGCCAAGGTTACTAAAAAGAATGCTATTATCAGAGGAGGTCCCACTTCCCTAGTTTGTGCATCCCCAGAGTGAGAATGAAACTGCAAAGCTGCCTTTGGCAGATGTTAGCCACGCTGCAAGAGGCTGGGAAGCTTTCCCAGGACCAGCTATTTCGTAGGGTTAATGCCAGTCCTAGAAATTTATCAACTGCTTCAAAGAGTCGGGAACTCTTCTCAGTAGTGCTTGCCTTTAAGAAAACCAAACTCTTTGCAAACTTTTAGCTTGTACTTTATAAACATGGCAAAACTTTAATACTAAGATTCATCCATTTTATCTGTTCCTTCAGCTGTATGTGTCTTTCCTGGCCTAAACAATAAAGTTGTGGAAAAGTGGGGTTTCTCACATAACTAGGAGACTATCCCAAATAAACAAGTTATAACACTAGTGACTTTTCATTACATACACACACATGCAGAAAATGTACCCATTTAAAAAGCAACCCACTTAAAAAGAAATTAGCAATGGCTTAGTCTTATATCCCAAACTGTAAAACATAGAAGCTCCCCACCAGAGGATGAGGTTGCCTTATCAATGGCCTCATGACCTCAATTCTATCTATAATTAACAGTAGTAAATAATGCTTTGGCAGATAGCGAACTGGATTAAGGAATTTAAAATATAAACAACTTCTGTCAAGAAATAAACAACGATTTTTTAATGTAAATTTTATCTATGTACTGAAACGTAAATTTTTTTTCAAATCACTATAAAATTTAAATTAATCCCCCTTCTTCTGCTCTTCATCAACCACAACAATGAATTCACTGCAGTTCTCTCTCTCAATTCTTTTCTCCATTCCAAAACATTTACAGCCACTTGCTACATACATGAAAACTTTTTAGCTGAATTCTGCGAAGACACAAAAAAACAGTTGCCTGTGGACTGCCTCCCTTCTCCCTCAAGGCTATTTGCTCTAAACGTTCAAAGAAAATTTCTAACCCTTAGATTTGGGCCCCAGACTGTTCCTTACCTTCCCATGTCTCCATTTCATGCTTCTTGTAGTCTGCTGAAAAGTTCTATTGCAGCCATGAAGAAACAGAGATTACAGGACAAGTCCAGCTTGATGACTACCCTTCCGACACTTGGTCAATTTCTCTAAGCCGGGACTACGACAGTCATCCTCACAGGTCAGTTTACAAGCTGGTCATGTGATTGCAAAGTTCAGGCTCTAAGGTCACAACGTGTACGGAGTTCGTTTATTACCAAAGGTTATCTAAGTGGAACTGATAGACTTATTTTCTTTAGTTAACAATACTGCCTAGCACGTCCTTCTGAAAACTATTATGGGAACCATTTCATGGGAAATTCTCCTCCAGTCTTCTTTAAGCTAAGATCCTAAAATTAAAAGGCAGCATTTTAAAAGAATTTATTTAAAAGGGTTCTGGTATGTGGGGCTTTTCTTCTTTTTTTTTCAAGAACTATTCTATGCTATAGTCTACTGGATTAGAAAATTTAAAGCCAAAACCTTTTGGTCTAAGGAAAAGACAAAACGGAAACTCAATGTTAGGTATGTAGGGTTTTTCTCGGGGGTATGGGGGGCGTGCAGAAGTGGGATTCCGTGTTTTCTGTCATTATAATGAACAATGACAAGGCAAATTCCTCTAAGAAAATTAATACACAGAGCTAAGAGTTGTTTGCAGGGCTTACTTTAACTCTAGCCCTTCATTTCCATGCTCTGGTTATCTATACTAGTTTGAAAGAATGCTCTGGTTATACATATTAGTTTGGAGAAAGGAAACTAGGTCTGCAAAACCCTTTTACAAAGCAAAAGTTACTAATTTCACCACCCCCAATCCTTACCCTTAGCCAAAAGTTTACACTTTCAAACTAAGCTTCTTGCTTCATTCCCCTAAAACTCGTAAGATCTTAAACAATCATCATGCTATAGCTTCCCTGATTCGTGAACCATACCAGCAGCATGCAGTAGAGTGTATAACACCGAGTGTGCACATACACACTCATACCTTACCACAGTACCCCAAAGGCTGGCAAATTGGAGCCACGTGCTAATGGCACATGATGTCAAACATTCAGCTAAACATTCAAATATCAGGACACAATAAAAGGGCAAGCTCCACTAAGAAGGTGGAATGGCCCAAAGAGAAACTGATTCCTGAGGATAAATGCTTTTTAAACTGCATAAAATGTTTCATTCTATGAAATCTCCCCCCCCCCAATTTAGCTTTAGGAATAACTTAAAGGCTATGCACACTTTACAGCAGTATTCCAGAAAAAGGAGACCCTTCTTGGAGTAGGACTGGAATCTGTCACTTAGCAGCCATATAACTGAATGGCAAATACTGCTACTACCATGACTAGAGGGCTTTTCTAACCAACAGAGAGCATTAGGGTCATCTTACACAGTAGGGCCTAAAGAGAAAGTGACCAATGATTTAGAGGAGGAAAAAGGCTGTAATTTGTCTAAAAATAAATATTCTGCCACTGCCACGACACACTTTACCCCATCATAAATACACTGACCAGCTTTCCCACCCTCACCCCAACCCCATAGATTAATATTTTCTTCTCAGTCCCTGTGGATTTAACGTAGTTCTTAAATGATTTTAGTAAAGTGACTACAAATAGAATGAGGGTGGAAAAAATGGAAGGGGATGGTCCACTAGCAAAAAGCTACTCAACTGGAAACAAAGGGCAGCTCTCTGTCTCCCTGAAGGATATGGATTTATTAGAACTAAATATCTGCACACAACAGAGGTGTAGTAAGCCTCTGTGCTTTATTGCACCAACTTTTGGAGGAAAAGATGAATAAGGAGCTATTAGTCTAACTTCTGCTACCAAGACTGAAGCAGACACCTTGATTTTCAAGGTGAGTCCAACTAACAATCCTTGATGCACCCATAAGCCTGAGAACAAATCTTTAACATAGCTTAAGGAGACAATTAAGTTTTATCTTTGGATATAGAGCCACATTTCTTCAGCATTCTCAGTCCCACAAATTTTTTGAGAGCACTTTATAGACTCTACTGGGAGGAAGAGGTGAGAGAAGATGAACACACACCACACTGTCCCTGTGAATGCAAAAGATGAACTCTAAATCTTATTTATTTTTTTATTTGAGACAGGGCCTCGCTCTGTCACACAGGCTGGAGTGCAGTGGTGCAATCGTGGCTCACTGCAGCCTCTACCTGGGGTCAAGCAATCCTCCCGCATAAGCCTCCCACGTAGCTGGGACTACAGGGGACTACAGGAACGCACCACCACGCCTGGCTAATTTGTAAAAATTTTGGGTAGAGATGGGAGTCTATGTTGCCCAGGCTGGTCTTGAACTCCTAGGCTGAAGTGATCCACCCGCCTTAACCTCCCAAAGTGCTGGGATTACAGGCATGAGCAACCACACCTGGCCTAAACACTAATTTTTAACTACAGCTCCAAGTAAGATTGTTTAGCTGGGAATGCGTGTGCACACCAGTAGTCCCAGCTGTTCAGGAGGCTGAGGCAGGAGGATGGCTTGAAGCCAGGAGTTTGAGGCTGCAGTGCGCTATGATTGTGGCCTCTGAATAGTCACTGCACTCCAGCTTGGGCAACAGAGTGACTTCGTCCCTACTTAAAAAAAAAAAAAAAAAGAAAAGAGAGAAGAAAAATCATCTAAGATTAACAGAACTACTGGAATTTATAAGTGGGAAGGAGAGAGAAAACAGGAAATCAACATTTTCTACTTGCTAATACTAGCTTTGAAATGTGGAAAAAAAGTAGATAAAATTCTAAATCCAAACATACGTAGCATTTGCATACTGCAAATCTAATGGAGTCCAAATTATTATTTTTTAAATTTTGTTTATATAACGTCCTTTGTAAAAACGAAACCAAATAAAAACAAACCAAAAAAGAGGGGCAGGATAAAATTTAAAAAAAAAAAAAAAAAAAAAACAAGGAAAGGAAAGAGGAAAAAAATAAAATAAGACGATTTATTGTTTTTCCTCGGCATCCTCCTTGGTCTTCTCCTTCACCGAAAGAGCTTCTAGCTTTTCCGCCACTTTTTCGGCATGATCGCTTTTTCGCCGGATCTTTTCTTTTCTCTCTGTCCAATGTCTTTACTGCATTCTTCAAACTTTGTTTTGAATTTCCGTGCATTCTCAGCATTCAGGAAGCGGATGGCCAGCAGCTCTGGCTTGGGGCACTCGTCGTTCCAGACTCAGGCATGGTCATTACCCACATTGGGTTTCAGCTCCACCATTGGCGTGATGTAGTGGTTGGCACAAATCTTCAGGGTCTTGTCCCTCCTCATGAGGAGGCGGGTGGTCCCCTTCTCCTTGTGCTTCAGGAGCTTGACGTCACCAGTGCCTCGCTCGTTCCATTCTGGGAGATGGTTCTCTGAGGCAAATCACAGTTTCGCCCCCATTTTAAAAAGTTCCTCTTTGGCCGGGGGCGGTGGCTCACTCCTGTAATCCCAGCACTCTGGGAGGCCGAGGCGGGTGGATCAACTGAGGTCAGGAGTTTGAGACCAGTCTCGTCAACATGGTGAAACCCCATCTCTACTAAAAATACAAAACATAGCTGGGCGTGGCGGCGGGCGCCTGAGGCAGAAGAACCGCTTGAACCCGGGAGGCGGAGGTTGCAGTGAGCCGAGATGGCGCCATTGCACTCCAGCCTGGGCGACAAAAGCGATACATCGTCTCAAAAAAAAAAAAAGTTCCTTTTCATCTTCCTCCAGCGTTTTAAAATTTCTTGCTCAGGAAGAGAAACTATTGGCTCAAACTGAGGGTCATGGTTGGACTCGTCTGCATTCTCAATGGAAGTATCGTGGTCTTCCTGAGTGTCCGTGGCGGCCGCCATGAAGGCGCGGCGGCGGCGGCCGCTCGGCCGAGTCGGTAGTCGCCGGCTCCGCGGCCTCTCGGTGACTACTCGTAGCTCCTTCCCTCTGCGTCTGGCCATGGAGTCCAAATTATGAATGGCAGAACCTTAGTTAACCACCAAGAGATTGTGTCCACTTTCATTTTAAAGATGGACAAACTGAATGAAGCTCAAAGAAAGGAAGAGGCAGGAGTCATCAGACCAATAGAGAAGAAAATAAAATATCTCAGTCCTCCATTTCTTCCACTAAACCACGTATCTTGAGGACAGGAAAAGGCAAAGCCTCTTTTGAGATGTTAACACTATTTCCCATGTTTATTCAAATAGACGCTCTCAAAGATGACTGCAGATTTTGAGGCTGAAGGGGTAAGTTTAGTCCTTCAGTGTAAAACAAAAGACAGCAAATCTACTGGCCACATGATCACTAGAATAATTTCTGCCTTATTTGTTTTTAAGAACCTTTCAATGAATGTCTGATGCAAAGTGAAAGCCAGGTGACCATTCTCAAGGAGAGGGACTTGTATCCATTTTAGAAAATCAGGAACATACAGAAAATGTTTAAAATTCCTTTTTAAACTTACAGAGGTTAAAACAAAAAACAAGAGCCCAAGATCTCTGGTTCTCATCTGTCAGATCCTTGATACAGACATTCCCTATGGCAAGGGAAAGAGTTTAATTCAACTAAATAGGAATAATGAAATCACAGTTAAATGAAGTCCATATTATCTGGGACTAAGAAGCAAAGTTCTTGAGAGTGGAGAAAGAATGAGAGCAACAAAGAACATCCTTGGATACAATTTCCAGTTATGTCTTCAAGTCCTGGAGGTGGAAAGAATTCATAGTTCAGGAAAAAACTCAAGAGTTGGAAACTAAAAATATTCCAGAAACCAGGTTTTAAAAATCCAATTCTACAAACACTCATGGAGTGTCTCCTATGAGCTAGGCACTATGCTGGCTATGTTGACGTAAAATAATATTATGTGATCCTTGCCCTAGAAGTACTCATCATCTGCTGACCTCTCCAACCTTATTTCTCACCACTCCACACTAACTCACGAGCAGTGCGCATACACTAAACAGATAAATGACAGTATGATATTATGAGTACCGTAACTAAAGTGGGTAAGAAAAGTGTTAGAGAAACAAAGATGAAGAAGCAATTCATTAGAACAGACTGAGGTGCCAAAGAGGGCATTCCATCTGGGCTGAACCTTGAAGTTCCACAGGCAGACAAGTGGAAAAGGTATTTCAAGACCTGAAGGAAGGAGGAGAAGGAATAAAGATGATCTCAAAAGATTTTGTAATGCCAATGCTATGTAAAAGAGTAATATGACTGGCTGCGGGGGGCGGGGGAGAAAAAAGACTACAGAGTGTGCTTTAAGAAACAAACAAACAAAAAACCCTGCGGTGGCTCACGCCTGCAATCCCAGCACTTTGGGAGGCTGAGGCGGGTGGATTACCTGAGGTCAGGAGTTCGAGACCAGCCTGGCCAACATGGTGAAACCCCATCTCTACTAAAAATACAAAAATTAGCCAGGCATGGTGGCACACGCTTGTAATTCCAGCTACTTGGGAGGCTGAGGCAGGAGAATTGCTTGAGCCCTGGAGACGGAGGTTGCAGTGAGCAGAGATCACGCCACTGCACTCTAGCCTGGCCGACAGAGCGAGACTCTGTCTCAAAACAAATAAACAAAAAAACAAAAAAGACTGGCCAGATGTGGTGGCTCACACCTGTAATCCCAACACTTTGGGAGGCCGAGGCGGGCAGATCACAAGGTCAGGAGATCGAGACCATCCTGGCTAACACGGTGAAACCCCGTCTCTACTAAAAATACAAAAAATTAGCCGGGCGTCGTGGTGGGCGCCTGTAGTCCCAGCTACTCGGGAGGCTGAGGCAGGAGAATGGCATGAACCCCGGAGGCGGAGCTTGCAGTGAGCCGAGATGGTGCCACTGCACTCCAGCCTGGGCGACAGAGGGAAGACTCTGTGTCAAAAAAAAAAAAAAAAAGAAAGAAAAGAAAAGACTACATATAGATTATATATATAAAGCATATATAGAGTATGCTTACATAGACTCAGCAATGTGGCTCACACCTGTAATCCCAGTAATTTGGGAGGCAGAGGTGTGTGGATCGTTTGAGCCCAGGAGTTCAAGGCCAGCTTTGGAAACATACGGAGACCCCGTCTCTATTAAAAAAAAATTAGCCAGTATGGTGGCACATGCCTGAAGCCCAAGCTATCCTAGCTGAGGTGGGAGGGTTGCTTGAGCCTGGAAGGTTGCAGTAAACTGTGATCACGCCACTGCACTCCAGCCTGGGCGACAGAGCAAGACCCTGTCTCAAAAAAAAAGAACAGCCTTATGTTAACAACAAAATGCAATATATATACTTTTAGATCCTGATTTGAACCAAACAATTGTAAAAAGACATTTTTGGGACAATCCAGGAAATTTAAATATGTGTAAGACATTTAATTAGATAAGTTTCCTACCTGCGAACTGAGGAACCTGGAAAAGGTGAGCTTTTCCTCCATTTAAAATTTCTCACAATTCCCCAGTCAAGATTTTATCCATGAATTTTTAAAGTATCCCAATCAAGAACAGATTATAATATGAATAAATAAGTCCTTTTTGAATGAAAACAAAGGAATCAGATACAGAGCATATAAATATAAACGCAGTCAACTATTGTGTCTCCTGAGAGGTCTAAACAAGTTGGGACTTATTCATCACATATGGCACCCGTGACTGTTTACCTTCTTCTCAATTAAGACCCAGATTGGGCCAGATTAATGCAAATAAATACTCTAGCCCTGAACACAGCAACAGCTCAAACTGCTGTTAAGCAACATGTGAAGCTGAAGTAAAAAAAGATCAAAGTTGTACAAAGCAAGTCTCAAACTTGGGGGGCAGAGTAAACTAACAGGCTTTCTCCTTTGGTGCTCCTATAAAGGTAGACTACTTGAAGGTTAGTTCTTTCCAAGCCAACTCTGGCTTCAGCCCTGACTTCTCTGGTTGTTTCATTTGTTCATACATCCATCTACCTGACCTAGAGACAACGTCAGATGACAAAGGAAAAGACTTCTATCCAAAAAGAACTCAGTTCTATGTGAGAACTCTGGGAAAAGGCAAGATAAAATGCCCCCAGTAAGTGTGGCATGATCTCATTGAGTCCCATCAGTGGTTCCCAGGAACCTACGGTATAAAGGCCCACACTCCTAAGGCCCTCCCTCTATAACCCAGCTCTTCCTGACTTCTCCAGCTTCATTTCCCACCACTCCTCGTAAGTATCCATTACTCCAGCCATGGTGACCCACTTACTTATAGTGCAAATATTATACTAAGCTATTCCATTTGCCTGGAATAACTCTTTTCACTATTTCCTTATAGTTTCCACTCCCACTTACTAATCTTACTGGACTCAATTTAAAAATCACCTCCTCTGTAAAATATTTTAAGACTCCATTCTCCCAGACTTAAACTCAAAGTCAAATCGCAGCCTTCTTCCACGCTGCCTGGATCCCTAAAATATACTACGATATTACTCATCACGTAGTATTTTTATTTTACAATTCTATCCTTTCTTATTAATCTCATGTACTCCAAAGAGTCAAGCCCAGGGCTGTCTTCAGTTTAGTATATAAAAGGCTTTCATAATACATTAAAGCAATTAGATGGCTCCTCGAGAGGTGTGTGTGTTGTGTGGGTGGGGTACAGTTCTTCTGTTGAATTTCTTAATAGTGCATTCATATTCTTCTTCATTTTCACATTTTCTAACTCTTTCATCTTACCTCACGAAAGGTTTTTTCCCTTAGACAAACTCTACTTCAGAGTCTCCCATGTGTCAGGCCCTGTGTTAAATATACATTTTCTGATTTAGAAGCCTACCTGAGACTAAATCTTCCAACAATGAAGGGCTGGTACTGGTAGTCAAAGGTTCCTGATCAATATGTCATTTGCTGGGTTCCTGCATCAGTGTAGAACCACCTGTTGCTAATGATCTTTTGATTAACATATATAACCTATGTATCTGTCACTGGATTCCAAAATATGAGACGAAGGACTGTGCCCCATATTTTTGCCAACCAGTGTATCTCCAGTGCTTGAATATTTGTTGACTGAAGAAAGGAAGGAAAGGAGTTGCTTCAGAGAGCAGCAACATAGGAAAGGGGGAAAAAAAACCTTCAGAAGTACAAATAGACCACCTTAGGCCTGCCATTCCTGCAAAGCCAAAACCAGTTTTCCCAGTCCCAATTCCAACTCCAGTAAATCTTACCCATACACAGAGCTCTCCTCTAATTGAGGGATTGGCTGTAATAAATCTGACAAAGATCAGTTGCAAATCAGCAAGTGGCAATCCTACCTGCACCAATTCTATCCCTTTCTACTCTACTAAAAATTGAACTCTCTAAGGATAGGCATAGTTAAAAGAAAGGACAACGGGGGCTTACGCAGTCTTTCTTTAGGGTAGAACTTGGCTCCTGATGGCAAAGGAATCCATTTTTATCAAACAAGAAATAACGCACATAATCCCAATCTGAGTCAACTACACTCAGCAACTGAGCCTTATCCTAGGTTCTGGAGTCAAGAACTGCTCCCCTGAATCTCACATCCTGATATCCAACTGCCTCCTGGGCATCTCCACCTAGATGTATCCATCATAAGCACCTCAGACAAGTCCAAACTTGTCTTTCTTTAAAAATCTGTTCCTCTCTGTGGCCCCCCCGTTCAGTGAAAGGCATCAACCACCCAAGCCAAAAACCTGGCACTCTTTCCATGGCTCCTTCCTCCTCTTTGATTACACCCACATACAACCTGTCATAAATCCGGTCTTTTCTACCCCCTCAAAAGTAGCTGAATCAGCTACCCTGAAGAGGTATTTACTAAACAAAGATGGGATAATTTGAGCATCACTTAAAAATTATTAAATAGGGCACAGTGGCTCACACCTGTAATCCCAGCACTTTGGGATGCTGAGGCGGGTAGATCATTTGAGTCCAGGAGTTCAAGACCAGCCTGGGCAATATGGCAAAACCCCATCTCTACCAAAAATACAAAAAATTAGCTGGGTGTGGTGGTGCACACCTGTGGTCCCAGCAATTAAGGAGGCTGAGATGGTAGGATTGCTTCTTGAGCCCTGGGAGGCAGAGGTTGCAGTGAGCAGAGATCATGTCACTGCATTCCAGCCTGAGTGACAGAGCAAGACCCTGTCTCAAAAAAAAAATAATTTTTAAAATGAAAAAATCAGTATTTATCTTGCCTTTCCTAGATGAATTATACCACAGGGTAATAAACAGCTATGGACAAATTTCTTTATAGAAGCATTCCAGATAATAAACAAACAAGAAATACTGGAATTAGAATAACACTGTGAAATAACAGATCCTAGATACCAATCATCAAACGCTGCTAACCATTACAAAAAGAGAGAACAAGACAGTACATATCTTCTGATGGAAGAACTCAACACCCCCATGAAGTAGTCTTGCCAAAAATGTTGGCTCTGAAGGCTTGAAGTTGACTAAGTCTCTATATCCATCTTATAAAATAAAAGAACTACAAAGTTCAGAATAACACATTCATCTACATTACAAGGATGTAATCGGCAATATCTGGGTGTGGTAAATTCAGCAAGACAAGCCACCAACGTCTCAACTTAGAGGGGAAAAAAAGATGGAGGAGAAAATCTACAGATTAGGAAAACTAACCTGGGCAACAAAGTGAGCTCCATCTTTACAAAAAATTTGCCAGGTGTGGTGATGCATGTGCCTGTAGCCCTAGCTACTTGAGAGGTGTGAGTATCACTTGAGCCAGGAGTTCTAGGCTACCCTGAGCTATGATCATGCCACTGTACTCCAGCCACTCCAGCCTGGGTGACAGAGCGAGAGTGAGACCCTGTCTCTTAAAAACAAAAAACCCTCGCACCACTGCACTCCAGCCTGGGCAACAGAGCACGACTCTGCCTCAAAAAACAAAAACAAAAGAACAAATAAACAAACAAACCCCACACTTTTAAAAGATAAGGATACATACTGGAATATTAACAAATGAAATAATGATACTTAAGATTTGCTTCAAAATAAAATGGAAAATGAATGGGTGGAAGTATGAGTGGGACAGGGTTAGCCCTTCGATGATGGTTGTTGAGGCTGGGTACATGGCTTCATTATACTACTTTGTATTTCTATTTTTGTTTTATAAAAATTAAAGCACACAAACAAATCTTGAATCCATCTATTTATTTCTGTCATCACTCTCACAGTCTTGGCCACCACTATCTCCCATCTGGCTTATTTCAGTAGCTTCCTTTATGGGTATGTCTTGCTTGCTCCTTGCTTTTTCCTTTCTCTTTTTCTGCATCACCTTCCTGCAATCCATTCTCCATCCCGGCTGCTAAGACTCAAGTAAAACCATGCCAGTTCTACTTAAAACCTTTCACGGCCTTCAGAATAAAGCACCTTCCCAACCTCATAAGAGCCTTCCTCTCCCTTCTCCCTTCTCATATTCCCAATGCTCTCAGCAAATAGTGCTATTTGCAGTTTCCCAAATGTGCCTTTGCATGTAGTGTTACTTCTGCCTGGCTAGTTTCCATGAATTATTTAATTATCAGCAAATTCAGGCATGACATCTTCTACGAAATCGTCTCCTACTCTTCCCTGCCCTAAAGGTTCCAATTCTATGAATGTTCACCGTTTCATCCCTTTGTGTGCCTGCCTCCATGTGTCCATGGGTCTGTGAATATTCCAAGAATAAGGGACCAGGGTTTGATTCATTTCTGTATTCCTGGAATCTATCACAGAACATAGCAAAAATGGGTACTTGATATATGTCTGATGGATTTAAAAAAAAAAGGCCTAGGCTTCCAAGAAATCCATAATTCTATAGAAAGAGCTAAATAAAATAAGGGGCAGCCTGGAATTACATACTTTGGAGTCAGATAAACTTGGTATCAAATAGCAACTATACAACATGCATTAATTTTGTAAACTTGGGCAAGGCACTTCAATTCTCCTAAGTCTGTTAAATGGGAACACTGATTCTTCAGGGTTATTGATTAAATAAGTATACAGTTCAAAGTAACTAAAATTATCTTTAATAACACAACTCTATGTTCACGTGACAGTGAGATAATTTAACAAACTCCCAGAACACAGGGTATGTGCCATCACCCGCTAGCAGCTTGTCTGACCCCGAAGGCCATAGGCACCTCCCTGTCAATAGGAACCTATCACTGCTTGATAACTGAGGAAAGGGGATATTGCTTCCCTGCTACTTTCTAAGTTCCTGCTCCCTTTCTGTGTATATTCACTCACCTTTCTCTTTGGTGAATCCTGAAACATTATTCAATCCTGGACTTTGGAACTCAGGTTTTTGTTAGTTTAACCTTTAAATATTTGAGTAAAGGGAACGGGTATCAGAGATTGGGATACATACTCCAGCACAAGGGACAATAAAACTTCATGCTGCTCCTGGACATCCTGGAACTGCAACTCAGGCCCCATTCTCTCAAGCTCAGGACTTTTTATTTTTTCTTTTATAGAAAGATAGAACAAGCTGGGCATGGTGGCATATCCCTACGGTCCCAGCCACTCACGAGGCTGAGGCAGAAAGGTCACTTGAGCCTAGGAGTTCTGGGCTATAGCACACTATGGCAATCCGGTGTTCCACACTAAGTTCAGTTTCAATATGGTGATCTCCCAGGAGCAGGGGACCACCAGGTTGCCTAAGGCGGGATGAACTGGCCTAGGTCAGAAATGGAGCAGGTCAAAACTCCCATACTGATCAGAAGTGGGATTGTGCCTGTCAGTAACCACTGGATTCCAGCCTGGGCAACACAGTGAGACCCCATCTCTTTAAAATTAATAGGAAGATAGAATAAAAGAGAGGTTCAGCAAACAAATTCTAGGGTTAAATCGAGATTCAAATTTTGGATCCTGTAAATTTACTAGCTATGTGACTTTAGGTAAATTGCATAACTTGTCTCAATTTCCTCATCTATAAAATAGGTTGTTAGCATTACTTACCCCATGGAGTCTCTGTGAGAACTGAAAGAGATAATCTTATGAAAAATGTTCAATATAATGCCTGGCAAACAGTAAATTTTCAATAAACTTAGTTAATATTACTTAGAATAATGTTTTTCATAAAATGATACCTGGGTGGGCACAGTGGCCAACACCTACAATTCCAGCACTTTGGCAGTCTAAGGATGATCGCTTGAGGCCAGGAGTTCAAGACCAACCTGGGCAACATAGCGCTAACTCTGTCTCTACAAAAATAAACAAACAAACAAATAAATAAATAAATAAATAAGCAAGCAAGCCAGCCAGGCATGGTGGCAGACAACTGTAGTCCCAGTTACTTGGGAAGCTGAAGCATGAGGATCGCTTGAGCCCAGGAGGTTGAGGCTACAGTGAGCCGTGATCACGCCATCATACTCCAGCCTAGGAGACAGAGCAAGACCCAGTCTCAAAAAAATAAATAAATAAAATAATTTCATGCTTAGAAGGAAAAATGACAACCAGAAAACAAAATTTAAAAAAGAAAAAAAGCACTTTTTAAATTTTATTTTACGTTTCAGGGTACATGTGCAGGTTTGTTACACAGGTAAATGTGTGCCATGGTGATTTGCTGCATGTATCAACCCATCACCCAGGTATTAAGCCCAACATATCTTAGCTATTTTTCCTGATGCTCTCCCTCCCCCACCCCCAACAGGCCCCAGTGTGTGTTGTTCCCCTCCCTGTGTCTGTGTGTTCATGTTGTTTAGCTCCTACTTATAAATGAGAACATGCAGTGTTTGGTTTTCTGTTCCTATGTTAGTTTGCTGAGGATAATGGTTTCCAGCTCCATCCAAAGGAGCCGCAAAGGACATAATCCTATTCTTTTTTATGGCTGCATAGTATTCCATGGTGTATATATACCACATTTTCTTTATCCAGTCTATCATTCATGGGCATTTGGGTTGATTCTATGTCTTTGTTATTGTGAATAGTGCTGCAATGAACATATGTGTGCATGTAACTTTATAACAGAATCATTTATATTCCTTTGGGTATATACCCAGTAATGGAATTGCTGGATCAAATGGCATTTCTGGTTCTAGGTCTTTGAGGAATCCACACACTGTCTTCCACAACGGTTGAACTAACTGACATTCCCACCAACAGTATAAAAGCATTCCTATTTCTCTGCAGCCTCACCAGCATATGTTGTTTCTTGACTTTTTAATAATCACCATTCTGACTGGTGTGAGATGGTATCTCATCATGGATTTGATTTGCATTTCTCTAATCATCAGTGATGTTGAGCTTTTTCTCCTGTTTGTTGGCTACATAAATGTCTTATTTTGAGAAGTGTCTGTTCATGTCCTTTGCCCACTTTTTTAATGTGTTTTTTTCCTTGTAAATTTGATTAAGTTCCTTGTAGATTCTGGATATTACATCTTTGTCAGATGGATTGCGAAAATTTTCTCCCATTCTATAGGTTGTCTGTTCACTCTGATGATAGTTTCTCTTGCTGTGCAGAAGCTCTTTAGTTTAATTAGATCCCATTTGTCAATTTTTACTTTTGTTGCAATTGCCTTTGGTGTCTTCATCATGGAATCTCTGTCTGTGCCTATGTCCTGAATGGTCCTGCCTAGGTTTTCTTCTAGGGTTTTTATGGTTTTGGATTTTACATTTAAGTCTTTAGTCCATCTTGAGTTGATTTTTGTATGTGATGTAAGGCAGGGGTCCAGTTTCAATTTTCTGCATATGACTGGTCAGTTCTCCCAGCACCATTTATTAAATAGGGAATCCTTTCCCCACTGCTTGATTTTGTCAGGTTTATTGAAGATCAGATGGTTGTAGATGTGCAGTCTTATTTCTGAGTTCTCTATCCTGTTCCATTGGTCTATGTGTCTGTTTTTGTACCAGTACCATGCTGTTTTGCTTACTGTGGCCTTGTAGTCTAGTTTGAAGTCAGGTAGCCTGATGACTCCAACTTTGTTCTTTTTGCTTAGGATTGTCTTGGGTATATGGGCTCTTTCTTGGTTCCATATGAATTTTAAAATAGTTTTTCCTAATTCTTTGAAGAATGTCAATGGTAGTTTAATGGGAATAGCATTGAATCTATAAATAACTTTAGGCGGTATGGCCATTTTGACATTATTGATTCTTCCTATCCATGAGCAAGGAATGTTTTTCCATTTGTTTGTGTCCTCTATGATTTACTTGAGCAGTGGTTTGTAGTTCTCCTTTAGGAGGTCCTTCACTTCCCTTGTTAGCTGTATTCCTAGGTATTTTATTCTCGTCATAGTAATTGTGAATGGGAACTCATTCATGACTTGGCTCTCTGGTTATCTGTTGTTGGTGTATAGGAATGCTTGTGATTTTTGCACACTGATTTTGTATCCTGAGACTGCTGAAGTTGCTTATCAGCTTAAGAAGCTTTTGGGCAGAAATGATGGGGTTTTTATAGGATCATGTCATCTGCAAACAGACAATTTGACTTCCTCTCTTCCTATTTGAATACCTTTCTTTCTTTCTCTTGACTGATTTCCTGGCCAGACCTTCCAATACCATGTCGCAAAGGAGTGGTGAGAGAAGGCATCCTTGTCTTTTGTCAGTTTTCAAGGGAAATGTTTCCAGCTTTTGCCCATTCAGTATATGATATTGGCTGTGGATTTGTCATATATAGCTCTTATTATTTTGAGATATATTCCTTCAATGCCTAGTTTATTCAGAGTTTTTAACATGAAGGGATGTTGAATTTTATAGAAGGCCTTTTCTGCATCTTTTGAGATAATCTGTAGTTTTTGTCTTTAGTTTTGTTTATGTGATGAATTACGTTTATTGATTTGTGTAGGTTGAGCCAGCCTTGCATCCTGGGGATGAAGCCAAAGTGCTCGTGATGGATAAGCTTTTTGATCTACTTCTAGATTCAGTTTGCCAGTATTTTATTGAGGATTTTTGCATTGATGTTCATCAGGGGTACTGGCCTAAAGTTTTCTTTTTTTGTTGTATCTCTGCCAGGTTTTGGTATCAGGATGATGCTGGCCTCAGAAAATGAGTTAGGGAGGAGTTCCTCCTTTTCAATTGTTTGGAATAGTTTCAGAAGAAATGGTACCAGCTCCTCTTTGTACCTCTGGTAGAATTCAGCTGTAAATCCATCTGGTCCTGGGCTTTTTTTGGTTGGTAGGCTATTTATTACTGCCTGAATTTCAGAACTCATTATTGGTCTATTCAGGGATTCAACTTCTTCATGACTCATTCTTGGGAGGGTGTATGTGTCCAGGAATTTATCCATTTCTAGATTTTCTAGTTTACTTGCATAGAGGTGTCTATAATTATATATTTCAAGAGTTCAATACACCAAGCTGAGGGGAGAGGTGCTTTTGACCCCAAATAACTTTCCTTTCTGTATCTCAGGTTGGAGTGCTATTTGAGGATATTACCTGGAAGTATCTTTTTCCTGACCCATTCAGTAGTTTAGCCTTCTTCAAAACTTACTGTGGGGAAGGAGGAGGCAGGTATAGTGGGCTTTGGAGTTAAACATGTTCAGTGTCCCACAGTAAGATACAGTAAGTTTCTTTTATCTCTGTGAGCCTCCACTTCCCTTACAAAAAGAAAAAATTGGGATCAGGCCATTTTGGTTGAGAATATATGTAAAATACTTATCATTATCACTAAAGTACTTATCATAGGCCCAGCAAACCTAGCAGTAGTTATTATTTTCCTTACTTCCAGAACCATGAGTCAGGTTCTCCACAAGAATCTCTGTTTTCAAGCCCATTAGTGAGACAGAGTGCTTGCTCAGACATCCATAGGGAAGAGATCCCCCAGAGTAGCCATCAAAGACTACTCTCCATTCTTTGCTCCAAAATTAGACAATTTAAGGCTGGGCACAGTGGTTCACACTTCTGATCCTAACACTTTGGGAGGCTAAGGCAAGAGGATTGCTTGAAGCCAGAAGTTTGAGACCAACCTGGGCAATATAGTGAGACACTCATTTCTACAAAATTAAAAATTAAAAGAAAAAAAATCGGCTGGGCATGGTGGCACATGCCTGTAGTCCTAGCTACTTGGGGGGCTGAGGTGGGAGGATCACTTGAGCCTAGGAGGTCAAGGCTCCAGTGAGCCGTGATTACACCACTGTGCTCCAGCCTGCACAACAGAGTGAGACCCCGTCTTAAAAAAGACAGAGAGACAGAGACAGAGAGAGAGAGAGAATGAGAGAGAATTCAGCATTCAGAGCAGGTCAACACTGAGCAATTCCCATTCTGTGCTAAGCTGGAGATGGTAGGTCAAGATGAATGAGTCAAGATCTTATCCTTGAAGAGCTCAAGCCAGTGTAAGGGATAATGATATCTATCTTAGAAGAGGGGCAAAATACAAGGTGTGCTCAGAGAAGAGGTGCTTGTCTTAGCTGGGGTGCCAGTAGCTTACCACTATTTTATTGGAACCCAATATGTATCTGATGAATATCTGGAAGGGTTTCCCAGAGGAAGTGATAGCTGAGATGTGCAGCTATACTGTTTAGCTCCTTGTGTCCCAGAACCTTGTGCTTTTTGATAAGGTTTCCAAATAAAACTAAACAAGGAATTTAAAGCAGATGTCAAGTAACAAAGGATAGGTTTCCACTGCTGACTTGAACCACTCTTCTCTTCTGCCCCTCACTCTCATAATCCACCCATATTCCCAGGAGTAACCTTCATTTGGAACAAAAGACAAGACTTATGCAGACCCTCCATAGAACTAACCCTGGGCTCAGATGTGTAAGGACAAATCAGTGTGGAAAGCAGAGAAAAAAACAGTTCCAGGACCGAGAGGAGACCAATGACTTCTAGAAAATGCTTTCCTGGGACTTCTTCAAGCACCCCTTCTTGATAAGCCTGCTTGGACAGATACCCCAGCATCTCTTCAGGACTTAAACGGCACTGCAGCTAAAGGGAAGAGTACCAGGAACATAATCAGGGGGAGCTCACATCTGAGCACTATGCAAAGGAACCTCATAGATACTCCCCTCTTCTCAGTTACTTAACTGGGTTAGCAGATGGGCCAGTTGCAAATCACACCAATCTAAGAATCTGCCTGCCAAGGAATTATACCCTTAAAAATGATCCAATTTCAGTTACAACTCTTGTACTGTGGGTAAGGTAAACCCCCATATATCCTATCAATGTCAATGTAAAGTAGTAGTTTGGGTTTTTCTTTCTTCTTTCTTTCTTCCTTCCTTCCTTCTTTCCTTCTTTCTTTTTTTCTTTCCTTTCTTTCTTTCGCATCCTCCATCACACAACCATTATACAAATTGGTATAACATTTTGAGAGGTTATTTTTGGCATTATTTATTAAAACCAAGCCCATGCTTTAAAATGCCCATGCCATTTAATACACAGTTCTAATTCTAGGAATGTACCTTACAGAAGTATTTGTGCAGGAGTGAGGAGATATTCAGGGCAGTACTGTATATAGTAGCTAAATAAATTTTAAAATTCAAAGCCCGGAGTGGTGGCTTATACCTGTAATCCCAGCCTCTGGGAGGCTGAGGAGGAAGGATCGCCTGAGGCCAGGAGTTTGAGACCAGCCTGGCCAACATGGTGAGACCCTATCTCTACAAAAAATTTAAAATTTAGCTGGATGTGGTGGCACATACCTGTAGTCCCATCTATTTGGGAACTGACACATAAGGACCAATTGAGCCCAGAAGTTTGATGCTGCAGTGAGCTAAGAAGGTGCTACTGCACTCCAGCATGGGCAAGAGAGCAAGACCCTGTCTCTAAAATAAAATTAAAATTAAAATTAAGGCCTGGTGTGGTGGCTCACACCTATAATACCACCACTTTTGAAGGCCAAGGTGGGCAGACTGCTTGAGCCCAGAAGTTTGAGACCAGCCTGGGCAACATGACAAGACCGTCTCTAAAAATATAAATAAAAATAAAAAACACAAAAATTAGCCAGGCACGGTGCCACACACCTGTAGTCCAAGCTACTAGGCAGGCTGAGGTGGGAGGATCGCTTGAGCATGGGAGGTTGAGGCTGCACTGAGCCGTGAGCAAGCCACTTGCACTCCAGCCTGGGTGACAGGGCAAGACTCTATCTCAAACAAAACAAAAAATAAATAAGTAAATAAAAATTAAAAGAAAAGCTCAAACTTTCCAATCAATAGGGGGATGACTAATAAATCTGTATAATACAAAAGAATATTACTGGCATAAAGAAGTCTATAATATCTTGTTAATGAAAAGAATCAGTTTGATCTCATTTACAAAAACATATATTTAAAAGTACATAAAAGTTTACAGATGGACTTCTGCCACTCTAGCCAAGATGGAGTAATGGGGACCAGATTTGGCCACTTGGCTGGGGCAACTACAGAGCTGGACAAACCATATAAAACAATGATTTTCAGGTACTGGACCTCAGGCGGCCAAAGACAGTGACTCCAGAGAGAGAGGAAACAAACAAGGGAAGTCCTACAAATACCCACCGAAGCCCTGAGTTTCCAGCCTAGAGCACAGGAAGGGAGAACCCAGGTAGAGCTCAACAGTCCCAGGAGTTGAGGATTAGAAGCTGGGAGTCCAGGAGGCCAGGGCAGCTGGAGTTCACAAAGAAGAGGGCTAGCAGGGAGAGGGCTATGCAGAGAGAGCACAGCTGATCTGCAGAGGGGTCCTCCAAGTCTTCTGCTCAGGACTGATCAGTGTACATATATGAGAAAAATTACCCAAAGCCAGGGAAAAAATCATCCAAAAGGAGTAGAGGGAACAATTCTGGGGCTCCATAGGGCCAAGAATAGTTTTTGTCTCCACCAGCCAGAATGAAAAACTTTCAAAGTTAGAGAATTTATTTCCTGAAAGTCCTAATTAGCATTTATATATCCCCCAACAACTGGCCCTCGGGTATTCTAAGAGCACTGATTCACTTATCAGATTAGCTGTTTGTCCTATTCAATCTATAAATGATAGAATCTAAGACAGGTGGTGATGGCAGGTTTGTGGCATGAGAGATGGATAAGTCAGCAGGAGCCAGAGAGGCAAGTCCAACGGGTTGAGAGAATAGATCCTAAAAATATACTCTGCCTTAGGTTCATCCTGACATAGACGAAAGTCCACCACTATATGCAAAAATTCCCTTTGTAAATCAGCTTGGCACAAAAATGACTGTAAAGATAATATCATCATAACCCCTCCTCAATGAACTGGCTACCATACTGAAATTTTCTCTTTTTTTCTTGGTGCTTTTCAAGTCTCTGCAACTCTACCCAAACAGAGCTTCCCATTTACCATGTCCTTCTTCTTTGCAAGAGACACTCAAATGCATTAAAGACAATCCTTGAAAGCCTATTCCTGGAAAGACGGCTCTTCACAATCTTATTTGCCCTTGTGGTCCCAGTGATATAACTGGATTCAAAGCCTGGTATTGCTCTTTTAATGGTGTTTACTCAGTCCTGGTGAGGTTCACTTTTCACACAAATAAGATACTTGGATTCCACTGAATGTTTCTATTCAGATCAAGTTAATACAAAGTTGGAGAGCTTAGATTCTTTATCATGTAACTTTGAGAATTCTCAGATGAATGCAGCATAAAAAGAAATTGCTGAACTTCCAGGCTAACACATTAAAAACTGCATAGAATGTAATTCCACCATTATAATGCCCTAATTAAAAAGATAAATTAAGCAAAATGGGTAGGATGCTTTTTACAGTAAGTGCTTCACAACTAGTCATAATGATTTGAAAATCAACACTCAGCAAAATAATAGGCCTCTGAAAGGAAACTGGAGTAGGCACATATAGTTGGGGTTCCAGTGTGGGTACCAGGTACAAAACTGAAAAGTAAAATCCTGGTCTCTTAAAGGCCCATAAAGCACCTTTAAAATCCTGCATGTGTATATGGTGAATTCTATAGAGGTCAAACACTGGAAACTAGTAAAGGTTATTAAAATCAGTAGCAACACAGTATTTATTTCAACTATTTCGTAATCCTAATTATCCCAACCTTCCAACTTTCTCCATTCCCCCACAAAGCACCTAACAAATCCTTGTGAAATATAAGGGTTTTTGCTTTTTTTTTTTTCAGAATGATACAAAACTTGGTAAGCAGACACTGAGTCACGAGGCTTTTGTCAAAGAGCTGAACAAGAGAAGACTGATTATAGGTTAAAATTTACATGTTCCTGGAATTCAGACAATTAAAATGAGCAGTAGCTAGAATGTTTGGAGCCAGAAAAACTTTGCCACTTAGTACTTGTACAATCTTAGGATTTATTTATTTATTTAATTAATTAATTTATTTATTTATTTATTTTGAGACAGAGTCTCGCTCTGTAGCCCAGGCTGGAGTGCAGTGGCACAATCTCTGCTCACTGCAACCTCCATGACCATGTTGGTCAGGCTGGTCTTGAACTCCTGACCTCAGGTGATCTGCCTGCCTCGGCCTCACAAAGTGCTGCGATTACAGGCGTGAGTCACCGCGCCCAGCTCATTTCTGTTTTAAAATCAAGTTTTATTTGGCCATAAAACTTGTTGGCAGCTCATGAAACAGAAATTTCCTGAGATATAAAAGAACTAATTGGACAGGCGCAGTGGCTCACGCCTGTAATCCCAGCACTTTGAGAGGCCGAGGTGAGCAGATCACTTCAGGCCAGGAGTTCAAGACCAGCCTGGCTAACCAACATGGTGAAACCCCATCTCTACTGAAAACACAAAAATTAGCCAGGCATGGTGGCGCATGCCTGTAATCCCAAGCTACTCCGTTGGCTGAAGCAGGCGAATCGCTTGAACCCGGGAGGCGGAGATTGCAGTGTGAGCCAAGATTGCGCCAATGCACTCCAGCCTGGGTGACAAAGCGGGACTCCATCTCAAAAAAAAAAAAAAAAAAAAAAAAGAACTAGAACTAATCACAATCCCACAACCACATAAACAAAAACATATATATTATAATATATTATACTGAGGGAGTGTCTTTCTAAGCATAACATGAAATCCAGATATCATTAAAGAAATGATGATCAGATCTGCATCTATATAAAGGTCTAACTTCTAAAAGGCAAAGATTCCAAAATACATATACATACTTATACACACACATATATTAGTATTTACAAAACATAAAGAGTTCCTAAAAATCAGTAGGAAAAAGACAAGCAAACCACCCAATGGACAAAGAATATGACCAGGCAAAGATGCCCTAATATGATTAGAATGAGTAACAGTGAAAAGGTCACTAATAAAAACTCAAAGTAAAGCAACCATTATAAACCATTTCTCATCAGATTGGCAAAAAATTAAAAATAGTGATATATTTCAGTGGTGAAGTTTTGAAGAAATGGGTATGCTCATACAATGCTGGTGGTTGATGTACAACTTGAAAACAGCTTACCGGATCTACCAACATTTAAACTACACACACCCTGTGACCCAAGAATACCACTTCTCTCCATCTTAGAGAAATACACATGTTCACAAAAATATATGTATAAGGCACATTTATTACAATTTTAAAAAGTCAGAAGAAACCTAAATACCGATCAGTAGAGGAAGAGCCAAGATGGAGAGATGGGTAAGGAGATTAGAAACCAGACTTTTAGACTTCACCCAGTCAATCTGCAAGTCACTCATTCTAGATTTCAGCCAGGCTACCAATCATTCAGCTAGTTCCTCCCTTCCATTGCTTATTAGCACCACTAACATCAAAAGAAATCACTCCAGCTTTGAGAACTAATTTTGAAGATTCCAGGGTGGCCCTTATCCTACATAAGGTATCTCTTCAATGGCTGCAATTGGTATATTCTGCCTGGTTTTTGTTTTGTGGTAAATATTTTCATTCTATTTTTGTCTTTTATATAGTCAATTTCAGCAGCTGTAAGCCAGTCAACTGAATGCAAACACAATTGGCTAGCGGAGGGCACCTAGGAGTTATTTTGCCACTACAAATAATGCTACAGGGAAAGTTTCTGTACTTGTATCTTTTCTAATGTCTGATGAGCTATTTTCAACGGAAAAAGTCTTAGGGCTGGGTTATGAAGTTGGAAACTATAGAAAGCTTTATGACTGGCTCCCTACAGCTTTGTCAGTTCCCCTAGTGACTGGACCCATCCAAACCGCTGTGGGTGTCCTACAGTCCACCAGCAGAGGGCAGCATCCCCCAGACCAACAGGGCCTCAGGATGCAGACACTAAGCCTGGGGAGTGAAGAAAAGTGATCAGAAGACAAAAGTAAAATCCACAGAACATGCTAACCAGGGCTTCCAAAATTTGGGAGGTATGGCAGATCCTCGTAGCTGCAAGATAACTGGGATTATCCACAACTAGCAACACCTAACACTCAGTGTCCTTGATTCCTTAACTGGCACCAAGATAAAAAAGTCACCTCCTCTTAAACAGGTATATATACTACTACACTGGCCATGCCAAACCTTTATCAACTAGAATTTTGCCAAGCAACAAAGATTACTGAAGCCCTACCCCTAGGGAGACTAAACAGGGGACGCATTATGCTGCTGGCCTCATTTTGGCAGTTTCTGTTGAAAGAAAGAATGGAAAGGGCAAACTACATATCCATCACAAATGTCTGGTTTCTCATTCCCTTTTCTTGGCTTCATTTTAAACTGAGCTGGGGGCAAGGGAAGGATACTGTAAATAGCAATGAGTTGAAAGGTAACCATGGCCAGTTACGGTGGCTCACACTTGTTATCCCAGCACTTTGGGAGGCCGAGGTAGGCAGATCACTTGAGGACAAAAGTTCGAGACCACCCTGGACAACATAATGAAACCCCATCTCTACTAAAAATGCAAAAAATTAGATGGGCGTGGTGGCATGTGCCTGTAATCCCAGCTACTCAGGAGGCTGCGGCAGGAGAATCGCTTGAACCCGGGAGGCGGAGGTTGCATTGAGCCAAGACTGCACCACTGCACTTCAGCCCGGGCAACAGAGTGAGACTCTATCTCAAAAAATAAAAAAATAGAATAAAGGAAAAAGAAAGGTAACCACGAGCCCAGAGCAGTTAGGTTACAGGTCAAAGAAAACAGAAATAACTATGGTTGAAATGTCTCCAACAGTGTTCACTTTAGATCATTAACCAAGTGAGTCATCCTAAATTAATCTGAACTAAAGTTTGGGCCACTCAATATTTCAGCTCTTGAAGTCTAGGGAAATACCACATCCTTACCTATCAAGAGGCCAGACACAACAACTATTATTTGCCATTTGTTCACTGCCACTGATATGCTAACTTCTCCCTGGAACATTTATATGATCTGTATCACAGCCCACACTACAGTCATAATAAATAATACAGCATTGGTGAGAGTAGGAAAGCAGGCTCTCTCATACCCTGATTGCAGAGTTGAGGTGGCAGACGAGTAGGGGTGGGGGCAGTATTTACCACCATTTGGGGGAGGACGAATTTAGCAGCACCAAGATTCAAATGGATAAACTCTTTTACCTAGAAATTCCACTTCCAGGGTTTTAGGCTACAAAAGTAATGCCATAAGTAAGCAAAGTATTATACAAGGATATTCACTGCAGCCCTATTCATAACAGAGAACAAATAAAAACAATCCGATTCCCACTAACAAAAGATGAATGAAACAAATCCTGGCATATCTATTAATGCAACCATTCGTTAAAACAATGAGACAGATCCATGAATCATATCACGGAACAATCTCTAACACAAATTACGTGAAATAAAACAAGCTACACAATTAAGTATGTAATTTTAATTAAAAAAAAATTTTTTTTTGAGACAGAGTCTCCCTCTGTCGCCCAGGCTGGAGTGCAGTGGGGTGATCTTGGCTCAATGCAACCTCCGCCTCCTGGGCTGAAGTGATCCTCCTGCCTTGGCCTACCAAGTAGTTGGGACTACAGGCGCCTGCCACCACACCTGACTAATTTTTGTATCTCTGTAGAGACAGTGTTTCACCATGTTTCCCAGGCTGGTCTCAAACTCCTGAGCTCAAGCAATCTGCCTGCCTTGGCCTCCCAAAGTGCTGGGGTTACAGGCATAAGCCACCATACCTGGACTATAATTTTTACTTTTTTAAAAAAAACTGCATGTTTGGAAAGTCTAGAACCAGAGTATACATCAGACTGCCCAGGTTTCCATTTTGGCCCTGCTGCTTACTAGAAGTGTGACTTTATACTTCATCCTCAAACTTCAGTTTCCTTATCTGTAAAATGGGGAGGGGGGCACATATTGCCTTCAAAGGATTATGATGAAAATTCAATTCATTTATTTTATTGGCTGGCTGAGGTGGCTCACACCTGTAATCCCAGCACTTTGGGAGGCCGAGGCAGGTGGATCACCTGAGGCCAGGAGTTCGAGACCAGCCTGACCAATATGGTGAAACCCCGTCTCTACTAAAAATACAAAATTAGCCGAGCATGGTGGTGCATGCCTGTAATCCCAGCTACTTGGGAGGCTGAGGCAGAAGAATCGTTTGAACTTGGGAAGCAGAGGTTGCAGTGAGCTGAGATTGCGCCATTGCACTGCAGCCTGGGCAACAAGAGCGAAACTTCATCTCCAAAAAAAAAGAAAATTCAATTAATTTATTTTATTGTTTTATATACATATATAAAAATAACTGAACACATACAAATAAGGTAGCACAATATAAATGAATATATATAAATAAGGTACCTGCCATATAGCAAATGCTCAGAAGATATAGAAGATGATAATGATTATTATTAACATCACTACCTCTGAGAAGTTGAATTAAGAAGGTAACTTTGATTTACCAAGTTTTATACTTCCATAAATAAATAATTTTTCAGAATAGGCATGAAGTACTTTTATAATTAAAAGATATACCCTTATACCCAAGAGAAATGAAAACATATGTCCAAAGACTTGCATGTGAATGTTCATAGTAGCATTATTCACAAATGCTCATCAACTGGTGAATGGATAAGATAAATGTACGGCATATCCATACACTGGAATATATTCAGCACAAAAAGGAACTGACTACTCAAGTGCTATGGCACGGACAAACTTCAAAACCACTATGCTACGTGAAAGCAGCAAGACACAGATAATACATATGGTATAATTCAATTTATATGACATGTCCAGAAAAGACAAATCTACAGAGACAGGAGGATTAAGGATTGCTGGGTTTAACAGTAAAAGGGCAGAAAGGTCCTTATTAAGATGATGAAAATGTTCTAAAACTGATTTGTGATAATGGTTGCAAAACTTGGTAAATATACCAAACATCACTGAACTGTACAGAGTAAATTATCATATGTGAAACATGTCTCATTGTTTAAAAAAAAAAAAAAGGTTTAAAAAGATACATCCTTACAAAACCATGCCTATTTTACACTTATATAATGCTCTGCCCTTGGGAGGGGCTTTAACTTGCGTTTCTCTATTTCATCCTCATAACTATCGTGTGAAGCAGACAGAGTAGGGACCATGCTCTTTGGAGAAAAAAGAAAAATGATGTTCAGATTAGGCCACAGCTGCTAGCAAATAAAGCACCCAGAGCCCAGATCGAAACACAACTAACTCAATAGATACAGTGGTAAAAATGTACCAAGACTTCAAGATTCCAGGAGTAATAACCAAACAGTGATCACAAGTATACTGATGACCAGGGGCTTTGCCTGCAAAGTATACTCCTTTTTAAGATTGTTTAACTTTTTGAATAAATGTGCACTTAAGAAATCTGACATAAAACGTGCTTTTTGTTCCTTACACAGTCTGCTAAAAGTCACGTCATTACGGATATGCATAAATTCCCTGATACAAGAAGAAACTTCCTTTTCAGTAGCTCAAAAAATGCTTAGCATACATTGGGGATTCAAGAAATGCTTATTAGGCTGGAAGTGGTGGCTCACACCTATAATCCCAGCACTTTGGGAGGCCGAGACGGATCGCTTAAGTCCTTGAGTTTGAGACTAGCCTAGGAAACACGGTGAGACCCAATATCTTTAAAAAAAAAAAAAAAAAAAAAAAGAATGAGTGTGGTGTGGTGGTGGTGCAAGCCTGCAGTCCCAGTAACTTAGGAGGATAAGGTGGGAGTATCACTTCAGCCAAGGAGGCTGAAGTTGCAGTGAGCTGTGACCATACCACTGCACTGGAGCCTGGGTGACAGAGTAAGACCTTGTCTCAAAAAAAAGAAAAAGGAAAAAAAGGAAGTGCTTCTTACTAATATGAAAAATAATAGCAAATTTTTTTAAAGTTTAATTTGAACATACTGTAGATGAATCTAGCATTTCGTTTTGTACAGAAAAACTGGAGAGAAATAACAAGAGATAAAACCTAAACCATAAGCCACATAGAAATGTTTTTGAGGGGGCAGGGGAGGAAGGTGGTTAATTTTTGGCAATCATTTTGCTAAAAAGCCACAGGCATTCCCAGCACCAGGCAAGCAACCAAGAAAATAACAGCCGAGCGTGGTGGCTCGTGCCTGTAATCTCAGCACTTTGGGAGGCCGAGGCGGGCTGATCTCTTGAGCCCAGGAGTTCGAAACTAGCCTGGGAAACATGGTGAAACCCCGTCTCTACCAAAAATACAAAAAAATTAGCCGGGCATGGTGGCGTGCACCTGTGGTCCCAGCTACTTCGCAGGCTGAGGTGGGAGGATCGCTTGAGCCTGGGAGGCAGAGGTTGCATTGAGCTGAGATCACACCACCACACTCCAGCTTGGGTGACAGAGTGAGAAGAAAACAAAAGTCTGGCATGACCAACCAGTATTTTCCCACGCTCTTCTCCAGTTTACGCTGACTAGGGTTTACAGAACTGCAACAAGAATTGGTTCTGTGTGTAATATCCCATGTCCTTCACACTAAACTGGGTTGACAATGTCGGTGATCTCCCTAAGTCCCATTTTCCAGAAGGAAAAATAGGTTCAGACCGGCAAAACAGCAAAGTTTCTTTGACATTTTCTGTTGCTCACTGCTAAAAAGATTATGGCTTTTGAGCTGTTAATTGAAACACTTTGTGTCAAATTCTGATGCCTAGTTGAGATAACTTTACCTAATCACATTCTCTGAGGAGAAATGTCTTAGAAATAGCTGTTAAATAAAATAAAAGTTAAGTAAACTACAAATACTGAACCACTATAACGTATCTGGGACTTTTGTTTTTATACTTGATATTATATTTTTTCAGGATTTGGGCACCTACAGAGGATAAAGACTATCAGGAAAAGTGACAAGCCATAAAGAAACAGGTTTTGGGATTCGGGGTAGAGCAACAAAAACACTGGAAAACCTTAAAAAAAAAAAAGAGTAGGAAATTGAGCTCAATTCTGGCTTCAATGGGGGTGGAGGAATGAACTTCTCATAGAGGTGTAGATCCTGCACAAGCAGGGCACAATGTCTGAACAATCTGAAAAAGGGATTTTGCAGAGAGAAATGGACCTTGGAAAATGGTCTATAGACCTATGGTTGTTGGGGTCCCTCAGAAGACTTACAGTGTAATAAAACTACAGAAGCGTAACAGGGAGGCTATGAACTCAGGGCCAGGCAAAACTACTAAAAATCCAGAAGGATATTTCCCTCCACAGTGTGCCAAATAAGAGGTCTATCCCTGTAGAGGTTGGCAGGATTGTCTCTGCCTCTCTTATCAGCCAGCCCTCTGCAGAGGTCATGGCAGGACAAGAAAGGGAAACTGTCAAAATGAAGTGACTTGAAGGAAGGTAGGGATATGATGGCAAGGCGTCAAGACTTGATCTGTGGACAGTTCTGAGTTTTCAAAGGGTTTGGGGGAAAGGAGGCCATTCAGGCAAGCAAAGAGCTAGGAAGGAAAGGAGATTCCTTTCAGAGGACTGAGAGGATAGCATATGTCTCATGAGTCCAATTATTATTATTATTATATTATTATTATTATTATTGAGACAAGGTCTCGTTCTGTCACCCAGGCTGAAGTGTAGTGACATGATCACAGTTCACTGCAGCCTTGACCTCCCGGGCTCGAGATCCTCCCACCTCAGATTCCCGACTAGCTGCGACTACAGGCACGAGCCACCATGCCTGGCTAATTTTTTTTTAAGAGATGGGGTCTCACTCTGTTTCCCAGGCTGGTCTTCTGGGCTCCTGTGATGCTCCTACCTAGGCCTCCCAAAGTGCTGGGATTACAGGCATGGGCCACCACACCCAGCCTGAGTCCAATTACTTAGAATCATATTATCCTGTCTTAATTTCTCCTTCCTATCCCCTGAATATTTAGTGAGGGAAGCCTGTTTTAGCCGTTCTAGCCCTACCTCAGCTGTACTATATATATGGAGTCTTGAGGGAAAAACTACTTATCTCTGCTTAGACCAGAAAGTTAAAGAAGAATGGATGTCTAACCACCCACTAACATCTGTTTGACAGACAACATAAGCCTCCTCCCCTTTCTCCACACTTTTTCTTCTACCTTTATTAAGCCCTTACTTTGTGCCTGGCACCAGTGTTAACTGTTTTGCACATATCACCTCACCACAGTCTCGTAAGTCTGAATGTAAGTTTATTATTCCCATTTCAGAGATAAACTAAGGCTCAGAGGTTAAGTTGCCCAAAGTCAAACAGCTAGTAAAGGGCAGAGCTAGAATATGAACCCAGGAATGTCAGAGTACTAAGGCACAAGCTCTTAACTACCATGCCATACTGGTGGCAACAATTAGTAATTACTGAGACTTCAAAGGTATGGTGACTCACAGGGGCAAGAATTAATGTACTCTTCTCTTTGCAAAGATTTCCTTCCAGGCAAATGATGATAAGTTCTATCGTTCTTGAGGGCTGTGGCAGTTTCCCGGTACGTGGTGGCAGCAGTGGGATCACAGCCGTGGGTAAGCTAGGCTAGCAAACCAAAGCATCCTGTCCTTAGACAGATGAGAATGTTACCGTCTGACCTTCTTCAGGTCAATTTTCTAATACTAAGCTGAATACTGAAAAGACACCTTTTCTATTTTATTCTCCCTCTGAATGAGTAATATCCAACCACTCCAATTAGTTTCATATTAGATATCTTTTCTTAAAATCCCTGTTGGCATCATGTCCCTGCTCAGCCTGAGAATGTGCAGAGACAGAATGCTGGGACAGGAGTTATCCTAGGACACACTGACTACTTTCATAGGACCATGAGGCTATTTCCCAAAAGCTGAAATCAAGAAAACAGGTCCCCTAAAACAATTAGTGTTTCTAAAAAACATCAAACAGCTCTTTGAGATATCAAATATTATTCAGTCAAACTTTGTGATTTGAGCTTGCCATTGGTGGAGGCTCTGCAGCTTGCTCAGTGCTCTGGGTTTTGCTCCAGATCTGTCACATTGCATTAGTGCCCTTCCTCCTCACCGCCAACAAAAATAATAGCCTTGAACATGGCAGCACAATCCATTTGTCCTGCTCTAATTACTTTTTGACATTACTTTTTCTGTTGCTAACTTGTTTTTTTTTTTCTTTCTACCAACCTCAGGGCATCATTAGAGTCATCTGAAAACAAAATCTTTAGGTTCTGCCAATATATATTTGGATAACTTTCTAGCACAAAATGGTTCCAAGGAGCAGTAGGATAGTAGTTATAAGAAGAAAAGCCACAAGGCACTCATAACTATTTCCAGAATTCCCCAGATGTCACAGAGAGCATAGCCAAGGACAAAATGCCAGGGCTTGAAGTTATAGGACCTGGGCAAGTTGTAGCTCTACCACTCACTAGCTGTGAGACCTTGGAGCAAGTCTCCAAATCTGTCTAGTTGTAGTTTCCTCTTTTGACAAATGGAGTCATCTCTCTACTCTGGTAACCTCACAAGAGCTGCTGTGAAGATCGGTTGAGATAATGCATGTGAAAATACTTTGGAAAGAGCAATAGCGTTATTATTATTGAGACAGTGTCTCGCTTTGCTACCCAGGCTGAAGTGCAATGGCATGATCACAGCTGATGGCAGCCTCAACCTCCCAGGCTCAAGCGAGCCTCCTGCTCATCCTCCCAAGTAGCTGGGACCAAAGGTATGCGCCACCATGTCTGGCTAATTCTTTTTTGTAGAGGTGGGGTCTCCTTATGTTGCCCAGGCTCATTTTATTAAGAGGCATAAAATGATGACCAACGTTGCAAGACTCTCTAGGTTTTGTGTTCTTCATTAATTCTAGTGTGTTCTTCATTAATTCTAGAGTGTGATAGTTATTTTTATGCCAACTTGGCTGGGCCACAGGGTGCCCCGATTGTTTGGTCAAACAATATTCTGGGTGTGCCTGGGGGGGTGCTATTTTTGGATAAGATTAACATTTACATCTGCAGACTTTGAGTAAAGCAGATTGCCCTCCATAATGTGAGTGTGCCTCATCAAATTAGGTGAAGGCCTGAACAGAACAAAAAGACCAGCCTCCCTCCTACGAGAGAGAACTCTCCAGCAGCCTGCCTTTGGACTTGAACTGGAACATTGGCTACCGTAGGTGTCTGGCCTGCAGACCTTCAGACTGTAAATGCAGCATGGCTTTCTTGGGTCTCCAACTGACTGAGCCATCCGGCAGATTCTGTGTTTTTATTCATTTATTTATTTTTTGAGACACAATTTCACTGTCACACAGGCTGGAGTGCAGTGGTACGATCTCAGCTTACTGCAACCTCTGTGATTACTGCAACGGGCTCAAGTGATTCTCCTGCCTCAGCCTTCCGAGCAGCTGGGACTATAGGCGCACGCCACCATGCCCAGTTAATTTTTGTATTTTCAGTAGAGACAGGGTTTCACCATGTTGGCATGGCTGGTCTTGAACCTGACCTCAAGTGATCTGCCCGCCTTGGCCTCCCAAAGTGCTGGGATTACAGGCTTGAGCCACCACACCCAGCCATATCCTACAGATTCTGGATTTGCCAGTCTTCATAATCATGTGAGCCAATTCCTTAAAATGAATCTGCATCCATCCATCCATCCATCCAGCCTCAAAGCATATTGGTTCTGTTTCTCTGGAGAATACTGACTCATACATCTAGGATCCAGTTTTGTTTAGAATTAAAATGATCATACTATGCACTAAAAATTAGGGGCAGAAATATCAGGGATAAATTAAATCCAGAGGTGTATCTTGCAGAGCCTCCAGCATGACAGATACTGACTTACAAATTATGTATGTTTCCAAAAGTCACTTTTTGGCCTGCTGCCTGGAACTTAAAAGGCTATCCCTAATAATACTGGAGCTTCAGGCTGGGCGTGGTGGCTCACGCCTGTAATCACAGCACTTTGGGAGGCCGAGGCGGGTGGATCATGAGGTCAGGAGTTTGAGACCAGCCTGGCCAAGATGGTGAAACCCCGTCTCTACTAAAAATACAAAAATTAGCCGGGCGTGGGGGCACGCGCCTGTAATCCCAGCTACTCAGGAGGCTGAGGCACAAGAATCGCTTGAACCCGGGAGGTGGAGTTTGCAGTGAGCCAAGAGGGCACCACTGCACTCCAGCCTGGCGACAGAGTGAGACTCCATCTCAAAATAATAATAATAATAAAAAAAAATGGAGATTCAGGACAAAATACTACTGAGAAGCTACCATTACAGGAACTGACTGATACATATTTATTGGATAAGTATACAAATGAATGTTGTTCTATTTGGAAAATGCTTTTGGAAGTAAAGAATACATTTCTTGAGCACTTCCTGAGTACTATGCACTGCACTAGATGCTTCACATATATTGTTTCATTCAACACTTAACGTCTGTAAGACAATGTTTCCTATTTCTTAAAATGACAAAACTGAGCTCTGAGAGATGTTTTGGCCTAGGTCATGTATCTAGAATGCAGTGGAACTGAGATCAGAACCCAGATGATTCCAATGCCTTGCCTCTAACTACAGGATAGCCATATTAAATAATCTAGCCCCACCTTAAAAAACAAACAAACAGAAAAGTGGCAGTGATTAACTAAGATGTACCTTTATTTCCATACCATTTTTTCCCTTCCTCCACTCACTCCTAAATGAAGGATGGCAAAAAACTCTAAGAAAACAAAAAGCACTGGACCACAGGAGATTATGGAAATCCACAGGCTGAGGGGTTTTCAGCAGGATGACAAAGTAAGCAACTTGATTCTAACAAAAGTCTGGATGTAAAGAACATCTTAGCAAATGAGAATGAGAATTTCTTTTTTAAAAATTTTTTAGAGTTGGTGTCCCTTTGTCACCCAGGATGGAGCACAGTGATGCAATCATAGCTCACTGCAGTCTTGAATTCCTGGACTCTGGCAATCCTCCTGCCTCAGCCTCCTGAGTAGCTCAGACTATAGGCATGTGCCACCACAACCTGCTAATTTTCAAAATTTTTTGTACAAACGGGGTCTTGTCATCTTACCCAAGCTGGTCTCGAACTCCTGGACTCAAGCCATCCGCCTGCCTTGGCCTCCCCAAGTGCTAGGATTACAGGCATAAGCCACCATGCCTGGTCTGAGATTTTTTTTTTTTTTTTCGAAGTAAAGCAACAGAAAGTACAGTGGTCCCAAGGAACTATAAATGTAGATGGAAGAAAATATGGTGTGTGTAGAGGGTGAAGGGGACTTTGTTTGGCCTTTGCTTTTGTTGTTGTTGTTGTTGTTTTTGAGACGGAGTCTCGCTCTGTCGCCAGGCTGGAGTACAGCGGCGCAATCTCAGCTCACTGCAACCTCTGCCTCCTGGGTTTAAGCAATTCTCTTGCCTCAGCCTCCCGAGTAGCTGGGACTACAGGCATACGCCACCACGCCCAGGTAATTTTTGTATTATTAGTAGAGACATGGTTTAACCATGTTGGCCAGAATGGTCTCGAACTCCTGACCTCAGGTGATCTGCCCGCCTTGGCCTCCCAAAGTGCCGGGATTACAGGCGTGAGCCACCGCACCTGGCTTGCCTTTGATTTTATAATTATTATTTTTTGAGACGGAGTCTCGCTCCGTCACCAGGCTGGAGTGCAGTGGCACAATCTCGGCTCACTGCAGTCTGGGTCTCGCAGGTTTATACAATTCCCCTGCTTCAGCCTCCCAAGTAGCTGGAACTACAGGCACACACCACCACACCTGGCTAATTTTTTGTATTTTAATAGAGATGGTGTTTCACCATGTTGACCAGGATGGTCTCAATCTCCTGACCTTCTGATCCGTCCGCCTAGGCTCCCAAAGTGCTGGGATTACAGGCATGAGCCACCACGCCCAGCCTTTTTTTTTTTTTTTTTAAAGAGACGGAGTCTTGCTCTGTTGCCCAGGTTGGAATGCAGTAGCGTGATCTTGGCTCACTGCAACCTCCGCCTCCTGGGTTCAAGCAATTCTCCTGCCTCAGCCTCCTGAGTAGCTGGGACTACAGGCACACACCACCGCGCCCAGCTAATTTTTTTGTTTTTGTCTTTGTTTTTGGATTTTAGTAGAGACGGGGTTTCACCATGTTGCCCAGGCTGGTCTCGAACTCCTAAGCTCAGGCAATCTGCCCACCTTAGCCTCCCAAAGTGCTAGGACTACAGGTGTGAGCCACCGCGCCCGGCCCTGGCCTTTGCTTTTAATGTCAACACATCCTCACCATGATGACCACCTAGGCTGCAAGTGACAAGTCAAGCCAAAGACAGGCCAAAGAGGCCTCTGCCTCCTGCAATGCCTCCCTTTTACCATCTCAGATGGCTTTTTAGGATCCATCCTTAATTCACATTCTTCCTGCCACAAGTGAATAGAGTTAAAAAGGGAAACTTATCCTGCATTTTCTACTGGTGTGCAGAGCCTACCAATCAAGGGCAGGAACCTACAGAACGATAAGTAATGAAACAAGAATTGTTTGTTATCAGGCCAATTAAATTCGATTTTAACTCATTAAAACAGGCCAAGTAGAAACCAGCTGTAAAGTGAGACTGTATTTTCCTGCAACAAATACAGTCTCACTTTATTTGACAGCAAGTTATTTAAATATGACACTTGTAAAATGCTGCAATTGAATGTTTCAAAACACATTTCTTCTTCATCTTGATCACTTAATAGTAAATCCACTTATAATCATGACTTTAGAATAACTCTGTGAGAAAGTATCATCACCCCCATTTTACCAGTGAAGAAATTGAGGCTCCAGAAGACGGGAATCAAATATCCAAATGGGCAGAGCTAGAACCTGACTCCAAGTTTTGAGTGTTTTTTCCTTTCTCAAGGCCATTTCCCAGAGCATGCAAGGTCTTCCCTGTTAAGCCTCTCACTTTCTTGAGGTGTCCTGATTGTTTTACCTTCCTTTGCCTTCCTAGAAGAATATTCTTTCTTCCTGTCATCTTAGCACATCGTTCTATGTACAGTGTTGGATAGGCACTACCGTAGCTATAGCTTCTTAGTCATTTCAATTTGAAGAACTATGCCTGCCAAGCTCTAAGTCACTCGTGGTTTTTTTAAAATAGTCACCAGCATAAGGGAGGAACTGACTCCAGTGATACTGATTTTTTTCCTTCTAATTTTAGGGCAATTTTATTTCATTAATTTTTCGTTAAAGTGTAAACGGTCTGTGGACAAAAGGCAAGAATCTTTTCGGAATGAACATTTTGAGATACTAAAGTAATAAACCATGTTGCCCAAATTTTTTCATACATGGTATCAAGAGAGAAAGTAATAAAACCTGAAAATGACAGTTCCAGATCAAAGCAAATACTTACAAATACAGAGGTATATGTGAATTATATTTTATCATACAATATCTAGAATTAAACTCCTAGAAAATTATATTTAGAATGGTTACACCTTTCTGAACTCCAGTTCCTCCAAATCAGCTTTTTTTTTTTTTTGAGATGGAGTTTTGCTCTTGTTGCCCAGGCTGGAGTGCAATGGCATGATCTTGGCTCACTGCAACCTCCGCCTCCCAGGTTCAAGTGATTCTCCTGTCTCAGCCTCCTGAGTAGCTAGTAGCTGAGTAGCTAGTAGCAGACGCATGCCACCATGCCTGGCTAATTTTTGTATTTATAGTAGAGACGGGGTTTCATTATATTGGTCAGGCTGGTCTCGAACTCCTGACCTCAGGTGATCCGCCTGCTTTGGCCTCCCAAGGTGCTGGGATTACAGGTGTGAGCCACTGCACCCAGCCACAACTCAGCTTAAAACCAGTGGAGGCTGGCTATTGTAGGGGAAAGAGCATGGGTTCTGAAATCCGACACACCTGGGTTCCTACTCTTGTTCTACTATTTTATACTTTTGACCCCTGGGCAAGTTACTACATACATTTCTTTTTTCTTTTTTTTTGAGACAGAGTTTCGCTCTTTTTGCCCAGGCTAGAGTGCAATGGCACGATCTCAGCTCACCGCAACCTCTGCCTCCCGGGTTCAAGCGATTCTCCTGCCTCAGCCTCCCGAGTAGCTGGGATTACAGGTATGTGCCACCACACCCGGCTAATTTTTTATTTTTAGTAGAGACGGAGGTTTTCCACGTTGGTCAGGCTCGAACTCCCGACCTCAGGTGATCCACCTGCCTTGGCCTCCCAAAGTGCTGGGATTACAGGCGTGAGCCACTCTGCCCGGCCCTACATTTCCTGAAGTCTCAGTTTTCTCACATAAAATAAGAATACCATCCCTTATCTTTTACAGTTATTGTGAGGTATAAAGTAAATGAATGAATATTTCAGGCAAGCTCAGTTTCTGGGATATGGATGATATTCAATAAATACCAATAAGTACTCAAGAGATGTTTGTTATGAACCGTTTTAAAAGCCCTATAAGGAGTATGCGTGCTGTACCTCCCATGACCAGTGAGAGGGAAATGAACATCAGTGATATGACATTAAATAGTGAAGATTTATTTATACTTCTAGAATTGCTGCATTTTAGCATTTGTTTCTCCCTAAATTACATAGAATATGGCCACAACTGGAAGATGACTTTAAGGTGAAATATTAAGATACAGGGATCTATCATTGGTAATTAAATAAAATGATTTTCTTTTTAATCTATATACAAAATGGTACCCAAATTGCTACACAGAAAAAACATTTTCTACACAGCTTGCATTTCTGCAGCATAGCTTTAAATGAAACCACTCTGTAATCTCACAGATTATGTCTAAAAATAGAATGATAGGCCAGCTGTCAGACATATACATTGTAGGGAGAACGGGGCCAAGAATCTTTCCCCAAACACCACTGGAACTCTTCTGGCATTTGCTCCCACAAAGACAAAAAAACTAAAATCTATTCAATTCCAGCAGCTACCTACTTTTTTTTTTTTTTTTTTAAGTTCAGGGGTACCTGTGCAGGATGTGCTGGTTTGTTACATAGGTAAACGTGTGTCATGGAGGTTTGTTGTACAGATCATTTCATCACCCAGGTATTAAGCCTAGCATCCATTAGTTATTTTTCCTGATCCTCTCCCTCCTCCCACTCTCTGCCTCTGGTAAGCCCCAGTGTGTGTTGTTCCCCTCTATGTGTCTGTGTGTTCTCATCATTTAGCTCCTACTTATAAGTGAGAACATGCGGTATTTGGCTTTCTGTTCCTGCACTAGTTTACTAAGGATAATAGCCTCCAGCTCCATGTATGTCCCTGCAGAAGACATGATCTTGTATTTTTTTCTTATGGCTGCATAGTATTCCATGATGTATATGTACATTTTCTTTAACCAGTCTATCATTGGTGGGCATTTAGATTGATTCCGTGTCTTTGCTATTGTGAATAGTGCTGTAATGAACGTACGTGTGCACGTGTCTTTATAAATAGAATGATTTATATTCCTTTGGAAATATGCCCAGTAATGGGATTTCTGGGTCGAATGGTGTTACTGTATTTAGGTCTTTGAGGAATTGCCACACTCTTCCACAATAGTTGAACTAACATACACTCCCACCAACAGCATAAAAGCTTTCCTTTTTCTCGACAATCTTGCCAGCGTCTGTTATTTTTTGACTTTTTAATAACAGCCATTCTGACTGGTGTGAGATTGTATCTCATTGTGGTTGTGACTAACATTTCTCTAAGGATCAGTAATGTTGAGCTGTTTTTCATATGCTTCTTGGCCACATACATGTATGTCTTTTGAGAAGGATCTGTTCCTGTCCTTTGTCCACTTTTTAACGGGGTTGTTTTGTTTCTTGTAAATTTAAGTTCTTACAGATGCTGGATATTAGACCTTTGTCAGATTACTGCTTTCTTTTAGATTTAGGAGAAAGGATTGGAATGCCAAGATTTGTAAGGGTCTTGTGAAATTTCCCCAAATCTGCAATGTGCTGTTCCTAAAAGGCTTATAACAAAAGCATCATGCATGATCTGAAATTACTGCTTCAATACAACCCCATTTATAAAAATGTTTTGCTTTTTTGTGAACTCTCCAAGTTATTTAACCTTTTAAAATAAACAAAAAGATGCAATGTGATGGGGACTGTGTTCTAGTCCAGACCCTGCCATTAATATGCTACATAAACTTAGGTAAACTATAACCCCTCTATGGACCTCAGTTTTCCCATTTGGATAATGAGAAAGTTGTGGGAGACAGCCATGTAAGGATGTCTTTCAGCTACAATGCTCTAGAGATTATCTGAGCCTCAAAATTTCCACACAAGCTGAAAAGAAAACACCCTTTTGCTTCTAAGCTATGTTTTGAGATGCTTCAGTGCCAATTTCTTAGGTAATCTTTCCACCGAATCAAGGATTCAGTGCCCCTAAAAAGATGAATAGAAGACACTTCAGGCCGGGCACGGTGGCTCACGCTTGTAATCCCAGCTCTTTGGGAGGCCGAGGCGAGCGGATCACCAGGTCAGGAGATCGAGACCATCCTGGCTAACAAGGTGAAACCCCGTCTCCACTAAAAAAAATACAAAAAATTAGCCGGGCGTGGTGGTGGGCGCCTGTAGTACCAGCTACTCGGGAGGCTGAAGCAGGAGAATGGCGTGAACCCGGGAGGCGGAGCTTGCAGTGAGCCAAGATGGCGTCACTGCACTCCAGCCTGGGTGACAGTGAGACTCCATCCCAAAAAAAAAAAAAGAAGACACTTCAATCCCTTTTCTGCTGACTTAGATGCATGAGGCCAGTCGCTAAGGGTAAGGAAGTATCCTGTTGAGAAGAGAGTAGAAGGTAGTAACTCTCTGAAAAAAGTGGACACAGGTCAAGGAAATACAACCTGTGTGCTATGAAGGCCACAAATGTATTCATTCAAATACTGAGTACCTACAATGGGCACTTTTCTAGGTGCCAGGGATATGCTTCTGGTCAAGAGTCTCACCACCATCTCACCAAGGCAGGCACAGATCCTGCCCAGATCAATTCCAAATCCTGACCCTCAATGGTCAAATGGAGAAAATGTAAAAAGTTTCAGTCTTGCATCTAATACACTCAATACATGCTGGTTGGACCTGGAGAAGAACCAGGTCCAACCTGGTTTTTGCTAATGCTTTTTGCAAAGTTGGCAGTTTCAAAGAAAAGCAATCACATATTGAGTCTGAATGAGGGGCTGCTGGGTGAGATACCAGGGACTGAAATAACATGGCAGCTACTTTTAGCTCCTGCTTGTTTTTTCTGTCCAATCCCTCCCTCCCCCTAGGAAATACCAGGAAATAGTGGCATCATTAGGCAAAAAGTGACAGAGTGGAAAATGTAAAAGAGAAAAAGCCTAGTGTCACAGTTGTCCACTCAGTATCCTAAAGGATACAGGTTGGCCACCTAACAATGTTGTTGCAAAGATAATCAATTGCGTATGAGATATTTCTCCCACAAGATTATAGGCTTATTCTTTCTGTTTTAAACCTCAGGTCTACTATACATTTTTGAGACAAACTCAAAGACTCTATGAGGGTGAGGATTAAATTAATTCAACAAATATTTATGGGGTGTCAAATCCCCATGCTGGAGTTTCAGCAACCAACAAGACTGGTATGGTCTCTGCCCTTACAGACATCCAATTTAGTAAAAGAAACAAAAAATGAGCAATTATGTTAAGAAATATTTAATTATAAGTGCAATAACTATGATAATTTCAGGAAGTATATGTAACAATGAGAAGACCTAACCTGGTACAGGAGGGGTAAAAAAAACTTTCAGGCAAATGATTATGAGAGGGGGCATAGGCTAAACTTTCCACAGAAAAGAGTCAAACACATGATTTATTTCTTTAAAAATGGCCTAGCCTCTTCTGTTCCTTAGACGCATGTGCCTCCTTGGTGCTCACAGAACCCAGTACTTCTTGGCATCACTGAGTTGATTTCACTGGAATGTGACAACCAGTTTATGAATGTCTCCCCTATTAGATTGTAAACTCTTCCAGAATAGAGACCTTATTCTTTTTTATTTTTCCCCTTTTTTTGTGGAGATGGGGTCTTGCTATGTTCCTTGGGCTGGCCTCAAGTGATCCTCTGATCCTCCTGCCTTGGCCCTCCAAAGTGCTGGGATTACAGGCATGAGCCACTGCATCAGGCCTGAATTTTATTCTAATTCAATCTATTTCTGTGCCTCTGGTGCCTAGTATTAGACTAGATACTTAGTAGGCCTCAGAAAGTGGTGGTTATCATTATTATGATTACTGCTCTTCAGACTGGTCATTTTACAAATTATGCAAGTCTGTTTCTGTTAATTGAGATACTGAGATCTCTCTCCTACTTGGTGGAGAAATACCAAATCAGTCCTAGGTACAGATCATCTACACTGATCTCAACACATGCCACTGCTCTCAGTTCCTTTGTTGTGGTGAATTTTGCTTGTTTACATGGCTGATACAGACCTATCTTTTCAACTGTTGTGTTACTTCCATTGCACGATGATCAGCCAAGAATAGCAATACCTTAAAAGGCAGTGATATGAAGATCACAAGGTAGGCAAGGGGTAGGGTGAAGATAACTAGGACACAGCTGTAGTGTTCTGCAGGCTAAAACATAGACTCAATGTGTCACAGAAAATTAAATCAAAAGTTGAATGTAATTCCTGGTCTCCTGAATAAAGATAAGCAGGGCCCCTGGTACTGTCACCAGCCACAGTGGAGCCATTCTAGGTCCTCAATGACATCCAATTCTAAGCCCCAGGATCATCCTAAATTGTGGAGGCAAGGTCACTGCTCCATCAGGCCAAATTCTACAAAGCTCCAATTGCCCCAGACAGAAAAAAGAAGATGCCAACTGCTAAATCCATTTTGATAGCTAGAGGAGGATTAAAGAAACTGCACACATGGTGATGTCCAAATCTGAGCAATGAGATTAACCTCCATGTGGACTGCCTATACCTCAGAGAGAGTTGGTTGTTTTTTAAACACTTCCAGAATTTATTTTCATTGCAGCCATATACAATTTAAGAATATTTGTTTTCACAATGTACTGTTAAAGGAACAGACAATACAGTACTTTATAGATTCAGAATGTTTTTGGAATATGATGATAGCCTCTTAATATATGTATCCTACCCTTGAGTTTTTGGAATGAATTAAGGTGATTATTCAGAGGATGATAATCCGAATTGTATTTGTATAGTCAGCCTGTCATGATAAATAATTATATAGTCATTGTAAATGCTACATAATATTTTTACAAGATAACAAAGGAAAAGAAAAAACAGATATAGATTTTTAATAAGGAAAAGCTGGCCTATAGAAAATACCCAAGGCAGGTTACAGTAGCAAAGTTTAAGCCAACTTTGTTAAATGTCAGGTACATAACAAAAAAGTTTAACATTAGTCTTCTTTAGATAGTGAAACTATATGTGATTTAAGAAATGTTTTCTTTTAAAATTTTATTTTTCCACAATTAACGTGTGATCTTGCAATTTAAAAAGTCAATGCCCCTTTTAAAAACATAATTCCATATTCCCCAGCCTTCCATTTTCTGTCTCTTGTTTCTTCTCTGCCTACTTTTCCATCAAAGTTTTCCTTCATTAATTTCCTTGGTTTTCTCGCTTTTATTTTTTTTAAGAGACTTTATTTCTGCCGGGCACAGTAGCTCACGCCTGTAATCCCAGCACTTTGGGAGGCCGAGGCAGGTGGATCACGAGGTCAGGAGATCGAGACCTTTCTGGCTAACACGGTGAAACCTCGTCTCTACTAAAAATACAAAAAAATTAGCCAGGCGTGGTGGCGGGCGCCTGTAGTCCCAGCTACTCGGGAGGCTGAGGTAGGAGATGGCGTGAACCCAGGAGGTAGAGTTTGCAATGAGCCGAGATCGCGCCACTGCACTCCAGCCTGGGCAACACAGCGAGACTCCATCTCAAAAAAAAAAAAAAAAAAAAGAGAGAGAGAGACTTTATTTCTCAGAGCAGTTTTACGTTCACATCAAAATTAAAGGTTTAGAGATTTCCCATGTTCCCCACCCCCACATATGCATGACCTCCCCTGCTATCAAAATCTCACACCACAGGGGTATATTTGATACAAATGAGGAAACTACATTGACACATCATTATCACCTAAGTCCATAACTTACAATAGGGTTCACTTTGGGTGTTGTATACAACAATGGGTTTTAACAAATATATAATGACATGTATCCACTATTACAGTGGAACAGTATTACAAAGAGTAGCTTTACTGTCCTAAAACTCCTCTGTGCTCTGACTATCTTATTCATCCCTCCCTCCCCATTAACCCTTGGAAACCACTGACTTCTTACCATCTCTATAGTTTTGCCTTCTCCAGAATGTCATATAGTTGGAATCATGCAGTGATATGGTTTAGCTCTGTGTCCCCACCGAAATCTCACCTTGAATTGTAATAATCCCCAAGTGTCAAGGGCGGGACCAGGTAGAGATAATTGCATCATGGTGTTGGTTTTCCCCATGCTGTTCTCGTGAGGGTGAATTAGTTTCTCACAAGATCTGATGAGTCTATAAGGGGCTTCCCCTTTCGCTCTGCATTCATTCTTTCTCCTGCCCCCCTGTGAAGAGATGCCTTCCACCATGACTGTAAGCCTCCTGCGGCCTCCCCACCCATGCAGAACTGTGAGTCAATTAAATCTGTTTTCTTTATAAATTACCCAGTCTCAGGTATTTCTTCACAGCAGGGTGAGAATGGACTCATATAGTATGTAGCCTTTTAAGACTGGCTTCTTTCACTTAGTAATACGTATCTAAGTCTCCTCTATGTCTCTTCCTGACACGACAGCATATTTCTTTTTAGAACTGAATAATTTTCCATTGTCAGGATATACCACTGTTATCTACTCTCCTACTGAAGGATATCTTGGTTGCTCCCATGTTTTGGCAATTATGAATAAAGCTGCTATAATCATCCATATGCAGGTTTTTGTGTAGACATTAGTTTTCAATTAATTTGGGTTAATCAAGGAGAAAACTGCTAGATCACATGGTAAGAGGATGTTTAATTTTGTAAGACAAACTGTCTTTCAAAGTAGCAGTTATCATTTTGCATTCCCACCAGCAATGAATAAAAGTTCCTGCCCTTCCACATCCTCACTAACATTTGTTGTCATCAGTATTCTGAATTTTGGCCATTCTAATAGTTGTATAGTGGTTTCTGATTGTTGTTTTAATTTGCACTTCCCTGATAACATATGACATGGAGCATCTTTTCATACGCTTTTTCACCACTTATATTATCGTCTTTGGTGAGGTATCTGTTAAGGCCTTTGGCCAATCTTTTAATCAAATTATGTGTTTATTATTGAGTTTTAAAGGTTCTTTAGACATTTTAAGTTAACAGTCCTTCATCAGGTATGTTTTTTTTTCAAACGTTTTCCCCCAGTCTGTGGCTTGTTTTTTCATTCCATTGACAGTGTTTTTAACAGAAGAGAAAGTTTTAATTTTGATGAAGTCCAGCTTATTAATTCATTGTTTCATAGATTGTGCCTTTGGTGTTGTATCTAAAAAGTCATGCCATCATACCCAAAGTCATCTATGTTTTCTCCTTTGTTATCTTTTAGGAGTTTTATAGTTTTTCATTTCACATTTAGGTCTGTGATCCATTTCAAGTTAATCTTTGTGAAGGATATAAGGTCCCTGTCCCCTTGATTCATTTTTTTGCATATTGATGTCTAGTTGTTCCAGCACCACCTGTTGAAAGAAAAGACTGTTTCCTGCATTGTACTGCCTTTTCTCCTATGTCAAAGATCAGTTGACTGCATTTACGAGGATCTAATTCTAGGCTCTCTATTCGGTCCTACTGATCTATTTGTCTGTTCTTTGGCCAATATCACACTGTCTTGATTACAGTACCCTCACAGAGATTTGTTTAACATGATGAGATCTGCCATTACATTTTTCCACATGTACAACTCAAATTGAAAAGAATGCCCCAAATGAGATACAGTAATGTACTCTGCTGATGCAGAATTACAAAAAAACACTAAGACAGAGTCATTTTCCTCTAGAATCTGGAGGGAGACAGATCAGGAAACAAACTAATGTACTTACTACATTAGAGGAAAGCATGAACAAGGTGCTAATGGGAACCCAGAGGCAGGAGTGATACATCTCTCTAGGGGTATGATGAAAATTTCACAATCAAAAGTAGCATTTGAGCTCCGTTTTGAAGTGGTAGGCTACCAAAAGGCAGAGAAAAGGGAGGAGTAGAAAGTGCATTCTAGACAGACACAGTAGCACGTACAAAGACATGATAGCCTAAAAGCATGGGTTTTCTAAAAACATTAGTAATTGTGTGTTGCTAGAGTTTAAGTACATGACAGTGAACGTCACGAGAAGAGACAGGAATGCTGAAGAAGGCCAGATTGGGAAAGGTCTTATATACCAGGCTAAAAAGCTGGAATTCTTCCTATAGGTGGGAATAACACATACTTACTGTAGCTACCATTTATTAAATATCTATTATGTACTAGGCAAGGTGTTTTACATACTTTACTGCACTTAACGCTCAAAACTCTGCCATATAGGTATTTTCTCCTCATTGTACATGCAAGAAAAAAAGACTCAAGAGAGGTTAGGTAACTTTCTCAAATCAAGTCTGACTCCAAATTCTACACCATCTCCCACAAAAAGAACTCCAACTGGCCAGGTGCAGTGGCTTATGCCTGTAATCCCAGCACTTTGGGAGGCCAAAGCGGGCAGATCACTTGAGTCCAGGAGTTCGAGACCAGCCTAGCCATCATGGTGAAACCCCATCTTTATTAAAACTATGAAAAATTAGCCGGGTATGTTGGCACATGCCTGTAGTCCCAGCTACTCAGGAGGCTGAGGCACGATAATTGCTTGAACCTGGGAAGCAGAAGTTGCAGTGAGCTGAGACTGTGCCACTGCACTCCAGCCTGGGTGACAGAGTGAGGCTCCCTCTCAAAAAAAAAAAAAGAAAAAAGAAAAAAGAAAAAGGGAACTCCAAACTAATTGGTTGGTATAAAAATGTTAAATGGGGCTGGGCATGATAGCTCATGCTTGTAATCCCAGCACTGTGGGAGGCTTAGGCAGGAGGAGGATAGCCTGAGTCCAGGAGTTCTGGACCAGCCTGGACAATATAGTGAGATCCCATCTCTACAAAAAATTAAAATTTAAAAATTAGCTGGGTGTGGTGGCTTGTGTACCTGTAGTCCTAGCTACTCATGAGGCTAAAGCAGAAGGATTGCTTGAGCCTAGGAGTTTGACGTTACAGTGAGCTATGATCACACCACTGCACTCCAACCTGGGTAGAGTGAGACATCTGTCTCTTTGGTGTTTAAAAAAAAAAAAAAAAAACAGTTCAAGGACCCTTTGAAATCGCTGGCATAGGCATCAGACTGGATAGGCTCATCTACTCTTTCTTAGCAGTCTCTAAAACACAGAAATACTAAGAAATCTAAGACCAATTTTTCCTATGGTCTTTTACTGATGTTTTCTCTCTCCTGACATTACTATGGCATTTGACATCAATAGCTATTTCAGGAGACAAGGTAGCAAGATTTCCCAAAGCAAAGACAGGAACAGAACAAGATTGTGGCTTGTGTATCATCAAATCTGATACCTGGCCAAAATTCACTAGTGCAATGCTTTGTAAAAATATGCACTCAGGCTCTGAAGATCATGGGCTGCTTGAATTTGGTCATATTACTTAAGCTTTCTGAGCCTCAGGTTTCTTACATTTAAAATGAAATGCTAAGTACCACCTTTCACAATAGTTATGAAAGTTAAAATGGAATAAATAATGAGAAGGAAGACCCAATGCCTACAGCATGATAGGCATGCAACCTATCTTTGCTACTTATGCAGACAATTACTAGCACTGTGTTTACCTCATAGGATTTTTGTGAGGCTCAAATAAGTGATGCTTGTGAAAGCCCTTAAGTGAAATATAATTATCCAACTAAGTTTTGCCATACTATTCAAGATACAAGAATGAATATAGTATAATCCTTGTCTTTAAGGGGAGCTGATTTTCTAAAAAGGGAGCTACAAGTACATAGGTAAGTATAACACAGGTAAGCAGAAAGTGCTAGAAGAGTAGCCATAATAGCTAACACAATTGAGCACTTATGGGCCAGACCCAGTCTAGGTGTTTTACCTATATTCTTATTTAATCCTTAAACAAACTCTATGGAACAAGTACTATTATATTTCTAGATAACTGAAACTGAAGTAAGTACATGCTGGATAGGTAACCTGCTTAAGTTAGTACAACTAGTTAGTGGTGGAGCTAAGGATTTAAATCCAAGAATTCTGACTCCATAGCTCATACAATTAGAAATGCAGGGGTGTGTATTTTTAAAATGGAGAAATAATATGCCAACAATAACAAGGTCACTAACATTTACTGAGCACTCACAGTGTGCCAGGTCCTATGCTAAGCACTTTACATGTAAACTCTTACTGAAGCCCAGCAATCCTCTGTGAGCTAGACATAGACAGCATCCTGATTTTACAAATGAGGCCAAAGACTAAATGAGGCTGGTTTACTTTGCTCAAGGTCTCATGGCTAGTTACCAAAAGAACCAAATCTCAAACTTAGCCCTATCAAGTATGTCAAGTAAATGCTCTTAACCTCTCTAGTGTCTGGTTCAGTGTAGACAGGGACAGTAGGAGAGCTAACCTCAGAAGGAATTAGCAAAGGAGTAGCCAGTGAGGTAAGAAGAGGACCAACAGAGAGCAACATCCTGAAAGGCAAGGGAAGAGTCTTTCAAGGAGGAGGGCAAATGGATCAACTATCAAATGCTGCTGAGAGGCTGAGTCAGATGAGCACTGAGAATTTAAACACATTTTAGCAATACAGAGGTCTGTGGTTACCTTGACCAAGTTGTTTCAATGGTATGGTCAGTTCAGAAGCCTCACTGGAGTGTGTTAAAGAGAGAAAGGAAGCAGCAGCAGAAACAATGGGTATATACAACATTAGGACATTTTTCACTTAGATAGCAGGGCTGTACAAAACACCCTGTCATACAGGGTAATGTGTTGATGAACCCATGTTTTAAAATTTGATATGTAACACCTCTGGGTGTTCATTTTATTTCCATTTTTAAAATGCATAAAAAGAAATTAAGTTGAAATTTGAGTAAAAACATATGGAAGCTCTGAAGAACATCCATGGCGTCCTAGGGTCCCGCAGAATACACTTTGAAAACAATTATCTTAATCCAGAGGAATGAAATTCTGAGATGGAATTCAGCAAGTTGCAAACTAGGTTTAAGAAAGATATTTTTAGGATTTAGAGGAATCTCCTAACGCTCTTCAGATTCTGTCACCTATTACTCAGGAAAGATAACCTTAGAACACTCCTTTCTTTCATCAAATGCTTTACCTTAAGATCTTCTGAATAAAAGGGATGTTTCTATATGGTATTTTCCACAAATGTTTGGTACTGAAGGATGCTAACTTTTATTCTGTGTTATTTTGGTTTTGTTTTTAGAGGAAGGTTCTCATTACGTCACCCAGGCTAGAATGCAGTGGAGTGATCGTAGCTCACTGTAACCTTGAACTCCTGGGCTCAAGCAATGTTCCTACCTCAGCCTCCCAAGTGGCTAGGGCTACAGGAGTATGCCACTATGCCTGACTACTTTTAAAATTTTTTGCAGCCATGGGGTCTCGCTGTGTTGCCCAGGCTTGTCCTGAATTACTGGCCTCAAGCAATCCTGCTTTGGCCTCCCAAAGCACTAGGATTACAAAGCATGAGCTAGAGTTTACCCCCCCAGTCCAATCTTTTTCACACACATATACATCTCTCTCTCCTCGTCAGCACCCAAGCGGGATTACAGGTATGCACCACCACACCCAGCTAATTTTTGTATTTTTAGTAGCAATACACACAGAGTATTTTAAATAAAAATGTAAGATCACTTTGTGATCCCTAATTTTATAAATGGGCTTGATTTCCCTTTTGCCTTCATTCAAAATAACCTTTTAAATTACAACAGCAGTCCCTATAGACAAGCTAAAATAAGAAGTTAAGAAATTGAATCATGCTAAGCATTTCATATGTTATTTTGTTCTGACAGCAACCATTTACATGGGTCTTACCACCCCCATTTTACAGATAATAAATAAAACACAAAGTCGCCAGGTGCGGTGCCTCACGCCTATAATCTCAGCACTTTGGGAGGCCAAGGCAGGCAGATCACCTGAGGTCAGGAGTTCGAGACCAGCCTGGCCAACATGGCAAAACCCTGTCTCTACTAAAAAATAAAAATAAAAAAATTAGCTGAGCATGGTGGTGCATGCCTATAATCCCAGCTACTTGGGAGGCTGAGGCAGGAGAATTGCTTGAACCCAGGAGGCAGAGGTTGCTGTGAGCCGAGATCACCCCAATGCACTCCAGCCTGGGCAACAAGAATGAAAATCTGTCTCAAAAAAAAAAAAGAAAAGAAAAGAAAAGAAAACAAGGAAAAGAAAGTATGTGTTAGGAACTTTGAAAAGAAGAGGCCAGGCATGGTGGCTCATACCTTTAATCCTAGCACTTAGGAGGCCAAGGCAGGAAGACTGCTTGAGGTCAGGAGTTTGAGACCAGCCTGGGAAACACAGTAAGACTCCATCTCTACAAAAAATAAAAACTAGCCAAGCATGGTGTTGCATGCCTGTAGTCCCAGCTTGGGAGGCTGAGGCAGGAGGATTGCTTCAGCCCTGGAGTTCGAGGCTGCAGTGAGCTATGACTGCTCCAGCCAGTGCAACACAGTGAGACCCTGTTTCAAAAAAAAGAGAGGAGAGAGCTGTGGAAAATTAGTTGGGAAGGTCAGGAACTGACTGCAGTGTCCTTGGCTTAAATAAATGCCAGGCTGGGAAACTAAAGCTACACTCTATATGCAGTAAAAGATTGTTAACATATTATGCAGCATAATTAGAGCCTTATTCTGTGCTTAAGACAGGGTTAAATAGAGAGACAAGAGGCAAAGGGATCAGGTAGGAGCTCACTGTAATAGTACAGGTAAAACATACAAGCCTGAGTTATGTGTAGGCTGCCTATCATGGCCCAATATAAGCTCAGGCTCTGAGTTAGACCTAAGTTTGAACTTGGCTCTATCACTATCACTTAACAGCTGAGTGAGTGAGTGAGTGAGTTTGTGTGCTTCTTTTTTTTTTTCTTTTGAGACAGTCGAGTCTTGCTCTGTCACCTAGGCTGGAGTGCAGTGGCACGATCCTGGCTCACTGCAACCTCCACCTCCTGGGTTCAAGCCAATTCTCCTGCCTCAGCCTCCCGAGTAGCTGGGATTACAAGTGCACACCACCACGCCCAGCTAATTTTTGTATTTTTAGTAGAGATGGGGTTTTGCCATATTGGCCAGGCTGGTCTCGAACTCCTGACCTCACGTGATCCGCCCACCTTGGCCTCCCAAAGTGCTGGGATTACAGGCGTGAGGCACTGCACCCGGAAACTTTGTCTTTTATTTATTATCTATAAAATGGGGATGGTAAGACCCATGTAAATGGTTGCTGTCAGAACAAAATAACATACGAAATGCTTAACATAATTTAATTTCTCAACTTCTACAGTATTCACCTTTCAGGTGAAATAATTTTTTTAAATGGGTAACTGTTCTATGCATTATAAAATATTTAGCAGAATCCCTGGCCTCTACTTACTAGAGGCCAATAACAATTCTTTTCTATCCCCTGTCGTGACAACCAAAAAATGTCTCCATATTGCCAAATCAACCCCAGTTGAGAGCCATGTAACACTGTTTCTGGCATATAAAGTGACCAATGGAGGCAAGCTTTAAAAAATAACTGTGGGGCAGGGTGGTGGTGGGAGAAGGTGGTCATTTGGTGATGAAGACAGAAATATAAAAGACAACGTGTAGAGTGAGATGACCAAATTGGCTGGTTAGATGTGGAAGCCACGAGAGAGGGAGGTAGCAGGGGAGACCACAGCTTTAATTCTCTGTCTAGTCCTACTAAAGAAATAAGAAAGATAAGAAAGTGGGCAGGCTTGAAAAACCAGAGGGTCAGGTGGAGGGAAATATTTGAAAGATATTAAGAATTGTGGCCTGGATCTAGAAAGAATGATTGGTGTAGGTCTCAAAGGCCAAAATCATTCTTCATGTCTCTTGAGCTTTTTATGATTTTAGCTTTATCTAGCACCTCTCAAGTGAGTACCAGTTACATGCCTTAACTATAAAGCCCTCGGGGAGGGGGGGGAAAAAACAAGCTAAAAGACATGACTGACAATGAATATATATTATCTTTAAAAATCAAAGAAAACGGGGCTTGGCACAGTGGCTCACACCTATAATACCATCACTTTCAGAGGCTGAGGCAGGAAGATACTTGAGGCCAGGAGCCAAGACCAGCCTGGGCAACATAGTGAGACCCTGTCTCTACGAAAAAATTTTAAAATTTTGCCAGGCCAGGCATGGTGTCTCACACCTGTAATCCCAGCACTCTGAGAGGCTGAGGTGGGTGGATCACTTGAGCCCAGGAGTTCAAGACCAGCCTGGGCAACAGGATGAAACCCCATTTCTACTAAAAATACAAAAATTAGCCAGGTTGATGGCGTGCACCTGTAGTCCCAGGTACTCGGGAGGTTGAGGTGGGAGGATTGCTTGAGCCCAAGAGACAAAGGGTGCAGTGAGCCAAGATCCTGCACCACTGTATGCCAGCCTGGCAACAGAGCAAGATCTAATCTCAAAAAAAAAAAAAAAAAACTAGCCAGGTGTGGTGGTACACATCTGTTAAGTTCTAGCTACTTAGGAGGCTGACATGGAAGGACTGCTTGAGCCCAGGAGTCTGAGGCACCACTGCACCCTGGCCTGGGCAAAGAGTGAGACCCCATCTCAAAAAAAAAAGAGAGACAGACAAAAGGGTACGCTTTTCATTTTTTTTAAATCAGAAAAAATTAAATATATTTTAAAAATCACTATAAATTTGTACATAGTAAAAGATGCTTTTAATTTTCCATCCTTTCTGGGTTTTTTTGTTTTTGTTTTTTGAGACGGAGTCTCACTCTGTCACCAGGCTGGGGTGCAGTGGCGCGACATTGGCTCACCGCAACCTCCACCTCCTGGGTTCAAGCGATTCTCCAGCCTCAACCTCCCAAGTAGCTGGGATTACAGGCACGTGCCACCATGCCCTGCTAGTTTTTGTATTTTTAGTAGAGACAGGGTTCCACTATATTGGCCAGGATGGCCTTGATCTCTTGACCTCGTTGTGATCCTCCCACCTCAGCCTCCCAAAGTGCTGGGATTACAGGCGTGAGCCACCGCACCCGGCCTAATTTTTCCATCCTTTCACCAGACAACTGAAGAAGAGGTGTATACTGATCCTCTTGAAGATTAAGTCTTTTTTTTTTTTTTTTTTGAGACATGGTCTCACTCTGTTGCCACGCTGGAGTGCAGTCAACCTTTGTCTCCTGGGTTCAAGCAATTTTCCTGCCTCAGCCTCCCAAGTAGCTGGGATTACAAGCATGCGCCACTACCCCTGGCTAACTTTTTGTATTTTTAGTAGAGACAGGGTTTCACCATGTTGGCCAGGCTGGTCTTGAACTCCTGACCTCAGGTGATCCGCCACCTCAGTTTCCCAAAGTGCTGGGATTACAGGTGTGAGCCACTGTGCCCAGCCAATTAAGTCACTTTCTAAACTTTTAATATGTGCCACATATTTTAGAGACATTGGTAAAAGGGAAAAAGTTGTATCCAAACTGATAGTGTCTAAATTCCAGCTGCACGTCGGAGAAGCCAGATCTACCTGATTCTACATTCTCCAGCCCCTATTAGTCTCTATGACAGTTTTTACAGCCTTTGTCAAGCCACCTGAACAAATGAGACTGCATCCCTGCCCTTTACCTATGAAACAGTGTGTACCCCAAGGACCCTCCAAGCACTAGCCAAAGCAAATTAGCACTGGAACTGACCTGAGGCATCTACATACAGTGACTGTACTTCAGATTTTCCAGGAATATTCTGTTTTGTGGTATTCATGAAACCAATGTTCTCCAAATTCCAATATTCAGGAATGCACACTAAACCTCCACATAAAAATTCCAAGTCATGTCATTATACATTTGCCAAAACATATTGAATGTACAACATCAAGCGCAAACCCTAATGGAAACAAAATGAATGACAGCAAAATAGACTTGGATTGGTTGTAAATATATACTGCAATCTCTACTGAAACAACTAAAAAAACTTTTAAAAGTACAATTGTTATACTAAGAAATGAGAGAAAATGGAAGCACACAAAATGCTCAATTAAAACCACAAAAGAAACAAAAAAACACAAAACACAGGAAATGTGTAGAAGAGAAAAAGAGAACAAGGACAACAAAAAACAATAAATATATAGCAGGTATTAATCAACTACATCAGTAATCACTCTGAACATCAATGGTTTAAATGCACCAATTAAAAGGCAGATTGTTAGAGTGAATCAAGAAACAAGACCCAACTATATGTTGTCTACAAGAAACCTACTTTAAGTAGAAAGACACACAAAGAATAAAAATAAAGGGATAGAGAAATACATATCATCCTAATACCAACTGAAAGAAAGTGGAAGCAGCTATGCTAATTTCAGACAGAGCCGACTTTAGAGTGAGAAAAGTTATCAGGATAAAGAGGGGAATTACTAATGATAAAGGAGTCAATACTCTAAGAAGACATAAACAATCCTAATGTGTATGCACCTAATAACAGAATGTCAAAATGCTTGAAGCAAAACCTGATAGAACTACAAGAAAAAATAGATAAATCCACCCTCTATCAAAAATGGACAGATCCAGAAGGCAGAAATTCATTAAAAACATGTTGAACTCAACAGCACTACCAATCTTTTGGATATAACTGACATCTATAGAATACTTCATCCAATTCAATAGCAGCAGATTTCACATTCTTCTCAAGTTGACATGAAACATCTACCAAAACAGACCACATTCTGGCCCATAAACCACATCTTAACAGATTTAGAAGAATAGAAATCGTACAATGTTTGCTCTCAGACCACAATGGAATTAAACTAGCATAACAGAAAGATATCTGGAACATCTCAAATACATAAAGATTAAACAATACAATTTTAAATAAAAACATGGGTCAAAGAAGTCATCTCAAGAGAAAAATATTCTGAAATAAATAAAAATAAAAATATAATTCATCAAAATTTGTGGGATGCAATGAAAGTAGTCCTTGGAGGAAAGTTACAGCACTGAATGCGTACGTTAGAAAAGACAACCTAAAACCAAGCTTCCACCTTAGGAAACTAGAAAAAGACAAAATTAAACCCAAAGTAGGCAGAAGAAAAGAAATAATAAAAATTAGAGCAGAAATCGATGAAATTAAGAACAGGAAAGCAATAAAGAAAATTAACAAAACCAAAAATCAACAAAAGCTGGTTCTTTGAAAAGATCAATAAAATCCAAAGCCTCTAGCAAGGCTAACTAACGAAAAAAGAAAGAGGACACAAATTACTAGTATCAGAAATAAAACAGTGCCTGTCAATCGTATCTCAATAAAGCTCAAAAAAATGAAATAGGGGACCTCACTATGGATCCTATAGACATTAAAAGGAAAATAAAGGAATATAATGAATGAATAAGTCTATGTCCACAAATTTGATAACCTAGATCGGGGTGTCTAATCTTTAAGCTTCCCTGGGCCACACTGGAAGAATAATTGTCTTAGGCCACACATAAAATACCTAACACTAACACTAACAATAGCTAATGAGCTTTAAAAAAAAATGCAAAAAATTTGATGTTTTAAGAAAGTTTACGAATTTGTGTTGGGCCACATTCAAAGCCATCCTGGGTTGTGGGTTGGACAGGCTTGACCTAGATGAAACAAACCAATTCTCTGAAAGGCACAATCTGCCAAAACACATACAAAAAAATAGAGACAATCTAAATAGGCCTACATGTATTAAAGAAATTGAATTAACAATTAATAACTTTACAAAACCAAAAGTTGTGGGTCTGGAGTTTTTAAATTTTTTAACAGACAGAATCTCACTCTGTTGCTCAGGCTGAAGTGCAGTGCTGTGATCACAGCTCACCGTAACCTCAAACTCCTGGGCCGAAATGATCTTTCTGCCTCTGTCTTCCCAGTAGCTAGGACTACAGGCTCACACCACCAGAACTGGCTAATTATTTTATTTTTGTAGAGACAAGGTCTCACTATGTTGCCCAGACTGGTCCCAAACTCCCGGTCTCAAGTGATCCTCCTACCTTGGCCTCCCAAAGCATTGGGATTACAGGCATGAGCCACAGTGCCTGGCCCTGGTTTTTTAAATAGATGAACAAAATTGACCAATTGTTAGCTAGACTGAGAAAAAAAAGAGAGAAGATCCAAATAAAGACCCAAATCAGAGATGAAAAAGGAGACATTTCAGAAATACAAAGCATCATTAGAGACTATTATGAACAACTAACTATGTGCCAATAACTTGGAAAATCTAAAAGAAATGGACATACACAACCTACCAAGATTAAAACATAAAGAAATGGGGGCCGGCCACAGCGGTTCACGCCTGTAATCCCAATACATTGGGAGGCTGAGGTGGGCGGATCCCGTGAGGTCAGGAGTTCGAGACCAGCCTGGCCAACATGGTGAAACCTCATCTGTACTAAAAATACAAAAATTAGCTGGGCGTGGTGGCACATGCCTGTAATCCCAGCTACTCAGAAGCTGAGGCAGGAGAATCGCTTGAACCTGGGAAACGGAGGTTGCAGTGAGCCGAGATCATGCCACTACACTCCAGCCTGGGCAACAGAGTGAACTGTCTCAAAAGAAAAAAAAAGAAAGAAAAGAAAAAAAGAAATAGAAAATCTTAACAGAACAATAATGAGTAACAAGAAAGAGGCAGTAATAAAAAGTTTCCCATCAAAGAAAAGCCCAGGACATGATGGTTTTGCTGCTGAATTATATGAAACACTTAAAGAACTAATACCAATGGTATGCAAAACTATTCCAAAAAATTGAAGAGGACACTTCCAAACTCATTCTAAAAGGCCATCCTTACCCTGATACCAAAGCCAAAGACACAACAACAACAAAAACTACAGGCTAGTATCTCTGATGAACACAGATGCAAAAATCCTCAATAGAATACTAGGCAAACTGAATTCAGCAACACATTAAAAAAAATCATTCACCATGATCAAGTGGGATTCATCCCAGGGATGCAAGGATAATTCCACATATACAAATCCATAAACATGATACATTACATTAACAGAATCAAGAACAAAAACCAGGTGAGACATGGTGGCTGTAGTCCACCACACGCCTGTAATCCAGCACTTTGGGTAGCCAACACAGGAGGACTGCTCGAGTCCAGGAGTTCGAGACCAGCCTGGGCAACATAGTGAGACCCTCATCTCTACCAAAATAAATAAATAAATAAATAAATAAATAAATAAATAAATAAATAAAATACTTATGATCATTTTAAAAGATGCTAAAAAAGTATTTAATAAAATTCAATACCACTTCATAATAAAAACTCAAAAACTGTGTATAGAAGGAACATGCCTTAAAATATAATAAAGACCACATATCTATGACAAACTCACAGCTAGCATCATACCGGATGGGGGTAAACTGAAAGCCTGGAACAAAAATGCCGACTTTCATCTCTTTTATTCAAATAGTACTGAATGTATTGGCCAGAGCAATTTATTAGACAAGAGAAAGAAATAAAGGGCAGCCAAACTGTAAAAGAAGAAGTCAAACTGTCCTTGTTTGCAGACATGATCTTATATTTGGAAAACCTTAAGATACTGCTAAAAAAAAAAAAAAAAAAGCATAGAACTCAGAAACAAAATAAGTAATGTTGTAGGATACAAAATCAACATACAAAAATCGGTAGCATTTCTATATGCCAACAGCAAACAATAAGAAAACAAAAATCAGGAAAGCAATCCCATTTACAAAAGCTCTAAAAAATAAAAAATAAAATACCTAGAAATAAAATTAACCAAAAAAGTGAAAGATCTCAACAATGAAACTATAAAACACTGATGAAACTGTGGGATTACACACAAAAAAGGAAAGACATCCCATGTTCATAAAGTGAAAGAATATTGTTAAAATATCCACACTATCCAAAGAGATCTACAGATAAAATGCAATTCCTATCAAAATACCACTGACATTCTTCGCAGAAATAGAAAAATCCTAAAATTCATATGAAACCTCAAAAGACGCCAAATAGCCAAAGCAATCCTGAACTAAAAGAACACAGGTGGAGGTACCACACTACCTGACTTCAAAATATACTACAAAGCTATAGTAAGAAAGTGTGGTATTGGCATAAAAAAAAAAAAAAAAAGACACATAGACCAATGGAACAGAATAGAGAACCCAGAATAAATCCACACATTTACAGTCAAATCATTTTCAACAAAGGCACCAAGAACATTCACTGGCAAAAGGACAGTCACTCCAATAAATGGCACTGGGAAAGCGAAGATGTCCATATGCAGAAGAAAGAAACTAGATCCTGTTCTGTTACTACATAAAAAAATCAAATCAAAATGGGTTGAAGACTTACATGTAAGACCTGAGACTACACTACTACTACTACAAGAAAACACTGGGGAAATGCTTCAGGACACAAATCTGGCAAAGATTCTTTGAGTTAGACCTCAAAAGCATAGGCGACAAAAGCAGAAATTGACAAATGGGGTTATATCAAGCTAAAAAGCTTCTGCATAGCAAAGAAAACAACTGACAAAATAAAGAGGCAACCTAAAGAATGGGAGAAAATATTTGCAAATTATCCCACTGACAAGAGATTAATAACTAAATATACAAGGAACTCAATAGTAAAAAGTTCGAAATAATCCAATTTTAAAATGGGAAAAAAAAGATCAAGAGACATTTCTCAAAAGCAGACACACAAATAGCTAACAGATGTATTTTTTAAAATACTCAACATCATTAATCATTGAAGGAATGAAAATCAAAACTACAAGATATTATCTCACCCCATTAAAATGGCTATTATAAAAAAGATTGCTTTTGGTGAGGATGCAGAGAAAGGGGAACACTTCTACACTGTTGATGGGAATGTAAATTAGTTCACCCATTATGGAAAACAGTATGGAAGTTCCTCAAATAACTAAAAATAGAACTACCATATGATCCAGCAATCCTACTGCTGGCTATACTTCCAAAAGAAGGAATCCGTATATCAAAGAGATATCTGCACTCTCATGTTTATTGCACCACTATTCACGACAGCCAAGATATGAGACATGAAATCAACCTAAGGATCCATCATCAAATGAGCAGATAAATAAAATGTGCATAAGCACACAATGGAGTATTATTCAGCCATAAAAAAGAACAAAATCCCATCACTTGCAGCAACATGGATGGAACTGCTAAGTGAATAAGCTGGGCACCGAAAGACAAGTATCACATGTTCCCACTCATACGTGGGAGCTTAAAAAAAAAAAAAACTGATCTCATGGAAGTAATGAATAGAATGGTGATCACCAGAGGCTGGGAAGGGTAGAGGGACAGTGGGGGATGAAGAGAGGTTGGTTAATAGGTACAAAAATACAGTTAGAGAGAAGGAATAAGTTCTAGTATTTGATAGCACAGTAGGGCAACTGTGGTTCACAACAATTTACCGCATATTTCGAAATGGATAGAAGAGAGTATTTGGAATGTTCCAAGACAAACAGCTGATAAATGTTGTAGGTGATTTCCCTATTACCCCAATTTGATCATTATACATTGTATGCATGTATCAAAATATCACATGTACCCTATAAATATATACAATTATATATCAATTAAAGTAACAACAACAACAAATAACTTTCCAAAACAGAAAGCAGTAGGCCCAGATGGGCTCACTGATGAATTCTAGTAAACACTTAAGGAAGAAATTATACCAATTCTCTACCACATCTTTTTAAACTTGAAACATTCAGGAATAGTCTGTCACTTTAGAAAAAAGTCTGTCCTAAGGGGTATAATCACCACCACCACTCTCCAAAACCTGGCAATGCCCCCAAAAGGCACTGGCAATGTTTTAGTGAAGACTATAAATAGGTAATAAAAAGAAAGGACTTTGGAGACCAAAAAACAAGCAAACAACAATCTAATTGGGTTACTAGCTCTTTTTGTTTCTCTTTTTAAGACAAAGTCTCACACTACTGCCCACACTGGAGTGCAGTGGTTCCATCTCAGCTCACTGCAACCTCCAGCTTCCCAGGCACAAGCGATCCTCCTGCCTCAGCCTCCCAAGTAGCTGGGACTACAAGTGTGTGCCACTATGCCTGGTTAGTTTTTGTATTTTTTTGTAGAGATAGGGTTTTGCCATGTTGCCCAGGCTAGTCTCAAACTGCTGGGCTCAAGGGATCTGTCCACCTCGGCCTCCCAAAGTGCTGGAATTACAGGCATGAGCCACTGCGCCCAGCCACTGGCTCTGTCTTACTAATCTTTTATCTCAGCCAAAAATTGAGTTTGATTACTGGCTTTGTCTTATGAATCTTGGAGAAGTTAGTTAACCACGTCACATCTCAATTTCCAAATACTTATGGAAGAGGAAATGACAATACCGATTTAATAAGGATGCTGTAAGAATTCAAAGTAACAATTTTACAAAGTACCTGCCATAGGGGTTGGCCCCACAGTGGTTCGCTTCTCCCTTTCTTTTTGCCCAATCTACTTTGCCATCTTTGCCCAGATGATAAAACTGGGGACAAAAATACAAAGTAAAAATATGAAGTTCTACTATGTATATGGTTTACACTAAAATAGGCCTCATTACATATCTAAAGAAATTATCCAAAATCCATGGCTTTAATTATACAATCAAAGCATTAACACTGGACTAGTCTCTTTTGCAAAGAAAATATGCATTTTCCTGGCAGCCAAAGAGTAATAGTTTAAGATCTGTGCCTCCACCCCAATCCTACCCACACAATTTGATCCTCTTCCCAAGTAAACATTGCCACCTGACCATTTCTGCCTCTCCCAAGAAACAAAGAGGCCCAGAAGCTCGACAGCCAATCTAATTTAAGTCCAAAGGAGAAGAAAATGATGTCCAAGTAATGGCAGAATAAAGGAAAAAAACAAACAAACAAATCTGAGCTAGTTAAAAAAGGAAACCAGCAGAAGAGTAAACTCCTGTTTTTTATTGAAAAGCGACTGCATGAAGACTAAAAAACTAGCCCCAACCCCTAAGTCTGGATTGATTTAAAGTGGTGTAGGTAAGTATTCCAGGCAAATCCCTCAACGCACAAGAGTAAAGCAGCAGCTCTATTTCCACACTGTTGGATTTTCATGGGCTTCCTCTGATATAACCTATTATTTCCAAGGCCTAGGAATGTCCCCTCCTCAACAGTCTTATCAGCTTGGGGTTACAACCCAGCTCTAAGGAGAAGGGTATGACTTTTAAAATTAAGGTATAATGAAGTTTCTCTCCTAATCTCATTAACTACCTGGCTGTGTGACTGCTCATGAATCATTTCCTCTCTCTGAGCCTCAATATTACTTCTCTGCAAAATGAGGATAATACTGTTCCCCTGACAGCACTGTTATAAGAATTAATTTAAAAACCAATGTCAAATGTGCCTAGTACAGTGCATGGCTCATAGTAGACAACAACGGGAATTAATTTCCTTCCTTTCCCTTTGATACAGCCTTATCCTCCAAGAAGAAAAAGGGACATCATTCCTTCTTTCCATAAAATTAACTCAGTACCATGACCAGGTCAGAAATGCCAGGGCTGGACCCAGACTCTAGATACAGCCCTTCCCATATCTGAGCATGAACTCCAAGTCACATTGCAACAGCACACTTTTGAGAGGCCACACACTCACGCAGAAGCTAGGTCTCACACCCAGCTATTACTTTAAAAAGCCAAGATTAGCTCAAGGCTAGGTGAGTAATGAGATGTAAGTGCTCTGGGAATCTGTCTATTCCCAGCATAACTAATGAGTGGCGTCAGTTGTATTCTGCCCCAGAGAGGGACCAACAACTCCAAATGGCCAACAACTCTGAAAAATGCTGAGGCAATGATCAGAGGAAGAATATTTCTGCCCCTTCCTACAGCCTCTGCTTTGGGAAATTTACATTTTATATAATCATTATTAAAGGTTATTTGTGCTTTTTTCCTTCAGTTTCATTAATAGAGAATCTATATAACACAGTATGAGCAAGAACTTTGGAATCAAGCTCTGGTTCAAGTCTCAGCTCTGCCTCTTCCTTGCTATGTGACACTGGACAAGTCATTTAACCACCAGAGCCTCAGTTTTCTCACCTTTTGTGCTTTCCGAAGTTCAGGCTGCCCCTTCAGCAGGCCGTGAAATCAATTGAATAGCTTGCAAGTAACTTTTTTTTTTTTAAAGTAAAAAGAAAGTATCAGATGACACTACATGATATTTTACTATGAAAATACTAGATGTCACTTGCCTATAAAATGGGACTATCAGGTGTATGCTGTTATTTTCTGTATTTGTCAGAGGTTTGTTTTGTTGTTTTTTAAGAGACAGAGTCTCTGTCGCCATGCTGGAGTACGGTGGCATCATCATAGCTCACTGCAGCCTTGAATTCCTACACTCAAGTGACCCTCTCTCCTCACCCTCACAAGTAACTAGAACTACAGGCACGTATCATCAAGCCAGGCAAATTTATTTTTTGTAGAGATGGGGGTCTTACTATGTTGCTAAGGCTGGTCTCGAACTCCTGGCCTCAAGCAATCCTTCCACCATGGTCTCCCAAAGCACTGGGATTACAGGCATGAGCCACGGCCCCTGGCCTATACTTTTCAGAGTTTTTGAGAAATTGAAAAAATAAAATAATGTAGGCCAAATGTTAGCAATTAACCCTACTAGAGTCAGAATAGCTGAATACAACCTTATTCATGAATAGTAAGAAAGTTCCTCTTCACTTGTCAATTTCAGAGTTCCAGAAGCATGTCTTTAAGAACATATTATTAACCAAACAGTCAGCCAACATTATGTGCCAAGGATATATCCTTCTAAATTATTGACAAAGAAAGATCAGGTCTAATTAATAACTGAATTTTATCCTAAATTAATACAGAGAATCAGGCAGCAAAACCCTACCCAGGCAACAGTGATGTATGAAAATGCTGGAAGAAGCTCTCATTTAACAAACCCTCTCTGTTGTGGAAAGGGCAATGAAACCAATGTTAGCCCCAAAATGGTTATAAAAGAAATATGATTCTTCCAGGACACTCAAAGGTGGCCACTGACATGTGAAAACCTTGGCAAGATTCTCAGCTTGCGAGGAACCCCAGTTAAAGATAGTGTCAAGGGGGCCTCAGAGGACTAAACATAGACAAGAACTGCACAGAAGGACTTCTTCAGCCTGCAGAACAAGTTATCATTCTGCTTAAAACCTTCCAATGTCCTACTATTTGGGGGGAAAAAAACAAATTTGGGAAAAAATACACTTGGAAAAAATCCAAATTTCTTACTATAGCTTACAAGGTCCTATGTGATAGGGCCCCATCCCACCTCTCCAACATCAACCCTACTTGCATTCACTCCATTTTAGCCATACTACCCTTTAGGCTCCTCAAGCACACTAAACTCAATCCCACATGAGAGCTCTTGCATTTCTTGTTGCCACTACCCAGATCATTCTTCTGGCTCCTGTAGGCCGAGGTTCTTCATGTCATGACTTGGCTCTCAGCTTGCATACTTCAGTTCCTCAGAGAGGCACAGCCCGATACTTCCTCATTCAAGATGTCTCCCAATCCACCACATCCCACCAGTCATTCTCCATCACCACGCTACCCTATTTTCTTCACAGTGTAGCTTCATGTTTCACTTCATAGTACTTTGAGAATTCATTTTTCTGTCTCCCCATTAGAACGTAAGCTCCATAAAAACCTTTGTTTTGTTCCTGATACCTAGATACTGGTTGCTTTTATACATACATTTTTTTTGTACACACACACACACACACACACCAAACAAACATAATAAAGAAAACTGATGCATCCATTCCAGGGCCACATCATATATGTTAGAATTTAACTGCACTTTCAAAATAACATGTGAAAGAGGATTTACCCACAGAAGAGCCTTTGTCAACTGAGCTCAGCAATTAGTTGTTCAGCTAAAGTCCCTATAAAAGGTCCAACTAACTAGCGAGCCAAGCTTTCCTCTGAGCATCCATTCATGAGCCATATCAGAAGGGTATAGTTCCTAATGCCCAATGAAAGACTATTTAATTTGGAGCCGAAGCCTGAGCTAAATTCATGTTTCCAAACCCACTGATCGTCAACTCACTATGAAGTCTGCCTCTAACATAATGGCTCTTGAGTCAAGACAGAACAAGCGATTTGAACAAGGGTTCAAATCCCAATTATACATTTTACATCTCTGAGGCCTTTGACACGTTCCCTCATCTATTAAATGAAGATAACAATATGTATCTGAAAGGACTGTTTTGAAGATTAAATTAGCTAAATGTATTCAAAACATCTGGCACATAAAAACCCAATACAAATTATTATTTACTAATTCACATTTTTTCCAACTAATATTTATTGATATCTACTTCATAATAGGCCCTGTGCCTATACAGAGGCACAAGGCACAACTCAAGAGAAATTGGCCATCGTCCCAGCCCAGGAAGGGCTCACAGTGTAACAGGAAAGATGAACCCATAAATGATAAGTATAACAGAATTACTAGGAATATAGTATGTATTAGGTGTCATCCAGGAAGGCTGGAAAGAATCTTCCCTTCTCTAGCAAACCTGATTATTGGGGACTAGTTGGTCTCTAGAGTTTAAAGGCCCATCAAAACCCTTACAACTTATAAAGTGAAAAGAGCTTCTGAGATGGGTCAGAACAGCTCTGTAAAGAAGCCCTCACATGATTTTAAGAATAGTCAAGAAAAACTGTCTTGATAGCAAAGAAGTGGAAGCTACTTAAGTGTCCATTGACAGATGAATGGATAAACAAAATGTGGTTGCTACAGTTTGGATGTAATTTGTTTGCTCCCCCCTCACTGAGTCTCATGCTGAAATCTAATCCCTTATGTTGGAGGTGGGGCCTGGTGGGAAGTGTCTAGGTCATGAAGGCAGATCCCTCTTGAATGTCTTGGTGCCATTCTTGCAGTAGTCAGTGAGTGCTGGCTCTATTAGTCCCTGCAAAAGCTGATTGTTTTAAAGTAGTCTGGCACCTCTTTCTTCTCTCTCTTGCCTCCTCTTCTCCTACCACGTGATCTCTGCACACACCAGCTCCCTTTCACCTTGTGCCATGAGTGGAGGCAGCTCGAGGCCCTCGCCAGAAGCTGGTGCCATGCTTCTTGTACAGCTTGCAGAACCGTGAGCCAAATAAACCTCTTTTCTTTATAAATTACCCAGCCTCAGGTATTCCTTTACAGCAACACTAAAGGGACTAAGACAGTAGTATACACATGCAATGGTATATTATTCAGCCTTAAAACGTAAGGAAATTCTGACATGCGACAACATGCATGAACCTTGAGGACACCATGCTAAGTGAAATAAGCCTGTCAAAAGGGAACACATATTGTATTATTCCACTTATATGAGGTATCTATAGTAGTCAAAAATCAAACAGACAGAGGCTAGGCACAGTGGGCTCATGCCTGTAATTCTAGGATTTTGGGAGGCCAAGGTGGGTGGATCACTTGAGGTCAAGAGTTCAAGACCAGCCTGGCCAACATGGTGAAACCTCGTCTCTACTAAAAATACAAAAATTAGCCAGGCGTGGTGGTGGGCACCTGTAGTCCCAGCTACTCAGGAGGCTGAGGAAGGAGAATTGCTTGAACCCAGGAGGCGGAAGTTGCAGTGCATCCCAGCTTGGGCAACAAGAGTAAAACTCCGTCTCCAAAAAAAAAAAAAAAAAAAAAAAAAATCAAAGAGAAAGTAGAATGATGGCTGTCCCCAGGGCCTGGGGGAGGGAAGAATGGCAAGTTAGCGTTTAACAGGTAGGTACAGAATTTCAGTTTTGCAAGAGAAGAGTTCTGTGGTGGATGGATGGTGGTAAAGGCTGCAAAACAACGTGAATGCACTTAACACCACAGAACTATACACTTAAAAATTATTACAACAGTCAATTTTATGTTACATATACTTTACCACAACTTAAAAGAAAAAAAAAAGATTGTCTTGTGGCTTACAAAAAGCAAGAGAGTGCTCAGCTCCTCTTCTTTCGAACATTCTTATATCTAATAGTGCATCAAATCAGCTTTTCTCGGGTTAAGACGAGAATAATTCTGGAGTAGTCCTCATATGGAAGGTGCTGCATAATGTAGTCAACATCTAAAAAATTCCAAGTACACAAACATCCAAACCCAAAATTTACAGCAAAAGAGACAGATGGAATTATTTCAACAAGTGTGAGAAAAGCAGGAAATAAACAGAACTATTGGTATGTTTAAGTATCAGTTTAGGACTCTATAAGCTAATTTCTAAAGAGACAAGAAAGTCCATGGAAAAAAATGATTGGTCCATGTAGGGTAGATTTCATATATCAGAGCCAAGGTCTCACAAAACAACTTTACCATTTTGAAACTTTAAAGAAGTGTCAACTTGCATTAAATAAACAAAGCAACTGCCATGTACTAAACAAAAATGTCACAAATGACAGTCCTGTATAACGACCTGGTTTCCCAGTGGCTCAGAAAGATGGAAAATAAACCCCAAGGACTCTAGTTCAGACAGACTGAAGAGAGCAGACCGTGGCTGTCTTGCACGATTAAAGGCTATGTCAAAGCTCAGTAGGGTCCATGCTTTCATAGCTTCCCCCCAGCAACCCCTAATGTGACTAGGACTGGGACAAGAGTGACAGTCTCACAAAGGGGATAAAAAGAGATAAAGCTTCTTCCTCATATGCCCAAACACTCCAGAATCTAAAACTTCACTTCTCTCTGTCCATCTATCCAATTTTCATTAAGAGCAATTTATATCATATAGAGGCTTCAAAGTCAAATATGCCACTTTTATTTTTACCTTATCAAACCTATAAAATCAAGACCAAGGGGTGGTCTGGATATGAAGCTTGGTTAGGATCACAATAAATTTTCAAATCAAATAATTGGTCTCAGTTAGGGCCAAGTTTATCAACAATAGGGTGATTTAGGATTCAGGCAAAGTCAGCTGCCTATTTGTATTTCAGAAAGACTAGTATTTCTCTTGACACAAGTAGAGAGGTGTAAGCAACCTCTGGGTGGGTAATGCCACCAAACAAAAGCAACACCTTCAAAGTCTCTCTCAGTGACTAGAGGCAGCCAGACACTCAAACTGCCAGTCCTGAATTACGGCCTCTGAATGGTGAGGGCTTCACATTTCACCGATCAGGGCACAGCCCAATCAGAAGACAAACCCCTGCACTGCCAGGGACCAGCAAATCCGCTTTCTTCCAGTGTGCACATGACTAAATGTGCTTCTGTCCATCATCTGGGTCATATATAGTTCAATGCGAGCTGAGCAGACAGGGCTGCAAGGAAATCTGGCGCGGTTCAATACCTCGTCTAGCCTGGGTTCCAGTATCTAATTTTTTTTGTTTGTTTGTTTTAACTGACAAACTCATTTCTCTACTGGGACAGGATGCTGTGCTGGCTGGAAGTTCCATTTCTACAGCAAGAATCCTATCTGGAAACACAGAAGTTGTCCTCTAGCCACAGCAGCTCGAACTTTTTTGATTGTCGTTGCTGCTTTCTCCCATCACCCCCATCCCCTTTTGACAAAGATCCAACTGTAAAAAGTCTTACGTAACAGTTCAGGACTACTTCGGTTCTTTTACTGGGTAAGCACTTTCAATTTTTTTTTTTTTTTTTTAACTAAAAGCCATTTTAAAATTGAATCTGTTGAGGGGCTTGACTAAAATCTTTTAAGTAATTTGTGTAGTGGAATACTGTCAGTGGATTTTTTCGTCTCATTTCTGCACGTGCTCCTTTGTTCTCAGAACAGAAGCTTTTTATACACATCCCATAACGCAGCTGGAGAGAGTTATGAAGTCAGTTATTATAAGGAACACAAAGGTTGCTTTCCATTCTTTGCCTTTAGATAATTAATTTTTTTGTTTTCTTAAAATGGAGTATTTAAAGAAGGAAGAAATTCACAAGAAATAAACTGTTGGAGAATCTAGAAAAGTTTGAAGTTTTTACCACCTTTTCTATCTCTAGTTTTGTGTGGCCAAACACTTGTGCCGCCTGGGGCGGTGGGGGTAGAGGCAAGCATAGACAGAGAGGAACTAAGCCAGACATGGACAAAGGCACGAGCCAAAACCAGACAGTCCTGGCCGTTCGATAGGCCAGCAGTGGGTGAGACAGGTCAGCCAGCTGCAGGGGTGGGAGCGGGGGGGCGGGTAGGGACATGGATGTATGAGGTGCTCATGCATGCGATCGTGACTAGATTCTGAAACTGCCAGCCATTTTCCCAGCTCCACTTTGTGCAATCTAAAGGAATGCATCCTCTCTGAAGCAGTCTTGCCAGAGCCTAGTGAGGGAGAGAAGTATGGTAAATACCACAACATATGGAATCAGAAAATACCGGGAACTGGAGTGGGCAAGGGGGAATGCAGAGGGTGTGGAAATTTTTTAGTGATCTGGAATGTGTTGAGTGACAGGAAGTGCCCCAAGCTTCTCCCCCACCAACTCTTCTCAGTCGCGCCTGCTTTTGTCTAACTCTTGTAATCTACACACTACTGCTTACAAAGCTGTCTGAGTTTAAGACAAAAAGAAACCTAAAAGTCTCCTTACTTCATAGTACCTGTGATATGGAAGGAATGTAAAAGCATGACCCTTTAAGCCTGTGGACATTTTTTCAGGTATAAAGGAGAAAGATAAAATAATTTTCCACAGAAAAATGAGAATTATGAATTATATAGTTCAGGTTCCAAATCTAATTTTTAAAAGAATCCTGATTCTGCTACACTTTACAAATGCTTAGGTTGGTTCCTAATTTGAAGGAGACTTGTTTTATTTGGTTAATGCACTGCATTTGAACTTGTTTCTATTTTCTCTGCATAAATTTGGACTTTGGGAGAAAAATGCAAATAAGTAGAAGGCACTTGGGGGAAAAAAGGAGGATTTTTCCCTTCATGGGTTGGAAAGTATTTTAAAGGGTTGTTTTCTTGAAAAAACAAGCTCTCTCTTACTTTCTGCATCTATGCTATAAAGATAACTATGCTATAATAAATGTAAGGTAGAAAACTTTAAAGAGAAAATAACAGTGTTCTAAGTGAAAAACTACTTAGCATTTTCCCAAACTTACACATTATCAACAGAAACACTAAAAATTAAGAGAAAAGCAGCCAAATAATTAAATAGGTAGCCCTACTTTGGAGGTATGAAACAGAAAATTAAGTGTGAATAAAATGATACTTGGGAATGTTTCTCCCTCGTACCACAAAGGATGTTAGTGGTCAGCCTACGAGTTAATCCTTCCTAGCGTGGCTCTGAGCCTTCATGCCGAGCAGACGTTATTCACATGACGATTCGAAAAGTCCATTCATATATCTCGCTACCTGGATTTGAATAGAAACCAGACAGCAATTCTTTAGTTCCAGCCACCATTCGCCCCACTGGACAATAGCGATTTGTTAGCACAGAGTCACAGGCTGTGGGACACAAAGCTTGGAGCTGCAGAAAGATGGGGGATTCAGAGAACAGGAAATTACAGGCTCGATGCACTCCTGGCAGCTCTGAGAATACAAAAAAAAAAAAAAAAAGGCAACACAGAGATGCCATGTTTAAGAGCTACTTCTAGTTTTTTTAACCACCTCCAATGTCATAAAAGCTCTATTGTTGGAGTACATAAAGTCACGAGTCCCATGTGCTCGCTTTTCTCACTACAGGGAACTTCATTCAATGCCCTTGGCACAGTAAGAAATATCAAAAGCATCCAGAGTTGATTAGCTGTACACTCTGGTAGAAAGGAGAGCATTTTATAAATAAAATGTCAGGAAAAAAATATGCTTAGTAACACAAGTGACCCATAATAAAATCAGTATCTTTTTAAAATTCCAAAAGACAAGAAAAAAATTAAATACATCAAAACTCCAGGGACATTAATTTCTCTCCAAAATATCACATAAAATCTATTATTTAATTCCATCAAAAGTTTCTTTAGAATATATATACCAATTTAGAGGCTAGCATTATACAGAAAACTTCTGAGTTCTGGGTTGTATTTTCCAAAACAAAGAATTAAAATCAAAGGCCCAAGTATTTATTCTGGAATATAGAAAAAAAATTACACTTTGTTATCAAATTAGTGTAGCTCCCTGGCTAAATCAGAAATTGCCTCTACTTCCTTAAGACTTAAAAAATAAAATTAATGGATATTCTAAGTGAATGAGGGAGAGATACTTCTCCAATCTCAACAAACGAGCAGGGGGAAACAGTACATGGATTCTTGTCCAGGCCCTCATGCTGCAACCTGAGCACCAACAGGCCAGACTGGTGTCCATTTCAACAGGAGGAGGAGACCCTGCACAAGGAAGCTATAAATGGTTTTGCTCTTCTGCCCTTCTTCTGTGATCCATTAGTAAACACAAGTCCGAAATGATATCATATCTTAAAGATTTATCAAATGAGACCATGAATGGTCAAAAAAGGCTTTGGAAACATCAATTATTCTAATCTATTTGGTCCCATGATAATACGGTGTGAAGCTGAACACGTGCCAGATTTAATGGTGCTGGTAAACATAATAGCAACCTTTAAGCTACCAACAATTGGGTTTCCTCAAATACTATTATTACTCACCAAACACAAACATCAGTTACTATCCCAAAGTGCGTTGTCCAATACAGTAGCCACTAGCTCTATGTGGCTATTTTGATTTAAATTAATCAAAATTAAATAAAATAGAAAACTCAGTTCTTTAGTTATACACACCACATTTCAAGGACTCAATAGCCTCATGTGACTATCATATGGGATAGCCCAGATATAAGACATTTCTATCACTGCAGAAAGTTCTACTGGACAGTGCTGATCTAGGCTATGCTTATATCCAGCATACCCATCTTCAACTACATATCCAGCTGGATATGAAAAAATTTAAGTAAAAAATACAATGACAAGTATGACAAGATAGCTAGTGCCATAATACTTGAGAAATACCTTTAAAAAAAATGCATTTGAAACCAGGGATGAGAAAGAGGTCCAGGTCCATTTTTTTCCCCCTTGGTCGCAATGAAGAAGTTACAAAGAATATTAGATAGTACTGGAAGACAGGTAGTCATGGCCAGATATGTGAAATGCTCCAGAATGGTACTAATTTAGTGTCAAAAACTTCTTCCTAAACATATGAGAATTAATTCGATAGTTTTGTGGTATCACAGCAATGGACAATATGTATAACAAAGAACCAGGACCTAGAAGTCACTTGGTCTTGAGCAGGTTTATAAGTAACAACTTTACTACCCAGGTGGTATTAGGCAAATTAATTTACCCCTCTGAAACTTAGTATCCTTACCTGCAAAATGGGGAAATAGACACCCTGCAGGATTTATAGAACGGCTCACAATGAAGTATGTAAAGTATCTAGTAAGGTGCCAGGCACATGGTAGAGATTCCAAAAAAGAGTAGCTATTATTATTACATTTTTCCCCTTAAATATTCACAATGTGACTCCTTGTAGACTATCAGATAGATACTATTCAAAACACAAGGCAAGCCTTCATAAACAAGTATCCTAAAATATTAATGCTGGCCATGTCAGCAATTCAATTGGAATAAAATGAAACATTTGGACAGGAGATTGCTTTTCCCAGCGGATGTGTGACCATGCTGTCCCATGCGGCCTGCTTTGTCAAAAAAATCTCATGTCATATTTGGCTTACATAATCAGCATGTTCTCATGTGTTCAGTCTTATACTTAGGAATGTAGGGTTAGATTTTAGATAAGATGACAAAGGTCTATAAACAGAAAGCAAATTTTTATCTGAGTACAAAGCAATGATCTCCAAATACTGGGAAGCTGATGTCTGTTCAGGAAAACTTAAAAAGCTATATTAGAAATACAATGATAAGAAGCCTTATTCTCCCTTGCTGAGATGACAAAAGCATACAGAAAAACTTTAAATGAAAATCCTTAAAGAAATGATGAATTAGGTCTTTTTTCCAAGAAACATTTTAAACAATCTAGATTGTATAATAGTAACAGTAGTAATGAATTGGCAAAACACCCAGTGCATTATAGCCTTCGATTACTGTGAACTTGGTTTATAGTCAAGACCGAGTGCAACAAATGGTACTACCCACAAGCTTCTGTGGTTTTAAAAAAAATTTAGAAAGCCCAAGGACTTCTATGATGACCACATCTTAACCCCCAAATCTACCATCAAATAAATTGGACATGATAAACATGCACGTGAGGTTCTTAAATTCGGATGCCATTCTCAGCCTATCTTATGCCTGCTTGGTGCAAGAAACATGAGTCTTAGGGTCAGGTGAACAGGGGCTGGAATCCTGGCTCTGCCCCTTATTTACTACAGGATCTTGTACAAGTCACTTCCCCTCTTTGTCTCAGACTCTTCATTCATAAAATACAAATATCAATACCTTCCTGCCAGGCTGTTTTCAGAGTCAAGGATATCTATATAAACACTGACCGGTGTTTCTGGTACATGGAAAACACTCTGGAAATGCCAATTCTGTGAAAACTCAGTAAGGGCTTGAGGTTCTGTTCGTCGTCTGAGACCACAAAGAATGGAAATAGAAGGGTTCCAGGCTGGTTCACAGCACAGGCCATCCTCTGTTTAAACTTTAAATTAAAACAAACATATGAATGTAAAAACTGTCAACACTGCACAAATAACTTGAAATCTTAGAAACATAAATATTGAATGAACTGAATGAATATAGAAAAAGTATTATTTGAAAAGTGAGGTGGAACGTCAGACTTCAATAATGTAAGGTATAATTTAATGCTGATACAAAGTTAGTACCGTTGAGTATAAAAAACAAAGACCTCTTTTCTTAAAATAAGAATTAATATTTCCTAGAGACTCTTCTGAGTCAGATTTCTACGACTTTCTCTTGGTGATTAAAACAAAAGCATCAAAGTCCTAAAATACTATCCAAGAGTGAGAAATTAAAATAATTTGAAAACACAGAAAATTCATGTCTTAAAATCAAAGATTTAAGAAGGAATTCCTGGGCAAGGTATTTTCCTACTACATCTGTGGATTCATTTTAAAGTTGATAATAATCCAGCAGGAATGAGAAATCAGTGTTTCTTAATGATGCCAAATAAGTGAAAAATGCTGGACATGCCACATAACCTTTTGGAGGACGTAAGGCAGTATATTCTCTAAAGCAAACAGCGGAAGTGTAAGGGAGATTGTGCGATGTAGTTTAGAAGGTGGGTTTTCTCCCAGAAATTGGCTGAACTAGATATGATGTCATATCTCAGCTCTGCCACTGTTTAGCTAGATGACTTAACAAGTTGCTTCTCTCTGAGTCTCTATTACCACTGGTGGTCCAAAGAACACATTCATACTAAAAGCTAAAGAACAGACAGCACTTAAAGGTAAGAATGTGAGTATGCCAGAGGGTTCTCACATCCAGTCTCTCCAATACCTCACCACCACAAAATGTTTTACAGGACTGCTGAAGCAGACAGACAGATTAGACAGATAAATAAATAGATAATGAATGACTGAATGAATGAATGATTCTGATAAATCACAAAAGCTCCCCAGAGGAAAGTTTCCTCAAGATCCTCAGCAGATGGTACTGGTTCTTACTGAATGCTAATCAAGCAGAACCTTTTTTCTAGTCATTCATCTAATCAATATTAAGCTTCTAATATGTATCATGTACAGTATTAGACACAGGTTGACTAAATATATTACCTGCCTTCATGGAGCTAACAAGCTATAAACTGGGATAACCATGGGCCAGAAGCCCTATCATTCAAGAAATGGCAGGGGCCAGCCACGGTAGCTTACACCTGTAATCTCAGCACTTTGGGAGGCGAAGCTGGGAGGATCACTAGAGCCCAGGAGTTCAAGACCAGGCTGGGCAATATAATAGGATCCTTGTATCTACAAAAAAAAAAAAAAAAAAGGAAAAATTAGCCAGACTTGGTGGTGTGTGCCTCTGGTTCCAGCTACACAGGAGGCTAAGGCAGGAGGATCACTTGAGGTTGAGGCTGCAGTGAGCCATGTTCACCCCACTGCACTACAGCCAGGGTGACAGTGAGACCCTTTCTCAAAAAAAGAAAAAAGAATAAAATAAATAAACAAAACAAATAAATGGCAGTGAGCTGAGTTCAGAAATTTTGGGAATGGTCCAATGATTTGGGAAACTGCCTTGCCATTTGTTGAAGTCAAACTAACATAATTCATAAAATAATGGAAAAATACGCTCAGCTCCATTTCATTCAACCAAAGAATTATGCTAAACTATAAGATCTTAACAGACTTTCAATGGAGTCATCAAGCCATTAAGAAAATAAAATACCTTCAAATACACAGGCTGGTTCCATAATGACCATTAGTCAGATCTATCATAAACCACTCTCTCATATAAAAACTGAGTCACCTTTTAATAGATGTTTAAGAACAAGATAATTTCTGGAGAGGACGAAATAAAGAGAGTCTGGGTATGAAATGATGTTGCAGGAGCAGATCATGATACACAGGAGCATTAAATGTAAAGCATATTTCCTTCGTCTCCTTCCTGAAGACTATGTTCTCAGCAGTTATCATTTCCTTTAATGACACATGCTATAATGATCATGATTACACAGCCAGGTAGTACTCAACCCATGATAATCTGGGCTCTTAACAACCAAGAATATTTGAGACATGAATGATAACTATGAACAGAATGAGAGACCAGAGTCACTATTGGGTTTCTGTGGCAATTAATCTTACGAACTAGAAAGACGCCTACAGAGTGTCTAAATATTAATCCCTCTTCCAATTGGAATTTACTCTTTGTTGTCCTACGACTAATACAATGAAGTTGTTATCAATGGGGTAAAGTACATGCATTTGCCACAATGAGGCAATATTATCTCCACAGGGCAGGAAGCTCCCAAGATCCAAAAGTTCCAGTTAAGAAATTTATATTCCAGTTACCTGATATTAAAGATGTTGGATTTCCACCTAGATTTTTCTCACTAGTAGACTCAATATCATGTGGCTTTTTCTTTTTCTTTGTTCACTGAATATCAAAGTCAAGTGGAAAAGAAGTCTGGCAAATGTATTCAGAGCAAATTAGACAGTTACACCAAAAAAAAAGAAGACCCCAATTTGGTTATCTGTTATTGTGACCTAGATTTTGGTGGAATTACCTCTATGTGGTTCTTTTTTTTTTTTTTTTTGAGACAGGGTCTCACTTTGTTGCCCAGGCTGTAGTCTACGTAGTGGTGCAATCTTGGTTCACTGTAACCTCCACCTCCCAGACACAAGCAATCCTCCTGCCTCAACCTCCCAAGTAGCTGGGACCACAGGCATGCACCACCATGCCCACCTAATTTGTGTATTTTTTGTAGAAACAGGGTTTTGCCATGTTGCTCAGGCTGGTCTTGAACGCCTGGGCTCAAGCAGTCCACCCGCCTTGGCCTTCCAAAGTGCTGGGATTACAAGCATGAGCAACCATGTCCGGCGTCCATTTGGCTTTCTAATACCATTACATTTTGTCAGGCTCATTTCTCTGTATAATCCTCTATTACTAGAACAGAAAAATTCCTTTTGCCTGGCCATTTAAGAGCTTCTGGGTATAGCTTATTCATTCAAAGGATATCTGTTGACAGCTTAGTATATCCCAAACCCTGTTCTAGGCACCAGGCACATAGCAATAAACAAGACAAAGGTCTTGTACTCGGGCACTATAGTCACAGAGACTTGATTCTGTATCAGCTTGAGCACTTACTGACATTGTGAAATGTGCCTCTCTGAATCTCAGGTACCTTCCCTGGCAGGGGTGGGGGAAATAATACCACTTTATAGGGCTGTTGTAAGAATTATATGTTTGCCTGTGTCTAGCACAGCACCTAGATCATCACAGATGCTTCCTATGTAGTAGCTATGGTTTTATAAATTGCAAATATTACTATTATCCACCCTACTTTCTTTTTTTTTTTTTTTTTTGAGACAGAATCTCACCTGTCACCCAGGCTGGAATGCAATGGCGCCACGTCGGCTCACTGCAACCTCCGCCTCCTGGGTTCAAGCAATTCTCTGCCTCAGCCTCCTGAGTAGCTGGGCAGGCACCCGCCACCACGCCTGGCTAAATTTTTGTATTTTTAGTAGAGATGGGGTTTCACCATCTTGGCCAGGCTGGTCTTGAACTCCTGACCTCATGATCCACCCGCCCCCGCGTCCCAAAGTGCTGGGATTACAGGTGTGAGCCACCGCGTCCGCCCGGCTTATCCACCCTACTTTCATATTCATGTATATAAGAATATACATGAATATAGTTTTAAAAAATAACAGGTTTCAAAGGCATAAGTATATCTAAAATACGTGCTACAGGTGTTAAGAGCCAAGCAGAACCATTAATGAATGAAATGCTACTGTATATCCCAAACACAAAACTACTTTAAAGTTGGGATATTAATGGCGAAATAGATCATTGTCTTCACACAGATTTCAAAGGGTAGGGCAATTTATTTCTAGTAGTATTACTATTTCAATAAATTTAATCAGAAATTGTATAGAAGAAAAATATCTAAAAGATTTGGAGTCTCATGTCCTACCACAGCCATCAAGAAGGGCATAGAAAGCATGTCTTTCCTCTGAAGACTATTATAAAAGCCTCATAAAAATGTTCTCTGAAGGAATATTCTTAGGCTGACTGCAGTGATATACCTTGTAAAATAATTTACTTTTTTCATCTTACCGTAGCAGTATGCTTACTACAGATGGACTGAGAACAAAAATATAAAGACAAAAATTTAATCATAACTTTTTAAGTTATTTATAATCTCACGAGCTAAAGATACCTGCTGTCAACATTTGAGAAATTTCCTTCTAGTCTCATTCATTTTAATTATTAGTGACTTTTAAAATACACTTGATCCTTAAACATCACAAGGGGTTAGGGGGCCAACCTCCATGCAGTCAAAAATCCATGTATAATTTTTGACTCCCCCAAAACTTTATTAATAGCCTACTGTTGACCAGAAGCCTTACTGATAAGTTGGTTAACACATATTTTATATGTTATATGTGTTATATATTGTATTATTATAATAAACTAGAGAAAAGAAAATGTTATTAAGAAAATCATAAGGAAGACAAAATATATTTACTATTCATTAAGGGGAAGTATATTGTCACAAAGGCCTTCATCCTCACTGCTTTCACACTGAGTAGGCCAAAGAAGAGGAGGAAGAGAAGGGGTTGGTCTTGCTGTCACAAGGGTGGCAGAAGAGGTGGAAGGGGAGGCAGAAGAGGCAGGCATACTTAGTGTAACTTTTATTGAAAAATATCCACATATAAGTGGACCTGCGTGATTCAAATTCATGTTGTTCAAGGGTCAACTGTACTAGGAGTTTTTCTGCCATTATACAAATGACACTGATATATTAATACATAGAAAACTTAGATAATATAGAAAAACATAAAAGGTAAAATTTGTCACCTATAATCTCACTCACAGAAAAAAATCCTTACTAATATCTTAGTGTAGTTCATACACAATAGAATCCATTCTCAACACTGATTTTTCACAATCATTTGTTCACTTACAAGCATATTTTCAAGTCACTTAAAAATGGTTTTTGTAGATATCTGGATGGTTTCCAATTATTCTCTACTATAAATACTAATTCAATGAACACACTTATACAGAAATCACTGTCCATATTTCTGACGATTTTTTTGGTCTGACCAATGTACATCCCTGCCAGCAGGGACTGACAGTATCTGTCTCATCCTAAGCTCGCAAACACTGAGAATGTGCTATACATAATTAGCTGCTACCCAAATATAATACAGTTTCTGTTTACTCAATGAAGAGAAAAAAAGGAGAGTTTTAAAGGAAAATTCAAAATGAAATAAACATAAGTAGGGATCTCCCTAAGAAGACAAATTATACATCCCTAACAAATACCAGGCAGTTGATAGCAATATTGAAAACCCTCTAATAGGACACAGTATAATATTAGGATCTAGAAATCTCAGAAGTAAAAACAAATCAAAACATTCTTCTCATAGATGTATTTCATTAGTTGGAACTGATGAATCAATCACTCTCACCATTGGAGAAAAAAACTGACATCGAAAACACTGTTCATAAATTAAGATGCACAAAAAGCAATGTTTTTATGTCTGAATTATTTCAAATTTTTGTCAGCAAACAGTATTAAATATGGATATATACTTTGGTTTCCCAAATATAACAGAAAATTCTATAAATTCTTATCAAGGTAAACAAATAAAACCAAAAATGTCATTTATTCAACAAATACTTACTGAACAACTTTGTTTCGGATACTTTTATATATAAGAGACTCAAAGTTGTCAGAAAGAGTTCTTTCTTCAAAAATCCTGCCTTCAGTACCTTCACAATGTGGCCCTCTTATATCATAGAACATTTGCCCTGCCTACCTGTCGAAATATCACATGTCTCAGACTGTGGCTAGAAAAAGGAAAATATTTCAAGACAATGAATAATCAACTTAAATATCAAAATTTCTTGGGAGGAGGAAAAAAGGCAATACAATCCAACGGGATAGATTCCATTAGCATGGCCTCTTACCAGCACACAGGAATGTTTACCTAAGTACCTATAGTCAAGAGGAATTCGAGTAGCTAAGATTACAGGTGCACAGCACCATTACCGGCTAATTTTTGTATTTTTAGTAGAGATGGGGTTTCACTATGTTGACCAGGCTAATCTTGAACTCCTGACCTCAGGTGATCCACCCACCTCGGCCTCCCAAAGTGCTGGAATTACAGGGGTGAGCCACCATGCCTGGCCTTATTTTCTTGACTCATAGGAATAAATATGTATAGTAGGCCCTCGATAAATACTTACTGAATTAAGATTACAGCAAGTTAGAGAAACTTAATGTCTTATTTGTTAAAGGGCCAAGGAGAATAAAGATTTTAAAATAAGAAACTTACATACCGTTTTTCCCCCTACCCTTCCCCTCACATAAATTTGGTCAACATACTTCTTAGCCTGGCAGAGAGGTTCATGCCTATAATCCCAGCACTTTGGGAAATGGAGGCAGGAGGACTGCTTGAAGCCAGGAGTTTGAGACCAGCCCAGCCGACATAGCAAGACCTCATCTCTACAAAAAAAAAAAAAAATCAAAAAAATAGCCAGCTGTGATGGCACACGCCTACTGTCCCAGCTACTTGAGAGGCTGAGGCAGGAGGATGGCTCAAGCCCAGGAGTTGGAGGCTGCAGTGGGCTATCAGGCCATTGTACTCCAACCTAAAAGACCAAGTGAGACACTTTCAAAGAACAAAACAAAACACATATTTCTCGAATTTCTTTTGTCTATTTTCAGATCAGATTATTTTTAGTTGTTGAGAAAAGGTCTAAAAAGCTAGGAAATGTGAAGTCTATCTTAGTATTAAATTATTATATTCTGACATTATGTCTCCAGGTTAGTGCCATGCAGAGGCAGCTGACAAACACAGCTTCAGCAAAAATCATGATCCATTTATGATTCACTGTCAACAAATAGTGACTGGGGACATGAAACAGCATGATCAGGGAAGAAATTCAGAGTGGATGAAACAAAGAGTGTGTTTAGGAGCAGTGAGGAAAAGATGTGGCCTAGCAGTAGGATATTGGGGGCCCAAAAATAAAAGCCCATGTCAGGTTAAAGCATTTAGATTTTTATCTAAAGATTGTCAGGGTATCAGGTTGTCAAGCAAAGTTAAATTTGCATTTAGCAACTGGATAGAAGATAGGTAAGAATTGGGAAGACTGGAAGCAAGGGAGAGCACTTGGGCTGTAGCAGTTATTCAGATGAAAAAAAATGGTCTTGACCACAGTGGTGGCAGCAGAGATTCAAAGGGCTGTCACATACTACAACATAAGTGAATTTTGAGGACATTATGCTAAATGAAATCACAAAACGACAAATACTGTACGATTCCACTTATATAAGATATCTAAAGTAGTCAAATACATAGAAACAAAGTAGAATGGTGATTACCAGGAACTAGAATAAGGGGAAATGGGAGTTGTTTTAATGGGTACAGAATTTCAGTCTTGCAAGGTGAAAAAGTTCTGGAGATCTGTTGCACAACAAAGTGAATATATACTACTGAACTGTATATTTTAACAGGGTTAAGACAGTAAATTTCCTACATTCTTAATCCACAATTTTTTTAAAAAGATGCAAACTGGAGTGCTTGTGTGTGTGTTTTACATTTTGCTCTATTCAACCTCTGAAAAATATCTCTGCTATTTTCCTGAGCTGTAAAATGAGTTATCACCAAATGGTATCTGATTTGCAAGGCACCATAAGGCTTCACATGGCCCCAAATATCTCACTGTATTACTTTGTCATGGTACTTAATATTTCCTCCAAAGACATTTATTCTTTTTTAAAAAGGAACACGCTTAAAATATTAATTGAAAAATAACTCAAATATAAGAAGTATTACAGAATAAAAAGTGGAACCTCATCAACTTTCTCACAACCCTACTCCTGGCCTAAAAGTATTATTAATTAGATCAACTAAGTTTACCTAATGTAAATACACAGGAAAATATAAATATAAAGGAAAAAGTCATTCTTTAAGGCCACTCTTAAGTGACTAACACAAAGTCATTAACTAGAGATGGTATTTTAACACAAGTACTTGAGTCCTATGTTTTACCTCAAACTTTTAAACCCAGTTGCTGTCTAGCTTTTTCTTAAAAGAAAAATTTTTATTCAAGTGTAAAAATGCAGTAAAGTGCACACATCTCAAACAGTTCAACAAACTTTTACAAAGTGAACATATCTAGGAAACCAACATCTAAATCAAGATGTAAAACGTTACTAACACCTCAGAACCTTGTGCCCTCCAGCTATTTTATCCTCTCAATAAAGGTAACCACTATTCTGATCTCTATTATCTAGTTTTGTCTATTTTTGAACTTTATATAAAGAGAATTCCATACTATGGAATATTTTGTGCCTGAATTCGTTTCCTCAACATCCTGTCTGGGAGACACAACCATGATGCGGCATGTTGTGACGGTGTGTCCTCATTACTACTGTGCAGTATTCCGTTATATGTATTCTCCCGCACTTATTTGTCCATTCTACTATTGATGGATATTTAGTTGTTTCTAGTTTGGGACTATTGCAGATAATGCTATGATATACATTCTTGTACATATCTTTCAGTGCACACGTTATGCATTTTCGATGGGTATATGCCTAGAAATGGAATTGCTTGGCTGGACACAGTGGCTGACACCTGTAATCCCAGCACTTTGGGAGGCCGAGGCGGGCGGATCATGAGGTCAGGAGTTCTAGACCAGCCTGGCCAACATAGTGAAATCCTGTCTCTACTAAAAACACAAAAATTAGCTGAGTGTGGTGGCACGAGCCTGTAGTCCCAGCTACTCGGGAGGCTGAGGCAGGAGAATCACTTGACCCTGGGAGGCAGAGGTTGCAGTGAGCCAAGATCATGCCACTGCACTCCACGCACTCCAGCCTGGGCGACAGAGCGAGACTCCGTTTCAAAAAAAAAAAAAGAATTGCTTAAGTTCAAGTTTCCCAGATGCTACTAGAGGTTTCAAAGGGTTTGTATCAATTTATATACCACTTCTGCCAACAGAATTTGAGTGTTCCACTTGTTTTCACCAACAATTTGTATGTCAGTGTGGTGGGTATGCAGTGGTATATCTTTTTTAAAATTTCATTTCTCTGATATCTAGTGATGCTGAGTACCTTGGGCTAGATTCTGATAGATATTTGAGGGGCAGACTTAACGAATCTTAGTAACTAATTGGTTGGAGAGAAAGAAGAGGAAAAATCTAGAATGACAGAAAAATAAAAGACATTTGGGGAAAGGGAGGGAACAGAAAACATATTCATTTCTGAAATGATTAGGTTGTGTTTGCCCAAGAGTGAGCGACATGTAAGATTCAAGAGTTAACTACAACTGAGCCAGGCGCGGTAGCTCATGCCTGTAATCTTAGCACTTTGAGAGGCCAAGGCTAGCGGATTGCTTGAGCCCAGGAGTTTGAGATCAGCCTTGGCAACATGGCAAAACTCCATCTCCAGAAAAAATACAAAAAGTAGCGAGGCATGGTGCCATGTGCCTGTAGTCCCATCTACTTGGGAGGCTAATGTGGGAGGATCACTTGAGCCCAGGAGGTTGAGGTTGTGGTTACAGTGAGCTTTGATTGTACCACTGCACTCCAGCTGAGTGACAAGAAAAAGCTAACCACAACTACTGAGACTCAGTGAGACACATGAAGGTTCTCCCATAAAACTCCCATAATTTAAAAGACAAAAAAACTTCAACACAATACCGCCATATCTCAGGTGGTAAAGAAAATAAATTTACAATCCTAAGGAGGAAAAATAAACTAAAATACAATACCTCAAAACCAGAATCTCAACCTGGGTACGGTGACAATGTGCCTGCAGTCCCAGCTACTTGGAAGGGTGAGGCAGAAATAAATATCATAGATGTTTAAAAATGCCCCACTATGACTTTTAGGAATCCCCGTGAAGATATAAAAAAGCAATCTATAGAGTAATGAATCCTAGGCAAATATAGTTAAAGAAAAAAGTTAAAGCTTTCATAAAAGACAAGTTCACTAACTGCATGGTTTCATGAAGACATCAGTTAGACAAAAATCTCCTATTTTCAGACAAGAAGGTCATCTCTGACATCTACCAAATTTCTCTATTGTGAGCGCCTGAAGAAGATAAGCAAGAGCAATAATTAATCAACAAATATATGAGGATTAAGGATGAAGAACAAGATTTGGAACTAGGCTCTGTCCTCTGAGATTCACCTCATTGTTGGAATTTCTAGCTAATTACTATTTTCCATCACATATTAGGTGGTAATTAAGACCTTGGCATCTGTCTTCAAATCTTAGCTCTGTCCCTTCTTAGCTATGTGACCCTCAGCAAATGACTTTTCTCTAGCTTCAATTTTCTCATTTCCAAAATGAGAATAATCATCCACATAACTACTGTCAACATTAAATGAGGTAATGTAAGTAAACCACTTAGTACAATGCCTGACCCATAGCAAGTGCTCCATAAATGTTAGTTGATATTATCATATTATCATCTGTAAAATGGAGACCAATTCACACACCCATAAGATTGAAAAGAAGTAAAATGACACATACAATGCCTAGGTACACTCAAATGGTAGATGTTATCCCTTACACTTTTTGGGAACTCCATATCATTCAGTGTCAAACTGAGTATGAAATGGTACAGTGCAGCAATTAAGAACACTATGAAGCTGGATTTCCTGAGTTCAAATCCTAGCTCTGCCACTTATTATCTGTGTGATCTTGGGCAATTTATTTCCCTTACTGTGTCTATTTTCATCTGTAAAATGGGAAAAATAATAAGTATCTATCTTATACTGGGTTGTTGTGGGGATAAGACAAGCCCTCTTTTAAGTGCTTTACATATAAAGCCCTAAAAATAAAACCTGGAACATAAGTGCTATATAAATATTAACTATTATTATCTTAGTAACAGAGGTACACATGCTCTGGGGCTGCTTCACGTCAAAGAAATGAATTTGGACATAAGCAACTTAATATTTTTCTTGTATTTAAGAAAGGCCCAATGGAAATATTCATATACCCATCTTCAAAAATGGGAGGAAAAAAGGCTGAAGGAATAGCAAATTACAACACAGGAACTATATAACTACTAAGTAAATGTGACCTCATCCATCCAGAAACAGATATGAAGGAAATGTATTTTCTAGCTCTGCCTTAACCATGTAATCATTCAGATAAAGGAGTCCTCCATTCCAGAGAGATAGAGGAAAATGATTTTTCTTGCGCTTACCTTACAACAAACTGATAACCAACACAGCTAACCTTTGTGCATTCTCACATAATTTTTAGGTGAAGAAAACATCTCTTAGGACAAAATAATCAATTCTGGAAGCTTTCTTAGAAATGCCTTCCTGCCTTATACTAGTCTTTTCTTCCCATACTCCACAAACTTCATCCCTGGGCAAGTCAGAAGAGGTATCTAAAGACACAAAAATGCAAGCAAGTAAGCTTTCTTTAGAACTGAAAGGAAACCCTATGCTTGTTCTTACTTAGAAAGTTATGGAGTTAATCCTGTGGACTGGCTTATGTTGCTGACTTACAAAGCAAACAAAATACTAAATTGTATAAGCAACAAATAAAATCAGTGAATTGTAATTTATCTGTCTAAGGGTCTGTGCCTCCTACCAGACTGTAACTTCTTGAAAAACTACTTTATTCATCACCAGCATCTAGCACATTGCCTGGCACACACAGAAGGTGTTCAATAAGTGTTGACGGAATACAGTCAGAGAGCACCTCCTCCTTGTACAAGGTACTGTTAGGTGCCAGACAGCCAATAATGGTTCACTTAGGTTGATGTCAAAGTTTTCTATTTGAAATTTAAATAAAGCCAGGTCTGGCTAAAGAGCTGCAGCTGTAGTTGCACCTGCTCTCAACCCAGATTTATTCCCAATAGCAAGGCTACCCTCTTCTGCATGCCTGCTGATATTTCTCTCTAATGATGAGCAGCCACTTCCCATGTGGCCCTAGTGTGTAATTCTTTCTGCTCAGCAAAGGAGGCAGTCTAGAATCTTTGGTCATAAAAATATGATGGTTAGCAACAGGAAGCAAGTGCTGGGCAAGCCTGGTACACTTCCAAATGAAATCTTTCCATCTAGAATTCTCAATTGAAGGTGCCAAACTCAATCCAGAACATCTGGATTTGCTTCTCTGGCTTCAAGCTTTCTCCAAGAGAGGCTAGGAAAAAGTACGCTCTTGCCGGTATGTGTAGGTGTAATTGTATATTCAAATATTGTACTTTGGATAAGAGTCCAAGACTTGGCAAATGGATGGAATGTAGCACATGGAACTGCCTGAATAGATACCCATGCTAAGAGAAGGGTTTTCTTGCAAAATATAACCAGGCAAGGTGTGAATTGCCCCACTGTGTCACAAGTTAGAAGAATTAACCCAGGAGAATAAGCTCTTAGGAATCAGTGGGGGAATAATGCTCAGAAGCATGTGAGAGGGAAAACAGCACCATTCGCTAGGAAAACAGCAAATTTATCAAACAATAACTCTTCTCCTACCCCAATAAGATAAATATATGTGATTATAATTTGATCCACACAGAAAAAAATATTGAGCTGCAAACTCTGGCAAACAGACAGTGCTGAAATTAAACATTATGAGCTTTGGCAGCTGCACTATGTACTCTCAGATTCTTACATCATTACTCTGGTAAGGGCCCCGTACCAAGTTGGCATAGTTCTGATGTGGTTTGGAGGGAGATTTTCTTGCCTTTTATTAAAAAAAAAAAAAAAAAAATTACCTATAGCCTCTTTTCATGCCACAGGGAAATAAATATTTCCCTTTCCTCTAGATTTTGTTTTAAATGACAAAGCCATACTGCCAAGTTATTAAGAAAGTGTTAGAAATTATTATGAGATTTTTTAAAGGCCACTTAGTACAAGCTCTAAAAAGACTTCTAAAACAGTAGCCTTCAAAAACAGGATCTCTCCTAAAGTAGTGATAATCCATTTGTGACAATAAAGAGTCAGTTTATAGAGTGATGATTACCTTCTTATTTATATTCTGACATTGGAAGTTTAAGTATCCACATCCTCAGTAACCTCAAATGCAAAATGAAATAGTAACGTCACCGTTTGGGATAGTTCTTCTCACAATGTCAGATACATGGCAAGTCCTCAGTAAGTACTAGACAAACTTATGAACGATAGAACCTTTAAAATTCGTGACTAGACCAATCATATACTTAACAGAGCTAAGTGGTCACCTTTACTTCACTCATATTCAAGACTGAAAAGAATTCACACATAAGGTAGTTTCAAGACCAAAACTGCGTTTGTCCCCTTTCAACAATTGATACCACAAAAATAAGACTTCATTCTCTATTTCCCTCCAGCAGCGTCCAAGAAAAACATAAAAATTCCAAATAACAGGTTAAAGGAGAAAAAAAAAAGGCCTTAGTGCTCATAAACTAGATACATAATTTGACATGTTTAGAGTGATAGGATTATTTTTCCTATGATGAAATATTTCAAATTTTCATAAAAATGGTCAAAATAGTATAGTAACTACCAAGCTTTACTTCCAAACAATTATTACTGTTTCCTTTCTTCTGGAGACAGAGCCTCACTTTGTCATGCAGGTTGGAGTGCAGTGGCTTGATCTCAGCTCACTGCAGCCTCAACCTCTCATGTTCAAGTGATCCTTCCGCCTCAGCCCCACAAGTAGCTGGGACTACAGGTGGGCACCACCATACTGGCTAATTTTTGTATTTTTTTGTAGAGACGGGGTTTCATCATGTTGCCCAGGCTAGTCTCAAACTCCTGAGCTCAAGCCATCTATCTGCTTGCTTCAGCCTCCCAAAGTGCTAGGATTACAAGCATGAGCCACTATGCCCAGCCTTATTTTACCTTTTGAGATATAATTTACATATGGTAAGGTAAACAAATCTTAAGTCTGATAAAGTTTTTTCATATGTATTATATATGTTAACTACTATCCAGATCAAGCTATGGACACACATTTATTGCAGCCCACAGGATTCCCTCATGACCTTTCTCTCCAAAACATACTTATCATTCTAATCTCAGATAGTATTCCTTTCACTACTAATAATCAAATCCAGCCTTTACTTTCCTGTTTTCTTTATAGTTTGCCAATGTCTATTTCAATAATAAGTATTTTGGCTACAGTGACCCCATGAAATATAGAAAGTCTATGTAACATGCAAAAGACCTTACAATTTAGAATGCATACAAGCTTCCCAACATTTTTAAAGGGACAGAAGACTGAGAATGCTACTGTAAAAGAGACCAAAGGGAAACATGGAATTCATTTTGACTTAAATCCTAAAGAAAATGCACTAGACTGTTTCTTGAAAAAAAGCCTGTAATTAGTATAGATTTCTAAATCAGTTTTGAGAGAATATTTGGCTGAATATTTAAACCTAAATGTTTTTATTGGCTGTCAGTATGTATCTGAGTAAATCCCATTCCAATTGCATTTTCCTTAAAGTTCACAACCATTTTAAGGCCATGCTCCCATGCCTAGAAGCTGACAACCTTCCTAAAAGAGCTAGATTCCTACACGATCTTAGCCCCAGTATATACATACAAATTAAAGAGAACCCTAATCACCACTTTCTCTTGCAGTAACGTCCTAAGTCTGAATAATGTACATATCATCACCTTTCATTAACTACAGAACTTAGTATTTCAATCAAATGACACAAACTAGCTGATCTGACATATTTAGCAATGTGCACCACTGTTGATATGCTCATGCAAACCAAGCACTTCTGGGGACAACTGGAGAACAATGGAGTGAGACAGAAGATGTAAGTGTAATAACAAATGCAATAACCACCACCTTATCAGAAAGGTTGTTGGAAGCATTTACTAAGATAATACAAAGAAAGGCTGTTACTGTTCTTACCTCCTCACCTCCTCAGACTTACCTGGACTAAGTTATGATTTGAGAGAAATGCTCCCCCCTCCCCTCACTTCCAAATCCTGGAGCAGCACAAATAAGGATCTGCTCCTAACAGCCAAACTCTCTCTAGTTCATTTATATAACTGAATATCCCTGGACGAGTTACAAAGGGGATATTTGGATAAATTCTTTTTATCAGTTTGCTTTCATATAGCCTAGTTAAGACCTCACTCAGGAAATAAAATTTTAAGAAAGTAGTAAGAAAGCCCCAAAAGGGAGGGACCCAGTCCTAATAACTTTCTAGAAGCAAAAAAGTTATGCTGAGGGCATTCTAGGAAGAAAAGCAGCTGGCCCCAGTCGTTCGTGCCTATAATCCCAGCTACTCAGCAGGCTGAGGCAGGAGGATTGCTTAGAAACTAGCCTAAGCAACACAGCAAGACCCCTGTGTCTAAAAATAAAAGAAAGAAAAGGCCCCCATTTTGCATGTGGCTTATAAAGAACTTACAATTCTCTGTCCTCTATCCTCACCTCAAGTTCCCATTCAAGATACTAGCTAGGTATTTATAGTTAGTTCCTTATATATACGTGTTACTCTTGAAGTTAATCTCACAGAGACTGTACAAAAATAGAGCAATTTTCATAACTGGTTGCTTCTGATCAGTGTTCATTTTGGAGACATCGATAATCACCTACCAGTTACTGGCTATATTGTGACTGACATCTTATGGATGCTTTGTTCTCCAAACTGATTTGTTAAGCTGTAAACTGACGACTTCCTATGTTAAAACGACTAGCAAGCTAGACCTGTACAACTTTCTTCTATCTGCCTTAATCTAAAAACTAAATGTAGTATCAACTCAACTCAGCAGGTCCGCACCTGCCCCCTGATTATCTTGTCATAAAACCACCCGTAGGGAGCCAAAGAGGGTAGTATTTAACAATGACACAATTGCTTTCAGTATAACATTAGCAGTATAAACAAAAGCATTTTTCATTGCTTTTCAAATCTTAAGAGTTTGAAAAAAGGCTGGGCACAGTGGCTGATGCCTATAATTCCAGCACTTTGAGAGGCCAAGGCAGTGGATCACTTGAAGTCAGGAGTTCGAGACCAGTCTGGCCAACATGGTAAAACCCCATCTCTACTAAAAATACAAAAAAAAATTAGCCGGTCATGGTGGCGAATGCCTTTAATCTCAGCTTCATGGGAGGCTAAAGTAGGAGGATAGCTTGAACCAGGGAGGTGGTGGTTGCAGTGAGCCAAGATCATACCACTGCACTCCAGCCTGGACAACAGAGAGAGATTCCATCTCAAAGAGAAAAAAAAAAAAGAGTTTAAAAAAAGACCTAACACCCACCAAAATTATGGATGCCTATTGCAACTTCCAAAACAAACAAGATTATAGGGTGATTATTTATATCTCAAAAGGAAATTATGAGTTATACATTATATGTAATTATACATATAGTCAAATGTGTTTATGTGTCTGTCTGTATATATATATATGTGTGTGTGTGTTTATGTATGTATCTGTAAATCATGATGTGTGACACTGAAACAGTGTTCCAAAAAAGGAGCTATTTCTTACAAATAGCTACTAAATGCTGAACCCTGCACCAGGCACTATTAACCTCTGCATCTGGACACTGTTTGGCATGCTGTATAACTGCTCATTTTCCCAAAACCATAAAAAAGCAAATGCCATGTAATTTACTTCTTATTCCCCCACAATCAGAATAAAACTCACATAGTAACAATATTGTCCAATCAATATCTATTAAATAAACTGAACTGACTTAATTATAAAAAGATAACCTTGAGCAGAGGGATCAGTGAGACTCAGAAAATACATAGTGTTTACAATGTGAACACACACACAAAAAACAGAGTGTACAAAGTACAGAGGAAAAATGAAGTCGCTAAATATTTAGGCAATAAACATTGATAGATCAACCTTTATTGAGCTCCACTGTGCAAACGAGCCCTTAAATACTATGGTAAAGCTCCAGGGGGATGCCAAAACAATACAGGGTTTGTCTCCTCTCCTATAGCCCACTGCAGCCATGAATGTTAGCTCTGAAGGGACTACGAGAGTTTCCCATCATTTGCCTAGAGTTTCCTAACATATGAACTCCAAAGCAGTGGTTCTCAAAGTATGGTCCACATATGTCTCCCAGACTCTTTCTGGGAGTCTGAAAAGTCAAAACTACTTCCATACTAACTCTAAGACATTATTTGCCTTTTTCACTATACTGACATTTGTAATGATGGTACAAAGTCAATGCTGGGTTAAACTGCTGCCCTTGGCAGTAATTAAGTAGTGGCACCAAAATGTACCAGTAGTCACTGTATTTGTCACCGTCACACACTACAGAAAAAAGGAGGGAAAGACATTCTAACTTAATAATGTTCTTGATGAAGCAGTAAGATTTAGTGATTTTATTCAATCTTGACCTTGAGCAAACATCTTTTAAAATATTCTGTGTGACAAAACAGTAGGTACACATAAAGCACTTCTGCACACTGGCTGCTTCAAGAAGCAGCACTGGAGGTATTGTTATGTTGTAAGCTGAACTAGCCCATTTTTTTCATTGACTATCATTTTACTTACACTAAACAAATTGTGGTTATTCACACTTGGGTATCTGATGCATATCTTCTTGAAAATGAACAAAGTGAGCATGTCACTTCAAGGAAAACAAGTGACAGTATTTGTTGCCAATGATAACATTTGAGCTTTTTTTTTTTTTTTGAGATGGAGTCTCACTTTGTCACCCAGGCTGGAGTGCAATGGTGTGGTCTCGGCTCACTGCAACCTCCACCTTCCGGGTTCAAGCAATTCTCCTGCCTCAGCCTCCTGAGTAGCTGGGACTACAGGTGCATGCCACCACACCTAGTTAATTTTTATATTTTTAGTAGAGACGGGTTTTCATTATGTTGGTCAGGCTGGTCTTGAACTACTGACCTCGTGATCCACCCACCTTGGCCTCTCAAAGTGCTGGGATTACAGGCGTGAGCCACCACATTCGGTCCAACATTTGAGCTTTTAAGCCAAAATTAGAATTTTGGGATATTTTTATCTGTCACTGTGAGCTTCACAGGTTCCAAGTATTTAAAGATGTATCTGATGAGTTCAATAATATTTACAAACTTAATTTTTTGATATTATGAAATGTGTCAATATTTAGAAAATCTGCATAACTCAGTGAACAAGTATTTTCCAAATGACCAATGTATGATGTCACAAAATTACGCTTGGGTTAAAGATCCATGAAAAATGCAAGACAGACAAATGAATTTTAATAAAATCGAGTATGAAAAGTTCATTGATACAGTTTCTGATTCCATACCGCAACTAACCTTTGTTTTTTTTTTTGTTTTGTTTTGTTTTTTGGTTTTTTTTGAGAGGGAGTTTTGCTCTTGTCGCCCAGGCTGGAGTGCAATGACATGATCTTGGCTCACTGCAACCTCCACCTCCTGGGTTCAAGCGATTCTCCTGCCTCAGCCTCTCGAGTAGCTGGGACTACAGGCACCCACCACCATGCCCGGCTAATTTTTTCTTTTTGTATTTTTAGTAGAGACAGGGTTTCACCATGTCGGCCAGGCTGGTCTCGAACTCCTGACCTCAGATGATCCACCCACCTCGGCCTCCCAAAGTGCTGGGAATACAGGCGTCAGCCATCGCACCTGGCCGCAACTAACCTTTAAACTACCAAGTATTAACATCTAGTACAGTATCAAAAGAGGAATATGCAAAATTGTCTGAAGTGACTATAAAAAAATCTTTTTTCTATATATCTACGTAAAACCAGAATTTCTTCATATACTTCAACCCAAACAGTATATTGTAACAGATATATGCAGATATGAGAATTCAGCTGTCCTTTATGAAGTCAGACTTAAAGAGATCTGCAAAAATGTAAAACAATGTCATTCTTCTCACCAATTTAAAAAAAAATAGCTATTTTTACAGCTTTACTTTAAAATGTTACTTATGTTAATATATAATGGTTTATCATTTTTATTTAATCTTTAAATGAATTAAAATATTTTTCAGTTTCTCTGTTTAATTTCTAGAAAGTAGCTATAGCCCATATAAATAAAAGCTCTTGGGAATTTCAATGATTTTTATGAATGTAAGGGGGTCCCTGGGACCAGAAAGTTTGAAAAACATTGCTCTATGGACAATGATTCTTTCTTTGTTTGGCAAGAGATCTTAGGGGTCCTGATTCTGTTTGGTTTGGGCCGGTATAATTTTTTATGAAAAAGTATGGAAATTGAAGTAACATATAGCACAGTCAAGACCTGAATTCAAGGCCTGGCACAGTGGCTCACGCCTGCAATCCCAGCATTCTGGGAAGCTGAGGTGGGAGGATCGCTTGAGTCCAGGAGCTCAAGACCAGCCTAGGCAACACAATGAGACCCTATCTCTGCAAAAAAAATTTAAAAATTAGACATGGTGGTGCATACTTGCGATCCCAGTAACTTGGGAAGCTGAGGTGGGAGGATCATTTGAGCTCAGGAGGTTGAGGCTGCAGTGAGCTGGGATCACGCCACTGCACTCCAGCCTGGGCCAGAGAGTGAGACCCTCCAAGAAAGAAAAGAAAAGAAAGGAAGGGAAAGGGAAAGGGAAAAGGAAAAGACAAGACAAAACAAGACTTGAATTTGGATCTCCTGACTTCAATTTTATGTTCTTTCTACACCACAATTCCTCTGCTTACTAAGATGATAATTTAGAAACCCCTCGTTCCATTCTTTACAGTAAGCTGGAATTTTGGTCAAGTAATTACAATAATAGTAACAAATTTGAATATTATATGCCAGGTGTTTTTCATTCCTGCTCTCACTTAATTCTCACCACTCTGATATAAATACAATTACTGCCAGGTGTGGTGGCTCACACCTGTAATCCCAGCACTTTGGGAGGCCAAGGCAGGTGGATCACCTGAGGTCAGGAGTTCAAGACCAGCCTGGTCAACATGGTGAAATCCCATCTCTACTAAAGATACAAAAATTAGCTGGGCATGGTGGCAGGCACCTGTAATCCCAACTACTCAGGAGGCTGAGGCAGGAGAATCACTTGAACCCAGGAGGTGGAGGTTGCAGTGAGCCAAGATAGCACCACTGCACTCCAGCTTGGGCAACAAGAGTGAAACTCCATCTCAAAAATAAAAAAATAAAAAAAAATACAATTACTTACTAACCTTCATTTTACAGATGAAAAACTGAGGTTAAACCACTTGCCAAAAGTCACACGGCTACTAAATGGCAGAACCAGGATTTGAAAACAATACTTCTAATAGATGTATTAGCAAAAAAGTCTCACAACTGCCAATCAAAACATTTGTATGGATACTAGCAAAGTGGCATTTTCGGAAATAGAGCACCTGTGACTCTTGCCCAGTGTGCCTTCAAATATAGACAGAACAAAACACTAGCCTCGAGTATTGCCATACAAATTTAGTTCTACACAGACAACAGCAAGAAAACAAGCAAACAGGGAGATGTGCTAGGTGTGACCTAGCTGCCTCTCTTCCTTACCCATCCAGCATCTCTACCATCACCCATTAAAAAGGAGTGACAGAAGTCAAGGATGAAGGATGCATCACCAACAGCCAGGACAGTGAAAACTCTTGGCAGGTGTTCTCTAAGCTCTAACTCCCTGCCTATGCCAACTAACCCCCAAGCCAAGTCCTCTTGGCTTTATCACACTGAGTGTTGACAAGAGCCATCATTAGTGTCCAAGCTCCAGGACTGATGGACACTAATGATGGCTCTAATAATTTTTCCAGGCTGATGACATGTGTCAGCCCTTGATTCCTGGTGCCACTCTTGCCTGTCAACTCAGGAAAGGCTTCTATAATGCCTTTGGCTTTTCTGAAATACTTTCAAGACACAAGGCAACAGCTGACACCAACTCTCTCCTGAGGATGGACACTTGGCCAGGAGCCCAAGCTGAAGTGGATTAGGAGGTTCTTGATCTTTATTAAAATCATTCCTACCTTCTCACTGGCAATTAAAATAAATTCCTCCCCAGAGAGCAGCCAAGGGTTCCTCGAGCCTCTTCCATCCAGTGGTAGTCATCTTTGATTAAAGAAAAGCAGTAAAGTGTAGTAGCAGCTGATAAATGTCAGACCCTGGAGAACCGTCACAGAGTTTAGATCACTTTACAGCTATTTCTCATTTCATACCATGGAAAGATTTTAAGCCAACACCACTCAGCACTGCTTACTTAGTTAAATGCTTCAGGAAAGCCTCCCAAATCCAAGTCAATGGTCCATTTACAATAGTTTTAGGTGCATCCCTGAGGCTAAGATGTTTGACTCATCAGGCAGATTTTGACTTGAAGGCTATCATCTATCTTGCAGATGGCCAATAGGAAACTTCTGCAAAAAAAAAAAAAATTCTTTTTCATGATGAAGAGACAGAGTGGTATAATTATGATAAACACACATACATATAGTCAAAGATTTCAATTCTGACCCTGCTGTGCGACTTAGAATCTTCATTTCCCTTCTAAATCAGTTTCTTCATCTGTTAAATTAAGTTCTTTAGCCTAAATAAGAGATTCCCAAATATCCATAAAATTACTGCACCAGAATAATATGAACGCTTTTGAAAAATATAGAATTTACTCCTAGAAAAGCTGATTTACTAAGTCTGGGGTGATGCCTAGGAATCCGCACTTTTAGAAGGCTACATTTCCCATCACTACCACTTTTTCTGGGAGGAGTTGGGAGAGACAGGGTCTCACTCCGTCGCCCAGGCTGGAGTGCAGTTGCACAAGCACGGCTCACTGCAGCCTTGATCAAGTCTTGGGCTCAAGCCAACACTGCCACCTCAGCCTCCTATGTAGCTAGAACTACTGGCACACATCACAATGCCGGGCTAATTTTTTTAATTTTTAGTAGAGATGGGGTCTCCCTATGTTGCCCTGGCTGGTCTCAAACTCCTGGGCCCAAGTGATCCTCTTGCCGTGGACTCCCAAAGTGCTGAGATTACAGGGGTAAGCCACTGTGCCCAGCCTACAATTTTAATTCTGATGCAAAGTCAGGTTTGGAAACCATGAGACTAAATGACCTCTAACACTCCTGATAGTCTGAAAGTTATAAAATTGTAGGTTGAAACTTATTTTCTATTTATTCAACCCAGAATTTTTTCCCCATTCATGATTAGCATTCCCACTCAAACATCGGCATTGTCAATTTCAGGTTAGCAATGGAGAGATAAGTCCAAAAACAATACACCAAGTATCAATAGTTTGCCCAACCTAGTACAGTATTATTTCATTTATGAAAGTATGAGGTAGATCTAAGCATAGCTTTTCTACAGAACACACATTTTTAAATAAAAGTTTTAAGACATCATATTTTGGAAAAATTCAACTATCTGCTGGAAATAACCAAGAAAGGCAACATTAAAAAGCATAATCCCTGTTATGAATAACACTAAATAGTTATGAAATGAATGTGTCTACTTACCAATAACTTACAAAGCCTTAACACAAATCTATACTCTACCTGAGGCAATAATAAACTTTGTAAGAACAGAGCTCAAGTTTTTAAAGTATAAATTACTATATGATTAAATTAACCCAATAAACAAAAATAAGAGGAAGAAATAGTCTTATATCACTGATACATCATCTGCGTTTCATAATTGTAAAAAAGGAAAGATTGAATTCTTTGGTAACTGTTCTTGTTTATTTCATTAACTGGTTGTTGCAAAACACACGCCTATTGGCTTTAAAGAACTTTTAAAATCTCGGCCAACACTTTTCACACACTACAATACAAACCAAGATTCTCTCCAGTTCATTCTTTAATTTCCATGAATATCACCTACTGCATGATATTGGTTCCTATTGCTTTTACAGCTTTATATTCCCAACTTATTATTTCAGCTTAACTTGAACAATAATCTCTGGTAGAGTAACTCAGAAGAGTTTTCCACTGATTACAAATATCCTGTGATTTACCATGAAAAAAATGAGTCCTGCTTCCTGTGGGTTTGCAAAATAATCTAAAATAGTAATAGCTCAAACACGTGAAGTCACTGTAACGAGGGGATGGAGAAGTCACGTGCTTCTTTAAAAGTCTTTTTTTTTTTTTTTTTTTTTGTGACAGGGTCACTCTGTGTTCCCCAGGCTGGAGTGCAGTGGCACAAACACTGGCTGACTGCAGCCTCAACCTCCTGGGTTCAACTGATCCTCCTGCCTCAGCCTCCTGAGTAGCTGGAGCCACAGGCACACACCGCCACGCTCAGCTAATTTTTAATTTTTTTTGGAGATGGGGGTCTTGCCATGTTGCCCAGGCTGGTCTTGAAATCCTGGGCTCAAGCAATACCTCCCCTCCTTGGCCACCTAAAGTGCTGGGATTACAGGCATGAGCCACTGTCCCAGGCCAAGATATTTTGAAAGGCTTTGAAGTATGTGTCCCATTTGAAGAGAAATACTGCCCTAGCACTAGGCCAATTTGCTATCTTAGTTACTTGGCCTGTCCACATCCTTTTTTTTTTCTTTCCTTTTAAGAGATCAGGTCAGGTCACACTCTGTCACTCAGGCTAGAGTGAAGTGGCGGCACAATTAGAGCTCACTGTAGCCTCAAACTCCTGAACTCAAGCAATCCTCCACCTCAACCTCCTAAGTAGCTGGGACTACAGGCACACGCCACCACAGCCAGCTAATTATTTTATTGATTGATTGATTGATTGATTGGTAGAGACAAGGTCTTGCTATGTTGCCCAGGCTGGTCTCAAACTCCTGGCCTCAAGTGATACTCCTATCTCGGCTCCCAAAGTGCTGGGATTATACCTCAGCCACCATGCCCCCAACATCCCAAACAGCTAAAGTAACCTGATATAAAGTTGCCATGTAAAATTTTAAAACGTTCCAAGCTACTGAGTTTAAATTTCTAATTCTACCTCTCAACTCCTTGGTAAAACCTTAAGCAGACTAAATATAAGAATGACCATTATCCCATAAACAACTTAACCTTTGAGATTCTCTTTTTTTCTCCTTCCTAACACTCAAGTAAACACTCTAGATTCAGCAGACTCTTTTATGACCAGTACCTTAAAACAACACATTATTTTGGCCTAACTTAAAACCAGAATTAGTAGTCAAAGTGCTGGGATCAGATGCAAACCAAATGGTTGCTGGGAAAGTGGGGGGAGATGGGAAACTTGCAAAATAAGATAGCTAAATGCATTCAAATATTTGTATAACTTCTCATTTGACAATTTCTTTTAGACGAGGATCTGTTCCAAGACTCCTAGCAGACGCCTGAAACTTTGAATAGTACCTAACTCCATATATATCATGTTTCTGCCTATACATACATACCTATGGTAAAGTTTAATTTATAAATTAGGCACAGTAAGACAGTAACAATAACTGATAATAAAATGGAACAATTAAAACAATATGCTATAAGTTGGCTGGGCACAGCGGCTCATGCCTGGAATCTCACCACTTTGGGAGGCCTAGGTAGGAGGACTGTTTGAGGCCAGGAGTTTGAGACCAGCCTGGGGAACACAGTGAGATCCTGTCTCTACAAAAAAAAATTTCTAAATCAGCCAGGCATGGTGGCATGCACCTGTAGTTCTAGCTACTCAGGAGGCTGAGGCGGGAGGATTACTTGAGCCCAGGAGTTTCAGGATACAGTGAGCTGTGACTGCACCACTGCACTTCAGCCTAGGCAACAGAGCAAGAGACCCTGTCTTAAAAAAAAGTTATGTGAATATGGTCTCTCTCTCAGAATATCTTATTGTACCGTACTCACCTATTTTTGAGAGTAACTGAAACCACAGAAAGCGAAAATGCATATAAGGAGGGACTACTATGTGTAAGCACAGAGTTACCAATTAATGGTTGGTATCTGCAATTAGTAGAGAACTTGGTGAGGTCTAAATAATTACTTTTCCTGGAACCATCGTTACTGGGATATACGTTATGCTTCAGGGAAAGGTGATGGCAAGAGTATTCACTGCTACTGACAAGTAGCCACTCGTAACAAGATGGAGATCAAAGCTTCCAAAAAAAGCAACATCATATCAGTGACAAGACTAGATTGAGAAATCCTGCTCTATAGCTATGGTCAGAATTTCTTAACCTGAAGTTCACAGACAAACCCACCATGAGGAAATGAGTTCTTGGATTCCATAATTGAAACTGCTTTCAAAATGTGTTTATGTACATGTATTTAGGGAGAGAATCCATAGCTTTCCAGAGAGTTTTAAATAATATTATCTAATTTAATCCTCACAATCAATGAAGAAGGTACTAATATTCTCATTTTATAGACTCAGGAAACTAAAATGTTATGGGAAATGAAAATCTTACCAAAAAAGTGGTAGAGCATTAATTTCAAATATGTCCTTAAAACACATATATGTACACATACAATACAACAGCTAGTCAGAGATTGTTTTAACTATAAAAGAACAGGTTTTTTATTAGCATATATGGCCTGTAAGCCAAATACTGGGGAAAACATGCAATTTTATTTATTAACATAGAAATAATAGTTGTAAATGATTTTAACAACTTAAATACCTTTAAAATAACATATAAATCTCCATTTTATAGATAAGGAAGCAAAGAAATGGAGAGGTTAAGTAATTTGTCAAAGATCACATAGCAAGTAAAATTCAAAGTCACGATTCTGGCTCCAAAATCTGCTTTTTACTATGCTGTAAATACTGCTTCTCCAAACATTTAATACATGAAATTTTTTAACTATGGTCATTTTAAAGGGAAAAAAAGCAAGAAGGTCAAAGAATCATCCAATTTGGAAAAGTTTATTATAATAAGGTACTTCATTTATTCTATTCTAGCACATATGAAACAAAAGCAATGGGAGACAAGAGAAGCAATTACATTTGCATGCTCTTTCGGGTACATAACCTCATTTGATTTTCATGGCTGTGTGTGCAGGAAGGGCAAGTGCTATTTGTCTCACATTTTAAAGATGAGTTAACTGACACTCTGAGACATTAATTTCACTACTCACCATTACCTAAACATTTCTGCCTCTAAGATTTCCTGTGCATGGTTTTCCATTGGAATTAGCCCCCTTTCTCTGTCTAGTAAAAATTCAACTAACCTTTTAAAGCACAGACCAGGTTAACCTACTTAGATGTACCTTTCCTGGCACTTGTAGGCAGAATTAACCCCTCTTTTCTCTGTTCTCCCTTAATATAGTTCACACCATTCCACCAGGCATCCTCTTTGTCATCAGTTATATTTACGTGTAGCTCCCTAGTCAGATACTGGGCTCCAGGATGGCAAGGGTTATATATAGGAAAAACAATCCCTAGGATTCTACTGCCAAATCAGTAAAAGGATGAATCAGAAAACTAGCACAGTTTGGCAAAAAGAAACATCAATTCACACTGACATGCTGCTGTTATCTTCGTAACTTAAGAATTTATCCTCAAGGCTAGCAGCATTACCCCCAAACACTTATAGTGATGCTCCCTGCATGGTGCTTGGGAAACGCCTAGGCAGACGGCACCTGAGACCATGACTCCTCTTCTATTAGCTACTAATCATTCAATTTTAGTATATGTGCTGCTGAAGCAAACATGCTACTAATCATCCAGATACATTGTTTTATTGAGTTTACGCTTCCTTATTTCTTCCAAGTATATCAAGAAGTCCCAGGAAGACTGAAAACATTTATATCCCCATGTTGGAGACATGTGGGTTTCAATATTTCATGGTATCTCTGGAAAAGAAAGGAGGTAAGTGAAATGATGAAGGAATGGCATGGTGAGTTCTAACAAACTCAAAACCAATCTAAATCAAGAGTTAAACAGTTGGATTGGCTTGTTGAATGTCAGCCTATAATTTTTTTTTTTAGAGACAGATTCTCACTCTGTCACCAAGGCTGGAGTGCAGTGGTGGATCACAGCTCACTGTAACCTCAAACTCCTGGGCTTAAGGAATCCTCCCTCCTCAGCCTCCGAAAGTGCTGGGATTACATGTGTCACCCTGCCTGGTCACTCTTAGCTAATTTAACCCTTAACTTTTTTTAACCCTTAGACTTTATCCTTGCACTGAGTATACAAACCCCTTAGCCAAACTCACTTAAAAAACCCAAATGTGTGCTCAAACTTGCTTGATGATAAAAACTAAAGAATTTAAAGGAATGAGGATGATGAAGGCCATTATGCCATGACAGACAATTATTTCAAATACAGTGGGCAACACCCCTATGTCATTCCAGAAACCTACCTTTCTGTAGTTTTTCAAGTCTGTGAAAAGCATTCTTTTTAGAATGCTATGAATTTAACGAATAATATTTTGTAAGCATCTAAAGGTTTGGTGAAGTAAAAATCAGTATTTTTTTTAAAGTCTAAATATTTATCCAAATAGTATAAGGCTTGACATCTCTTTATATTATTGGACCAAGAGGAAGACTTTTTAAAATAAACCCATTAAAAAGTTTTAAACATATTACACAGTTACAGTTGCCTGATTTTTTGTGTGTGTATACAATTTACTGTCATAACACTGAAAACTCAACAAAGCTGGCTAATGCAGAGTTTTGATAGAGGGTGAATTAAACTGATGTGGAAGGTAAACAGTTTACATTCAAACCTAAATCTCAGTGGTTGATATTTTTTCTTTTAACGTGTACCATTTGGCTGCTTTAAAAATGAATCTGAGACCAGTCAGCCTTTAGTATTTAAACCTAAAGCAAATAGTAATAACTATCCCCAATTAGAGATTAACTTCAATTCAGCAGGCAGTTCTGTAAGCCCTTTTCCTATTAAGTATTCCTAGATCTGTCCCATTGTAAATCACATATTCTGAAGATTCATGTTAATTCATTTTTCAAATTTTTCATCACAGACATTCAACAGAATCAAAAATAATCACTATGTCCTGTAATGTACTGATATCCTTTCAGACAGAACACATGACATCTGACATTTTAGTTACACTCTGTGTTCTCAACTAAGAAGAAATGCAAGCTTTACATTAGGTGGTGGGTTTTTGGTTTATTTTTTGCTTTTTCAATATGGAAAATAGCTTGTGGACTATCACTAACACCTCTGTGGTAACTTAGTAATGCAGGATCTCAGCAAAGGAGATCATCAATCATGGAGGTCGAGTTTTTTCATCTTCCCCTATGACCTCACCTATAGACCTACCTGCTGTTATTATAGGCAAACAAGTAGAAGAAATTCACATGTTTGACTTTGGCTCTGCAGTGATGGGTCTACTCCTAGATATCAACAGTAAGTTCTGTAGTAGACAAGAGAAGCAGTATGATCAGTGAGCACTGGAAACATGAAGTCCAGTATTCAAATTCTGGCTTATAACCTTGGCTCCTGGCAATGTAACTTTAGGCAAATCACTTCAAGATTTTCATTAGGAAAATGTGGGTTGTTGAGAATTTAATGAGATAAAATATACAAATCCTAGCATATAGCAGATCCCCAATATATGTTAATTTCTTACCCTTGTTCTTTAACAATTAAAATACTACTGCAAAATCAGGTATTTTACATTTTTAGAATCACAAAATGATACCATTCAAAGACATTTTCTCAGACATTCATTTGAGTCTGCTTGTATAAATTACTGTACAGTCTATCCCACAGTTCATTAGTTCTCTGCTGTACACAAATCGATTTTATAATTTAAATACTCTCGACTTGAAACCCAGAGAGGAATGTGAGAGCGTCCATCAGCAGTGGTCTCACTGCTCACTGGTTCTTGGGATGTGGATGGGAGAATGAAGAAGGGCTATCAGGCCAGCCTTCAGAGGACTCCAAGGAACATTCAACGCTGTCGGTGAGTTTGGGATTTGAAAAAACCACTGACCGTTGACTGTACCTTGGGGTCCTTACAGACGACACTACATTTCCTGAAGCAAAACAGCAAGCTGTACCTTCACATGTCACATGAGTTCACCAGAAATGGTCCTGCAATCCCCCAAATGTGGTCCAGTGAATTTTATTCCTACTGCTCACTGTTCCTTGCTTTCTGTTGTGTTTTTATTATTATTATTTGTTTTTACAAAAAAAGTGTTTCATTTCAACGAGGTAAGGAGCGGTCCATGATGACATCTAATGTACTTACATGTCTCCTAGATATGCACCATTCTGGTGAGAAACAGGATGTAGCAAGTAAAAATTTATTTAAAATATGTATTTTGTTTTGGAATAAAATCCAGCTAAATAATTACTCCCATTTCTCCCACATCCTCTCAAAATTTTTAATTAGGGGCAAGGGGAGGATTTAATAAACAAAAATACCACAGAATTATCCAATTGTGACAGTTCTTACCACATTTCACTTTGAATTACAGTTAATATGGTTAATTTTTGATATCCCAGTTAGAGCATGAGCTATTGCCTTACTAGTGCCCAGACAGCCCCACATACGCTTATTTAAATGTTTGCTAAATTCAAGCAAAAAGTTAGCCCTGGAGTCAGTCAGATCTGGGATGAATCTTGGCTCAAGCCCTTAACTAGTTGTTTGACCCCCTAAGCAAGTGTCTCAGTTTTCTTACATATAAAACAGAGGCTAAGAGTACCTATCATGCAGTTTTGAGACTCAATGAGATAATATATAAGGTGCTTTGTACCATTACTGGCCCACAGCAACTGCTCAATATATGTAAGCTGTTATTATTAAATCCAACATAATCTGCTAATTTACCTCAAAAAAGCACTCATACTTCTCGGTTCAAAACAAAGAGGAAAAGCAGGTCCCTCAGCTGTGGTTTATAGGTACTAATATGCAAGCACTGCCTGTGTGGCGCAGTGCTACCTGTGAGATTCTCCAAGCACTCCTTCCTTCTCTGAACCACAGTTTCCTCATTTGCAATAACCTCCCAGCTCCAATGTCAATGTTATGGATACCTATGTGGGCCCTCAATCATGCAGATGGCTGGTTACTAAGGGAGAAGCCAGACACACAGACTTCAAAGAACTGAGATGGAAAAGAAGAGCCAGGAGTCAGGGAGGGCAAAGGCAACCCCACCAACTGAAAACACTGATGGCTGCACTCAACATTCATTGCTGTCGGTGGGTTTGAGTCTGAATCAACTCACTGATCGATGAATGCAAACTGCGGACCAAACAACCCAAAGGAAGCAAAAGCATGTGCAGAGAGTCGCCTAAGTGCAGTAGCTACTGCTGTGAGTGGGAGCTGCTACTGTTTCCAAAACACTAGCTAAAGCTCTTCTTGTTCTCCTTGGTTCTAACATGGAGTAAGTTCTCTAAATTCCTAGTACTTTTCTCCTTTTTCAATAGTCTAGATTTAAGGAAATGATATTTTATAGGAAGAATTAAATACATATCTGGATATCACATCACATTTAAAAAATCAGTGCATTCAGAATTTCTAAACAGAATCATATGCTTATTATTTAGAAATTCAAATACAAAAATATACAAAGTAAAAATTGAAAATCCCTTCAATCATCATCTGTAATCCATTTCCTCAGAGGAAAGCATGTATAATTACAATAAACTTATTGATATTTAAGATAATAAATATCATAACTAGAATTTATTTTATATCCTTGAAGACCTTTATCTATACATACACAGATAAACAGCTATAATTTTGCATGTTTTTGGAGGGGAGTGGCTTAGACAAAAATAAGCTCATTTTTACCTATTGTTCTATAATCTATTTTGTTATTCAGCTATATATCATAGACTTCCACAACAGTCTTTTATGTACTCGTCATTCTTTTAAATGGCTATATAGTATGCCTTAATATGAATGTTCTGGCTATTATTCAGATGTACATCAATATTCTCTTTTGACAAAAACTATGAGGCTCATTCATTCTAACCTTTGCAAACCATGTCCCTCAAACAGGAAAAATACCTAAGTGAGACAGAAGATGTACATTTTTCTCAACAAAAAATTTAAATGTAGTATCAACTCTCTAAATCCTGTAACATGAGATAAGCCACTAAATCCCATGCTAATGAAAGAAAAACAAGGCCCTTGGTCATGAATAATTTATCATACACTTAAGTCTAAGAAGAAGCAGATTCTCACAGCAAAAATCAAATAAGACAGTAAGAGAAGAGTCTTGTCAAATTAGCCTTGACAATTAAGCAAGCCTTAATTTGACAAGGCTTTCTTGTCAAATTAGGAAGGAGAAGTGATGGTGTAATCAGACAAGAACCAGAAACAGAAATCAAAGCCAGAAGAAAAATCTAAAGAAAACTATGAGAGTTCAGAGAAAATACCAGGTTCAAGCCAGTGTTTCCCAAACTTCTTGTACACCAGAATCATCTAGAGTTGCTTTTAAAATGGCAAATTCCTGAGCCCTACTCTAGACGAGGTGATTCTGGGTCACTGGAAGCTAGAAGCAAAGTAAATAAAGTTCACTAGTTTAACATCGGCTTCCTGTCCCCATCCCACCACATTTCATGTCATCTACTTTTCAACTACTGCCCAACCTTTTGTGTCACCACCTGAAATTGCCACTACTCTGCTGAGTGCAGACAGGTACAGTCATACTTGTGCTGCTTGTAAGTATCTCCAGACTACATAAAATTTTGCACCATGTTTGGTGGCCAAATATACATCAAATTGTGTCTGATGTTTTATGGAAATGAATGGATTTGGATTTATGCTCTCTAAAAAACTAAAACCTACCCAAAGAAATTACCAGAAGGTTTTTTTGTGTGTGTTTTTCTTTCATTTGTTTGTTTTTTTGAGACAGAGTCTTGCTCTGTTTCCCAGGCTGGAGTACAGTGATGCGATCTTGGCTCACTGCAACCTCTCCTTCCTGGGTTCAAGTGATTCTCCTGCCTCAGCCTCCCAAGTAGCTGGCCCGCCACCACACCCAGTCAATTTTTGTGTTTTTAGAAGAGATGTGTTTTTAGTAGAGCCATGTTGGCCAGGCTGGTCTCAGACTCCTGACCTCAAGTGATCCGCCCGCCTCGGCTGCCCAAATTGCTGGGATTATAGGCATGAGTCACCGCGCCTGGCCCCAGGGGCACTTTATAGAAGAGTTTTCAGTGAGACTGGTAGACACACAGAAGGTACTCCATGCAGTCTTGTTTTTCAAGATGCTGTGCATTCTAGGCATTTATTTTTAACCAATTATTTCCAAAATTTCTGAAAACATTAGAAAAGAATGTCTGACACGTACTTTGAAAAATGTACACTTGAACAAGCATGCTATTTCTTTACAGACTATTACATAGTCTTTAAATATGCCAATGAAACAATTATATATTTCATTAACCCAAATCCAAGTTTTCTCTTGGATAAAACTAAGTACTACAGGAAGAGAGACAATTATGTAAGTTAAAGGGTGTTTTCTGCAGATGGGCCTCTAAATAAATACCTGTAACAGAAAAATTACATGGCATGTATAGGGGACAGGAACAGAATAGTCCAGAGACTGTATTAGGGAGTCATAAGGAATGGCACTGAAAAGGTAAAAGGACATATTACAGAAAGACTTGTGAGCAAGGCGCAAAGTCAATTAGTCCAACAGAGAGCCATTTTAAATGCTAAACTCAGCAAGGAGACGAAAGCAAGACTGAGAAGAGTCACTAAGCAGATGAAGTGAGGCAAAGAAAAGAGAAAAAAAAAAAAGAACTTTCTTACACAAGTTAGCAGGGGTAGAACTGAGTCAACAGGAATGGAATGAAAGGAAAGGTTATCTCAAAAAGGCATACTTTGGCTTTTGTTTTTCAAAATAAAAGCCTACTGGCTGACCCCCTTCCATCATTCTGTTCAGCGTATAGCCTCACAGATATTTCAAGATATTTAAAATGCATGTATTTACACTTACAGAAAATAACACCACAAATTATACATAATGTTCTCTAGCCTTTTTTTTGAGATGGAGTCTCGCTCTGTCACCCAGGCTGGAGTGCAGTGGCATGATCTCGGCTCACTGCAACCTCTGCCTCCTGGGTTCAACTGATCCTCTCACCTCAGCCTCCAAAGTAGCTGGAACAACAGGCACTCACCACCACGCCTGGCTAATTTTTGTATTTCTAGTAGAGACGTGGTTTCAACATGTTGGCCAAGCTGTCTCGAATTCCTGACCTCAAGTGATCCGCCCACCTCAGCCTCCCAAGTAGCTGAGACCACAGGCACGTACCACCATGCCTGGATAATTTTTTGTATTTTTAGTAGAGACAGGATTTCACTATGTGGCCCAGGCTGGTCTCAAACTCCTGACCTCAAGTGATCCACCCGCCTCAGCCTCCCAAAGTGTTGGGATTATAGGCGTGAGCCACCGCATCCGGCCTGAAACCTTTCTTCACTTAAAATATTGTGGCCAACTTTCCATATCGATTTATCAGAACCACCTTCCAAAGAACTGGCTAAAACAGAAAAGAAAGCAAAGAGTCAAGAATGATGCCAAACTTTCCTGACTAGATTAGGAGCCTGGAGTGTACTAAGAAAGAAATGGGCAATTTCACAATGGAAGAAAGAGGATTCCACTTTTGGAACAGATATCAGAAGAAGGAATGCACATTTATGATTCATAAGCATGGATCTGAGAAAGAATGATCTAAGTGCAGAAAGAAAAAGGTAACAAATAGTTATTGGACACCTAGTGTATACCTGGACTGCAACAGGAGCCAGGAGACATGGAAGAAACAAAAGTATATAACGTAAAAGGCAGAACTAATTCTAATGAACGAATAGCTAATTGCAAGTGTGAACAGCTCTGCAGAAGATAAAAGTAAGGTACTATGAGAGCAAATAATAGGAGGGACCAGTCCAGTCTTGGTGGTAAGAAGGGTCAGGGAACTTCCTTGAGGAAGTGATGTATAAGTAAAGACTTCAAGGGTATGTGTAACTACCTTGGTGAAATAGAGTAAGCATTCCAAGCATAGGGAATGGATGGTATGTTGTGTAGGCCAAAGAAGCAGTGTTTTTACAAAATAGAAATTGTGACTAAAGCACATAAAAAGATGGTGAAAAAGTCATGAGACAAGGCCAGAAAAGAAGGTAGGATTAAAAAAAAAAAAAAAAAAAAAAGATTACTAATAGTTTTGGAAAGAACAATTTTGGTTTTCTAGTCATTGTGGAAATAGATTTCTGGAAAGGTAGTGATGAAGAGCTTGGGCTAAATGAGGGTAAAAATCTCAGCTGTTACTTAGCAACTATATGAACTTGAGCAAATTACTTAACCTTTAAATCTGTGTCATCTGTAAATAGGAACTACTACAACAGTATTTGCTTCACAGGGCTGCCTGAAGATTAAGAATACATGTAAAGAATTTCACACGAGATCTGACACACAAAATATTAAGATCTTAGTGTATGTGCATGTGTTGTGTGTGTGTTTTGTGAGCGCTGCCAAGCATGACTGGCTGATAGGAGACAAAAAGCAGACAGGAAGTTCAAACAGACTAGAAGCAAAGACGTTAACAACTGTAATCTCAAAGTTGTAGAATTATGGGTAATTTTTATGTTTATTATTTATACTCTTATAGATCTTCCAAGTATTTACCAATAAGCATAAACTATTTCAACAATTAAGAAAAAGTTAATTTTAAATCACGTCTTTCTACTCTGGTTTCTCTTCAGATCATATAAATCTTTCGCCTTTTAAATCATGTATTTAAAAAAAAAGAAAAAAGAAAAACAAAGATTTCTTTTAGATGCAGAATCTACCCACATTTGGCTGAAAATCAGATGGAAGAATCCACAGAGGAAAGGAAGGAAAGGCGAACTGTCCTGTGGAAAGCACAGCAGCAGGGATAGTAGAAAGTAACGGGCTCTCAATCCGTGGTGGAGGTGGTCACTTTGGAGGACAGATAAGTCATCCTCAGAGAACGAACACAATGAAGGAAATTCCAGCCTACTCATGTTCTCCTCTCAAGCTGTACCTCAACAAGATCCAACTGGACTCTGTGATCTCATGACCTGTCAAGGGGCCTGGCATGGAGTAGATAATAAATGATTTTTTAATCAAATGAATTTTTAACCTTTTTTATCAAATGAATTTTCTTGTAATTTCTAGCACAATTATATTTATAACTTAGGAAGTAATCTGCTCCTTGAACCAAGCACAGGATACCTTCAGCCATCTATCTGTCCCACACATTACAGTTTCAGCCTATATATAATTTTAATAGCTATCAAATATCAGGACAAAATTATCCTGGCTATACTTGCCACAGAACCCATGAACTTACACTGTAGCCCAACTTCCCTTCCTGTTCTTCAGACTAAATCTACTGAAAAACACATAACCAATCAAAATCATATGCCCTTTTCTCTCCTCTTCCCAGTAAGTAGTTGGGGCAAAAAACGGTAGGTATAGAAGAAATCGCTTGAAATACAAGAGTCAGAAAATCTGAATTTAAGTTCAGCTAAGTTCAGCTCTGCCCTGATTATGTATTCGTGGTCAAGCCAGTCACCCTGTTTAAGTCTTACGTCTCTGTAAAAGGATGACTAAATATACCCCCTCCATCTCAGATGTGAAAAGTGCTCTGCAAACAGCACAAGGCATAGCCCAAAGTATCCTAGTCTCTGATGGTGCTGCTCCACAGGTACAGACAAGTAGTACAGACAAGATCCTCTCACTACCCAAACTCTTGCCTACTTGTCAACCAGCAGTATATGTGTGCAAGATGTCTGGAAAAAGTTAACCCATAACCCGGGGTTAAAAGAAGGCCTTTTCTGCATATAAGTGTCATCAGACTGGATGGGAAATATCATTCACTCTAGGTCCATCAATATCAACTCTAAACACTTGAGTCACCTCCCAAACAAGAAGTTGCTTTCTAGTATCCTCTGTAGTGGGGTAGGACACAGGGTAAGGTTTTGGGATTATGAGCTTCCAAGGTGAAGAATAATGACATAGCAAATAATCAGTGGGGCCCCATCTGATCAATGAACTTAAATCATTTTATCAAGACGTCCCTTCCTTTTCCTGCTTCCAGCCAATCTTAAATATTTCTTTAAACAGCTTTGTTTAGGTATAATGCACATGCAATTAAATTCACCTGTTGAAAGTGTATAATTCAATGACTTGTATTCATTCATTTATAGACTTGTACAAGCATCACCAAAATCTAATTTCAAACCTTTGCATCACCCATAAAACTCCCTTTGTTCCTGTTTCCACTCCATCTTAGCCCCCAGACAACCACTGATCTGTCTCTATACATTTGACTTCTCTGGACATTTTGTTTTGGTTTTTGTTTTGAGACAGTCTTGCTCTTCTTCCAGTCTTCGCCCAGACTGGAGTGCAGTGGTATGATCTCAGCTCACTGGAACCTCTACCTCCCAGGTTCAAGTGATTCTCATGCCTCAGTCACCTGAGTAGCTTTGATTACAGGCACGCGCCACCACACCCGCCTTTTTTTTTTTAGTAGAGATGGAGTTTCGCCATGTTGGCCTGGCTGGTCTCAAACTCCTGGCCTCAAGTAATCTGCCCACCTCAGCCTCCCAAAGTGCTAGGATTACAGGCGTGAGTCACCACGCCCAGCCTCTGGACATTTCATATAGAAGAAATCATATAACATGTACTTGCTTGAGTTTGGCTTTTTTTTTTTTTTTTTGAAATGGGGTCTCGCTCTGTCACCCAGGCTGGAGTGCAGTGGCGCGATCTTGGCTCACTACAACCTCCGTCTCCCAGGTGCAAGTGATTCTCCCACCTCAGCCTCTAGAGTAGCTGGGACTACAGGCATGCACCACCATGCCCGGCTAATTTTTGCATTTTTTTTTATTTTTTAAATTTTTTTAGTAAAGATGGGGTTTCACCATGTTGGCAAGGCTGGTCTCGAACTGCTGACCTCAAGTGATCCACCTGCCTCAGCCTCCCAAAGTGCTGGGATTACAGACGTGAGCCACCGCGCCCAGTGGAGTTTGGCTTTTTTCATTTATTATAAGTTTTAGGTTCATCCATGTTGTAGCATGTATTGGTAATTCATTCCTTTTTATTGTTGAATAAATAAATATTGTTGATAGTATTGCATTATATAGGTATTCCACATTTTGTGTATCCATTCACCAGTTGGTGGATATTTGAATTGTTTCCAGGTTTGGGCTATTAATGAACATTCATCATAATGCTATCAATAAACATTTACATAGCTCTTTTTTTTTTTTTTTGAGACAAGGTCTTGCCCTGTGGCTCAGGCTGGAGTGCAATGGTGCAATCTCAGCTCACTGCAACCTCCACCTCCCAGGCTCAAGCGATTCTCCTGTGTCAGCCTCCCAAGTAGCAAGGATTACAGGCACATGCCAACGCATCCAGCTAATTTTTGTATTTTTAGTAGAGAAGGGGTTTCTCCATGTTGGCCAGGTGGGTCTCAAACTCCTGACCTCAGGTGACCCACCTGCCTTGGCCTCCCAAAGTGCTGAGATTACAGGCATAAGCCACCGCACCTGGCCTACATACAGTCTTTGTATGGAGATAAGTTTTTAATTCTCTTGGATATCCAGGAGTGGAACTGCTGGATCATATGGTAAGTTTAACTTTTTAATGAACTGCCAAACTGATTTCCAATTGATTTACATTACCATTGTAACACGGAAGATTTCTAGTTTCTACACATCCTAACACTTTCTAGAACACTTTGACAGTCTTTTTGATTATAGCTATTCCTGAGGGTGTATAGTGGACATTCCGATTTTAATTTGCATCTCCCTAATGACTAATTTAGAGCACCTTTGCATGTGATGAAATGTTCTTTTACCCATGTTTTCAAATTTTTAAATTTACTTTTATTGTAGTAAAATATACATAAAATTTACCATTTTAATCACTTAAGTATATAACTCAATGGCAGTAAATTCACAATGCTGTGCAACCATCATCACTATCCATTTCCAGAACATTTTCATAATCCTAAATAAGAACTCTGTACCCATTAAACAATAACTACTTATCCTCCATTTCCCCTAGCAACTTGTTTTACTTTCTGCCTCAATGAATTTTGCCTATTCTAGGAATCTCACATAAGTGGAATCATTATATTTTTTGTTAATTTCTAAAAATTGAGTTGTCTTATTGAGTTGTAAGAGTTCTTTACATATTTTAAATACAACTCCTTTATCAGATTTTTTCTTTTGAGTTGGAGTTTCGCTCTTGTTGCCGAGGCTGCAATGCAGTGGCACGATCTCAGCTCACTGCAACCTCCGCCTCCCGGGTTCATGTGATTCTCCTGCTTCAGCCTCCCGAGTAGCTGGGATTACAGGTGGCTGCCACCATGCCCAGCTAATTTTTTGTATTTTTAGTAGAGATGGGGTTTCACTATGTTGGCCAGGCTGGTTTTGAACTCCTGGCCTCAAGCAATCCACCCATCTTGGCCTCCCAAAGTGCTAGGATTACAGGTGTGAGCCACTGCACCCGGCCTTTACTAGATATTTAATTTGCAAATATTTTCCCACAATCTGAAGTTTTCCCATTTTCTTAATAACATATTTTGAAATGCAAAAGTTTTACATTTTAATGAAGCCAATTCATCAATGAATTTCTTTTATGGCTAGTGCCACTGGTGTCACATCTAAGAGGTCTTTGCCTAACCCAAGGTCACAAAGATATGCTTGATACGTTTGGTAATTTTAGCTCTTACATTTAGGCGTATGGTGCACTCTGAGTTACTTTTTGTGTCTAGTGTAAAATAGGGTCTGAGATAAATTTTTGGCACATAGATATCCATTTTTCCCAGCATCATTTCTGGAAAAAAACTGTGATTTCCTCCACTGAATTGCCTTGGTATCTTGGTCAAAAATCAAAGGACCACATACATAAGGATTTATGACTGAATTCTCAATTCAGTTCCAGTGCCTATCCTTACAGCAATTATCACTGATACAGTTTGGATGTCCGTTCCCTCCAAATCTCATGTTGAAATGTGACCCTCAATGTTGGAGGTGGGACCTAATGGGAGGTAGCTGGGTCATGAGGGTAGATCCCTCATGAATGGCTTGTTGCCCTCCCCTCAGTAATGAGTTCTTGTTTTATTAGTTCACACAACAGCTGGTTGTTTACAGAGCCTGGCACCTCTTCCTCTCTTGCTCTTTCTCTTGCCATGTGATGTGCCTTTTCCCCCCTCACCTTCTGCCATGAGTAAAAGCTTCCTGCGGCCTCATCAGAAGCCAACCAGATGTTTGTGCCATAGTCTCCAGAACCGTAAGTCAAATAAACCTCTTCATAAATTACCCAGTCTCAGGCATTCCCTTAGAGCAATGCAAAACAGAATTTTGCCTATTCTAGGAATAGGCAATTTTTTTTTTTCCTCCTGAGACGGAGACTCACTCTGTCACCCAGGCTGGAGTGCAGTGGTACAATATCAGTTCACTGCACTCTACCTCCTGGGCTCAAGCGATTCTCCTGCCTCAGCCTCCTGAGTAGCTGAAATTACAGGCAAACACAAACACGCCCAACTAATTTTTGTATTTTTAGTAGAAACAGGGTTTCACCATGTTGGTCAAGCTGGTCTCAAACTCCTGACCTCAATTGATCTGCCCACCTCAGCCTCCCAAAGTGCTGAGATTATAGGCGTGAGCCACCACATATGGCACATTTTTTTTTTTTTTTTTTTTTTTTTGAGACAGGTTCTCGCTCTGTCACCCAGCCTGGAGTGTAGTGGCACAATCATAGTGTACTGCATTCTCAAACTCCTGGGCTCAAGTGATCATCCCACCTCGACCTCCTAAGTAGCTAGGACTACAGACACATGCCACCATGTCCAGGGTTTTTTTTTTTTTCTTTTCTTGTAACAGGCTCTATGTTACCCAAGCTGGTCTTGAACTCCTGGCCTCATGCAATCCTCCCACCTCAGCCTCCCAAAGTGCTGGTATTACCAGCGTGAGCCACTGTGCCCAGCCCATCCTACCTTTTAATGGAATGTTTGTCGACACTCGGTATACTGTATTAATTTTTATGTGTTAATACAAGCCTGTATTCCTGAATTAAATCCCATTTGGTCATGGTATATAATACATTATTCTATGTTGCTGAATTTGGTTTGCTAATATTTTGTTAAAAGATTTTTACACCTGTGTTCATAAAGGGCTACTGGTCTGCAGGTTTCCTGTGGTATCCTTGTTGGGTTACCAGGATAATACCATGCTCGTAGAATGAGTTGTCAAGTGTTCCCTCCTCTTCTGTTTTCTAAAAGAGTTTGTTAAGGATTAGTATTATTGCTTCCTTGATTTTTTTTTTTAAGATGGGAGTTTTGCTATGTTGCTCAGGCTAGCCTTGAACTCCTGGCCTCATGCCACCTGAGCCTCCCAAGTAGCTGGGACTAAAGGTGCACATCACCAAGTAAGCCACTGCACCCAGCTTGCTTCTTTTAAGTGTTTGATAGAATTCACCAATGGAGACACCTGGGCCTAGTCTTCTATTTGTAGGAAGATTTTTAATTACTAATTCATTTTAACTGTTATAAGGTCTCATTTTCTATTTCCTCTAGAGTCAGTTTTGATCATCTGTATCTTTCTAGGAATTTGTCCATTTCATCTAAGTTGTCTAATTTGGTGAGATAAAGTTGATCATGGCAAATCTCTTATAATCCTTTCAATTTCTGTGGGTAATAATGACCTTTCATTCCTGACTTTGGTAATTTGTGTTGTCTTTATTTTCTTAGTCTTGGTAGGGGTTTATCAAATTTGTCGATCTTTTCAGAGGACCAACTTTAGTTCCACTGATTTTTCTCAACTGGTTTTCTGCTTTCCATTTCACTGTTTTCCATTCTAATCTTTATTGTTTCCTTCCTTACACTTGCTTCAGATGTTTGTTGCTGTTGTTTTTTCAGAGACAGGGACTCACTCTGTTGACCAGGCTGGAATACAGTGATGCAATCATAGCTCACTGCAGCCTCAGACTACTGGGCTCAAGCAATCCTCCCACCTCAGCCTCCCAAGAAACACACACCTCTACATCCAGCTACTTCGGATTAGTTTGCATTTTATCTAGTTTCTTACAATGGACGCTTACGTTAGCGCTTTAAGCCTCTCCTTTTCAAATATCCAGGCATTATAAAAGCTGTAAGCACAGCTTCAGCTACATTTCATAAATTTTGATATGTTACATTTTCATTTAGTTAAAAAAAATTTGTGTGTGTGTGGGGGAAGACAGGGTCTCACTCTATCACCCAGGCTGAGTGCAGTGGTGCAATTAAGGCTCACCGCAGCCTCGACCTCCCAGGCTCAGGAGATCCACCCACCCCAACCTCCCGAGTAGCTGGGACCAGAAGCGCATGCCACCACAACCGGTGAATTTCTGGTATGTTTTTGGAGATAGGGTTTCGCCATGTTGCCCAGGCTGGTCTAGAACTCCTGGGTTCAAGTGACCCGCCCACCTTGGCCTCCCAAAGTGTTGGGATTATAGGCATGAGCCACTGTGCCTGGCCTAGCTAAAAGTATTTTAAATTTTGCCTTGGAATTTCTTCTTTGCTCTATTATTTATATGTACGTTGTTTAATTTCAAGTATTTGGAGATACCAGATTTGTTATGAATCTCTAATTTAACTCCCTTGTGTATTTTGCATAAAGTGTTCAATAAATGAGTTCTGTCAAGTTCATTGATAGTGCTGATGAAGTCTTTTATATTCTTGCTAATTTCCTATCAATTATTGCTAATTATTCTATTAATTATTAAAAGTTGGAAATTAAAATCTACTATTACTACTGTTTAATAGTCTATTTCTCCATTAATTTCTGTCAGTTTTTGCTTCGTGTATTTTGGTGGTCTCCTGTTAGATATATTTTTATAATTATCTTTTTCTCATGTGTTGCCCCTTTTGTCATTACAGTATGTCCCTGTCTCTAGTAATATTTCTTGCTTAAACTGTCTGACATTAATACAGTTACTCTAGCTCTCCTATTTCCATGATCTTGCTTTTACTTTCAACCTATTTGTGTCTTTAAATCTAAGGTATGTCCATTATTGAACTGACTGCATAGAGCTGTGTTTTGCCTTTTTTATTCAGGCTAACCATCTCTACCTTTTGAATAGATGCTACATGCACATTTAATATAACTATTGATATGGCTGGACTTATGTATGCCATTTTGCTATTTTTGTCTTTTTTTTAACCTCTGCTTCTATTTTATCATCTTTTGTGTGAAGTACGTTTTAAGGTACACCATTTCAATCCCCCCCCCCCTTTTTTTTTTTTTTTTTTTGACAGAGTCTCACTCTGTTGCCCAGGCTGGAGTGCAGTGGTATGATCTTGGCTCACTGCAACCTCTGCCTCCCAAGTTCAAGCGATTCTCCTGCCTCAGCCTCCCAAGTAGCTGCGATTACAGGTGCTTGTGACCATGCCCGTCTAATTTTTGTATTTTTAGTAGAGACAAGGTTTCATCATGTTGGCCAGGTTGGTCTTGAACTCCCTACCTCAGGTGATCCACCTGCCTTGGCCTCCCAAAGTGCCGGGATTACAGGCGTAAGCCACCATGCCCAGCCTGATTTTATTTTTTTAAACTATACATATTTTGTTGTTTACTTAGGGGTTGCTCTAGGCCTCACAACATGCATCTTTACTTATAACAGTCTAATTTAGTTCCAGGAAATATAGAAACTTTATCCAACATACCTCCTATCGATCCCCTCCTATTATTGCCATATATGTTATAACTCAGTAATACAATGGCATAATCCTTGCTCTATATAATCTTGTCCTTTTAAAAAATTGAGAAGAAAAAACATATAGACATATTTACTATTTCCACTGTTCATCATTTCTTCTTATGGATTTGAGTTACCATCTAGTATCACTCCCTTTCAGCTTGAAGAATTTCCTTTAGTATTTTAAAGCAGGTCCACTCACAATAAATTGTCTTTTTAATGTGGAAGTCTTTGTCTTCATTTTTGAAGAACAGTTTTGCTGGATACAGAATATTTAACAATTTATTTATTTATTTATTTATTTTTGAGACAGTCTCGCCCTGTCGCCAGGCTGGAGTGCAGTGGCGCAATCTTGGCTCATTGCAACCTCCAACTCCCTGGTTCAAGTGATTCTCCTGCCTCAGCCTCTCCTGACATGAGTAGCTGGGATTACTGACATGCGCAGCTGAGATTACTGACATGCGCCACCACACCAGCTAATTTTTGTATTTTTAGTAGAGAGGGGGTTTCACCATGTTGTCCAGGATGGTCTTGATCTCCTGACCTCGTGATCCACCCACCTCAGCCTCCCAAAGTACTGATATTACAGGCGTGAGCCACCAGGCCCGGCCAACAATTCTGTTCTCTTTCCACACTTAGAATGTCATCCCATTGCCTTCAGGCATCCATTGCTTTTGATGAGAAGTCAGCCACAAAGCCTATTGCTTTTCCTTATCTATAATGAATCATTTTTTTTCTCGTTGCTTTCAAGATTTTCTCCTTGTCCTTATCTTTCAACATTTTGACTCTGAGGTGTGTTTATCACACTTGGCGTTTATTAGGCTTCTTAAATCTGTAGATTAATGTTTATCATCAGATTCAGAAAGTTTTTGCCATTATTTCTTGATATTTTCCTGCTCCTTTCTCTCATTCCTCTCCTCCCATGAGTCTCATTACATACACACTTGATGTCCCACAGATCTCAGAGGTTCTGTTCCTTTTTCCTCAATCTTTTTTCTCTGTTCTTCATATTGAATATTTTCAATTGATCTATCTACAAGTTCACCAATTCTTTCATCACCTCAAACTGGCTGCTGAGTCCCTACTTTTCATTTTAGTTATACTTTTCAACTCCAGTCCAGTGCTTCCATTTTTATTTTCTTATAATTTCTCTATTGAAATTCTCTATGTACTAGATCACTGTCATCATATTTCCTCTTTTAATTCTTTACAAGTTGTTCCCTTTATTTCTCTGGAGTATCTGTAATAGTTGCATTGAAGTCTTATGTGTGCTAGATCCAACATTTAGGATCACTCAGAGACAGTTTCTACTGGTTTTTTTTTTTCTTTCCTTAGTATGGGTCAAACTTTGTTTCTCTACATGTCTTTTAATTTTTGTTGTGATACTGAACATTTAAAACAATGTGCTTTTGGCAACTCTGGATTCTGACTTTTCCCCCACTAAGGCTGGTGGTGATGATGAGTTGGTTGGTTTGTTTACTAACTTTCCTGCACTAAACCATGAAGTCTGTCTCCTCTGCAATGTGTAGTTCCTGATGGCTCAGGTTTTTCCCCACACCTTTTTATTTTGAAGTCTGACTTGCAGGAGATACCCCTCTAACTGTATAGCTTCCTACTCCATTAAAGATTAGTCAGAGATGGTAATCAACCACCTTGAGCTCTTTCACTACCTGCTGATGCAACTATGGTCAGGATAAGGGGAGCACACTCACACTTCAGGCCTTCACATCTGTTCCAGTTACTTTTTGCTGGGCTTTCCCACACATCTTTGCATTGGTCAGGGATGCGTGGTGGTCTGGGCTCACACAGGTGTCTGATGTGCATAAATACTCCAACCCAGGATATTCAGAGAGCTTATCAAGCCCCTTGAAACTGTCTCACCTACCAGATCTCCTTGTTAAAGCCCTGGCTAGTCTGCTGGCCCACTGTTTATCCTAAACAGAACTGCAACCTCAGAGTAGCAGATTTGCTGGCCCTGTTTCACTTGCCACCAAGATCATCAAATTTAACTGACCACATTCCAAATCAAGAAAGCTCCCTCCTGCAGCAGTCGTAAAGCTACTGGTTTTCACGGCCAGCCCCACCCTGGTTGAACTACTGCACTGTCAGGGCTGGGAGAAATAGGAACAGGCCCAGACAACATGACAAAACTCCTGCTGTTCTTATCCCAAGTTCGGTGGTTTTCATGAATAAATGCTTCTCAATTTGTTTTAAGCCTTTGTTGTTTTTGAAAATTTGGGGAGAGGGAATTTGTTGACCTCCTCATTCACTCATGCCAGATATAAATGTCTTCGGCACCCAAACTGCTTAAATACAACTTAATCTCAAAATTTCACTTAGGAGGGAAAACTTCCAGAGGAAGACAGAGGTATAAACTCATCCTGGGATTATGGAATCATTTTCAGTTCCAGAAAGCAACAGCCCAAAACTGTGAACAGTAAAGAGTTATTTTCAGTTCTCTCTTCCCAAAAGCCCTAACTACTGGAGTCTTTAGTGCCTTCCATGTGTATATATAAGCTGGACAAGCCCCAGGGCCAATCGTGACTAGGACAAAAGTACACAATCTCAGACTTTGTCACCAGTTAGGTACTCAAACAGGTCCCAGGCAAAGTAGTACACTAAGTGTTACAGCTGGCCTTGGTCACTATGATTAAGCCCATCAGCATGCCTTGATGTCTATCATGGGTCCCTTTCCCACTGGCCCAGGTCTTAACTCTCAGCCCATCTGGTCATTAGCATTCCAAGACCAAGAGCTCTGGGTCTTAAAAGTTTATACCCACAGCCAGTAACTGCGTGACCTGAATATATCTCTCTTCTACTTGCCAAATGTCAAGCATCAATTAATACCTGGATTCTCACTGCATTTATCAGATCCCCATCCTCTCGCATCTCAGGCCCAGCAAATAATTCCTAATTAATCCATTAATTTATGCCCCTGAGTCTTCCCTGCCTGCTCATTGTCCTGGCTCAAATACCAGATTCCACAGTCAGTTTCCAGAATCTCCATCCTGCCTGTTTCCTGACTGAAGTAATCATGTCAGATAATTTCTCCGTTCTATTTATATTCTCCTTAGAATACTTCCACAGCTTCTACTGAATAGTCAATTTACCATAGCCCCTGAAAGGACAAATGGACACCTGATCCAATCTGGGCTTATACTCTTTCCTAAGTGTTTACAATTTGAACACAAATACTTTAGTCAGTCTGTGTCAAGCATGGGTGCTAGAAGGCTATGTGACATGCCAGGGGAGGGGAGGGGCAGCCATTTTCCATCATGGACATAGAAGCGAGGAATATCAGTCTAAAGAAGTTATCAACCAGAGGCACTAGAAAAAGCAGAAATGAGACTCCACATAGCCACAGAGAGATGGAAAAGAAATCCTGGCCTTGGTTCTTCATGAAATTCAATTGCATGCTCTGCCATTGAGCCCCAAGAGAAAACCAGTACTTTTGCACCGGGTGGGTTGGCTCACACCTGTAATCCCAGCACTTTGGGAGGCCAACACGGGCAGATCACTTGAGGTCAGGAGTTCGAGACCAGCCTGACCAACACAGTGAAACCCCGTCTCTACTAAAAATACAAAAAATTAGCTGGGAAAGGTGGCAGGCACCTATAACCCCAGCTACTCGGGAGGCTGAGGCAGGAGAATCACTTGAACCTTGCCTGAACCCAGGAGACAGAGGCTGCAGTGAGCCAAGATCATACCACTTGCACTCCAGCCTGAGCAACAAAGTGAGATTTCATTTCAAAAAAAAAAAAAAAAGAAACCCAGTACTTTCTGACAATGTCCCTATTTTAAACTAGCTTGAGAGTGTTTCTGTTCCTTGCCATTAAACTACTCCAGAGAAAAGAGAATCACTCAATCCCATAATTAACATTATTTTGATGAAAATGGAAAATGATGTTTAGGGCTTGGTTTTTTACTGCATCTTAGTTATGCTGGACAACTGATGGGCCAAATGATCAGACACGAAACAAGTCAACAAAAGTCTCCGCACAATATCATTACATGAAGGACTTTATTTCCTTCTCGATTACATAGAACTTCTCCATTCAACGTAACCGAAAAACAATTCCTTAAAAAAATCATTTGGTTATTGAAAGTCACAAATAATAATTCTGTCAACAGGACTGACCACATGTAGTAATCCTACCAACTGTATCAGAACTATTATAAACACCTGTGAACACACAATGAAACACACACACACATATACACACACAATGTTGAGGTTTTGCGTTAAGTCACAGAAAAAACACCCCCTTTCTATTTCACACTTAGCATCAAAGGTTCATTGCAATGAGCCTCAGCCTGAGGCTATTTTTCTAACTTCTCCTCCTTCCCAACCTCTTAGCCCCATGATTCTCAAGGTATAAAGGATCTTCCTGGTGAATTAACCCAACATTCATCCATCTTATGAGTGACTGGTGTTCAGTTTATTTCTGCCTATGATTAAAAGCTACATGCAAGTAACTTGTTAAGTGACTATTAATACAATTCAATGTTTATAAACTAATGAGACTCTAGTATTCTACTAAGCCTACTTGCCAAAAATGGGTGGAAAAGTTGCAAAGATCCTTCTGCAATTGCACACATAAGATCAGCTGGAAATCTTACAGTTCTTAGAAGAACTCCATTATCACTGTTGAGGAAATTAGTGGTAGTTTTCAATTGCTGCTATTTTTGCTTTACTCTTCAATTACAGTTCATTCAGCATCATCATTTTCAAGTTAGTTTGATACATGTGGTGTATAATGATGGGTATTACATTAACAGTATCCTTATTTTGAAATTTTCCAGTAATTAAATCTTGACATGCATATGTCATTTTTCAAATATGAATGATACCCAATTGTTAAAGCACATCTATCATCCTTACTCCAAACCTATTTGTACATAATAGTCCATTGCCAGTGAATAATTATGAACCGGAAAGCAGGAACATGCAAGTTAAGTAGATTTTTACATGCCTAAGTCAGCTAAGGTTTTTAAAAAAAAAAAAAAAAAAGCTGGCATCTTTGCCATAAGCAAGCAATCTGTTCTAGCCTGCCAGGTCACACTGTTTACACCCTAGTGGTCTTCCCCAAACATTATCTTAATTTTCACAGCCATATAAATTCTATCCACCACTTCATGGAATCTCCCACCCCCTTAGCTGATCTTCTTCCTTCACCACTGCCTTAAACAATTCCTTGCCAAAGAAAATCTGTTCTCCTATTTCCATTTTTATTAAAAAAAAAAAAAGCCCACATCTTAGACAACATTCATAAACACTCCTTTATCCATGCCCAAGGAATGGAGTGTCAGACCCAAAAACATCAAGGAGCCATTAATGCCTCTCCCTGAAATCTCTCTGCAAGTAGATTTCTTCTTTTTATCATTAATAAAATAGGTTTCAGGCACATCCTTCTCACCCCTATCCCCAAACTCAGATCCCCCTGCATTAAGGGTCTACTCTATTACTTTAACCTTCTGTCCCTATTACCTCCTACTGTCAATATTCAAAGAAAAGTGACCACTGGATACCCACTGAGTAAGTCAAGATTTTGAAGCTTGAGAGGCAAGAGAAGCGAGACAGGAAAATGAATTCCCATGTGACTTTATTGTTAAGATACAGAGTCTCAGTATGCTGCCCAGGCTGGTCTTGAACTCTGAAGCTCAAAAAATCCTCTTGCCTCAGCCTCCTGAGGAGCTGGGGCTATAGGCCCCATATATTTTTAGAGTTTTTGTACATGCTCTTAGAATGACCTAAGGGTACAACTCTCTTGTCCAAGATTTTGAAGCCTAGCTGTACCAGAAAATCTTGTTCCGAGTTTTGCAAGCACAGGTTTTCTATTTTTCAGTCTGAGTGCTCTTCCCTCTTTGGTTAGGGCCTGTTGCCACCTAATGGACAAAACTGGCATACCCACCAATACATTAACACAGGTTCTCACCTCTGTGCTTCCAGAATAGACCACTAGATGGAGACTTAAAAACTGAAGGAGGAGGAGAGAGCTCTTACACCTATCTAGAAAGCCTATTAGTTGGTTTATGACTGCACAAAAAATTAAACTAATGCAGATTTAACAAATAAAAGGGAATATGCCCAAAATGAAAAATTAAGGAAAAATAAAAGCCTTCTGGAGGCTGGGTGTAATGGCTCACACCTGTAATCCCAGCACTTTGGGAGGCCGAGGCAAGGGGACCACTTGAGGCCAGGAGTTGGAGACCGGCCTGGTCAACAGGGTGAAACCCCTTCTCTACTAAAAATACAAAAATTAGCCAAGTAGGTGACACGCGCCTGTAGTCCCAGCTACTCAGGAGGCTAAGGCACAAGAATCGCCTGAACCTGGGAGGCGAAGGATGCAGTGAGGCAAGATCACGCCACTGCACGCCAGCCTGGGCGACAGAACAAGACCCTGTCTCAAAAAAAAAAGTCTTTTGAAGGCAGTACGGCACTAAGATTAAAACATAGGTTTTGGCTCTTCTACACATAATCACAAAAATCCATTAACAAAATACTACCAAGTTGAATTCAGCAACACTGGAAAATTATAATACATTACTGACCACATGAGGTCTATTTCAGGATTAAAAGGCTAGCTTGAGTTTCAAAATTCAATCAGTGTAATTCACCATATTAAGTCTAAACAATCTAGATGGAGAACTGGTATGAAAACGTAACTGATTTACAGATTAGTAATTAATTATTAATCTGAAAATAACACCACTCATGATAAAAAAAAAACTCTTAGCAAACTAGGAACAGCATTTTCTCAAGTTGATAAAGGGCATCTACAAAAACCCTACAGCTTCCTGATTTCAAAATTTACTACAAAGCTATAGTAATCAAAACAGTCTGGTATTAACATAATGACAGACATAGACCAATGGAATAAAATAGAGAGCCCAGTACTAAACCCTCATATATACGGTCAAACAATTTTTGTCAAGGTTACCGAGACCACTCAATGGAGAAAGAATACTCATATGGTACTGATAAAATAATATCCACATGAGAAAAAAATGAAGCTGGCCTTTACCTTTATACCATATACAAAAATTAACTCAAAATGGATCAAAGACTTAAACATAAGCCCTAAACTATAAAACTTTTAGAAATAAAAAAAAAAACGGGAGATAGCTTCATGACACTGGGTTTGGCAATGGTTTATTGGATATGATACAAAAAGCATAGGCAACAGAAGAAAAAATTACTTGATAACATGAAAATGTAAAACTTCTGTGCATCGATGGACACAACAGAATGAAAAAGCAACCTGCAGAATGGATGAAAATATTTGCAAATCATCTATCTGTTAAGAGATTAATATACAGAACACAGAAAGAACTCGTACAACTGAAACAAAAACCTATAAAGAATCCAATTAAATAGGCAAAAGACCTCAACAAACATTTCTCCAAAGAAGACACACAAATGGTCAATAAGCACATGAAAAGATGCTCAATATCACTAATCATTAGGGAAATGCAAATCAAAGCCACAGTGAGATATTGTCTCACAACCATTAGGAGAGCTACTATCAAAAACACAGTAAATAAGTGTTGGCGAGGATGTGGAGAAATTGGAAACCTAGAGCACTGCTGATGAGAACGTAAAGTGGTGCGGCAGCTACAGAAAACAGTATGGTGATTCCTGAAAAATTAAAAACAATTACCATAGGGTCCAGCAATTCCACTTCCGGGTATATACCCCAAAGAATTAAAAGTAGGGACTTGAAGAGAGACACCCATGTATACTCATGTTTATAGCAGCATTATTCACAATAACCAAAAGGTGAAAGCAACCCAAGTGTCCATCAATAGGTGAATGGATCAACAAAATGTGGTATATACATACAATGGAATCTTATTCAGCCTCAAAAATGAAGGAAATTCTAACACCATACAACATAGATAAACTTTAGGCACATTATGCTAAGGGAAATAAGCCAGCTATAAAAAGGACAAAACTGTATGATTCCACTTAAATGAGGTACATAGAGTAGACAAATTCATAGAGACAAAAAGTAGAATGGTGGTTACCAGGAGCAGGGGAGAATGGTTATTGTTAATGGGTACAGAGCTTCAGTTTTGCAATATGAGAAGAGTTACGTGGATGGATGCTGGTGATAGCTGCACAACCAGTGTGAATGTACTTAATGCCACTGATCAGCACATTTAAATATGGTTAAGATGGTAAATGTTATGTCACATATATTTTACCACAACTCTACAAAATAAAAGAAAGCCCAATAGAGGTGTCATCATACTTGATACTGAAATTGAACTCCTTCCCCCTAAGATTAAGAACAAGGTGAGAACGTCATTCTCACCATTTCTATCTATCATTGTACTGGAAATCTTAGCCAGTGCAATAAGAAAAATAAATAAGTCATAAACATCAAAAAGGAAGAAGTAAACTCTCTTTATTCACAGATGTACACATAAAAAGTCCCAAGAAATTTATTTTTTAAAGTTACTAGAACTAACAAATTTAACAATGTCACAAGATACAAACTCAATACATAAAAATCAACTGCATTTATATATACTAGCAACAATTGGAAAATAAAATTTAAAAATAATATCATTTACTATAACATTAAAAAACAAAATACTTAAGGATAAAGATGTATAAGATCTCAACACTAAACTTTTTAAAACACTAACAAGAAAAAAGAAAGATGACCTAAATAAGGAGAAAGATACACTGACTTCATGAATTAGAAGACTCAACATTGGCTGGGCACAGTGACTCATGCCTGTAATCCCAGCACTTTCCGAGGCCGAGGCGGGCAGATCACAAGGTCAAGAGATCGACACCAACCTGACCAGCATGGTAAAACCCCATATCTACTAAAAATACAAAAATTAGCTTGGTGTGGTGGTGCACACCTGTAGTCCCAGCTACTCGGGAGGCTGAGGTAGGAGAATCGCTTGAACCCGGGAGGCAGAGGTTGCAGTGAGCCAAGACCATGCCACTGCACTCCAGCCTGGTGACAGAGTGAGTGAGACTCTGTCTCAGAAAAAAAAAAAAAAAAAGAAGAAGACTCAAGACTCAATATTATTTACTGGGTATGGTGGCTCACACCTGCAAACTCAGTGCTTTGGGAGGCTGAGGTGAGAGGGCAGCTTGTGGCCCTAAGTTTAAGACCAACCTAGTGAGATCCCGTCTCTACAAAAATATATATTTTTTTTAGAAAATTGGCCGGGTGTAGCGGTGAGTACCCGTAGTCCCAGCTACTCTGGAGGCTAGGCCAAAAGAATCCCTTGAGACCAGGAGTTTGAGGCTGCAGTGAGCTATGGATTGCACCACTGTACTCCAGCCTCAGTAACAGAGTGAGACCTAGTCTCTGAAAAACAAAATAAAATTTTAAAAAACTTAAAAGAGACCCAATATTATTAAGTTGACCACTCTTCCCAAATGGATAGAGTCAATACAATGCAATCAAAATTTCAGCAAGTTTTGTTAAAAAAGAAAAAAGAAAGTTGATAAGCTAATTCTGAAATTTATATGGAAGTGGAGGGAAAAAAAAAATACTACAATAGCCAAATAATCAAAACAACTTTGAAAAAGAAGGATGGAGTTGGAGGACTACTTCTATCTGATTTCAAGATCTATTATAAAGTTACAGTAATCAAGACACTATGGTATTGGTAAAAAGATTAATAGAAGAGAATACAGGGTCTATAAATAGACTCACAATTATTTTTCAGCAAGAGCATCGAAATATTCAACAGCTAGGTGCAGCGACTCATGCCTAAAAGCCCAACGCTTTGGGAGGCCGAGGCAGGAGGACTACTTGAGGCCAGGAGTTGGGGACCAGCCTGACCAACACAGTGAAACCCTGTCTCTACCAAAAATTTAAAAATTAGCCTGGCATGGTGGTTGCGCACCTGTGGTCCCAGCTACTTCGGAGGCTGAGGCAGGAGGATTGCTTGGGCCCCAGGAAGAGGAGGCTGCGTGGGCCATGGTCATGCTACTGTACTCCAGCCTGGGCAGCAGAGTGAGGCCCTGTCTCAAAAAAATAAAATGTAATGAAGAAAGCCTTTTCAACAAATGGTGCCAAACAAATGAATATTCATATTAAAAAGATTTTGATTCCTACCTCATAATACAGAAAAAACAATTTGAGATCGATTATAGACATAGATGTAAAAGCTAAAATAATACTGTTTCTAGTAGAAAACATAGCATATCTCTGCAATCTCAGGTTAGGCCAAGATTTGTAGAGAGGGCACAGAAAATGTTAATCATAAATTAATAAATTGGACTTCATAAAAATTTTAAAGTTCTGTTCCTCACACAACATGTTAAAAAGTAAAAAGGAGCCATAGACTAGGAGAAAATATTTACAACACATATCTGACAGACTTATATGTAGAATAACAAACACCCACCACTCGACAGTTGAACAAAACACATGAATTTCTTTTTTATTTTTATTTTTTGAGACCAAGTCCCGTTCTGTCATCCAGGCTGCAGTGCAGTGGTGCAATCTTGGCTCACTGCAACCTCCACCTTTCAGGTTCAAGCAATTCTTGTGCCACAGCCTCCCGAGTAGCTGGGATTACAGGCAGGCACCACCACACCCAGCTAATTTTTGTATTTCAGCAAGTTTTGTTAAAAAAGAAAAAAGAAAGTTGATAAGCTAATTCTGAAATTTATATGGAAGTGGAGGGAAAAAAAAAAACACTACAATAGCCAAATAATCAAAACAACCTTGAAAAAGAAGGATGGAGTTGGAGGACTACTTCTATCTGATTTCAAGATCTATTATAAAGTTACAGTAATCAAGACACTATGGTATTGGTAAAAAGATTAACAGAAGAGAATACAGGGTCTACTAAGAGACGGGGTTTCGCCATGTTGCCTTGCCCACACTGGTCTCGAACTCCTGGACTCAAGCAATCCACCTGCCTTGGCCTCTCAAAGTGCTGGTATTACAGGCGTGAGCCACTGCACTCAGCCACATGAATTTACCAAAAGATTTGAACACTTTTAAGAGATGACACATGAATGACCAATAAGTACATGAAAACGTGACCAATATTATTAGTCATCAAGAAATGCAAGTTTAAACCACATCAATCCTATTACAATGCTCACTAGAGTGACTAAAATTTTAAAAACTAGCAATAACAAATGCTTGCAAAGATGTGGAACTGCAACTCATATACTACTGGAACTAAGATGTATGAACATTTGGGAAATCTGTTTGGAAATTCCATAAAAAGTTTAACATATAACATATGACCCAGTAATTCCTAGATGTATGACTAAGAGAAATAAAAACACAGGTCCATAAAAACCTTATACAAGAAATTTTATAGCTGCTTTATTCATAATAACCAAAAATTAGAAGCAGCCCAGGTATCAACAGGTAAACAAACTATGGTACAGTCAAAGGAATACTCCTCAACAATAAAAAGAAATGAACTACTAACAGCAGCAACACATAGATGAGTCTCAAACATCATGCTGAAACAAGCACGAAAGAGCACATATTTTATGACTGTATATAGGTGACATTTTAGAAAACAGGCAAAACTAATCTATCATGATGGAAACCAGAAGTTATTGCTTTTTGGGGTAGAGCAGTGGGATGGACAGGGAAAAGTAAAAGGGAATTTTCTGAAGGGATGGAAATGTTCTGTATCTTGATAGAATGTGGATTACTAGGGTGCACATATTTATAAAAATGCTTAAACTTAACACTTTAGATCTGTGCATTTCACTGCATGTAAGTCATGCCTCAATTTTAAAAAGATAAAAAGGACATGGGCTTTGGGATCACACAGGGTTCATCTCTGCCACTTACCAGCTGTGTGACCTTGGCCAAGTGTTAAACTGTCAGTTTCCTCATCTGTAAAATGGGGAGAACAAGAGTTGAGAATAACCTTGTAGAGCTGCCAGGAAGAGTAAATGAGATAAATGTTTTAAAGTCATTAACATACAGTAAATGCTCATCAAATATTAACAAAAAGAAATTAGAAACCTTTTGTCTTGTATTTCCACAAAAGAGAAACATGCAGGACTAGAGCAGCTAACTGCTGGGCAATTCATGTATATCATCTCATTTAGCTTTTAAAACAACATTTAACAAGAATTACTACTGTTTCAAAGATAAACAAACTGAGCTTCACAGGTTGCCTATGCTACTCAGCAAGAAAGCAGGAAGGCCAGGATGCAAACTTTCACTCATGTTTTTTCCACTGTACCATGCACCCATGCATTTCATTAGGGTCACTTTCAGCAGGTATCTCTGCAACTGTCAGGATAGCCCAATTTATATGAGATGCTCCCTCCATTATAAATAGTGCTGGCTCAAGCCTCAAGCCTGACACTGAAAAGGAGGCAAATTCTGATGGCTTTACTAGTGAATGGAAGCAGGGTTGCAAGTAGAAGCCTGAAAATGTTGTAGAAGTCTTTTACTTTATTCTCAGACTTAAAAGATGGTTCCTGCTACTTGAGGACTCTGATTCCCCCCCGTCCTTAGAACAATTTCAAGATAAGAGAATTCTAAATGTAAAATCTGTGCTTTAAGTGGAAGCTAGAACCTATGTGGCTCAATTTGGCAGAATAGCCATGGAAATCTGGCAGCTAAAATGACAGAGAATTTTTTAAATGCTCTTTTTTCTTAATAATGTAATATTCTTAAAAACAGAAAACTCAGAGATAACAAAAGATACCCTGTAATCTCATTTTCCCAAAAACACCACTATTAAAATTGTATTACCTTCCAGACTAAAAATTTGCCTTCTCCTTAAGTCTACAGCATCCTACTGCATGAATAACCACAATCCATTTATCGAGTCCCCTATTAAACTTAAATTGTTACCTTTTTTTTTTTTTAAAAAAAGACAGGGTCTCGTTCTGCTGCCCAGGCTGGAGTACAGTGGCGCGATCTTGGCACACTGCAGCCTCCACCTCCTGGGCTCAAGCGATCCTCCCACCTCAGCATCCCCAGTAGCTGGGATGACAGGCATGCACCAGCATGCCTGGTTATCCAATTTTTTTTTTACTATTATAAATGCTAAAAGAAGCATCTGTAAACATACATTTTTCATAACTGTCAAGTATTTAGGATAAATTCCTAGACATACGAATTGTTCAATCTAAATTTTCTTTTGTGGGGGGGAGGGTGGAGACAGGGTCTCACTCTGTTGCCCAGGCTGGAGTGCAGTGGTGTGATCACAACTCACTGTAGCCTCAACCTCCCAGGGCCAAGTGATCCTCCCAAGTAGCTGGGACTACAGACATGTGCCACCACACCCAGCTAATTTTTGTATATTTTGTAGATATGAGGTTTTGCCATGTTGCCCAGGCTAGTCTCAAACACCTGAGCTCAAAGGATCCACAAAGTGCTGGGATGACAGGAGTGAGCTACCTCGCCTGGCCTGTAATTTTAAATTTTATATTTTTAAATTTTAAACTGCCAAGTCTGCAAAATTAGCCTGCACATTATCAGTTTTAATAGATATTAGATTACATTTTTAAGAGTTCCCGTTTTCCCACACTCTCATCATCCCTAAAAATTATTTAATGTAGGAGCTGAAAAATGCCTACAGAAGACTAGCAGGAAACATAAATGGGTAAAGGAGGCCACCAAGGTTCTGTGAAAACCTGAGAGTATATGCTCATTTAAAGAAGGCAGCGGGCTGAGCACAGTGGCTCACACCTGTAATCTCAGCACTCTGGGAAGCCGAGGTGCGCAGGCTGCTTGAGTCCAGGAGTTGGAGACCAGCCTGAGCAACCTGGTGAAACCCTACTTCTACAAAAAAACACAAAGATTAGCCCACCGCGGTAATGCGCGCCTATAGTCCCAGCTACTCGGGAGACTGAGGGGAGAAGAACTGCTTAAGCCCAGGAGGTCGAGGCTGCAGTGAGCCATGATTGCACCATTGCACTCCAGCCTGGGTGACAAAGCAAGACCATGTGTCCAACCCATATAAAGAAGGCAGACACTACTCTGTTCCAGCCAACAGATGCCATATAAAAATCTGAGCTCAATGTTAGATATTACAATTTATCAAGAAAGCCAGAAATCCAAAGTTTTTTGAAACTCTTGAACGTTTTTGGGTTTTTTTGAAATGGAGTTTTGCTCTTGTCACCCAGGCTAGAGTGCAATGATGCAATCTCGGCTCACTGCGGCCTCCACCTCCAGGGTTCAAGCAATTCTCCTGCCTCCAGCAGCCTCCCAAGTAGCGGAGATTACAAGCATGCGCCACCACGCCCAGGTAATTTTGTATTTTTAGTGGAGACGGGGTTTCACCATGTTGGCCAGGCTGGTCTCAAACTCCTGACCGCAGGTGATCCACCCGCCTCAGCCTCCCAAAGTGCTGGGATTACAGGCGTGAGCCACCACACCCGGCCATCTTGAACATTTTAAATGTTGACAACTAACATGATTTTATTTAAACATCCTGGAAGTCAAACAAAATACATCTATAGGCCAGACTACACTTAGGACATGGAATTTTGTACTAACAGATGAAAAAGATCTTTAACACTGTATTTTCACTTTGAATCTTATTCTGCAGTTTTGATTTTCTTATGCTTACCAACAAAGCACATTCAATTTTGGTTCACAATGACTGTCAGCTCTCTTCAAAGAGAGAGGCTTATCTTTTCTTTCAGATCATATCTATGACAAATACTGGACCAAAATAAAACAAAAACAAAGTAGCTTCAGGTAAAGAGGCAAAGAGTGGTCCTGATTGACCAAAGAGTACCCAGAAAGGGCCTCAGAACTGAGTTATAGTCTCAGCATGCTTAGAATATGTGAGATACTTAGAAAAAAAAATGTTAATTTGTAAAACTATGTACAACTTTGAAGACAGTGGCTTTAATCTAGGGTATCCCCCCACTACTGATACGTTTGCCTAACACAGAAGGTTTTCTCTTTGGCAAGAGATCAAAAAAGGAAGAGAAGAATTCCCATGTATTCCCTTGTTATCAAGTACTGAATTTAAGCAACCCCTTTCAACTTTTTTTTTTAACAAAATAAAACAAATGTTTATTAAAAGTCTTTGTCTCATCTGAAAATGTTACTGCAATATTGCTCCCAAGGAAAGAACAACTGCAGAACCTAACTGGCCTCAGAACTTCTTCTCATTCCTTCTTAGTCATTCATTAAAATCTCCAGACTTAGATATTCAAGCAATCCCTTCACCCACCAGAGATAGTGGCAGACATCCACGACTATCCAAGGACCCAACAACCGCCTTTGAATGCAACTATCTTTTCATCAACTGTAAACATGTGCTAAACTCTAGGCTCCACAGGGAGTCCCTACCAAGTCAGTATAAACTCAAATAGGGGCAGAGGTCAAGGGGACGAGAGTTCACCCTAAGCTCTGGATCTCATACCACCCCTACCCTGATCAAAAGAATCCTTATCAGAAGGGAACTCCTCAGCAAAAGACCACATTCAGAAGGCTTGATCTAGCAGCAATGCCACAGAATCAACTGAAGCTTTGGGAGCAGGCACTCGGAACTGTTATGAATGTGACATAGCAAAATCACTAACAATGTTGTAGAGAAAAAGGGACATAAAGGGAGGAAACAAGGGAGATTTGTGAACTATCTTAAGTTGCTTCAGGAAAGAACTTACTTGAAAAATAGTGGGATAATCCTGAATCTGAGCCACAGAAGACATCTCGGGAACCTATTCCACAATGAATCATTCTACTTTGTGTCCAAAACCACCCTAATACATGCAGAAGAGGCCCAGATGACACTTCAAAAATAGTCTTCATTCTTTTACACAAAAAGCCTGATTATATATGTTATAAATCATTACACTGCCTTAAAGTCTTCCACCATTAGCATTTGAGATCTGTCACAATCAAGAGAGCTAGAGACAGGATAGAAATTAATTATTTAATAAAGCAGGGGCTCTGAAGTCTCAGATACTTCACTAGGTACTTTGGGGTGAGTCATTTCATCTCTTCAGGCCTCATAGTTCTCATCTGTAAGATGGGGATTGTATCTTTTTAAACAAGTTTTATGAATGCTTAATAAAAAATGCATGTGAAACATTCTGTGCACAGTAAATATTAGCTATCCTTACTATTATGTGGTAAAAGCCACATCATATTTTGTGTCTGCCTTCCTGATTACACCAGAGTCCTTTCTGGGCAAGAACTATGTCTCAGCTTGGCACCCAAAGTAGGGAGGGAGAAAAGAACAATAACTTCGTTAAATGAACTAGGTATTACCAAGTCAAACTTAAAATCAGATCATTTTATATGCTATAATCCTTCTCACACTTACTGAATATATGCAAAGTGCCTGGCACACAAGGAATACCCAGTAAATGGTAATTTCCTTTTCTTCCTTCATCTGTAACATTCAGTCTTAAGTTCACTCTCTGCAGACATTTAGGCTTATATGAACTACTTTCTGAGACCAAAAATTGTGACACAGTTTGACAACTAGGAATAAATCCATTAGGACACGTGACAGAATACTGGAATTTTAGGGTACTCTAGCTGAGATATACATTTCTCTTTTGTAGCTGGAAGAATCCACCAAAAAATCTCTTTGGGATCCCAAGACACATGACAGTTGAATGCAAAGCCAGAGCAAGTTCGTGGTGTCAGGCTTTCTTTTTATCTTGCCTATTTTTTATCTTGTTTTTTTTCATCTTGCCTGTTCATCCCATCAACACAGGTAGAACTCTCCTTGATGGGCATCTACCAATAAGGCAAGATATACCAAAATTTAATTTAACTTACTTTTTTTCTGAGACAGGGTCTCACTCCCGACACCCAGGCTAGAATGCAGTGGTGCAATCTCTTGGTTCACTGCCAGCTCAACTTCCAGGGCCTCAGGTGATCCTCCTACCTCAGCCTCCCAAGTAACTGGGACTACAGGTACACGCCTAGAGTCGGGGTTTCATCATGTTGTCCAGGCTGGTCTCGAACTCCTAGGCTCAAAATAATCTGTCCACCTCGGCCTCCCAAAGTGTTAGGATTACAGGTGTGACCCACTGCACCCAGCACTTAACTTTCAAGTCTCTTTTAAAATACTCATATAAATATATATACATACAGTGTATTACATTATTACATGTAGTGACATATACTATATGTCACTACATATTACATATAGTGACATATACTATATATTAATACATACTACTTATTACACACATTATGTATATGCTATATCATTTATATAGGTCCTTGATCATTAGAATATACTTTATTTTTTAAAGTCTGAGTAAACAGGAATCCATGGTAATAGTCAGATTTTAAATTCTACAAACTTTTTCTTCAGTATGCTTCTGTAAGACCTTGCTATTGACCAAAAAGAAAGTGTGTAATTCGAGTATCTGTTTTAAATAAGCAGAAGGTTAACTTGTTCAGTCTCCTAAGAGGTTAAATGTGTTGGCAGATGGTCATTTGGGAGGTTACCTGCTATTGGCTAGGGGAAGAGGACCAAAACACTCTAACAGTCACTGAGATGGTAAAGAAGTCCCAACCAAAATAGTCAGCAGCATATGAGCTCTTCTATTCCTGTGACTGAACTATTTAATTGAGTCTATGGTCATACACTCTGAACACGCCCAGTCTCATCTGAACTATTTACTTGAAGCAGTAACTTATACCTGCTAACACCTTTGTGTCATTAAGAAACACAGGCTAGCTTAATTGAATAAAACACAGTTTCAACAGTCCATTAGTGCAGAAAGACTGAGAATTTCAACATTATACTACGTAGCCTAGAACAGTATACACTTAATAGTATTTACCATTTGTCAAGCACTATTCCGAACTTTAAATATATTACACTTCACTTAATCCTCACAGTAACCCAATAAAATAGAAATACATTTTACTGTCCTCATTTCATAGATGAGAAAAGGAAGGCAGAGAGTTTAAGTAATTTAACCAAGATTACAGTGAAGCCAAGTTGAATCCAAGCAATCTTGAGCCAGAGTCTATGTTTTTAATTATGAGAGCAGTTTTGGCCTGCATAAAAAAACTAAAGTACTCATTCGAAATGCAGACAAAAAATTTATACACAAATGTGGTCACTGTGGCATTATTTATGATGCAGAAAAAACTGAAAATCTAAATGTTCAACAATAGGAGGATGGTTAAATAAATCATGATAAAGCTATTTACTTATTTAATGAAATATCCTTCCATTAAAAACATTTGTGAAAATCGTTTCATGACTTGGGACAATGTTCCCAATGTAATACAGAGTGGGGGAAAACAAACAGGATACAAAAATTGCATATATAGTATAGATTCCTAATGATGTAAAAGATGAGCTCGGACACAACCTGGAAGGACATACTCTCAAACGTGAAGCAATGGTTATTTCTAGGTGGTGGGATTACAGATGCTTCTATTTTCTTTTAGTGTTTTCCATAGTGAACCATACATTATTCTACTACCAGTTTAAACAAAAACAATGTTTTTTTCTTTTAATCAAGCTACACCAAGATCCTCAACCAACTGGTTAAAAAAAAAAAAAAAAAAAAAAAAAAAACCACACACAGCTAAAAAGCTTCTAATATGTCTAACTTCAAGCAGGTACTTCCCTTGGGATTATATCCTTTGAACATCAGACAACATAGCACATACCAAAAACAAAAAAAAAAATTCAATCTTCAACTTTGGAAACTGAATTAAAATAAGTACTTTCAATTTTGGTCAATGTTTACTCTCAGTGTAATTACTTGTAGCATTATGTTACAAGAGGAGAAATGGACTTCATTATATGTGAGCCAAAAATTCAGGAACAGTATTTCTGAAATAGATAATAAGAGAGAAAAAGTTTGGCGAGGAAGAACAGCTGTTGCTAATCCAACTATTTACCCTTTGACCCTCTATCTGGCCAGTAACTGAACACTATCAACTGTTTCCCTTTATTATGTGCTGTTTACAATCCCTGAGAGGCATGAAAGGAATTAATAATTTAGCCTAGAAAGCTGACAGCCTTTATTGGGAAGCCCCTTGTCTATGGGGCAGAAATCAGAGCAAGTAGCTGTCCTGAAGTCACAGGTCCCTTTACTGTTCCTGTTTTATAGCCTAATTGGCCCCCAAACATAAATCAATTATTTCTCCTGTTTTAAGCAACAATGACTTCTATTCTCTAACTTCCCTTGTATCAAGTCGGTCCTTGTTCTCTTGAGTTTTACAACTACACGGTAAACACCATGGCCGAGGAAAAAACTCAGGGAGCAGGGCAGACTGGGGTTATTTGGAAACAAGCACAGAAAGGTTATGCTGTTTTGAACTTCTCTTGACCTTTGACTGCCCTTGTCCCTAGCTTATGCTAATGGACATGGTACAGGGACACTTGTAGAAATGAACTTAGCCTGAACCTGTGCCATAACATTGGACTCCAGGAAGCCCAGGAATCACAGGAAGGCAGCCAGAGTGTGAACAGCTGCTCATATTCTGAGCATGGCTGCCCATCTGCTTTATCACACTAAAGGTATTTAAAAAAAAAAAAAAAAAAAAAAGCCAAGCCATTTAATTGGACAAAGTCAGTCTTTCCTCAACTAGTTCCCACACGACACCTGCTGTCCCAAACCTGCTGCCTACAACAACACTGCCATGCACAACTGGAAATTAGCAACGAAGTATTTCCTGTTCCAAAATAAGGGAGTGTGAGCAGGCTTTCCTATCAGGAATCTGGGGAATGGGGGGCAATATTTGGGCCTCCAAATTCCAAAGATACAACACAAGGAAATCTGTAATATCCTCAAAAGTCATGTGGGGCTCGGCCTGGTAATCCCAGCACTTTGGGAGACCAAGGCAGGAAGATCACTTGAGCCCAGGAGTTCGAGACCAGCCTGGGCAGCATGGCAAAAATTCGTCTCTACTCAACTTAAGAGAAAAATACCAAATTTTAAAAACTTTTTAAAATACTGACAAATTCGGATCAAATTTGAGGGAATAAAAAATATTAGAGCAAAGGAGTTTGCTGGTTGTGTCATTATTTAATGATCAAAGTATAGCATGCATGCCTTATAACAGACTTGTTGACTATAGGCCTAATGTAAACAAGAATCTTGCCAGATGTAGCTACTTAAGGGAAAAAGGTTTTTAACAGAAATGAACTTTTGATTAGTTCTTACATTTTTATGGTACCAATCACAGGGCAATTTCCTGAATATTGGGTGACGTCAAAGGTATATCATACTTGAGGAAATCAGGCCAAGTACAGCTCAGCAATTACATTCATAAACACTCAAGTTTTTTTAGTTAGGGTCATGTCAAACCCTCACGTGGTTGTTAAGTAGTGACTGTAACTGTGTATGTCCTTAGTGGTAGGTGAGCACCAGTCTCCATGACCAAAAATGTCCCCTAATTTCCTTTGAAAAAGCCACTAGTTCTGTGAATTGTCCTTTTCCCTCCTGCCCCTAACTGTCCTGCACCTCTAGCCTACATTAGCATATTTCTCATGTAATGTATTCTGCTGGTAAGTTCATCGGTTAGCTGCATCCTTCAGCTATTCCTTTATACTGGGGAGCAAAACCTTTAGACTGGAGGAAGTGGAGATGAAGATGGATTGATTCAGCTCACCTTCCATGATTGCTTCTGAGTGAAAAGCTACATCGGCCACATTTCAGATTTTCGCTTTTGCAATTTGGGGAGGGTGGAGAGAGGTAGACTTTTTGCTTGTTTTATAAAGTGCTCTCAGTAAGGAGTGTTTGAGTTGAAGAGGCATCTGATTCGAGGCCACTAATGTTCTTTGTAACTTAAGCTTTGACCAAGAAATTCTTCACTTCTTCCCACTTCTTCACTTCTTCCCAATATACAGTAAATACATGAGTCAGTCATCCATACACTAAAGCCTAGTTGAGAAAAACCTTTGATTCAGGATGGCTGGGTTACTAACTTTGGAATGTAAGAGATCTGGTTTTGAATGTAAAATTCATAACATACAAACAAGTGTTAAAAACTTTTTGCTCTGGTCAGTTACAGGTGGATCCCAATAATCTGTTTTTGGTTTTCTGATGGAAATAATAGAACTAGGGGAAATCAAATCTGGCAGGTGTCTACAGTATTAGAAGAGGGTATAAGGGCACAGTTTAACACTAAGCTCTTTTGATATGTAAGTTCTTATACTTCCAGAAACTGTGCATTCCAGATCTACATACTAAATGCTGAATCATTTTTAAATGGGCTCTTGATTAACAGACCTGTATTTTTTAGTGCCTCCTATGTTGTCCATTTGTCTAAAATGAAAGCTCTCTTTTGCATTGTAAAACTACAACATATGTCATCTTATTTTCCCTGAGTAATTCAAGTATAGTGCAATGGAAAATGTTTAGTAGATTAGGGGGAAAAAACCCAAAAAGTTTTACACAATTGTTTGTAGTTACATTTAGGATGGACTTACTCCTTTGGAGAAGAGTGAAATTTGTTTTTTTGCCATGTGATGAAGACCACTGTGATTTATTTATAAAGTAGATAATACTTAAAATGGCATAATAATTCTGTACTTGAATTTGTACTGTTAACAGCACATTTGGAAGATTTTTAAACTTTTTATTATTGTCTTATAACTAGCATTCAGTGATTATTTTGGATATTTAAGGGTTCCATTACGTTAACATTGTATTTGGACAAAGTATAACCAAATTAGCCAGTCTGTTTTCTTCCATGTTTAATCAGAAGTGAGAGATAGAAGTACTTCGAATTCAGCAGGCCAGCAAGCAATTGGCTTAAAATTTGCTTTCTTAAATATTGTGACTCATGCTCTTGGCTTTTTAATGACTTTATTTATTATTATTTTTTTTTAGACAGAGTCTCGTTCTGTCACCCAGGCTGGAGTGCAGTGGCACGATCTTGGCTCACTGCAACCTCTGCCTCCCAGGTTCAAGCGATTCTCCTGCCTCAGCCTCCCAAGTAGCTGAGATTACAGGCACGTGCCACCATGGCCGGCTTACTTTTTGCATTTTAGTAGAGACGGGGTTTCACCGTGTTAGCCAGGATGGTCTCGATCTCCTGACCTCATGATCTGCCCACCTCAGCCTCCCACAGTACTAGGATTACAGGTGTGAGCCACCATGCCCGGCCTAATGACTTCATTTTTATTACTTTTATTTTTTTATTTTTTTCTTGAGACAGAGTCTCTGTCACCCAGGCTGGAGTGCCGTGGCGTGATCTCAGCTCACTGCAAGCTCCGCCTCCTGGGTTCACGCCATTCTCCTGCCTCAGCCTCCCGAGTAGCTGGGACTACAGGTGCCCACCACCATACCTGGCTAATTTTTTTTGTATTTTTAGTAGCGACGGGGTTTCACCGTGTTAGCTGGGATGGTCTTGATCTCCTGACCTCGTGATCCACCCGCCTTGGCCTCCCAAAGTGCTGGAATTACAGGCATGAGCCACCGCGCCCAGCCATGACTTCATTTTTAAAGTACTTGCGGCCAGGCACGGTGGCTCGCGCCTGTAATCCAAGCACTTTGGGAGGCTGAGGCAGGTGGATCATGAGGTCAGGAGTTCAAGACCAGCCTGGCCAAGATGGTAAAACCCCATCTCTACTAAAAAACAGAAAAATTAGCTGGGCACAGTGGCAGGCGCCTATAATCCCAGCTACTCGGGAGGCTGAGGCAGGAGAATCGCTGGAACCCGGGAGGCAGAGTTTGCAGTGAGCCAAGATGGAGCCACTGCACTCTAGCCTGGGTGACAGAGCGAGACTCCGCCTCAAAAAATAAATAAATAAATAAAGTACTTGCTCAGTCACTTGAGATAAAATGCTTGGGGTAGCTTTTCCATCCTCAAACTTAATGTTTTTACTAGTTCGCAGTGTTTGGAACAGTATGTGCCAATCACTAAGACTGCTTCAGAGTTTGCAATTTTGTATGTTTCACTGCCAAAGAAGGCCTAGTGGTTGTTGACTGTAGTATAAGTCAGCTTTCTGTAGCATAAGGTTTGATTTTCTTATACTTACTCCACTTGTTATACATCACTGATTATTTGGGTTAAACTGGACTCATTTCAAGCAGTTTGCCTTTGTTGTTCAAATACGTGATGAGAAACTTAATACTATAATTTGACTTGAGCCATAAAACACATTTTAATATTAGCTTGTATTATATTTATTAAGCTTGTTTTGTGGGAAAAAAACTTACTAAAACCTAGATAAGTCTAGATTAAGCCAGTTTAGGTGTATTTTCTATTTTAGTGATGGATCGTATCGTAAAAATAGAGATAAGTTGGGAAGATATATTGATTATGCTGTTCTATTGAGGGAAAGGTCACGTATTTGGAAATTTAAATTTTTGTTTATTGTGTTCACATCATAGTATACAAGCATCATTTATAGTTTGGCTATGAGAACTTTTCTGGTATGTTTATGGAAAACGTATGAAAGAAACAAGTTTTGATTATATTTTTATATTTGTAAAGTAAAAGTTCGGTTAAAATGATCACTGTTCTTTTTTTATCATTTCAATAAAAAATATTTGAAAGAGAAAAAAATACAAAAGTTAGCCAGGCATGGTGGTGTGTACATGTAGTCACTCAGGAAACTGAGGTGGGAGGATCACCTGAGCCCATGAGGTCAAGGCTGCAGTGAGCCATAACTGTGCCACTGCACTACAGCTTGGACAAAAGAGTAAGACCCTGTCTCAAAAAAATTAAATTAAATAAACAAAAGTCACATGGAATTAACATAGGAGATGTTATTCCTTCCCAGTCAGAATCCCCAGAATATGCAGTATCAAAAACCACAGCCAATTTAACACAGCACACACAGCCCATCTCAGTCTTGATGCTTCCTATCACTTGGTAAGGCTGAACATGCTCATTTGAACCCCAAAACTGGTACAAACTGAGATAAAATTTTATTTTGTCTAATTATTATTATTATTTTTTTTTTGAGACGGAGTCTCGCTCTTGTTGCCCAGGCTGGAGTGCAATGGCACGATCTCAGCTTACCGCAACCTCCACCTCCCGGGTTCAAGCAATTCTCCTGCCTCAGCCTCCCGAGTAGCTGGGATTACAGGCATGCGCCACCACAACCCAGCTAATGTTGTATTTTTAGTAGATATGGGGTTTCTCCATATTGGTCAGGCTGGTCTCGAACTCCTGACCTCAGGTGATCCACCTGCCTCAGCCTCCCGAAGTGCTGGGATTACAGGCATGAGCCACCGCGCCTGGCCTAATTATTTTTAGAATAATCAGATCTTTATGTATTTCTTCAAAGAGAAAGATTAAAATACTACTAACTTCCCAATATACGAATTACTGAGAATATTACCCACATACACTAAGTACAAATTTTTTGGTTTGTTTTTGAGACAGGGTCTTGCTCTGTGTCACCTAGGCTGGAATGCAGTGGTGTTGATCATGGCTCAACTGCAGCCTCCTCCTCCTTAAGCAACCCTCCCACCTCACCTTCTCAAGTAGCTGGGACCACAAGCACATGCCGCCACACCTGGATAATTTTTAAATTTTCTTTGCAGAGACAGGGCTCCCTATATTGCCCAGGCTGGTCTCAAACTCCTGATCCTGGGTTCAAATGATCCTCCCGCTTTGGCCTCCCAAAGTGCTGGAATTACAGGCATGAGTCATCATGCCCTGCCAGTAAGTACAATTTTTTAGTCTTTTCTTTTTTTTTGGTGACTCCTATTCTATACTGATGTATAAAATTATGTCTCAATGTCTGTTCATTCTCATGGAATAGAGAGGTCTATAAATTGCCATATCTAGCTAGGAATTTTATGCAGAAATGTTTAATGAGCTGGTATTACTTAACCCAGAAAGAAGAATTCAACAACAATTTTTCTGAGAATATCAAGGACCTTTCTCAGAAAATGGGCATTAGCCATTTTCAATTGCTACCAGGTGCAGAAAAAGAGAATACATTTGGGTACTAAGTGCTAAACTAGAGGTTTATAAAATGTCCTTTCAAATATTTCCTAACACACTGATAATATACAAGAACAAGAGCTAAACTTATTTATCTGTGTATCCCTAGAGCCTAGAGAACTGGGTGTGGAGCAGAGAGAACACTCAGCGCTTAACAAACTGAGTTATCAACTATCTAGCACGTTTTATGTGTAGTTGTCTGAAAGGTTACAGGGCATCTCAATGTCCTTACTAGTGTTCAAAAATGCTTCTAAGAAAGGACCATGGCCAGGTGCGGTGGTTCACGCCTGTAATCCTAGCACTTTGGGAGGCCAATGCAGGCAGATCACAAGGTCAGGAATGCAAGACCAGCCTGACCAATATGGTGAAACCCCGTCCCTACTAAAAATACAAAAATTAGCCAGGCATGGTGGCGTACACCTGTAGTCCCAGCTACTCGGGAGGCTGATGCAGGAGAATCACTTGAACCCGGGAGTCAGAGGTTGCAGTGAGCTGACATCGCGCCACTGCACTCCAGCCTGGGCAACAGAGCGAGACTTCATCTCAAAAAAAGAAAGGACCATGACTCCAGAAAAATAACTGAATTTATCTTTTCCTCCCCTAAGCAAAGGCTATTCATAAGAGAATAACAGAAAACACAGCTGGACCTTGAATAACACGTTTCAACTACACAGGTCCACTTATACACAGACTGTTTTCAATAAAAGTTACACCGAGTGTGCCTGCCACTCCTGCCTCCCCTTTCACCTCCTCTACCTCTTTCACCTCTGCCACCCAAGAGCAAGACCAACCCCTCTTCCTCCTCCTTCAGCATGAAGATGGTGAGGATGAAGACCTTCATGATGATTCACTTCTATTAATGAAGAGTAAATATATTTTGTATTCCTTATGACTTAATCTATAACAACATGTTCTCTTCTCTAGTGTATTTTATTGTAACAATACAGAATATAATACATATAACATACAAAATTATGTTAATCTACTGATTATGTTATCGGCCAGGCTTCTAGTCAACAATAAGTTATTAATCAAGTTTTTGAGGAGTCAAAAGTTATAAGTGGACTTTCAACTGTGCAGGGGGTTATCATCCCTAACCCCCACATTGTTTAAGGGCCAACCATACTATATTCACCTATAGCTGCTGGTATACTCGGGCTATACCATCTAATACAAAACTGATTCTGAAATTTACAACTTTTAAAAAGACAAATATATTTCCCTGGTGTTTGATAAGCATCATGAGAACTATTCTGCCTAACAACTAATAAGTATTAGTTGAAACATGGACATTTATACTAATAAGGAAGGCAGAGGTAAATATGTGAGAAGGTCCACCACCTCAGAGCTTGTATCAGCTTCACGATGAAGGAAAGGTAAGCTTTATCACTGATCTCAACAGCAGACTGGTGGCAAAGAGCCAGCCGTAACAAAGTACTAGAATCAGAAAAAAAACTCTAGACCATCTCATGGAATCTCAATCTAAATTATCATTTGACCTTTCTGCATTATAGCAAAATAAGGTCTGTATACACTGGATACTCCCATGTCCTATTTCTAACCATTATGACTATGTGTCCCAGAATGGTGCATGCCACCACATTTAGGGAGAACTGGAAATGCAAATGATTATCTATGATGAAGACTCACATAGTCCTGAAAAGCATCATTTAATTAGACCTTGAAATGGTAACTCTCATATCTTAACCATAAGACTGTAAATGAAAATTAAACTGTACTACAAAGGTTATCAATTATAATTTCCAAACTAAGCAAAATGCTTCGTTGAAAGAAATTATTTCAAAACTATCAACACTTTAGAAGTGTTTGTGAGTATACAGTTGTCCATGTGCGTAAGTGCAAGTACAAATTTTTTTTTTTTTTTTTTTTTTTTTTGAGGTGGAGTTTTGCTCTTGTCACCCAGGCTGGAGTGCAATGGCATGATCTTGGCTCACTGCAACCTCTACTTCCCGGGTTCAAGCAATTCTCCAGCCTCAGCCTCCCGAGTAGCTGAGACTACAGGCACACGCCACCACGCCCGGCTGATTTTTGTATTTTTGGTAGAGACAGAGTTTCACTATGTTGGCCAAGCTGGTCTCGAACTCCTGACTTCAGGTGATCCACCCGCCTCAGCCTCCCAAAGTGCTGAGATTACAGGCGTCGGCCACCGCGCCTGGCTTCAAAGTACAATTCTTATTTTTGTTGGTTTCATGGAAGGATGGAGAACAAAGCAAGGAGATAGGTATTAAACAGAAATTTTCAGCAAACCAACTTTCTATTAAACAGATAGATCCTGGCCACTGAATAATATCAGAAGAAAGCATAACTAGAAAAGACAGAATGCCCTTCCTATAATTACAAATTAAAGTGAAATAAAATCTGAGAGTCAATAAAGTAAGGCTTACCAATGACACCTTAAGTTGTTCACTTAAAAGTGTACACACACATCCATCCTTTTCTTACCAAAGAATATTGGGTAACATTGAGAACTTACTAGTGCCTGGGTCAAGCTCTGCCAATTCATCCTGACAGAAACCTAAAGAGAAAACAATAGGAAAAAAAATTACAATTTGTGAATTACTTCAAGCTGACTCCAAATATGAAGTATCATACAGTTGGGGGTAAATCTACACTCAGAAGTCAATTTGGGTTTCAATCCTAGCTCTAACATTTAGCTACTACATATCCCTCTGAGCCTCCATTTCATCCCTTCAATATAAAAACAGATAATAGCACTTACCACAGAATTGTACTGAGGATTAAACAAGTTACCAAAATAAAATGCTTACCATAGGCCTTGCCACACGGTAGGAGCTCGATATACAACAGCACAAGTAATTATGAGTTATCATGGCAATGTCCATTGGAATAAAAATTCACAGGAAAATTACAATTCATTTAATACCTGTCATATTCTATTTAACACTGCTAATTCTTTTCCAAAAGAAAGCAAAATATGTAAAATATTAACTTACAACAAGTATCAGAGAGTGTAATATGTAAATTTTTCACAAATGCTGAAGAATTTTACCTACACAAACAAATGGAAGCAATTTTTCCATTAATAAGTATGCTATTCAGGTTGGAATAAATACCTCTCAGAGCACACTTCACATTTCATATGCTCAGACCCAAAAAGTATGAGCTGTATTTGTCTGGCTGGTGTATAACTATCACACTGGAGAGATAAATCAAGCACAAGGAATGGCAAACATAGTACATCCTCTATATATCGTTGATGAAAGGTTTTGTTTTTCCTGGAATGGCTGCATACTTTCTTCTGTTTGCTTTCTACTCTTCCTCAGTTTAAATATTTCCTCAGAAGTTTTCTCTTGCCTCTTTCACCCTTGTCTCACACACAAGGTCAAATTCCTGGTTATAATTATCTCTAACACCTGTGCTTGCTTCTAGCGCTCATCAACAAGGAACTACTTGTTCAGTGTCTGACCACAATGAGATTGTTCCATGAGGGTGGGGATCCAACCTGCCTTGTTTTACAGCTTTAACCCCATTACCTCTCACAAGCCTAGCACGTAGTAGCTGTTCAGTAAACAACTGTAGTATTTCACCAGTAAATTCAGAAATAACGGATCTTGATGCCGGGTGCAGTGGCTCAATGCCTGTAATCCCAGCACTTTGGGAGGCTGAAACGAGCAGATCACTTGAGGCCAGGAATTCAAGACCAGCCTGGCCAACAGGGTGAAACCCTATCTCTATTAAAAATACAAAAATTAGCCAGGCATGATGGTGCTTGGCTGCAATCCCAGCTAATCGGGAGGCTGAGGCAGGAGAATCTTTTGAGTCTGGGAGGTGGGGGTTGCAGTGAGCCAAGATTGCACCATTGCACTCCAGCCTGGGCAACAGAGCGAGACGCTGTCTCAAAAAATAAAACAAAAAAAAGAAGCAAAATTAGGACTAGAGGGGTATGAAAGTAACTTCTGTCAAAACTGGGTGACCAAAAGCCAGACCAACAACTAGCCGTCATATGGGAGAAATGAGATTCATGTAGCAGGCCAACTGCTTAAACACTACGACTTTGTTTTTGTTTGATATGGAGTCTTGCTCTATCGCCCAGGCTAGAGTGCAGTGATGCGATCTCAGCTCACTGCAACCTCCGCACCTCCTGGTTTCAAGCGATTCTCCTGCCTCAGTCTCCTGAGCAGCTGGGATTACAGGCACCTGCCACCATGCCCAGCTAATTTTTGTATTTTTAGTAAAGACAGGTTTCATCCTGTTGGCCAGGCTGGTCTTGAACTCCTGACCTCAAGTGATCTGACCACCTTCGCCTCCCAAAGTGCTGAGATTACAGAAAGCCCAGCTTAAACATCAGAACTTTTAAAGTCCTTTGCAATTCTGGGCTGTTCTGACCACACCAAACATGCCACATTCTTTCTTGCCTTTCTGTGATTCCTCCTCCTCCTCCATTTGGTAAAAATGACTCATCCTTTAAGATTCAGTTCCAATATCACAACAATGAAATATGGAAAACAAAAGAGGCCTCACCAGCATTCACCAAACAATGAAGGAATAATTTAAATACCTGCCTCTTCCACTAGATAGTGAGATCTTCAAGGCTAGGGACTAACTGTGCCTTATCCATCTGCAGAGCTGCTTCTGCCCAGAACAGTTGTGGACACATTATGGAAGGTGCTGAAATGCAGGATCAACTAAACAGAACACATAACCCTGCCTCTAGATCACAGTCTAGGGAAGAAAGTCATAGAATCAGAAAATCTTAAGTCTAGTCTGAATAGTGTATGTAAAGTCTAAATGAGGAGACTGGATTTGAAATACCAGAATTTAGAAGCTGCTTAAAGTGGCTGATCTCAGACCAGCTTTAAACCCCTATACATAAAGGCAATGGGAATCAGAAAAGCCATGGAGAGATGCCAGGTGTCTTAGTCCATTCAGACTGCTATAATAAAATATCATAAAGTAAGTCTCACAGTTCTGGAGCCGTGAAGTCCAAGATCAAGGTGCTGGTAGATTTGGTGTCTAGTGAGAGCCCATTTTATGGCTCATAGATGGTACCTTATCACTGTTCTCACATAGTAGAATGAGCTCTTTAGGGTCTCTCTTATAATGGAACAATCACCTCCCAAAAGGCCCCCATGCTAATACCATCACCTTGGAGGTTAGGATTTCAATATGTGAATTCAGGGGGATCACAAACATTCAGACCATAGCACCAGGCAATGAGAAAATAACTCATCACTACACATGGATTGAATGTTGAACATCGTGCCAGAAGCGAAACTGAGAATAAGCATTCACTTCATGTAAACTGACTCAGAAACGGGACAAAAGTACAGGAAAGCAGGCTGGTACAATGGGAAGGTTAGACCTCTCCTAGGTTCTAACTCAAGCCACTTTTAGTTATATGACTCCCTATTCTGGGCCTCAGACTACTTTGGACATTAAATGAATGGACTGTACTAGAAGTCTCAAAAAAGGACAAAGCCTAATGTACCTTCTGAAAGTACCCATTGTTGTGAACTCAAGTAACTGATCAAACAAAAATAGAGGGTGACTCAAAAACAAAGAAAATACTAAGTAAAATATTTAAGATGGACATCTATTGTTTTTATCTGCCTAGCAACCACTCCCCACTTCTTCTGTTAATGGTACCCTGATTTTTCTTTGCAGACTTCTATTCAAAGGCCACATGACCCAAAGAGAATTGACCCTAACTTTGTTGTAAATTGGGATCAACAACAGCACCTACCTTACGGGGATGTCAAAAGAATTAAATGAGACCAGGTACAGTGGTGCATGCCTGTAATCCCAGCACTTTGGGAAGCCAAAGCAGGAGGATCGCTTGAGCCCAGGAGTTGGAGACCAGCCTGGGCAACACGGTGAAACCCTATCTCTACCAAAAAAATACAAAAGTTAGCCAGGTGTGGTGGTGTATGCCTGCAATCCCACCTACCTGGGAGGCTGAGGTAGAGATCACCTGAGTTTAGGAGGTCGAGGCTGCAGTGAGCCATGATCGTGCCACTACACTCCAGCCTGGGCAACAGAGTGAGACCAGGTCTCAAAAAATAAAGAATTAAACGACACAGTGAATATAAAGGCTTTGCACAGTACTTAACAAAGTAAGAGCTCTATATATGTAATCTGCTAATCTCTAGGGTCCATCCAATTCAGTGCTGTGTCTATGGAAGCAAAGTGTAGATTATAGGAGAGTTACTATTAAACCATTCATGGCATCATCCTCAAAGACCTGGGATGGAACCTTAATATCACTAATGTCACTTTGGTTACTTGCTGTGGTTCTTGAACTTTTACATTTTCAGCCTGTAAACTGCTTGATGTGGTGATTCCAGATGTTTGCTACTTCCTGAGGAAAGAAAGACTCTATATTTGCCCTAAAAAAATTCCTCCAAGGGTCACAAAGATCCTGATTATAGAATTCAGTAATTACGTCTACATTCCCTCCACCTAGTCCTGAGACCACTGCTAATATGTTGTCTCTGGATTTACAGATCATCACTAATGCAGGAGCCTTGAGGATATATGGAGAACAATGATAATCTTACCTACAAACCACATACCTACTGACCACAAGGCAATGAAATGGCCACAGCTGGCTACTATTGTCAAGCAGAGTTTTGCCCAGATTCTCAGCAACCACATCTAGCTGGAAAAATGATTCTTAGCTAGAAGAACCCAAACCACTGCTAGATGTAACCCCAAATGTACGTTAAATTGGATTTATTCAATTAGATTCAACTCAAAGGCAATCAGAGTTGTTCAGTAAAAAGCAGACTCTTGGCCGGGCACAGTGGCTCACACCTGTAATCCCAACATTTTGGGAGGCCAAGGTGGGTGGATCACTTGAGGTCAGGAGTTTGAGACCAGCATGGCAAAAATGGTGAAACCCCATCTCTACTAAAAAAACAAAAATTAGCCTGGCATGGCAGTGCGCACCTGTAATCCCAGCTACTTGGGAGGCTGAGGCAGAAGAATCGCTTGAACACGGAGGCAGAGGTTGTAGTGAGCCAAGATTATGCCACTGCACTCCAGCCTGGGGTACAGAGCAAGATTCCTTCTCAAAAACAAAAAAAAGAGGCTGGGCGCGGTGGATCACCTGAGGTCAGGGTCCAAGACCAGCCTGACCAACATGGTAAAATGCCATCTCTACTAAAAATACAAAAATTAGGCGGGGCGCAGTAGCTCACGCCTGTAATTCCAGCACTTTGGGAAACTGAGGTGGGCAGATCACGAGGCCAGGAGTTCAAGACAAGCCTGGCCAACATAGTAAAACCCCATTTCTACTAAAAATACAAAAATTAGTCAGGCGTGGTGGTGCACACCTGTAGTCACAGCTACTCAGGAGGCTGAGGCAAGAGAATAGCTTTAACCCAGGAGGCGGAGGTTGCAGTGAGCAGAGATCGCACCACTGTACTCCAGCCTGGGCAACAGAGCAAGACTCTGTCTCAAAACAAAACAAAACAAAACAAAACAAAAAGAAAAGCAGGCTCTTAAGCTTCATAAATAAACAAACATACCCCCAAACCCACCTGTCTCACAGAATACAACATATTAAACAGATCAGGAAATTTTCGGAGAAATCCAGGGTCTTTGGTTGGTGACTTAAATTGCTTTCAAAAGGAAAAAACAGACAAGAAACAGATTGGTTCCTAGGATTATATCACCAAGTCACTGTGCACACAGCAATCTGAAATGTTACTGCAAAGGTTATATTCACTTGCCTCAGTTTAAATAGGAAGATAAATGCGTATTGAAAAAAGGACACGGGGGCCGGGCACAATGGCTCACCCCTGTAATCCCAGCATTTGGGGAGGCTGAGGCAGGTGGATCACCTGAGGTCAGGAGTTCAAGACCACCCTGACCAACATGGTAAAACCCCATCCCTACTAAAAATACAAAAATTAGGCCAGGTACAGTGGCTCACACCTGTAATCCCAGCACTTTGGGAGGCCAAGGCGGGAGGATCACAAGATCAGGAGTTTGAGACCAGCTTGGCCAACATAGTGAAACCTCATCTCTACTAAAAATACAAAAATTAGCCAGGCATGGTGGCACATGCCTGTAGTCCTAGCTACTCAGGGGGGCGCTGAGGCAAGAGAATCATTTGAACCTGGGAGGCGGAGGTTGCAGTGAGCCGGGATCACCCCACTGCACTCCAGCCCAGACAACAAAGCAAGACTCCATCTAAAAAAAAAAAACAAAAACAAAAATACAAAAATTAGCTGGGCTAATTTTGGTGGTGGCGGGTGCCTATAATCCCAGCTACTCAGGAGGCTGAGGCAGAATTGCTTGAACCTGGGAGGCAGAGGTTGCAGTGAGCCCAGATCACATCACTGCACTCCAGCCTGGACAACAGAGCCAGACTCCATCTCAAAAAAAAAAAAAAAAAAAAAAAACAGGGGTGGCGAGGGTACGGGTATGAATTAGAATTAGATTCAAATCCCAGATTTGCTATTATCAAATTAACTACTCCAAACCCATGTCTTGGAATGAGGATAAAAATAACCATCACATTCAATTGTCTTGAGATTTGGTGAATATATGTAAATCATCTACTTTATGGCAAGTAATCAGCAAATGGTTCTAAGTCTAGGAATCTTATTTCATACAAGAGAAAGTTCCAGTTGACAAGCTCTTCTCCAAATAGGCATTTTGTTTACTTTTTAAACAAGGTCTTGCTTCTGTAGCCCAGGCTGGGGTGCAGTGGCACGATCATGGCTCACTGCAGCCTTGACCTCTAGGACCCAAGCAACCCTCCTACTTCAGCCTCCCAAGTAGCTGAGACTACATGTGTGCACCACCACACATTTGACAAAAAGGTATTTGACAAAAAGAAAATGATCACTGATTTCTCAAATTGTGACTGGCTATCGTGAGAGATTAAAAAGTCACTGATCTTTTTCCTTTTTGATATTTTGACTATAAAATTGTACATTTACCATGACAGCAACTTAAATAAACTTCTGAGTATCACCAGTCAGCAAATTAAGGCATGAAACACTAGCTAATTATACTCTATAACGTGTTAGAGTTACTCAAGCAATGTTTTAGTTTGACTGTCGGAAGACAATATAGTGCAACAGAGACATGGACTCTGGTTAACACTCTGCTAGTTAGTCTCTTTTGAAGCCTCAATAACCCATACGTAAGATTAAGGCCCTTAAAAGGTAAAATTCTACAATTCTAATCAAATATCTCTTTCTACAAAACAGAAGTTGTATGTATCTCTCATGATTTGCCGACCACTTTATCTCTTGCTTTTCATAGCATCCTATCCAACAGTGTATACTCCATCCACACTGAAGTACATCGTGGCTCCCAGAATTCAACATGCTCTTTGGCCTCAATTCCTTTACACATGCTATTTTCTCCACCTGAGCCCACCTTTACTCACCACTGACATAAGGACTCAAGTCAGGTCCCCTCTAATCTCCCCCTCCCTTTCCTGCAAACACTCAAGTCTGAGTTAGGCACTACAAACAACATGGCTGAAACTATAGCTTTTCAGGGACCTATGAGGAAGAAAAAGACTGGTTTCAAAATCCAAAAAACAAACACATCTGCAAATTTGAAATTCAAATGTTTTAATTAAATATGAGATAACGTTATTTCACTTAGTCAATTGCAATTCAAATCTCATATAGTTTTAAACATGAGATACAGTGACACAGGGCTTGTAGGACTAAGAAAGCCAAAGGTCAAAATAGGTCTTGAAATTGCTCTGACGAGTTCTGTGTGCCTCTTCTATGCTCCCACAGGCTCCTGTGCTTTACACACCACAACCATATCATGATCAGGACCACTGGAACCTGAATTCAGAGAACCCAAGGTTCCAGAGAAGTCTGTTTTTCCAGGATCCCCAAGAAAAAGCTGAAAATCTTTACCCAGGTTTTCTATTGATATACAACAGTCATTCACTGGTCTTTCCTAGACCAATCCCCTCTAGTCAGCTGTATCAGTTTCCCATCTACCTTGTCTCCCGTGATCATGATTTGGCACCCAATAAAACTCTGACTAGATCAGTCAGATCTAGTCTCAACCCCAAAGATAACCCCAGCCCTGGGCCTGAGACATGTCCCAGGAAAGGCGGCTCAATAAACGTTTGAAGAACTGTTTCTTTCACCAAAAGACAATAATGGTAAGCTACAATGCCACTACAATGAATTTCTTGCCAAAATAACAAATTTCAAGAGAACAATTTCACTATTCTCAACTTTTAAAGCCTAGATAAGCACTGTCCAATAGAAATTTCTACAATGACAAAAATGTCATATATCTACACTGTCCAATACAGTTGCCACTAGCTACATGTGGCCAATGAGTACTTGGAATGTGACTGGCGTGAATGAGAAACTGAATTTTTAACTTTACTCTTAATTTAAATGGCCATATGAGGCTGGTGGCTATGAAACAGTGAAAACATAGAAGTTGTCCCTCTTTCTAAATTTGTCACACCACATGTTTTGGACTGTGATACAGCTTAAAAAAATAAAATATGGAAATGTTTAGGTCAGTATTATTTACTAGCCAGTGTATAGCTGTGTCAGCTGTTATAAGAATAGGTCCATCAGCCTGCAAATGCAGTCACTTACTCCTTCAAATATGAATTATCCACCCATACTGTAACAGGCCAGAAGCCTGGAAGGTAGAGATGTGAATAAGACTGACTACAGACAATTAGTAGTCTCTAGGAGTACAGAGCAGACAAAAATAACTGTAGAGCCTGACAATGCAAATGCACTTAATGCCACTAAGTTGTACACTTCAAATGGTTAAAATGGTAAATTTTATGCTACGTATATTTTACCACAATTTTTAAAAAGATTAAAGCCTACTGAAGAAAAAAGTTGAAACAAAATTTTTGAAAAAATTATCACTATGGGACAGATGGACATGATACACTGGGAAGCAGTGCAGAGTAGAAAGAGCATAAATTTTTGTTTCAGAATAGGTTTGAGTCCTGGCACCATTACTTACTAATTGTGTTAGCTTAGGAAATGACTTCACCTCTCTGGGCCAATTTCCTCATCTGTAGATTGTTATGAGTACTCAATGATATGATGCACTGAGGTCAGTGAAAGTGCTCGGTAGCCATGATCAATATGAGGGAGAAGAGAAGCAGCAATCATGGAGCCAGAAGCACAGAGAGGAGATAGGCATTCACCAGGCAAAGAAGGCTATTTGAGAAACATATTTAGAGGAAGCAGCATGTGAAAGCACTAAATAGAGAGAAAAAACAGAATGTCACTTGGTAATTTGACTTGACTGGAATCTCAGCAGGGCCGTATCATAAAGACCTTCAACTGTCATACATGAAGAGTTTTTGGTTTTTATCCTATAGGCAACAGAGACTGAAAATATATGTATACACCTAGGAATTTTGTCAATAACAGCGCAACTCTCATTACTTCAATACAGGGGCTCTAAAATTTCAACCAGAAAACTAAAAGCACAAGGAGTTTTAAAAAAATAAAAGAGGCCAGGCACGGTGGCTCACGCCTGTACTCCCAGCACTTTGGAAGGCCGAGGCGGGCAGATCACCTGAGGTTGGGAGTTTGAGACCAGCCTGACCAAGATGGAGAAACCCCATCTCTACTAAAAATACAACATTAGCTGGGTTGTGGTGGCGCATGCCTGTAATCTCAGCTACTCGAGAGGCTGAGGCAGGAGAACTGCTTGAACCAGGAGGCAGAGGTTGCGGTGAGCCGAGATCGCACCACTGCACTCCAGCCTGGGCAAGAAGAGCGAAACTCCATCTCAAAAAATAAAAATAAAAAATAAAAGAGCAGCCAGGCACTGTGGCTCACGCCTGTAGTCCCAGTACTTTGGGAGGCTGAGGTGGGTGGATCACGAGGTCAGGAGATGGAGACCATCCTGGCTAACACGGTGAAACCCCGTCTCTAGTAAACACACATTAGCTGGGCATGGTGGTACGCGCCTGTAGTTCCAGCTACTCAGGAGGCTGAGGCAGGAGAATCGCTTGAACCCAGGAAGTAGAGGTTGCAGTGAGCCGAGATGGTGCCACTGCACTCCAGCTTGGGCGACAGAGCGAGACTCTGTCTCAAAAATAAAAAATTAAAAATAAATTAAAAATAGAAATAAAAGAGCTTTGTTGAGGCAGCCAAAACACACATGGCAAGCCATCCACAGCCCTCCTTTAGATTCTAGAAACTTCCCTTTGTGGGGGCCCTTCCTCAACTCTATCTTCTAGTCACCTTCTGGTACAATGAATGGCTTTGGCATGAGGCTGAGAAGGAATGCAGCTTTATTTTGGTGGTGGGAAGTAACAAACATGAACTACACAGCCTGCCTTACAGCCATATCTGCAGCCTGCAAGCAGCTCCAGACCTAGGCAGATACAGGAACACTTTTCTTGGATTGGCTGATTAAATTCACACCCGCCTCTTGCTTTTCTATCCAGTGAGTGGGATGCCACTTGGGCCATTAGCTTTTGTTTCTCACAGGCAACCTGACAAACCATACTTAAAGAATAACAGAAAATGCTTTTGAATGCAGAAACATAGCACCACAAGTCCATATAGTAAAAGCTATCTGGCAGAGCTTCAAGTAGTAGCTTCTTTTCTCCACCTACAAATGTCATGGTCACATTTTTAAAAGTGCAACAAAAACAATACCCTTTTCCTAATGTAATTTTCTTAAACATGAAATCTTAGGGGGATACTATGCCCACATATTTGCTCAGCTTAAATGCAGTACACGAGTGTCTATATTTCTATGGAAACATTAATAACTTCCATCTGATCAACCTACATCACCTATATATAGTTTTTCCGGCTTCTAGCTTTGCAATTACAGCCTTGAAACCAGACTGAAGGCAGAAAAGCCAGCCCAAGATTATGACATTTCAATTTTAAAACATTTTTAAAAAATAAAGACAGTACACAGCTTTCAAGGCTGTACTATAGAATCAAAAGGTGAAAACAGTTTAGGAAGGCAATTCAGTCTGATGAGTCAGAGGTCATTAGTGTTTCTATGGAATTACAGCACGCGCATTTCTCAGAAAACTGCACGTACTGATGATTCTCTGGCATTTTTCATTTACAATTTTTGGTTCTCTGGAGGAACAAAAGGTAATCCTTCATTTGGCTTGGAGGTTAAGAAATTTCAAGGCCAGGCACAGTGGCTCACGCCTGTAATCTCAGAACTCTGGGAGGCCAAGGCAGGAGGATCCCTTGAGCTCAGGAATTGAAAACCAGCCTGGGCAATATAGTGAGACCTCTACAACAACAACAAAAATATGTCTGTCTTTTTCAATTAGCTGGGCGTGGTGGCATGCACCTATAGTCCCAGCTACTTGGGAGGCTGAGGTGGGAGGACCACTTGAGCCTAGGAGGTTGAGGCCACAGTGAGCCAGGATCACTGCACTCCAGCCTGAGTGACAGAGCAAGACCTTGTCTCAAATAAAAAAAAAAAAAAAGAAAAGAAAAGAAATTTCAAAATGCAAAATACTTAGTACAGAAAAATATAAGAAAATGTATGCAATAATCTGTCAGTTGCCATTTATTGAATCTATTACTATACACCAGGCATCAGCTTGACACTTTATATGAATTCTTACTGAAAAATAGCTACTACTGTCTCCATTTTATAAACAGATCATTGTACTCCATTACATGGAAAGAGCCACAAAAGTCAAAACAAGAGAACTTCTATTGAAAGCATCTTGACTAATAAAACCCTACCTTTGCGCAGTGCATGTTCTGCAACAGCTGGAGGGATGGGAATTTAGCATAATTTCAAAGAGCAACCCTGATGCTCCCATAACAGCAGGACCTCAAAGTGCAAGAAGAATACCACACCTTACTTGAGCCCATTTACAAGTCACCTCCTGAAAAATCCAAGATGCCTGTCACAAGCAGCTACTGAGGGAAGTGAAGATGTTTTTATTTGTTCATTGTCATTTTGAAGACTGACTAAAGTCTTACTGACCAAGGAGTTTGTTTGAACATGGTCAGAGAGCTTTCAAAGTCATTTCGGAAAGTGCCCTACACCATCCTCAACAGATGGTTTGACGGAAGAGAAGTAGCCAGCTCTGCTCAGGAAATCCATTAGTAAGGTGCAGATACCACCAAAGAGATGTCCCACGTGTGGCAGAATGTACCTTTTTCCTTATTTTCTTTAAAATCTCCATATAAAAATGGAAGATGGATGCATGAGGGCCTAGAAAATGTTTATCCCTCTGGATCAATCCTAGGAATCTATCCTAAGAATCAGAAATAAAGAAAATAGTACAAAACTCGAGGCCATCTAAAAATTCAAACACAGGAAAATGATTAAATTATGTACGCTTATTCAATGGAATATTTTGCGAACACTATAAATATTTTCCAAGAGTTTACAAAGGGCAAATACCATATTAAAAATATAATGTAAAACTGTATTCTTGGAATGAGCTCAGGTATAGTCCAATACATATATACATGAACAAAAAAAACCACTTTGGTCTATTTTCTCTTAGTGATTATCTCTTAGTATAACTAATTTTTCTTCCTCCATTCTACTTTTCTGATTAAAATATATTGTTTTTATAAACAGAAACGTACATTAAAAAAATCCTGGCAGGGCACAGCGGCTCACGCCTGTAATCCCAGCACTTTGGGAGGCTGAGGCGGGCAGATCACCTGAGGTCGGGAGTTCGAGACCAGCCTGATCAACATGGACAAACCCCGTCTCTACTAAAAATACAAAATTAGCCAGGCATGGTGGTGCATGCCTGTAATCCCAGCTACTTGGGAGGCTAAGGCAGGAGAATCGCTTGAACCCGGGAGGCAGAGGTTGCAGTGAGCCGAGATCATGCCATGGCACTCCAGCCTGGGCAACAAGAGTGAAACTCTGTCTTAAAAGAAAAAAAAAAATCCTAAGAACAGGTCAGGTGCGGTGGCTCACATCTGTAATCCTAGCTTTGGGAGGCTAAGGCGGGCAGATCACCTGAAGTCAGGAGTTCAAGATCAGTCTGGCCAACATGGGAAACTCCGTCTCTACTAAAAAATACAAAAATTAGCCAGGCGTGGTGGTGCGTGCCTGTGCAATTCTCCCTGCCTACTCAAGAGGCTGAGGCAGGGAGAACTGCTTGAATCCGGGAGGCGGAGGTTGCAGCAAGCCAAGATCGTGCCACTGCACTCCAGCCTGGGCGACAGAGCCAGACTCTGTCTCAAAAAAAAAAAAAAAAAAAAAATCCTAAGAACAAAATGATTTGGCTAAACTGTCTACAATCAACAGCTTCAACTGAAGGGGAAAAAAAACTACCAGACATTCTCTAAATGACTTTTAAATTACTATCTTAGAAACACGATTCTGGGCACTAATCTTTCTTACACACTAGTCATGAATGCTTAAAGCTCAGTACTATCTCCCATGTCCCAGCTTCAGAAATCCATTGTGTGGCAACAAAGAGATACAACATCTTTAACCTTTCATCCCAGGATCTTTCAAATCTGAAGCAAAGCTAGTTAATCATACCTATAAAATAATTCTGTGCCCGGCACAGTGGCTCACAACTGTAATCCCAGCACTTTGGGAGGCCCAGGTAGGTGGATCACCTTAGGTCAGGAGTTCAAGACCAGCCTGGTCACCATGGTGAAACCCCATCTCTACTAAAAATACAAAACTTAGCTGGGCATGGTGGCGGGCACCTATAATCCCAGCTACATGGTAGGCTGAGACAGGAGAATCACTTGAACCTGGGAGGCAGAGGTTGCAGTGAGCCAAGATTGTACTACTGCACTCCAGCCTGGGCAACAGAACAAGACTCTGTCTAAAAAAAGGAAAAAGAAAAAAACACAATAATTCCAAAAGAAATTTTTAAAAACTATTCAAACCTGGTGAGTTAAGACAGAAGAGCAACCACCAAGATATTTACAGCACAACATAAATACAAAAGATACTCTACAAAATAGGACTAAGGGAGAAAAAACTCCTGCTTTTTTTTAGATGCTAAACTTTCCTATATTCTAAAATCAAATTCAACAAATATTTACCTACTGTTTTCCATGTATAGGCTGCTATCCCAGACTGCATTGGAAAAATAGGTGAGTAAAGTTGACTACCCCTAGATTCTTAAAATCTAGCACAGAAAATACAAAACCGACTGGATGCAAGGACTTTTGAAGTAAATGCCCTAATGGAGACATTAACAGCAGTGGTCACACTATTTATTTCTTCTTAGGGAAAACTAGAAAAAAGTTAATGACAAAATGGCACTTGAATCAGACTAGTAAGGGAGGAAAGAAAGAATGTAAATATAGACACATCAATAATACTCAGCCATACATATCTTTTGGATGTCTTTCCACTGCTGGCAACTATTTCCCCTAGAAGCAGTCACATCCTTACAGATGATTATACAGACCTTGTCTGACTTTTTTTTTTTTTTTTGAGACAGTTTCACTTAGTCACCTAGGCTGCAGTGCAATGGCATAATTATGGCTCACTGCAGCCTCGACCTCCCAGGCTGAAGGGATCAACCCAACCCACCCCAGCCTCTTGAGTAGCTGGGACTACAATCATGTGCCACCATGTCCAGCCTGATATGTTCTTTACTAACTGTCCTCAGGGGCAAGAAAGGCCTATCCCAGCACACACACAACCTTTTCATCCTAGTTTGGATGGTCTCATCCACATACACTTTCACTTACACTTCCCAAGTGATGATTCCCCTCTCCCCCAAACTTTCAATTCTGGATGAGACTCTTCTCCTGAACCACAGACCCATCTATCCAAATGTCTATTGTCAATGTCTACTAGGATAAATAACCCATAGGCTCCATCGATTTCAACATGTCAAACTGAACCTATTATTTTCTCTTTGAATCCTCTTTCTCCTGTGTTCTTCACTCAGGTTCCAGGTACCACCAACTCTCATCCCCCCAAGCCAGAGATCCCCAAAGACTCCTCCTGGGCTCCCACTTTACCACCCTTCCCAACACTCCCCCCGAATTAATATAGTCAATCACCAGGACATTTTCATTCTCTCTCAAATATCCCTAGATCAAGCTCAAGTCATCTAATCACCCTATAATCCTAGACTATTATGACTGCTCCTCTCTCTTCCTGGAATTTAATTTCCTAATCCACTCAAAAATCCTGTTTGATCACCCTTTTCAACTTTTTAGCATACATTAATAGCACTAAATTACAGAAATAAACAAATCCAACATTTGAAAAAGCTACTTTTTGCAAACTTATTTCCTCGAAACACCCCAAAGCTTGAAAAGGATAACACCTAAATTCCTAAAATTCCTCTGTATAAGATTTGCATCTTTATACAGAGATGCAAATATACCAACTGTGATGTTAAAGCAAGTTTCTAGTATTAAGATATCAATAAAGTGATATACTAGGCAAGATGCCTTGCTCCAGTATTAATAAGCCATTTGTATAAGGCTAAGTGATCTACTCCCTCTGTACTTAAGATTTTCTCCTCAGTGAAAGATCAATTTTCTTAGGATGATTTTTCAGCTCTAAAGTCCATGAGTTTATCAAAAGTTGCAGTCGTGTATAACAGGGGGTACAAATCATACAATGCTAACACTTGAGCACTTAACAGGTTATCAAGATTCTTAGATTTTTTTAAAAAAACTAGAAGGATAAACTATAAATCATTCCTAATCTCTTCCATCCCACTGTAGCCCCCATTTTACAGAAGGGAGAAATTGTGTAAAGGGAATAACATTTGTAGGATTCCTGTGATTTAAACACTAATCGTGGTCCCATAGGCATTTCCCCCATCTAAAAATGGGAACAAAAGAACTTACTTAACAGGGCTGTTGTAAGTATTAAATGAAATAAATATAAGCACTCAAAACAGTACCTAGCATATAGCAAATGTTCAATAAGAGTTACCTATTACTGGCCAGGTGCAGTGGCTCACGCCTGTAATCCCAGCACTTTGGGAGGCCGAGGCGGGCGGATCACCTGAGGTAGGGAGTTTGAGACCAGCCTGACCAACATGGAGAAACCCCATCTCTACTAAAAATACAAAATTAGCTGGGTGTAGTGGCACATGCCTGTAATCCCAGCTACTCAGGAGGCCGAGGCAGGAGAATCACTTGAACCTGGGAGGCAGGGGTTGCAGTGAGCCAAGATCGCACCATTGCACTCCAACCTGGGCAACAAGAGTGAAACTCCATTTCCAAAAAAAAAAAAAAGAGTTACCCATTATTATAATTGGAAACCCTCCAAAACACAAATATAAATAGACTCAGAAAGACTTCTTAATTTAAAAAATCTAAACCACTTTGCAGCAGCTCTAGGGAAAGTGTTCCATTCTGCACACACTTAGGGAATAGGACCTTTTATTAAGTCATCACCCAGTGCTATTACTGAGAAGTCAGCTTCTTCATGAGGTTGCAGTATCCATGTGAAAACCGACCTTTGGGTCAACCATTCAGATCTCAGATCACCCAATCAATAAAATAAATAGGGTATTTTTTTTTTTAAGAGACAGGTCTCGCTATGTTGCCCAGGCTGTAGTGCAGTGGCCATTCACAGGCACAATCATAATGCACTCCAGCCTCGAACTTCTGACTCAAGCAATCCTCCTGCCTCAGCCTCCCTAGTAGCTGGAACTATAGATGCACACCATCACACCAGCTTGTTAAAGCACTACAGATACTAGTATACCCCGCCCCACTAAAATCACACTCTTACTTACATAACGCATGTTTCTTTACAGTTTTTGATACCTATTATAAGTTCAACAGGCTTAGAAGTTCCTCTTCTAGCATTAACATACATTAGCACAAACATAAGGTTAGAATTGCATCCCTACTTCCCTACAGCTCAACTGGACTTCCAGAGTAAGAGATGATTATTTGGTGTACAGCTGTTCCGAGTTTAACAATCTTCTCTCTGAATATGCCTCACATTCCTGAATAAGTCACAGTGACCATACTATTCAAAAAGTAAATACTAAGGATATCAAATGAGAAGAATGTATTTGTAAGGTCAGCAAGGCAAACTTTAATACAAGCTGACCTGGAAATTGAGACTGTATAGACACATTGGTTACTTTCAGTCCCTACCATGTTAAGGCTCTCATGTTTCTAGTTTATATTATTCACTCTTCATCTTGTATCAAATAGTATTTAAGAGCGTAATGCTATTTTGCTTTGTTTCCTAAAAGGCATCAAAAGTCTCTCCCATTCCACACGGAGTTCTGCTTCCATGTTACATGCCCAGGGCCAGCATTTTTAAGCAAGGGTCTCTTTGCTTCTTTGCCTCCCCATTGGCAAGGATTTGTCCTAAACCTCACAACAGCCAATCACAAATTGGCTTCGGACTTTGCTCTTCTCCTTAGAAATACATAAAGGCATCTTTAAAAAATAAATAAATAGGCCAGGTGCGTTGGCTCACGCCTGTAATCCCAGCACTTTGGGAAGCCGAGGCAGGTGGATCACGAGGTCAGGAGATCGAGACCAGCCTGGCCAATATGGTGAAACCCCGTCTCTACTAAAAATACAAAAAACTAGCCAGGCGTGGTGGCGGGCGCCTGTAGTCCCAGCTACTCAGGAGGCTGAGGCAGGAGAATGGCGTGAACCCAGGAGGCGGAGGTTGCAGTGAGCCAAGATCGCACCACTGCACTCCAGCCTGGGTGACAGAGCGAGACTCCATCTCAAAAAAAATAAATAAATAAATAAATAAAAATCATGACCAGTTAAGAAAAAAAAAAGTTAAGATTTTTAAACAAGCAATTTTCAAAGACCATACTTGTCTCCATGGCTAAAAATGAAGTCTGGCTTTAATTCTTGCATCTACCATTAAAACACGGTCTCCCAAATACTAGACTCCTTAAGGTACAAATGGCCCTTTGTATCCTCTACCAGAAGCTAGTGCTGAGATTCCAAGAGTGTAAGCCCTGGATCAGACACATTTGGGTCTGAGTCCCATCTCTCCCACTTAGGGGGCCAAGTCACTTAAGTTGTTCTCCCATCTGCAAAATGAAAATAATGTTACTCTCCTTATAAGGTTGCTGCATGTAATTATCACACAGTGGACACACAATAAATTTCAGCTCAAGAAAAAAGGAAAGGCAAACCATTAACTACAAAATTTTCAGAGAAAGACACTAGTCACACCCAAGTACTAATTAGGCTAATACTGCACATCAATATAATTGTTAAATCACAACTCAGCAAAGAAATCAGTTGAGACCAAAACTTTCTAACAAGAACATAAACAGTTCAACGTATGCTCTAAGAAGGAGAGAAAAATCAAGTTTTTGTGTGTGTGATTTACAATTTAAGTGGTAAAAATTCTTCTAGATAGAGCACATATGAGCTTGACAATAACATTCAAAACTCCTGGCTGGAAGTCCTCCTTACTTCATTACTTCATACCAAGGCATGCTGACAAACCTCCTTACCCTGAGCTAAGCTCTGGATTGAGACTCTGGAATCAAAGTGTCACCGAGCAAGAATTATATATTCTAGCTTATACCAAGTATCAGAAAAATTCTACTAAAATATCAATTAAACCAAGTGGGGTGTGCCATACACTACATGAGTCTGGTGCCTGGGATTAAAAATCTATTAGAAATAGGTTTCACAAGATGATTTATCAAGAATCCACAGTAAATGTTCAGAGACATGGCTAGCATAGACAAAGTACAATAAATTAGAAATAGGAAAATTACCATAACTGGAATTGCTTTAAAAAATCCTCAATTTCTTTCAAAGTACAAAGTGTTTCCGTGAAGAATTTTAAGGATGCTATTTAAAATAATTCGGAACTGAATTTTTTTCTTTTAGTAACTAGTGGAACAAACTTTTTAAACAACAGGATTACAAAACTCCTCCTTTTGTATTTGAAGAAGCTATTGTCACAATACAAAATTAAATAAAACAGAAGGGTGGGGTGGCTCACGCCTGTAATCCCAACACTTTGGGAGGCCAAGTTGGGTGGATCACTTGGTCAGGAGCTCAAGACCAGCTTGGCCAAAATGGTGAAACCCCGTCTCTATTAAAAACACAAAAATTAGCTGTGCATGGTGGCATGCACCTGTAATCCCGGCTACTCAGGCTCCTGAGGCATGAGAATGGCTTAAACCCAGGAGGCAAAGGTTACAATGAGCCAAGATCACACCACTGCACTCCAGCCTGGGCAACAGAGCAAGACTCTGTCTCAAACAAACAAACAAAATAATTAAATAAGAAAAAATGACAATAGGTTTTTTTCTTATTCAGAAAGTTTTAAAGATAAAATCAAACTAAAATTAAACAATCAATTTTTTTAAAAGGATAAAATTTTTAAAATTCAAATTATAATCTAGGCTTCAATTATGGTAAAGTTACATCAGCTACCTATTGTTTCCAGTAGAACACAGTAAAATAGTAATTAAACATAATTATTAATATAAATTACAAAACTACCACAGGCCATAAAAGTCAAAGAAATTGCCCTTTAATGCACTTGAGATAACATCTGTTTCAAAAACTGCTGGCAATATCTTTTCTCAAGCTCACTTTTCCAACATCTAATGAGGAGGCAAGGGAATGTTTATGATGTCTTTACAGTTATTTCAATAAATCATTTATGTGGGGTACAAGTACCTTTACTATATATTTTACACCCAACTTCTGGAATTCACTAAGCACTAAGAAACGCAATGTTTTAAGAAAGACCTAAGTTTTTAAAGATGAAATCCTATCTCACAGCAGTTAAATTAAAAAAAATAAGACATCAGAAAAATACATCTAAAAATTTCTACACTACTCTGGAGTTAGGTGAATTCTCTTAGAGGATGAGGAAGAAAGGAGAAGAGGCAGGGACAGGGAGGCAAGAGGAAGGATGAAAAGAGAGAAAGAAAAGTAAGGAGGGGGTACCTAGGCAGTAAGGCCTGTGGGACTGGTTCAACTTCAAACAAATTTCCTCTTCCCTAAGACTCAGTTTACTCATTTGTAAAATGTACACACCATCACCTATGTCAGTGTTTCCCAAAGCAAGGAGACCACTGGATGATTTTAAATGGTACAAACAGAAGGCATCATAAAACATTCCAAAGCTGTTGTTACTACCTTTTCCACTCTCTTTCAATCCTTCTGATTACATCAGAAGAAAAATGTGGTGTTAGTTTTTCTAGTGCCTCTCTAGTGCTTACTAATCTTTCTAACAAAGGCCTGGTCAGAGACTTTGGCAGACAATAGCATTTAGAATTTAACACAATTCTATTTTCATTAAATTTTTTTCATTGTTACTTTCTACTTGTGGCAAATAATTTTTCATTTAAGCTAATGAAAAAAATTCATTTTAAAATAAATGTTGGGTTGCAGAATGTTAACTATTCAATATTTAAAATATTAAATAAGCAATATATTAGAAAATGACAAAAATCATGTGGTGATACAGGAAAAACTGAAGATTTCAAAATACTAGTTTAGCGGAGTAGTGGTTAGTAGAAGGTTATTTTCAACTCTAAGCCTCAGTTTACTCATCTATAATAGGGGAATATCACCACCTATCCAAAGAAAAGTTATGGAAAGGATTACATGAGTTAGTTTAGGTCTGTGCCTAGTGCTGAGTGTTCAACAACTACTTGTTCCCTTCCCTTTTAAGGATATTACCAGAAAGCCTTTTTAGAGACCTCCAGAGAGAGACTTTGGGTAGGGGATGGGGATGCTGGACTTCCTGTGTATCAGAGACAGGAGCATTTGCTCTGGTTCTAATACTTCCCACTAAGAACCTCCAGGGACCTAGCCTTGCTTTTACCCTGATAAAGCTGCAGTCTACTCTCCTAAGGCTCATAATTCTACTTACAAGCAAGTGACTGGGAATAAAGTGCTACAGAAAAGGGGCACATATCTTAAATCACTGAGAAGTCAAACCCTAAAGGACACCAAGGAAGGAAGGGCCATTTTATAACAGAAGTCCAAGCCAAAATAAAGTATTTCATTTGGGCAAATTCAACAACTCTGTAATGGAAAAGAAAGTCACTAGGTGGTTCATAACCGGCCTTTATCACCTGATATTGTCAAACTAGAGCCCACAGGGAAGAAGGAGGGGCTCCCCACAGGGGAGAAGGAGGACGAGTTCTAACTCAGAGTAGGAATGCTTCAAGAAAAGGAAAACCAACTGAGTACTTACTATAGTCCTACCATTGTGTAGTAATAGGCACTTTATTTTACATATATTGCCAAATTTTTCCATACCTATATGAGATAATTCCAAGTCAACTGACCAAATTGCCAAATCTCCAAATAGCCAATTCTCTAAATTTGTCAAAAATTTGTTTTAAATATTTGGACAGTTTATAAAAATTCATATTGATGAGACAGTTAATTACCTTTTAAGGATTTCTGCCAAGTCAGAACTGACCATTGGAATACCAGCATTTTCAAGATGTTCAATTTGTCTCTACACTGCAGCTGGAGAGAGCTGAGGCAGAGAGGACCTCTGCTGGTAGAAATATACATCCTTGTCTGGGCTGCAGGGGATGAGGGAGAAATGATGTATAGGAAACGGGAAAAAGAAAAAGGAAAAAAATGGCGGGGAGCATTTAAGTAAAAGGAGATTAACAACGGGTTCTGTAAGGTCTACAGATTAGATTCAGCAAACTGTCTTTTACTGAATGGAATACTGGGTAAACTGAACATTTGGGAAACTGGTTTTCAATGACTTGGATTGTGGTAAACTGGTCTGCTGTACCTATGAGATTGATGATATTAACATTACTTACAGATAAGGAAATTAAGTCAAACTTTTGTAAAGTAATATAGCTACATTCCAGGTTTTCCATAAACTACCTCATTTCATTCTCCAATAATCAATGTGGTGATTCCACATCCTTTTAGCTACCCTCCACCCAGTATCTCCACCCCCCTTCCACCCAACTGTCAAAAAAATACATAAAAAATCACAAGAATAGACAGGATTTAAACCCAAGTCTAACGTTAAAGCTCAGGCTCTAATGCACCTAGTTATCACTACATCCTACCAATTTGCTGAAATAATTTTTAACCCCTGCCCTCCCACTGCTGAAGTTTGTCTACCATTACTAAAGTAACTTCTTTCTGCAAAGATCTGCTTTTCAGAGGTTGAGTCACATTACCGTAAGACTAAATGGAAATATTTCAGGCAAAAGAGTATTTCAGAGATCTCATTTTATTTACCCTGAACAACCTTATTGCTCACACGATTTCAGATCAAATCAGAACTGAAATTGCTTGAGAACTTCCATTAGAGACTCTCAGACTGGCAATCCCTGCTGTGTATTAACAACTTTTTCCTTTCATTATGTTGGCTTCATTCACAAGCACACTGGCATATAATTTCATTATTGTGATCTAAGAGTGACTAGGTTAGTCTCATTAAATAAATGTAAAAACTAAAATAATCCTAAAATCTGCAAGATCTATGTAACACCTTACTGCTTGCTCAAACTATCTGCTTTACTGCTGGACTCTTCAGGGATTTATCACATTTATGATGCTGGAAGACATGTCTTATCTGACCCACTGACACATAAAACCTAACTTTTCTTATAACAACAATGTCAAGGTCCTTTCTATCAATAAGATAGTACTTCAAGGCTCTCTAAACAGCTGCGAATATATTCTACCCTTTTGGTAAGCAGAAAAGTTCTTTATTCATAGAACTTAAAATGTGGCTCATATATAAAGCATTTTTAAAACATTAATATTTTTACTTTTACACTGCCTGAGTATAATCAGAAACTTTCACTAACAAAATTCCCACTGTGTAAAATATTTTAAGAATCAATTAAACTGTTACTTTTTAAAAACTGTTAAATATTTGTTCTGATTCCCCACTGGGTTCAAAAACCTCTTTGATGTTAAGATGGGGAAAAGATAGATCTTTTCAGCAAATCTGAATAGCATAAAATGACACTTTGAAAAATGCCACCCTCTCTTAAATCTTTTCAAGTACATATTTTAAATGATCAACAAATAGATGACACACTGAATTATTTTTGTAGCCCATATTAGGCTTCTCTTTGCACTTTAGTAGTACCTCTTATTAATTATTTCTGATCTTCAATGTACACCCAAGGCTACGCTTAATGTTTTAGCAAATAGAATACAATTCTTTTGAAATTGACAAAAGCTATAAATTTAACTCAAGACAGCTTTTGTAGTTCAGTTAGATTCAAGGTCATCTCAAGGCTTTTAATTACTAACCAGGAATTGAGGAGGTTTGTACTTGCTATAGTTGAGGGAGAAAGAGCAGCTGGCTTATTCATTTTCTTATTAAAGAGCATTATAAAACCTGTCTTGGCAAATTACAAGTTTCTGACCACCAGTGGTGAGCACAAAGCAGCAAAGCAACTGATCTTCAAACGTTCATGTTTACTTTCAATCAACATAAACTTTAACAATGTCTAAAGACTACTTAATTTTAATTTCAGCAAATATGACTTATGCTTTAATAAAAAAAATGTATAGATAGCTGGATTCCCAAAATGTTCCTATTTCCATTCTGAAACCAGACCTGTTAAAAACTGTGAATGCCCTTCAAATTAGCATAAGATTTATTTAGATTCTTTCACCATCAAACACTGCACAGCATCAGGATAGAAACCAGCCACTGAGGAACCAATGTAGATTTCTAAAGGAATGCAAGTTTAAATTCTCTCTGCATGTACTTAATTTCTATTCACACTCAGGTATATGTAGGTCTCAAGACACAATAAAGACTTTGTGGGAGATGATATAATTGTATTTAGAAGACACACGCACATCAACTCATCATCCCGAGATTTTTAGAGGCAACCAGAGAAGGCTCTAGGGTGTCCGTGCCACCCATTCACCCATATCTATAAGAAAGAAGGTAGCCTCAGAAGGGTCCTTAAGCACAGCTCTGACCAGGCTGGAGATGCTAGGATGAGGGTGCAGGGCAACATTCTAGTGCCAGAATCAAAAAGAAAAAAAAAGGGGCGGGGTGGGGGGAATGACTGTCTCTCCCCAAAATGATAAAAAGCAAAGAGCCTACCCACAGTATCTCAAAATCTATCTCAAGCACCAGGCATTTATTAAAATAAATAAGGACTGCTGGCAGCCCTGGATGTTGGTATGCAAGGTATCTCAGTGTAAATTAAAGTAGTTGTTGGTGAGGGTACATTGAGATAGACACACACTTCTCAAAATTATCCCCCAAAATAAGCCAAGATAAAAGCAAACACAAGATGGTGTGAGAAGCAGTTATAACATTGAAAAAATAAAACCTATCTAAATGGCCAGCAATGAAAAACAATGGGCTGTCATACAGCTATCGAAAGTTTCAAATAACTTGATGTTCAATGAGTGAAGTTTATAACAGGAGAAAAAACATTTAAAATTAAACAAAAAACAGAAAACATAATAGTATATACTGTATGACTAAAAAAATGCAAAAAAAAAAAACCTTGGATTTGAGGTCTAGAAGAAAATTTTAATGAAAGTTGCTTAGTGGTAGGATTATAGGTTATTTTCCCTTCGTTTTCCATATTCTCTTCAGTGACCATGCATTAATTTTTAAAACACTGGATTCTTAAGCAGCTCACATCTAAGAACCAAAGGACCTAAGGGCCACAGGCAATTCAAGCACAGACAGACCCTCAGAAATCACAAGTATTTAAAACCTAAATATACGATGCAGCTGTATCTCTCCTGCTTTTATTTATATGCAAGCACTTCCAACTGTGTTTCCCAGGATATGTTCCTTAGACAATGCTTTAACCCTGCTTTCCAAACAAGGCATTTGAAACATCGGATATTCTCCAACCAGGAGTCCTTATCTATGCTCTGAAACTAGCTTTGGAGAATAAATTTATAGTGTTTCACACACTTCGGCTTGCTCAGTATTTATTTTTTGATGGGCCCACTGTATGAAAAGCAAACTTATTTTGAAATATTTTGAAAAGGCTCACAGCAGATAGGAAATTTTATCTCCAAATGTTAAATGCACTTATTCACAGCAGTACTTTCAGCAACTGCTTGCAGTCAGTTCTGAATTCCAGGGAACCAAATTATCTCTCAGATTCGATCTGTCACCAAGAAAGGGAATATTTTTTTGTGGGAAAGCAATTGTATTTTCCCACATTAGGTGATTGATTAAGTTCTCTCCCTAAAAGGCTGATTGGTTTCCTGGTGCCAGTAAAATGATTGATGAATATTTCAACTGCAGCTACCCTGCTACACTCTTCACTTCACCCCTCCCCCATGCACCTCTCCCCTTTCCTGCTGGGTTCCCTTTTTACAGACCAGTAGCATTTAAGGAAGTTTCCCTTCTGTTTTGCAATTTCCCTTAATGAATCAACGTTCTCAAATGAAGCGCATTTAATCTTAGGAAGACAGCACTCTTCTTAATGCTGAATGAGTTTTGCAGATAAATATCCCATTACAAGGAACGAGGAAAAACTCTAAAATTAATTATGAGTTTGACTCAGCGAATGAAACTGTACTCAAAAAAGAGAAAGTGTGGCATGGAGGGGTTATAAATGAAAAAAGTGATCTTGTTTAAAAAACAAAAATACTCCATAATTTATTTCAAATTTACGTTACAAATTATCATAACATCAGAACTGTAACTGTAAACATTTCTATAAGGCAGACTCAAAAAATGAAATTTACAGATAAATTATGTGATCCCACAGACTTAAAAGCAGCCAAGTGCTCTAAAGCAGAACAGGGAAACAGTTTGGTAAATGTAAACATTCTTAGAGGGATGATTGAACAGTATCTGAAATCAAAATCATCCCAGAGAATGCGGGCAGTGAGTACCACAGATATTTGCTTTAGGCAGAACTTTTCTAAATCGCAACTTCCTGTTTTGCCCAATTCATTCCATCATAAACCTGGAAAATCCTTTCAGGGATTATCTAATTTAGCTCCTCCATTTTTATAGGTGGACCCACAGAGACATGCATTTGAGACAGAGCTAGAATCAGATCCTAGGCATAAGTATCTCCTGGGCCTCATAACTTCTCAATGTTTGGGCTCCTCTCTGAAGTCTTTTCCTATTCAAACTACTTTGCTAACATAATCTATTAACCCACACTACCTATCCTCTTTTACATCTTTCTCACTACCTCTCTTTTCAATAGGAAATCACCTTCTGTATTTTATAAATTTTGGACACCTAGCTCTTATATTTCTTTTGTGTGACAGAATTTTAAAAAGGTACACGGGACAAAGGCCACCTTTTCCTAAGCTGCATTCCCGAATACAGTCAAGCAAACAGCCACTAGTTTATTGGCCATCTCGTCTTAATCTGGGGTATCTAGTCACTTTAAATTACAGGAGAACCATGTTTCCAAACAGAAACTACATTCTAGCTCCAGGAGGGCCCATCAAACCTTGGATTTAGCTTAAACACACTGCTTGACTTAGATATTGGCCCCAATTTCCTCAAGTAGCTGAAAAGCATATTCCTTTCCCTTATATTTTGTAGACTTACTTTGACTACCAGCAAGGGACTCTGAGATAAGCAAAAGGCTCATATTCCTGACTTGCCTCTTTCATTCATTCAATATTCATGGAACACCAATTCTCAGTGCTTAGGATACAGATAAAAGACATTGTACTCCTGCCTTGAGTAACTCAAAACACCTTCATTTTTAGCACCCCTTGGGTTCACTGAAGATCGTCCCTGATTTGGCAAAATTGTTTTCTGGCCAAAGGCTTATTAAAACCAACATGAGGCTGGGGGCTGTGGCTCACGGTTGTAATCCCAGCACTTTGGGAGGCCAAGGCGGGTGGATCATGAGGTCAGGAGTTCGAGACCAGCCTGGCCAATACAGTGACACCCTGTCCCTATTAAAAATACAAAAATTAGCTGGGCGTGGTGGTGGGCACCTATAATCCCAGCTACTCAGGAGGCTGAGGCAGGAAAATCACTTGAACCCGGGAGGTAGAGGTTGCACTGAGCCAAGATCACAACACTGCACTCCAGCCTGGGTGACAGAGCTAGACTCCATCTCAAAAAAAAAAAAAAAACCAACATGTGGTGGGATGCCGAGGCGGGCAGATCACCTGAGATCACAAGTTCGAGACCAGCCTGGCCAACAGGGTGAAGTCCCGTCTCTACTAAAAACACAAAAATTAGCCAGGCATGGTGGCAGGCACCTGTAATCCCAGCTGCTCCGGAGGCTGAAGCAGCAGAATCACTTAAACCAGGGAGGCGGAGGCTGCAGTGAGCCAAGATCTCGCCACTGCACTCCAACCTGGGAGACAAATGAGACTCCATCTCAAAAAAAAATAAAAATAAAATAAAGCCAACATGAGAGAAAAGAAAAAAGTCACTTGCAATTCTAAGAGTGGGTCTTTTTGGCTCTCTAATCAATAAAAGTTGAATTCTGGGCCTCTCCAACATAGATAAATGCCCCAGATTCTCAGGTTTTTGCTTTTAGGCAGATACTATGCTTGGCAATTTACAGACCTTGTCTCTAATCCTTATAACCCTACAGTCAATTTCAGAAATGTCAGAGTATATTGGAGAAGAGGGGATGTTAAATCTATGAAACAAATTATTAATGCTGTTACTAGCTGCGAAATCTGGAGGTTTAAACTCTGTGGGTCTCAGTTTTCACCTGTAAGATGGGGATAAAACACCTACCTCAGAGTTCAGACGATAAATATACATAAGGTGTTTAGATTATAAACACTATGTAAATATTAGCTATTAATGTTAAATGAGAACACTAAAGTTCAGAGAAGTCAAGTGACAAAGTCGCATACCTGTGATCTTTGTTAGGCCATACTCCAGAGTCCCTGCTCTTTGCCTCACACCATCTAACCAAAATCCTTCCTCCTTGGATGGGACTACTATTGCCATTTCCAAAAAACAAAGACCTCTAAATGCATGTCAATGGGGGGCTTCCCCCAGGTGGTTTATTATCCTGCTAAAAAGGCATCTTGGGGGAAGGATTCCAAGACTAGAGAGAGGAAGTCTCCTGACAGGTTAGATTTCAAGAGTACAGTAAGAATATGGAAGAAAAAAGCCAAATCTGTCTCCGTTATTAGGTTTCGTAATTAAAGCAATTTAACTCAACTGAAGAATGCAATTGAAGATTTCATGTGAATCTTCAAATCCAAACATTAAGATATAAAAGAAAGGCTTGTATTTTCTTATGACTAAGCTGCAATCCCCACAGAACACAAAAATGTTTTCAAAGGTATATTACATGAAACTCCAAGAATATCAAGATAATTACGGAGCTCTTAGGAAGGAAGCCCAAATAATTATCTCACTGATCTTTCATCACCTACCCAAGCTTCACCTTGAGTTCTGATGCGGTAACTCCTTATTTGTTATTCACATTGTTATGTGACATTTCTTCAGCCAGCAAGCCCATTACAGGATGAGCTCTACCTAGCAATTACCCTAAGGAGTAAATCTCTAACTCTTTAACAACACAGTAATTGACTTACACTAAAATGTTACTCACACTAGGAAAGGATATTCTTCGACCAGAGGAAGAGATGCCTCTCCTATACAGACTTTATTACCATCTCAGTGAAAACCAGGTTAAAAGCAAACCAATTTACAAAATGGCATTACTGAAATCACAACTCTAAGACTCAATGAAGCCAAACATGTCTAAGGAAAGCAAATAAGCAAGCTATTCTTGATGGAAGTTTTAAAAAGCACGATAGGATCTTTATCTCTTATAAATTGTTCATTATTCTATAGCAATGACTCTTAAGAAATTCTGTTGTCAGATTTATTTCAACAATTGTAAGTCTACCCTTGGTGAGGCAACTGGTTCTCTTGAAAAACTGCTGCCACAAGACAATTATCAGTTAAGCAACAGGTTTCATGTAGCAGGTAACAAAAGCTTTATCAGAGAATTCAGTGAGAGTGCACTACCACACATTTCATGTATTCCCAAGCAAAAACGATATGAACTCACTTTCAATAAAAGTAGCTCAATTATCGAGGGAAGTAAGAAAACTCCAAAGTAAAAAAGTACTACTAATGGTATCTGGTGAAGTCACCATCTTCTTTACACATTTCATTAGTTCATTTAGACCTGGAGTTCTCATATATTTATGCCTGAGTGTTCTTCAGGATCCCTTTTACACTCTTAAAAATTATGAAGGACCCTAAAGGGTTGATATTTACGTGGCTTTGTCTATTGATATTTATCATACTGGAAAATAAACCTATGAAAAATTTAAAATATGTAATAATCCATTTAAGTTTAATAAATCCACGTTAGTATAAATTTAATAAATCCACGTTAGTATAACATTTTTATGAAAAATAAAATTGTCCAATAAAACATAAAAATTAGAAAAGTGGCATTGTTTTACATTTTGCTAATCTCCTTAATATCTGGCTTAATCCTAGCAGCTAGATCTCCTGTTTACCCATTCAGTATATTGTAATTTTTTGTTGTTGTTGAAGCACAGGCAGAAAATCTGGCCCCACAGATTTATAATCGGAAAAGGAAGAAGTATTTGCTTTTTAAAGTAATTGTGGATAGTCTTCTTTGATACTACACCAAAACTCAATAAGTGGTACTTTCTTAAAGGTTAGTTCAGTGTGAGTTTAAAACCATATCAATGAACTATGTGTAATCCATTACATTAAAATCCATTGATCAATCTGGCATTTTGAACAGATCTCTTACCTGTGTGGGTTCCTGTAATATCACACACAGATCTTTTCGAAAATACTGAATTACTGAGATATTCAGATTTTCAAAATGTTGACACATTTCATAACATCGAAAATCATATTTGTTAATTTCATCATCCATCTCATAAGAAAAGATGTTAACCATCGGGAAGCTGTCAAGCTCTTAGTGGCAAGTACAAGTTTTCCAAAACTAATTGTTGCTTGAAAGCTCAAATTTTATTTACTGGCAACCAATACTGTCAGTTTTCCTTGATATGACAGACTCACTGTTCGTTTAAGAAAAAAATAGTCTGCCAAATGCCCAAGGCTGAATCAAGTATAGTTTAATTATTTCAAGTATTCCATGAACAAAAGTAGCTGGCTCAGATCACAACATAATCACACAAGCACTGTCTTAAAACCACCATTTTGGTTTGCACCAGAAGTGCTTGGCATGTACTTTTCCATTTTGTCACACAGAATATCAAAAGTACACGTACTCAAGGGTCAAGATTTAATCATCATTTTTACTGCTTCATCAAGGATGACATTAAGTGGAAAAGTCTTTTTAAAAAATACAAGTGCATGGAAGTGAAGAATATAATGACTACTAATACAGTTTGTGCCTTGATTTCTGGTAAGGGACCAACAGTTTTTACTCACTATTGTTTCTGCAAAATCAGTGTAAATGTCAATACAGTAAAAAAGGCAAATGATGTCTTAGCATTACGATTAAAATATATTTAAGAACATCCTGAAAGGGTCTCAAGGACCCCCAGAGGTTTGCAGACCACACTTTGAAAATCACTGGTTTGGATGCAACCATAAATAAATTTAAGGACTCAATAAATGAGAAGAGATTAAGTTTGAAACAAACAATAGTAATGAATGGTCAACGAATGACAGAAAATACAATTGAGTACTACTTCATTATTTGTTTACAAATTTTAAAATTCAAGGGATGAGGAAGCGGGATAAAGTACACAAGGCTACACAGAAGTGTTCTGTCTTCTAGCTTTTCTTTCGTGACAGAAAGACTAAATCAGATAAATTGGAGTTAGCCATAATAAAAAGAACATTGCATCTGACCCAGTGGAGCATAAAGAATTTTTAAAAGACTGAATTTTTAATTCTTCCAAGGTGATACAGCTTCATGATTGAAATGGGGACTTGAATTAATAAAATTAGTTTTAAAAATGAAAGCTGCCCGGCGCGGTGGCTCACGTCGGGATTACAAATCCCAGTACTTTGGGAGACTGAGGCACGTGGATCACTTTGAGGTCAGGAGTTCGAGACCAGCCTGGCAAACATGGTGAAACCCTGTCTCTACTAAAAACATAAAAATTAGCTGGGCATGGTGGTGGATGCCGGTAATCCCAGCTACTCGGGGGACTGAGGCAGGAGAATCGCTTGAACCCAGGAAGCTGAGATTGCAGTGAGCCGAGATCGCACCACTGCACTCCAGCCTGGGCAACAGAGTGAGACTCCATCACAAAAAAAAAAAAAAAAAAAAAAACCCAACAAAAAAAAAACTATATGATTAAGCTATTCCCTTCACTGAATCAGTCTATGTTTCATTTTGTGGTAGGTTTGTTACTAAAGTGTTTCCTGAGCTCTAAACTATGGGATTACACCTGAAGGAAACATCATAAATAAAATATCACAGGAAATCTAATTAATCATCTCTTTTTTTCATCAGTGTTTTAGAAGAAAATAGAGAATAAAGAAATTTGGGCACTACAATGATGGGTTGGAAGAGCAAGCAGAACCCACTCTTAGACCTCCAAAATGCTCTCATACACAGATCTAAAAATCCATGATTCTATGAAATGTAAGGAGGAACGTAAGGAGGAACTGGAAATAAAAAGCTGGGAAGATTATCCATCTTTTTCACATGAAGAATTTAGTTGTGCATTTCTCTCTCAAAATATGAATCTTCAGTATATGTTTAATGAGTTATAAATTGTTTACAATGCAAATAGTTGTTCAAGCAAATATCTGTTAGATACATTCTCTGCTAATAATACCACTACAATTCCAATGTGCTATAGCTATTACTCTAACAACTCCCTTAATCACTATTACCAAATTTTTAAAATAATTTCTCACTTGGGCAAGTGAGTGCAAAGTCATTATTCTGGGTCAAACCACCCACAGAGTATATCTTCAAATCAAATGCCTGGATTTGTTTCCCTGAATACATTACATGTTGCTGCCCAGGGAATTGGTTTTAGAAACATTACACCTGCCAGCTGACTTATCAACAGGGCCCATAGAACTGACACCAACTTAAAGGCAAGAATCAGTCCAGAAACAGAAAAATATACTGCTACTGCCATCTGTGGTTTATGCTTGAATAGCTTCTCTGATGTAAACAAATTGAAGGGTGTAGAGTTTACAATTAGAATCCAAAGGCCTCATCATTTAAAGACACTTTTTTAAAGTTAATTATTAATGTAACAAATTGTATGGTTTATTTAGTATAAGACATAAGAATCCGTGATTCTGTATTTGAGCTTATTATATAATGCTGATGGAGAAACCACAAACTACCCTGAATGAAAACTACTCCATTGCATAACTTTATTTGTCCCAAACACACCCCTCCTTAAAGAAACTCAGAACACTTGAAGCCCTCCTGTGAATTTACAATTAGAATCATTTCTCTTTTGAAATCGTGACTGTCAATATTAAAACAGCCCCCGAAATTTTTGAAGCAAAAAAAAATTTAGGAAATCCAGGAATTTTCTATTTGGCCAGTTTGCTTCTGTCAAGATAAAAATTTGGGAGTTCAATTATTCCCATAATTTTTTTAAGAACAAAAATTCCAAAATGCAAATGAAGTTTCAAAGTAGGCTATTTTCACAACATATTTTTTCTCAGTTTGCTTTCTCAAATGACAACCACTGTAGCTTGGGGATCAAAAGATTTGGTGCAGCTGGGGGTGGGGAAAAAGCAATTCAGCTCCCCAGCAGCCGGCTGAGGAAATCCTGGTCCGCTCCCAAACTAAATCACTGTTAATTAGAATTACCGGGTTACACTAGTAAAGTCTTATTTAAATAACTGTAACCACTGAAAAAATCTGGGTTTTTTTGAGAAGCTTTTCTACAAAGGCTGCTGTTTAATAGCAGGTAACAAAGAATGAAGAACGAAATACCGTAGGAAATGTTTTATTCTTTCAAATGATGCTCTCCTCGTTTTCCTGTGGCTATTTCTCCGCCATACTGAAAAACAGGTTAGACATCTCACAGTGGTTTTCTTCTGATTTTCTATTACTTACTAAGGGTGTTACAGTCTAACACCCTTGTCTTTTTCTTAAAGACAAGTCATGTTGGAAAACAAGCAATAAACAAAAGACTGGGCTGGATTCTAGAAATACTGTACATCAAAGTTACATCTAGAGACGTTTTTTAAATTTAAGCTCAGCTGAATCTGAAACTTTAGCTCTAAAAAGCTCAATACCCAAGAAAAAATTACCTGCTCAGTACCAAACCACTTTCTTGCTCATTTTTAATAATTCTGGTATTTCTGAACCCTAGTTATCGAAGGCATCCATAAACCCTTAAGAAATTACCTGAGCCAGGAAAAAAACTTTAATTAAAAAGTTAAGGTTGATCTTAATGCAGAAGTGTGAAAGAAACATTTTCCTTCACAACTTAATTGGTTTTGGAAATGCTCTCAAAGTATTACAAAGAGTTGGGTATATCAGATCACTACTCGTGGGCAGATTAGATAGCTACCTTCCGTTAAAAACTGTTTCAAGCACATTTATTATTTATTGAAATACAAGCGTATTTATCTGTTGATTCAGAACTTTGATTTTTCTAATTCTGACCTTTTTCCCACATGACTAGAATCTGTTTTTACACATGAAATAAGGCACTTTTATTGTCCTACTTAAAAAAAACAGACTGACCCAACAATGTAAAATTTACTCTAAAACACATCTTCTCAAGTGTCACTTTCAACTTAATTATTATGCATGGAAAAAATACTGAACAGAAAAGTGTCATTAATTTGGCTATAAATCAAAAATAAACTTAAGAAGCAAAAATTATGACCAGCCCCAAAGATCTCGATGAATTTGCTGACAATGAAGTCTCCTAATGTGGGAGAATCTATCCTGACTTTATGCAATTCTTAAGCCAGAAGTTGCCATCTGAACACAATTCATTAACAGACCAATTTTTCAACACAACCAATAAATAATATCTACCCAATTATAAAAATGAAGTGTTAAATCTTCCTACTAACACAAATGAAACTAACACAGCTCCAAGCTCCAAAACATGCAAGCATCATTAGCAATTTAAAGCCAACTTGCACAATAAACACTAGGGGTGGTATAAGAAACTTCCTTTACCAATGTTACAGCAACAGTTGGCATTTCTACCTACCATCCTCCACTATTCTAAAATGTGGTATTTTAATCTAAACTCTACTTTCCACCTTTGCCCCAAAACCCTAGGAAAAAAGTAGGGAATGAGAAACCAGGAAATTCTAAATAAAATATGGAAATGCATGATTTTTGGAAATTTACCAGCAGTTATTTTTTTCATTAGCTCCCCATCCAACTCCCTTTCATGTGCTAACACATGTGCCTTGCATACACCTTTTTGCTACAGAAGTCAGAATGAATTATAGATTAGGAATCATGTCATCATATTTTGGTTACATGAATCAGAACTGCTGAATGATTTGGTGGCTTGTACACTGGAGACTGTAAATGTGGTCATCTCCCACCTCAGCTATGCAAAATCACCAGTGAATTTGCTCACTGTCGCCTTTCTTCTACCCTAGCCGTCTTTGGAGGTCACAGAAGCTACAAAAAAAAGAAAAAAAAAAAAGAAAAGAAAAACCTGCGTGCTGCATGTACTAAGAAACAACAGTACTACAGCATGTTTTTGGTTCTGTTTTTTTCTAACGGGAGTAGGAAAAAATTCTGGGGCAACTCAGAATTAACTTAATTTTTTCAATCACAGAACTGAAAAGTTAAATCATCATGGGAAATATTTGCCAATTTATTTTCCAGCATAAACATTTGGACGGCATGGTTATACCAGGAGAAAAAGGCATCGTGCTATTTAGTGAACTTCTCCCCATTTCCTCTAAAGTGTAATTACATAAAATATGCTTTTAATTACTTATAATGGCTTATAACCTTCCTTTGCCTTCCTTTGCTTTAAATATTTAAAAGTATATTCCCTCATTATCTTAAAATGAACAAATGCAATATTCAGCATACACTTCCTCAAATCATTCATCTTCCTTTGAAATCCCAAAAGGGAGCAGTCCTCTATTACAACTAAATGAGTTCATGTTTGTTATGAAAACCTACAAGCAACAACTGAAAATAGCGCAGTCAGCACAGGGAATTCCTGGAAGGATGATGGTGCATCAAAAGGCTAGAAAGAAACTCTGTTCTGACAGAATAAAAACCATTCAAAGGACTGTAAATTCAGCATCAATGGTGTTTCCGGTAGGAAAACATTTCTAAAATGCCACCTCCAGTTTATTTCTTCATGACAGAGACCAAAAGACCCCCTATCTATATAGTTGTCTCTTGAAAATAGTTCATATAAAATAGAAATCAGTCACTAGGATTATAAAACAGATAATTCATTTCTTTTCTACTCAGAACAAGCAGTTTCATATATTTTTGGAGAAAAATATTAATTAGGAAGCAAAAAAGAAAAACTGTGCCCATTGTTCCACAGGCAAACTTAAAAAAATTTTTGCCAATTCTTCTGTGAGCATGTTAACTTCATAAGTGCTAATGAACATAAATTGTAAAACACTGCACAATGCTAGCTTTTACACTGAAAAATATCCCACAACGGTCTAGCGTCTCGTGTATTTTAAGCCCATCAAGCTGCCAAAAGTTCCCATTGTATTTTCAGCAAAAAGAAAACATCTGTACCACTAACTTAGACTAATGTAAAGTATTAAAGCCACCTTAGTCTAAATGGATTGCTCATAACATTCTTTCAAATGGTTCTGACCAATTGAGGAAATGAGACTATGAATGAGAAATCTGATTAAGAGTTAAAATTACCATTGAGTTCTTTAAAATGTACTAATGAATAATTAATAACAAATGCAGTTCTTAGGTTTCTCTTACAACACTATTATTCTCAAGTAGAACTGAAAGCAGTATTGCAGTAAATATTGAATTGCAGTAAAAATCCGTCATCTACATTATATGCACAGGTGGGTACAGGAAGTATTCACACATAGGAAGGCATCACAGAAACATACACGCTAATATGGGACATAAGATAGGTGGGGGTTTGGATTCAAAAAAATCAGCATGGGAAATTTTAGATCAGGATTTACAACACTCACAAATTAATACCAAACCAAATCTCCACACAAACTAGCTTAAAAAGTCAAAGGCATTAAAGAAATCCTTTGTTCCTATGATACTGTCTCCTTCTATCCTAACTGGATTCCAGCTTCCCCCTTTGTGACACGGAATTTTATTGATCTCAAACATGTTCACATTCAGAAATTAGTTGCCAACGACAGCCCACGGAACGGCCAGCCACCTAGCCATCATACATCATACACAAATTTAAAAAAAAAAAAAAAAGCTCTGAAAACACATCACTAGTTTTAAGATCAGCAACATCAAGTGAAGTTAACCAAGCTCTCTTCTACACGGACTTTTCCCTTTTGTAAAAACACCAGATCTCCTGAACTAACAAAATCTTTGACTAGTTAATAAACGTATGAAAGCACGGATCCAACCCAAGATTTCCACCCTCTGTAGCTACTCACTCATTCAACAATTGAGGGCCTAACTGACCTATTTTCAGGTTACTTTCCTCACACCTGCCAGGTCACTGTCCTGGATTGAGAAACCTCTTGGTGAAGCAGTTAATTTTTAGTGCCTCCTAACTGTCCCGGGTGTTTGCATTCAATTTGAAATCTGTTACTTGTTAGACACTGTTCGGTACTAGATCTTTCAGAGAATTGCGAGTTTATGGCGCAGCGAGGGGAGGAGGCACGGATCTCTGAGAGCCTCCCTTTATTCGGAAATGAGGAGATGTGAAAGGTGGAAAACAGGGCAAATAAATAAATAAATCGGGTTTGCCGCCGGAGCGTTTGCCGGCCGGTGCGAGCACCCTTTGTAATGCAGGCCTCCCGGGGCGATCGCCTGCGCTAATTGCTCCAGGGCGCTTTCCAAGTTCAAAAGTTCACCTTTTACGACCTCACAAAAGCTCCTAACACGTTACCAATAAAAACATTCCGCGGCAAACACCGAGGAGGAAAATATCAAACAGATACAAATAAAACACCCCGCAGGAGGAGGGAGCGAAGGTGAGGAGGGCGAGGAAGCCCCGAGGAACCTGAGGACCCGGCCCGGGCGAGGGGGCGAGGGACGAGCGGCAGGAAGGGCCGGGCCAGGTGAGGGATTCTCAGCTCCCAGGGTCCCGGATCGGGACAAGAAAGAGGAGAACTAAGACTAAGAGGTGGAGACCGGGACCTGCCGGGCAGAAGCCGGGAGGAGGCAGGTGTCCGGGTCCCCGGGGCGGGCTGGAGCCCTCGGCCAGGGAAAGCCGTTGCCTGGCGGAGAGGGGGGCTGAGCAGGGGCGGAGACCGGCCAGAGCGCGCGGGGCGTTGGGGAAGGTGAGGCGCAGGGGAAGCAGGAGGCGCGAAGGGGTCCGAAAAAGGAAACGACTGGGGGATGTCTAGCGAACGGGGGTTCCGCAGAGGTGGGGGGCTCGTAGTATTCAAGGGAGAACGCTCGAGGCTGCAGAGGACGAAAACGCTCTAGAAAGCTGAGCGGTACAAGGGTGCTGTGGAGTCGGGTCAACAGGGCAAGAAGGGAGCGTCCTCGGTGGGAGGAGGAACCCCTGTAGGGGAAAAGAGAGGCTCTGCGTGAAGGGAACCCGAGTGAGGGGAATGCCCCCACTGACGGACCGCGGGGGGGACTTCCAAGCTGAGGGGCCCGGGGGGAGGGGAAGGTTCGGTGCTGGGAAGACAGGAGGAGAGGACCCGGGGGGAGGAGGGAGGATTGGTGCCGAGGGGACGGGGGGAGGGGAGGCCTGTGCAGAGGGGACGGGGGGAGGGGGAAATGAAGCTCGGTGCCCAGGGACCCGGGCAGGGGGAGGATCCGCGCGGAAGGGAACGGGGACGAAGAAGGAGGATCCACCCTGAGCGAGACGGGGGAGGAGAGGGAGGGTCCGCGCCGAGGGAGAACGGGGTGAAGGTCCACCCTAAGAGGCCGCGGGGCCACTGCGGCTTCCCGGGGAGAGGGTCGGCAGAGAGGAGGGGGATCCCTGGCGGAGGCTCCCTGGCGGAGGCTCAGGAAGCCGGTTCCTGCCTGGCCCGGGCGTCGCAGGCCCCTCACCCACCGTTGCGCGGCGGCGGAGGGAGTGCGGCGGGCGGCTCCAGGAACCCCGCCGAGCCCCCGCCGCCTCCCCCTCCGCTAGGCGGCGGTTCGTCCCGCTCCATGCGGTGGTGCCTAGGGTCCGCGCCGGGTTTGCTGCTCCGCCATGACCGGCGCCCTAGTCGCCGTGGTCGTCGTCCGCCGAGGGGAGGAGGCTGTCAGGGGCCCGCGGACTCCCGGCCGCGGCTCTCTCTGGGCTCCGCGCCGCTCCGCGCCCCTCCGCGCCGCGCCCCCTCAGCACTGGCTAGCTCCCTCCCCTGACGTCATACGCCGGTGCCGCGCAAGGCCCTGCGGGGCACGCTGGGAGTTGGGGTCCGCTCAGCGAGGCCGGCCACGCCGACCGCACCAACTGAAGGGGTGGAAGGAGGGATAAGAAGTCCTGAGAAGGGAAAGCTAAAGTCTGTCAATATCAAGAACCATGACAAAGCCTTTGATGTCTATGTAGTAAGCGGATACTACCGGGCCTTGTCTTGATTGTGATTTATACCTGATCAAAGTCCCCTAAGAGTCCTCGTAACCCCCCACCCCAACAATGAGTCTTTCCGAGGAGGCGGATCGCGAGGCAGCCGGGTGAGCACGTGCAACGAAGCCCAGCCCTGTGGGCGGGGACCTGGAGGCGGGGCTTGAAGGTACTCACGTGGGCCTCTCCCTGCAGCTGCGGGACAAATTGGACCGGAGATTAAAGGACCGGAGTTTAACTCGAGGTGACTGCGTTGGTATGCAAATGGAATCTATAAAACTCTTCTTTCCGGGGTAATCTTTAAAGCCTTTTTACCTCCGGGTGGGCGGGAAAGACTAAAGTTTCCCCTCCTCCCCTTTCATTTTCTCCCTGCCCATAGAACAGATGGGCAAACTAAGCTCTGGGCCATTGGGGCTATTAAAGAAAGCCCTAGGCTCTTGACCTCAGGTGTCTTGAAACTTTCCGTTTAAGAGGGATCCCTTGCCCAGCCTTGTTTGCCTTCCGCTTTCCTCAGTTTCGCTGTCTGTAAAAGGGGGTTGGAATAAGGACAGGATCCAGTTGGAAGATCGCAAACCCCTGCCCCTCCCACCTCAGTTTCCCGAAGCTTTCCGGAAGCAAAATCCCGAATTTTGCAGCGGCTCCCGGCGGAATCCACCCGCTGCAGCCACCAGGTGGCGCGCGGCCACCGGTCACTAGGCCCGCCGGGGTGTCCGTCTTCGGCGACCCCATCGGGAAAGGATTTCGCTGCTGCTGCCAAGGGTCTAAGGCCTACCTGGCCCACTTGAAGACAAAGAACGAGAACATTGGTGCTTTGCCCGCTTCTGCTCTGCCGGATTATGCTGCAGCTTCCTCAGTGGCCGCTCATTCGCCCTCTCCTGCCCCACCCGCCCCACCAATCCCTTGGCCCTTTTATGTCATTTTTGCCCAATTTTAAGTCCTCATCCTGGCATTCGCATCCCTTCTTGGCCTGACCCTTGCCCACATTTCGCACCACATCCCATTCCCTCACCTGCTGCGAAAGTTGCAACGCTTCTCTGCACTTGAGGGCAACTGGACCTTACCAACCCTGGTGAAACTGTATTTCATACGTAATCTGGGAGACTTACATTAACGCTCTGCCGTCTAAACCTCATACCTGCTCTATGAGATAGCAACAATATTGTCCCTATCCAGCACTGATGAAGTCCACCAGAAGTGATGGGGATTCCAGCTCCATTCTGTCACACACCAGAACCTTAATCCTTGGCTCCTTCAAGCTGGAACGCGGCTGACTTCACCTGACCCACTCCCAAACTCCTATTCATCTTTCAAGATCCTGTTCAAATGTTTCTTCAGTGGCATCTTCCTTAATACCTTCCACCGAGGGACAACTAGATCCCCTCTGCTAGGTAGCAGTGTTTCAGGAGCTAAACCCTATGACTAAGAGAGGACAGCCTGCCATTCCCTCAGCTGTGGGTTCTAAAATACGTTAGGACCTTGCTGGGCGCGGTGGCTCATGCCTGTAATCCCCACACTTTGGGAGACTGAGGCAGGTGGATCACCTGAAGTCAGGAGTTGGAGACCCGCCTGACCAACATGGAGAAAACCTGTCTCTACTAAAAATACAAAATTAGCCAGGTGTGGTGGCGCATGCCAGTAATCCCAGCTACTCAGGAGGCTGGGGCAGGAGAATCGTTTGAACCCAGGAGGCAGAGATTGCGGTAAGCCGAGATGGCAAAATTGCACTCCAGCCTGGGCAACAAGAGCAAAACTCCGTCTCAAAAAAAAAAAAAAAAGAAGTCAGGACCATCTGGCCTTTCTCGGGAATCTACCTTTTTGTCACAGGTTCTGGTGGTAGTGAGTTCTCTGTCCCTGGAGATGCCATCAGAGCCTAAGTGGCACTGCAGAAACGTGCAGCCCTGGAGTTTTGGTAGTTGATGAAGATTCTAAGTCAACCCTCTTTAGATGGGCAGAAGAGTTCAGCCAAATGCTCAGCCCCTGGAAACAACTCCTCCAGTCCTTCAGACTACAGCTCTGTTGTCCCTTCATTCCATAAACCTTCCCACACCTCCCTGACTAGTTACATCCCTTTATTCTCACTCATAACCCCAACTGCTGAGTACAGATCTGGCACATAGTATGCTCTCAATAATTACTGACTGGGTGAAAGAATGAATAAAAACAGCTAACCTTAGGCGAGTGACTTCTGAGCCTCTATTTCCTGTCTTCTAAGAGGGGATGGGTAATAATGATAGTTACTACCTAGCAGAAATGCTATGAGAATTAAACGATGCTTGCAAAGCAATTAAAGTTCTGGCCTAATAAATGGAACCTCTTACTAATGTTATTTAAAGAGTGGTTCTAAATCTCAGATGCGTGTCTTCTGAAAGTGCTTCTGGGAGGAGTCAAATACCACAAGAGTGAGAAAAACAAGGGAAATGACTATGCTAGAGACCCCAGCCATTGTCCTAAGCATAGAGAGCCCTATGAACTAAGCACTCACTATGAGTCCAGCACCTACCATGGGGCCTTTTATCTAATCTCTCTACATTTCTTCCAACAATCCTAAAAAATCAATACTTTCTCCCCCAGTTTAGAAATGTGGGGATAGGTTCAGAAAGATGAAAAAGACTCTGCTACCACCTGCAGGACTCAAGACAAAAGATCTGGAAAGGAATGTGTCTAAGAGTAAGGAGGGATCTTAGGGGGGCGTGGTTCTAAGGCCAGAGGCAGCAGACAGACGGGACCAGACTGAGATACAGCTAAGAATGAGGCAGGCATGGCCAGACATGGTGGCTCACACCTGTAATCCTAGCACTTTGGGAGGCCAAGGCGTGTCAGATTGACTGAGCTCAATTGGGATGATGACTAGAAGTGAGACTAGGTGGAGAGGAAGGCTTTCAGGTGGAAGGAACAGCATGTGCCAAGGTCCCAAGACCAGATCAGGGCTTGGCCCATTTGAGGAGCTGGGAGAATCCGTGGTGACCAGAGCCCACTGAGAGAAAGGGTAAAGAGGAGGCAGCCAGAGATCATCAGGTCATGTGGGGGAACAGCCAGCAGGGGGCAGAGTTCCTCTAGTGACGGCAGCCTTGCTCTTCCTTGTCCTACCTAGAGTCAGAGCCAGGCTGCGTTCATGGAGAAAGGGCTGGGGTAGGGAATCCCCCCTGCCGGCTTCTATTTCTTTTACGTACACTCTGTCCCGTTTTTGAATACATAGGACACACACATTACAAAATCCACAGGATGCAAACAAGTATTCAATGAAAGTTCTTACTCCCTGGATCTCCTTAGAACCACTGTGCTGACTTTTTGCATTTTTTTTCAGATAGTCTATGTCCATAAGAACATGCACAATATTTACTTTTTACACTAATCTAGGCCTGGTTTTGATGCCTCCCAGGGGATCTCTAGTTATAGAAGAAGCTTATTTGTGGACGGGCGCAGTGGCTCACGCCTGTAATCCCAGCAGTTTGGGAGGCCGAGGCAGGCGGGTCACGAGGTCAGGAGTTTGAGACCGGCTTGGCCAACATAGTGAAACCCTGTCTCTACTAAAAATACAAAAAATTAGCTGGGCGTGGTGGCAGGTGCCTGTAATCCCAGCTACTTGGGAGGCTGAGGCAGGAGAATCGCTTGAAGCCAGGAGGCGGACGTTGCAGTGAGCTGAGATTGCGCCACTGCACTCCAGCCCGGGCGACAGTGCAAGACTGTCTCAAGAAAAAAAAAAAAAAAGAAGAAGAAGAAGCTTATTTGTAGTCAGTGTGTGCTTCGCACAGGGTTCTTTAATTCAGCTGAGAGTTGTAGAGCACCGTACCATGTGCCAGGTCAGTGGTTCTCAAACCCTAAGCCCCCTGGAGCCCTGGAGGGTGTGTTAAAACACAGATTGCTGGGCTCCACGCCGAGTTTCTGATTTTGTGAGTCTGCGGTGGGGCCTGAGAATTTGCATTTCTTTTTCTTTTTTTCTTTTTTTTTTTTCTTTGAGAAGGTCTCGCTGTCACCCAGGCTGGAGTACAGTGTCATGATCTTGGCTCACTGCAGCCTCTGCCTCCTGGGTTCGAGTGATTTTTGTGCCTCAGCCTCCCAAGTAGCTGGGACTACAGGCATGTGCCACCACGCCCGGCTAAGTTTTGTTTTTTGGTTTTTTTGTTTGTTTGTTTTTGAGATGGAGTCTCACTCTGTTGCCCAGGCTGGAGTGCAGTGGTGCAATCTCGGCTCACTGCAACCTCTGCCTCCCAGGTTCACAAGCGATTCTCCTGCCCCAGCCTCCCGAGTAGCTGGGATTACAGGCATGCACCACCTCGCCAGCCTAATTTGTGTATTTTTAGTAGAGGCGAGTTTTCACCATGTTGCCCAGGCTGGGAGAGTTTGCATTTTTAACAAGTTATCCGATGATGCGGAGGCTGAGACCAAGGACCACACTTTGAGAACCACTGAGTTCGACGTTCACGGGGAGAAACTAAGAATGTGCCCTAGGAAGTCATGCTCCAACACAAGGAAACATACACACCAACAAGAAAGACAGTCCCATTGAGCAATAAATTCTAAGAAGAAAATGAGACCAAGCATGGTGGCTCACACTTGTAATCCCAACACTTTGAGAGACTGGGGTGGCTGGATTGCTTGAGCCCGGGAGTTTGAGACCAGCCTGGGCAATACAGGAGACCGCATCCCTAAAATAAATACAGAAATTAGCCAGCGTGGTGGCACATGCCTGTAGTCCAAGTTACTCAGAAGGCTGAGGGAGGAGGATAGCTTGAGCTGGAGAGTTGAGGCTACGGTGAGCTGTATTTGCAACACAGCACTCCAGCCTGGGTGACAAAGGAAGACCCAGTCAAAAAAAAAGGAAACGCTGGGTGCAGTGGCTCATGCCTGTAATCTCAACGCTTTTGGAGGCCAAGGTGGGAGGATTGCTTGACCCAGGAGTTCGAGACCAGTCTAGGCAACAGAGTGAGACCCCGTCTCTGAAAAAAAAAAAAAAAAAAAAAAAACTTTAAATTAGCCAGGTGTGGTGGTGCACACCTGTAGTTTCAGCTACTCAGGAGGCTGAGGTGGGAGGATCACTTGAGCTGGGAAGGTCGAGGCTGTAGTGAGCTGGGATCGCGCCACTGCACTACGGCCTGGGCAACAGAGTGAGACCCCATCTAAAAAAAAATAAAAATTTAAAAGCGGGAAGCTACTGGAGTTTGGGAGCCAACAGGAGGGATTCCAGAGGGAAGGAGAAATGAAAGACGGAAGACAGGTTGGGGTTGCTGAGCCTTGGGAAGGCTTACAGCAGTTAGGTCCCTGTCCAGAAGTGGGTGAAATCGGAGAGCGCAAGGGCTCACGTGCCGTGGGAACATCCGTCTCTCATGCGAACTTTACAAACACTCCAAAAGGAAAGCACGAGTCCCCCATCTTACAGATGAGGAAACTGAGGCACACAGAGGTGAAGGGACACGCCCAAGGTCCCACGGCTCACAGGACAGGACCTGAGTCCGTGCGAGGAGCCCCCGCGACTCGCCCTGGCCCCGTTGCTCCTGCCAGCTGCGATCGAGACCCACCCTGGCGCGCGGGCAGGGATGCCCTTGGGAGAGCCGCCCGACAACGGGGAGGCCCCGCGAACGGCGGGCGGGGCGGGGCGGGGTGCCCCCTCCGCCCTAGCTCCGCCCCGGCGGCGCTGGAAGAGGCGCGGGGCGGGCAGCAGGGTGCAGGCGTGGGGCGCGGGGCAGGCAGAGCGGGCGAAGGCGCGGAGCTCGCAGTGCAGCCTGCGCTTCCCAGCGTCCGTGCCCGGCCGCCTGTGCCCTACCGTGCCCGTGGCGCCATGGCCGCTGCCGCCGTCCCGCCCCGGCCGCTGCTCCTTCTGCCGCTAGTGCTGCTGCTGAGCGGCCGCCCCGCGCGCGCCGACAGTAAGGTACGCGCGCCCTTCGGACCCGCGCGACTCGGCGGGTAGCGGGGCGCGAGGGGGCGCTGTGGCGGGGGTGCGGCCCGGGAGGGAGCCCGGGGCCAGGGCGGAGGAGCCGGGAGCTGAGAGACCGAACCTGGGACTTCTCAGCACTGAAGCCGCAGGGGCAGGGGCCCCGAGAGAGGAGCGCGTGGAGGAAGAAGCGCTGGAGATGTAGGGATGCTAGGGACCCGGGGCCTGAGGAAGGGGCGCTGGGACCGGGTCTGATTCCCGGAGGAGTCGGGGGATTCCCCGGAGTGCTGGCCAGACTCGGGGTTCGTAGGGGAGGCTCCTGACAACTGTTACCCAGCGACTCCCAGGCTTGCAGCAAGCCCCGGGCCATGGCTTTCACGGCCCGCTGGGGACTGGGGGTCCTCTACCCCATGAACGCAGCCGCGCTGGCCACTCGCCTGGCCTCTGATGTTCTTGCCAGGGACCGGGTGCACCCCCTGGAGGACTAGGTAGCTCCAGAAGTGGTCTGAGCCGTTCTCTGCTGTGGCTAAGAGGATCTGCTCTGGTGTCAAGCCGACCTGGGTTCAGTCGCACATCCGCTTCTCATCCGCCATCGCCCATCTGAACCTCCGTCTATTCACCTGTAGATACAGGAAGAATCATGGGACCCACTTCCTGCAGTTGATGGTCTTTAGATGCAGTGTGGTCATGCCTGTAAAGTACTTAGAACTAGGCCGGGCGCGGTGGCTCACGCCTGTAATCCCAGCACTTTGGGAGGCCGAGACGGGCGGAGCACAAGGTAAGGAGATCGAGACCATCCTGGTTAACACGGTGAAACCCCATCTACTAAAAATACAAAAAAAGTAGCCGGGCGTGGTGGCGGGCGCCTGTAGTCCCAGCTACTCCGGAGGCTGAGGCAGGAGAATGGCGTGAACCCGGGAGGCAGAGCTTGCAGTGAGCCGAGATGGCGCTACTGCACTCCAGCCTGGGCGACAGAGCCAGACTTCGTGTCAAAAAAAAAAAGAAAAAACAAACACTTAGCACCAGAGCACTTGGGGTGTTCTGGAAATGACTCCCTGATGGCCAGGTTCAGTGGCTCACACCTGTAATCCTAGCACAGTGGGAGGCCAAGGCCGGTGGATCACTTGAGGCCAGGAGTTCAGGACCAGCCTGGCCAATATGGTGAAACCCCATCTCTACTAAAAATACAAAAATTATCTGGGCGCAGTGGCACAAGACCAGTCTAGGCAACAGAGTGAGACCCCGTCTCTACAAAAAAAAATAAATAAATAAATTAGCCAGGTGTGGTGGTGCACAGCTGTAATCCCAGCTACTCGGGAGGCTGAAGCAGGAGAATCGCTTGAACCCAGCAGGCGGAGGTTTTAGTCAGTGGAGATTGCGCCAGTGCACTCCAACCTGGGGAACAGAGCAAGATTGTGCCTTAAAACAAAACAAAACAAAACAAACAAACAATAAAAATGGACAGACCTTGGGGAGAGTGAGGAGCAGGACCAGAGCCCCGGTCACAGAGCGTGAGGGCAAAAGAGTGACTTCCAATACCTCTCCAGCCTCTTTCCTGGTAGAATGTGAGTGTCCTGCCTGCCCACGGACAGATAAAAGACAGAAGCCACTAGCCACACGGTGAGTATATGAGCAGTGGGCACTGGCCAACCCTCAGCCTGATTCAGCTCAGGGCATGAAAGCACCCACGTACAATGCTGCTCATGTACTCCAGAGACAAGGAGGGAATGAGTATTTTTTCTAATTTATAGGTGGGGAAATGAGGGTGTTTACGGAGGCAGCTGGCTTGTACATTTAAAACCCTAGGTTCTGGCCTTCCTCTGCTATTCTTCTGCTGTGTGACCTTGGGCAAATCACTGCCTGTCTCTGGGCTTCAGTTTCTTCATCTGAGAAACATCTCCCCAACCTAACTTCCATATGGGGCCCTCTGGGATTCCCTGATCTGGCTCAGGTATGAGGACAAGTGAGTAGAAAATCCTAGATAACCTGATCAGTGCCTTGTCACCACTGTGATCTCTGGCTGGGAGGGATATTTGGTGTTGGGCATCCTCTGTGCAGAGAGCTGTAGAGCTTGTGGGGGAGAGCTCACATTCTAAACAAAGCAGAGACAAAGAAAACCCAACACCCTGTTTGTGTAGTGAGTCAGCCAAACACTTGCTAGGTTGTGTGTGTGTGGAGGGTGGGGGGGGTGTTTAGCTGTCCCAGGACAAGCTGGGGCTGGTGGGGTGGAGAGGCACAACCTAGAGCTTGCAGGATGAACAGCTGGGGGACTCAGCACAGCCCTCCCCCAGACACCTCCCACCCCCAAACCACTCCAGCCAGCTGGGAAAAATAAAAATCAAGTGATGGGTGAATTTACTCTGCATTCCTTAGCTCAGCCAGACTCCTGCTGGCTCTGCAGAGAGAGCTGTTTTCATTATCAGTTGCTCCTTCCCCCGTCACAACCCCCCCTTCCTCTCCAAGCCCATTCCGTTTTCCCTGGGGTGGAGGATGAGCCCTTCGGAGGGCCAGCCTGGGACTTGAAGTCAATGTAGGGCCCTAAAGGGTTAAGTTGGCCCCTCCTTAGGCTTCCTGTTCCTGGGAGCTCTAGTCTCCCCTCCAGCCCAGCACATTCAGGGGTCCAGGGCAGCGCACCCCAGGACTCTGTTGGTCTCCTTGGCCAGCTCCTTGCTCAACGTGTTTTCATTTCATGTTTATAACTAGGTCTCTCCTAAACTGGATTTTGAGTTTCCATCTAAGGAAGTGCTTTGTCGGGGCTGGGAGGAGGAGGGGGGCCCCACAGCTTCCCTGGTATTTCTGAAGGGCTGCCCAGCATAGAGGTTGGAATGGACAGGTAACCACATGACACCCAGGCATAGCACCGCAGACCTCTGGGGAGCTGCTTCTTGCTGTGCGTTCTTGGAATGTGGCTGAGAATTTTCCATCTCTACCTCAGTTTCCCCATCTGTGAAAGGGCTGCTGGTGCCTCACTCCCTCCAGCATCAAGGGGTGGGAAGGGGGTCTTTGGTCATCCTGCTGATCAGGGGCCCAAGGACAGAGGGAAGCCCAAAGACCTGTGGGAGCCCAGCCAGGGGAGCAGGAGGGGCTAGAGCAGGCAGGCGGTGGTGTCCGGGGCTGGATCAGATGTTCCAGGCCAGGCTAGTCCCGGGGGTTTAGGTGTTGCTTCGCCTCCACTCCGGGAGTTTCTGCCTGTGGGTGTAATTGGAAACAGGCTCTCCGGCAGGCGAGGGCCACATAGTGATGGAGTCCTCCTTCGACACATCAAGACTGTGAGGCCAGGCCAAGCCCTACTGGGTGTCTCTGCAAGGAGGGTCTTATCCCAACACTCCCTTTGGCTGGGGCATCTGGGGCAGAGCCTTGAGGAGCATCGTGTGTGCCAAGCCATGTCTCCAGCACTTACATGCAGAATCTTACACATCCCTTGTGCCAACACTCTGAGGATTCAGCGGCCCTTCCCCATTTTATGGTCTTGAACACTGAGGCTCAAGAGTCTGATTGAGGTTGTTCAAAACTCCTAAACAGAGGGAGCCTGAGTAGTTGGAGTCCTGGAGCCTCTAGGGAGCATCCAGATAGGCTGGGGAGCCAGAAAGCGTCTGAACCATCGGGTTAGAATAGGACCCAGGCATCTGCAGCTCCCAGGTACACCCCCAGGCAATTCTGAGGCATGGCCCCAGTTGAGAACTCATGGAGGGAGTAGGGATCCATGGAGGTTTGTGGAGCAAGAGTAAAGCAGATTACTAAGGAGGCGCTTTTGGGAGATTCATCAAACACAGGAAGCTGCTGTGTTGTCCAGGCAGCAGTTAATATGGCCTGAACTAGGGCTATGGCTGTGGAGTGGAGAGCAGGGGACAGAGGTCAGAGATATTTAGGATGAAGGGTCAGAAGAACACGATGACTGACAGATTATCCAGGGTAAGAGGGAGGCTCAGAGATCCAGGCTGGGCAGGAGGGTAGGTGGACATGGGTCTGGGAGAAGAGGCTGGGTCCAGTCTTGAATGGATTGAGTTTGGGGTACCTCTGGGCATCCAGGGGGAGGTGCCCAACTGGCTACTGTGCTCTCGGGGAGGTCTTTGCCTCATGGTGAGGCAGGGCTGGCCATGAGGGAAAAGGGCAGAACCAATTTCAAGATGACACAAGTTGGCCGGGCATGGTGGCTCACACCTGTAATCCCAGCACTTTGGGAGGCCGAGGTGGGCAGATCATCTGAGGTCAGGAGTTTGAGACCAGCCTGGCCAACATGGTGAAACGCCGTCTCTACTAAAAATACAAAAATTAGCCAAGCGTGGTGGCACACACCTGTAATCCTGGCTACTCAGGAGGCTGAAGCAAGAGAATCACTTGAACCTGGGAGGCAGAGGTTGCAGTGAGCCAAGATCGCGCCATTGCACTCCAGCCTGGGCAACAGAGCAAGAATCCGGCCAAAAAAAAAAGACACAAGTTGAGTCTATTCAGTTGCTGGAACATTTCACAGCTTGAATGCCCTCTCCTCCACTCTAGCTAGACTCATCCATCTCTCTGCAGAAAAATCTCGAATACACCATCATCTCACTGTGGAATTTCCTTGCAAATACCTGAGTACCTTTTTAAGCACAAACCACTCCTAGTTCTGGGGGCTTTGGCCTCAGTGTGTGCTGAGCAAGGCTACAGGGAGAGATGCAGGGCCAAGGCAGGGACTTTCCTGCTTGGCACAACTCCAGACTTCGTGCCAAGGGCAGGGTGGGCTGGGCCTAGTAGGAGCCCCAGGTTCTATGCCCCCCAGGGCCCAGCCCAGGGCCCCCTCTCTACAGACCCATCTGTCCCAGCCCAGTTGCTCAGGGAGAAGCCCCTGCCTGGTGACTGTGGGTGGCCATGAGAGGGGCAACATGTAAACCAAGTTTTGGAGTCAGGCCATGCTGTGTGACCCTGGGCACGCCCCTAGTCTTCTCTGATGCTCAGCTTTCTCCTCTCTAAGGTGGGGTTATGGTGAGAGCACAGAGAGGTAGAAAATAATGAGCAAATGGCAGGGAGAGGTATCAGCAGTGATTTTGATAGCAGGTACCCCTTAGAGAGCAGCTCTTCTGTGCCAGATTCCATGCCGAGGCCCTGCATGCATTGATTGTTCAGACTCACCATGAGCTTATGACAAAGGGACTGTGATTCTCCCCATTTACAGAGGAGGAAGCTGAGGCTCAGAGGGGTCAAGGCCAAGCAGGGAGGAGGTATGGGAACTGGGACTTAAGCCCAGGTCTGGCTCTTCCCCCTGGCGCTCTGCTGCCCTCCAGCCAAGCATAGGATGTAGCAGTCACAGGAAGGGGGACCCTGCCTGGGTGCCTGGCAGCTGGCACTGGGAGCAGAGGCCTTATTCCAATTCCTGGCCCAGGTCAGGGCCTTGGCCGCCCCCATCAGGAGGTAGCACCTCATCTGAGGAGGGAAGGAATGTCACGGTCCGATGTGGAGGCAGCTGCTGGTGCGGGTGGGTGTTGGGAGTATGGGTGAGTCCCCAGGAGGAGGCTTCCCTGGCCTGGCCACACACAACACACCCACATCTACCCGCTAGGCTCTTGACACCATCTGGGGGAGCGGGTGGGATGGCAAGGGATTCCAGCAGAGCTGGGAAGGGGACCCAGGAGTCTTGAAGGACAGGCAGAGTTAGAGCGCTAACTCTGAGGAATGTACAGGACCCTGAGCCTGACTGTTGGTGTTCACCAGCAGAGAAGAGTTGGCCCAGAGTTACACTTCACCCACCGAGAGCCCAGGACACATCCATAGCCACCTTCCTCCCCACGCTCCTCACCTCTCACTTTCCCCTGCTCCTCCACAGGCTGCAGAAAAAGCAGTGAGGGCAGGCATGGTAGCTCACGCCTGTAACCCCAGCTTTTTGGGAGGCCGAGGTGGGAGGATCACTTGAGCCCAGGAGTTTGAGACCAGCCTGGCCAACATGGTGAAACCCCATCTCTACAAAAAATACAAAAATTAGCCGGACATGGTGACACATGCCTGTAGTCGCAGCTACTTAGGAGGCTGAGGTGGGAGGACCGCCTGATCCCAGGAGGTCAAGGTGTGATGATGCCATTCCACTCCAGCCTGGGTAACAGAGCAAGACCCTGTCTCTAAATAATATTAATGATAAGAAGAAGAAGAAGAAGAATAGTTCACACTTAAGATGCACTCAATATGTGCTAGGCCCTGTTCTTGTATTAACTCACTTAATCCTCACAACAACCTCATGACGTGAAAGCCCATGTTACAGATGAAACAGAGGCACGGAAATATTAAGTTGCCTACAATCTCATTGAGGCTCCAGATGCCATGCTCTTAACCTTGTGCTCTAGCATATCTGCAAAATGCAGGCTCATTTACCCAACAGATAATTACAGAGCTCCTACTGCAGGCCAGGCAAGCACTGTTATGAAGACACAGGAGGAAACTAGACAAAGGCCCCACCTCTAATGGTACCTATGGTGTGGGGGAGACAGAATATACACAAAATCAGATCTCATATTTCAGGTAGTAATAGGTGCAGTAAAGAAAACCAAGCCACTTGGCCGGATGTGGTGGCTCACGCCTGTAATCTCAGCACTTTGGGAGGCCGAGGTGGGCGGATCACAAGGTCAGGAGATCGAGACCATCCTGGCTAACATGGTGAAACCCTGTCTCTACTAAAAACACAAAAAATTAGCCGGGCGTGGTGGCGGGCGCCTGTAGTCCCAGCTACTCAGGAGGCTGAGACAGGAGAATGGCGTATACCTGGGAGGCAGAGCTTGCAGTGAGCTGAGATCACGCCACTGCACTCCAGTCTGGGCGACAGAGCAAGACTCTGTCTCAAAAAAAAAAAAAAAAAGAAAGAAAGAAAACCAAGCCACTAGATGATGAAGGGATAGAGAGTAACAGGAAGCGAGCAGTCAGGGAAGGCTTCTCAGAGGAGGTAACACGTGAGCAGAGAACTAAGTGATACAAGGAAGTAAGCCACGGAAATGTTGGGGGATAGGAGTTTCTGGGGAGGGTATGGCATATGCAAAAGCCCTGAGGCTGGAGCATTGAAAGGGAAGGGCAATAAGGAGCGGTTCAAGGGGGAGTATCAACTCACATGAGCCTTGAAGGCTGTGGTAAGGGCTTTGAAGGTCACAACACCTCCCCAACACACAGAGGTAGGTTTTTTTTTTTTCTTTTTTTCTTTTTTTTTTTTTTTTTTGTCTGAGACAGACAGAGTCTTGCTCTGTTGCCCAGGCTGGAGTGAAGTGGCACGATCTTGGCTCACTGCAATCTCCGCCTCCCGGGTTCAAGCAATTCTCCTGCCTCAGCCTCCCGAGTAGCTGAGATTACAGGTGCCCACCACCACACCCAGCTAATTTTTGTATTTTTAGTAGAGACAGGGTTTCACCATGTTGGCCAGGCTGGCCTCGAACTCTTGACCTCATGATCCCCCCACCTTGGCCTCCCAAAGTGCTGGGATTACAGGCGTGAGCCACCGTGCCCGGCCAGAGATATTACTTAAAAGTGTAATGTATGTGAAACCTGGTATATAAGTGATCAATAAAAGGTCTCCATAATTTTTATTATCATAGTAAAACAAAATAACAAAAATTATCATTTTTAAGTATACACTTCAGTGGCATTTGGTACATTCACAATATCATGCAACCATCACCACTATCTATTAATAGTTCCAGAACATCTTTGTCATCCCAAAAGGAAACCCCATACCAATTAAGCAGCCACTCCCCATTTCCGTCTCTCTCTATCTCCTGGAAGCCACGAATCTGTTTGCTGTCTCTGTGGACTTGCCTCTCCTGGATACAGCATTTCATATTAATGGAACCATATCATATGTGGCCTTTTGTGTCTGGCTTCTCTTACTTAACATAATATTTCAAGATTTATCCATGTTGTAGCATGAATCAGTACTGCATTCCTTTTACTTTTTTTTTTTTTTTTTTTGAGACAGAGTCTCACTGGGTTGCCCAGGCTGGAGTGCAGTGGCCTGATCATGGCTCACTGCAGGCTTGACCTTCCAGGCTCAAGTGATCCTCCCACTTCAGCCTCCCTAGTAGCTGGGACTACAGGCATGCACCACCATGCCCACCTAATTTTTGTATTTTTAATAGAGACAGGTTTTCACCATGTTGGCCAGGCTGGTCTCGAACTCCCGACCTCTGGTGATCTGCCCGCCTCAGCCTCCCAAAGTGCTGGGATTACAGGCATGAGCCACTGTGCCCAGCCCTACATTCCTTTTTATGGCTGAATATTTCTTTATTCAGTTGATGGACATTTGGGTTGTTTCTACCTTGTAGCTACTGTGAATAATGCTGCTATGGACATTCACTTCCAAGTCTTTGTTTGGATACCCATTTTCTTTTTTTTTTTTTTTTTTTTGAGACGGAGTCTCGCTCTGTCACCCAGGCTGGAGTGCAGTGGCACGATCTTGGCTCACTGCAAGCTCTGCCTCCCGGGTTCACGCCATTCTCCCGCCTCAGCCTCCCAAGTAACTGGGACCACAGGTGCCCGCCATCACGCCCGGCTAATTTTTTGTATTTTGTTTAGTAGAGACGGGGTTTCACCGTGTTAGCCAGGATGGTCTCGATCTCCTGACCTTGTGATCTGCCCGCCTCGGCCTCCCAAAGTGCTGAGATTACAGGCATGAACCACCACGCCCGGCCTTTGGATACCCATTTTCAATTCTCTTGGGTATATACCCAGGAGTAGAATTACTGGATCTTATGGGAATTTTATGTTTAATTTATTGAGGAATCGCCAAACTTTTTCACAGTGCCATTAATATTTAAATTGTCCAACCAGGTGAGGTGGCACATACTGTAATCCCAGAACTTTGAGAGGCCGAGGCAGAAGGATCACTTGTGGCCAGGAGTTCAAGACCAGCCTGGGCAACATAGTGAGATCCCATCTCTACAGAAAATTTAAAAATTGCCAAGTGTGGTGTCATGCACCTATAATCTCAGCTACTTGGGAAGCTGATGCAGGAGGATTGCTTGAGCCCAGGAGTTTGAGGTTACAGTGAACTATGATCCCACCACTGCATTCCAACCTGGGCCAAACAGCAAGACCCTCTCTCTACAAAAAAACAAAACAAAACAAAAAGACTGGGCACGGTGGCTCATGCCTGTAATCTTAGCACTTTAGGAGATGGAGGAGGGAGGGTCACTTGAGCCCAGGAATTCAAGACTAGCCTGGGCAACATGGCAAAACCCCATCTTTACAAAATATACAAAAATTAGCTGGGCATGGTGGCACATGCCTGTAGTCCCAGCTACTAGGGAGGTTGAGGTGGGAGGATCACTTGAGCCTGGGAGGTCAAGGCTGCAGTGAGCCATGATCAGGCCACTGCACTCCAGCCTGGGCAACAGAGAGAGCCTGTCTTTAAAAATACACGCACAGGCCGGGCGCGGTGGCTCACACCTGTAATCCCAGCACTTTGGGAGGCCTATGTGGGCGGATCACAAGGTTAGGAGATCAAGACCATCCTGGCTAACACGGTGAAACCCCATCTCTATTAACAAATACAAAAAATTAGCTGGGCGTGGTGGCGGGCACCTGTAGTCCCAGCTACTCGGGAGGCTGAGGCAGGAGAATGGCGTGAACCCAGGAGGCGGAGCTTGCAGTGAGCCAAGATGGCGCTACTGCACTCCAGCCTGGGCGACAGAGCAAGACTCCGTCTCAAAAAAAAAAAAAAAAAAATACACACACAGAGACGTAGACACACACACACACACACACACACACACAGAGTTGTTATTATTATTAAAAGGCCTTCACCACCTCTAATTGCACCCCCTCCTACCTGCCAAACACTCTCATCCCAAGGCTGGCTGGCCAGCTGGCTTCTGCCATCTCTCCCTTCCTCCCTGCCATAGCACTGCCTAGCAGCAACTCACTGGAGCCCCTCTTGCCCCCTCGCAACAGGTGTTTGGGGACCTGGACCAGGTGAGGATGACCTCGGAGGGCTCCGACTGCCGTTGCAAGTGCATCATGCGGCCCCTGAGCAAGGACGCGTGCAGCCGAGTGCGCAGTGGGCGGGCGCGCGTGGAGGACTTCTACACGGTGGAGACCGTCAGCTCGGGCACTGACTGCCGCTGCTCCTGTACCGCGCCTCCCTCCTCTCTCAACCCCTGTGAGAACGAGTGGAAGATGGAGAAACTCAAAAAGCAGGCGCCGGAGCTCCTCAAGGTAGACTTGGTGGGGTGATGGAGGGAGTAAGGGCCTATCATGAGCTGGAGCCTGCTGTCCTGCCAGTGAAAATTCCACACACTCTGTGAGGCGAGTGCTGTTACTGCCCCATTTCACAGATGAGGAAACTGAGACTCCCTCAGGGGAAGTCACTTCTTGCCAGGAAGTGACAAAGGCAGGATTCTTCTGCTAGTTTATCACCTATTCCAGTGTCTTGTATTTGACCCAAACCAATTCAACTGTTGGCACCTAGCTATACTTTACATTTTGTGGCAGTGGATTGTTTTTATTTTATTTTATTTTATTTTATTTTATTTTATTTATTTCTTGAAACAGAGTCTCGCTCTGTCACCCAGGCTGGAGTGCAGTGGCACGATCTCAGCTTGCTGCAACCTCCATCCCCGGGTTCAAGCGATTCTCCTGCCTCAGCCTCCCGAGTGGCTGGGATTACGGATGTGCACCACCACACCCAGCTAACTTTTGTATTTTTAGTAGAGACAGGGTTTCACCGTGTTTCCCAGGCTGGTCTCGAACTCCTGACCTCAAGTGAACTGCCTGCCTCGGCCTCCCAAAGTGCTGGGATTAGAAGCATGAGCCACCATGCCCAGCCTTCTCTGAGTTCTTAAACCATACTGTGAAATATAGGATCATTTCTTCATTTTAGAGGTGAGAAAACCAAGGTTGAGAGAACTGAGGTAACTTGCCCAACCTCACATAATGATGGGCAGCCTCCAATCTATGCCATACTTTTGTGCAAATTAGAAACCTTCGGCCGGGCATGGTGTCTCATGCCTGTAATCCCAGCACTTTGGGAGGCTGAGGCTGGAGGATCACCTGAGGTGAGGAGTTTGAGACCAGCCTGGCCAACGTGATGAAACCCTGTTTCTGCTAAAAATACAAAAAATTAGCCAGGCATGGTGGCAGGTGCCTGTAATCCCAGCTACTCAGGAGGCTGAGGCAGGAGAATCACTTGAACCCACGAGGCAGAAGCTGCAGTGAGCTGAGATCACGCCACTGCACTCCAGCCTGAACGACAGAGCGAGACTCGGTCTCAAAAAAATAAATAAATAAATAAACCCAGGCCGGGTGCGGTGGCTCAAGCCTGTAATCCCAGCACTTTGGGAGACTGAGGTGGGTGGATCACGAGGTCAGGAGCTCGAGAGCACCCTGGCCAACATGGTGAAACCCCGTCTCTACTAAAAATACAAAAATTAACCCTGCATGGTGATGCGCATCTGTAGTCCCAGCTACTCAGGAGGCTGAGGCAGGAGAATTGCTTGAACCCCGGAGGCAGAGGTTGCAGTGAGCCAAGATCGTGCCATTGCACTCCAGCTTGGGCATCAAGAGCAAGACTCCATCTCAAAAAAAAGAAAAGAAAAGAAAAGAAACCCTTGAGCCTCCCATAGGAAGATGAGAAGAGACACCACTTCTAGGCAACACAGCCCCAGACTAGGGCCCCCCACCAGGACCCATGGTTTGGTTAGACATGTCTGGGATAGATCTCAGCCCCCACAGCCAGTGAGCACCTTCATGCCATTTTTACCATGCTCAGCTAGGTGCTCAGTGGGTCTGGTGGAGCTAAGATTTGAACCCAGGTCCTTCTGTGTCCAGAGCATGAGTTCTAAACCACCTTGCTTTCCTGTTTTCCTTTTTGTAAAGGACCAGATTGTTTGGTGTCTTTTTGTTTTTGCTTTTTTTCTTTTTTTTTTTTGAGGCAGGGTCTTGCTCTGTTGCCCAGGCTGGAGTGCAGTGGTGCAAACACAGTTCACTGCAGCCTCAACCTCCTAGGCTCAAGCAATCCTCCCACCTCAGCCTCCCAAGCTGGGACCACAGGTGCACACCCCCAGGCTCAGCTAATTTTAAAAATGTTTGTAGAGATGGAGTCTTACTATGTTGCTCAGGCTAATCTCAAACTCCTGGGCTCAGACAATCCTCTCACCTTAGCCTCCCAAAATGCTGGGATTACAGGAGTGAGTAACCGTGCCTTTCCAGTTTGGTGCCTTTTGAAAGTATGTTTTTCTTTTATAACTTCTCCCTCTATTTTGCCTGTTTGGTGTCAGAAACTGTGGAAGGTCTGAGATGTTACCCTACTTGTAAGCTAACAAGTTAGCTTGCCAGTTTCATGGAAGCTGGCAGAAGATGAAGCCTCCTGGTTCAAAGACAAAGGACTTTATTACAGCAATTGCCAGGTTTCCCCCGGCTCCAATTGCCATGGCCTAATGCAGTGAGGGTCAGATAACACCCACACGTATAATAAGGTGTGTTACAGAAAGGAGCCCTGAGCTTAGAGAATCTGAGTCTTTAATAATGGGCACCAAGGATGCCTGCCCTTTCCTCTGGAAGGAAACAGTGTCTCTGTCTTCCAGGGCTGTTCACTATACAGCTAGATGGCTCAGCACAGAGACAGTCAGTGCCTCTGCACGCAAGTCATGCAGAAAAGCAAGAGATCCGCGAAGAACTGTCTCCCAACATTTGGCTAAAAATGTTTTCTTTAAATTCAACTTTAGTTTTGTTTTTGTAACGCCTGAATGAATGCCAGGCTCTCAAAATTGGGTAGGGAGTCAGGGGGAATGAATTTTAAGCAAAGTGGCATCTTGACAGCTTGGCAGTCCCTGGATCACACTGTCCATGGGTCTCACTTAGGACCCTGCAGACTCAAGGCACCCAGGCCATAGGCCAGTCTTCAGTTACAGGAACAAACCCAGTTTCTGCTCAAGTCAACTTCTCGATAACTGAATTGTACACGTTTGACATGAGGACACAAAGCCCTTTCATAAACACTGACTAATTTAATTCTTGGCTAATTTAATCCTTGCTACAACCCTTTGGAGAGGGGACTTATGATACCAGCTTTACTAGTGGGAGAATCTGAGGCCCAAATAGGGTCTGTGGCCTAAGATCATATAGCAAGAAAGTGGCAGTATTAAGATTTTTTTTTTTTTTTTTTTTTGAGACAGAGTCTTACTTTATCGCCCAGGCTAGAGTGCAATGGCACGATCTCAGCTCACTGCAACCTCCACCCCACTCCCCCTTTCAAGTGATTCTCATCTCAGCCTCCTGAGTGGCTGGGATTACAGGCGTGCACCACCATGCCCGGCTCATTTTTTTTTTTTTTTTTTCTTAGTAGAGATGGGTTTTCGCCATATTGGCCAGGCTGGTTTCAAACTCCTGACCTCAAGTGATCCACGTCCCTTGGCTTCCCATTATGCTGGAATTACAGGCATGAGCCAAGTATTAAGATTTGAACCCAGGAATTCTCTACTTTGCCCCCTACCCACTGAAGGGTCATGAGACCGCCTTCTCAGCCAGGAGCCCACAATCCCTTAGGCCTTCTCAGTGCACAGCTGCCACAGGGCTCTTGGTCAGCAGAACTGGCTTAGGATAATGGGGACTTGACCCGGCAGGTGGGGCTGGAGGAGGAGGAGAGGATATGCTGCCTCACTGGTACCCCAAGGGTGGGAGTGGGTACACTTTCAGGGACCCCCCCCAAGAGAAGGTGGCAGAGGCAGTAGGAGACAGGGTTGGGGCTTCCTCCTGTTCAGTTTGGCTCCCCCTCTCTCAGCAGGACATTCTCTATAAGCATCCCCCAAGGAAGGAGGTTAAGGGGAGCCCACAGGATGGGGCTGGGGCACCTACTCTGTATCCCACCCCATCTCTACCCCAGCCCTTCCCCTCAAGCTAATAGCTCCAGCTGTGGTTTGTCCTCCGCAGCATGGCTGTGGTAGGAGAGATACTTTGAGTAGCATAACTACTGTCCCCATCTTGACTGGGGGTTGGAGGGTGCCTGTCACCTCCCCACTCCTTTTTCTTCCTGATGGGACCAGACATGGCTCCTGCCTCGAGGAGTCTCCAGGCCTGTGAGGACACAGTTGCTGACCCCAGTAATGGCAGTATGATCAGGGACTGTGGCCAAGGGACATCCCAGGGACTGTGGGAGCCCCAAGGAGGGGATAGAAGGATAGAGCTGGGCCTTGAAAGTTGTGTAAGAGTCCCTCAGGCAGAGAGGAAAGGAGGGCATTTCTGGGTAATGGCAAGTGGGGTGGGTGTGGCATGAGCCTTCTGTCTTCTCTGGCCACACCAGCACCTGTGACTTCCTCTAGCACAGCGCTTCTCAAGCTATCTGTGGTGAAAGGCCAGTTTTTTAAAGATTAAAGGTCTCTCGAGAACCAATAGTTTTGTAAAATGGTATACAAATGAATTAGAGAAACGAAATGAGGCAGGCCAGGCGCAGTGCATCATGAGTGTAATCCCAGCTCTTTGGGAGGCCGAGACAGGTGGATCACCTGAGGTCAGGAGTTAGAGACCAGCCTAGCCAACGTGACGAAACCCTGTCTCTACTAAAAATACAAAAAATTAGCCAGGTATGGTGGTGGGCACCTATAATCCCAGCTACTTGGGAGGCTGAGGCAGGAGAATTGCTTGAACGTGGGAGGCAGAGGTTGCAGTGAGCGGAGATCGTGCCATTGCACTCCAGCCTAGGCAACAGAGCGAGATTCCGTCTCAAAAAAAAAAAAAAAAAAAAAAAATGAAACAAAGCCAGACATACTCAGGATAAATCTAGTGTTTTATTGGGAGATCCAACAGATATAAAATTGCTCTGTCAAGTGGCCACAAAAGTTCCTAAAAAAACCTACTCCCATTTTCTGTAATGATTGTATCACAGGCTGGTATTAAGCAGTTTGAACCTGTGCTGCTCAGCAGATCGCACATTGAGTGGCATGGCTGGAAACACCATCCTTCTCCTCTCCTCCAGTTCATAGCACAGGCTGCTCCTTTTACTTCACATGTCCTTTCCTGGGCATCTTTGCCTAATTAGTGCTCCTCCTACAGAGCTTGGCCTGAACAAAACTTCCTCCTGGCAGCCTTTCCTGATCCACACCTGTGCCCAGAAAAGATCAGCACCCATCATTAATGACCTGGTCACCTGTGTGTCACTATCTGTGTCCCCTGATCTGGATGCCTGTTTGTCACTACCTTTGTCCCCAGATCTGGGCACCTGTGTGTTGCTGTGTCCTTGGCAGCCTGTGAGAGACCAGGGTGCCCCTTGGTCTTGCTTATCACTCTCCTCAGTGCCTGGCTGAGTAAGCATGTGCTGGCCTGGAGGAGGGTAGCAGGGGCAGATCATGGAGGGGTCAGATGCCAGAGTCAGGAGATGAGAAGCCACATGTGGGCAGTGAGGAGCCACAGAGGGTCATCTCGCAAGGGAGGGACCCTCGCCAAAGCTAATGTTGGTGGACACGAAGGCAGCAGAGTGAAGCTGGGAGCTTCCCATGTAGCCCCTGGGAGGAGCCATCAGAGCTGCTGGGCTTCATGAAGCCCTCTCTGTGTCCACGCAGTGCTGAGCTCTGTCCATACACTACTGCTCCTTACTACAGCCCTATTGTCCCATTTCTTAACGCAGAAAACTGAGGCACAGAAGCGTCTATGGGCATGATTATCAAACTGTGTTCCATAGAGCCCCAGGGGTCCCATGCAGACCCTCAGGGCCAAAGCCAGGTTGTGGGAGAGCAGAGAAGCCACTGAGCCTATCTTTGCTTCCAGCAGAGCCTCCCGCCCCCGTCTCTGTTTTAGAGATCAGCTTCTGCTCAAAGAAAAGCTCCCTGACTTCAAACAGTTTGAGACTGCCTGGGAAGGTGGGAGTAAAACTGTTTTGGAAACAGCCAGCCAGGACCAGACAGGAGCACTGGCCTGTGCAGGCCCCGGGAAATGCCGGAGGGCTCAGGGTGGGGCTGCGCATGAGGGTGGGCCCGAGGAACTGCCCTTCCCAAGAAGCCAGGGAAGGCTGGTTTCCCAACCAGCCCCTTGTGCCAGTGTCTCCCTGACACTCTGGCATTTTGGCCATCTGGAGGGAGTGTTATATCCTGATGAGGCGTGACAGAGAGGAGAGGGAGAGGGGAAGCTGTAGGGCAGAGCCCTGGACTGGGCAAGGGAGACCCAGCGGCTGCTCCAGGTCCTGCTGCTGACCTGTTGTGCAAGGCCCTCCCTCTCTCGGCTGCCATTTCCCCGTCTGACCATGAGACAGGAGCCATAAAGCATGATAGGAAAGAGACGGTGATTCATGATATCTCCCCTGCCGAATGTTGGGAAAGAGACGTGGATTTATATGAATTTGGGTTCTGCTCCTGGTTCCACCGTTGAACAGCTGGGTGGCCTTGGGCAAGTCACTTCCCCCATCTAAACTGCAGCTTTTCCATCTGTAAAATAAGGGTGAAAGTTGCCCATACCTGGTGTTAGTTTGGGCCACCTGGTGTTAGTTTGGGCCTGGTGTTAGTTTGTTCTGGTGTTAGTTTGGGCCACCAGAAGCAGGCTCTGAAGCCAGAGATTCATGTGCAAGTGATTTATTTTGAAAATATTCCTGGGCTGGGCGTGGTGGCTCATCCCTCTAATCCCAGTGCTTTGGGAGGCTGAGGCAGAAGGATCACTTGAGGCCAAGGTGGGAAGATCATTGTTAGAGACCAGCTGGAATAACATAGTAAGATCCCATCTCTACAAAACATAAAACACTTAGCTAGGCAGGATGGTGCACACCTGTAGTCCTAGCTACTCCAGAGGCTGAGGTGGGAGGATTGCTTGAGCTCAGTAGTTCGAGGCTGCAGTGAGCTATGATCATGCTACTGCACTCTTTCCTGGGTGACAGAGTCTCTGAAAAACAAATAAACAAAAAAAGAAAACACTCCCCAGAGAAACTGGAAATGAAGTGGGAGACGCAGGGTGGGGAGAAGAGGATATCCACGTGAGGGTGTGGTCTTGGGAAAAGTGCCAGCCTCAGTCACATCCCCGGAGGATCTCTGGAGTGGGGACAACAGCTCAATTCATCCCCACTGGGGCTAGTGAGTTGGGATTATAGATGTCCGTGTCACTAGATCATTGCCTCAAGGCAGCTGCAAGAGGACGTATACTCCCTGGCACTTTGGGGGCAAAGCAACTCTAAAGAGAGTCACAGATGCAGGCACATGGAAGCCAGGGACGGGCACAAAAACTAGTAAGAGGGATCTCAGAAGATCCGGACAAACTCCTCCAGTGCCCACTACATACTTCATGAGGTTGTTACAATGATCAATTGGTATAACTCCTTAAAGCCCCTAGCACAGCACCTGGCACATGGTAAGGGCTCAGAAGATGGAACATGTGGTTTTTCTTGTGATTATTAGCAGGCTGGGGCTGGTGAGTGCTCAGGGCCCATGCCAGCCACTCTGAGGCTCTGGGGTTCTGGAGTTCTTTTTTATTTTAATTATTATTATTATTTTGTTTGGAAGACAGCCTCACTCTGTCGCCCAGGCTGGAGTGCAGTGGCGTGATCTCGGCTCACTGCAACCCCCACCTCCCGGGTTCAAGCGATTCTCCTGCCTCAGCCTCCCAAGTAGCTGGGACTACAGGTGCACACCACCATGCCTGGCTAATTTTTGTATTTTTAGTAGAGATGTTGTTTCACCATGTTGGCCAGACTGGTCTTGAACTTCTGACCTCAGGTGATCCACCTGCCTTGGCCTCCCAAAGTCCTGGGATTACAGGCGTGAGCCACAGCGCCTGGCCCAGGTTCTGGAGTTCTCAATTGCAGCAGGGTTCCTTTTACCCTCTGTGTCTGGCCGGCCACATGCTGCACTCTTTGCCTAACCGTCCCCCTTCCCCGGGCAGCTGCAGTCCATGGTGGATCTCCTGGAGGGCACCCTGTACAGCATGGACTTGATGAAGGTGCACGCCTACGTCCACAAGGTGGCCTCCCAGATGAACACACTGGAAGAGGTAAGGGCGGGGCTGCCGCCAGAGGCCAGGCTGGTGTGGTGCTGAGGGCCGAGGGCACTGTCCGAAGGGGCCCGGGCAATCCAGGCTTCACCCTGGTGACCATGGGAAGCCAGACTCCAGCCAGGAGCTGGGGGAGGGAAATGCGGGCCACAGGGTCCAGCCTCTGGGGAAGAGGTCTAACTGGCTCAAGGGCCTGCAGGAAGCTGAAGTCTGAGTGGAGAAACCGAGGTACCTGCTGGTTGTATGAAAGGGGTTCAGAGGGAGCTGGAACTTGCAGTTGCCCCCAGTGCATCAAGATCAGGACCCACAATTCTGGGGGTACCATTCACACAAGAATCCTTGGTGGCTGGGCATGGTAGCTCAGTGGCCTGGCGCAGTGCCTCACACCTGTAATCCCAGCGCTATGGGAGGCCGAGGCAGGCAGATCACTTGAGGCCAGAAGTTTGAGACCAACTTGACCAATATGATGAAACCCCATCTCTACAAAAAATACAAAAATTAGGCGTAGTGGTGCACGCCTGTAATCCCAGCTACTCAGTAGGCTGAGGCAGGAGAATCGCTTGAACCTGGGAAGCAGAGGCTGCAGTGAACCGAGATCGTGCCACAGCCTGGGCGACAGAGCAAGACTGTCTCAAAATAAAAAATAAGATACCTTGTCGGAGTGCCCCCTGGGTTGGTAAAACATGGCAGGACTGACCGAGCCCACTGGGCTAGTGCCCAGCTGCTGTGGAGGCAGAGGTGCTACGTGTCCTGCCCTGGTCAGGGTGAATGTGCTATAGGATTGGGCAGGGGACCAGGACTGCCCCTGGGGACAAGAAAAGAGTTGGGCGAGCATGGGGGTCCAAGCTGCAGGTTCGAGGTTTGTATCTCTGCTGGCACAGCCTCACCTCCGCCTGTTTCCTGCATCCGGCCTCTGTTGGGCCACTGGGAGTCTGGGGACATACAGCTGCCAGAAGCGGGCGTGGGGGCTTCCTTTCCCAGCTTCCTTTACAGAGGGAGGGGGCACCTGGGCATCCTGTGCCCCAGGGTAGGAGATTAACCCCTTCCTCACCCCAAAGTTGGGATCACAGTGGCTTTAAGTATTCAAAAAGTGTTTGGTATGTACCTACTATTGACCAAGCCCCTGGCAGCAGGGGAGAAAGCTGACACTTGGTGAATTTCTTCTGTGTCCCAATATTTCCCGTGCAGCTAGTACATTCCAGGCCCTCCCGTTACTGGCTCTGAAGTTATTCTCCTTTGATCTTTCCTCTTGTAACCTCAGGAAATGTTAACCCACTTCATGTAACTCTGAGCCAGATGATCTGGAGGGTATATCTGCTAGACCTGGAACCAACCAGAGATGGTTTCCACAGCCACAGAAAAATGACTTTTTAATTATCTTCTGTTTCGCATTATCTTGCTTTGCTTCTGTTAACCATGGTTTACTAAGTGATAACCTTATGGAAAAATTAAATGCAAAAAGCTTTTGTTCACCCTGGGAGGAGGTGGGGAGAGAACAGCCTCACTTGGGAGAGGCTGGCTCCCTCTGCCAAAGGGAAGAACCTCCCAGGGGATAAGCAGCAACTTGGGGTCTCAGCTTCCCTCTGCTCTCTTCTCTGACACCAATAGTTCTCAACCAGGGGTGATTTTGCCCCCAGGGGAAAGCTGGCAATAGCTGGAGACGTTTTTGGTTGTCACAACTTAAGTGGGGGACAGGATGGGTGCTACTGGGATTCTACTGGTTAGAGGCCAGAGATTTGGCTAAATACCCTACAATACACAGGACAGTCCCCAGAAGCAAACAGCTATCTGGCAAATGTCAATAGTGATGAGATTGAGAAAATCTGTCATACACTTTGACTTCTGTCATCCCTGGGATCTAGTTTTTTTGATTGTTTGTTTGTTTTTTTGAGACAGGGTCTCGCTCTGTAGGCCAGGGTAGAGTGCAGCCTCAATCCCCCAGGATCAACTGATCCTCCCACCACAGCCTCCCAAGTAGCTGGGACTGCAGGTACACACCACCACACCTAGCTAGTTTTTTGTGTTTTTTGTAGAGATGGGGCTTTACCATGTTGCTCATGCTGGTCTTAAATTTCTGGGCTCAAGCGATCCTCCTGCCTTGGCCTCCCGAGGTGCTGGGATTATAGGCATGAGCCGCTGCACCCAGCCCCTGGAATCTAGTTTAAAATGCACTGTCATATTCCATAGCCTTTTTGGTCCTCACAGTGACCCTGCCATTTAGTTGTTATTATGATGACATAATAGCCCACTTTACAGGCAGGGAAACTGAGGCTTGGAGAAGTAGTTACTGGCCCAAAGTTACCCAGCCAGGAAGTAGAGAGCAAGGATTTGAACCCAAGGATATCCGACTCCTGCCTGCTGCCTCTTGGTCCCTGAACCTGAGTCACCCAGGGCTGACTGGACGTCAATCACTTTTAGGTTATCTTTTCCTCTGTAACAATTTCTACAAATGAAATTCTGGACCCATAATTCTGTTGCTCCGCGGCTTCTCAGCAGACTGGTGCTTTCTGCCTCTGACTTCTGTCGGTCCTGCTTTAGCTGAAAAGTAGACTCAGACGAAAGAATCCCAGATCTACTAGAGCTTTGGGGAACTGGGACGGATACCTGCCAGGCCCCCCAGGTTGCCAAGTCCTCTCCAGTGAACAAGGCCAGCTTGGGCGACAGCCCAGCAAAGGAGATCGCTAGATAGCGGGAGGTTCACAGAGCCAGGGGCATTATGGTTCTAAGCAGTCTGTCTGCTCCTGGCAGGATTCAGAACCAGGAGTAGATCCAGGAGCTGGTGTGGGAGCTGCTAAAAGTAGGCAGGGAGCCAGAGCCCCAGCAAGGGGAGATGAGGCAGGGAAGGAGAACAGGCCTGGGAGTAAAGGCAGGGCTCAGTGCTGGGAGAGGAGACCGCATGGCCCAGGAGAGAAGTTGGAGACTTGGAGGGAGCAGAGATTCACCCTCAGCAAAACCCCGACGGGTTTCACTCCATCTACATTGTTTGAAGATTTTACAAGCAGAAGATATTTGTGTATTATGTATACAATTTTAAAGTAGCAAAAGATTGGAAGCAACTTAAGTAACCATCCATAATGGGCAGGGGTGGTGGCTCACGCCTGTAATCCCAGCACTTTGTAAGGCTGTGGTGGGTGGATCACTTGAGGTCAGGAGTTCAAGACCAGCCTGCCCAACATGGCGAAACCCCGTCTCTACTAAAAATACGAAAATTAGCCAGGCATGGAGGCACGTGCCTGTAGTCCCAGCTACTCGGGAGGCTAGGCAGGAGAATCACTTGAGTCCGGGAGGAAGAGGTTCTTGCAGTGAATTGCTTGCAGTGAGCCAAGATCGCACCACTGCCCTCCAACCTGGGCGACAGAGTGAGACTCCATCTCAAAAAAAAAAAAAAAAAAAAAGAACCATCAATAAGGGACTGGGTGGCTGGGTGTAGTGGCTCATGGCTCATGCCTGTAATCTCAGCACTTTGGGAGGCCAAGGCAGGTGGATCACTTGAGGCCAGGAGTTCCAGACCAGCCTGGCCAACATGATGAAACCCTGTCTCTATTAAAAACACAAAAAGTTAGCCGGGCATGTGGTGGGTGCCTATAGTCCCAGCTACTCAAAAAAAAAAAAAAGAAAGAAAAAAAGAAAAATAAAAAATAAGGGACTGGGTAAATAAATTGTGGCCTCTCAAGCAATGGTGTACTGTGTGGCCATGAGAAGGAACGGAGCACTATATATGCAGATATGCATCAGTACCCAAAATAGGCTGTTCAGCAAAAAAGCAAAGTGGTAAAAATATGAGTGTATGTATACATGTGTTCCTCTAAATATACAGACTTTCTTTAGAAGGATATACAAGGAACCTGTAATAACTGTTGGCACTGAGAAATAAAGGTGGGAGCTTGACATTTTTATAGCCATTGATATCTTTTAAATTTAGTACCATGCACATGTATTATCTATTTTTTTAATTCTTTCACTTTTTAAATTTAAAAAGTTCATAAATACAGGGTCTCTTGGAGCCTATTTTTCCTGCTCATGCTCGCTGCGGCTGCCCCAAGCCCGTTCGGGGGACTGGGCAGCAAAGCCTAATGACCAAAGCTGGGGTGTCCCTCCAGGCTAGGGGTTCAGAGGAAGCTGGCCCAGGAAAGACCTCCAATCCTGCCCCCTCCACAGAGCATCAGGGCCAACCTGAGCCGGGAGAACGAGGTGGTGAAGGAGAGCGTGCGCCACCTCAGTGAGCAGTTGAGGCACTATGAGAATCACTCTGCCATCATGCTGGGCATCAAGAAGGAGCTGTCCCGCCTCGGCCTCCAGCTGCTGCAGAAGGATGCCGCCGCCGCCCCTGCCACCCCTGCCACGGGCACTGGTAGCAAGGCCCAGGTGAGGCCCCAACTCTGATCATGGGGCTGGAGCTGGCTGAGCTTGGGAGCTCACTGTGCCAGGATGTTGGCCCTGTGGGCCAGCTCAATGGGGGTTTGGGGCTGTAAGATGGGGTTGAGGACTGGCACAGCCAGAAAGTCCCTGGCACGGTGAGGTGCAGGGGGTACCTGCTGTACAGCAAGCACAGTCAACACAGGGAATGGGGATAGGCCTGGGGATCCTGCCAAGGGGGGCTGGTCCCTAAGCCAGGTGTTTGGCATCCTTCTCATTCCCAAGTTTGAAACTAGTAGGGACAAGCTTGTGGAGGTGGTGCCCCCTGCCTGGCCCTCAGAGACCAGGCTGGCTGCAGCAAAACCCCTTCTAGCCTCCCCTGCTGTGGCTGGGCCCTTGGCTGGGTGGAGCCTGCTCAGAGGGAGGTGGGCAAAGCCTCAGGGACCCCTGCAGACTGATACCCATTCATCCAACCCACCCTGGGGTACAGAACTCCTGCAGCCAATACCCAGGCACTCCACCTCCAAGCTCAGAGCACAGAGTGAGCAGAGGCACTGGTTCTGTCACTAGGCAGAGCCACCCATGACAGATAACACGCCTGCATGCAAATGTGATAAACGTCCTCTCTGTAGGCAGGTGCCTCTCTGTAGGCAGATGAACTGTGAAGCTGGTTCTCCCTCTGAGCAGATCAATTAGAAGGAACAACCACTTTTGGGTGAGCCAGTTTCACAGAGGCTCCTGCCTTTGCTGGGTATGTGGCTTGGCAAATGGAGTGCAGACTGGATTCAACCCCATTCAGGCTCCTCTGGCCAGTCACCCTTGGGCAAGACACAAGCCACACCATTGTTCATACTGGCCTTGTGTTTTGGTGAGTGGCTGAAGAAGGGAGCTGACATTTGTGGAACTCCTACTTTAAACTTGACTTTCTCACAGACATTGTCAGTGAACCCCATAGTCACCTGGGAGGAGGGGTGACCCCTGCCCATTTGGCAGATGAGGCACGGAGAGAGGTCACATGGAGAGGCGGTGGCGGAGCTGGGACTGGCAGCCAGGTCTGTGTGACTGCCAAGCCCACCCTCTTCCTCTCTTCCTCTCCGCATCTCGGTCTCCTTTGCTGACACTGTGATAATGGGGCCATTTGTGTCTGCAACTGGGACCACCTAGATGCCGATAAAGCAGCTAGGAAGCCTGTGCCTTGGCCCCCAGCTGGCTTCCTGCTCATTCCCGTGCCAATTCCGCAGGCGAGAATGAAGCGTGTTTTGGCAATGGTGCAGAAGGCACCCAGCTACTGTACTTGCCGTATCTGCTGGAGCTTCTGCCTAACAATGAGTGATGTCACAGGCCCTGTGTTCTTGTGCCAAGCCAGCATCAGCGGCATTTAAATAGGAAGTGAAAATAACAAAACACAAAACGTTAGAAACGGCATATCCTAGAGGTTGGGTGACCAACCCTGTCCCAGTTTGCCTGGGACTTGAGGGTTTTTCCAGGATGCAGCACTTTCAGTGCTAAAACTAGGAATGTTCCAGGCACTCTGGGATGAGTGGTTCACCTTGCCTAGGTGCCTAAGAACCTCTCCCCTGCCCACGTACTAAGACCAATGAGTAAGAGAGACAAGGCTGGGAAGGTGAGCAGGTAGAGGAGGCTGCCTCCCGGGGAGCTGTTCCTTCTAGCCTGCCCCCCAGGGGGAGTGGACAGGAGTTGAGAAGTGGGACAGGAATCTAACCTACCAGGATGGACTTCAAGCCTGCAAGGGAGCTAAAGAGCTGGGTGAGGAAACTGAGGCAAACCAGTCACGGATGTAGCCACCGTGGTGGGGTAAAGGAAAGATATGACTTTGTGAGTGCTTGGGACATAGGGCCTGGGGCAACAAGGCCACCTCCAGTCCCCACGTGCTGAGCCCCCAGGACTCCCCACAACATTTCGTCTACTGTCCTTCAAGTCTGCGACTTCTCTTCCCTCCCAGGACACAGCTGGAGGAAAAGGCAAGGACATCAGCAAGTATGGCAGCGTGCAGAAGAGCTTTGCAGACAGAGGCCTCCCAAAACCTCCCAAGGAGAAGCTGCTTCAGGTGGAGAAGCTGAGGAAGGAGAGCGGCAAGGGCAGGTTCCTCCAGCCCACAGCCAAGCCCCGTGCCCTGGCCCAGCAGCAGGCTGTGATCCGGGGCTTCACCTACTACAAGGCAGGCAAGCAGGAGGTGACCGAGGCGGTGGCAGGTGCGTAGGGGGGGAAGGGGACCCTGGGAAGTCAGGGATGGATGCCTCCTAGGAATCCCCTCATCCCTCATCTTCTCTGCAGTTGGACCACCCCAGATTCAGTTCCACCCATTGATTACCTGTTGGGTGCCCTCTGCTCATCCACATATGAGGATAACACCCCACTCAGGGGGTCATTGGGATGAAATGGCAGAACCAACCTGCAGGGCCACTCGGTGGCTTTCCAGTATTTACAGCTGTCTTCACCTTCACTGGACTTTTCTTTGTGCATTTGAAAATGTGCCGAAGGTCCACTCTGATCAGGTGACAGGGAATGGTAGAGACACAGTCCCTGTCCCCACAGATCTCACAGTCTAGTGAGAAAAAATACCTATGACCAGGCAGCTGCCACAATGGGGGGCAGGAGAATACCGGGCTCCTGAGAAGTGACAAGGGCTTTTGGGGCATCTCTCATTTCCTCTCCAGCTCCTCCCTCTTCTTATATCCCCAAGGAAGAGCCCACAGACTCTTGTATCTTTCCTGCAGCTCTCTGCTGGATCACAGAGAAGGGTGACAAAGTAATTGGCAAACAAGAGACACACGTTTCAAGATACCCCAAATTTCTGAGCCATCTCTATGGGTTGTGGTTCTCAATTCCCCCACTAAGACCCGTCCCAGATGGCTGCTGTCTTCTGATGTCCCAGAGGGGTGTCCCAAACCTGGGTCCTGCTGACCACCTCCTCCTGCAAAGCCCTCCTTCCAGCCCATGTGCAAGGGGTGCAAGGAGGTGAAACAGTCAGGGACCAGGCTCCTTTGAGAGCCCTCTTGTTTCTTGGCCTCTCAGGACTCAGGGGCCTCTTTCCCCTGGTCCCAGCTGCTGGCCCAAGCCCTGCCAGCTTGGTCTGGACACGGCACAGAGCCTCTGACCCCTGGCTGGGGCACTGCCTAAGAACAGCTGCAGGCATCTGACTCTGCCAGCAAGGCCTGTGGGAACAGGCGCCCTGCCCTGGCAGGCTGCTGAGGCCAGGCCTTCCTGTGGTCCTCCTCGACCAGGGGGATGACCCCCATCCCCGCCAGGGCCCAGGCTGCCCACAGCAGGGCCTGTGCAAAGAGGAAGCCCAAAATGGAGAAAAAAGGAAGAAGTTATTGTCCTCAAGTCAAGGGGTCTCTGAGCCCCTCACCCAGCTGACCAGGAGGTCCCCTGGGCACCAGACCATCATAGTAATAACAGCACCGTTCCTTTGTCTCCCTGGTGTCACATTTTTTTTTTTTTTGAGATGGAGTTTCGCTCTTGTCACCTAGGCAGTGATGCAATGGTGCAATCTCAGCTCACTGCACCCTCCGCCTCCTGGATTCAAGCAATTCTCTCGCTTCAGCCTCCCAAGTAGCTGGGATTACAGGCACATGCCACCATGCCCGACTAATTTTTGTATTTTTAGTAGAGACAGGGTTTCGTCATGTTGGCCAAGCTGGTTTCGAACTCCTGACCTCAGGTGATCTGCCTGCCTCGGCCTCCCAAAGTTCTGGGATTATAGGCATGAGCCACCGTGCCCAGCCAGTGTCACAAAAGTGTTTCCCTAAACCCTTCCTTCCTTCCTTCCTTTCTTTCTTTCTTTATTTTTTCTTTTGAGACAGGGTCTCACTCTGTCACCCAGGTTGCAGTGTAGTGGCACGATCATGACTCACTGCAGCCTTGACCTCCCGGGCTCAAGTGATCTTCCCTCCTCAGCCTCCCTAATAGCTAGGACTACAGGCGTCCATCACCACACCTGGCTAATTTTTTCTATTTTTTAGTAGAGACAGGGTTTTGCCATGTTGGCCAGGCTGGTCTTGAACTCCTGGGCTCAAGTGATCTGCCTGCCTCAGCCTCCCAAAGTGCAGGGATTACAGGCACCAGCCACCATGCCCAACCCTCTAAGCACTTTCATTCATGCTGTTGCGTTTGATTCTGGCAGCAGCTGCATTTTCCATGGCAGAGTAATAGGAGAAGGCCTGTAAAATGGGAACAAGAGCTTCTCTCTAGAATGGAATCTAGCAGATGAGAGAACTGGTACTAAGTTCTTGATGCATAGGAAGGAAAGGGATCTCCTTTTTGGTACCTCGTATTTGCTGGGATCTGTGCAAATGTTTATGTACATTTTTCTGTAGTCAACACCACAGTCCAGCATGGTGGGCTCATGACTCTCAGTTCACAGAGGTGGCCCAGGAAGGCAGGGGGACATGGCTGAGGCCACCTGGCTGGGTTTAAAGCCCTGGCTGTGAAGTCCTCCCTGCCTCCCACTTTGAAACCTTTCACCCTCCTCTGGGTGTGAGGAGGCCCTGAGGAGGCCTCCCCCTCCATTCCCTGAGGGCCCCTGAGATGGGGGCCCAGTGGACCTGAGGGAGACCCACACGGCAGCAGGTGGTGCTGGGATGTGAGCACAGGGGTCTTCTCTCTGCAGACAACGCCCTCCAGGGCACTTCCTGGCTGGAGCAACTGCCGCCCAAGGTGGAGGGTAGGTCCAACTCCGCAGAGCCCAACTCCGCAGAGCAGGATGAGGCTGAGCCCAGGTCCTCCGAGAGAGTGGACCTGGCTTCTGGCACCCCCACCTCACTCCCTGCCACCACCACCACCGCCACCACCACCCCGACCCCCACCACCAGTCTCCTGCCCACCGAGCCACCTTCAGGTCCAGAAGTCTCCAGCCAAGGTGAGTGAGCCTCACAGGAGTCAGCACACTGTAGCCTGTGCCCAAATCTAGCCCACAGCCTGTTTCTGTGAAGCCCTCAAGGTAAGAAATGCTTTTTACAGCTGAGCATGGTGGCTCACACCTGTAATACCAGCACCTTGGGAGGCCAAGGCAGACGAATCACCTGAGGTCAGGAGTTCAAGACCAGCCTGGCCAACATGGAAAAACCCCCTCTCTACTAAAAATAAAAAAATTAGCCAGGCGTAGTGGCGGGTGCCTGTAATCCCAGCTACTCGGGAGGCTGAGGCAGGAGACTCGCTTGAACCCAGGAGGCAGAGGTTGCAGTGAGCTGAGATTGTGCCACTGCACTCCAGCCTGGGCAAAATAAATTTTTTTTTTTTCTTTTTGAGACAGAGTCTCACTGTGTCACCCAGGCTGCAGTGCAATGGTGAGATATTGGCTCATTGCAACCTCCATCCCCCGGGTTCAAACAATTCTCCTGCCTCAGCCTCCCGAGTGGCTGGGATTACAGATGCCTGCCACCACAGCTGGCTAATTTTTGTATTTTTAGTAGAGACAGGGTTTCACTATGTTGACCAGGCTGGTCTCTAACTCCTGACATCAGGTGATCCTCCTGTCTCAGCCTCCCAAAGTGCTGGGATTACAGGCATGAGCCACCACACCCAGCCCAGGTAGTATTTTCAACAAATTCTTCTTAAAATGTCACCTAGAATGCCATCATCAAATCCAGCAACTATTTTTATTTCTTTATTTCCTGTGTCCAATCGTTGGCCCTGTTTTGATGTCAGCATTTATAGTTCTGCTCTGTGTCTCATGGTAGAAATCTTCCTCGTTAAGTCATTGATTCCATCCTTCCAAAGGGATCTTGGCTCTCTGTGGTGAAAATCCTTCAAACCCTGTCCTGCTTTGGTCCAAGGTCATTCCACTTCTAGGAATCTTTCCTGAAGGATCCACCAGCAATGGGAACAACAGCTGCAGCTTAAGTGGTTGCATCATGGCATCATTTCTAATGTCAGAAAACTGGAAATAATGCGAAGGGCTGACATGGGGAGGACTGGTCAGATAAATTCAGGGCACAGCTGTCCACCGGCCTGGCAGAACCTTGAAATCACATCATTAAAAGGCTATTTAATGATGAGAGAAATTGCTCAACGGAGGCTAAAAACAGGATACATAAAACTGTATACTCACAGTTTTTTAAAGTATGTCTGCATGACTGTACATGCAAAGAAAAAAGAAAAGGAAGGAAATGCCACATGTTTACATTTTTCTTTGGATGGGAGAAGGGTGGGAGAGGGTGAAGGATAAAAGACTACATACTGGCTGCAGTGTATACTGCTCAGGTGACAGATACGTTAAAATCTCAGAGATCACCACTAAAGAACTCACCCATGTAACCAAAAACCACCTGTTCCCCAAAAACTATTTAAATAAAATTTTATTATTGTTGTTGTTGTTGTTGTTTTTTGTGTTTTTTTGGTGTGGTTTTTTTTTTTTTTTTTTTTTTGAGACGGAGTCTGAGTCTGTCGTCCAGGCTGGAGTGCAGTAGCGTGATCTCAGCTCACTGCAACCTCTGCCTCCTGAGTTCAAGAGATTCTCCTGCCTCAGCCTCCCAAGCAGATGGGATTTCAAGCACACACCACCACGCCTGGCTAATTTTTCTGTTTTTGGTAGAGACAGTGTTTCGCCATGTTGACCAGGCTGGTCCTGAACTCGTGACCTCAAGTGATCTGTGAAATACAATTTTTAAAAAGAGAATAAAAGAACAGAAAAAAAATTGTCTTTGGATAATGGCAGTTTTTAGGGTTTTTTTATTTTATAAGAGTTTAATTTTTTTTATTTTTTAAAAAGTAAAATAAGGAAAAACCAAAAAAGAAAAAAATTTAAATTTTTGTATTGACAAATAAAAATTGTATGTATTCATTTGTTTGGCATACTGCAGAAAGAATAATTTTTTTAAATGTGTGTATTTATAATGTACAACATAATGCTTTGATATGTGTACACACTGTGAAATGGCTAAATCAAGCTAATTAGCATATATATTACCTCACATTACTTATCTTTTTTTTGTGGCGAGAACACTTAAAATCTACTCTCTTAGCAATCAAAATTCAAGTATACAATATGCTGAACTTATTCCTGTTGTCTAAATGAAATTTTGAATGCTTTAAGCAACATCTCCTCAATCCCCCATCCACTAGTAACCACTATTCTACTCTCTGCTTTTATGAGTTTGACTTTTTAATTTTTTTAATTTTTAATGTTTATTTTTATTTATTTTTTTTTTTTTTTTTTTGAGATGGAGTCTCACTCTGTCACCCGGCTGGAGTGCAATTGCATGATCTTGGCTCACTGCAACCTCCGCCTCTCGGGTTCAAGTGATTCTCCTGCCTCAGCCTCCAGAGTAGCTGGGACTACAGGCACCCACCACCACGCCCAGCTAATTTTTTTATTTTTAGTAGAGACAGGGTTTCACCATATTGGCCAGGTTTGTCTCAAACTCCTGACCTTGTGATCCACCCACCTCAGCCTCCCAAAGTGCTGGGATTACAGGCGTGAGCCACCGCGCCTGGCCAATTTTTATTTATTTATTTATTTTGAGGCAGTGTCTTGCTCTGTTGCCTAGGTTGGAGTGCAGTGGTGTGATGACAGCTCACTGCAGCCTCAATATCCCAGGCTCAAGCAATCCTCCCACCTCAGCCTCCCCAGTAGGTGGGACTACAGGCGCACACCACTATGCTCAGCTAATTAAAAAAAAAAATTTTTTCTTTTTGTAGAGACAAGGTCTTGCTATGTTGCCCAGGCTGGTCTTCAAGTCTTGAGCTCAAGTGATCCTCCCACCTTAGCCTCCCAAATTGCTGGGATTACAGGTGTGAGTCACTGTGCCTGGCCGAGTTTGACTATTTTAGATTCCACATATAATGAATAATATAACTTTGAAGATTTTTATTTTCTCCATTCTCTTTTTTTTTTTTGAGACAGAGTTTCACTCTTGTCGCCCAGAGTGCAGTGGCATGATCTCTGCTCACTGCAACCTCCGCCTCCTGGGGTTCAAGCGATTCTCCTGTCTCAGCTTCCTGAGTAGCTACAATTACAGGCACCACCTACCATGCCCAGCTAATTTTTGTATTTTCAGTAGAGACGGGTTTCACCATGTTGCCCGGGCTGGTCTTGAACTCCTAACCTCAGGTGATCCACCTGCCTTGGCCTCCCAAAGTGCTGGGATTACAGGCATGAGCCATTGCGCCTGGCCTCCATTCTCCTTTTCTGAATGTTTTATGTTTTTGGTAATGATCAAGCATTGCTTTGATGATGAGGAAAGGGGAGAGAAGACCACAAACAAAATTTCAGGAGAGATTTAAGTTAGACCCAGATAACATTCCCAGCCCATTGCTCTGGCTGGGGGATTTGGGGGTCTGTGTACCGATGCTGCCTGCCCTCCTCCCCACAGGCAGAGAGGCGAGCTGTGAGGGCACCCTCCGGGCTGTGGACCCCCCTGTGAGGCACCACAGCTATGGGCGCAACGAGGGAGCCTGGATGAAGGACCCTGCAGCTCGAGACGACAGGATCTATGTCACCAACTACTACTATGGAAACAGCCTGGTGGAGTTCCGCAACCTGGAAAACTTCAAGCAAGGTCAGGGACCCCGGAGGTGGAGAGGGGGCCGGGTATGGACAGCCTGGGGAGGGGTCCTCATGGGGACTTGGCCTTCCTTGCCTTGTGGGTTTCTATGGTATAGCCTGGTTGAGCTCCAGATTGTTAGCCACCCCAAGGAGGGGGTTCTGGGCTGAGGGCCCTGGGCTGGAGGCCCAGACAGACCCCATGGCACCCCTGTGTGCTAGCACCCTGCCAGGAACCAGAATGCAGCGGCAAACAAGAGGGACATGGTCCTGCCCTCACAAGTGTGACTTACCATCAAGGGGCCAATACTGAGTTTCCATTTGTTGAATGCTTACCCTGTGCTGATCTTGCCCCCCATGTATCAGCTCTTGGTAGCTACATACTTCCAGGAGGTGGGGTTATCACCTGTTCTATAGGTGCGCAGGGTCTAAGGCCTTAAAGGAGCTGCAGGTCTGGGCAGGGGCCAGGATGGATCTGACGGCACAGGGAAGGGCAGAATTCTGGTTATCAGATCTGGGGCATGATGCCGGGAAGGGGTCATTTAGATCTAGCCTGCCCTTCAGAAATGCACAGTCTGGTGGGGGAGGCAAAGGCTTAAAGAGACAATTTCAGAACAGCATTAGAGGGAGCACTGAAGGGGCTATGGGAACCCAGCCTAGAGATCAGGGAAGACTTCCCCGGGAAGGTGATGCTGAGCTGGGCCCTGGAAGACGAGTAGGAGTAAGCCATGCAGAAGGGAGAGGGAAGGGTGTTCCAGGCAGAAGTCTCAGTACATGCAGAGGCCTGGCAATGAGAGGAAGTGTGATGGCCTGGGATGGGGAGATGGTGACTGAGTAAGCTGGGCAGGTCTGGTGAGCCAGATAAAGGAGTTTGGACTTAACCCCGAGAGCCATGGAGTCACAACTAAAGGCCTGGAACAGGCCGGGCGTGGTGGCTCACACCTATAATCCTAGCACTTTGGGAGGCTGAGGTGGGCTGATCACTTGAAGTCAGGAGTTCAAAACCAGCCTGGCCAACATGGTGAAACCCCGTCTCTACTAAAAAATTAAAAAAAAAAAAAATTAGCTGGGTGTGGTGGCAGGCGCCTGTAATCCCAGCTACTTGGGAGGCTAAGGCAGGAGAATCGCTTGAACCTGGGAGGCAGAGGTTGCAGTGAGCCGAGATCGCACCACTGCACTCCAGCCTGGGTGACAGAGAGAGACTCTATCTCGAAAAATATGAAAAAAAATAAAGGCCTGGAACAGCTAAAATCCTTCCTCCGCTAGCTCAAAATTGGCCGGCTTTCTGCTCAAGTAGCTCACAGGCTGGTGGAGGAATCCAGTGATAAGTATCAAGATGAAGGCTTCTGTCTGGCTGCTACAGATGTGTCCTGGGGGGAAAAAAAGACAAAGGGTTATGGGAGGCTGGAGGAGAGGCCCCTCACTCAGGCTAGGGAGGTCAGTGAAGGTTTCCTAGAGGAGGTGACATTGGCCTGGGGCTCTGAAAGACGGGCAGGCATTCCCCAAGCAGACAGCCTGAGGAATGGCAGTCCTAACAGAGGAACAGCAGGGACGAAGGCCTGGAGACAAAGAATGGGGCTGATGTCACCGTGTCTAAATCCTAGCTGTGCCATTCCAGAGCTGGGTGACCTTGATCCTCTGAGCCTGTTTCTTTTTAAGCAGATGGGATGACGATAGACCTCCTTTGGGAGACGCTCCTGCCATAATAAGATGTCATCCCAGCTCCAGGCACACTGCACATGCTTGTTATCAGTCGCTCACTGGGCCACTGAGAGCCCTTGGTGGTCTCAGGGGATGTGGGTGGGCTGGGGTTGCTCGGGAGGTCTGGGGTGACCATTGCCCTCCACCTGCAGGCCGCTGGAGTAACATGTACAAGCTGCCCTACAACTGGATCGGCACAGGCCACGTGGTGTACCAGGGCGCCTTCTACTACAACCGTGCCTTCACCAAGAACATCATCAAGTACGACCTACGTCAGCGCTTCGTGGCCTCCTGGGCGCTGCTGCCCGACGTGGTATACGAGGACACCACACCCTGGAAGTGGCGCGGACACTCGGACATCGACTTTGCCGTGGACGAGAGCGGCCTGTGGGTCATCTACCCCGCCGTGGACGACCGCGATGAGGCCCAGCCCGAGGTGATCGTCCTGAGCCGCTTGGACCCCAGCGATCTCTCCGTGCACCGGGAGACCACGTGGAAAACACGGCTGAGGCGGAACTCCTACGGGAACTGCTTCCTGGTGTGCGGCATCCTGTATGCTGTGGACACGTACAACCAGCAGGAAGGTCAGGTCGCCTACGCTTTCGACACGCACACGGGCACCGACGCACGCCCCCAGCTGCCATTCCTCAACGAGCACGCCTACACCACCCAGATCGACTACAACCCCAAGGAGCGGGTGCTGTACGCCTGGGACAATGGCCACCAGCTCACCTACACCCTCCACTTTGTGGTTTGAGTGGAGACCTGTGCTCCCCGGAGAGGGGCAGCAGTGCGGGAGGGGCTCTCCACAGCAGCTCCTGCTACTGACCCAGTCCACAAATATTTATTGGGGGCCAGCCCAGGGCTGGGACTGGGCATGAGGTGGTCACCAGGATTGAGCTTCCTCAGCACCTAGTGGGTAATACTTGCTTCCACTTGCAGAGCACCGTGCCAAGCACTTCCCACACACTTACCCGTTTGATTCTCCTAGCACCTCCCTTGGAGGTGGAGATCATGAACCCATTTAACAGATGAGGACACAGAGGCTCAGAGAGGCACCGTCCCTTGCCTAACACCTCAGTTGTGATCAGGCAGGCTGTGCTCTCACGACAGCCCCACTTTACAGATGAGGAGACTTCACCACGCCCTCCCCTCCCTGCCCTCCCCCCTCTCCCCCGGTATCCCTTGTTCTCTCAACTCAGCCTCCCTTCCCAGAGCCACTCAGAACCAGAGGCCTTTAGGGCCAGTGTGCTGGCGTGGGGTGGAGGCCCTGGCTCTGCCTGCCATCCTAGGGCCCTGTTCTGGCTGAGCTGTTGGTGGCCCTGGGCTTTGAGCCCCTTAGCCAATGTCCTTGCCTCTTGTCTTTGGCCAGCCCCCCAGCCCAGCCCACCCCACCCGCTGTCCGGCCACATTCCAAACCTCTACCGTCACCTAGCTGCTGAGCAGAAACCACACCCCGAGAGAAAATCCCGTCCTCTGTTCCAAGGCCCCTCTCTGCTCTATGCTCATTTTTATTTTCTCTTATTCTTCATCAGTGCCGTCATTTGTTTCTGCAGCAGCAGCTGAGAAGGCAGCCGCAGCTCTGCCAGGATGGGGAGCTGAGCTGAGGCTCCCTCTCCACCCAGAAGCACTGGCGTTGTTCACATAGTCGGGCCTTGGGTCCCCTCCCTGGTTCATCCCAGAGCCTTTGGGCCCGGAGTCCGCCTTGTCCTTTTTCTCTGGGCTTTCAAACCCACGACCTTTACACACTCAGGGATACCTCCGGGTCTGCCATGAATAAGACCCTAGGCCCAAGGCTGGTGTGGTGCCAGGATGGCACAGTTTCCGTCTTCCTTGCCAGCCCTGACCTGGCCCCTGGGCGGGCTGGCCCAGCAGCCTGGGGGCTGCGGAACACATGGTGTGAGTAGTTGGGTCCAGGGGAGGCATCAGGCCTTCTTCTGGTTGCAGGAGAGAACCAGAGGGCGGGAACGGGGAGGGAAAAACTGAGGGTCTGCAGACTGGACTTTTCCTGGCTCAACCCAGGACTTGGGTTGAGGATGCACAGGGGCCACTTTGCCCGGGGCCACTGGTGGCTCCCCAGAGCCTCAGACCCACACAGCCCAGAGGACAAGACCTTCAAACCTGCCCCTCTTCTGCTTTTTTAGACAGTATTTTTAGAGCTGGAAAGAAATTTTCTAGCCCAACTCCCTGTTTCATGAAAGAGAAAAGAGGCTCAGAAAAGTTTAGAGAGCAGCTCAGTCTCACACTGGGAGCTGGGCACAGCCGATCTCCTTCCAGAAGGGTTCTGTCTGTATCCTTTATTCTCCCCCACATGGAGGCTGCCCTACCTGGGAAGGCACCCCAGCACCTGTGAAGGACATTTACTGCTCATCCCCACCCGCCCCCTGGCCCTTGCTGCCTTCATTCCGTCCCAATGCCAGCTCCCAGGATGTCTGTATGTTTGAATACCAGTTGCCATGTTAGGAAGGTCAGCTGCACAGCCAAGAGTGTAAGAGTGTAAAGAAATGCTTTTTTTTTTTTGAGTTGGAGTTTTGCTCTTGTCGCCCAGGCTGGAGTGCAGTGGCGCGATCTCGGCTCACTGCAACCTCTGCCTCCTGGGTTCAAGCGATTCTCCTGCCTCAGCCTCCCTAGTAGCTGGGACTACAGGCGCCCACCACCACCCCCAGCTAATTTTTGTATTTTTAGTAGAGACAGGGGTTTCACCATGTTGGCCAGGCTGGTCTCGAACTCCTGACCTTAGGTGATCCGCCCGCCTCAGCCTCCCAAAGTGTTGGGATTACAGGCATGAGCCACTGCGCCTGGCCAGGAAATGCTTTTTGTGCAGAATACACTTCTTTCAGGCATTGTCAGGTGATGTTTTGTTTAAGCTCTAACTCACCCCTGGAATACAGGGGAATGATGACAACCAGCCCAGCCAGGCCTGACTCATCATGGTCACATCCAGCCCCCACCCCCGGCCAACCCCTGCAGGCTCCTCTTCCACACTCACCAGGGGGCCGCGGGGCCCCGGCATCTCCCTTGGCCCTGGGTGTGGGTTTTACAAGACTTGTGTCTTTCGTGACATCATAGCCCAACCATGTGAGACGAAGGAGAAGGCCCCCCTTTCTTCATTAATCTGAAAAAAAAGGAAAGTGAGAATAGGCTGATTTTTAAAAGTTAAGGGGCAAGCAGCACTGCATTCTGGGGGAACGATCCTGGCCACAGCCTCCAAACATTCACTAGGCCTCTTCTGTTTTCAGACCCTTGTAAGTGGGTATGGTCAGTTTTTTCTTTTCTTTTTCTTTTCTTTTTTTTTTTTTTTTGAGACAGAGTTTCGCTCTTGTTGCCCGGGTGGAATGCAATGGCGCGATCTCAGCTCACTGCAATCTCCGTCTCCCGGGTTCAAGTGATTCTCCTGCCTTAGCCTCCTGAAAAGCTGGGATTACAGGGCCCTGCCACCAAGCCCAGCTAATTGTATTTTTAGTAGAGACAGGGTTTCACCATGTTGGCCAGGCTGGTCTTGAACTCCTGACCTCAGGTGATCCACCTGCCTCAGCCTCCCAAAGTGTTGGGATTACAGGCGTGAGCCACCACGCCCGGCCAGTTTCTTCATTTTACACATGGTCACATTGGCACCTAGAACAGTTAGGTCACTCGTCACATATGCAGTTAAGTAGAGAACCAGGTTTCAAAATCAGGTAAGAAAACCATCATCATTAACTGAGCACCAGCTGTGCTAAGCCTGCCGCGGGCATATCCTTGCAGCCTCACAACAGTGGGAGGTCTGTATCCTGAATGTCCTCATTTTATAGATGAGGACACTGAGGAGAAGAGACTTACCCAGGCTCACATAGCAGTTCAGCCTGTTCCAGGCGCTGGTCAGTGCGTGTTCTTTGCCACCAGCCTGTCACGCCAGTGGCAACTCCAGAAACGGAGGCTGTTGCTTTTATCCCTAAACTGCATCCACAGAGAAGTCCCAAGAAGGAGGTTGGGGCCAGCTCATAAAAAGCCTGAATGCCAAGCCAAGGAGTGGATGCCTCCAGTCATTTTTAGAACAAAGTCAAGTATAAATTTACAGAGAAAAAATTCTAAGACAGTTGGATGTTGTTCTGTTGGTGAGGAGAGGACGGGAAAGTTTTTCCTGTGGGGTACTGGAACCAGCCCACAATTGCACGCTTGTGAGCTGTCATGGAAACCTGATCCCCAACAGCTTTTGAGGTGTTTTGTTTGTTTGTTTGTTTTACCTGTCTTGGGCTTTATTACTTTTGGCAAAAGTTACTTCAAACAAGGGAGGGCCTGGACTGAGGGGGACCAGGTGTTCTTGCTGACCTCGTCTACAAAGGCAAAGGAAGGCAAAGGAAGCTGTCTCGGGTGTTTCTGAACAACGTGACTCACGAGGGGCTTTGGCTACCTCTTGCGTTCCCCCTAGAGATGTCCAGGCCTTACATTTAATCTGCTTTCTCTGCGGTGGGGTAGAGAATGGAGCTCCTGCCTTGCGGGCAGTGCTAAAGGTGGAGCTGAGGGATTTTCCTGGGAATGATTTGAGGGCTCTTGAAAGCCCATGTGTTCCAAAGCGTCTTTAACTCTGGGTTAGCATTGGAAGCCGCTGTCATGACAGGACACGGCACTGGATGGCTGGCAGAGAGCCCTGGCTGGGAGTTAGGGAGCCCTGGTTTGGAATCCAGCCCCACCTCTTTCATGCCACAGGTTCGGTCAAGTTCTCTCCCGCTCAGGGTAGGGCTGTCAACTCCCTCTTACAGCTAAGAACATGCAGCTTAGTGAGGACAAGACCCTTCTAGAGCTTTACCCAAATCCCCCCACCCAGGAGCCCCAAGGCCAGCATTATTCCTCCCCATTACAGGTGATGAGCCTCAAATTCAGAGAACTTAAGCAACCTGCTCAGGGTCACATCTCCAACAGGCAGTAGAGTCAAGGTATAAACCAGGTCTGTTTTTGTACCAGAGTCCCAGACTAACTGTTGGTAGGAATCTTGTAACCAGTCATGTTTTCTTCCTTGTTTTGGCTGCTGGGAAGCTCCAAGTCAAATTCGAGACCCTTTTTTTTCCAATTGTGCTGAGTCTCCTACTAGACTCGCTTCATTCTAGCTTTCTGCTTTTACCTTTACCCTAATCTTTTTATTTTTATGCTATTGTACTTTATCTATTTTTGTAAGTTGCTGAGATATCTGTTTTGCAACAAGATGGGCTATATCTAAATAAAGACATGATCAAAGGTTTGATTTAAAAGTCTGGACTAAATGCTGTGGTCCATATCCTTATCAGAACACATACATTTAATAACTTTTAAAACAAATAATTTGTCAGCCGGGCACGGTATCTCGCACCTGTAATCCCAGCACTTTGGGAGGCTGAGGCAAGCGGATTACTAGAGGTCAGGAGTTCGAGACCAGCCTGGCCAACATGGTGAAACCCTGTCTACCAAAAAATACAAAAATTAGCTGGGCATGGTGGCACGCACCTGTAGTCTCAGCTACATGGGAAGCTGAGGCAGGAAAATTGCTTGAACCTGGGAGGTTGCAGTGAGCCAAGATGGCGCCACCGCACTCCAGTCTGGGTGACAAAGCAAGACTCCATCTCAAAATAAATAAATAAAAATAAAAAAGTTAAAAAAAAAATCATGATCAGGCATTGGGGGGAACTGATGGTGTGGAAAAATGAATGGGGTAGGTGGATGGGAGATTAAGTACGCTGTTAGCTGAATGGGAATTGGAGGTCGGGTATGGTGGCTCATGCCCGTAATCCCAGCACTTTGGGAGGCTGAGGTGGGAGGATCACTTGAGACCAGGAGTTCAAGACCAGCCTGGGCAACATAGTGAGACCTCCTCTCTACAAAAAAGAAACAAAAGTAGCCAGGCGTGGTGGCATGCAAAAATATAAAAATAAAAAATAAAGAGTTTGTTATGAGAACTGGCATTGTTGCTACACTGCCGATGGAACTAATTGGAATGGTGAGCTGTGCAGAATCCAACTCAGACTGAAAGACAGACCCCGCCAAGTGGAGAAGACAAGCCAGATGTTCCCAAAGGTGTTCAGACACTAGCCTCGGCCCCTTCCCTGCCTTCCTGTGCCAACTGCAGAGACAGGTGCAGGGTACACTCACTCCTGGGTCAGAGAATGTGGGGTCGAGGGAAAGGTAAGGAAAATAAAAGGAAAAGAAATGCTGGCCGGGTGCTGTGGCTCACACCTGTAATCCCAGCACTTTGGGAAGCCAAGGCAGGTGGATCACAAGGTCAGGAGATCGAGACCATCCTGGTTAACACGGTGAAACCCCGTCTCTACTAAAAATACAAAAAAAGTAGCCGGGCATGGTGGCGGGCGCCTGTAGTCCCAGCTACTTGGGAGGCTGAGGCAGAAGAATGGCATGAACCCGGGAGGCAGAGCTTGCAGTGAGCCGAGATCGCGCCACTGCACTCCAGCCTGGGCAACAGACCGAGACTCCGTCTCAAAAAAAAAAAAAAAAAAAAAAAAAATGCTTTCCTAGGAAAAAGAGAGTATCATGGAATTGGGGAGGGGACCTTGGAGGTAGCATAGTCCCATGTGGCCCAAACTGCAGTCATTCACAACCCCTCTCAGTGATTTTTCCCATTTACCTTTTCCACCTTCAGCATGACTTACTGTTTCTCTTTCAGATGATTCCATTCTTTCCACTAAAATGATTTTAGTAAAATTAGAGGAAACTTTATTTTAAAAATGCTTTAAAACAAATGTTTAAGGAGGAAGATGTATATTACAGTAGTAAAAAGAAAGCCAGTGGCAATGACCACAAACTGGGATGCTACATTGACAACAAGCACCACAGTTGCCTTCCAATAGAGACTGTATCTGCTGGCCCTCAGGCCCCATCGCCCTTCGTTAAAAAGGAAGATTAGAGGTCAGGCGTGGTGGCTCACGCCTGTAATCCCAGCACTTTGGGAGGCTGAGACAGGCGGATCACCTGAGGTCAGGAGTTCGAGACCAGCCTGGCGAACACAGCGAAACACGGTATCTACTAAAAATACAAAATTTAGCCAGGTGTGGTGGTGCGTGCCTCCCAGCTACTTGGGAGGCTGAGGCTGGAGAATTGCTTGAACCTGGGAGGCGGAGGTTGCAGTGAGCCAAGATTGCACCACTGCACTCCAGCCTGGGTAACAGACCGAGACTTCATCTCAAAAGAAAAAAAAAAAAAAGGAAGATTAGCAAGCGTTTAGGGGACGTCAAGGGTACAGTGGACAGCAAGTGGCAGCAAGTGGACACTGTCCTCTGTATACTCAGAGAGATGGAATGGATGGAAAGGGAACAGCTCTCTCCCATATGATTCAGGCCCTCACATGGCAACTTAGAGGAGCTATCTCAACTGCTCATGGGTGGACTTGGATTAAGACCACCTCCACCCCCACATACACAGATGCACAGATGCCCACAGACACACTTGCTCAGCCAGGCCTCCCTCCGCAGCCTCCCCCAGTGGGAGGCCAGATTTGGCTGACCTGGACACTGTCCCTGTAGCCCCTGGCAATGATAGGGGTCCTGCTCTCCATAGACACACCAACCAGAAACATAACACCAACGCCACTCCACCACTGCAGTGGCCACTGGAGCCACATCCTTCTCACCTTGCAAACACCCCTGGGGCTGACTCTAGTCCTTTGCAAGCCAAAATGGCTGGGCTTTGGGCGACCTGGATCATGACATCTCTCCTTAAGCCCTTCAACCAGCCCGTCCCATCTGCTCCCCACTACCGCATTTTTCCTGGCTTAAGACCCCAGCCAGAGGTCCAGGGTAATCCCAGCACTTTGGGGGCCTGAAGTGGGAGGATCACTGGAGCCCAGGAATTTTAGATCAGCCTGGGCAATACAGTGAGACCCTGTCTCTGCAAAATACTAAAAAATTAGCCAGGCATGGTGGTGCATACCTATAGTCCCAGCTACTCAGGACGCTAAGGTGGGAAGATGATTTGAACCTGGGAAACAGAGCAAGACTCTGTCTTTTTTTTTTTTTTTTTAAAGAGTCTCACTCTGTCGCCCAGGCTGAAGTACAGTGGCACGGTCTCAGCTCACTGCACCCTCCGCCTCCTAGGTTCAAGAGATTCTCCTGCCTCAGCCTCCCACATAGCTGGGATTACAGGCACCCACTACCAAGCCTGGCTAATTTTTGTATTTTTAATAGAGACGGGGTTTCACCAAGTTGGCCAGGCTGGTCTTGAACTCCTGACCTCAGGTGATCCACCTGCCTCGGCCTCCCAAAATGCTGGGATTACAGGTTTGAGCCACCATGCCTGGCCACTAATTACTACTAATTTATGAGTTTACCTGCTTCACATCCATCTCTCCTCTGTGAGCTCTGTGAGAACAGACCTTGTTCCCCACTGCCAACTGATGTATGCTGAAACCTTGGGCAAGTTCGTACATGAACTCCTGAGCCAGCCACCCTTGGCTCTGAAGCCATGGCCGCTGCACAAGCTACACTTCTTTCATTTATTTGTGCAGCAATATTTGTTAAGTCAGGTTCCGCACAGAAATCTCTAGAATGCCATCTCAGATCATGGAGGCTGGAGAGCAGACAGGATATTACCAGCGACTCTCTTCATCTTGCAGTTCTAGGAAAATGAGAAAACCCATCTTCAGAGAAAAACAACTGCCTAAAAACCCCCACCCCGGTCTGCAACTAAAAAAAAAAAAAGCTGTGGCCTTTCTCTTGTCTGTGGCAATAACACTCACAGCACTGGATATGGCAGGCACACGGCTGGCTGTGCCCTGATCCAGTGTTCACGGCAAGCCTGTGGCCCACAGAGGCTGAGGCCATGGAGCTCTGTGGGCTCGGAGGCTGGACAGGCTTATCTCTGACCTTTATCATCCTGGAGGACAACATCACATGCCGGAAAGAGCAGTCACCAGGCGATTGTGAGTAAGCTCTTAGCCTGAGGCTCAGTGCACGGTGGGCGTTCAGGAAGTGGTGGCCACTGTCAGGGTTGTGACCAGGTGGTTCTCTGCTCAGAGCATCTGCTCTCTGTCCTGGCAGGTGTGCATGTCATGTGCTGCGGGATGTGCACCATGACGCATACCTTCTGTGTGCCAGGCTCAGAAGCACCAAGTTCAGCAAGTCCTTTCCCTGCCCTTGAGAGCCTGCTAGGAGCAGGGAAGCCACACTCAACCGCACCCTCTCGGTGAGATTTACTGCTGGAAGAGTGGAGAGCCCGGGGGCTCCATGTGCCTTGCTAAGGAGTGTGGGCTGCTCCTGGAGCCACAGGAGCCATGGGAATCCCCACGGGAGCCACGGAGCGGCCCACAACTCCCAACCAGCTTTGGATCAGGGCAAGGGAGCCTCCCCTGGTCACCTCAAGTGGTACAGTCCTCGACAGGGCCCTCTCTGCTCTTTAGACATTTTTCCTGGGACTTCAAGGTTTTAAATCTCCCCGTGGCCAGGGTGGGAAAGGAATGAGTAGGAACCATCGGCAGGAGCTACATCGTCCAAGCCTTTGCTCTAAGCCAGGTGTGGTGCTGATTCTTTATGGCACTATCTCATTGAATCCTCCCAGTAGCCCCATAAAATAGGTACCGTTGCTGCCCACATTTCACAAATGAGGAAACTGAGGCACAGGCTGCTACAGTGTTCAAGGCCACCCACACAGTTGGAAGTGGCTGAGCTGCAGTGCCATCCTCTCAAAACGCTGCACCAATGGTCCTCGACCTCAGCCCACATAGGCTCATGTCAGAATCACTGGAGAGTTTCAAAAGATGCTGGTGCTTGGACGCCACCCTGGATCATATACCAGTCTGTGGGAGTGAGGACCGAAATTTGGAGGGTTTTATTTATTTTTATTTATTTGTTTATTTATTTTGAGACAGGGTCTCACTCTGTTGCCCAGGCTGGACTGCAGTGGTGCAATCATGGCACAATGCAGCCTCTACCTCCCAGGCTCAGGCTATCCTCCAGCCTCAGCCTCTCAAGTAGCTGGGGCAACAGGCACACACCACTATTCCCAGCTAAGTTTTTTAAATTTTTTTATAGAGATGAGGTCTCACTATGTTGCCCAGGCTGGTCTCAAACTCCTGACCTCAAGCCATCTTCCTGCTTTAGCCTTCCAATGTGCTGGAATTATAGGCATGAGCCATGGTGCCCAGCCGTTTCGGACAGGTTTTATTTATTTATTTAGAGACAGAATCTCACTCTGTTACCCATGCTGGAGTGCAGTGGCGAAATCTTGGCTCACTGTAACCTCTGCCTCCCGGGTTCAAGCGATTCTCCTGCCTCAGCCTCCTGAGTAGCTGCGATTACAGGCGCACACCACCACACCCAGCTAATTTTTGTATTTTTAGTAGAGACGGGGTTTCACCATGTTGGCCATGCTGGTCTCTAACTTCTGACCTCGTGATTTGCCCGCCTCGGCCTCCCAAAGGGCTGGGATTACAGGCATGAGCCACTGTGCCCAGCCTAATTTTTGTATTTTTGGTAGAGATGGGATTTCACCATGTTGGCCAGGCTGGTCTCGAATTCCTGACTTCAGGTGTTCCACCCACCCCGGCCTCCCAAAGTGCTGGGATTACAGGCATGAGCCACTGCGTCCGGCCCATTTTGGGTGGGTTTTAAACGCTCCCCAGGAGATTGTGCCATGCATTCCAGGTAGAGGCCCCCTGCCCCTCACCCTCCTGGCACTTGGAAGGAGCACCCCGCAGCTGGTATGGACCCGGCATGGCAGGGCGAATCTGGGGGCTGTTGCATGCACCACAAGTCAGAGAAAGAAGAGATGTGTAAGATCCCAGGCTGTACCCAGGAAAGCATCCTCTGGGTTGGCTGCTGCAGAAGAAGGAACCGAGAGAGCAGGCCCTAGCTGGGCGTGATAGCCTTTCCCCCCATGGGGTGTCTGTATGAGTGGGGGTGTTCCCAAGGCACAGAGCACAAAGGCTCCCTCTGGCCCCAGGCAGTGCCCAGACACTGCCCTGCCCACTCAGCCTACATCCGGGGCCAGCCCGTCAACCCCCCACATTCCTGCAGGGACCCCGTGAGGCAGGAACAGACAGGGCTTTCAGAATGCGTGCCTGCTGGTGGGATGAATTATCACCGAAAATTATCTGCCATGAGAGCCGGCTGGCATTTCACGTGCCAAAGGTTGGCTGGCCCCTCCCCAGTCCTGGCTGCTTGGCTCCAGGGCCCCCATTCCAATTTTGCAAGGACAGAAACTTTATTCTCTTCCATGAGAGGCCTCCGCCCCTCACCATCTGTGCAGATCTTCCCTCTCCCAGCTGCCCCCGACCCCCACCCAGGGCCAGAGTCTTCATTCCTCATGGCTCAGCACCAGGGTGGATTAGACAAGAGTGATTCAAAAGTCAAGTTTCCCAGGTCTGTTTAAGCCACAGATTTTATTGATGGGGAAAGTCACTGCTACTAACATGTCCAGCCCAAATCTGTTGTAGCTTTTCCGCATGAGTCCCTGACAAATGCAAACAGCTGCTGCAGCCTGGGCAAGCTCGTTTTGGAAGGAACTTGTCTGAGTTCCTTGGAGCCCAACAGCCTTCAGTTTGAATCCTGGTTCTGCCACCTACCACCTGTGGAACCTATGCTTGCTGCTTGATGTCTCTAATCTCTGGTTCCTCATTGTTTTTGGGGGGTTTCTTTGGTTTTGTTTTGTTTTGTTTTGTTTTGTTTTTGAAACAGGGTATTGCTCTGTCCCCCAGGCTGGAGTGCAATGGCATGATCTTGGCTCACTGCAGCCTCGCTTCCCTGGCTCAAGTGATTCTCCTGCCTCAGCCTCCCGAGTAGCTGGGATGACAGGTGCCCACCACCATACTTGGCTAATTTTTGTAATTTTAGTAGAGACAGGATTTTGCCTTGCTGGCCAGGCTGGTCTCAAACTCGGACCTCACCTGGGCCTCCCAAAGTGCTGGGATTACAGGCATGAGCCACTGCACCCCAGCTAGCTTCCTCATTTGTAGAATGGGAATGACAACCTTGATCTCCCAGGAACATTGTGAGGTTAAAATGAGGTCATGGACATGAAAAAAGTCCATAAATGGGAACATAGAGGGCACTTAGGAAAATGAGGCAGGATGCAACATACATGATATCAAAGACTGACTTAGGGTATCACCCTTGGTCTGACCTTCAGCATCTCAGGCTGGGGTAAACCCAGAGTGAATTGTTAGAAAGCACAGGAATATCCTCACAAGTGATGCCTCTCCTTTGTCCAGAAAGGGCAAATTTCATTCATCCATGTGTCTACTCAGGTTGATTAGTAGTGACTGTCTATGTGAGCTGCCCAGTGCAAACAAGGACTCAGTGATTAGCAATGTCTGCTCAGAATAAGCAATTAGAGTGGTGGAATGTATGCTACATTTTGCCATTTCTATTATAGAAAGTATTATGTCTAAATAATACTTCCACTCTAGCTCTTACCTGGATTTGTTAACAGCCTCCACACTGGTCTTTCTGTTTCTTATATCTTCCCATCCTTTGACCCTCGACTTCCGCTGCTGGAATGAATTTCCTGAAATAAAAATCTGACCAAGCCTGATGCAATGGCTCATGCCTATAAGCCCAACACTTTGCGAGGCTGAGGTGGAAGGGTCACTTGAGGCCAGGAGTTCAAGACCAGCCTGGACAACACAGCAAGACTCCATCTGTAAAAAAAAAAAAATGTTCATTAGCTGGGTGTGGTGGCACACACCTGTAGTCCCAGTTACTTGGAAGGCTGACGTGGGAGGATTGCTTGGGCCTAGAAGGTTGGGGCTGCAATGAGCTCTGACTGCACCATTCCACTCCAGCCTGGACGACAGAGTGAGACCCTGTCTCTTAAAAAAAAGAAAATCTGGGCTAGGCACAGTGGCTCACCCCTGTAATCCTAGCACTTTGGGAGGCTGAGGTGGGTGGATCACTTGAGTGCAGGAGGTCGAGATCAGCCTGGCCGATGTGGTGAAACCCCATCTCTACTAAAAATACAAAAATTATCTGAGTGTGGTGGCACACGCCTGTAATTCCAACTACTCAGGAGGCTGAGGCAGGAGAATTGCTTGAACCAGGGAGGTGGAGGTTGCAGTGAGCCAAGATCACATCACCACACTCCCGCCTGGGTGACAGAAAGACTCCATCTCAAAAAGAAAAAAAAAAAAAATCTGATCCTTTGTATTAGTCTTTTCTCAGGTTGCTATAAAGAAATACCTGGCCAGGCACGGTGGCTCACGCCTGTAATCCCAGCACTTTGGGAGGCTGAGGCAGACGGATCACAAGGTCAGGAGTTTGAGACCAGCCTGGCCAACATGGTGAAACCCCATCTCTACTAAAAATACAAAAATTAGCTGGGCATGGTGGTGGGTGCCGGTAATCCCAGCTACTTGGGAGGCTGAGGCAGGAGAATCACTTGAACCTAGGAGGTGGAGGTTGTGGTGAGCCGAGATTGCACCACTGCACTCCAGCCTGGACGACAAAGTCGCGGCTTACTGCAACCTCCACCTCCTGGGTTTAAGCAATTCTCGTGCCTCAGCCTCCTGAGTAGCTGCAATTACTGTTTTCTCTTTATAAATAATAAGTCATTTGTTGGGGAGTACATTGAGACTATATTGATATTCTATTTCTCATCCAACTTTCAACCTCTAGTTTTACCATCTATTGGTGATTGTTGTCTATATTAATTATTACTCTGATGTAGCAAAATTGTGACTTTTGTCTGGGCATGGTGGCTCACGCCTGTAATCCCAGCACTTTGGGAGGCTGAGGCAGGAGGATCACTTGAGCCAGGAACTTTGAGATCAGCCTAGGCAACATGGTGAAACCCCGTCTCTACAAAAAAATACAAAAAATAGCCAAGTGTGGTGATGTGCACCTGTAGTCCCAGCTACTTGGGAGGCTCAGGTGGGAGGATCACTCAAGCCTGGGAAGTAGAGGCTGCAAAAAGAAATGTTATTCAAAATTTATAAACACAGAGCTGCTTCATTTGAAATTTTAGTTTCTCCCCATAGCTTGTTTTAGTTCTATTGGAAATAACGCGTAAGTAAATTTTCTTTTTCGCCATGCTCAGATTGTCTTCTTGTTGTTTCCTTTGTTTCAATGAAGGAAATTAACCCATTTATATATAGTAGGGCTAATATGTTTGGTCATTTTCTAGGCATCTTGCTTATGTTTATTTGTTTGTCTCCTTAATATGAATGGGGGAGAATTGGGAGCCCTTTTATCTGCCAGTGCCTAACATCTGGTCTGGGGCATAGTAAATGCTCATCAAATGTTTGTGGAAAATTGACGCATGGCTCAACAAGTGGCTTTAACCTGTAGCTGGATAGATAGACACAGGGTCTTGACTTCACTGTGATAATAATGATAACTATCACAGGAATTACCATTAAGTTGAATAACATGGTATTCAATTTAATATATATATTAGACAACAATCACCAGTTATGAATAGTCTTGGCAAAGGGCTTGCATATGGTAGTCCCTGAATAAATTGTACCTGTTATTTATCAAGCATTGACTAAGACCCAGGCATGCTGCTACACAATCTTATTTAATCCTCACAAGAATCCTATTGTACAAGGCCGGGTGCGGTGGCTCATGCCTGTAATCCCAGCACTTGGGGAGGCCAAGGCAGGAGGATCATTTGAGGTCAGGAGTTTAAGACCAGCCTGGCCAAAATGGTGAAACCCCGTCTCTATTAAAAATACAAAAATTAGCTGGGTATGGTGGTGCACACCTGTAGTCCCAGCTACTTGGGAGGCTGAGGTAGGAGAATCACTTGAGCCCGGGAGGCGGAGGATGTAGTGAGCCGAGATCGCACCACTGCACTCCAGCCTGGGTGACAGAGTGAGACTCCATCTCACACACAAAAAAAGAAAAGCTAGAAATGCAATAGAGACCCAGGCAGAGGGGCCTAGTCTGCCCTCTTCTTGGGCCTAAGCACTGACCACTGAGCTTGAACTAGACTTATTGGAGGGTTTTTTGTATTGTTCTGGTTTGTTTCGTTTTGTTTTGTTTGAAACTAGGTCTCACTCTATCACCCAGGTTGGAGTGCAGTGGTGCAATCACAGTTCACTGAACCCTCAACCTCCCAGGCTCAAGCAATCCTCCCTCCTCAGCCTCCTAAGTAACTGGGACTACAGGTGCACACCACCACTCCCAGCTAATTTTTGCATTTTTTGTAGAGATGGGGTTTCGCCATGTTGCCCAGGCTGGTCTCAAACTCCTGGGTTCAAGTGATCCACCTGCCTCGGCCTCCCAAAGTGCTGGGGTTACAGGCATGAGTCACCATGCCCAGCCAAGACTTACTGTTTTAACCACATAATTTACTCTGCAAACATTACAAAAGGGTTATGCAGATCTATACTAACACAGAAAGACATCCTTGATACTTTATTAAATAAAAGAAAGTTTGGGGGACTGGGCACAGTGGTTCACACCTGTAATCCCAACACTTTGGGAGGCCAAGGCCAGCAGATCACTTGAGTTCAGGAGTTCAAGACTAGCCTGGCCAACATGGTGAAACCCCATGCCACGTACCTGTAGTCCCAACTACTAGGGAGGCTGAGGCAGGAGAATTGCTTGAACCAGGCAGGTGGAGGTTGCAGTGAGCTGAGATCTTGCCATTGCACTCCAGCCTGGTCGATGGAGCAAGACTCCATTTCAAAAAAAAAGAAAGAAAAAGAAAAAAGTAAGTGATTCTCCTGCCTCAACCTCCAGAGTAGCTGGGACTACAGGTGCGCACCACCATGCCCAGCTAATTTTTTTTTATTTTTAGTAGAGACAGGGTTTCACCATGTTGGTCAGGATGGTCTCGATCTCCTGACCTCGTGATCCGTCCACCTCGGCCTCCCAAAATGCTGGGATTACAGGCGTGAGCCACCATGCCTGGCCAAGAAAAGAAAAATTTTAAACCACATGTAGAGTGTGGTTTTATTTCTATAAAATTGTATATATATATAGTGAGGAGGGAAAGTATTATTTTAAACAGAAGTGATTGCAGGAGCTCTTCCATTTGCTTAGAATATTGCCTGATAGGATACGTGGTGTGCAAGAAGGGTAGTCACAAAAGGCCACATATTGTATGATATCATATATACAAAATGTCAGAATTGGCAAGTCCAGAGAGAGAGAGATTCATGGTTGCCAAGGACTGAGGGGATAGGGAGTAACTCCTCATAGATATGAAGGTTTTCTTTCTTCTCTTTCTTTCTCTCTCCTTCCTTCCTTTCTCTTTCTTCTCTGTCCTTTCTCTTTCTTTTTCTCTCATTCCTTTCTTTCTTTCTCTTTCCTCTTTCTTTCTCTTTCTCTTTCTTTTTTCTCTTTCTTTCTTTCTCTTTCTTTCTCTCTCCTTCCCTTCCTTCCTTCTTTCCTTCCTTCCTCTCTCTCTCCTTCCTTCCTCCCTCCCTCCTTCCTTTCTTTCTTCTTTCTTTCTCTCTCTCCTTCCTTCCTTCCTCTCTCTCTTTCTTTCTCTTTCCTTCCTTTTCTCTCTTTCTTTCTCTTTTCTCTCTCTCTCTTTCTCTCTCCTTCCCTTCCTTCTTTCTTTCCTTCCTCCCTCTCTCTCTCCTTCCTTCCTTCCTTTCTTTGCTCTCTCTCCTTCCTTCCTCTGTCTTTCTTTCTTTCTCTCTCCCTCTCTCCTTCCTTCCTCTCTCTCTCTCTCTCTGCCCCCACCCACCCGAGGCTGGAGTGTAGTACCATGATCAGGGCTTTGATTCGTGTCTGTCCCATGAAGACAGCTCCACCCTTCATCCCCAGGATCCAGGCACAGCCTGGCACAGAGTAGGCACTCAATAAATAGTTATTGACTAGGCTGAAGAATTAGTACCTTGCAAGAGGCAGATGTGAGCTCTGGAAGATGATGTCAAGAGCTTTCTCTGGGTGGTGCGATTTTTTATTAAAGTATAGCATGACAGCAGAGTGCTCACATCTTAGGCGTAGCTCAGTGACCACACAAATAAACGCACTTGTGTAAGTAGCTGGGAGGTGTGATATGGAGTAATTTTATTTTCCTTTTTGTCCTTTCTGGCTGGTTTAAATCTTTTTCAGTGATGTAATGAGCATCACTTATAGGGTCTGTGTCATTTTTACAAAATGCCTTTTTCGAATGAAGAAAAAACATCCATTTTCAACTACTTGGGATGTGAAAGGAACCCATGGGGTGACAAGAAATTTTTCCTTCCCTTATTTCCTTTTCCCTCCCTCCCTCCCCCGACCCCAGCAGGAGCAGGCTTCTGGTGTTTTAGATACCCCCTTTCTCCCTCCAGGGGTGGTTTGGAGTTTTTGCAAAGATCCTGAAGTGTATGCTGAGCTCAGAATTAAAATCAAGGTAAACAAAGTAAATCTCTTTGTTTGTTTTGAGAAAATTATACAGCTGTTTGTGTTTGACACTTCTTTTTCTCCAAAGCCTGGAGTTTGGGGGATTTGGAATATCTGGCTTTTAAAATAAAGTCTTGAAATCTATTCTCAAAGATATGCCCAGATTAATAATTTGTATGTGATGAAGGGATTCATTCATTCATTCGTTTGTTTATTCATGTGTTCATTCACTGGTGTCTGCCTCTGTGCCAGGCCCATCCTGAGTGTGGGGAATATAGACATGGATCACATCTAGTCCCTGTCCCCAGGGAGACAGACATGGTCACAACAATCACTTCAAACCACGATTAGTGATTTAACGAGAGCTGGGTGGGTAAGATGTGGAGCAGAGGCTGACTGTCATCTAAGAGAAGGAACATTTGTGGTGGGTTTTGAGGTATACATAGAAGTTTTCCATGCAGAGAAGAGGTGGAAAGGCATTCCAGGTAGAAGGAACAGCTGTGCTAAGGCACAAAGACCGAGATAGCATTGGGTGCAGTAGTCATGAGCACCAAGGCCTAGCCAGGCTGCTTGGGTCTGAGTCCTGCCTTACACATCTCTTAGCTGTATGATCCAGAGCAAGTTCTTGCTCTCTCTGTGCCTCAGTTTCCTCACCTACGAAGTAGAGGTAATGACAGCACCTATATTATAGAGTTGCTAAGGGTTAATTCAGATAAACCAAGTAAAGCGCTTAGGCCAGGCCCTGCACAGGATAGGCATCTGGTAAATTGTCAGTGCCTGGTTAGGGTGAGCTGAGTACTGGGAAACAGGTGCCATAATTGAGATGGAGCAGGTGTGAGGGCAGAAAAGGGTGGATTCGTTTCATGCTCTTGGGAGACGTCCTGATATGAAATCTGCAGGGGGAGGGCCGGGCGAGGTGGCTCACACCTGTAATCCCAGCACTTTGGGAGGCTGAGGCGGGCAGATTACAAGGTCAGGAGATCGAGAACATCCTGGCTAACATGGTGAAACCCCATCTCTACTAAAAATATAACAAATTAGCCAGGCGTGGTGGTGCACATCTGTAGTCCCAGCTGCTCGGGAGGCTGAGGCAGGAGAATCGCTTGAACCCCGGAGGCACAGGTTGCAGTGAGCCGAGATCGTGCCACTGCACTCCAGGCTGGGGGACAGAGCGAGACTCCATCTCAAAATAACAAAAAAAAAAGAAAAGAAATCTGCGGGGGGAGATGCCGGGCAGGTTCCTGTAAGCCTGGAGGTCAAGGCTGGGCCCCGGGTCCAGCCCCTACCCACTTCCATCTCCTGCTTCAAGGCTTTGAGGACTGACCCCCAGGAGCTGTGGGCCTGCCAGCTCCAGGCACCGGTGACAGATACTGTCACACCCAGCCCCAGTGCAGCCTGCGTGGGACACAGCCAGCTGGGCTGTTGCCTCAGCGTGAGAAAATGGAAGGAAGCAAGGCCCAGTCAAGGGCAGGACCCAGAGATAGGGCCAAGGGCGCCCGTCCTTCCAGGAAAACAGTCTGGTCACCAGGCTTCAGCTCATCACCTTGCAGCTGGCTGGCCTGAAGTCACAGTTTACTTGGGCACAGTGGGGTGATTTGGTTCCTTTTTTACTCCCAATGCCACCGAATGCCCCGTTACCCAGAGATTTTGTGTCTCCTCAGGGTACCCTGCTAAAGGCTTCACATTTGGGCTTACAAAGGAGAAAATTTGTTTACCTCCACTTTACAGATAAAGACACTGAGGCTCAGAGAGGTGAAGTGACTTGTCTGAGGACACAGCTCATCAGACAGGCCTGCCTGCCCCTGGGGCCTGAGCTCCTAACCGCTGATGGCAGTCTTCATCCCAATGTTCTTTCAAAGCGGAAGTGGGTGACCCACATTTAACTTTAACAGTAACTTTTGTCTGGGGGTGGTGGCTCACGCCTGTAATCCAAGCACTTTGGGAGGCTAAGGCAGGTGGATCACCTGAGTTCAGGAGTTTAAGACCAGCCTGGCCAACATGGCAAAACCCTGTCTCTACTAAAAATACAAAAATTAGCTGGGCGTGATGGCACGTGCCTGTAATCCCAGCTTTTCAGGAGGCTGAGGCAGGAGAATCACTTAAACCCTGGAGGCAGAGGTTGCAGTGAGCCAGGATTGTGCCATTGCACTCCAGCCTGTGCAACAAGAGTGAAACTCCATCTCAGAAAAAAAAAAAAAAGTAACTTTTGGAAAGCACGGAGATTACATAAAGAGAGGTAATCTCTGAACATGTGCTTCTGAGTTTTATGGTAGAGAATTTTTTTTTTTTTTTTTTAAGGAGGTTGTAGGCCTCATCTGCTAAAAATATTTATGTAAAAACTTGGAAGCTCGTGGAGGCAGGAAACGGTAATTACCACAAAGCACTTGGTTGCACAAATGCCTGCCAATCCCCAGGCCATGTGGGGCGCCCAGGCCCTGCCCCAGTGTGGCCCTTGGGGAGCCCCCCACCTCCTCAGGGGTCCTGGCCAAAGCCACTTCCTCGGACTCAGCCAGAGCTCCGAGCCCGCCTGGAAGCTGGCTGGCTTCCCAGCTGCGGTTTTTGCCCTAATGTGCTGGGAGTCATCCCACGGGCTGAGGCCTAGCCTTGGCTGGCTCCTTGCCTCCTGGGGGAGGCTGGGAAAGAAACTGGGTCCTGGATACATCAGGTTCCAGGTTCGAATCCCATCTCTACCTCCCAGAGAGCCACCAGACTTGAGTGTAGGCTGTGGAGCCAGGCCTTGGGTTAGAACCCAGACTCAACTACTTTCCAGCTCTGTGGCCTCGGCCAACTCACTGCCTTGTGAGCTTTAGTTTCCTCACCTCTCAGGTAAGGATTAGAATGTCCTTGCCCTCGCAGGCATGCAGTGCGCGTTAAATGACCCACTTTATATAAAGTGCTTATAGGCCGGGTGTGGTGGCTCATGCCTGTAATCCCAGCACTTCGGAAGGCCAAGGCAGGCAGATCACTTGAGGTCAGGAGTTCGAGACCAGCCTGGCCAACATGGTGAAACCCCATCTCTACTAAAAATATAAAAATTAGCCAGGCGTGGTGGTGCACACCTGTAATCCCAGCTACTCAGGAGGCTGAGATAGGAGAATCACTTGAACCCAGGAAGAGGAGGTTGCAGTGAGCCGAGATTGCACTACTGTACTCCAGCCTGGGCAGCAGAGTGAGGCTCTGTCTCAAAAAAAAATAAAAAATAGGCCGGGTGCAGTGGCTCATGCCTGTAATCCCAACCCATTGGGAAGCTGAGGCAGGCAGATCACTTGAGATCAGGAGTTCGAGACCAGCCTGGCCAACATGGTGAAACCCCATCTCTACTAAAATACAAAAATTAGCCAGGCGTGATGGCAGGCACCTGTAACCCCAGCTACCTGGGAGGCTCAGGCAGGAAAATCGCTTGAACCTGAGAGGCAGAGGCTGCAGTGAGCTGAGATCCCGCCACTGCACTCCAGCCTGGGCGACAGAGCAAGACTCCGTCTCAAAATAAAAATAAAAATAAATAAATAAAGTGCTTACAGCAGTGTCTGACATAGACTAAGTGCCCAGTGAGTGTGGGATGTTACTGTTATATGTCTTTGAGCAAGTCCCCATCACCCCCTTGAGCCTCAGTTTCTCCATCTGTAGAATGGGAATGACACAGGATCCTACCTCAGAGCGCTTAGGAGGTGAGACGGTGCACGGAAGGCACTTTGCATGGCGCCTAGCAGTTAGTGAATGGTTAACAAATTACTAACAATTATTTTTATATCTCAAAGCCTTTCTGAGAGGCTTGCACTCTGAAAATAAAACGGCTTGAGAAGGTTAAAATATTAAATTGGCCAGGCACAGTGGCTCGCACCTGTAATCCCAGCACTTTGGGAGGCCAAGGTGGAAGGCTAGCTTGAGTTCCAAAGTTCAAGACCAGCCTGGGCAATGTGGTGAGACTCCATCTCTACAAAAAAATTTAAAAATTAGCCAGGCATGGTGATGTGCATTTGTGGTCCCAGCTACTCAGGAGGCTGAGGCGAGAGAATCCCTTGAGCCCAGGAGGTCGAGGCTGCAGTGAGCCATGATTGCGCCATGCACTGCAGCCTGGGCACCAGAGTGAGACTCTGTCTCAAAAACAAAACAAAACAAACTAAACCCAATTTCCAGATGGAGGGGGAGCAGTAGCTTTGAGGCGCTGTGAGAGCCTTTGTAAGTGGCATTTGATGGGCACAGCAATCGGGAACCAGGCAGGGACTAGACAGCAGCTTGTTCTGCTGCAGAGGCTGGAACCCGGCAGCAGGGAGCCACAGGAGAGGACCAGGCTGGGAGCATGTTACTTGTGGGACTGGGGACTGGGCTGGGAAGGGGCAGACTGCCGAGGCCGAGGGTGGGGCAGGATGTGAGAGCCTGGAATCTGAGCTGGGTGGGACAGGGGCAGGGTTCCAATCCAGCCATGAGCTCAGGCGAGTCCCTGCCCCTCTGAGCCACACTTTCATTTGTCAAATGGGGCCAATGACACATCCGATGACTCAAAGAACACTTGCACTAATAAGGCTGTTAAGAGAATCTGGAGGCCCGGCCAGGTGTAGGGGAGAAGCTACTTATGGATCCACCTGACTGCACCTGAGACAGAGCCCCAGGCAGTGCCAGAGGGCAGGGGACCTCCTGAGCCTGGCATCTTGGCCTTCCCTCCTGAGCTCCCCCCGACGCAGAGCAGACCCGAGCAGCTTCCCCGGGGCTCTAAGTGGGAGGCACGTTTTCCAGTCTAGGGATGGACATGGCCGTGGTGCCAGTGGCACTGTAGAGGGGCCCCTGTGGGCGAGGCTGCCCTCCCAGGCCCCTTCTGTACGCCACCCTGGTGCCGTGGCCAACCACTCGCTGAGACATACCATAGACCCTTCCTCTGCCAACTGGTTTCAGAATCATCCCACGTTCCTCACCAGGCCCCAGGCTCCAGGTCTGGGTGTAGAGGGAGTTTTCCCAGTAGCCTGGCTCCCCGCCAGCCACAGAAGCCTGTTGGAGGCTGGCACACAGCCCGACTTTGACCTCTGGGGAATTCGTTCTAGAGTTTTATTAATAGCAACAATATCTTGCATTTACTGTGTGCCGGGCTGAACTACACTCTACTTGCATAGAAAATGCACAAGGACCCTGTGAGCTAGGGTCCATGATCCCACTCCTAGGAGAGCAGACGTCAAGTTCCCCACCCAGCCTCACACAGTGGGGATCCAGCTTGGGCAGCCTGGCACCAGATGACCCTTTCTCAGGGACTGCACGGCCTTTGATTTTGTGGGAAGAACACTGGTTTGAGAGTCTGTAGCCCTGGGTTCTGCCTCCTTGGGGTGACCTTGGACTACCTTCCAACAGTGGAGATGAATGCTGCTCTGCCTCCCCTGGGTCTTAGATAGGGAATACAACATATATATATATACACACACACACACATATATATACACACACACATATATATACACACATATATACACACACACATATATACACACATATATACACACATATATACACACATATATATACACACACACATATATATACATACACATATATACACACATATATACACACATATATACACACATATAGATACACATATATACACACACATATATACACACATATATACACATATAGATACACACACATATATATACACACACATATATACACACACATATACACACACACATATATACACACATATATATACATACATATATACATGCATATATACACACACATATATACACACATATATACACACATATATACACACACATATATACACACACATATACACACATGTATACACACATATATACACATATATACACACACATATATATACACACATATATACATATATACACACACATATACACACACATATACACACATACATACACACACATATATATACACACATATACACACATGTATACACACATATATACACATATATACACACACATATATATACACACATATATACATATATACACACACATATACACACACATATACACACATACATACACACACATATATATACACACACATATACACACATACACACATATATATACACACATATATACACATATATACACACAAATATATATACATACATATATACACACATATATACACACGTATATATACACACACATATATACACACATATATACACACACATATATATACACACATACACAAACATATATATACACACACATATATACACAAACATATATACACACATATATACACACATATATACACATATATACACACACATATATACACACACATATACACACATATATACACACATATATATGCACACACATATATATACACACATATATACACACATATATACACACATATATATACACACATATATACACACACATATATATACACACATATATATGCACTATATATATATATAGAGAGAGAGAGAGTGTGTGTGTGTGTTTATGTGTGGCCTATACCTCATTTTAAGGACATGGCTCATGTGATTATGGGCGCTGGCAAGTCCAAAATGTGTAGGGTGGGCCAGCATGTTGGAAACTCAGGCAGGATTTGATGTTGCAGTTTTGAGGCAAAATGTCTTCTCTGGGAAATGTGTTTTTGCTCTTAAAGCCTTCAGCTGATTGGGTGGGGCCCACCACCCACACATCAAGGGTAATTTTTTTTTTTTTTGAGACAGAGTCTCACTCTGTCACCCAAACTGGAGGGAAGTGGTGTGATCTTGGCTCACAACAACCTCCACCTCCTGGGTTCAAGTGATTCTTGTGCCTCAGTCTCCCGAGTAGCTGGGATTACAGGCATGCACCACCATGCCCAGCTAATTTTTTGTATTTTTAATAAAGACAGGGTTTCACTGTGTTGCCCAGACTGGTCTCAAACTCCTGAACTCAGGTGATCCGCTCGTCTGGGCCTCTCAAAGGGCTAGAATTACAGGAGTGAGCCACCAGGCCTGGCCCCTTTTTTTTTTTCAAGACAGAGTTTCACTCTATTGCCCAGGCTGGAGTGAAGTGGTATGATCTCGGTTTACTACAACCTCCGCCTCCCAGGTTCAAGCGATTCTTGTGCCTCAGCCTCCTAAGTAGCTGGGACTACAGGAACGCACTGCCACATCCGGCTAATTTTTTTGTATTTTTAGCAGAGACAGATGTTTCACCATGTTGGCCAGGCTGGTCTCGAACTCCTGACCTCAAGTGATCCACCCTCCTCAGGCTCCCAAAGTGTTGGGATTACAGGTGTGAGCCACCAAGCCCAGCCAAGGGTAATCTTTACTTGAAGTCAGCTGTAGATGTTGACTCAACCCATGTACAAAATACCTTATGGGAACACCTAGATTAGTGTTTGACAAAGTAACTGGGTACCATAGCCTACCCACGTTGATCACACCCCTACTTCTTAGCTAGGGAAACTGAGTTTTGGAGAGGTGGACTGCCCAGGTCCCACAAATAGAACTGGGAAAGTTATATCCTTGTCTGTAGATATGTCTAAATATATACCGCAGAATGCTAGCATCTTTAGGGAGTAGGATTTGAGGTAACTTTTACTTTTTTAAATACCTTTCTTACTGTCTAGTATTTTTAAAATTTCACATGTGTAACTTATAATCACAAAAAAAAATTAAATGATTTTTCACTTTGAAAAAAAGGGGGACTTCTGGCTGGCGCGATGGCTCACACCTGTAACCCCAGCACCTTGGGAGGCTGAGGCGGGCAGATCACTTGAGGTCAGGAGTTTGAGACCAGCCTGGCCGACATGGTGAGACCCCCTCTCTACTAAAAATACAAAAATTAGGCGGGCATGGTGGTGCATGCCTATAATCCCAGCTTCCCAGGAGGTTGAGGCAGGACAATCACTTGAACCCGGGGGCGGAGGTTGCAGTGAGATTGTGCCACTGCACTCCAGCCTGGTTGACAGAGCAAGACTCCGTCTCAAATAAATAAATTAATTAATTAAATTTAAAAAAAAGAAAGGAGAGACAAGGAAATATATAAAAAGCAAGAAAAAAGGAAGGCACAAAAGAAGGTAGATTTTTTAAAACCAAGTAAATCAGTAATTACTTTAAGTGTGAACAGACTAAGTAATTCATTCAATTAAGGGAGACACATTGAAACAAAATGATACAGAAAGGTCAACATAAAAGGGTATATGTTATTAGAAGTGTCCAAGAAAAGGATGGGAAAAGATATAGCATGAAAATAACAACCAGAAGAAACATTTTATAATGACAAGTTTAATTTGTCAGGAAAATTAGCAGTTTTTAAATTATATGCATCTGATAAAGTAACTTTAAAATATATAAATACTGGAATAAATACAGGGAGAAACAGACAAACCAATCATGAGAGAGTGTAACATACTTTCCTTAGTAATTAATAGAAAAGGCAGGGAAAAAATCAGTGAGAATCTAGAAGATTAAACAAAATTTAAAAACCGGATCTGGCTCGCGCCTGTAATCTCAGCACTTTGGGAGACCAAGGCGGGTAGATCATGAGGTCAGGAGATCGAGACCATCCTGACTAACATGGTAAAACCCCGTCTCTACCAAAAATATAAAAAATTAGGCAGGCGTGGTGGTGTGCACCTGTAATCCCAGCTACTCGGCAGGCTGAGGCAGGAGAATCACTTGAACCTAGAGGTGGAGGTTGCAGTGAGCCGAGATCATGCCACTGCACTCCAGAGCCTGGGTGACAGAGCAAGGCTCCGTCCTGAAAAAAAAAAAACAGATCTGGCCAGGCACAGTGGCTCACACTTGTAATCCCAGCACTATTCAGGGAGGCCAAGGCAGGCGGATCACTTGACCAGCCTGGGCAACATGGCAAAACCCCATCCCTACAAAAAATACAAAAAAATTAGCCAGGCGTGGTGGTGCACGCCTGTGGTCCCAGCTACTCAAGAGGCTGAGGTGGGAGGATCACTTGAACCCAGGAGGTGAAGGCTGCAGTGAGCTATGATCATGCCCCCACACTCCAGCCTGGGAGACAGAGCAAGACCCTGCAGCCCACACCTGCAGAAGACACAACCTTTGCAAGGACAATGCAACATTTATGAAGAGTGACCACATCCTGGGTTATAAAGCAATAGACTGAAATCATTCTTTTTTTTTTTTTTTTTTTTTTTTGTAGATACAGAGTCTCACACTTTCCCAGGCTACAGTGCAGTGGTGCAATTATAGTTAATCATAATCTCAAACTCCTGGGTTCAAGCAATCCTCCCACCTCAGCCTGCCCAGTATCTGGGACTTCAGGCACATACCACCACACCCGCTATATATATGTGTGTGTGTGTGTGTGTGTGTGTGTGTGTATATATATATATATTTTTTTTTTTTTTGGAGACAGTTTCACTCTTGTCATCCAGGCTGGAGTGCAATGGCACAATCTCAGCTCACTTTAACCTCCACCTCCTGGGTTCAAGCAATTCTCCTGCCTCAGCCTCCCGAGTAGCTGGGATTGCAGGTGCACACCACCACGCCCAACTAATTTTTGTATTTTTAGTAGAGACGGGGTTTCACCATGTTGGCCAGACTGGTCTTGAACTCCTGACCTCAAGTGATCTGCCCGTCTCGGCTTCCCAAAGTGCTGGGGTTACAGGCATGAGCCACCGTGCCTGGCCCCTGCTAAATGTTTATCTTTTATTTTTTTGTGGAGATGGGTGTTTGCTATGTTGCCCAGGTTGGTCTTGAACTCCTGGCTTCTAAGCGATCCTCCTGCCTTGGCCTCCTAGAGTGCTCGGATTGTGGGCATGAGCCACCGTGCCCAGCCTCAAGTGGAGATTTGAACCCAGGTCTGGATGGATGCTAAGCCCTTGCAGAGTGCACAATGGGGACTTGCATAGGACGGCATGGCTGCGGGCAGTGGAAGGCTGAGATTTAGGCCTGAACTTCTGGAAAGAAATGTGAGAGGAAATGACCCAATGTTCCTCCTACCCCTACTGGCCAGGAAGGGAAGGGCAATGCCCCAGACAAGCCGAGGAGGGCTTCCTACCCACCCCTACCTCCAGACACAGGGGCCCCGGGCTGGCAGGAGTCCATTATCATGAAGTCTCAGGGGTGGGGGCAGCTGAGCAAACATCAGTTCCCTGGCCTGACACAAAATGGCCATTGAAACATTTCAGGGCCTGGGGGAGGGGTGGGGCTGCTGAGACAAGCCTCTGAGTGGAGGGGCCGGGCTGCTGCCAGGCACCCCAGCTGCCAACACTTTCAACTTTGTGATGAGGAAGCTGAGGCCCAGACAAGCCGATACATTAGCCTGGACTCACACAGCCAGTCAGATCCCATCATTCTGGCCCACAGGGTGGGGGCCTGGGGGGTGCCCAGTGGAGGCCAGTGCCAAGTTCCAGGTGTGAGCCCATGGACCCAGGAACCCACAAGTTACCTGTACTTAGCCCCAGCTCCAGGTGGCTCAGAGCAGCCCTTGCCAGCCCTGAGAGGCTCAGCAAGGAGCTCAAGGTCACACGGCAAGCAGAAACTGCCAGTGTCTCCCTGCCCAGCCAGGGCGGCTCCCACTTTCTGGCCTGAGCTCTGTTTCCCACATGACCCCCATTCTCCCAAGCCCCATCCGTCAGCTGTCTCCTTGGAGGGCGCTGCGAGGCCGGTCAGATTTCCACAGGGCACATGGGTGCCAGGTGTGGCTGGGACAGCTGGGAGGGCAGGTGGGCGGAGGGGGCTGCTGGCGGCACGAGGCCCCAGCGTGGGATCCTGCAGCAGCTGTTCCACACCCGCTCCAGGCTGCCTGAGGGGGAGCCAGACCCCCATGAGGGAGCAGACTCTGGGTCCGTATCCCAGCTGTGCCACTGAACTGGCTGGTGACCCTCGTTTGGAGTCTCTTCCTCTCCTGGATTCTCGAGTTCCCCAGCTGGTGGCGCTGTGATGGTCAGGTTATTATTAATTATTATCATTACCTCCTGGTGGCCTGGGAAGAAATGGTCAGGCCAGAGAACCTAAGCAGAGGTGGCTGGGGGGCCACTTGACCCCTGAAGTTCCACTGGCTTCCTAAAGCTCCACCGGGCCGTTTGGGCCGTCCCTTGCTGCTGCTGAAGGCCCCTGTTGCTCACCGCGGCTCCCCCAATGCTTGTGACAGCACAGTTCAGAACTCTTGTGATATTGGAGTCATTCTGGCTGGAGGGGGATCAGAGGCCCAGAATTCCAGCCCTGCGTCTCCTCTTTCTCCACATTTCACCTCCTGACCCCCCTGCACCAGGTAGCTCTGAGGCCACCCTTGGCACCGTCAGGGTTCCATGACACCTACTTTGAAAAGCATGGCCCAGAATGCCATCTAAGCCCCTTAGCTAGGCCTCCATTCCCCACGCCTCCCCCTAGTCTCCAATTCTTGTTTTCCACAGGTGTCCCCCAGGTGACCCAGTGCCCACCACACCCGATTCCTGGCTGCTTCAGAAACAGGCTCTGCAGCTTTACCCTGGGGCCTTTATAGATGCCGTTTCTGCCTCTCAGAATCTTCTTTTCTGCTTAGCACCTGGCAAATACTTCCTTAACTCCAGAGGCCTGGAAGCCCATTGTCTCCTCCCAGAAGACCTCCCTGATTGCGGAAAGCGGGTCCATTGCTCCTCCCTGAGCTCTCTGGGGCCCTGCAGAGGTCAGGGAGCCCAGAGGGGTTAAGGGGCATGATCTGGCAAGGACAGGAGGGAGGGAAAAGGGAGGGATATAGAGGGAAGGCAATGGGTGGAGGACAGGAGCAAGGGAAGAATGGGGAGCAGGGGAAGGCGGGCGTGGGGTCTGGCAGCACCACCTTCTGCCCCTCCCCTCACCCCTAGCGCCTACACCGCGTCCTCTCTCCTCTCCTCCACCCCACCCTGGGGCCAAGCATCTTCTCCAGGCTCCAGGGAGGAGAGGAATTCCAGGAGCCCCATTTCAGGGTCCCTGGTGGGCCACCAGTCCAGAGGATCAGGGGATAAGGGAGAACGGTCATGAGCCAACACCCACTCCAGGTTCCATATCTCATGGCTCAGCTCCCAGATGATCTGCCTTCCTGGGCTGCTTTCCAGGTGGGGTCGGGTCCCCCTAGAGCCCCAGGAGGTCGGCGTAGGCCTCCAGGACACAGGCCTTCTTCTGCTACCATCACAGATGCCACAGGCCTGCTAATCACCCAGGACAGGAAGCCACTTTCTGAGCACCAGCTATGTTCAAGGCCCTGGGCCAGGCACTCACTGGTTTGGTCTCATCTAACTGGGCAACACCTCCCTTCTCAGGGACCAAGCACCACTTCACTGAGGGAAAATGGGGTTCAGTGGAGAAGCTGTTAGAAGGACACTCACCGCCCCAAACTGTGCACAGTCTCCTTTAAAAGAGCAAAGTTTGTGGAAGAAGACAGGGAGCAGACACATGTGCCCTTTGTGTTTTATTCTGATTATTTAATTACCCATTTGCTTTTATTTCTTACCTTTCCTATGGTGCTGAGTGCCCTTTGTTTTTTATTTTTATTTTTATTTTGAGATGGAGTCTCACTCTGTCACCCATGCTGGAGTGCAGTGGTGCGATCTCGGCTCACTGCAACCTCTGCCTTCCAAGTTCAAGCGATTCTTCTCCCTTAGCCTCCTGAGTAGCTGGGATTACAGGCATGTGCCACCATGCCTGGCTAATTTTTGTATTTTTAGTAGAGACGGGGTTTCACCATATTGGCCAGGCTGGAGTCGAACCCTTGGCCTCATGTAATCTGCCCGCCTCAGCCTCCCAAAGTGCTGAGATTACAGGAGTGAGCCACCATGCCTGGTTTATGCTTTAATATTGTTGTGTCCAAGACTGTTTAAGAATTTTTTTTTTTTTTTTTTTTTTTTTTGAGGCAGAGTCTCCCTCTGTGGCCCAGGCAGGAGTGCAGTGGCACAATTTAAGAATTTTAAAAATTGGGGGCAGGCCCAGTGGCTCATTCCTGTAATCCCAGCACTTTGGGAGGCTGAGGTGCGCAGATCATGAGGTCAGGAGATCGAGACGGTCCTGGCCAACATGGTGAAACCCCGTCTCTACTAAAAATACAAAAATTACCTAGGTGTGGTGGCACATACCTGTAGTCCGAGCTACTGGGCAGGCTGAGGCAGGAGAATCGCTTGAACCCGGGAGGCAGAGGTTGCAGTGATCCAAGATCGCACCATTGCACTCCAGCCTGCCAACAGAGCAAGACTCCGTCTGAAAAAAAAAAAATTGGCCAGGCACGGTGGCTCACGCCTGTAATCCCAGCACTTTGGGAGGCCGAGGCAGTTGGATCACCTGAGATCAGGAGTTCGAGACCAGCCTGGCCAACATGGTGAAACCCCACCTCTATTAAAAATACAAAAATTACCTGGGTGTGGTGGCGAGTGCCTGTAATCCCAGCTCCTTGGGAGGCTGAGGCCGGAGAATCACTTGAACTCGGGAGGCAGAGGTGACATCCAGCCTGGGTGACAGAGCTTAAAAATTAAATAAATGAAATAACATAAAAATCCTCTCTGGCTGAGTTGTGGCCCTACCCCTACAAGCTGGACAGGCCTATCACAGAGGCCTTGCCTGGCTGGCTGCCCCCTACCCTGCCCTGCACCCTCGATCCACCCCAGACCTGGGCCTGGAATCCACAGGGTGGCGTGTTCAAGACCTTCCACCAGTGCTCAGCTCAGAGCCTCAGAGACTTCTCCTCTGTAAGACTCACCGGAATGTGGGAGAGGCCTGAGGAGACCCGTGGGTGTGAGTCCCTGAACTTGAGAACTGGGAATGCAGGCTGGGGCTGTGGGCCCACGCTGGGGACAGTGGGTGGCGGTCAAACCCCCTGGGCTTCTCAGGTTCCTTCTGACGTCCAGGTCACTTTGCTATCCAAACAGAATGACTGTCTTAGAAAAACACGTATTAAAAAATACAGTAAGATAAATAAGGCTGAGTTTCTAGATCTGGCAAATCGTATTCCAAGAGAGCCAGAGTGAAGGGTAAGAATCTGACGCCACACAGAACAGCCCAGAGATGGCCCGGGGGCTGTTGCTCATGCCTTTAATCCCAGCACTTTGGGAGGCCGAGGTCGGGCAGACCACCTGAGGTCAGGAGTTCGAGACCAGCCTGGCCAACATGGTGAAACCCCATCTCTACTAAAAATACAAAAATTAGCCAGGCGTGGTGGTGTGTGCCTGTAATCCCAGCTACTCAGGAGGCTGAGGCAGAAGAATTGCTTCAACCTGGGAGGTGGAGGTTGCAGTGAGCTGAGATCGTGCTATTACACTCCAACCTGGGTGACAAGAGCAAAACCCCATCTCAAAAACAAAACAAAACAAAAAAAAACAGGCCTGAGGCCAGAAGTCAGTAGAGAAGAGAGCACCATCACCGCACCCTTCTAGAAGGGTGAGCCCAGGAGTCATGGATTCATGAGCCCAGACTCGCCAAGCAAAGTCGGAGGCAGATTGTTCAGGAAGGGATTTCAGAGTGCTCAGAAGATGGAGTGTGACTGGCAATGCAGACGAAGGTCACTGGAAAGTGAACCAAGCTGCTGTCGTCTCTCTCCATAACAGATGACCAGTCCCAACCCACACACAGGCTACCTGGATTTCTGCAAAACACAGGAGATTTTCCTTTTTCTTTTTAAATTGTTTTGTTTCAGGGCTGGGCATGGTGGCTCACACCTGTAATCCCAGCACTTTGAGAGGTGGAGGCGGGTGGATCACTTGAGGCCAGGAGTTCGAAACCAGCCTGGCCAATATGGTGAAACCCCGTCTCTACTAAAAATACAAAAATTAGCTGGGCGTGGTGGCGCATGCCTGTGATCCCAGCTACTCGGGAGGCTGAGGCAGGAGAATCACTTGCACCTTCGAGGTGGAGGTTGCAGTGAGCCGAGATCTTGCCACTGCACTCCAGCCTGGACAACAGAACAAGACTCTCTCTAAAATAAATAAATACATAAATACATAAAATCTTTTGTTTCCTTTTGGGTTTTTTTTTTTTTTTTTGAGTCAATGTTCGGCTGAATGGCTTTTTTGGTTTTTTGTTGATGCCTTTATTTAGTTTTGGCATCCAAAACAGAACAGAATAGTATGACATAACCCATTAAAAGAATAGTGGCCGTTATAGATAACATCCTTCAATGCTGAACCCAAGTGTGAGGTTTTTTTTTTTTTTTTTTTCTGAGTTGGAGTCTCACTCTGTCACCCAGGCTTGAGTGCAGTGGCTCGATCTTGGCTCACCACAACCTCTGCCTCCCAGGTTCAAGGGATTCTCCTGCCTTAGCCTCCTGAGTAGCTGGGACTACAGGTGTGCACCACCACGCCCAGCTAATTTTTGTATTTTTAGTAGAGACGGGGTTTCACCATGTTGGCCAGGCTGGTCTCGAACTCCTTACCTCAGATGATCCAACTGCCTCGGCCTCCCAGAGTTCCGGGATTACAGGCGTGAGCCACCGCGCCCGGCCGTGAACCCGAGGGTGAGTTTTTTGTTTTTGTTGTTATCTTGCTGTTTGTTTGCTTGTGTGGCAGCCACATAACTTGTCTTTCTACACCTGCATGGATCAGTTATTGAATTAAACTGCCCCCCTGGGAAAAGGTAGATTTGAGTGAAGCAGTTTCTGTTAGTTTAGGGCAATGCCTGAGAAAGGCCTCAGCTGTGAGCCATCAGCAGAAATATTTCCGGTTGCTGGAGCATGAAGGTTTAATCCCTAAAGAGGCCACGGAGCAGCATAGCAGTCACTGCACCCGCCTTGCTTCACTTCAGTCCTTCGTTTCACATAATCAGTGTGCTCCATTTGGGATTAGCTCTTCCAGGGCTGTGGTTGGTCACCTTTCATGCACCTTAGTAGCGTGCTCTATTTTGTCTCAGGTTCATTTTCCACGTCCTCCGGTTGCTCTTTAGGTGACAAAATGTCTACATCAGTTCAATCAGGATCTAGAAGTCCCTGATTTCAGATTCAGCTTCCACACTGATCAACTAGCTTTGTGATTCTCATTTAGTCACAGTCTCCTGTTTTCTTTTCTCTTTTTTTTTTGAGATAGAGTCTCCCTCTGTGGCCCAGGCTGGAGTGCAATGGCACGATCTCGGCTCACTGCAACCTCTGCTTCCCAGGTTCATGCGATTCTCTTGCCTCAGCCTCTTGACTAGCTGGGGATACAGGCACATGCCACCATGCCTGGCTAATTTTTTTTTTTTTTTTTTTTTGAGACAGAGTCTCTCTCTGTCGCTCAGGCTAGAGTGCAGTGGCGCGATCTCGGCTCACTGCAACCTCTGCCCCCCAGGTTTAAGCAATTCTCTGCCTCAGCCTCCTGAGTAGCTGGAATTACAGGCGTATGCCACCACGCCCAGCTAATTTTTTGTATTTTTAGTAGAGATGGGGTTTCACCATCTTGGCCAGGCTGGTCTTGAACGCCTGACCTCATGATCCACCCGCCTCGGCCTCCCAAAGTGCTGGGATTACAGGCGTGAGCCACCATGCCTGGCCAATTTTTGTATTTTTAATAGAGACGGGGTTTCACCGTGTTGGCCAGGATGGTCTCGATCTCCTGACCTCATCATCCACCCACCTGGGCCTCCCAAAGTGCCGGGATTACAGGCGTGAGCCACTGCACCCAGCCCTCCTGTTTTTCTTTAGAGTTCCATGTGACTGGGGAGGCCTCACAATCATGACAGAGGGCAAAAGACACGTCTCACATGGCGGCAGACAAGAGAAGAGAATGAGACAGTTTTTTTGATACATAAGTTGTTCATATTTATGAAGTACATGTGATATTTTGAAACATATATACAATGAGTAATGATCAGATCAGGGTAATTAGGAAATTCATCACCTCAAACATTGATCAGTTATTTGTGTTGGGAACATTCCAGATCTTCTCTTCTAGCTATTTTGTAACGTACAATAACTTGTTAACTATAGTTGCCCTTGGCCAGGTGTGGCGGCTCATGCCTGTAATCTCAGCAGTTTGGGAGGCTGAGATGGGAGGATTCCTTGTGCCAAAGAGTTTGAGACTAGCCTGGGCAACATCGTGAGACTCCAGCTCTACAACTTTAAGCTCTACAGCTCTACAGCTAATTTTTTTTTTTTTTTTTTAATTAGCTGGGTGTGGTGGCATGTGTCTGTAGCCCCAGCTACTCAAAAAGTCTGGGTGGGAGGATCACTTGAACCCAGCAGGTCAAGGCTTTAGTGAGCAGTGATTGTGCCACTTCACTCCAGCCTGGGCAACAAAGCGAGATCCTGTCACAAAACAAAACAAAAAACTATAGTTACCTTACTGTGCTATCAAACACTAGAACTTACTCCTTCTATCTAACTGTATTTTTTTTTTTTTTTGAGACTGGGTCTCACTCTGTCACCCAAGCTGGGGTACAGTAGCATGATCTTGGCTCACTGCAACCTCCACTTCCTGGGTTCAAGTGATTCTCGTGCCTGAGCCTCCCTGCTAGCTGGGATTACAGGTGCCTGCCACCACGCCTGGCTAATTTTTGTAGTTTTAGTAGAGACGGGGTTTCAGCATGTTGGCCAGGCTGGTCTCAAACTCCTGACCTCAGGTGATCCATCCACTTTGACCTCCCAAAGTGCTGGGATTACAGGTGTGAGCCACCATGCCCGGCCTATCTAAGTGTATTTTTGTACCCATTATCCAACCTCTCTTCATCCTCCCCTCTCCCCTACTTCCCCACATCCTCACCAGCATCTTTTATTTTATGTCTTTTGTGGGGTTTTTTGTTTGTTTGTTTGAGACCGGGTCTCACTCTGGTCACCCAGGCTGGAGTGCAGTGGCATGATCACAGCTCACTGCAGCCTGGCCCTCCTGGGCTCAGGTGATCCTCTCACCTCAGCCTCCCGAGTAGCTGGGATCACAGGTGCACACCAGCACATCCGGCCAAGTTTTTGTATTTTTAATAGAGACTGGGTTTCACCATGTTGCCCAGGCTGGTCTTGAACTCTTGGGCTCAAGCAATCCACCTGCCTCAGCCTCCCAAAGTGCTGGGATAGCAGGGGTGAGCCACCTCGCCTGGCCCTATTTTCTGTCTTTTTGATAAAAACCATTTTAACTGGGGTGAGATGATATCTCATTGTGGTGTTGATTTGCATTTTCCCAGTGATTAGTGACATTACGCGTTTTTATTGTTTGTTTGTTTTTCGTTTTTTGTTTGTTTTTTTTTCTGAGATGGAGTCTTGCTGTGTCGCCAGGCTGGAGTGCAGTGGTGTGATCTCAGCTCACTGCAACCTCTGCCTTCTGGGTTCAAGCGATTCTCCTGCCTCAGCTTCCCAAGTAGCTGGGACTACAGGTGCATGCCACTACGCCTGGCTATATATTTTTTTTTGCATTTTTTAGTATAAATTTTTGCAGTTTTAGTAGAAATGGAGTTTCACCATGTTGGCCAGGCTGGTCTCGAACTCCTGACCTCAAGTGATCTGCCTGCCTCAGCCTCCCAAAGTGCTGGGATTACAGCTGTGAGCCACCGTGCCTGGCCAGGGAGACTTTCTTGATATCTTTGGGGCCACAGTAAAAAATGGTGGACTCATGAGATGATAACGCTTTCATGATAGCCCAGCTAACCGTGCACTAGGTGCCGTTCCAAGCACTTTACATATATTAATCCTCAAAGCCAACGTCATGCAGCAGGTACTAATTAATATCCTGATTTTAGAGGTGAGGATAAGGAGGCACGGAAGCATTAGGTAACTGGCCCGAGGTCACAGGTGGTAGGTGATGGAGCCAGCTCAGGGTGTGCAGCTGCCTGGCTCCTGAGGCCACACAGGTGACAGCTGGTTTTAAGCTGACCTAGAGCTTCCTGATTGATTCACAGACCAGGGTGGAGGTGGGGGAAGAATCCCAGGTCTTAATCTGGACGGCCCTCCCCTCACCAAGGAGTGGGTACCTGACCCCAGCTGGGTCAATCACGAGCTCTCTGAGGATCCTGATTTGCTGGGCTGCTCCTGGGATGAGTGAGTAGCACTGCTTCCTGCCCTTCCCTGGTGTGACAGTGTTGCTGTCTTTCCAATGTGTCATCCCAGAGCTTCTTGGTCCCTTTTGGCCATCCATGGTTTCTGTTGTTTGCAACCAGAGAACCCTGCTTGAGGTGGAATCTACATTACCGCCAGGGTGCGGTGGCTCACACCTGTAATCCCAGCACTTTGGGAGGCTGAGGTGGGTGGATCACCTGATGTCTGGAGTTTGAGACCAGCCTGGCCAACATGGTGAAACCCCATCTCTACTAAAAGTACAAAAATTAGCCAGGTGTGGTGGTGGGTGCCTGTAATCCCAGCTACTTGGGAGGCTGAGGCAGGAGAATCTCTTGAACCCGGGGGGCGGAGGTTGCAGTGAGCCGAGATTGCACCATTGCACTCCAACCTGGGCAACAAAAGCAAAACTCTGTCTCAAAAAAAAAAATCTAAATTACCTTCCTCCCCACCCAGATCTTTCCTAAGGGACTGTTCCCTCCCTGACCCCATGGTTAGCCCATGACTCTGATGGATGGAGGCAAAAAAGATAATCACTGGAGGTCTCTAGTGATAGACCACAGAGCTCTGTTTTTTGTTTGTTTGCTTTTGAGATAGAATTTCGCTCTCATTGTCCAGGCTGGAGTGCAGCGGCGCCATCTCAGCTCACTGCAACCTCTGCCTCCCAGGTTCAAGCAATTCTCCTGCCTCAGCCTCCCGAGTAGCTGGGATTACAGGCACACGCCACCATGCCCGGCTAAATTCTGTATTTTTAGCAGAGACAGGGTTTCACCAAGTTGGCCAGGCTGGTCTCGAACTCCTGACCTCAGGTGATGTACCCGCCTCGGCCTCCCAAAGTTCTGGGATTACCGGCGTGAGCCACCAAGCCCGGCCATGGCTCCGTTCTTACCCCTGTCATGTTGATCATTTCCCCAATCTGGACCAGAACACAGGCCTGCTCATAAAATTTGCAGCTGCCACAGCGGCAGAATTAATGCTTTGTGCAATAGAAGTGGGACTTTTAAAATGCTTTCAAGACTAGACAGCTGGATGGGGGCCAAGAAGATGACCTTTAACCAGCATAATGTAAGGTCTTGCGTGCGTTTCCGAAGAACTCATTGTGTGAGTACCAGACAGGGGAGGGAGGGCTGGCTGGACAGCAGTTCATGGGAAAAAGCTCTCGTGCATTTGCAGTGAATAACATAGCTCTTGGAAACATAAATGCCTCTAGTAATGCAGACTGCATTACTAGAGATGGAGTGTCTAGGAAACTGGAGACGACAGTACCTTTCAGCTTGGTGGTTGTCAGTCCAAACGGTGAGCATGCTTCTAGTTCTGGTCCACACACTTTTTAAGAGGGATAATGACGGGCCGGGCGTGGTGGCTCACGCCTGTAATCCCAGCACTTTGGGAGGCCAAGGCAGGCGGATCACGTGTCCGGCTAAATTTTGTATTTTTAGTAGACAGGGTTTCACCATGTTGGCCAGGCTGGTCTCAAACTCCTGACCTCGTGATCTGCCTGCCTTGGCCTCCTAAAGTGCTGGGATTACAGGGGTGAGCCACTGCATCTGGCTGGGAACAGGTATGTTTTAAAACCTGGAGGGCAGGCACGGCGCAGTGGCTCATACCTGTAATCCCAGCACTTTGGGAGGCCGAGGTGGGTGGATCACGAGTTCAGGAGTTTGAGACCAGCCTGGCCAATATGGTGAAACCCCGTTTCTACTAAAAATACAAAAAATTAGCTGGGCATGGTGGCAGGTGCCTGTAATCCCAGCTACTCGGGAGGCTGAGGCAGGAGAATTGCCTAAACCCAGGAAGCGGAGGTTACAGTGAGCCCAGATCGCGCCACTGCACTCCAGCCAGCCCGGGAGAGAGAGACTCCATCTTAGAAAAAAAAAACAACCTAGAGGGCAGGAGGAGCAGCTCAGGTATTGGAGCTGGGAGCTGGAACCTCGAAGAAACCAGGGCATTTAGGCTCTCCAACTCTCTCTCCTACTTCCTCTCTTGACACAAAACAACATTCTCTGCTTCTTGGGGCACCGGTCAGGAAACGCTGGCTCCCCACTAAACTGTTCCGGACTGGGGGCAGGACTGCGGGTAGGGTATAAGAAATGGGGCAGGGCAAGGAAGCCAGGAAGATTAAGGACAGGCAGGCAGGGGCCAGATAGGCGGGGCCAATTCTTTAAGAACAACTCAACAGACACCTGGGGCCCCTGCCCAGCTTAGGGATGGAATGTGGCTCCTCAAAGCCCCAAGGGTCCTGCCTTTTCTAGTCCCTCCCTTCCTCTCCCGAGAGTTGACCACTCTGGAGATTTGGGGGTTTTGCTTACTTTTCTTATCCAAATAAATAGAGGGTTGTTTTTTGCCTGCCTTGATTTTTTTTTTTTTTTTTTTTTTTTTTAATGCTGAGCAGATGTTTGTGGGGTTTTTTGTTGTTGTTGTTGTTTTGTTTTTAGTAGAGATGGGGTTTCGCCATGTTGCCCAGGCTGGTCTTGAACTCCTGGCCTCAAATGATCTGCCTGCCTTGGTCTCCCAAAGAGCTAGGATTACTGGCATGAAGCACCGTGCCTGGCCCTGTGGGGTGTTTTAAGGTTGACATGCGTAGCTGAGGAGAGGCAAGGCTGGTCCAGGACCTCCAGTCCCCTTCAGGGAATGGAGCAACAGTGAGAAAAGCCAGCACGGCATCCATCCTGGACATCTTGGTAGAGCCCTCTCCCTGGACAGCCTGGCCAAATAGAGGAGAGAAGGCAGCAGGCTCCCTGAAGAGAAGGAAGAGATAGTCAGTGGTGGAAAATTGGCAGAAACTTCACCACTTCATCCACGGAGATGATGCTCCGGACCCTGGCATTCACGTTGGTGGTTCCACCTACAGACGCCTGAGCCAAGCCAACGGGTTTCAACCCCAGCTCCACCCCTTCGGCCAAGCAGTCACTAGGCCTGGTGGACAAGGTCTACCCTGAGGGCTCTGGGAGTGAAGGGCTGGGCTGGGCAAGGTGGTTCTGGACCCTCTGGATAGAGCAGGAGCAACCAAGTGGCTAGACAATGTGCCCAGGGCTGGGGCATGGGTTGGGGGGTGCCTGAGCAGGAGAGCCAGACGGCCAGGGAATAGTAGCTCTGGGGAGCTGTGTCTGGGAGCCACATCTGGGTGTGGGGGGAAACCTTTATAGGCCCAGCTCAGAAGGGTCCCACAGTGACCTAGGCCCTCTGGGATCTGGGATGGAGAAGGACTGCCTCAAAGCTGTCATTGTCACTCCCTCACCCGCCTGACTGTCTGGAACTTAAAATAGCAGGAGCACAGTGGATCTCCTGAGAAGTTTCTGGCAAAGAGGTTTGGGGGGGAGGGGTGTGAGTCAAAGCTGGGAACTCTTGAGTTTGAAGCTCCCAAAGCCCAGCTGCTCCACCCCTGCCCCTAGGGAGCCTAGAATCCATGGGCGGGGCAGGTGGGGGGTCTTCTGTTCCCTCCCTGTCCTGCTGTGGGTGTGGGGAGACTGGGTCCTGCCCCAGCTCTGCCATGGAGGCACCGGCTAGATGGCTGGGCCAAGTCCTGCCCCCTTCGGACCTCAGTTTCCCAGATGTACCAGGAGTTGCGGACCTCAACATCTGCTGCGAAGTCCCTGGAGTTCATGGCAGGTGGTCCCAGTACAGACCCCCAGAGTCAGACAGCCATGGGCTGAAATCCCAGTTCCACCCCTACTGGCTGAGTGTCTCTGAGCAAGTCCTCCCAGCTCTCCAGGTGAGTTTCTTCACCTGCAGAATTAACAATGAAACCAAGTCCTGCTAGTTCCAAGCTTCAGATTGCGCTATCCGGTAAGGATCCTGGCAGCTCCTGGGCACTGCCCCCCAGCCCCAGCCTCCACCTCATCCTCAGATGGCACATTTTGTGCTGCCAGGAATGTTAACAGCGACGTGACCCCACTTTTAATGCCATGTACTTTACACACACTACCTCTGGCTCCCACGCCCCGGAGGACAGAGCTGGCTACTGTCCCCAGCGCTCTCCTGGGACATCCTCAAACTCAGTACTGGCCACTCCTGGACTGAAGGGGTATTGGCTCCTGAGGGGGCCCTCTTGGGTATCTACCGTGTGCCAGGCCCTGTGCTTGGCTCACCCCTGGAGTCCTGTGGGGCAGGGCTGATGCTCCCGGTTGTGCAGATGGGGAGACAGGCTCGTTGCTCCCCTGTATCAAAGGGGTGCAGGGACCCTTTGCAGTCCGCAGTCCGCAGGGCGCGGGGCCGGGCGCTGGGCCGCGCGGTGCGTGTGGCTGGCGCGCCCTCTAGTGACCGTTCTGCGTGCCGTGGTGCCCCGCGCGAGAGCTGCCCTAGGGTGGACGCGCAGCCGCTGGCGGGGGAAGTCCCTTCTCCCAGCCCGCCGCGGTCCCGCCTGCTGCGGCTCCACCTCCGCCGAGCTGCAAGCGGTCTGGCTCTGCCTGTCAGTCCTCGTGGCTTCGCAGGGACCCCACCATGGCTGCACGCCCCGCCCCGATTACCATGGAGACCGCTTGTACACAGTTTCCTCTTTCCTCTGCCCAGTCCTGGGGTCCCGCGGCCGCCTAGGAGGGAGCCCGCCGGGGCGGGGCGGGGCGGGGCCGGGTGCCCATGAACAGCGGGGTCCCGGCCACGCTGGCCGTGCGGAGAGTGAAATTCTTCGGCCAGCATGGCGGGGAGGTGAGGTCCAGCGGGCTCTGCCCAGACTCCCGGCTTTGGATGCAGAGTGGTTCCTGGTTCTGTGTGGTGGGGGTTCCAGAATGTTCTCTGGGCAGTAGCTCAGGACATTGAGTCCAGAGTAGACTTTGCTAACCCAAGAAGGTTCAAAGTAGGTTCTCAGTTCCAGTGCCGGGCCCCAGCTCCAGAGCAGCTCTAGGTTCTAAGCTCTGCCTCTAAAAAGAGCCCCGGGCTCTGGGCTCTGCCTTGAGAGGGGCACAAAGCTCCCTGCTGACTCTGGTGTTTTCTGGGGCCCTGGCTCTAAAGTGAACTCAGAGCTTAGAGTAGATTCTGGACTCTCCGTTGTCAGCTGCGGCTCTGGAATGGGATCTTGGCTCTGGGGTTCCAGGCTCTGGTTCCAGAGAAGACTCTTGCCTCCAACTGCAGGCTCTGGCTTTACGGGGCTCCAGAGAGGGCCCAGTGGGTCCTGGGTTCTGGGCCCTGGTGGTGGAGTGAGGCTTGAAGTCAAGCTCCAACCCCAGGCTCTTGGGGGCTGTGTTTAGGGGTCAGAGATGAGCAGACAGGGGTTTCTTCCCCAGAATGGGACCGCTTCTGTGCTCTGTTTCTAGGTCAACTCTTCTGCCTTCTCCCCCGATGGCCAGATGCTGCTCACAGGCTCAGAGGATGGCTGCGTGTATGGCTGGGAGACCCGGAGTGGGCAGCTGCTGTGGAGGCTGGGTGGCCATACAGGTGGGGCTCCCACACCTGGCCGGGAAGACTGAGGCACAAGGGTCTGGCATGCTGCAGAGCTGACTGCAGTGACCTCCGATGAGCTGGGCACGGGTGCAAGGCAGGGCTGGGCAGGATGGGAGATGGGACCAGATATCTGGGCGCTGGGGCTTAGACTCTAACGGGCCTGGACTCAGATCCTTCTTTAAACACACACACACACACACACACACACACACAAAACAACTGTGATGTAACATACATAATACTTACTGTTGCGTCCTTTTTTTTTTTTTTTTTTTTTTTTTTTTTGTGACAGAGTCGCTCTCTGTCGCCCAGGCTGGACAACCTCGGCTCACTGCAACCTCCGCCTCCTGGGTTCAAGCAATTCTCTGCCTCAGCCTCTTGAGTAGCTGGGATTACAGACACCTGCCACCACGCCCAGCTAATTTTTTTGTATTTCTAGTAGAGACGGGGTTTCACCATCTTGGCCAGGCTGGTCTTGAACTCCTGACCTCATGATCCACCCACCTCAGCCTCCCAAAGTGCTGGGATTACAGGCGTGAGCCACTGCACCCGCCTTGTTGTGTCCATTTTTAAGTGTACAGTTCAGAGAATCCAGTACCTTCACATTGTCGTGACACCAATCTCCAGAACTCTTCCTCTTGCAAAACTGAACCTCTGTCCCCACTAAACAAGTCCCCAATCTCCCTCCTCCCAGCCCCTGACAACCACTGTTTTTCTTTTTATCTCGATGAATCTGACCTCTCTGGGTGCCTCTAAGTGGAATCACACAGTATTTGTCTTCTTGTGACTGGCTTATTTCACTTAGCATGATGTACTTAAGGTTCAGCCATGTCGTGCTTACCACTGTTTTGACTGTGATCTTGGTCAAGTCCTGTCACCTCGCTGAGCCATTTCCATTGGCACAATGCAAGCAAAGTACCTAGCACCCAGTGAGGACTCAATAGATGCAACTATTGTAATTATTATTCAGGAGACAAGAAAAAATATCAGGCAATTACAGGCAGTCTGGTTAATGCTGCCAAGGGGGGAAAATCAGGGGCTGGAACTCAAAGGAGGCAGTGAACCTAGGCAGCGGTTGTTAGGGCAAGTTTCTGGGAGGTCCGTAATTTGACTTGGGTATTGATTTTTCAGATGAGCACTGAGGTTGGGTGCTCCAAGGCTGACAGCCCAGCCCAGGCCAAGGCATGGAAATCCAGGCATTTCTGGGAAGCTGGAGTTTGGGTGAGGGGAGGCTGGCGATGAGGCTGGAGAAATTAGCAAGGATTGGACTGCATGGGCAGAAGTGGCAGGCAGTGCTCTGTCCCCTGACTGTAGCCACCCGCCCAGGCCCCGTGAAGTTCTGCCGCTTCTCCCCTGATGGCCACCTCTTCGCCAGCGCCTCCTGTGACTACACTGTCCGCCTGTGGGATGTGGCAAGAGCGAAGTGTCTGCGGGTCCTGAAGGGTGAGTGAGCTGGGAGCCAAGCAGCCAGGCCAGCGTTCCCTTTCAGATGGTGCTGTGTCCTGTGTCATGTCACCTTTCCTCCTTCCCCGACCCCGGGCTGGTGCCTGCAGGTCACCAACGGAGTGTGGAGACGGTCAGCTTCAGCCCTGACTCGAGACAGCTGGCATCAGGTGGCTGGGACAAGCGGGTGATGCTCTGGGAAGTGCAGGTACGTCGAGGGGCTTGGGCCACCAGTCTGGGATTCAAGGACCAGTTCCAGAGAGGATGTCACCAGTCTTGCCCTCCCAGCTCAAACCCTCCACTGGTTCCCATGGCCAAGGCTGCCCGCCCCCGCCCCCCGCCGGCCACAGCCGCCTCTCCAGGCCTCCCCGCACACAGCAGCCCTCAGGCTTTTTGCACGAGGTCCCCCTTTCCTGGACTGTCAAGGCCCAGGTAGCTGGCTGCCCTCTGCTGCCTCCTGAAGCTCAGGGCTCTCTCTAGTCCGGCCAGATGCTGCGCCTCTTAGTCGGGCACCGCGACTCCGTCCAGAGCAGCGACTTCTCACCCACGGTGAACTGCCTGGTGAGCCTACCCTCTGCCCTGGGCCCCACCTCAGTGGCCCCATACCCACTTGGAGCTGAGTGGTGGGAAGGGGATGGGCTCTGGGTCCCGCCTAGATGCAGAGCGGGTGGGGAGCTGGCTGGGCCAGACTCACAGAAGCTGCCTGCAGGCCACCGGCTCCTGGGACTCCACCATACGCATCTGGGACCTGCGGACGGGGACCCCAGCAGTCTCCCACCAGGCGCTAGAGGGACACAGTGGCAACATCAGCTGCCTGTGCTATTCAGCATCTGGCCTCCTGGTAAGTGGGGTGTCCTGGGTTCCAGGCTGGTCCCTTGCTGGCAGCCAGGCCCTGAAGGGTCCCAGGCCACTTAGGGGCCCAGTGAGCTCAAAGGCCCCAAACCCCGGAGATCAGAGCTGTCTGCTGTCCAGGCATCCGGCTCCTGGGACAAGACCATCCACATCTGGAAGCCCACAACCAGCAGCCTGCTTATCCAACTGAAGGGCCACGTCACCTGGGTGAAGAGCATAGCCTTCTCTCCTGATGAGCTGTGGCTGGCCAGCGCCGGCTATTCCCGCATGGTAACCACCCTGGGCCCATCCTGCTCCTACCTACCCATCCTCACCCTACCAGGAGCCCTCAGCACTCACTCCAGAAATGCCCACATCCCCACTTGCCCTAGCTAGGAGGGGGCAAGGGCAGGACCCGGGTGCCAGCCTCTCTACCTAATGCCCAGCACCAAGGTTAGGGCTGGCCCATTGGTAGCTGCATTGACATTTCCATGACCCAAATGGCATCAGGCAAAAGGGAACTCCTGCTCTGAAATTTCAAATACAGCCCCCAAACAAAACGTACACCAAGAGGTTCAGATGTTGTTTGGGCCGGGGGTGGTGGCTCACACCTGTAATCCCAGCACTTTGGGAGGTGGAGGTAGGTGGATCACCTGAGGTCAGGAGTTCAGGAGAAGACCCCATCTCAAATTTTGTCTGGGACTTTCCTGGAGGTGGCTTCAGATGCCACAGTGGCCTGGTGAGGCCTCCTGACACGGCCCCCTCCTTTTCCAGGTCAAAGTCTGGGACTGCAACACAGGAAAGTGCCTTGAGACCCTGAAGGTAAGGCACGGCGCTGTGGCACTGAGGGAGCTGTGGACAGCTTCTCCCAAGGCAGGACTTGCCTCGAGCCCCACCCTCTACTCTTGGCAGGGAGTCCTGGATGTGGCCCACACCTGTGCCTTCACCCCAGATGGGAAAATCTTAGTGTCTGGAGCTGCCGATCAGACTAGATGTCAAATATCCCGTACGTCCAAATCACCCAGGGACCCTCAAACCTAACACCACCTCAGATGGTGCCGACCTCACCCGCTCCCCTCAGTGGCGCACAGGCATGCCGCTTCTCACCACAGGCGCGAAGTGACTGTGCCGGCATCCAACAGATCCCCATGGCCAGGACTCTCCCAGCCCCCACCAGAGCAGACAACTGTGGTTTGCAGGATGCTTGCTGGAACCCATCAGACACCTGGTCCCCAAAACCAGACCCGCCCACCTCCACCCAATCAGTGGAAGTGCCAGGAAACAAAGCAGTCTCAGCCAGCTGTGCTTTATTGACAATGCGCCCCTCAGGCCTTGACCGCGTACTTCCGCAGCGGGTACAGCCGCTCCTTCCGCTGCTGCTTCTTGGTCTTCAGGTTCTCCTCGTGCTTGTTGAGCCGACGGCGCATGGCGCGTGTCTTCTTAGGCCGCAGGTCCAGGGGCTTGTACTTCTTGCCCTGGGAGACAGATGGCAGGGTGAATCCAAGGACCCGGGGCTGAGGAGCTACTGCAGCAGCTAAGGGGGCTGGGGAGGGCCATCCAGAGCCACTCAGGAAGAGGCTGCCACCATGGGACTGCCAGCAGGCCACACAGGTCACTAACTCAATTAATCCCCCCAAATCTAAGGCTGGTGGGGTCATCCTCATTTCATGTAAGTCTGCTGACCTACTGGGCTGAGTGTCCAAGTCTTGGCAAAGCTGTGGAAGAGCTGGGGCTTGCATCTCAGTCAAGTGACTCCCAACTCAGTGCTCCTTCCACTGCCTGATTCCCAGTCACAAAGACAGTCACATGACAACCTAGTACAGGGCACGCAGCACCCACCAAGCCCCGGGGGTAGTTACCACTGCCTCGGCTCTGGTTAGCAAGAGTGTGCTGGGGGCTGAGGCAGTACTCTGTCCATCTGTATGCAGGGCCCACCAGGTGCTGCCTATACAAATGTCCAGCCTCAGAGGCCTGGCTGGCCCAAGGCCACTTGCCCCACGTGCTTCCTGCTTTGGGGCCCCTTGCCCACAGCTGTCGCAGAGCCATCATCTGTCTTTCCATCCGTGGCTCCCACTCCTGCCCCACTTGTTCTCCAGCAGGGGGTTCTAGACCATGGTGGCTCGCACTGGTCTCTCCTGTGTTCTGCAAAGGTCCCCTGGGCCCCCTTCAGGACTGGGCCCTGTGCTGGGAGCTGGCTTGGCAAAGAATCTGACCCAGTCCCTGCTCAGGGGTCCCAGCCTACTGGGGGAAGACTGAACAGGTAACAAGTGGCCCATGGTATGGGGGATTCTGAGGTCACAGGGCCCCAGGCCGCTGCAGGTGGCCAGAGGACTGCACAAAGATCCTGGACGATGAGGGCCAGCCCTGGAGGGTACTTGGAAGCAAGAAAGTCTTTGTCCTCCCACATCCCTCACTCCTGCTGGCACTGGTTGGGAATTCGTCCTTTTCACATTGGCTAACCCGCTAGAGTTCTGTCCAACAGAGCAGCCACTAGCCACACACGTAGCTGCTGACATTAAAGGTTTACTTTTGCCACACACGTGCTAGTGTCCCCTGAACAGCTAACATAGCCACACTATGGCCCTTCTCATTTTTTTGAGATGAGGCCTCACTATGTTGCCCAGGCTACACTTTAACTCCTGGGCTCAAGCCATCCTCCTGCCTCGGCCTCCCAGTAGCTGGGGTTACAGGCCTGTAGCACTTCATCAGCCATGGCTGCTTTTTCCATGTGTGAAACCTTCGAGTTATTCAAACACAATTTGGGGAGTGATATGGAACCATTTTGCAGATGAAATTAAGACCCTCATCAGGTAACTTTAGGGGAGATTATCCTGGATAATCCCAGAAGGCCCGATCCAATCAGCTGTAAGTCTTAAGCACAGGGCTGAGGCTCCCTCCAAGTATGCACTGGGAACAGCAGCTTCAACCTGAGCCCTGAGTCCCAGCCAGCCCCCACAATCACCTAAGCCCATTCTTCAGAATACATTGGATGCATATGCACACACCGTCTCCCCCTAGTTTTCTCTGCTTGAACCCTAATAAGACGAATGTTAAGGACAAGACCAGAAAATGGTTATCAAAATTCAAGACTAAGAGGGGGCCAGACACCTGTGCACACCTCCCAGAACACTCAAGCTGACCCTCCCCAAGGTAAGGTTTGGAACCAGGGCCCATCATGCCATTGATTGTGGGTGTCTAGGCCTCGGGGCCCTCATCTGAAAAATGAGCATGGCAGGTGCCTGGCAGGGACTGACAACCAGTGGTAGTAAGAGGCAGTGAAAACCTTCAACAGCCAGTCCCATCACTGCCCAAGCCACTCAACTGGGAAGGCTGGATTCAAAACCCAAGTCTCCAGCCAGGACACCCCAAGCCCCAATGAATTCTTGACATCTGCAGCCTGAGGAAGTGGTCTGCAGAGCCATGTGCCAGTGCAAGACACTGGTAGAAGAGCAAGCCCCGCAACAAATTGGGAAGGCTAACCACTCTCAGCCCTCGCACCAAGGAAAACCTCTTTACCATGCCCCCAGCCAGGGACGGCTAGTACTTGGCTTCCTGCAGCCAACCCTCCCTATGCCCAGGCAGACTCACCTTGTAGAATTTCCTGAGGTTTTCTTTCTGAGTCTGGTTAATAACTGTGAGAACACGGGCAATGGATTTCCGGACGACTCGACTACAAAACAGAGATGTCAGTGAAGATGGGGAAGACACATAGCACTTCCCAAGGCTCAGGATTCACACATAGGGCAGGGATAGCTGCAGCCTCCCCCATCAGCCCATCTATATTCACTCAGGAGGAAGGTGTTCTGGGAGTGAGGTCTGAGGAGGGAAGAGAGGGGCATGCGATAGGCATTCCAGGAATGGGGCAGGGAATCCAATGCTGTTGAGCTGTAAAGTGTCAGGTGAGACAGTGGAGGCTTTATGAGGAAGTGCAGGCTGGATAAATGAGGCAGATCAGAAAAAGACCTTCAATCCCAGAACAAGAATTTATCCTGAGGGCTAAGACCCAACCAATGCCAATTTCAATGAGCTGATGGGAGGGAATCATGCCACAAACCAGGCAATCAGGCTAGCTTAGGGAATCGCAGGAGAAAGAAACAAGACATTTACAAAGTGGACTCACTACAAGCCAGGAGACTGAAGCAAGCAACGAGCTGGGGAGAAGTTATTTGTAGTCATGTCAGGATGAGGGAGTCACCTAGTAGACGGCTGGTCAACATGGTTCTTGAGGATTCAGTGTGCAACTGTGCTTGTCCAATCCTCCCACCCCTGCCCCTACTAAGGTTGTTTGGGGGGAAAAGAGGACAACCACCTTTTTTTTTTTTTTTTTTTTTTTTGGAGACAGGGTCTCACCTGTCAACCAGACTGAAGAGCAGTGGCCCCATCATAGCCTCCCAACTCCTGGGCTCAAGTGATCCTCCTGCCTCGGCCTCCAGAGTAGCTGGGACTACAGGCCTCCATCACTACACCCATCTAATTTTTTTTGAGAAGTGGACTTTGTAGCCAGGTTGATGAACTACAAACCCATGTTCCTTTCACAAGTCTCCCGCACTCTTAGCCATGTAAAATAACTTACGCTGCCACTCCAGGGTGCAAGCCACCCACCTGCCAAGGGGGGAAAGGTGAATTAAAAACTCAAGTGTTGGTGGGAAGCTAAAGGAATGGGTCCTTCAGCTTCCCACCTTAATGAAGGCAGCATTAAGATGGGTCTCCGGGGATGCACTCCAGGCACAAGGACCGCAAGGTCAAGGTAGGCAAGAGGCTAAGCACACAACGGGTCTCCCATGCGCCCCAGGATGCACGGAGTGGGCATCTAAGCGGCCAGCTCCTTAAGCCAACTTTGAAATCCTCCGACGATCCCGATGCACACGTGCTCCCCACCCACGAGGGCGTGATCCGGCCGCCTCACTTACATCTTAGAAAGCTTGGAGGCCGCACCACCTGTCACTTTGGCGACGCGCAGCTGGGACAGCTCCACCTTCAGGTCGTCCAGCTGTTTCAGCAGCTCCTCCTTCTTCTTCCCACGAAGATCTCGAGCCTTGATCTTGGCCTGCGCGCAAGAGAGCGTGTGGCTCAGCCAGGCCGCGGGGCCATATCCCCTTCACCTGCGTGGCCAGCCCCCAAAGGCGCGCGACTCGCCATCGACTACGAGTGCCCCGGAGCCCCAAACAGGGCTCAGGACAGTCTCCCTCGCCGGTCGTGCCTCGGGCAGAGTAACCCAGGCCCAGGCCGCGCGCCTCTCCCGGCGCCAAGCCCGGCAGACAAGCGAAGAGGCGGGCTGTGGTGGTGCGAGACCATTCTGCGCGGCGCCCCACAGGCCCGGCTGGCAGATAGAATCCGGGGGCTCAGCCCGCATCGCCTTCCCCAACCCCCGCGCCTCACAGCGCTCGGATGGCGCCCGATTCCGCCGCTCTCACCATTGCTGCACAGGCCGCCGACGCCGACGCTACCACTGCCGCCGCCGCCCGCTCCGAGAGAAAGAGGAAGTAGGCGGGGCTGACCGCCGCAACTACTGCCGGGTGGCGGCTGGCGCGGCCAATGGCGCCGCAGCGGGGGAGCCCCGGCTCCGCCCCCATCTCCCCCGCCCCCGAGGAGCGCCGTGGTACTGCCCGCCCCGCCCGGAAGGGCCGGGAGCTCCGCATTGTGGTGCTCGCCTCATTCACGGCACCCCCGGTAGCGAGGTCGGCGTCACGGTCTATGCGCGCAGTTGGGGAAACCGAGGCCCAATGTGGGCGGCAGCTACCAGAGATGTCACACGGAGGACTCAAATTCGTCCATTCAGTCATTCGTTCATTCATTCATTCGTTCATTCATTCATTCGGGAAACCTTGCAGATCTCCCAATCTGGGCAACTCTGAGCTGAGCGCCAGTAGTCTGGGGGTGCTGAGGGGAGGAGGGGCCAGAGTTTTCAAAGATGATGAACCGAGGCTCATGTGGAGGAATTTAAAGTGGGAGATGGGCGGGAGGGGCGGGCTCAGGCAGTTATAATCCAACTCCATAAAGGTTCTGGGGAGGCATTATGTGGAACTGCAAAGAGCATTTACACCTTTTTTTTTTTTTTTCTGAGACAGAACCTCTCTCTGTCGCGCAGGGTGCCAGGCTGGAGGGCAGTGTCGCGATCTCGGCTCACTGCAACCTCCGCCTCCCGGGTTCAGCGATTCTCCTGCCCCAGCTTCCCGAGTAGCTGAGTAGCTGGGATTACAGGCATGCACCACCACGCCTGGCTAATTTTTTGTATTTTTAGTAGAGACGGGGTTTCACCATGTTGCCCAGGCTGATCTTGAACTCCTCAGCTCAGGTGATCCGCTCACCTCGGCCTCCCAAAGTGCTGGGATTACAGGCGTGCGCCACCACGCCTGGCCCCCAGCCTTTATTTATTTATTTATTTATTTATAATTTTTTCAGACAGGGTCTCCCTCTGTCACCCTGGCTGGAGGGCAGTGGCGCGATCTCCGCTCACCAAAACCTTCGCTTCTCGGGTTCAAGCAGCCCTTCCACCTCAGTCTCCCGAGTAACTGAAACTACAGGCACAAGCCACCAGGCCTGGCTAATTTGTTTATTTTTTGTAGAGCCGTTGCCCAGGCTGGTCTCCTGGGCTCAAGCAATCCGCCCGCCTCGGCCTCCCAGAGTGCCTAGCATTACAGGGGTGAGCCACCTCGCCTGGCCATACAGCCTTTTTTATTTTTATTTTATTTTTTATATATTTTTTGAGATGGAGTCTGGCTGGAGTGCGGTGGTGCGATCTCGGCTCACTGCAACCTCCACCTCCCGGGTTCAAGAGATTCTCCTGCCTTGGCCTCCCCAGTAACTGGGACTACAGGTGTGTGCCACTACACCCGGCTAAATTTTTGTATTTTTAGTAGAGACAAGGTTTAGCCAGGCTGGTCTCGAACCCCTGACCTCAAGTGATCCACCTACCTCAGCCTCCCAAAATACTGGGATTACAGGCATGAGCCACTGTGCCCGGCTAGTACAGCCTTTTTTAAAGTCAACTTGACCAGGTTTCAAATTCTTGCTCTGCTGCCAAGGTAGTAGTCGAGGGAAATCTCTTCCCCTCTCTTGAGTCTCAGTTTGCTCACATGTGAAATGAGGCACTTATGAGAATTAGAGGAGATACCTGTAAAGCTGTTAACCCGAAATCTGACGCATAACAATGGCTCAAAATATCATCGGTGTTCATGTTCCCAGAGGAAGGAACACTTCAGCAGAGCCTGGAAAGCGAAACAGGAATTCACAAGGCAGGGCATGTTTAGGCTTTCTGATTAATGTCTGCCAACCAGTAGGCATTAATCAGCACTCCAGTGCCACTCCCTTGCCCTTAATAAAGACATGCCACCTCTTAGAGCTGTGGTTGAAGCCAGATTGTCCTCTTGTTACTACTAGGTGTAACCACCCACAAGGAGACTTCTCCCATCTCCTATGAGTAGCAACCTCCTCTGTGCAATCCTTTCCTTAGCCCCAAACAGGATGAAATAAAATGATGCATTTATGTGTCTATTTCCACAGCCAACCTAGAAGTTCTCTGGGGACAGAACCTTGGCGGACACCTGAATTAATTTTTCTAGTCTCCAGGCCCAGCACATGGATGCTTGTTGGATGAATTAATGAACCTTGACCCACACCAAGGTGAGGCAGGCTTCCAGGAGGTGGAGGGATATGGGGAAAAAAGAGAGTAGAGAGAGGGCAATCCTGACATGGCTTAGACTTTTTTTTTTTTGAAATGGAGTCTTGCTGTGTCACCCAGGCTGGAGTGCAGTGGCACAATTTCGGCTCACTGTCACCTCCACCTCCCAGGTTCAAACGATTCTTGTGCCTCAGCCTCCTGAATAGCTGGGATTACATAGGTGCGTGCCACCATGCCGAGCTAATCTTTGTATTTTTGTTTTTTTCCAAAATGGAGTCTTGCTCTATTGCCCAAGCTGGTGTGCAGGGGCACGATTTCGGCTCTCACTGCAACCTCCACCTCCCAGGTTCAAGCGATTCTTGTCCCTCAGCCTCCTGAATAGCTGGGATTACATAGGTGCGTGCCACCATGCCCAGCTAATCTTCGTATTTTTGTTTTTTTTCCAAAATGGAGTATTGCTCTATTGCCCAAGCTGGAGTGCAGGGGCACGATCTCGGCTCTCACTGCAACCTCTGCCTCCCAAGTTCAAGCGATTCTCCTGCCTCAGCCTCCTGAGGAACTGGGAATACAGGCATGCGCCACCATGCCCAGCTAATTTTTGTTTTTTTAGTAGAGACAGGGTTTCACCATATTTCACCTGGCCACCATGTTGGCCAGGCTGGTATTGAACTCTTAACCTTGTGATCCGCCTGCCTTGGCCTCCCAAAGTGCTGGGATTACAGGTGTGAGCCACCACGCCTGGCCCATCTTTGTATTTTTTGTAGGGATGGGGTTTCGCCAGGGTGGTCTCAAACTCCTGACCTCAAGAGATCCGCCTGCCTCGGCCTCCCAAAGTGCTGGGATGACAGGCATGAGCCACGAGCCACAGCACAGTGCGCCCAGACCTTTTTTTTTTTTTGAGACTGAGTTTCATTCTTGTCACCCAGGCTGGAGTGCAATGGCACGATCTCGGCTCACTGCAACCTCTGCCTTCTGGGTCCAAAGGATTCTCCTGCCTCAGCCTCCCAAGCCTGCCTACAGCTACTGTAATTCCAAGTAGCTGGGATTACAGGTGCCCGCCATGACGCCTGGCTAATTTTTATATTTTTAGTAGAGACGGCGTTTCACCATGTTGGCCAGGCTGGTCTCAAACTCCTGACCTCAGGTGATCCACCTGCCTTGGCCTCCCAAAGTGTTGGGATTACAGGTGTGAGCCACTGCACCTGGCCGGCATAGCTTAGTCTTAAATGAAAGTCTAGGCCGGGCGCGGTGGCTCATGTGGTGCACGCCTGTAATCCCAGCTACTCTGGAGGCTGAAGCAAGAGAATTGCTTGAACCCAGAGACAGAGGTTGCAGTGAGCCGAGATCGTGCCATTGCACTCCATCCTGGGCGACAAGAGGGAAACTCTGTCTAAAAAAAAAAAAAAAAGAAAGAAACAAAGTCTAATGATGCACAGTGCCTTTGCTGTTGTATTTTTAAATGCTTATACTAGAGTTAATGACTGCACATCTTTTTCGAACCTGAAGTCATTTGTGACTCTTTCTCTTACACACCACATCTAGTCAACCAGCAAATTCCGGGTACTCTACCTTCAAAATTTACCCAACTTGAGGCCCGGTGAGGTGGCTCACGTCTGTAATCCTAGCACTTTGGGAGGCCAAGGCGGGTGGATCACCTGAGGTCAGGAGTTCAAGACCAGCCTGGCCAACATGGTGAAACCGTGTCTCTACTAAAAATACCAAAAAAAAATTAGCCAGGCATGGTGGCGGGTGCCTATAATCACAGCTATTCGGGAGGCTGAGGCAGGAGAATCACTTCAACCCAGGGGGCAGAGGTTGCAGTGAGCTAAGATTGTGCCACTTCACTCAAGCCTGGGCGAAAGAGCAAAACTCCATCTCAAAGAAAAAAAACAAAATTGGGGCTGGGCGCAGTGGCTCACACCTGTAATCCCAGCACTTTGGGAGGCCAAGGCGGGCAGATCATGAGGTCACGACTTCGAGACCAGCCTGACCAACATGGTAAAAGCCTGTCTCTACTAAAAATATAAAAATTAGCTGGGTGTGGTGGTGTGCGCCTCTACTCCCAGCTACTTGGGAGGCTGAGGCAGGAGAATCGCTTGAACCCTGGAGGTGGCGGTTGCAGTGAGCTGAGGTTGGGCCACCGCACTCCAGCCTAGGCGACAGAGTGAGACTCCCTCTTAGAAAAAACAAAAAAACAGGTCAGGCATGGTGGCTCACGTCTGTAATCCCAGGACTTTAGGAAGCCGAGGCAGGTGGATCACCTGAGGTCAAGAGTTTGAAACCAGCCTGGCCCACATGGTGAAACCCTGTTTCTAGTAAAAATACAAAAATTAGCCAAGTGTGGTGGCAGGTGCCGGTAATCCCAGCTACTCCAGAGGCTGAGGCAGGAGAATCACCTGAACCCGGGAGGTGGAGGTTGTAGTGAGCTGAGACTGCGCCACTGCACTCCAGCCTGGGCAACAGAGTGAGGCTCCATATCAAAAAAAATAATAAAATAAAATAAAATAAAAAACTGGTGGGGCACGGTGGCTCATGCCTGTAATCCCAGCACTTTGGGAGGCCAAGGTGGGCAGATCACCTGAGGTCAGGAGTTCAACACTAGGCCGACCAACATGGAGAAACTCCGTTTCTACTAAAAATACAAAATTAGCCAGGCGTGGTGGCACATGCCTGTAATCCCAGCTACTCAGGAGGCTGAGGCAGAATTGCTTGAACCCAGGAGGCAGAGGCTGCGGTGAACTGAGATAGCCCCATTGCAGTCCAGCCTGGGCAATAAGAGCAAAACTCCGTCTCAAAAAAAATTTTAAAAAATTTACCCAGCTTGTTCCCACCATCCTCATTGGCCCCTGCCTGGTTGGGCTACCACTGTCTATCCCCTGGATGGTTGCTGTCACCATCTAAATCACCTCTCTACTTTGGTTATCGATCCCAGATGTGTTCTCAATACAGCTGCTTAGAAGGCCCTTTTCGAACAATTCAGACCTCTGATCTATCACTGCTCTGCTCAGAATTTCCAGGGCTGTCCCATTTGAATTAAGACTGAGTCCTTTCCTCGGCCTACAGAGCCCTACTCTCCTCCCAACCCCCATCTCATCTCTCTTCTGCTCCTGGCTGTTTCTCAAATATACTGAGCCCACCCCAACCTCTGAGCCTTCGCTTAGTTGCCTCCTTCATTTCCTTCCAGTCTCTGTCTAGTGTCACCTCCTCAGGGACACCTTTTTTTTTTTTGAGATGGAATCTCACTCCATCGCCCAGGCTGGAGTGCAATGGTGTGATCTCAGCTCACTGCAACCTCTGCCTCCTGGGTTCAAGCGATTCTCCCCGCTCAGCTTCCCCAGTAGCTGGGATTACAGGTGCGCGCCATCATGCCTGGCTAATTTTTGTGTTTTTGTAGAGATGGGGTTTCACCATGTTGGCCAGGCTGGTCTCGAATTCCTGACCTCAGGTGATCTGCCCACCTGGGCCTCCCAAAGTACTGGGATTACAGGTGTGAGCCACTGTGCCCAGCCAGGACACCTTTGATCATCTAAGGCACACTCAGGCACTGCATGGTTTTGTTCCCTCTCAACACTATCGGCCCTGACATAGTACAATATGGATTTTTAAATTGTGTCTCCCTGGCTGGAATAAAAGTCCATGACCATGAGCTGCAACATTATTCCATTTGCTAGTTTCTTTGGGGGCTGTTTCTTTACTTGTAAAATGGGCATTTCTGGGTTCAAGTTCCTTCTGACCAGGATGTTCTGGGGATATGAATTTCTGCTGTCTCGTGGCAGGCCTGAATCACAAATATTTTTTCCCAGATATGGAACTGTATTGCAGGGGGGCTTTGCGTGTTTCCAGGACCCCTGAGACTTTTCTTTTCTTTTTTTTTTTTTTTGAGACGGAGTTTTGCTCTTGTCGCTCAGGCTGGAGTGCAATGCAGCGATCTCGGCTCAGTGCAACCTCTGCCTACCGGTTTCAAGCGATTCTCCTGCCTTAGCTTCCCGAGTAGCTGGGATTACAGGCATGCGCCACCATGCCTGGCTAATTTTGTATTTCTAGTAGAGACGGGGTTTCAGCATTTTGGTCAGGCTGGGCTCAAACTTCTGACCTCAGGTGATCCGCCCACCTCGGCTCCCAAAGTGCTGAGATTACAGGCGGAGACTTCTTCACCACCAGTTTCCCACTATGGGAGTCTGTATCCTTACCACCAAAGATAAGGTTGCATCATAGTCTGGCAATATTTTTTTGATCTTTAAGCACAGTTCAATGAGAAGTATTCGAAGCAGTAAAAATGAATCACGTTCCAACTACCGACTTTTATTAAAAAGAGTACTATCAGATGAAAATAGTTTTCACACTATTATACAAAAAGACCCATTTTACTTACCCTAAGGCTAAGATCAATTAACAGAACCCCTGGGATTAACAGCCCAGGCACCAAATCTGGCACCTCAGAGTCGTCCTTGACTTCCTTAAACCGCTTTCCCCCATCTCAGATTCTGAGAATTTGGTTTCTATCAATATGTGCCTCTCCAGCCAGGCCTCTCCTGCCAGGACGGTGGCCACAGGGCCATCTCCCTCTCCTGGCGCCCCCAACTGCCTGGCCAAGGTGACTGCTACACACGTGGGGTCGCAGAATCCCTCGAGTCACAACGTCTTCAACGTCTTGCCAGTCCCCTGATCGCACTAAACGTATTTAAAGCCCCCCCCCACTCCTTTAACAGGGTCATCTCTGTGTACAGGCGGCCTCCTCTACTAACTGTGGTGGCGTTCAAGGCTCCGAGACACAGGCCCCTCCCGCGTCACTCCCCGGGAACAGGAACTCCTACTCATCCCTCAGTCATCAGCTCGAAGGTTTCTTCTCCAAGAAGCCTGCCCGACACTCGAGAAGTAGAGCCGCGAGCCTCCTCCCGGGGGCCCAGCCTTCCCCAGTACGGGCAGGGATTACCCCGGGAGCCCGCGCCGGGCCCCGCTGAGGCCAGGGGCTCCTCGGAGGCGCGGGAAAGCCGGGGAATCAGCGCAGTTACAGCACACACGACGCGGGGCTGCACGGATACCGAGCGCCCGGTCCTCAGTGGTAAGACAGAGAGTCCGCGGAAGAGACACTGAGGTGGGAGAGGCCGTGGAGACCCCATACCGCACTCCAGGCGCCAGGCTCCGCCCCGCCCCTGAGGGCGCTTCCGGATCCGGCGTGTGCCGGAAGTGGGCGGGCGGCGGCGGCTGCGCGCGGAGGCGGTGGAGGAGGTGCTGGGAGCAGCCGGACAGCCGCTTCCCGCCCCCGAGCCGGATCCGGTGTGAGCGGAGCAGAGCCGAGGTCGGGCCGCGAGCGGAGCCGGCTGAGCGGGCGCCGAGCTCCCGCCATGGCCCGGAACACGCTGTCCTCGCGCTTCCGCCGGGTGGACATCGACGAATTTGACGAGAACAAATTTGTGGACGAGCAGGAGGAGGCGGCGGCGGCGGCGGCGGAGCCAGGCCCGGACCCGAGCGAGGTGGACGGGCTCCTGCGGCAATATCCTTCCCTGACGCGGCGTCCGGGCCTGCGCGCGGCCTTCTCACCTTCCCACCTTCCCACCTTCTCGGTCCCCTTCGGGTGGGCCTCCCCTGTCTCTGACCCCCGGCCCCCTCAGGTCAGCCTCCAACTCCCTGCCCACCCGGCTTCCCTGGGCCGTGCTCCCCTGAGTCCCAGTCTCCCTGGGTCCCTCGTCCCCAGCCCTGGCGCCTTCTTCTGCAGCGCAGTCCCGCAGGCCCCTGGACCCGGTGGACGGGCTCCCTCGGTACCCCCGCAGGTCCCGCGCCCTCTTCCCCCCTTGCCTCCTCGTCCCCTCACGCTGTCCCTTCCTGGGGGCCCCAGCACTCTGTCCCTCCCTTGCAGGAAATCGGGCCTATGGCGGGGCTGGGTCGGCGGCAGGGCGGAGGTGAGCCGCATCTGAGTAACCGAGTGATCGGGGAGGCTGGGGCGCGGTCCTCCGGGGCCCGATTGCTGCATGGCGTGAAGATAGGTGGGTGGACGGCTGTGGGGAAGACAGAACCCAGGAGGGAGTGGAGGCGGCCGCCGTATTTCAGCCCTGGGGTCTGAGGTTGTGCCTCTCCACCCCTAGTCAGTCTAACCCTCTCGCTTAATGCTGAGAAAGGGGGACCCTATGGTTCCTCTGGACACCTTGGTGGTCTCAGCCACTCTCAACAAGTGAGTCTTGGCTCCCCCCAGTACCCTTCTGGTGCAGGAAGCAGCGGAGAAAACTAATACTTCAGAGCTAAGAAAAACCAGACACCTTGAAGCGAAGTGTGAAAGCAGAGCCCCACGCCTGGAAATGACTGTTCTTGTGGCCACAGAAAACAGCATTTAGAAAAGATTAAAAATAGAGGTGATTGTCACAGCCTTGCTTGGTCCTTTAGCAGTATGAGCGCAGGAAACTGACTTATTCTCACCGGAAGGATTTTTCTTTATTCAAATGGTGTTCCAGGAAGCATGTCCCCTCCCCCCGCACGGGCGGGGGCAGGGTTGGAGGCCCATGCTGTACATAAGTCAGGTTCTCGGTGTTGAACCAGTTGACTCAGCTTGGAAAGTGGGGCCTGCTGCTTTAGGGGGAGCCCGGCAGTGCTCCTGAGTGTGCCTTTAAACTGAAAACCTTCAGACTTGATTTGAACAGGAATGTGTTTTCGGAAGTGGAGATTCAAGCTTGTAATTCCTGCCCCATCAGATCTCCCAATCCACCCTACTTATGAAATGGGGTCAAGAGACGGGTCCCCAGGAGGGAAGGTTGGTTGTAGTCTGGTGCAGGGCCTAGCTCATGGACAGTCAGTGCTGAAAGGGGCTCCAAGGTCAGGCCTTTGGTCCAGGACCCTCACTGAACAGATGAGGAGATCAAGCCTCTCAGCTGCTGCCTTGGTCTGGGTGCAGAACCTTGTTGAAGGTCATGTCTTGGGACTCTCCTGCCTGGTGACAGGTTCCTTGAGGCTGCTTAGAGGCCTGGGCTTAGCACATCCCGGGGATGGTCGTTTCTGCATTCATGGCAGCGTCAGAAGCGTCAGAAACCTTGTTACCATGGAGAGTGCTCCACTTGGGGTTGGGGAAAGGAAGGTTAGCGGATAAAGGTAACTGAAACCCTGGCAAATACGGGGCCCAGGTGGAGGAGAATGGAACTGATATTTATTGAGTCTCTATCATGTGCCAAGAATCGGACTTATATTAGACCATTGAGGACAGGGGAGCAGGGAGAGGGATAGATGGATTGGGGTTGGGGAGGGCAGAGAGGGGCTCTGTCCTTGGGCTGTATAGGGAAGTGTGTGTGGCGGGAGATCACACAGATGAAGTAGAAGGAACCCGGCTGTGCATCTGCGCACACCCCGCACTATCATGCTCTGGCTCTGACCTCGGATAGGTCGCATACCCTTTCACAACTCAGCATCCTCTGTTACGTGGCAGACAGCCATGCTGGCTTCCTAGATTCCGTGGGAGCCTCATGGGCTAACATCAGCATCACTGGGCACACAGCAAGTGTCCTGGACATGCAGCTCGGGTCTGCAGATAGAGCGGCAGCATGGGATTGTGGGAGGAGCTTGGGTATGAGGGCCATCTAGACAGCTTAGTTTTGTGACCTTACTCAGGTAATTTCTGTTCTCTGAGCCTCAATTCCATTGCCTTTAAAATGAGATAATGATTATTGTCACAGGTATTTTTGGAATGAGATGGCGTGTGAAAGCACCTGGCGCAGGATCCGAGACCTTGTGGTGATTTAAAAGTTGAGTTCCTTTCTCCTTCAGTGAAGCAGCTTCTAGACTTCTGGATCAGGGCTCTGTCCAGAGCAGTGGTTTTGAGTGATTTTGCACCCTTCCCCTCCACCCCCAGGAAACTGGAGACATTTTGATGGTTACAGCTTGGGGATGCCACTGGAATCCAGTGGGCAGAGGCCTATGACACACAGCTAAGATGCCACGTCAGAGAATCCTGGGTCCACAGTGTCAGTTGTGCTGTGATTGAGGAAGATCTAGAGGAGATCAAGGGCTGGGCAGGATTCCCCCAGCACCACAGCCTGTTCTCTGAAAAGGCCTAAAGCCAGCCAAGTATGACAGCTGGCTTCATGAATGATAGGTGACTTCAGGGAGGTCCTCCCTGTGCCCCACATCTCCCAACTGCTGAAGGCCCTCACCCATCAATGGGCCGAGTGATTGCTGGACGCATGGTGCTGAGTTAACGCCACAGCAGTAGCCTTTTGCCCCCGTGGACTAGTTTTATCCCTGCCCTTCCCCATCCATCATTTGAATGATTTCATTTGTTAGTTGTGCCAGGTTTACATGAAGAGCAAGTGAGCCTATGTTTTCTGTTGAGCCTATGGGATCCTGCTTATTGCTTTGGGGACACCACATTAGAAAAGAGTTACAAGGGCCGGGCGCGGTGGCTCACGCCTGTAATCCCAGCACTTTGGGGAGGCTGAGGTGGACAGATCACGAGGTCAGGAGATCGAGACCATCCTGGCTAACACAGTGAAACCCCGTCTCTACTAAAAATACAAAAAAAAATTAGCCAGGCGTGGTGGCAGGTGCCTGTCGTCCCAGCTACTCAGGAGGCTGAGGCAGGAGAATGGCATGAACCTGGGAAGCGGAGCTTGCAGTGAGCCAATATTGTGCCACTGCACTCCAAGCCTGGGCGACAGAGCGAGACTCCGTCTCAAAAAAAAAAAAGAGTTACAAAGTAGAGGTTATCAGTGGCTGATATCAGGCTGGCCTTGTTTGGATGGGGAAAAGGAACTCCAGAACTGAAAGACAGAGGGACTAGACTGCCTCTTGAGTGTGGAAGGTGGATCAGAGCCAAGCAGGGAGCTGGGGAACCAGGGCTGGGAGTGGCTCGCCTGGTGGCGCAGACCCAGCTCACTCAAGATGGAGCTCACACTGGGGAAGCCAGGAGATTCAGCTCTGCTCCGAAGGCCCTTCCTGTCTGCACGTGGGTATCACTGCATGAAGAGGAGTAGAGACCCGATTGGGCAGAAGCCATTCCTTGTTCTATTTTTGAAGCTTTTTGGCTGAAGCCAGTGTTTCATACGAGGAAATGAAAGTTGGCTGATGTAATTCAGTTTAAAATAGGTGTCACCTTTGGGGACCTAACCCAGATTGTAATTTTATTTTGCATGCTGGGTATTCAGAACTCAGCAAAGAGTGTGTCGTCAGGATTGCAACTGAGGTTGGGGGGTAAGGGTGGAGACTGGCTCATTGTTGGCAAAAGCTTCTGTTAGATTGATAAACTCTTTCCAGGTAACAGTTGGGACCTCATTGATCCCGATAGATCTTAGAAGTTCTAGCACATCTTAATTTCCTTAATAAGAAATTGATTGATGAAGAGCATTGATGAAGAGTTAGGAGGTCTCCCTTTGTACCTACATTTTCCCCTTTTTTAGAATGAGAAGATGAGAACGACCTCCAGTTCACATGTACAGGTGTTGTGAGGATCCAGTAGGGGAGATACAGTGCCCAGCACCAAGCAGGTGCAAGTGAGCGCAATCCAATTTTCCAGCAAGTTACCCCTCAAGGACAGTTGCTTTGACGTGGAAGGCAGAGAGGGAGGAAGAAGGAGGGTTTGCATGGTTGGCAGAGGTGCCCTGCGCCCTCCCCGTGCAGGCTGTAAACAGTCTCTGCCCACCTGGAAGCCGTGGAAGGTGGGTGGGAAGATGAGATCCCATCTGACTCTGTTCCCTGAGCTGTTTCTGAAGTGAGCTTGTTCATGACAGCGTGGACATGCTTGAGCCTAGCTATCCTTAACTGGTGGTGATGCACAGGGGACATGCTTCGGGCATTCCATGCAGCCTTGCGGAACTCTCCCGTCAACACCAAGAATCAAGCTGTGAAGGTAAAGGGGTGGCTCTGCGGCTCTGCTGGGTGCTGTTAGGACCAGGGCTGTGGGTGTCTGCCCAGTGCGAGTGTGAGCTCCTCTGGGCTCTGGGCTGTGCCCGTTTCATCCCCATCAGAGGGGGTGAGTTGGCACTGGGCAGGGCTTCCACAGAAGCCTCCTGGCGCTCCCTAGGTGGTGAGGCTCCTCTGACATCAAAGCTGTCAGTGTTTATATGAGAACCTCCCCACAGAAGCCTTCACTCCTGCTCACGGCCTCGTAGGCTGAGAAGTCAGCCTGGCCCTGGCTGATGTGGAAAATGGATGAATTCGCTCACCTGTGGTGCTTATGCTCCTACAGGCTGTTGGATAGGCTTTGTCTGCCTGAGGATTTTAAGTACCCATACGCTTTCCTACCTTCTAAAAACTAAATTGTGCTTCCTGCATCACCAAGGCTAAAATTTGGTTCAGAGAAAGAGGTCTCCCTGCAGCTGGGATTCTGGCAGCTGTGACATCATCTTGATGTCACCAGTGGCTGCACCTTCACAGAGTTCTGGGGAATGGCCCCACCCTTCTGGGTGTGAACACAAGAGGGACGCTGCAGCTGAATCAACCTGGTTTTATTTTTATTTTTTAATAGTCCACCACCATTGTGGAGTATAATAAGGCCTTATTTGTGTCATCTAAAATAGTGATGGGCTGGGTGCCATGGTTTATGCCTGTAATCCCAGCACTTTGGGAGGTGGGAGGATTGCTTGAGCTCAGAGTTTGAGACCAGCCTGGGCAACATAGCGAGACTTTGTCTGTATTAAAAATTAAAGAAAATAATTAGCTGGGCATGGTGGCATGTGCTTGTAGCCCTAACTGAGGTGGGAGGAGTGCTCGAGCCTGGGAGAGGCTGCAGTGAGCTGAGATTGCACCACTGCACTCCCACCTAGGCAACAGAGCGAGACCCTGCCCCTCCTTTCCTCTCTCCCTCTCTTTCTCCCTCTCTTTTTTCTTCTCTCTCTCTCTCTGAGTTGATACTTGTCCTAGTAAACCACTTACTCCCCCAAAATAAGTAGAGTAACTTGTTGGCATAAATAAAAGATACTTTGAAATTTAAATCCACAAAAGACGTTCTAACCCGCTTATTTTAACCATCCTGGACGAATTAGAAACTGGGCGGTGTTTCTGGTGATCTGTGTCCTTGCTTTGGTTTGGGGCATGGCATGGCGGTGCCTTCGCAGCTCTGGGCCTCACTTGCTCTTTTTCGTCTGCAGGAGCGAGCCCAGGGCGTGGTGCTGAAAGTGCTCACAAACTTCAAGAGCAGCGAGATTGAGCAGGCTGTGCAGTCACTGGACAGAAACGGTGTTGACTTGTTAATGAAGTACATTTATAAAGGCTTTGAGAAGCCCACAGAAAATAGCAGCGCAGTGTTACTCCAGTGGCACGAAAAGGTAAGTGAACAGTGCCACGCGCCCGAGTGAGCCACCTGGCTTGCCTTGGGGTTCAATCAGCAGGCCAGAACAAACGTAGGACGGTCTGATAGACGTGTGGGGTCAGAGGACGAGCCCCAACCTGGGACATGTCGTCACTTCCCTCTCCCAAGGAAGCTCCTGGTAGGGACCTGCTGTCTCTGATCATCGCAGTTACTTTTTTGCTTTTTAGCTGCCGATTTATGTCAGACAGGACAGGATGCCCTTGGTACAGGACATGTGGGCAGATAACATGGCATGGTAAGGTGGTCAGGGAGTCTAGGTAGAAAGGGGGCTTGCTAGTTGGTTGGGGCTTCATGATACTTTGTAGTGGTGGAGGCAGCTGTCGGGGGTTCTTAGAAATAGAGTCCTCCAGCCAGCCCTAAGGGCTTCCTGCCCTGGCCTCAGCCTTAGCAGGCCAGAGTGAGCAGTGGGCAGAAACCTTGACCTCACTTAATATGGCCTTCGTCCAGGTGAAGCAGGAAGAGCTGTGTCTGCCCTTCACTTGGGTCTGTGTGAGAGCAAGGCCTTTGGCAAGCCTGTGTCCTGCCTGTACCACTGGGGCTGCCTCCCACACCCTCCCCTGCACACCCTTAGTGCCACAGTAAGCACGCCCACCATTAAAGCAGACCAGGAGTTACTAACGTGCCTGCCTTCCTCAGAGGCTCAGTGTTGAGTTGGAAGAGAGGGGTTTTACAGTGGGCCAGTCCTTAAGGTGGTGTGGGTGCTGGGCTGTGGTTGTGGCCTTAGGTCTGCTGGCGGGTGTGCTGTGCCTCCTTGGCCTCCCCTCTCCTGGGCTCAGAAGGAAGTGAACAAGTCCTCTGTATGATGGGGAGGCCAGGCCCTCTCGTCCCTTTAAGGCAGCTTGGTGCCTGCCAGTCACCTCAGCGGGTGGCACTCAGTGGGCTTGTGTGCATCTGTAAACTCAGCACTTTGGGAGGCTGAGGCAGGAGGATTGCTAGAGCCCAGGAGTTCAAGAACAGCCCAGGCAATGTAGTGAGACCCCATCTCTACAAAAAAATAAAGTAGGCTGGGTGCGGTGGCTCACGCCTGTAATCCCAGCACTTTGGGAGGCGAAGGCGGGCAGATGACCTGAGGTCAGGAGTTCGAGACCAGCCTGGGCAATGTGGTGAAACCTCGTCTCTACTAAAAATACAAAGATTAGCTGGGGGTGGTGGCGGGCGCCTGTAATCCCAGCTACGTGGGAGGCTGAGGCAGGAGAAGCGCTTGAACCGGGGAGGCAGGGTTGCAGTGAGCCGAGATCGTGCCATTGCACTCCAGCCTGGGCGACAAGAGCGAAACTCCGTCTCAAAAAAAAAAATAAAATAAATTAGCCGGGCCTGGTGGTGCACACCTGTGGTCCCAGCTACTCAGGAGGATGGCTTGAACCCAGGACATCAAGGCTGTGCAGTGAGCTGTGATCTGGGCAACAGAGTGAGACCCCGTCTCAAAAGGGAATCTCGAGGGCTCTGCTTTGTGTGCTGGTGACAGTGTTCTCAAGCCAGTTCTGCCCAAGAGCCAACAGCTCTCGGGACCCCACAGCTCCAGGACAGGGCTCCTTCCCTAGAATGTGCTCTATCTCAGGAATCCTCTTTTGAGGGTCTGTGACGGGATCTAGGTCAGGGAATGTCCCCCGTCTCTGGCAAGCCAGGCTCCCCTTGGCCAGCCAGGTCTCATCTGACACGTTTTCTCTTCCTGCCCCCACAGGCCTTAGCAGTAGGAGGACTAGGCTCCATTATAAGAGTTCTCACAGCAAGAAAGACTGTTTAAAAAAAACAAAAAGACTCATGTTACTTGAGAAGAATTCTGGATGCCCAGGCTGGTGAAGAAGGGATTGACAATGGACCATCTTCCTAGGAACTCCCAAGTAAACTATTTCAGGACATGTATCTGCTGAAATGTATTTTATTTTCAAGGTGGAGGGGAAAATCGTCTGTTTCCTAAGTCCTGTTTAGGATCTGATAGTCTACGCCTTTGTCTCCGAGTACTGCAGAACTGACATTTTGACGGTTTACCAGAGTGGCGGCTGGTGTTGGTCAGGTGCACCTGTGTGCACTGGGGGAGGGATGGTTTGAGCAGGTGCAGATCCAAGGGCTGTGGTAAACGGGAGAGCTTGTGTTTTTGAAGTGGAAAAAAACCCAAGAGTTTGTACAGACATCCTGTCTTCCCAGAGAAGGTGGACACTCTTGGGCTCATTGTAAAGTGCCTGCTGCATCAATAAAGCTCTTGGCTTATTAGTATATACATTGCAGTGTGTTTCATGTATGTAAAAAAAATGGTAATGATGAATGGGATGGTAATGAATGAGAGTTCAGTTGTTCCGGAAACCCAGTGTGGAAGGAGTAGACCTGTGTCCCTGTTGAGCCACCCCTGGGAGCGAGCATGGCAATCCACAGGCCCTCTGCCACAGGACACCAGCCTCGGCCTCGGAGCTGCCGGCTGCTGCAGAGGTGTTTGCTGAATAAACTATTTATTGTTTCTTACTCCTTTGATTTGTATGTAATTAATTTTGGAGCTTATTTAATTTAATAAAGTGCCAAACATTTAATAATTGATCTAGGCTTTAAAAGTCTTCAGTTTGTGGGATTGCACTTGGAATCTTTTGAGGGTGGGGCCTCAGATGTGCCTGGTCATGTCTCCTGATGCTGGGGTGGCTGTGCTGCAGAATCACTGCTGCATGGATAAGTTTTCTTTAAAGAACTAAACGTCAGAAATGGGGAGCAAGCAGCAAATAGATGGCATAATTTTGTTCCCCATAACCAGTAACAGAGCCTCTCTGAAGGGCAAAAATGCTTTTCTTTCCTTTTCAGCACATGTAACTGCAGCTTGCATTCTGTTAAAGATTAGGGCCCCATTCACACTCCGGAAGCTCCTCTGGGTCATACAGCCCTTGGATACAGACTTTGACCAAAGTGACACGGTCCTCCCCCCACAGCCCCTCTGCAGAACCACTGCAATTCTTGGGGGGTAGAATGAGGCCGCCGGCTTCATTAAATTACGTATATTTAGTCACCCAAATCCAGTCTGGAAAGGTTCTTTCTGAAAGACATTCTCTAGCCCTTGAAGTTGGCCTTGGAGTGTTAAATATGGACACAAAATACCAGATTTAATGAGTCAAAGAAATACTGACACACCAAACTAGTAAAATCCATTGTAGTTGCATCTGGATTGAAGAGCTTTAATCAAAAAGTGTATTGCACCACAGATGAATTTTCTACAGCAGTTTTCAAGAATACAATCCCTATTTACAACATGGAAGGAGAGCTCAAGATCCATCGCTCGTATAAAGGGCTATAGATACCGTCGCTAACACAAAGTTTTATACAAGTCAAAGTGCATTAAATCACTTAGAATATTTACTCCACTCTTCCTCTTAAAGCTGAAGGAAATTCAACATGCAGGAGGAAAGCCTAGTCAGTGAAGCCTCCCTAAAGTCAGTACAGACCTAGGAACAGGCCCCACAGCTACACCTAAAACTGCCGAGGAGCGGGGCCTGGGGTGCGTGTGGGACCAGTTCAATGGCTGGAGAAGCCACGGAGGCAGCAGACGGGCTTCTCTGGAAATGTAGCTGCCTTTGGCTGGCTGTGAGCTACCCAGTCTTAGAGATTCTTTCCTGGAACAGTTGAAAAAGGAAATCCTACTTTGAAAAAAGGCTACCTCTTACCCATCAAACTTGCAGAACAGAAGAGACTCCTGTTTTGTGTTCCCACCAGGTAAATGGAAATTCATGTTCTAAACAAGGGATAACTGTGTCTGTAAGGAGGAGCCAGATGAGGAGGTTAGTCACTGGAGAAGGGGCCTCTGGAAGGCAGACAGCCTGAGCTGGGACTACGGAGATGCTGCCCTGGCCTTGGTTCTTCATGGAAATTTCATTAGGTTAACGTTGCAAATGCGTGTTTTTCTGTGACACATTTTATATACCTATTTTGGCCCTAAGCGTGATTGAGAAATACAACTTTCCATCACTGGATAATGGATAATAAATTTAGGAGCTCCAGTTACTAATTTAGTTTTTTATTTAAACAGTGAAACTTTCATCAAACAATAAACGGTTTCCTTTTAGATTCAATATTGTGGCTTTTCCAGAACCAGCATGTTCCCTTTCCTCAGTAACGAGGAATCCATAAAACAAGTTTTTGTTGGTTACTACCAGAGTCATCATGTGCATGCTACAAGCGCTGCAGCCAGCTGGGCGCCGTCTGAGTGTAGTGTCATTTTAAGTATTTGGGGTGGGATGAGGGAGAGAGAGTGGCTCCACACACAAGGCAGACTGCCCCAATGTCTCCATCAAGGCTGGGGCACAGCTGCTGCCCCCACCGGAGACAGCGGACTGTCCTTCAGTAGAAGACAGGTGATCTGCATCGCCCAGCGGCAGCGCGGCACAGAATCAAGACAAAGCACACGAGATCCCACTGCACTTCAGAGGGAGCAGTGCCAGAGTGCAAGTGAGAAGACAAAGGAACAGGAATCCTAGTTTTAGGAAGAATTTCCTCTGGACGCTCTGATTTTAAGAACACCAGTTAAATGGATTTTATATAGTACAGAAGACATGTTTATAGTAATGAAGAACTTCAGCTATAAAAAATAGTTTAAAATGGTTTACCAGCAACCTATCCAAGACAAGTACATTCATTAAAAAGGCAATTGAGTGTATTTGGTACTATACTTAGGGTCTTTTCATATATTTGCTAGTTTTCTTAAAGTAGAGATACCGTCAGAAAGGTGCATTTTCCTCATTCATCCACACCGGCCCTTAAAGATGGATCCTCTAAAGTTCTAGGTGGTTTGAGAGACAAGGTGAAAGAATATTTTCTTGAGAGGAAGGGATAAAAAGCTTCTAACTCATCTGAATTTTTAAAAGCCACTCCCATAGAGTTCCCATGGAGTTGGCTGTTCCTGGCAGAGGCAGGTGGGTTTGGCCTGCCGGGCACCATCTCAAAGGGCCGTCTCTACCTCCCGTAGCATCGCTACATGGTGACTCAGGTGTGCCTGCCCGATGCTGATGGCTTCGGCTGTAAGTGCTAACGTGAAGTTAGAGGATTCAGGTGCAGACGGGGTGCTGGCTGGAGCTGGGATATTAGCAGCACTGTGGAAATCTGGGTAGTGCCAGGACCCTCCTGTTTGGTGACCAGAATGACAGGATCAGCTACCCCCTGAGGTTCAGGTCAGCCTGCAGGGAAGTGGGCCTTAGTCTTGTAAACAATGTTTAGACACTTGTACAAAATACTGCAGTTACAGTGATTAAAAACCCACCCAGACTGGTGTGTCAGTGTTCTTTTCACAGAAAAAGTGTCAACCCACGGAGCTCCATCCTTGGGTAGTCCCCTCTAGGACCATGGTATCCGAGGGTTTGAGATAGACGGCCGGATGCTGCCCTTGGGAGCTGGTTTGGACCCAAACCATGACATCTGCATTTGAAACAGAAAAGGCTTCTGAGATGCAAATCAGGACTTGGTGCCAGGGAAACTGAACCGCCCCTCCCCTCCCCTGAGCCTGTCACTCCTGCCCCCCAATCCTGCCTCTGGCTCTGAGCAGAGCAAGAAGATGGTGCCAGTAACCAGTCTGCAGGCCCGTGCTCAGTACAGGAGGGAAATGAGAGAAAAACACTGAGTTGACAGGAACAAGGTAGTGGAACTGTAGGTATTTTTTCCTATTAGAGCATTTATGCAGAAGCTTTTGGAATTTGAGTGCTGAGCCAGACCTGGGGCTCTCGATAAAGCGCTATCAATGAAAATGCTTTGAAAAATACGTGGCCTGTTGGTCAAGTACAGCACAGACATTTGGGCACAAAGGATGTCATCGCTAAAAAGTGCTTGGATCAAGTTCATCCAAAAGCAGCCAAGCTGATCATGCAGCTGTGCTGGTACCTACATTCGGGTGTGGGGCTAAGAGGTCTTAAACTGCTACTGCTGGGATGACTGACAACATATTTTGGAAGCTGGAACAGTAGACCAGAGAACCCTACCTTATATTCCAGAGTTTCCTTGAGCATGTTCTCCTCCTCTTGGGAAAAGTTCAGCAACACTGACACAGCTTTTATAAGATGAAAAGCCTGAAACACAGTAAGTTTTGCTGCCATAGGCCTTGGTGGAGGTGAGGCGGGGTGGGGTCGGGAGAGCTACATGGCATTTCCCGCTTTCTTTGGTTAGCAGGACCAGGTGGTGGGTGACGCTCTGGCACTCTGAAGTTTGGCAGCAATGATAGGTTCTTTCTTCCCGTGCATCCTCGGGGGCCTGGCAGGCTTAAGGGAACTACCCCAGCAGCTACCCTACCCTTTGGCAGGACCCAGGAGTGATGGGTGGATTCCGTTCCCGGCTTCCGGCCTCTGGCCTCAGCACCCACGCCAGAATTTAGAAGTGGAGCCCACGTTCTCCCACCAGGAGCCGGTTCCTGCACGGCCTCTCCCGCCAGCCGCTCACTCCGCAGGCCAACGCCAGCAGGAGAAATGACTGGGCGCCCACAAGGGCGTCAAATCAGGATGTATGAGGAAAAGGGAGAAACGGGCTGGGCAGGGGTCCCTGCAGGACAGACTGTAGGGCGGGGCCTCAATACCCAAAAGACACCTCAAAAGCCCTTTACCTCGGATTCGCGACAAGACATGAATTTTAAAACCACATGTTTAAGGTACTCAAAGTTGATCTCGCGAGCATCCGTCAGGTCAGCGTTATTCGTGACGGAAGGCGCCATGTTTGCCATCTCAGGTCCAGGTTTCTCCCGGACTTCGAAGAGCTCATTATCGGGTCTGATTTTCTGAAAAACCAGTGGGAAAGATGCTACACTGAACCCTCTGAGGCAGGTGGAAAAAATCACACGGGAGGTTCACCTGGTCCAAACTATGATCACTATCGTAGGGCAAAAAGGGCCCCACCTGGGAAGGAAGCACCTCCAGGTGGGCTTGAGGAGGGAGTGACATCATTTGGGGAAATTCAGACATTCCCTTATCCATGGCAAGAACACATGTCCCTGGGGCCTGAAGCTGCTCGCATCCTGCATCAGGCCAAGCACTCTGCCACACACACACACTGTTAGAGCATCGCTGCGCTAGCGTGACAGGCAACCCCACTTCCAGATGAGGATGCAGGCTCAGAGAAGGCAGGCACAGGCCTGCGACCACGGAGTTGCTTCAGAGGTGCATGCAGGCTGGCAGGCTGTCCCACCAGCTAACATTGGACTGCCCAGCGACCCCTTGCAATTAATTAGGGGGTGGGGGAGCATAGGCAGCGAGGGACCTCAGGAGGACCGGGCACAGGCAGCAGGGGGAGTGCTGGGAAGTGGGGCCAGCTCCCATGCGGGTACTCACCAGTTCCTTCTGCAGAGTCTTCCGGAGCTCCAGCATCCGCTGCTGCATCTGCTTTATGGTCTGCGACAAGCCCCACCCCACAGAAAGCCAATCATTAGATGCATGTTTCACCAAAGGAAACAGACCCGAAGATCCCACGGGATCCCCTGTACACCTGTGAGAAGCCTCTGCCCTGAGAAGTCATCCTGAGAGGCTGGTGCTCAGCTGTCGCATGCTTGTGCCTACGACTGTTGGGCTGTCATACCTCTTGGGCCACTGCTTTCACATCCTTGAGTCTCCACGTCCCACAGGGGCCACAGTCCCTCTGTGTGGACATGAGTGCCCCAGCGCTGCCCATCCCTTCCCGGGGGCTTGGTCCTCCACACACAGCCCAGCTGGAAAAGGCTCTGGACCATAGATTTTGCCCTCAAAATTCGATTTTTATGCTGTTATCCCCAAGTAGGATACTTAGGCGAGGACTTACGGTTCTCATCACTACTGCTCTCTTGAAATACATTAATAATCTGCAATGCTTATTTTGAACACCCTAAAAAGATCATGGTTTTTCTGCACGACTCATCAACATCCAGTTTTAGATAAATAGTTCGGAAAATAATTTATTTTCCTCGTTTTTTTTTTTTTTTTTTTTTTTTGAGATGGAGTCTCGCTTTGTTGCCCAGGCTGGAGTGCAATGACACGATCTCAGCTCACTACAACCTCCGCCTCCTGGGTTCAAGTGACTCTCCTGCCTCAGGCTCTAGGGGAGCTGAGATTACAGGCATGCACCACCACACCCGACTCATTTTTGTTTTCTTCTTCTTCTTCTAAGATGGAGTTTCACTCTTGTTGCCCAGGTTGGAGTGCAATGGTGCAATCTCGGCTCACTGCAACCTCCGCCTCCTGGGTTCAAACAATTCTCCTGCCTCAGCCTCCCGAGTAGCTGGGATTACAGTTGTGCGCCACCACACCCAGCTAATTTTATTTATTTATTTTTTTGAGACAGAGTCTTGCTCTGTTGCCTAGGCTGGATTGCAGTGACATAATCTCGGCTCACTGTAACCTCTGCCTTCTGGGTTCAAGCGATTCTCCTGCCTCAGCCTCCTGAGTAGCTGGGATTACTGGTGCCTGCCACCACGCCTGGCTAATTTTTGTATTTTTAGTAGAGACAGGGTTTCACCCTGTTGGCCAGGCTGGTCTCGAACTCCTGACCTCAGGTGGTCCACCCACCTTGGCCTCCCAAAGTGCTGGGATTACAGGCATGAGCCACCGCACCCGGCCTTTTTTTTCTTTAAGAGACAGTATCTTACTATGTTGCCCGGGCTGAATTCAGTCTTTGAACTCCTGGGCTCAAGCAATTCTCCCACGTCAACCTCCCGAGTAGCTGGGACTTCAGCTGTACACCACCACGCCTGGCTAATTTTCTTTTATGTTTAATTAGTATTATGAGCCTTACATTTATTACACATTCCATTATTCACTAGACATGCTGAGACATTTTCTCAACTAAAAACTTCATAATATAGGGAAAAAAAATTTTTTTTTTTTTGAGACGGAGTCTTACCCTGTCCCTGAGGCTGGAGTGCAATGGCACGATCTCAGCTCTCTGCAACCTCTGCCTCCCAGGTTCAAGCAATTCTCCCATCTCAGTCTCCTGAGTAGCTGGGATTACAGGTGTGTACCACCATGCCCAGCTAATTTTTGTCATTTTAGTAGAGACGGGATTTCACCATGTTGGCCAGGCTGGTCTCGAACTCCTGGCCTCAGGTGATCTGCCCGCCTCAGCCTCCCAAAGTGGTGAAATTACAGGCATGAGCCACCACGCCCGGTTTTAAATAAAAATTTATTCAAAGTCTCCGAATGGTAATATATCAAAATGCATTCTTCCATGTACCCCCAGTCGACATCCCTATTCTTGCACAGCGTGGCTGGGATTGTAAATACATTTTTCATGTATCAGAGTCATCACTGCCTCCTCCAGCTTTCCTAATTGTAACGTCTAATGTGACAGGAACTCCCGGGGATGCCCCTGTCTTACTGCGTGGCTGGGCTTCCACTTTAAAACAAAGCTGGGATAAGCTTTGTTTCCCCAAGCGAGGAATCCCCATTGTTTCTCTTGGGGATGGAATGACTGAGTCAGAGGACCACAAAAGTGTTTCTAACTTCTCCACTGTGAGGCATTTTAAGTGACCTCCAACACACCCAGTTTTGTAAAATGGCACCTTGTGGCTTTGATTTCTATTCTCTTGGCTGACCATGAGGCTGGACACTGCCCCAAAAGTACATTGGCTACTTCATCTTATGTTATTTGGTTTCCTGGGTTTTCTTCACTCAGTAATTCATCTAATAATTACTGAGTCCCTACACTGTTCTAGGGGCTGGAGAAATGGCAACAAAAAAGACAAAAGTTCACCCTCAGGGGGAAAAGAATCAATAAACAGGCCGGGTGCGGTGGCTCACACCTGTAATCCCAGCACTTTGGGAGCCGAGACAGGCGGATCACGAGGTCAGGAGTTCAAGACCAGCCTGGCCAACATGGCAAAACCCCGTCTCTACTAAAAATACAAAAAAAACCAGGCACAGTGGCTCACACCTGTAATCCCAGCACTTTGGGAGGCCAAGGCAGGTGGATCACAAGGCCAAGAGATCGAGAGCATCCTGGCCAACATGGTGAAACCCCATCTCTACTAAAAATACAAAAATTAGCCGGGCGTGGTGGCGTGCGCCTGTAGTCCCAGCTACTGGGGAGGCTGAGGCAGGAGGAGAATTGTTTGAACCCGGGAAGCAGAGGTTGCAGTGAGCTGAGATCGCGCCACTGCACTCCAGCCTGGCAATAGAGACTCTGTCTCAAAAAAAAAAAAAAAAAAAAAAAATTAGCCAGGCGTGATCGTGGGCACCTGTAATCACAGCTATTCAGGAGGCTGAGGCAAGAGAATCGCTTGAACTGAGGAGGCAGAGGTCGCTGTGAGCCAAGATCACGCCATTGCACTCCAGTCTGGGTGACAGGGGGAGACTCTGTCTCAAAAAAAAAGAATCAATAATCAAATCTGCAGTGTATCAGAGGGTATGAAGAGGCATGGAGAAGAGGCATCGTGGTGAGGGGTGGGGTTCTGGTAGTGAGGCTGGTCGGGGTGGCATAAAGAAAGTGAGGGTGAGGGTGACTAGGGAAAGGCACTTCCAAACGGAAGGCTCAGCAAGTACCAAGGCCCTGAGGTTGGAGGGTACTTGATGGGAGTGAGGCCCCTGTAGCTGAGAGGGAGCGACGAGGACAGGAGGGGCTCGGCTGGCAGAGGTAATGAGGGGCCACACCACACACGGCTTTGCAGGCCTCTGCAAGGACTCAGGCCTTCATAAGAGATCGATAGAGACAGGCTTTCATCAGAGGGCTAAGACAGGAGTGCCAGGGAAACCAGTTAGAAGTCTGATACCATCTTCCAGAGGAGACAACGGTAACCTGAAGCAGGTGGCAGCGATGTGAAGTGGTGGATTCTGGGAAATGTGCGAAGGGGGTGCTGAAGGAATCTGCTAATGGCCTGGATGCTGGTGGAGAAAGAACCAAGGCAGATAGGACAACTCCAAGGCTTCTGCCGTCTACTGAGGTGGGAAAGGTGGCCATGGCAGCCAGGGAGCACAGTGAAGCCGAAGTGTGTTTTCAGATGTTTTGAGTTTCAGACACCTTAGAGCTCACGTGGAGACAGGTTTGTGGGGCTAGTGTCCATGGAGCTGTCTGGGCGGGAGGTAGGGAGGGGAGCCAGCTGCGCAGGGCATGGCTGAGATCGCAGACGAGGGCACACAGTGCAGAGAAGAGCTGTGAGGGCTGCCCCTGTGCACGGCGGGTGGCAGTGGGAAGGAGACTGGCCTGTCAGAGGAGACGGAGAAGGAGCAGGCCGTGGATGGGAGCTTCAGGAGGAGGAAGAGACGCCTGTCCAAGGCTGCCGACAGGCCAATCAGAGGGAAAATTAGGAACTGCCTTCTGGATTTAGCAATGCAGATGTTACTGATGAGCTTGACAAGAGCGTTTTTCTGTGGAGTGGTGGGGGAAAGGTTGAGAGAGATGAGGAGTGGGAATGGATATGGCAGATATAGAAAGTTTCAACATGTCAGCATGGGAGGTGAGCAGAGCTGCGGCAGCAAGGCAAAGGGGTGCGAGCCAAGGGCTTTCATAAGGCACCTGCACAACGGTGCACCTCTCAGTAGATGGGATGATTCCAAGAAAAAACGACCTAGGCAAGAAGGGGGAGGCAGCTGGCGTAGCGCTTGGGGAGGTGGGGGAACAGGATATGAGGAGAGGCTGTGGCATGTCCCTTCTCAGAGAAGCAGGGGGCGGGAGCACCAGGGCGGTGGGTTGAGGTGAAGAGAGGAGAGAAGGTAGACATGAAGTTGGGGTTAGGGGCAGAGGGGCGTGAAGGCCCACAGATGAGGCGGGGTTGGGGGGAACACTGGGCTGCCCGCAGGACCATGGTCCTGAGCTTCGAGGGGACCTGAATGCCCAGGTGATGGCACTCTCCAGCCAGGTCTGGCTCCATGGCTGCAGGCAGGGAGCAGGGAAGAGTTGGGTTTAACCCAAGTTTAACCAGAGCTTGGCTAGGACAGTCTGAGGAAAGGGAGAGAGGCCAGAGAACCGCAGGTGTCGGGAAGGCAGTGGTCCCGTGACAGACACAGACCCGACACTGAGCAAGGATGCAGGAAGGCAGCACAGCTGGTAAGGCCAGAGGCTCAAGGGACGGAGGTCCTAGGGGGCAAACGGGAAATTTACAAACAGGCAAAACAAAACTGTGGGGTTGAGCAATGCCAACTGAGGTGACACTAGGGAAAAAAGCAAGGCAGTCATTGCCAGAAGGGCTGGGATGGGAGTGACTGACAGGGCTGGGAGGGGCCCAGGGGGCTGGGCCTCTGGGATGCTGGCATTGTCCTGATTCGCATCGGGGTGGTTACATGGGTTTGCTTTCTGTTAATTCATTGAGACACACATTTGTTTTGTACACTTTCCTGTGTGTTTTTTTTCAATTAGCAATAATTGCGCCTCAGATAGACCTCATTGGCTACAATACTGCCACTGCGCAAAGCTTCTGTATTTTATATTAGACATAATGAACACTTTCCCCCTTGTAAAAAATCTAAACACACACACACACACGTGCACACACACACACAAACACACACACAATTTGGGGGCAGAATTTCAGGCCAGAGCAATAGCCGGCTGGCATACTAAGCTTCACAGGACACTTTAAGAACCAGGATTAAATGAGATCCTGTATATAGGTGGAAAGGCTGGAGGGTGAGGGGTGGGGACCATGACATTTATTGAGCCTCTACCAAATACCAGAAAGTTTATAAAGTTTATAGGACGGTTCACAAACACCTTCATTTCATAACCCCCTCCTCCCACCCAAACAAACCTTTAAAGGCAGCTATCAGTGCTGTACTTCCACAGCTGTAGAAAGGAAGTACAGACGAAAGAGGACTGTCGCTATGGCCTGGCTGGGGACAGCAGAGCTGGCAGGGAACACGCAGGCTTGCAGCTGCCCAAGCCTGACACTTGGCCGGTTCTCCAGGGGGTGAGGAGAAGAGGGCTGGGGAGGGTGTGGAGGAGGACAGTGCAGGAGGAACTGAAGATCAGGAGGAAGGCCTTTGGGCGAGAGGGGTCATGGTTGCCAGGAGGTGCGGGGGATACCACAAAAACCTCCGAGGATGGACTGGGTCATTTTAGGCCTGAGGGTGGGGACCTGGTGGAGACAGAAACAGCCATGCAAAAGGCATCCTCACCTTATTTTTCTCCAGAAGTTGCTGCTCCAAGTCCTGTTTCTCCTTCTGTAGCTGTGTGAGATCCATGGCCCCAACCTCACCATTTGGTGTTCTTCCTGCAGTTGGAAGCTGGAACACAGGGTCCTGCATGGCCCTAGAGGTCACCTACAAGGTGGTAGCAGCAAATTGAGAGCCAGGACAGGTAAGGTGAAGCTGAGCCACAGGTGTACAGGGAAAGGGAGCCAGACTCATCCCTTAGGTATGGGCTGTTGTGCTCCAACAGGCAACTGGCCAGGAAACCAATTCCTGGAGAAGATCCAATGCCCAACGCCCACAACTAATCACACGACTAGTCTTTGCTGGGATGAAGGGGCTTGCTCTCCTCTGCCTACCGACAGGGGCGCCATCTGTGATGGGCTCTTCAGGACTCATGGCCTCCTAGCCATATGAGTGCCCTACTTTATTTATTTATCTATTTATTTATTTATTGAGACGGAGTCTTGCTCTGTCACCGAGGCTGGAGTGCAGTGGCGTGATCTCAGCTCCACCAAGCTCCGCCTCCCGGGTTCACATCACTCTCCTGCCTCAGCCTCCTGAGTAGCTGGGACTACAGACACCAGCCACCAGGCCTGGCTAATTTTTTGTATTTTTAGTAGAGACGGGGTTTCACTATGTTAGCCAGGATGATCTCGATCTCCTGAACTCGTGATCCACCCACCTTAGCCTCCCAAAGTGCTGGGATTACAGGCGTGAGCCACCGCGCCCGGCCAAGTGCCCTACTTCAAAGAAAGGACCCTACATGCAGGGGAGTGTCCTGTCCACCATGTGTCCCCACTGCTGCCTCCTTAGGGGCACACTCGGCACCTGCCCTGCATCTTGCTGTAGCACCCGTGCAGGCGCAGCTGGGACTTACGTGCGACTCATTGACTGAGAGCACTTCAGCCTGCAATGGGCCCCGCAGCCTCAGCAGGTCCTCCTCCGTGACCACTGCAGCCTCCTCCGCCTTCAGGGTCCTCAGGGCCTCCAGCTCAGCCTGCAGCTGGTGTGTCTGCAGCAGGGCAGAGTTGTGACCTAGGTCGAGGAGGAGGGGAGAGGGCACTGTGAGCCCAGTGACTCCGTGCTGCTTGGTGGCAAGGCCGTCACAAGGCAGGATGCTGGGCCTGAAAAGGAGAGAAGGCTCAGCCAGGGACAGACTCCTCACCTCGCTCCAGCTGGAGAATCTCCTGCTCTTTCTGGAGAAGCACTTCAGTTTTTTCCCGCAGATTCTGTTCCTTCTCATCTATTATGGCTGTCAGGTTAGCTGCCTTGGAGAGAAAAATCAACAAGAGGGAAGGTTGCGAGCAGTGACTCCATCTTCCCACAGAAATCTCCACTTTCCTGCTCTCCAGGGTACACCATGAATCCCTCCCTGAAGTCCACGACCCAGAGCAAACCCCCAGCTAAGCTCTGCTCCTATGAACATGCACAAATCCATTCTCCTTGGTAGGGGCCCTGCACAGGGGCAGTCACCTCCCACTGCCCCCTGGCCAACAGTGGGTCAACCAGAGACATGGCCATTCTGCCCAGCCCAACAAGCTGTCATAACTTCCATTTCCTGAGTGCCTGCAACATCCCCAGCACTAGACACGCATTTGATATATGTTACCTCATGATAGAATAGTTTCCCAGAGGTGTTAAGTAGAAGGACTAGAGTCCTCATCAGAGGAAACTCAGATTTGTTAAGGACTTATCAAAGGCCTAAAGCTACTTAACTAGAAGCTCTGGGGTCAGATGCAAAGTCCACCTTCAAGGGAGGCTTTCCCATACTTCCTGCAAAAACTCAACCCAACCTTACATGGCCTCTGGGGCAGGTGGGCAATGATAGGTCACCTCACAGAATTAGAGCCCAGTAGGCCCCTGGGCATGGACCATTTTCCAGGTAATCACAGTTGAAAAATCAGAAAAGGGCATCCCATGGGGTGAGGGTTTCTTTAAAACATTTGCCTCCCAGCTTCCTAGAGAGCACAGGGGCCCACGCAGCTGACTGCATTCCCTGAGTCCTGTGTCTACTACCCCTACCCTGAAGAGACAGGCCTTCTCCAACAGTCCCACGGCAGGACGGGCCTGCTGCTTTGGGACTGCAGGGGGACATCGCCCCTCAGCGTGAAACAGCGCCCACCTGTTGCTGGAACTCTTCCCTTTGCTTCCGCACCTCCTCCAGGGCTTGAGCCATGGCCACACTCACAATTTCTCTTTGGCTCCATTCTTCCTACAATGCAGAAAACCACCGAGCCCCAAAACTTAGTTCAATTTTTTAGCTGTATGCCACGCAAGAAGCCCAGCAGACAGGGCAATGCTTTGCAGAGCCAGACCAACATGTTCCCCACTTCCCCAGGCTCCCAGCCTGGCCCCTCCCTGCCATGCCCTCAGTATCCCTCTCAGAGCTGTCCTGGCAGGCAACCCACCGACTTTTCTGGAAATGGCACACCACTGAGGATCGATTGCTCCATGAGCACCCCCGCCAGGACCCACACCAAGGCTAGGGGCCTATCCTGAAGAGCTGGTCTAAGGACAGTAGCCAAGAACAAGAAGTCAGACTCGCAGGCCACATGAATGGAGTGGGAGACTGGAACAATTGGTTATGAAAAGAATAAGAAGTAATGACCAGGGACGGTGGCTCACACCAATAATCCCAGCACTTCAGGAGGCTGAGGCGGGAGGATCGCTTGAACCCAGGAGCTCAAGACCTTCCTGGGTAACACAGCGAGGACCTGTCTCTATAAATAAGAAAAATTAGCCGAGCATGGTGTCACATGCCTATAGTGCCAGCTACTCAGGAGGCTGAGGCGAGAGGATTGCTTGTGTCCGGGGGATCAAGGCTGCAGGAAAATGGATTCCTTCAAGCATCAGCTAGTGAGGGGCTAGGCTGACAAGACAGAAGTGAGTCTCTGTGGCTCCAAAGTCTGTGCTAGTGCCTCAGAGCCACATAAGATCCAGCACTGTGGGAGGCGGGAGGTTGACAGTGCCTGCTCAGGTTCACTGTGGCACAAAGCAGGGCCTGCAGCTTGCAGAAGCCACCAGGCCACCCATGCACGGCTGCCTCTGCACCTGGGGATGATTCTCCAGGATGGGCTTAGGGAACAGCTGCTTTGAGAGCGTGGATGGAGAAAAACAATTCTAAATATATGTGCACCTAATAGCACTTCAAAATACACGAAGTGAAGACAGAACTAAAAGAAGAAAGAGACAAATCTACCATCGTAGTGGAAGATTGAGCATACTCTTCTCAGTAGCTGATGGAACAAGTAGACTGTTAAACTAAATATGGCCTTGATCCGTCTCACCCAGAGCTTAGCAATTTTATTCACCTTCAAATAATCCACCTCAGGCTTCAGCAGTCCTCGCTATTATGAGAGGGTCCCATTCTTTTGGGTTTTTTTTTCTTTCTTTTTTGAGACGGAGCTTCTCTCTGTTGCCCAGGCTAGAGTGCAATGGCTCAATCTCAGCCCACTGCAACCTCTGCCTCCTGGGTTCAAACGATTCTCCTCCCTCACCCTCCCGAGTAGCTGGGACTACAGGCATGTGCCACCACGCCTGGCTAATTTTTGTATTTTTAGTAGAGACCAGGTTTCTCCATGTTGGCCAGGCTGGTCTCAAACTCCTGACCTTAGGTGATCTACCCGCCTCGGCCTCCCAAAGTGCTGGGATTACAGGTGTGAGCCACTGCGCCCAGCCTCCCTCCCTCCCTGAGACAGAGTTTCGCTTTTGTTGCCCAGGCTGGAGTGCAATGGTGTGATCTCGGCTCACTGCAACCTCTGACTCCCGGGTTCAAACGATTCTCCTGCCTCTGCCTCCCAGGTAGCTGGGATTACAGGCAAGCGCCACTATGCCCAGTTAATTTTTGTATTTTTAGTACAGAAGGACTTTCACCATGTTGGTCAGGCTGATCTTGAATTCCTGACCTCATGTGATCCATCTGCTTTGGCCTCCCAAAGTGCTGGGATTACAGGGGTGAGCCACCGCGCTGGGCCCGTTTTATTTTCTATTTCATTAATTTGTGTGCCTATATTTGTTATTTCTTCCTTGTGTTTGATTTGTGCCTTCTTCTGACTTTTTGAGATGCATACATGGCTCAATTTTCAGGCTTTCTTCCTAAGAGATGCCACTGAGACCGAAATTTCCTTCCATGAACTGCTTAGTTATACTCGACCAATTTTGATCCATAGTATTTACTATGAATCATTTATTTCAAAATATTATAATTATTTTTTTTGAGACGGAGTTTTGCTCTTGTCACCCAGGCTGGAGTGCAATGGCACAATCTCAGCTCACTGTGTGAGCCACTGCGCCCAGCTTTATTTCAAAATATTTTAAAATTTCCATTGTGATTTTTTTCTTTGACCTATGGGTTATTTGAAAGTGTATTTCAGGCCGAGCATGGTGGCTCACGCCTGTAATCCCAGCACTTTGGGAGGCAAAAGTGGGCAGATCACCTGAGGTTGAGAGTTCGAGACCAGCCTGACCAACATGGAGAAACCCCATCTCTACTGAAAACACAAAATTAGCCTGGTGTGGTGGCGCATGCCTGTGATCCCAGCTACTCAGGAGGCTGAGGCAGGAGAATCGCTTGAACCCAGGAGGCAGAGGTTGCAGTGAGCCGAGATCGTGCCATTGCACTCCAGCCTGGGCAACAAGAGAGAAATTCCGTCTCAAAAAAAAAGAAAGTGTATTTCTTAAATGTAAACATATAAGAGTTTTCTATATATTTACATTTAAATTTTTATGTTTTTGGAAATGGGTTCTTGCTCTATCACCCAGGCTGGAGTCCAGTTTGTGATGATAGCTCACTGCAGCCTCGACCTCCTAGGCTCAAGAGAGCATCCTGCCCCAGTCTCCTGAGTAGCTGGGACTACAGGTGTATGCCTTGATAAACTGTGATGAAACCATCACCCTAATAAAAATAGTAAAAATACCCAGCCCCCAGAAAGCTTCCTCCTGTCCTTTTGTAATTGATTGTATTAATTTCAGTTATTCTATTTTTCAGGTCTAAAATTCTATTTGATTCCTTTTTTAAAACTGCTTTTATTATAACTATAATAAAATAATAGAACTATTCCACATCTTGCTGAAATTTTAAATTTTGTCTTTTATCTCCCTAAACATAGTAAGCATATGATATCTGAGCCCTTGTGAGTCTGTTTATTTTGTTTGTGTTGTTTTGTATTTTTGTTTACCTATCTTTGATTTTGTTTTTTCTAGTCACCTAGGAGCACTAATAACCTGGGATTATTTTAATCCAAAATTAGCTAATGGGCTTTTCCTGGGCCACCCTGTGTCCTTCAGTTAGTGCAATCAAAGCTGGGGGCGGGGTGTGGATGGGGTGCTGGTTACTTCCCGTTCAAGCTTACTCCTAGCGTGTAGTCCTGTGGTGTGCCTAACCAAAGCTTTCAGGATCTCCCAGGCTGGATCCAAGCTTTAATCAAATTTAAACTCCAAATTTTATTCCCCTAACTCTGAGAAACTATGAAAAATTTAGATAAACTTCCAGCCTCTTCAGGATCAGCAGATACCACCATGGCAAAAGCTGCTTTGCATGCTGGACTCCCACCCTGGGCAGGATGGGCCACTCCTCACTGTCCTGTAGGCTCCTACAAGCAGATGTTCTCTTATTTTGGCCAGTTTTTCTGGGAGTCTTCAGGTGAGCTGGTCTGAATTACCTAGTCTGCCTTTAATGCAAGTGGAAGCATCTCTCTAGTCTCATTTTAACCTGCTCTCGTCAACCATATCCCCTATGACTCTATGGTGACTATTCTTCCCAGTGTTGCCAACAAACTCAGTCTTGCCAAATCTAATGGTCAGCTCTTTGTCTCCTTTCTTGACCAGTTGGCAGCATATGACAGAGTTCACTACTCAGTCCTTGTAGCACTTTCTGCCCTGTACTTCCAGAGCCCCACATGCACCTGCCTTTACTGCTACCCTACCTGCGGCTCCTTTGGCGTCTTCTCTGTTGGCCCCTCCTTTTGTTCTGAGCCTGTGCCTGCAGGTGTGGCCCTGGCCTTCATTTTGGCCTCTTTTCTATCTGCACTCATTGATAGCCATTTGGCTGTAATTTTGCCTATGAGCTATGCTGATTGATGGTTTCCTAATTTAAAGTGTGTGTGTGTGTGTGTGTGTGTGTGTGTGTGTGTGTGTGTGTGTTTGAAATAGGTTCTTGCTCTGTCATCCAGGCTGGAGTACAGTGGTACGACCTTGCACACTGCAACCTCCGCCTCCTGGGCTCCCAAGCAGCTGGAACTATAGGCACACAGGCTTCCTAATTTATATATCTACTCAGAATATGCTCTGATTTCCAGATTTGTCAGCCTACAGACTACTAGATATGCCTGTTGGGTAGGCCTCTGAAGTTCAACATGCCTAAAATGGAATCCACTCTTGACATACCTCCCAGGACCCCCATCTCAGTGAATGGTACATACCCTATTCATTCAGTTACCCCAGTGGTTCTCTGCCAGCAGTGCTTTTGCCCCCACGAGACATTTGGCAATGTCTGGAGACACTGTGGTTGTCCTAAGTGGGGCTGCTACTGACACCTAGTGGGTAGATGCTCCTAAGCAGCTTATCATGCATATTTGCAGCAAATACAACAAAGAACTTCCACAACAGAGAACCTCCACAACAGAGACCCATCCACAACAGAGACCCATCCACAACAGAGACCCTCCACAACAGAGAACCATCCACAACAGAGACCCTCCACAACAGAGAACCATCCACAACAGAGAACCATCCACAACAGAGACCCTCCACAACAGAGAACCATCCACAACAGAGACCCTCCACAACAGAGAACCATCAACAACAGAGACCCTCCACAACAGAGAACCATCCACAACAGAGAATCATCCACAACAGAGAACCACCAACAGAGAACCATCCATAACAGAGAGCGACCCACAACAGAGAACCACCCACAACAGAGACCCATCCACAACAGAGAACCACCCACAACAGAGATCCTCCACAACAGAGACCCTCCATAACAGAGAACCATCCACAACAGAGAACCACACACAACAGAGACCCTCCACAACAGAGAACCACCCACAACAGAGAACCTCCACAACAGAGAACCATCCACAACAGAGAATCTCCACAACAGAGACCCTCCACAACAGAGAACCATCCACAACAGAGACCCTCCACAACAGAGAACACTCCACAACAGAGAACCATCCATAACAGAGAACCACCAACAGAGAACCACCCACAACAGAGACCCATCCACAACAGAGAACCACCCACAACAGATAACCATCCACAACAGAGATCCTCCACAACAGAGGACACTCCACAACAGAGAACCATCCACAACACAGACCCTCCACAACAGAGACCCTCCACAACAGAGACCTATCCACAATAGAGACCCTCCACAACAGAGACCCATCCACAACAGAGAACCATCCACAAGAGAGACCCTCCACAACAGAGAACCATCCACAAGAGAGACCCTCCACAACAGAGAACCTCCACAACAGAGACCCTCCACAACAGAGAATCTCCACAACAGAGACCCTCCACAACAGAGAACCATCCACAACAGAGACTCTCCACAACAGAGAACCACCCACAACAGAGAACCATCCACAACAGAGACCCTCCATAACAGAGAACCCTCCACAACAGAGAACCACCCACAACAGAGAACCACCCAAAACAGAGAACCACCCACAACAGAGAACCATCCACAACAGAGACCCATCCACAACAGAGAACCTCTACAACAGAGAGCCTCCACAACAGAGAGCCTCCACAACAGAGACCCTCCACAACAGAGAACGATCCACAACAGAGACCCTCCATAACAGAGAACCCTCTACAACAGAGAACCACCCACAACAGAGAACCATCCACAACAGAGAGCCATCCATAACAGAGAACCCTCCACAACAGAGACCCTCCACAACAGAGATCCTCCACAACAGAGAACCATCCACAACAGAGAACCACCCACAACAGAGACCCTCCATAACAGAGAACCATCCACAACAGAGACCCTCCACAACAGAGACCCTCCATAACAGAGAACCACCCACAACAGAGAACCACCCACAACAGAGACCCTCCATAACAGAGAACCATCCACAACAGAGAACCACCCACAACAGAGAACCACCCACAACAGAGACCCTCCACAACAGAGAACCTCCATAACAGAGAACCACCCACAACAGAGAACCACCCACAACAGAGACCCTCCATAACAGAGAACCACCCACAACAGAGAACCACCCACAACAGAGACCCTCCATAACAGAGAACCACCCACAACAGAGAACCACCCACAACAGAGACCCTCCACAACAGAGAACCATCCACAACAGAGAACCATCCACAACAGAGACCCTCCACAACAGAGAACCATCCACAACAGAGACCCTCCACAACAGAGAACCACCCACAACAGAGAACCACCCACAACAGAGAACCACCCACAACAGAGACCCTCCACAACAGAGAACCATCCACAACAGAGAACCTCCACAACAGAGAACCTCTACAACAGAGAACCATCCGGCCTCAAACGTCAATAGCGCTGAGGTGGAGAAACTCTGAGTTATACAAACTAAACCTAGGTGTCATCTACAATTTCTATTTTTCTCTCATTCCTAAGTCCTAAAAGCTCCATCTCAGGCAGGGCATGGTGGCTCACGCCTGTAATCCCAGCACTTTGGGAGGCCAAGGCAGGTGAATCACTTGAGGTCAGGAGTTCGAGACCAGCCTGGCCAATATGGTGAAACCCTGACTCTACCAAAAATACAAAAATTAGCCAGGCATGGTGGCACGTGCCTGTAGTCCCAGCTACTTGGGAGTTGGGGCATGAGAATTGCTTGAACCCAGGAGGTCGAGGTAACAGTAGGCCGAGATCGTTCCACTACACACCAGCCTGGGCGACAAAGTGAGACTCCGTCTCATATACAAAAAACAAAAAGCAAACAAAACAGCTCTATCTCTAAAATAAATCCTGATCTGAATACTTCTTCCCAAGTCCACCACTAATGTGCTAGTCACTTCTGGCCTAGATTCCTAAAGTCTCCTAAACAGTCTTCTGCTTCTGCTCATGCCTCCCTTACCAAACATTCTTCACAGGCAGCCAGAGAAATCCTTTTAAAACAAAACTTCTCACATCACTTATCTGCTTAAGACCTGCCATAGCTGGTTAGGAGCGGTGGCTCATTCCTGTAATCCCAGCACTTTGGGAGGCCAAGGCGAGTGGATCGCTTGAGCACAGGAGTTTAAAATCAGCCTGGTTAACATAGCAAGACCCTGTCTCTACAAAAGAAAAATTAATAAATTTTGCACACCTGTAGTCCTAGTTATTCATGAGGCTGAGGTAGGAGGATTGCTTGAGCCTGGGAAGTTGAGGCTGCAGTGAGCTGTGATCACACCACTGCACTCCAGCCTGGGCAATTGAGCAAGACCCTGTCTCAAAAAAAAAAAAAAAAAAAAAAAAAAAAGACCTGCCAGGGCTTCCCATGATTCTTTTTAATGCCTGTGTCCCCCCTCACCACCAGCCATGCTCTCCCCAGCCACTGGCTGCAGCCACACTGGCCTCTGTGCTATTCTTTGAACAGACTAGGCTTTTTCCTGCCTCAGAGCCTTTATATTTGTTATTTCTTCTGTCTAGAATATTCCTCTTCAAATATTCACATTGCAGGCCCTTCTGCCAGCATCAAAGCCTTCCCTAACTCCATATGGAAAAGAGACCTCTCCTCCCCCCACCTCCCCATTGGCTGTCCTTGCCCTGCTCTATTTTCTTCATAGCATTTATCGTTAATTTGTAACTTGGTTACCATCTCTAGTTACAAACTCCACGAGAAAGGAACTTTACCTATTTTTCCACTGCTATTTATTTTATTTATTTACTTTTTGGGATGGAGTCTTGCTCTGTCACCCAGGCTGGAGTGCAGTGGCATGATCTTGGCTCACTGCAGCCTCCACCTCCCAGGTTCAAGTGAATCTCCCGCCTCAGCCTTTCAATTGGGATTATAGGCGCACGCCACCACACCCGACTAATTGTTGAATTCTTAGTAGAGATGGGGTTTTAACATGTTGGCCAGGCTGGTCTCGAACTTCTGACCTCAGGTGATCCACCCACCTTGGCCTCTCAAAGTGCTGGGATTACAGGCGTGAGCCACCGCACTGGCTCATTGCTATTTAATACATCCCAGCACTTACAGTGCTGCCTGGCACTTACAGATACTCAAATGTTTATCGAAGGAATGCATGAAAAAAAAAATCTGACTCCAAAGTCCATGCTTCTCACGATGCAATGCTACTGCATTAGTACCTATGTCACTCATCAGATCTGATTACTGGAAGCTTACTAGGTGCAGGCATTCATCTATGGACACTCTCAGAGAAGATTGCTGCCAAAGGATCAATAAGATCTTTGAGTCATGACCAAGCTGGGCAAGTACTACAATGTCCCATTATCCAAGGTGCTTTGAAAGGGGCCAGGGGAGTCTGGGGCATATAAGAGTGACAGAATCTTTCCTCCTTTTTATCCAGTTATGTTTAGGAATGAAAGAGGCATCATCTGATTAAAGCTCCAAGGTTGCAGAAGAGAAAGTATAACAATCCAGCAGATTGTTTCTTCATTTCTGTACATGGTCCCTGATATAAACAAGCAAAACAAAGGTCCTTATCATCTTTTAAGGCCTTGCTTTAAGGTCCCCCTGGAAATATCAGCAAGAGCAGTGTTTTGACAGCATGACTTTCAAGCAGCTGTTGATACCACAGAGGAAGGGCTGGCTTGTGTGGTAGGGTGAAGTCAGACCAGCACCACCTCTAACCAACTATGCAACTTGCACAAATGGTTTACCCTCGGAACCTCAATGACATTAACTGCCAAATGAACGTAATTCTTCCTACTGTCCTGGATCCCTGAGAGAACTTAATGAAGTGGCAATTTCTGGCCGATGCCTAACAGAACTATTGAACAAATGCTAATTCTACTCCTCCTGTACTGTAAGTATGAGAAGTGGGGCATTGTAAATACACATGTAGAAAACATGAACACTTTTATGGAACTCTGATTCAATTAGATAAATACCTTCAGCTTCTTTAGTTCAAATTGGTGACTTTGTAAAGAACGTTCATATTCATTCCTGCTTTCTTTAAGGGCTGCATTTTCTTGCTCCAGTTGTCTCTGCCAGTTCAGAAGAACATAGATAAAAGAACAGTCTTCACCACCATATTTCCCTGCGCAGGGAGCGTGCACCAGGAAGAAGGCATAGGGAGGAACAATATACATTTTAAAAGCCAATGGGAAGAAGCAGAGGGGACTGGTCAGAAAGTAGGAAGTCTCTGTGGAAACTCCAAGGAAAAAGAAAACCCATCTGTTTTGAGTTTTATAAAAAGCAGCCTTTTTACATCCAGTCTCATGAGCAGGTGTCTCTGGAAAGATAAGAACTGCTCTTGGCTGGGTGCGGTGGCTCATGCCTATAATTCCAGCACTTTGGGAGGCTGAGGTGGGCAGATCCCTTGAGACTAGGCGTTCAAGACCAGCCTGGGCAACATAGCGAGACCTTGTCTCTCCAAAAAATTAAAAAATTAGCTGGCTGTGGTGGTGCACGCCTGTAGTGCCAGCTACTTGGGAGGCTGAGGTGGCAGGATCACTTGAGTCTGAGAGGTCGAGGCTGCAGTCAGCTGTAATCATGCCACTGTACTCCAGCCTGGGTGACAGAGTGAGACCCTGTCTCAAATTAAAAAAAAGCTGCCTTCTAAAGTGGTTTCCTAGTGCAGAGGCGGTGCCGCACTGTCAAGCACGAGGCTGACTTCGCTGTGCGGGACCCTGGTGCTCCTGGGCCCACCCTCTCTCAGCTCTTCACTCACCATCCCTTGCTCTGCGGCGGTCTGGTCAGCTGCCCGCGCTCTCTTCAGGGCCACGATCTGGGCTTCTAGCGCCTGGGTGCGCTCCAAGAACTGCTGCTCCAGAGCAAGGGCCTGCTGCTGCACACGGCTGCTTTCCTGGTTGGCAGCAGCCTGCGCGGAGACCAGAGGACGGTCAGTCAGGGTGACAATGGTTTCCAGTGGGGGATCTTAGTCTGGCCCTAGGTGAAAAGATGAGTATCCAACAGAAACAACTCTCTCCTGACCCCGTCCCCCCTGGCGTTGCTGAGGTCCCCCCTGCAGGCTCTGCCTGTTGCTCCTGGACCCTGGCCTGTCCAGAAGATGGAGTCTTGATGTCATCACTCCATCCTCAAGGTGTGTGGGGACAGCTCTGGGCACCAGCCAGCCCTTAGACACAGGCCTCCTTCACACTACTCAGTGTTGCCTCAGTGGCTGTGGCTTTCCCTGGGGAGAAATTATACCGGGGAGGCAGTATAATACAGTAATGAAGAACAGGGCTTTGACATGAGAAAGATGTGGGTTCTGCCATTTACTGGCTGCGAGCCTGTGGGCTACTGAGCCAATCTTTCTGAGCTTGCCTCATCTACAGGATGAGGATGACAGTGCATAATTCTCAGGTCTCCTGCAAGGACTAAACGAAAACACGTGCATAGCACTGAGCACAGTGCCTGGGACATGGCGAATATGAAATACATGCTGGCTGGTTTGATTTCCCTATCTTCTAACTCCACACCATGCCTGGCCTATGATGACAGGCCAAGCCCTTGCCATCCTCTCCCTAGAGTCTGGGCTTGTTCTCCCTGCCCCTGATTGCAAGTTGAGGCTTGACTCCTAGTGGAGCTGCCACCTCTGACAGCCCCAGGACCAGGCTGGACCAGAAAGTGGGATGTAAGGTGGAAAGGAGCTGCTGGTGCACCTCCCAGGTAACTCAGGCCCACCAGTAGGTCCTGACTCCCTCCACCCCCTGCTGCTGGCCTGCTCACATCCAGCACAAGAACTGTATCTATGGGCAGGTCCAGGCACCATTGCCGAAGTTGGCAATGAGTTTGGAGCATCGCAAACGCCTGGAGAGAAAGCATTAAGGGCTTGGAATGCAGCAGCTCCAATAAGCACTTACGAGCTCCTGTATCTGAGCTTCCTGGGCAGCCACGATGCCCTTGCTCTGCTGGAGCTGCTCCTCAGAGGCCTGCAAGGTCTGCTCCAGTTCTCTCACCTGAGAGAGAAGCAGAAGCATTCTTTCTGTTCACAAGAAGCTGAAGAGTGGTAACAAATGGCTTTAAAATGCAAAGCGATTTAAATAAAACAGGTACATTATAGAAAAATGTAACCTGAGAAAAAAGATACCGCATAAGTCCACCATTATAAAACACTAGCATTCTAATGTATTTTCTTAAACTCTCTTTTAATGACTTTTGTTTATAGCTTTATATAAAGTTTTAATAGGACAATGTAAAACTTTGTATCTTTTCCCTACTCTTAAATGTCCTTCTGTCTCCATGTAATCTTTAGACCTCAGATTATTATTTCCTCAAGAGTGTTTTGTAATTTACTGACCCATTTGCCTACTGTGCTGGCTACTTGTAGGCTTTCTGTTTTTCCCATCTAAAAGAATGCAGCAATTAACATCTTCACACAGTATTTTTTTTTTTTTTTGAGACACAGTCTCGCTGTGCCGCCCAGGCTGGAGTGCAGTGGCGTGATCTCCGCTCACTGCAAGCTCCGCCTCCTGGGTTCACGCCATTCTCCTGCCTCAGCCTTCCGTGTAGCTGGGACTACAGGCGCCCGCCACCATGCCCAGCTAATTTTTTGTATTTTTAGTAGAGACGGGGTTTCACTGTGTTAGCCAGAATGGTCTCGATCTCCTGACCTCGTGATCCACCTGCCTCGGCCTCCCAAAGTGCTGGGATTACAGGCATGAGCCACCGCGCCCAGCCAAGGAGAGGACGTTTTTAAGGCCTAGGCTTCTCACATACATTCACACCTTAGATTTAACTGAAACAATCCCATGAGAAAGGGGCTACTAGTCCACAGAGAAGAACAGGATTGTTACTAGCTCATGACTGCAAATTTTACTGGTGGTAGCACCAAAACTAAGACGTTGTTTTACACTCCTGACATCAGAAAATACCTAAGTCTCAATTCAGAAGCCAAGTTCAAGACAGATTCAGATCTTCAAGAGATTAAAGAAAAAGTTACCATATCACCCTGCAATTTTATTCCTAGGTATATACTGAAGAGAAATGAAAACACTAAGTCCACACAAAAACCTTGTACAGGAACGTTCATGGTAGCATTATTCACAACAGCCAAACGATAGAAACAACTCAAATGTCCATCAAAAGCTGGGTGTGGGTTGGGTGCGGTGGCTCATGCCTGTAATCCCAGCATTTTGGAAGGCCAAGACGGGTGGATCACTTGAGGCCAGGAGTTTGATACCAGCCTGGCCAACATGGCAAAACCCCATCTCTACTAAAAATACAAGGCATGGTGGTCTATATGTGTAGTCCCAGCTACTCAGAAGGCTTAGGCACAAAAATTGCTTAAACCTGCAGGGTGGGGGTTGCAGTGAGCCAAGATCGCACCACTGCACTCCAGCCTGGGCAACAGAGAGAGATTTTGTCTAAAAAAAAAAAAGCTATGCCTTTGCCTCCCTAAGTGCTGGGCTTACAGAGTGGGGACTCGTGCCTGCAAGCCAAGCACTTAGGGAAACAAAGGCATAGCTTGAGCCCAGGAATTGGAGACCTGCCTGGGCAACATAGGGAGACCCTGTTCTCCACAAAAAGGGGAGAAAAAGACCAAAAAAAAAAAAAACAAATAAATAAAAAGACAAATGGAATTCAAGTGTTCATCAATGAATGAATGGAGAAACAAAATGTGGTCTATACATATAATGGAATATTATTCAGTCTTAAAAAAGAATAGGCCAGGCACGGTGCCTCACAACTGTAATCCCAGCACTTTGGGAGGCCAAGGTGGGCAGATCACGAGATCAGGAGATTAAGACCATCCTGGTCAACATGGTGAAACCCCATCCCTACTAAAATGCAAAAAATTAGCCGGGCGTGGTGGCGTGTGCCTGTAGGCGTGCGCCTGTAGTCCCAGCTACTCGGGAGGCTGAGGTAGGGGAATTGCTTGAACCTAGGAGGTGGAGGTTGCAGTGAGCCGAGATTGTGCCACTGCACTCCAGCCTGATGATGGAACAAGACTCCATCTCAAAAAAATTCTTAAAAAGAAAAAAAAAATTCTATAAAAAAAAAAAAGGAATGAAAGTCTGACATATGCTACAACATAGATGAACACTGAAGACGTATATACTAAGTCAAATAAGCCAGACATAAAAGGACAAACATTGTATGATTCCACCGATAGGAGGTTATCTAGAGTATCCAAACTCAAAGAGACAGAAAATAGAATGGTGGTTCCCAGACTGGGGTAGGAGGAATTGGGGAGTTACTGTTTAACAAGTATAGAGTTTCTGTTTGGAAAGATGAAAAAGTTTTGGAGATGGATGGTGGTGATGGTTGTACAACAATGTACACTGATCAAAAAGGATATTCGGAAACAGAACTGAAATTATAATAAAAGTCTTTTCAGAAAAATATAGTTTAAAATGTATTTATCAGGAAATAAGAAAGATTTTAAAAATGAGATAAATATTCAATTCAGGAAATTAAACAAATTGGCCAGCACGGTTACTCACATCTGTAATCCCAGCACTTTGGGAAGCTGAGGTGGGCAGATCACTTGAGGTCAGGAGTTTGAGACCAGCCTGGCCAACGTGGTGAAACCCCATCTCCACTAAAAATACAAAAAGGCTGGGCGCGGTGGCTCACGCCTGTAATCCCACCACTTTGGGATGCTGAGGCAGGTGGATCACGAGGTCAGGAGCCAACATGGTGAAACCTTGTCTCTACTGAAAATACACAAATTAGCTGGGCATGGTCACATGCCTGTAATCCCAGCTACTTGGGAGGCTGAGGCTGGAGAATTGCTTGAACCAGGACACGGGAGGCAGAGATAGCAGTGAGCCAAGATCGCACCACTGGACTCCAGCCTGGGCTACAGAGCCAGACTCTGTCTCAAAAAAAAACAAAATAAAATAAAATAAAAATAAATGAATAAAATAAAATAAAATTAAATTAAATTTAAAAAATACAAAAAAATGAGCCAGGTGTGGCGGTGCACACCCATAATTCCAGCTCTTCGGGAGGCTAAGGCAGGAGAATTGCTTGAGCCTGGGAGGCGGAGGTTGTGGTAGGCTGAGATCAGGACACTACACTCCAGCTTGGGTGATACAGCGGGACTCCATTTCAAAAAAAAAAATAATAATAAAATAAAATAAAATATAAATAAATAAATAAATAAATAAATAAATAAATGGTGCTGTATTCCCAGTACTTTGGGAGGCTGAGGTGGGTGGATCACTTGAGGTCAGGAGTTCGAGACCAGCCTGGCCAACACAGTGAAACCCCGTCTCTACGAAAAATATAAAAATTAGCCAGGCGTGGAGGCAGGCACCTTTTAACCCAGCTACTTGGGTGGGTGAGGCAGGAGAATTGTTTGAACCCGGGAAGCGGAAGTTGCAGTGAGCCGAGATCATGCCACTGTACTCCAGCCTGGATGAGAGTGAGACTCTGACTCAAATAAATAAATAAATACATACATACATACTAAAAACCTACAAATGTTATACCAAATAATGAAACTTCAAGCATATTTCCTTTAAGACTGGGAACAAAACAAAGATTCCCACTAACCCTTTTATTGCTTCACTCAGTCTAGAGGTCCTTCAATGCTATATGAACAGAAAATGGAATAAGAGGTGGGAAGACTGGAAGGAGTAAGATAAAGTTGTCATTTTTCATAGATGATATGATTATCTACCTAAGAAAAACGACAAAAAAAATCACACAGTAGTAGAGTAAGAAAGTTCAGCAGGGGTGTGATATCCAAGATCAACTTAAAAAAATGGCGGTTCCCTAGAATAACCAGAAATAACCAATTATAAATATGATTAAAAATAAAGTTTGGCACCGCATATTCTCACTCATAGGTGGGAATTGAACAATGAGAACACATGGACACAGGAAGGGGAACATCACACTCTGGGGACTGTTGTGGGGTGGGGGGAGGGGGGAGGGATAGCATTGGGAGATATACCTAATGCTAGATGACGAGTTGGTGGGTGCAGCGCACCAGCATGGCACATGTATACATATGTAACTTACCTGCACATTGCGCACATGTACCATAAAACCTAAAGTATAATAATAATAATAATAATAATAAAAGAAAAAAAAATAAAATAAAAAAAAATAAAGTTTGGGTGTGGTGGCTCGTGCCTATAATTCCAGCACTTTGGGAGGCCGAGGCTGAGGTCAGGAGTTCGAGACCAGCCTGGCCAAAATGGCAAAACCCCGTCTCTACTAAAAATACAAAAATTATTCGGGCGTGGTGGCATGTGCCTGTAATCCCAGCTACTCAGGAGGCTGACACAGAAGAATTGTTTGAACCTGGGAGGCGGAGGTTGCAGGGAGCCGAGATGGCACTATTGCACTCTAGCCTGGGGGATAGAGCGAGACTGTGTCTCCAAAAAACAAACAAACAAGGGCCGGGCGCAGTGGTTCATGCCTATAATCCTAGCACTTTGGGAGGCAAGGCAGGCGGATCACCTAAGGTCAGGAGTTCGAGACCAGCCTCAACATGGTGAAACCCTGTCTCTACTAAATATACAAAAATTAGCTTAGCGTGGTGGCATGTGCCTATAATCCCAGCTACTTGGGAGGCTGAGGCAGAAGAATCGCTGGAACCCAGGAGGCAGAGGCTGCAGTGAGCCAAGACAGTGCCACTGCACTCCAGCCTGGGCGACAGAGCGAGACTCCATCTCAAAAAAAAAAAAAAAGATTAAAAATAAGATACCATCACAGGCCGGGCGCGGTGGCTCACGCCTATAATCCCAGCACTTTGGGAGGCCAAGGCGGGTGGATCATCTGAGGTCAGGAGTTTGAGACCAGCCTGGCCAACATGATGAAACCCTGTCTCTACTAAAAATACAAAAAAATTAGCTGGGCGTGATGCTGGACACCTGTAATCCCAGAGGCTGAAGCAGGAGAATCGCTTGAACCCGGGAGGTGGAGGTTGCAGTGAGCCGAGATTGTGCCATCGCACTCCAGCCTGGGTGACAAGAGCAAAACTCTGTCTCAAAAGAAAAAAAGATACCATCACAGTATCAACACAAACTCTAAAGTTTCTAGGAATTAACAACTTAGGCAAGAAAATAAGACATCTATTGAGAAAAATGTAATTTTAATAAAACACACAGAAAATAATCTGAATAAATGGAATCTATTTACATTCTTAGAAGGAATAACTAATACTATAAAATGGACAATTCTTCCCAATTAGCCTATACATTTAATGCAATCCCAATAAAAATTCAAGTTGAATTTTTCAGAAACTCAAAAACTTAAAAACTTTAAAGGCCCATAAATAGTTAGAGTCAACCTTTAAAAAAAAAAAGAATTTGTCTTATTGGGTGTTGAGATATAGTACAGATATCACTATAGTAATAAAAACATTGTAGTGTTTACACAAGAGTAACAATCAGACCAATGGACAGAGAACGCAGAGACAAACCCATGTGCAGACGGAAACAATATGTGATAAAGTTAGCAAGAGAAATCAATTCAGAAAGGACAGACTGTTTAGTAAATGATTTTGAGAAATATGCAGAATTTCTCCATATTTAGATCCCTACCTAAGACCATACAGAAAGACAGTTTGTACGTGACTTAGAGATCTATTATGTGAAGGAAAAATTATAAAGCTAACAGGGAAAAAACAGTAGATCTCTGTGACTTAGGAGCAGGAATAGATTTTCTAAATGGAACTTCAAACTCCACAGCAAAAAAGTGATGAATCTGATAACACTGAACTTAAGAATGTCTATTCAACAAAGAGTACATGGACAAAGTTAACAGAATGACTCAGGACTGAAACTGATAAAGCATTAGGAACAAGAATATACAATGAAATCCTACAAACCAAATAAGAAAACACTGAAACCCCCAAAGAAAATAAGAAAAGGATATGAATGGGCAATTCCAAAAGCAGAAACCCCCAGGAATTAACAGGCACATGAAGACAAGGCCAAACTCATTAATAACCATAGCAATGCAAATTAAAGCAATGAAATACCACTCCACACTCAGTAAACTGGCAAAAATTGTAAAGGCTTGGAAATGCCAATGCTGGAAAAGTCAGAAAGGCATATATAGGAACGCTCATGCATGCTGGAGGAGGAGAGCCAAGTGCAGGCTTGCTGGGAACAATCTTCTCCTATAGTACTTAGTCTCTAGTTTTTATGCATGATCTGAGGTGGCACGAAGAAGGAAGCAATCTGGATGTCTACCACGTAGATAACTACAAAGTACAATGAAGTGGGTGCAGAGAGAAGTTGAGGTAGCTAAAAGTAATAGAGAAAACATGCCCATAGCTGCATCATTTACAGAAATTAAAAATCCAGTGCTACATATTTTAAGGCAACCCAACAAAAAGAGCATCTATATGAACCACAATGGAATGGTATCCTATGGGAGGGAGGCCAATGGGGATAAAAGGGTATAAATAAACATATAACTCAATCATAGTAATGTGACAAGGATGAATAAAATGACTAACTCATCCCTGTATAGGTAAGATCCAAAAATAATCCCTTCCAGTGAAAAAACTCTGACCAAGAAGATTCTCAGTCACACCATGTTGCCATTCAGCCAGGTTACCACCCAAACTTAGGGAACACCAGGAGTAAGGTCAGTACCCGAGTCTCCAGGGTGTTAATGGCCTTAGCCTGGCTGCTTCTGGCTGCCAAGAGCTGTTGTCTGGTATCCTCCAAATTCTGCTCAGCAAGTGTTTTCTGTAAGTTGGAAGAAGAGTAAAAGAAGACTGTCATTCCTCAACTGAATAAGTATTTACAGATTATCTACAACATACTGTGATTTGTGCTAGGCACAAGAGACACGAATACATTTTTAAAAATTCAGCTAATTGAGATATAATTCACATATCATAAAGTACACAGATAAATTTGAAATAGTCCCTTGACCTTGAGGCTGGAACAAAAGACCAATAAAAAAATTACACAATAGAGTACAGTAAGTGTCCACAAAGAGGAAGAAGCACAGGGTGGGAGATACTCCCTGCCACAGGGCAGGTAGGCGGCTTTAGAACTCACAAGGTGGTTAGGGTTCAGGGAGCCTCCCAGGCAGGGGGATGACCAACGGCAATGTGAACAGCCTGCTACGTTGAGGGAACTACAACTCCTCAGAAGCCAAAATGATGATAGGTTTAGGTCAAAAAACAAGACTAGAAAGATAGGCAAAAGGGCCAGCTCATGAGAAGCTTTTGAATGTTGCAAAAAGGAGTTAGAACTTGATTCTGTAAGCAACATTTTTTAAAGTAGAAATTCTAGGCCGGGTGCGGTGGCTCACATCTGTAATCCCAGCACTTTGGGAGGCTGAGGCGGGCAGATCACTTTAGGTCAGGAGTTCATGAGACCAGCCTGGCTAACGTGGTGAAATCCCATCTCTACTAAAAATATTTTAAAAACTAGCTGGATGTGGTGGTGGGTACCTGTAATCCCAGCTACTCGGGAGGTTGAGGCAGGAGAATTACTTGAACCCAGGAAGCGGAGGTTGCAGTGAGCAGAGATTGCACCACTGAACTCCAGCCTGGGTGACAGAGTGAGACTCTGTCTTAAAAAAAAAAAAAAAATGGGGCTGGGAGTGGTGGCTCATACCTGTAATCCCAGCACTTTGGGAAGCCAAGGTGGGCAGATCACAAGGTCAGGAGTTCGAGACCAGCCTGACCAACATGGTGAAGCCCCGTCTCTACTAAAAATACAAAAAAATTAGCCGGGTGTGGTGGCGTGCACCTGTAGTCCCAGCTACTCGGGAGGCTGAGGCAGGAAAATCACTTGAACCCAGGAAGCGGAGGTTGCAGTGAGCCAATATCACACCACTGCACTCTAGCCTGGGCAACACAGTGAGACTCCGTCTCAAAAAAAAAAAGAAAAGAAAATGTAGATTTAGCTGAGATAGCTGTTACTGAGATAGTTGTTAATCTCAGCTAGTTGTACAGATTTGAGGCCTTGCTCCAAGCCTAAAGAAATCAGAATTTCTGAGGGCAGGGCCAGAGATATATACTTTATTTACTTATTTATTATTTTTGAGATGGAATTTTGCTCTTGTCGCTCAGGCTGGAAAGTAGTGGTGCGATCTTGGCTCACTGCAACCTCCACCTCCTGGGTTCAAGTGATTCTCTTGCTTCAGCCTCCTGAGTAGCTGGAATTACAGGCACCCGCCACCATGCCCAGCTAATTTTTTTTTTTTTTGAGACGGAGTCTCTCACTCTGTCACCAGGCAGTAGTGCAATGGCATGATCTCAGCTCACAGCAACCTCCCAGGTTCAAGCAATTCTCCTGCCTCAGCCTCCCGAGTCGCTTGGGACTACAGGCATGTGCCACCACGCCCAGCTAATTTTTGTATTTTTAGTAGAGACGGGCTTTCACCATGTTGGCCAGGATGGTCTCGATCTCCTGACCTCGTGATCCGCCCGCCTCGGCCTCCCAAAGTGCTGGGATTATAGGCATAAGCCACCGCGCCTGGCCTAATTTTTGTATTTTTAATAGAGGTGGGGTTTTGCCATGTTGGCCAGGCTGGTCTTGAACTCCTGACCTCAGGTGATCTGCCCGCCTCGGCTACCTAAAGTGCTGGGATTACAGGCGTGAGCCACCACGCCTGGCCTAGAGATATATACTTTAAACAAACTTCCCAAATAATTTCTATGCACATTAAACTTCATAATAATGATAATGGCACAATAATAATATTGATCATGTTAACAGCTGACATATATTGAGACCCTACTATGTTCCGGTTATCATTCTAAGCACTTCACGTATTGTAACTTATTTAACCCTAACAACAATTCTGAGTTTAATAGTATAATAAAACCAATTTTATTGGGAAGGAAGCAAACACAAAGAGATTAAATTACTTGCTCTAAGTCAGGGGTCCCCAACCCTTGGGCCACAGACCTTGTGGCCTGCTAGGAACCAGGCCGCACAGCAGGAGGTGAGCAATGAGTAAGCACTACCGCCTAAGATCTGCCTCCAGTCAGATCAGTGGTGGTGTTAGATTTTCATAGGAGCATGAACCCTATTGTGAACTGCGTAAGTGAGGGATCCAGGTTGCACACTCCTTATGACAATCTAGGGACGATGATGATCTGAGGTGGAACAGTTTTATTCTGAAACCACCCCCTCACCCGCCCCCACCCGACCCCATCTGTGGAAAAAAGTGTCTTCCACGAAACCAGTCCCTGGTGCCAAAAGGGTTGGGAACTGCTGCTCCAAGTCACAGCTGGTAAGTAGAAGAGGCAAAATACAAACATGGACAATCTGATTCTAGAAATCAATTTACTCCCTAGAACCCACATTACACTTACTGTAGACTGTTGAAGGGAATTGTAGAAGATGTTTAAGAGAGTGATATGGTCACCAGTGCTGAGTAGGAGGATCAGTTTGGCAGTGAGCACGGAAGACTGTGTTAGAGAGTGAAGGAAGAGAGACTATGCTGGGTAGGCCAATCTGGAGACTTCTAACATAGACTAGGCTAGATTTGCTGGAAACCCTGAAGTACAACCAGTGGCAGTGGAGATGGAGGTATTTAGTTGAAACTGACTGAAGAAAGAAAGGGAGGGTCTAATCTAGGAGGAGCCCCATGACCTCAGCTTTGTCAACTTTGTCACGGTGTGGCCAATCACTGGAACAGAAAGAGAGGAAAGAGCAGAATGTGTGCAGACAATGAGCTCAGCCTGATGAGAAAGTTCACTTGCACCACTGGGGAAGAGGCCAGTCTGCACAACAGCCTCCCTCGGGAAGGAGAGAATGCTGCCCAAGGTAATTGTTGCTTTTGCCAAGGGGCAGATGTAGCTATTTTCCTTGGCCACTGCAGAGTACAAAATGGTGGGGAAGAGGGCATTGCAGAAAGACAAGGCAGCTCAAGTGGCAGAAATCACTAGGTGTGGTTTATTGGTGATGAGATGCTATCCGTTTGTATATATCTCTGAATACAACTCTCCCTTTCCCTGAGAAAAGCATGTCACCCACAGGGGACATAAGGCTCTTTCTGATGTAAGCAGGACAAGCCAAAGTTGGAGACACTTCTTTTGTTACCATGCTGTTTGCTGGCCCTACAGCTCTGAAACTCTAGGATTTGTGAAGTCACCAGAATCAACCCTGCCTTTCCAACACCAGCCAGCCCAAAGAGAACAGAAGTTACCTCTTTCAGGAGTTCTTGCACGTGTTCTTCTCCTGATAAGTTCTGCTCTAGTCTCTTCTCCAAGGATGTGACCTTCTCGTGCAAATGTGTGATAATGTCTTCTTTCTCTCGAGTTCCAGCAGTGACCTGCAGGTGAAAGCAGAGATCACTTTATACTAGAAGCCCTCTCTTCCTTCCTTCCTGCTTTCTCTTGGCCATCACATTTTCCTGCAATTCTGTCCTCAACTGTATCCTAGAAGAACAAACAGCTAAGAGATCTTCCATGAAAATGGGATACAGAAAATGCAAGATTAGAACCTGGCAAAACTCAGGGATCCAGCTCAGACCTAGTGCAGAAAGAAGCAAACACTCTTCCCAATTAAACAACTGACAGTCTGGAACAAAGGCATTACCTACCTGGTAGAGGCAGCAGAACTAATCCTACCAAGAAGCACCCAGCCTGCAATGACCTATGGAACAATGCTCCTGAAAGCTGAGGGGCTGGATAAAGCAGTAACAGTGCTGATGTAGTGGCTTTAAGGCTAAAGAGAGAACTTCTGAAATGATGAGATTCACCTGGCTCACAGCACAGGGCCCACAGCAGAGCTGCCATGCCTCTCACACCTTGGCTCTAGACCAACAGCTGCCCGTTTTATTTCAATCTATTTTTTTTTGTTTTTTGAGACACAGTGTCACTCTGTCACCTAGGCTGGAGTACAGTGGCACAATCTTGGCTCACTGCAACCTCCACCTCCCGGGTTTACGCCATTCTCCTGCCTCAGCCTCCCAAGTAGCTGGGACTACAGGCGCCCACCACCACACCTGGCTAATTTTTTGTATTTTTAGTAGAGACGGGGTTTCACCATGTTAGCCAGGATGGTCTCGATCTCCTGACCTCGTGATCCACCAGCCTCGGCCTCCCAAAGTGCTAGGATTACAGGCATGAGCCACCGTGCCCGGCCAGTCTATCTCTTTAGCTATGATGGTAGTGGTGGTAGCAACAGGTTGGGACTAACTTGGTTCTTTTTACTGCTACTAATCTTCAACTGCTGCTTTTATTAGTCCATTCTCATACTGCTATAAAGAATACCTGAGACTGAGTAATTTATAAAGGAAACAGATTTAATTGACTCACAGTTCCACATGGCTGGGAGGCCTCAGGAAACTTACAAGCATGGCAGAAGGAGAAGGGGAAGCAAGGTACATCTTACACGGTGGCAGGATAGAGCAAGCGAGCAAGGGGGGAAGTGCCATACTGTAAAACCATCAGCTCTCATGAGAACTCACTCACTATCACAAGAACAGCAAAGGAGAAATCTGCCTCCATGATCCGATCACCTCCCACCAGGTCCCTCCCTTGGCATGTGGGCATTACAATTTGAGATGAGACACAGAGCCTAACCATATCACTGCTCAATGTCAAAGCAGAGGATCCAGGAAGCTTTGAATACATGAGTTCTTACATCCCCACTGAGGATGCCCATTCTTCCCCAGAAAAGGTTGTATGGCAACAAAATCTCACTGTGAAGACTTGTACCTGTTTACATATACTCTGTTCCCTCAAATTCCCTTATCTTACACTTCCATTGCTCCATCTCAAGCCATAAACTTTCATGTTCAGTTGTAACTTGGCCAATCTCTCATCAGGATAAGATGCAGCAACCAGGGTGTATGGTTTTGGGAAGAAGTATTTGCCATTCTGAATTCTCACAGGTGGACAACAGAGATAGTGGAGGGGAAGTCTGAAGACTAGATTTATGACTCCACAGTTCAATAAACTTTCATCAAGCCTCAACTCTATCTGTTGTTTTCTGAGGATACAATCAACATAATTCCAGCATGGAGGCTGGTGGTGGAGACAGACACACAACTAATTACAAAACAATACAATTGTGCTTCAACAGAGGGACACACATGGTGCTATGAGATATCAGATGCAAGAGGGATTAACTGGGAGAATCAGATCAGGCCTCCTGAATAGGCAAGTCCAGGTGAAAGAGGGTGGAAGAGGAACAATCATTCTGCATAAAGGGCAGCACATACAAAGAGGTAACAAACAAGTCCTGCAAGGCTAGAAGCTGGGTGAGGAGGAAAGAACAGCTGAACACAACTCTCAGGTCTGTGGCTCAGACACCTGGGCAAATGGTAACATTATGCAAGGTGGATAACACAGGAAAGAGAGCGAGTGTGACAGGAAAAAAAAAGCCAGTTTTGGCCATGTTAACCCATCTTTATGGGTCTCTTATTAATAATGTTAATACTAGCAATAGTTATAACTGTAATATAGCAGCAGCAGCTATAACAAGATTGCAGCAGCAATCTTGAAAAAGAATAACTGTAGGCCGGGCGCGGTGGCTCACGCCTGTAATCCCAGCACTTTGGGAGGCTGAGGTGGGCGGATCACGAGGTCAGGAGATCGACACCATCCTGGCTAACATGGTGAAACCCCATCTCTACTAAAAATACAAAAACAAAATTAGCCGGGCATGGTGGCAGGCGCCTGTAGTCCCAGCTACTCAGGAGGCTGAGGCGGGAGAATGGCATGAACCTGGGAGGTGGAGCTTGCAGTGAGCCGAGATTGCGCCACTGCACTCCAGCCTGAGCGAGGAGCGACACTCCGTCTCAAAGAAAAAAAAAAAAGGAAAGAAAAAGAATAACTGTTGATGTAAGAGTTGGAGAACATTACCTGATTTCAACTCTAAAGTGACAATGATCAAGACAGTGTGGTAATAGCGTAAAGACAGACATATAGGGTCAAGGGAATGCTGCAAGCACTTCCTATTATGTCTAGTCCTTACAAATGCTCTTTACCACATCCATTTACAAGGAAACTGAAGCTTAGGGACTAGCCCAAAGGCACATACCTATTAGCGATAGATTAAGGATTTAAATCCAGGTCTTCTGGATCCAAAGTCTGCATTTGTTCCCCTACACATCAATCTGAATTCAAGAGGTATAGATGACCCTTTCCAGTTAAAACCAAAACAACACATCTTACACAGGTCACTGTGTTAGGCAAAGTTAGGGACAGAAAAAGAATCAGTGGCCAAGTTCCACTTATGCCTCTTGTGCAACATATTGATATACAACCTCCTTCTCCAGGCTGGCTGATTTACTTCAGGCCCTCTACACCTCATGTGGACTACGGGAACAGCTACCAAGCCATACTCCCTGACATCAAACCTGCCCCTTTCCTAATGATCACCCTCTTCACCTACTCCCTCCTGAGTCTGGGCCTCACAGTTATAGTCCCAGAATATGGACTGCATCAAATCTGGGTGGTGGTCACTTGATTCAGACAGACATGAGTCTGAATCCTGGCTCTGTCATTGACTCCAGCTGTACGGTCTTGACAAATCATTTAGCCTTTGATGTCAGATACTCATTACTATCACCTGTAAAATAGGAAAACACTGTCTAACCAAAGGGTAGTTGTGAGGACTCAATGAGTCCCTATCTGTAAAGCACTTGAATACTGAGCTTAGGGTAAATGCTCAGCTATTCTTGTTAAATATTCACTAATGATTATTTATGGAATTTCATGTTCACTATTTAGTCTACACAACTGGCCGGCCCTGCATACCTTCCCAGCCTCATCTAGCACCGTTTCCACTTCCTTTCTAAGCGCTAACCACTTGTCTATCCTTTCGGTTCTCCCAACATGCCTTTTTTTCCTTCATTATGAATGTATTTATTGTGCCGAGACCAGCGGCTTATGTTTGTAATCCCAGCACTGTGAGAGGCCGAGGCAGGAGGCTTGCTTAAAGCCAGGAGATCAAAACCAGCCCAGGTAACACAGGGAGATCTTTTCTCTACAAAAGTAAAAAAATTGAAAACAAAAAAGGTTGAGGTTGCGGTGAGCCAAGATCGCGCCAATGCACTCCAGCCTGGGCATCAAGAGCAAAACTGTCTCAAAAATAAATAAATAAATAAATAGATAGATAAAATAAAATAAATGGCAGGGTGTGGTGGCTCACGTGTGTAATCCCAGCACTTTGGGAGGCTGAGGCAGGCAGATCAAGAGGTCAGGAGTTCAAGACCAGCCTGACCAATATGGTGAAACCCTGTCTCTTCTAAAAATACAAAAATTAGCTGGGCATGGTGGCACGTGCCTATAGTCCCAGCTACTCGGGATGCTGAGGCAGGAGAATCACTTGAACCTGCGAGGTGGAGGCTGCAGTGAGCCAAGATCACACCACTGTACTCCAGCCTGGGCAACAGAGCGAGACTGTGTCTCTAAATAAATAAATAAATAAATAAATAAATAAATAAATAAATAAACTAATTTAAGTAAAAAAAAAAAAGTAAGGTGAATTCCATGAAAATATTATGTTAAGTACAATACAGGTTAGGAAGAACATAAATTGGGAAGTCGAAAGATAATGGCTACAGTTGAGGAACTGCTATCTAGTAGAGTAAAAAATGTGTAATTCTGAACATTGTGGGTTAAATAAAAACAAAATGAAAAGAATTAAAGTAAAATTTTGTTTCCAAACTGACAGACATCTGGTAAGAATAAACTACAAAAAAATAGAAAATGCATAAATACTACTATGAATGAAGATACGGGAGCAACTAAAAAAAGAATATAAGAAATACAATGCCAAAACATTAAACTTATAGCAAATGAACAATTATGTAGAAAAATATAAATTAACAAAACTTAGGAAGAAGTATATAAACTTAGAATTACCATTAAGAAAATCTATTCAGTAATTAAAAATCTTCACAAGCCAGGCAAAGTGGCTCATGCCTGTAATCCCAGGACTTTGGGAGGCTGAGGCAGGAGGATTGCTTGTGTCCTGGAATTCAAAACTAGCCTGGGCAACATAGTGAGACCTTATCTCTAAAAAAAATTTTTTTTTAATTAGCCAGGTGTGGTACTGTAAGCCTGTAGTCCCAGATATATGGGAGGCTGAAGTGGGAGGATCACTTACACCCAGGAATTTGAGGCTGCAGTGAGCCATGATTGCACCATTGCACTCCAGCCTGGGTGACAGAGTGAGACCCTGACACACACACACACACACACACACACACAAAATACCACCATTGACAAAAATTAAAATTTTGATATGTCCCTACTATATTACTATATAATTGAGAAAAAATAAATTATAGCTCCAGGTATCATATGAATGTTTTTCAGGAGCGCAATGTTGAGCACAAAAAGTAAGTTTAGAAAAATACCTACAGAATGATTTCATTTATATAACATTAACAAGCATGGGAAACTAAAGAAGATATTGTTTAGGGATAAAACTGACAACATTAGAAAGCAAAGTAGACAATGAAGCAATCTCCAGATAGTACTTATTTCCAAAGGAAAAAGGAATGGGATGGAATAGTGAAGGGCACAGAGGGAACCTCAAAGATAAACACACTGTTATTTTTCTTAACCTGAGGGATAGCTCAGAGGGCTCATTGCCTTATTATACTTTCTATCATACTCATGTTTTATAAATATGTTTTTATATATACTCAATAAAGACAAGAAAAAAAAATTCCAAATTTACAATCTTCACACAATACCAGCCCTTCTTTTGCCCAAGCCAGAAGCCCATAAATCACCCATAAAAATACAGATTTTCTCTTCCTCTCCTCCCATATCTATTACATTAGTAAGTCTGTCAATCTCTTCAATAGTTCTTACATTTGTCTACTCATTATTATCTTCACCACCACACTTGTCAAAGCCTCCATCATCTTACGGTCGAACAACTGCAAAAGCTTCCTAAGTGGAAGACCCTCTCAGTCTCCTAACAGCCAGAGTCATCTGTTATTCTCTCTTATTCTGTATGTCACTGGCTTTCTTCTAGTTCCTTGAATGTGCTAATCCTTTTATTTGCCTCAGAGTTTTTGTTCATGCTGTTCCCTGCTTGAAATTCTCTCCCATCATCCCTTTCTCTCCAGTCTGAGCACTGTATCAAGTGTTACTTCCTTAAGTATTCTACAGCTCCAACTGGATCTGATCTATTTTTTTTTTTTTTTGAGATGGAGTTTCATTCTTATTGCCCAGGCTGGAGTGCAACGGTGCGATCTCGGCTCACTGCAACCTCCGCCTCCTGGGTTCAAGCGATTCTCCTGCCTCAGCCTCCCAAGTAGCTGGGATTACAGGCGTGTGCCACCATGCCCAGCTAATTTTGTATTTTTAGTAGAGACAGGGTTTCTCCATGTTGGTCAAGCTGGTCTTGAACTCCCAACCTCAGGTGATCCACCTGCCTCAGCCTCCCAAAGTGCTGGGATTACAGGCATAAGCCACCAAGCCCAGCCCTGATCTGATATCTTTTAATAGGATCTCACAACATCTCACAGTTTTCTTTCAGAACACTCATCACAGTTAGTAATTATATATGTGATTACTGATTAATGTCTGACTTCCCTTCTAGACTATAAGCACCACAAAGGCAAGAACTGTATCTATTTTGCTCACCATAATATTATGAACACCCAGCACAGAGCCCAGCACATAGTAAGGCTCAACTAATATTTTTAGAATGAATGAAGAAACTTACTGTGACCAGTCTGGACTTCCCTGAGCCCCATTTTTCCAATTATAAAAACAACAGATGGTTCTAATTGACATCAAAGGGTCCCTTGACTATCAAAGTTGTGGCCAGGTGCCTGTAATCCCAGCACTTTGAGGGCTGAGGTGGGCAGATCACTTGATGCCAGGAGTTCAAGACCAGCCTGGCCAACATGGTGAAATCCTGTCTCTACTAAAAATACAAAACTTAGCCCGGTTGGTGCCTGTAGTCCCTGCTGTTCAGGAGGCTGAGGTGGGAGGATTGCTTGAGCCCAGGAGGTGGAGGTTGCAGTGAGCCAAGATCACGCCATTGCACTCCAGCCTAGGTGACAAAGTGAGACCCTGTCTCAGAAAAAAACAAAACAATACAAAAACCAAAGTTGTGTATCTATTGTCCCCCTTCTTCCATGACCCCAAATGTACTCTCTGACCTTCTGCCTTTTCTGCCTCGTGCTGTCCTCCTGATCCTTGACATTCCAGTTCCTCTAGGAAGATTTCCTTGACTCCTGGGCTGGAATGTACTTCCCCTATGGCATATCTTTTGTATTTGAAAAATCTAGGGCTGAGTGTGGTGGTTCACCTCTGTAATCCCAGCACTTTGGGAGGCTGAGGTGGGTGGATTGCTTGAGCCCAGGAGTTCGAGACCAGCCTGGGCAACATAGTGAAACTCCATCTCTACAGATAATAATAATAATAAAAAAATTAGCCTGTTGTAGTGGTGTGTGTCTGTAGTCCCAGCTACTTGGGAGGCTGAGGTGGAAGGATCACTTCAGCCTGGGAGGCTGAGGCTGCAGTGAGCCGTTGACATCACTGCACTCCAGCCTGGGTGAAAGAGCAAGACCGTGTCTCAAAAAAAAGAAAGAAAAAAGAAAAATCTAGTTCATTTACTTGAGACTTCTTGTTTGAGCATCTCTTTTCTTGTGATTACAGTAGGTTTGAGTTCTATAATGAAACTGTAAGCCTCTGAAGGAAAACAATGTCTGTATTGAGATTTTTAGTTCATTGAGGGTAGAAAGCCTGTATCACAGTCATTCATTCATGTATATATTTAACTGGGTACTCCTTATTGTGAGGCAGCAAAGTGCAGTAGAATAAGCATGAGTTTTGGAGTAAGACTTGGGTTAGAATCCAACTCTGTCACTTACTGTTATAACTGTGAACGAGGTCAATAACCTCTCTTAGTTTCCACTTAGGTATCTGTAAGTATGATAATACTTAGCTAGAAGGGGTATACAGACCTCCATTGACAAAATCTTACTGTACTGTAATTATGCTGTAAGGCTCTGTCTCACTTGAGATCAGCATTTCTGAAAAGATGAGGGTAGGGTGGATGGCACTGCCGAATAGGGGGTGGTTCTGTGATGTGAGAGGAAGGGCTGGATGTCAATGACTGAAGGATGCTATTGGCATTCAGAACCCAGAGGCCAGGAATGCTAAATGTCACGCAATGCAATAGACGATCATACAATACGAGTTGTTCTGCTCAAAATGCCAATAAGAAATATGTCATTGGGAAATACTACTTTATTTATATTTATTTATTTATTTATTTTATTATTTTTTTGAGACAGAGTCTCTCTCTGTCGCCCAGGCAGGCTGCAGCGCAGTGGCGCAATCTTGGCTCACTTGCAACCTCCACCTCCCAGGTTTAACCGAATCTCCTGCCTCAGCCTCCCAAGTAGCTGGAATTACAGGCGCACGCGACCACGCCCAGCCTTATTTTTATTTTTAAAGATAGTCTTGCTCTATTGCCTGGGCTGCAGTGCTGTGACATGGTCATAGCCCACTGCAGCCTTGAATTCCTGGGCTTAAGCGATTCTCCCACCATAGCCTCCCAAACAGCTGGAACTACAGGTGCACACCACCACACCTGACTAATTTTTTTTTTTTTTTTTTTTTTGGTAGAGATGGGGTCAAGAGGAGGACCTCATGTGATCCTCCTGCCTTGGCCTACCAAAGTGCTAGGACCACAGGCTTGAGTCACTGTGCTGGGCCTGAGAAACACTACTTTATATTCAATAATATTATCGTTCATCTTTATATTCTCAGAGTTTAGCACAGCCCTAATGTAGAAACAAATGTATGTCAATGAAATGAAAAAACAAATTGTAATGACATCATTTGATTATGTGCCATAAAACAAACTGGATTAGAGCCAAGTATGTCAAAGGTACAGCCCTTGTCATGTCAGCCACTACTGTTGTATTTTTCATGCTCAAGGTCCATTATGTGCTTAAAGACATATTTGAGTCAGGCCAGGCACGGTGGCTCACGCCTGTAATCTCAGCACTTTGGGAGGCCGAGATTGGTGGATCATGAGGTCAGGAGTTTGAGACCAGCGTGGCCAACATGGTAAAACCCTGTCTCTACTAAAAATATAAAAATTAGCCGGGTGTGGTGGCAGGCGCCTATAATACCTGGGCAACAAGAGCAAGACTCCAACCCAAAAAAAAAAGAAAAAAAAAAGAGACATATTTGAGTCGACCAAATGGTGTACTTTGAGAATTTCTGACAGGAAAATACTGACTACTTCTGCTAAGCAACCCTTGTTCAGCTGTATGGCCATTTCCATCTGAGTGCAGCCTGGCTAGTACAGGAAATGGAGCCATGTGGACTGCATGAGAAACATATGTTCAGTAGCCACTCTCAGGCAGAAATTTCTGAAAGAGTTAGTTTTTATGAATCTTAGAAATCCAGGTCTTCTCCTCATATTCTACTTACCTTTTGCAAATCAATGGAAAGCTGCTGAATGAGTGCTTGGAGCTCTTGTTCCTTTTGTTCCAGGGCTGTGATCTTACTTTCTGCACCTATTTTTGAAGCTATCACGTGATCTCTTCATCAAAAGAAAGCAGACAATGAATAAATTTGGATATCTCATCTAATATACAGTCTTCTGCAGGAATGCTTCCTTCTGTGTCAGGGCTACAAGCATCATTAGCCACATGCAGGTTTTCAATGGAAAAAGCCTCGGCTCTCTCTGAAGCAGGAGCCCAAAGAGAAGAAGTCCACCCTAGTTTAAGAAAGAAATCCTGACCTGCCTTTCCTTAGTCTTATTAATACTTTACAAACTAAAACCACACTGAATTGCTCAGCACGGCTGGAACTGTCCTGAGTTTCAGCAGCTGAAGGGGAAAATGGGTTGGAGGTGGGGTGGGGCCTGAGTCCTAGGCAGGTAAGGATGTATCCAGAAGCTTTTGCCAGCACTGGAATCAGAAAGTGGTGTAATGAACAATGGGGAAAGGTGGGCAGGCTATAGCCAGAACTACACTAACACCTCTTCCCAAGGGCCCCACAGACCAAGCAAGAACCTCTGCTCTTCCAGCGTTGAGTAGTGTCTCTGCAATTCTTCTAGCTTCTGGCTTAAGTCTGATGACATCTGATTGGAGTTCATCAACTCCTCCTGGGTACGACTAAGTTCTCTGGTTCGTGCCTCCAATTCTTGTTCCATTTTCCCTAGACTTTCTTCTTTTTTTAAAAGCTGACACAAAAATACAAAGTTTCATTGGGCTATGCTAAGAAAAATACACTTAAGATCGGGCATGGTGGCTCACGCCTGTAATCCCAACACTTTGGGAGGCCGAGGCAGGTGGATCACTTGAGGTCAGGAGTTTGAGACCAGCCTTGCTAACATGGCAAAACCCTATCTCTACTAAAAATACAAACATTAGCCGGGCGTGGTGGCGGGTGCCTGTAATCCCAGCTACTCGGGAGGCTGAGGCGGGAGAATCACTTGAACCTGGGAGGTGGAGGTTGCAATTAGCCAAGATCGCGCCACTGCACTCCAGCCTGGGTGACAGAGCTAGGCTCCATCTCAAAAAAAAAAGAAGTAAAAAAGAAAAATACACTTAAAAACAAATCTGGGCTGGGTACAGTGGCTCACGCCTGTAATCCCACCATTTTGGGAGATTGAGGCATGCATATCGTTTGAACCCAGGAGTTTGAGACCAGCCTGGGTAACATGGTGAAACACCACCTCTACAAAAAATACAGAAATTAGCCGGGCATGGTAGTGCACCTGTAGTCCCAGCTACTCGGGAGGCTTAGGTGGAAGAATCCCTTGAGTCTGGGAGGTCGAGGCTGCAGTGGGCCATGATCATGCCACTGCACTCCAGCTTGGGTGACAGAGTGAGACTCTATCTCAAAAAAAAAAAGAAAAAGAAAGAAAGAAAGAAAAGAAAAAAAAAATCTAAGCTTGTCAGGCATGGTGGCACACACCTATAGTACATGCTTACAGTCCCAGTTACTTGGGAGGCTAAAGTGGGAGGAGAGCTTGAGCCCACGAGTTTGAGGCTGCAGTGTGCTATGATCGCACCTGTGAGTAGCCATTATACTCCAGCCTGGGCAACACCGTGAGACTCCACCTATTTAAAAAAAAAAATGTGGACCAATAGCCAAACTTCTATAACATTTTTGTGGGCTTATAAGAGAATTTATATACCCATTAGTTAAAAAAAAAAAAACAAAACAAAAAACAAAAAAAGAACATTTCAAACAGAACTTTTCTATTTTAATAAATTTAAAAACATACAAATATGATTAATATCAAATATGATTAATATCAAATATTACTGGTGTATGTTTATCAGCAATTAGAGAGTGATGACTAGTAAAATCAGAGTGAATAATCATCTATTCAGTATTTAGCTACTAAAACAAAAATGCATACCATGTGCTTTATTTTACTTAGTTCCTGCTGCTGGAACCCCTCTAATTCATCCATTTCATCTCTCCTTTGGAAAAGATTCATACTCTGGTTCTTCATTTCCTGTAACTGGGCTGTCAGAATATTCTTCTCCTATTTGAAAGAAGAAGACATCAACTCAGGCAACGAAAGCATTAGAAATCTGTATTATGAAAGTGAAAATCTTTTTTTAAATTTTTGTTTTTAGAGACAGAGTCTCACTAGTTGCCCAGGCTGGCCTTGAACTCCTGGGCTCAAGCAATCCTCCTGCCTTGGCCTCCCAAAGTGCTAAGATTACAGACATGAGCCACCACACCTGGCCTGAAAGTGGAATTCTTAATAAAGGAAAAATCTTCAGGAAATCTCATGCCAGTGGACAATAATGCATTGATAATGGAAAGCATTACAGAAATATGGCATTATTTATAAATTCTTTAATTGAATTAGTCCTTTAACTAGAGAATTTAATTCTTTATTTAAAAATAAATGTGTTTTAAATAATTGTGAAAAAGGGGAATAAAAGCAACAATTACATAGAACTTTTTTTTTTTTTTTTTTGGTAGAGACAGGATCTTGCTCTATTATCCAGGCTGATCTTGAACTCCTGGCCTCAAGACATTCTCCTGCCTCAGCCTCTCAAAGTGTTGATAGATATGAGCCATCGTGCATGGCCTGTGTAGAACTTTAAAGTTCTTACATCTGTTTAGCAAGTCCAGATATACATTTTACGCGTCTATTCTTTCGTCATTGTTGTTTGTTTTTTGACACAGAGTCTCACTCTGTTGCCCAGGTTGGTTTGCAGTGGTGCGATCTCAGCTTACTGCAGCCTCCACCTCCCAGGTTGAAGTGATTCTCATGCCTCAGGTTCCTGAGTAGCTGAGACTACAGGCGTGCACCACCATGCCCAGCTAATTTTTCTACTTTTAGTAGAGATGAGGTTTCGCCATGTTTGCCAGGCTGGTCTCGAACTCCTGACTTCAGGTGATCCGCCCACCTACACTTCCCAAATTGCTGGGATTACAGGCGTAAGCCACTGTGCCCAGTCTTATTTTACATGTCTATTCTTAGTGACACACTGAACTGGCTGGAAAACATGAGTAACCAGTAAGATTGAATGCCCGAAAAAAATTTAATGCACGTAGATTAAACGTAGAACTGATTTCAGTTAACAAGTAAAAAAAAAGAAAAAAAGTTAGACATGACTGGTGTCAGCAGGTTACAATTTATTAAATGATCATTTCTAGCAACAGACTCTTGCCTCTAATCCCAGCACTTTGGGAGGCCAAGGTAGGCCTATCAGTTGAGCGCAGGAGTTGGAGACCAGCCTGGGCAACATGGTGAAACCCCATCTCTATAAAAAATACAAAAAAATTAGCCGGGTGTGGTGGCATGTGCTTGTAATCCCAGCTACTCGGGAGGCTGAGGTGGGAGAAACACCTGAGCCTGAGAAGTCAAGGCTGCAGTGGGCTATGACTGTGCCACTGCTCTACACTCCAGCCTGGGCATCGTGGTGAGACTGTGTCTAAAAAAAAAGAAAAAAAAGAAAAAAGGACTCTCTTAAGGACTAACCCTGCTGTTAAGTTTCTAATTCTTTTTTTTTTTTTTCTTTTGAGATGGAGTCTCGCTCTGTCTCCCAGGCTGGAGTGCAGTGGCGCCATCTCTGCTCACTGCAAACTCCGCCTCCAGGGTTCCCGCCATTCTCCTGCCTCAGCCTCTCAAGTAGCTGGGACTACAGGCGCCCACCACCGCGCCTGGCTGATTTTTTTTTTATTTTTTAGTAGAGACGGGGTTTCACCGTGTTAGCCAGGCTGGTCTCGATCTCCTGACCTCGTGATCCGCCTGCCTCGGCCTCCCAAAGTGCTGGGATTACAGGCGTGAGCCACCGCGCCCGGCAAGTTTCTAATTCTTGACTGGAAAAAAAAAAAAAAAAAAAAAACTTTAACGATGAAAACTAGCTTCAAAGACCTATATAGATGTCTCATTACTATTTCCTACTCTAGAAAATTTCCCCCCCCCCACACCTGTAATCCCAGCACTTTGGGAGGCTGAGGCAGATGGATCACGAGGTCAGGAGATCGAGACCATCCTAGATAACACAGTGAAACCCTGTCTCTACTAAAAATACAAAAAAATTAGCCGGGTGTGGTGTTGGGTGCCTGTAGTCCCAGCTACTTGGGAGGCTGAGGCAGGAGAATGGAGTAAACCCGGGAGGCAGAGCTTGCAGTGAGCCAAGATCACGCCACTGTACTCCAGCCTGGGCAACAGAGCAAGACTCCGTCTCAAAAAAAAAGGAAAAATTTTCCCCAACCTCTCCTTCAAAAGAACAAAAACAAAACAAAGAGAAAATTCCCTTTGTGAACCTTGTGAACCTAAGTAGGTTTTTTAGTTGGTTCAGTTCTATATGGATACCCTTTACCAAAATTTTAAAAGATAAAAAAAATTCAATGAGAATTTCAATTGCCATAATCTTAAGAGTTTCTTTTACGGCAAGAAAACCTTAACCTAACCCATATCTCCATATTTAAGAAGACTGTCATTACTAGCATATGTTTGAGGATTTTTTTTTTTCAAGCACAGGTTTCCTTGGGACTTGACTTTTCTATAATTCTTTCCTTATATAAAAATGTTGCCAGGCACAGTGGCTCTCATCTGTAATCCTAGCACTTTGGGAGGCCAGGCAGGAGGATCACTTTGGTCTAGGAGATCAAAACCAGCCTGGGCAATACAGTGAGACCTCATCTCTATTAAAAATTTTTAAAAAATTAGCTGGGCATTGTGGCTCACGCCTGCAGTCCTGGCTACTCAGGAAGTCTAGGTGGGAAAATCATTTGAGCCCAGGAGGTTGAGGCTGCACTGAGATGTGATTGTGCCACTCCCAGCCTGGGCAACAGAACAACCCCTTGTCTCAAAAAAAGTTAATGTATTCTCTCAGCTTGATAATCAGATTTCTATAGAACAGAAAGTAAAGTTAACTTGGTGTTTTATGGAAAAAAAATAGTTGACACTAATGATTATTTTAAAACTAAAATGTTTTTCCAATTGTAGACTTGAAATTTCATCTTGTTCATATGTGGGAGCCAGGAATGTATTACTTAAGGTACCTGTATGGTGTTATGCAAGCAATGGTACTAGAATAATCAATTTCCTCATCTACATCTAGCCAAGAGGTTCTCATATATGTTCAATGCTGAGCCTTGAGAAATGCCTTCCTTCCCCACTGCTTCATCTTTAAGTGTTCCTAATATTACCACAGTGTCAATCAGAACCGCAGCACGAAAGAGACGGCCATCTCAAATCAGGCATTTTGAGGATGGTTTAATAAAGGGGCTTATCAAAGCTGTGGGATGGGTAAGATAGTCCAAAAGATAATGTGCTGGTAACAGTTGGCCATAAAGAGGCAAAAAGATGTAGAGGTTATAGGAAACCCAGAGAGATAAAAACTATGTCAAGAAGGCAAACCAAAGGTCCAACTGAAGCTGTGACTTTTGGCCATGGGATGCAACTAAGCTGAAGAGACCCCACATGGAGAAAGGTGGGGGAAGAAACATCCTGACCACATCTTCTTTCACACATGGTTCTTTCAGGGTTCCCCACTGGCTGAACCCAACCAGATGCCAGAGGGCATTTTAAGCCCTGCTGATACAGTCTCTATCAGCGTTCAGGTATACAGAGAAAGGGAAGAGAGGAGGAGTGCAGAGTATATCAAGAGGGGCAAACAAAAGACATCCTGCACATTCACCAAAAAAGGGGAGGATCTGAGCTTTTCAAGTCAGTATCTAATCATAAACTGTCCTGCTTCCAAGAGGTGGTATAGCAATCAGTATGTTGGTTACCGGATAAAACGTTTTCCAAACCCCAGAGACGAGACCAACAAAAATGAGACAAAAATAAAGATGAACTAACCTTTTCAAGCTGATCCATCTTTTCTGACCATTCCTAAAACAAAACAATAAAAAAGTATGGTTTCCAGTGAAGAGTATTGTAATACCAAGATTTTCAGAAAACAAAACAACCCAACTCTTCCCAGAAAGCAACTAACAAAACCAAACAAAAAAAGCCAATTAAAAAAAAATCTATAAACTTGGTTTAATATTAAGAAAGGCAAGAGTCATAAAAGTAGAAGAAAATGAACTTTATCTAAGATTCTAGAATGGAATGAATTCATGAATATAAGCCTGCAGATTTTTACTAAGCAGGGCACCCAAGAAAAGCTGTATCTGCTGTTCTGATGCAGCTTTTTGGCTTGTTCCTGGGAGTTTTGCCATGAGTACTGTTATTTCTTGGGAGTGGGTAGCTGGGACCAGCTGAGTTGAGTAATTCTGGAAATGATGTTTAGAAATTAATTCCTGAAACTGGGGGAGTAGGGGGGATCTTTTGCAGTCCCTGATAATTATTTTCCTTTTCATTTTGATTTTACCAACATGCTTTACGCCATCTGTGTAAGTCAAAAGAAAAAGAATTATGCCCCTTATTCACAAACCATAAAATAGTGGGGAAAAAAAGCCCATTTGCACAAAGGCAATATCCTGATTGCTTATAATCAGAATCTATCAATTTTAGATTATTTCTTCATTTATATACATTCATACCATAGTTATCCACTAAGTATTGGTAAATTGTATTTTTTCTGGCTAGTAAATGGCCTAGATGATGAACAGACACTTTAAAACCAACCAACCAACCCACCTCCTCCAGATGAAATAAATTATACAATTTCTTAAGTGTAACTTAATAAACTCTGTCTTAATAAATCAAAATTATCATTACAATATATTGATGCTTATCTTAAATTTAAAATGTCATCTATTATTTTGAACAAAATATACTTCATAATTACTGTAATAGCCAGTAACAGAATTATTTTCCTTCCTTGTAGTTATTCATTCAGCATCTTCCAGTGGTTGGTTCTGTTGAGATTATAGGAGTTCCCCTCTGTCCAGCTGGTTGGGATTGAAGAAACGTGGGAACAGAGTTTGGAAGAACTCTGTATACTATGGATTATGACTAGGTTAATAACATCTTCTCCAGGATAAAAGGCAAATGTCTGGGGGTTAGACTTTCAGAGAGGTTTTGAGAGGGGAGAGACCTTTTCTCTTATTTTGGGGCCTGCCATCAGATTACAGATACACTATTTCCCTTCTCAATTTTATGAAACTACACAGATGCAAGGAATGATACTCTCACATTCTGGACACATTTCATGATTAGAACTGTAAAGTTTCTTCACTTTACAAGAAAAGGCCAAAGAAAACCTTAACGAACTTATAACATTTCTCTTCTCCTAGGCTATAAATATTTTCTATAGGTTATGTCATGATTTTTGAAATCATGTCACTAAGTGAAATCTTTCCACCAGTTCTGGGCAGTGCCACATATAAAATACCTGGTCCTTTCTGGCTAATGCCAAAGCCAGTCCTTCTGCCATTTTGGCTCTGTTGGCTTGGAATGTCTCATTCTGCTCTTGAAATTTCCGCATGGAAGCTGTTAACAAAGAGGCTCTATTTGAGATATGAAAACACTTTAGAAACAGCATGACAAATAGCCCATGTGATTACTTTACAACTGTCACCTAATGAAAAAGGCCAAAGTCACATAAGTGTATTGTGATACTAGGAAAAGCTGGATCCACGTCAACTTTCCAGAAGAATATTTTGGCCTTGGTAATAGACCACAATTTTTGTTTGTTTCCTTATTGTTTTTGTTTTTTGTAATAGACAAGTATATATATTTAGAAAGATGCCAAAAGGTAACTTTTTAAATGGTACAATGATAGAACACTGAGTTAGGTAGGTTGCCAGAAAACATCAAATCTGATGCTAAGTGATGGCTACTACCACTTTATCAGAATTAAAAACAAAAACAAAAATCAAAACAAACAAACAAAAAACCTTTCTTTTACTTTATCTTCCTTAAAAGTTTTAGTACATATCAACAAAAAAAATAACTTTCTACTTCTACTAACACCTTTCTTGGATGGTACCCAAAGAACATATGATTGAGGGTAGACTACACAAAATGTATGCTTTATTGCTGAGGGAGTGATGACAGGGATTTCTCCCAGTTACTCAACACAGCAGTAATGAAGCTGTGGTGAGAACCCATTTCCTAGTCCAGACCTAAGGGATAGGTACTAGATTTTATTAAAACCTGAGGGTAGCCTAAATAAAGGGGTCAACTGGAGAGAGACAAGCTGATACACACAACGACCTACTCCTAAGAGTCATGCCCATAAGCCAACATAAATAAAACTTGTATACTTATAAGTATCAGCCAAATGTTTTATCAACATGATTAAGAAGTATACTACTTATAAAATAAAGATTTGTGCTTTCAAGAAGGACAAACTTAACCGTACACTATTGTTTCATTTCAAAAAACTAAACCTTGAAAAGATTGAAAAAAGCAGGAAAAAAATACGTACAATCCTGGTGTTTTTCTAATGCAATTTCAAGCTTCTCTTTTATCTTCTGCAAGTTTCGGACCTGTTCAGCATAGTCTTGGGTGAGGAGGGTGACGCACATACCAGAAATGGACAAACATCAGGAAAGGAAGTTAATTAAACAAAAAAATGAATGGAAATGATGATGATTTTCTTAACCTGAAAACCATTCCTGTTAAGGAAAGCTAGGCAGACAGCCTCCCATTAACAATGAACAACACAGGAAAACAATTATAGTACAAACTATCCATGGTGTATAAATGGTGAGTACAAAAAGGCAAGTTTGTTTAGCCTTGATAGAAAACAAGAATTAAGCTTAGCCTGGTGATCAGAAATGTCCTGCTATGAAAAACACAGATTTATCTCATGACTTAATTTCAAATCTCAGTTTCCACTTCCTTTTCCAGCCTTAGCAGTAGGACAGATCAAAGTGAACTCACTAAACAGCTCACTTATAGTCCACACAACTCAGGAACAATAGTTAGGGCAGTAACAAACACCTTAGGTGCAGCATTGTCTTTATAGTGATAGCACTTAATTCTCTAAAAAAGTGAGCTCCCTTTCTACACAGGAACTTGGTAATCTACGCCATATTAAATGTGAATGTCAGCATTAATTATCTAGGTGGCCAAAGAAGATAGTTATGGTTTAGTGAAAACACACAGTAGCTCAAATCCCACCTCTGTCAGTCCTTAGCTGGGGACCTTAAGCAAATTATTGGTCCTGTAGTATTAGTTTCTTCATAAATTAAATGATGATATTAATTGTACCTACCACAAAAGATGCATTAGATAATAAAACATTTTACGTGCCTTAAGTGCTTCGCACACAGTGCTCAATAAAATGTAGCTGTTATTGTTGTTACTGTGACTATTATCATTACTCATACTAATACTGTAGGACAATACTCAGCACATAGTGGGCCCAGTAAATGTCAGCCCTCTTCCCTGTCCCTTCTCTAACCGTAAGTCAAGCTCAACTATTCTTCCTACCATATGGGGAAGGTACATATATTATTTTATAACTCTCTCTCCAACATTAAACAGATGTAAAATTACTTTACCTCTGTTACTGATATAATTTATGGGTAGGAGTAACAGGATAGCAACAATTAAGTTTAAAGCAGATGGAATTAAGACTCTAGCATCAAATAAATCTGGGTTTGGATCCCAGTTTTACCACTTACTACTTGTGAGGCCTTAACCTTGCTAAGCCTAATAAGGCTCTAGTGAGGACAAAATAATTAACTGGTAGTTGTGAGCTATGCTATGAACCTTTGATAACTACACAAATACAAGTACTTCACACACAATTTGGTGAATTTGGGTCTGACAGCTACACAAATATAAATATTTCACATACCACTTGGTGAATTTGGGTCTGCTGTTTTACTCCAATAAAATGGGCATTAAAAGGCCAAGGGACAAAAAGAGACACAGAAACCATGAACCACTTTACAGGATGAAGCTTTCCAAATATATCCACTGGCAGAAACCAAAATAATAACTCACAATTCTATCACGACCATGCCCTCCTCAGGCAAAGGATATAATGGGAGCTGTGCAAATTGTAAACTGCACACAAAAGACATAATGAGAGTGACACCTTCTATGCAGGTGCTGAAGTCAGAAATACCATAGAGAAGTGGCCCAAATACCTACAACAACACTTACACAGGTGGTATGAGCTGCGGGAAGTGGCAACACAGCACCAATCTCTCTCTGGTGCTGATGAATCCAATATCTGTCGGCCATTCCCTTTAAATACTAACCCTATCCCTTTCCATCTGAAAGCAGGCTATGCTAATGGTGGAAGATGGTCAAATCTATTGTACATATATTATTATTATCTTTTATTTCCATGGCTAGAAACCTCAGGAGCAGAAAAAAATTTTTAATAAACTTTCAAATTCAGTTTTGAATTTACACTATTTAGTACACTAACAAAAGAAGAGGGTATACTTGCTCCTTTCTAAAAAGATCAAAATGATATGTGAAAATAACTATAAAGTCATCCTATATGGAAGAGAGTCAAGCAAGGCAAGTTTCCTGTTGTTTGCTTTTTATGAGTTCTTAGACATACCAGAAAGTCTGGCCTCTAACTTCCGTATCTGTTCATTCCTTCTCAGAAGCTGGGATGAAAGATCTTCTCTGGAGCTGCTTCCATCGGAAGCCTGTTGAGGTAGATGCAAGGAAGGTCGTATTCATATATGTGTGAGACCACAATACTGAGCCAGAAAGTGACAAGTCTTATTTTAGGTTTGGTTACACTTTAATTAATTGTAATCACTGAAAAGCTAGGCCTAGCTTCTCTACCTGGAAAGTGGAAGCAACACTTTCTTCCTTTTATAAAGTGAAGCAGAGAGGAGATGCTAAACAGATCAATTGTATGTTTACACATGCTACTGAAATAAAATAATAGTAAATAGATCCATTATTACAGCAAGTATATAACACAAAAACTATATCTGCCATGATAAAAAAAATCACTTTATCTTTCCAAAAGTAAAGTCCTGGGATAAAGTGGGCGGGGGTTCTTTAGGGATCAAAAGCTGGTCTATGACTATGAATCTTTCACCAATATTGATAAAGTTTCAGTATCTTCATCTCTAAAACGGATATCAATCTAAAACTCTAACTTGCATCATAGACTTCAGCAGATAATATGCATTCAACAAACCAATATATTAATGAGGCATACATTTTCCCCAACAAACCAGATTATTTTAAAATAAATGAATACTACTATTGCTATAGGCACTGCTTGCGATTGCTAATAACTCAGTTTTAAAAATCTCTTTTACTTTTCATTATACAATTTTTCAAAATATAGCAACGGAGAGAGATTGGTCTAAAGAACGCTCTCCAACTACTTTCACAATTGCTGATGCTTTCCCTTATTTGCTTCATCAATTTTAATTTTTCTGAAGTAATTTAAATAACAGACATCATGACATTTCATCCTAAATACTCTAAAAACTAAGGCTATTTCTCTTCATAGGCAACATATGATTCTCATTCCTAACAAAAAATACTAACATCCAGTCCTTAATCATGTTTCCCATTGTATCCCCAAAATGTTTTTAAAGATTATTCAATAATTCACCTCAAATATTCATCTACATGTCCAGCCACTTGCCCATCCAATATGTACTGAGAGTCAGGACAGTGGACAGTTAAGAGGAGAGTCTCGTGTCAGAAGACCTTGCTTCAGGTTCCAGCTTTACCACTTACGAGCTGTAAGAACTTAGGCTCATTACTCAACTTCCCTGTGCACTGGTTTCCTCATTTGCAATCTGTGATAACAAACAGCATTTGCCTCACAGAGCTGTGATGAGGATTAAGTAAATCAATACTTGTCAAATCCCTAAAACACAGCCTGGCACATATTAGCTTTAATATGTGTCATCTATTACTAGTTGTCTTAGTCTGTTTGAGCTGCTATAATGAAATGCCATAAAGTGTGTGACTTATAAACAACAGAAATGTATTTCTCACAGTTCTGGAGCCTAGGAAGTTCAAAATTAAAGTGCCAGCAGATTTGGTGTCTAGTGAGGACCCACTTTCTGGTTCATACATGACATCTTCTAGCTGTGCCCTCACATGGTGGAAGGGGCAAGGCAGCTTTCTGGGGCCTCTTTTGTAAGAGCACTAATCCCATTCATGAGGGTTCCTCCCTCATGAGCTAATCATCTCGGAGACGATTCACCTCCCTATTCCACCACTCTGGTGATTAGGTTATAATGTACCAATTTTTGGAGACACAAACATTCAGACCACAGCACTAGCAGTATAAGAAGCTGTTATGATTATTACTGTTAGTGAGACATCCTATGTCTCACTACTGTGCTAAGCACTAGGAATAGTGGTGAAACAAAGAGCTCCTATCCAAAATAACAGCAGCAGCAGCAACAGAAGCTAATTATGAAATGCTTAGAGCCAGACGCCATGCTAAGTGCTTTACCTTCTACGCAGAAGAACTGACATTACAGGTCTCAGACTGTTATCCTTAGAAAGGCCTGCTTTTAAGGTTGGTCCTTGGCTGGCATCTGGGAACTTAGATTTTGGGAGGGTTCCCATCATTCTGTTAAGAATGCCTCATAGTCCCTAAAATGTTTGTGCAAAAATATGGGTTTATGCTGAATACCTGGTTTCCTCCTGGAGTCTGGATTATTTATTTATTTATTTATTTATTTAGACAGAGTCTCACTCTGTCACCCAGGCTGGAGTGCAGTGGTACAATGTTGGCTCACTGTAACCTCTGCCTCCCGGGTTCAAGCGATTCTCCTGCCTCCTGAGTAGCTGGGACTACAGGCGTGTGCCACCATGCTCAGCTAATATTTGTATTTTTAGTAGAGACAGGGTTTCGCCATGTTGGCCGGGCTGGTCTCAAATTCCTGACCTCAACTGATCCACCTGTCTTGGTCCCCCAAAGTGCTGGTATTACAGGTGTGAGCCACCCCACCCGGCCTGGATTCTGGAATTTTGATATATAGTAGGCAGAGGGTGTTCACATGACCAGCCCCCAATAAAAAGCCTGGACACTGAGTCTCTAATGAGCTTCCCTGGTAGACATTTTACATGTGTTGTCACAACTCATTGCTGGGAGAATGGAGCATGTCCTGTGTAATTCCACTGGGAGAAGAATCTTGGAAGCTTGCACCTGTTTCCTCCAAGTTTTCCCCATGCACCTTTTCCCTTTGCTGACTCTGTTTTAGCTCCTTTCACTGTAATAAATGATAGCAGTGAGTAAAACTATATGGTGAGTCTTGTGAGTCCTCCTAGTGAATAATCAAATCTGGGGATGATCTTGGGGATCCTTGACACACATACTTTAATAAAGACAGATACAGTTCCTATCCCCATTTTATAGATGTGAAAAATAAGGCAAGGAAAAATGAAGAGACTTGCCCAAAGTCACATAATAGAGCAGATATGACTCTATAACCTGACCTGAGTTCCTAAAGACTACACTTTACTTATTGCCTTTCATGAAACTCCCAGTTCAGTGGAAGAGACAAACAAGCAAATCATCAATAATAATGCAGTACAGCAGGTGCTATTACAGAGGTTAGCAGAAGACAAGGCACCAAACAGCCAGGAGGGGTAAAGGGTAGGGGCTGCCAGAGGAGAAGGTCAGGTCAAGGGAGTTTGCTGGAAGTAACATATGAGCTGAGTCTTAAGACGCACAAGAGTCTGTCAGAGGAATGCAGGAGTGAAAGGGGAGATGAGACATTCTAGAGAGAGGAAATAGCATGTGCAAAAATTGTAGGCATGAAAGAATGTGGTCCATTCTAGAAAGTGTAATAAATTCAATCTGGCTGTGGCACAGGGTGTAGGAAAGTACAGTGAGATAATGCTGGCCACGTAAGCTGAGAGAAGACCATGACAGTTTACCATTACGCTATAATAATGAGTTTGTACTTCATCCTGAAAATGATGGGGAAGCCACTGAGTTTTATGAGTTTTAAGTACTGGAGAGACATGAACGGATCTGCTTTTAGAAAGATCACTTTGGGCTGTGCACAGTGGCTAGCACCTGCAGTCCCAGTACTTTGGGGGGCCAAGGTGGGCAGATCATTTGAGCCCGGGAGTTCGAGACCAGCCTAAGCAACATGGCAGAACTCCGTCGCTACAAAAAATACAAAAATTAGCTGGGTGTGGTGGCGCGTGCCTGTAGTGCCAGCTACTCAAGAGGCTGAAATGGGAGAATTGCTTGAGCCCAGGAGGTTAAGGCTGCAGTGGGCTGTGATCGGGCCACTGCACTCCAGCCTGGGTGACAGAAAGAGATCCCTGTCTCAAAGAAAAAAAAAGGTCACAGGGAACCCAGATAGACTACAAGTTTGTCCCAGAAAGAAACGCAGCTTGAAATCAAATGATAGTATAGGTTGAGTATCTCTTGCCCAAACAGGTTAGGATCAGAAGTGTTTTGGAGTTTGGATTTTTTCAGATTTTGGAATGTCTGCATATACATAATATAATATTTTGGGGATGGGACCCAAGTGTAAACATGAAATTATGCTCCATATATGTTTTATACACATAGCCTGAACATAATTTTATACAATATTTTAAATAATATGCATTAAACAAAGTTGTGTTAAGTATTTATGTGTAAATTTTCCACTTGTGGCCATGTTGGCACTCAAAAAGTCTAAGATTTTGGAGTATTTCAGATTTCAAATTTTCAGATTAGGGATGCTTAACCTGTGCTAGTAAATGTACTACTAGAAGATGGAGTAGGGAGGCAAGTTTGAGACATTTAAGAAATGAAAGCTGCCTGTAATCCTAGCACTTTGGGAGGCCGGGGCAAGAGGATTGCTTGAACTCAGGAGTTCGAGACCAGACTGGGCACACAGTGAAACCTCATCTCTACTAAAAATACAAAATATTAGCCGAGTGTGGCGGTGTGTGCCTGTAGTCCCAGCTACTTGGGAGGCTGAGTGAGGCAGGAGAATTGCTTGAACCCAGGGTCCAGCCTGGGAGACAGAGCAAGACTCTGTCTCCAAAAAAAAAAAAAAAAAAAAAGAAATAGAAGCCATAATATGTGTTGACTGATTGGACAACAAGAAGTGAAAGGAGGGAAGAGTCTAAAACACCTCCAGGGTTTCTGGCTGGTGACTTGGGAAGATGAAGGTGCATATTTGGAGATGGAAATAATGAATTCAATTTTGTTCATTTAGAATTTGAGACGCCACAGAGGAGGCATCTGTTTGGAGAAATATATGCAGTTGGATATAAGGGTCTGGAGATAGGAACTGAGGATCAGGCTGTATTAAGTTCAAAACTGGAGAAATCCCAAAATAAAGTACTTCCTGAATCCGGGTCAATCTCTGTATTTGGAATACATTACTAAATAAAAGACTTCATTTAGCATGTCAGCATGAAGGCAAAGCAGGTCCTTCTGTCACAGAACCCAGCCTTAAAACTACATCCTTCAGCCCGATGCTCAAATGTGTGCTTATATTTCCTCTTAAATATAGGAGCCAGTGATAATGTAGATCTGGTAATCTTATTGCTCCATCCCAATAGCCTAATAGCTTTTGCCATGTAATCTGACCTGGGATCCAGGCAGTATAAGAAAGCAGGAGGAAGACTCATCTGACAATGGAAACAACTCAAATGTCTATCGCCAGGAGAAGACAGAGATTAAATGTGGTCTTTTCAAATGCTGGGATCTTTTTTTAAAAAAAAATCTTTAGAGACAGAGTCTTGCTCTGTTGCCTAAGCTGGAGTACAGTGGCACAATCATAGCTCACTACAGTCTCAAACTCCTGGGCTCAAGCGATCCTCTTGCCTCTGCCTCCCAAGAAGCTAGGACTACAGGCATACCACCACCGACCTGGCTAATTAAAAAAAAAAACAAACTTTTGTAGAGACGCAGTCTTGCTATGTTGCCCAGGCTGGTCTTGAACTTCTGGCCTCAAGCAGTCCTTCCACCTTAGCTTCCCAAAGCATTGGGATTACAGGCATGAGCTTCTGTGTCCAGCCTGGAATCTTATACAGCAGTAAAAATAAATGAACCACAGCTTCCTGTAACATGGATGCATTTTATAAGCATGTTGAATTAAATTTTAAAAAAGGAAATCCAAGAAGTCTACAGTGTGCAACTTTTATAACTTCAAAAACAAGCAGTATTAAATAATAAATTGTTTATGAATACATACATATCTGGTAAGATATTTTAAAAAGCAAGTAAATGAAAAATACAAAATTTAGAATAGTGGTTATGCTATCCTAAATTGGGTAGAGGAAATTGGAAGAAACATATAAGTGGCTTAACAGAATTGATAATGTTCTATTTCTTCAGATGAGTGATAGATTTACTTTATGCTTTATACTTTACATATATATTACATACATTCTTTTATATATATCCAGCATTATAAATGAGTTTTAAAGAAATTTATTGTCAAGTGTGGTGGCTCACCCCTGTAACCCTAGCACTTTGGGAGACTGAGGCGGGAGGATCATGAGGTCAGGAATTCAAGACCAGCCTGGCCAACATAGTGAAACTCTGTCTCTACTAAAAATACAAAAATTAGCTGGACGTGGTGGCGGGTGCCTGTAGTCCCAGCTACTCAGGAGGCTGAGGCAGAAGAATCGCTTGAACCCGGGAGATGGAGGTTGCAGTGAGCAGAGATTGTGCTGCTGCACTCCAGCCTAGGTGACAGAGCGAGACTCTATCTCAAAAACAATAAACAAAAAGCAAAAAAAAATTAGCCAGGCGTGGTGGTGGGCACCTGTAGTCCCAGCTACTTGGGAGGCTGAGGCAGGAGAATTGCTTGAACCCGGGAGGTGGAGGATGCAATGAGCTGAGATCATGCCACTGTACTCCAGCCTGGCTGACAGAGTGAGACTCTGTCTCACCAAAAAAAAAAAAAAAAAAAAGAAAAATTTATCTAACTTAAGAGGATCCTGTCATATGCAAAAGCCACACTTTATTTTTTAAGCATGACATTTCCCTCATATAGCAACATCTTCATTTTTTGAAATCTTATAGCCACAAATATATTTTACTAATAAGAAACATACTGTAGGCCAGACATGGTGGCTCACGCCTGTAATCCCAGCACTTCGGAAGGCCAAGGTGGGCAGATCGCCTGAGCTCAGGAGTTTGAGACCACCCTGGGCAACATGGTGAAAACCTGTCTCTACTAAAACACAAAATATTAGCCAGGCACGGTGGAACACGCCTGTAGTCCCAGCTACTCGGGAGGCTGAGGCACGAGAATTGCTTGAGCCCCAGAGGCAGAGGTTGTGGTGAACCGAGATCAAGCCACTGCACTCCACTTTGGGCTACAGAGCGAGGGTCCATCTCCAAAAAAAAAAAAAAAAAAAGAAAAAAGAAAAAAAGAAACATATTGTAATCACTGGTGCCATCTTTCCATCAATCGTCCCAATACAACAATGCACTCTGGCTAACCCCATACCACAACTCAGAGACCTTGTTAAGCAGCAATGACTTAGTTGTTATATAAGTATATATGTCTGCAATGAAAACAGGCCCAGACATTTTCAGAAATGAAATGCAAAAGAAGATGTACAAGGTATACAGATGGAAAAACAGTACAAGAGGACACTGGAGAGAATATGGAGAGGAACTCACAGAAAAATAAGGAAAAAAAATAGAGTACCTTAACATTTACAAACCAAACATTAACAAAAAGGTACCTCAGAGTAAGAAGAATCAGATGTACGGGCTCTTATACAGCTATAAACCATGAAAGGTATGAAATAATCAAGCAATTTAAAATATTTATTGGAAGAATTCCCTGCAAAAGTATCTTTATTTCTTAAGTAAAGGTACTTACAAAGTCATCTCCTGAGTCAGCTCCCATTGAGGCAACTGATTCCTTGCTCACAGACCGTGGGATCCTAGTAGCACCTCCTGGCCTCTGAGCAACAGCAGTCTCTTCTGCAATTTTCTTCTTGAGTTTTGCAAACATGTTTGCTGTGTGGCTATCCTGCACGGATGACCAGCTCTCAGTAGTCCTGGTGCCTGTGTTCAGGATTCAGACACAGGTGCCTACAAAGTTTCAGACATCCAAGCTAGCTGCATTCCCACTTAAATGTGGGCCAAGGGCTTATGGCAACACAGGATCTATAAATCAGATGAAAGAGACAGTTCAAAAGTTAAACACTGGAAAGACTTCACATCTGAGTTGTTAAGTTTTAGATTTCAAAATTGTTTCATAACTTACGTGTACACTTATAGAACACAATTACTAAACATTTAAAAAGCACTCAGGTGCTTCATATGCATATACAGATAAAGAAACCCAGTCTCAAGGAGATGAAGTAACCTACCAAAGATTGTGTGGCTAAGTGGAAGGGCTGGTATTTGAACAGAGGACTCTGACTCACAAATCTCTACATTTTTTTTTTTTAATTACAACATGTTGGCTATGACATATAACACACTTGGTAAAATGTCCCAGAGCAGACATCAACATCACATCTTCATGACTTAATGATTTCAAATCCTTCCTCCAATAAGCTTAACTACAGTTTAGTGTTCTTTTTTTAAGTTGAAGGCAAAAATGCAGGTAATTCAATTCATATGTAATTCAATATTCAATATGTAATTCAATATGTAAAAGGTGTAATATCCTACTGTTTCAGGATGGTTTGCAATCAACTGTCCAATAGGCAAAGCTGGTAACAGAAAAAAGAGGACACACCAGACAACTCTATTGTATAAGTATCTGATATCCCTGAACATTTTCTGGAGATGCTGTGTGGTTTTGAGTTTGACAAAATTACCTCCAATCAGTTTCTTTTCTTTCTTTCTTTTTTTTTTTTTTTGAGATGGAGTTTCGCTCTTGTTGCCTAGGCTGGAGTGCAATGGCACGATCTCGGCTCACCGCAACCTCCACCTCCTGGGTTCAAGCGATTCTCCTGCCTCAGCCTCCCGACTAGCTGGGATTACAGGAATGCGCCACCACACCCGGCTTATTTTGTATTTTTAGTAGAGACGAGGTTTCTCCGTGTTGGTCAGGCTGGTCTCTTGACCTCAGGTGATCCACCTGCGTTGGCCTCCCAAAGTGCTGGGATTACAGGCATAAGCCACTGCGCCCGGCCTCACAGTTTCTTTTCTTAAGAATGTTTGACATGATATTCAAAGTTTCTTTTCTTAAGAATGTTTGACATGATATTCAAAGTAAGATTCAAAAATCTTTTCCTCCTAATGGTGTATAAAACACTAATATTCTGGTTCCAACCTTAACTTTCCATGTTTTGTGGAGGATACCTAAGCTCTGCTCTGAGATACACAAATGCCATCTTACCACTTCAGATCCTCCATTAAGGCTGTACAATTCTTCAGAAACTTTACTTTCAATGTGTGTAAACCACTTACTCACCTGGCTTATCTACTAGATTTAAAACAGCTTGGAGGTCAAAGCACTCTGTCCTGCATGAAGACAAAGATAAAATGCATTGGGTATTTCTTTTCAAGTGTATGGCCAAAATGTTGGGTGGGGATAGGGGGAAGAAGTGAAGGAAGAGGAGGGACAGAAGAAGGATTAAAGGGGGTAAAAAAAACCTGTCACAACTCTCAGTGGGATACCCTCCCTAACCCTGATCTCCTATGAATTTGTTATTTGCTTAAGAGGTTCACTTACAAGCGCATAGAACAGAATTGATCACCGCAGCGGGTGCCTAAATTCACTTCTCCCTGGGAGCCCTGAGCAAAACAATTTGAATGAGGTTAAGTTTTCCTGGAGCCAGTATTTATTTCTCAGTTGATTACTACACTCACATACTGTTTACCTTGCCAGACCCTGGTCTGTCTGGTCACGAATTTGCACTGAGAAAAAGCAAGGCAAAATTGGGTAAAGACAGATGCCTAACCCCCAGGGAGGCAGGCAGGTGCCTGCCACGGCAGTTTGGATCTCACTCCCTCAGGCTACCTCCAGCCCCGCCCGTGCTTTGGACTGTCAAAGAAAGAAAGGATCCAACATCTCTCCCATTTGACAGCAGGGAAACTGAGCCCTAGAGAGGAGGAGCGACTTGTCCAAGGTCGCGCAGGGAGGAATCCCGGAACTCTAGGCTCCAGACTCCCAGGCCGGGGCAGCCCGCCTCCGCCCCCACTCTCACCCTTTCAGCACCCCGGTGCCGCCCCCCGCCTTGGAGCTCGGGCAACCCTGACCGGGCCGCTGTGGGGACAGACCGAGGCCACTGGGAGAATAAGGGGCCTGCTCGCATTCCCGGAGTCCTGGCCCGCGCACCTGCCTCTCTCTGGGCAGCCAGCAAAGCCCCGCCTCCCGCGCCTCTCGTGAGCCCCGGCCCGCGTCACCAGCCCCCACCGCCCAGCCGGCGAGCCGAGCAGCGACCCGGAACCGCACGTCTCCCAGCGCGCCGGAAGTGACTGCGCGAGGGGGTTGGTCCGACGCGCGCATGCGCCCGTGCGCGGCCTTGCCGGCTACTGTTACCACCTCTGGGCGGCGGTTGGGCCGAACGGCTGGAGTTAGCGGGTGCCCAGCCGGGCGCTCTCTCAGCCCAGTTCGCCACGTCAGCGAGCGGCCAGAGCCGTAGATGATGACTGAGTCTCCGAGGCCTCTCGGTCTTTTTCTATTTTAACAGGGGCGCGTGCAGAGCGTGGTAAGTGGGAGGGGCTTCGTGTCAAAAGTAAAAGAACCCAGTCCGTGCCACAGGCCCCGCTGTGCTGTGCTGGCTACAAACCCGGCCGGGGCTGCGCTGCTTGGCCAGGCGCCCCCCGCGCCGCCCGGTCCCGCCGCACCCTAGGCAGCTGCCTTGCCACCGTGTGAACCGGGAAGTCTGCGCCTCCATCTTCACTCACAAGCCAGTAGCTCCAGAAACTAGTCCTGGGACCTTACACCTTGAGACCAGTTTTTAGACTTTGGCGCCTGTCACCTACTGTAGATGATGCGTTTTATATCGCAGCCGAGTACATAACGTCCAGCAGAACCACGTTCTTACTATGTAATGCACTTAAAAACGCTGGTGGCAACTCACTATATTGGATTAGCTTCACCATCCGCTGCTGGGCCGTTTCCTTTTTGCTTAGGAAGAAAGTTCAAAACATCGAAAGTGCCTGGCGCGCGCTTCTGTGGTCCCAGCTACTCGGAAGACCGAGGTGGGAGGATCTCTTGAGACCAGGGCTTCCAGACCAGCCTGGGCACCGTGGCGAGACTCCGTCTCTTTAAATAAATAGCAATTATGCAGGCAGTAGGAAAAGAAAAAAACAAAAGAGGAAAAACTATCTTGTTCTAAGTCACAGTCCAGGCCGGGCGCGGTGGCTCACGCCTGTAATCCCGACACTTTGAGAGGCCGAGGCGGGTGGTTCACCCGAGGTCAGCGGTTCAGACCAGCCTAACATGGCGAAACCCCGTCTCTACTAAAAATACAAAATTAGCCGGGCGTGGTGGCCCATGCCTGTAATCCCAATTACTTGGGAGGCTGAGGCAGGAGAATCGCTTGAACCTGGGAGGTGTAGGTTGCAGTGAGTCAAGATCGCGCCATTGCACTCCAGCCTGGGCAACAAGAGCGAAACTCTTATCTCAAACAAAATGTCACGGTCCAAATCAGTACCCTAAGTCAGGTCCCTGAACTCGTCAATGCCAAGCCAGCCATTCCACCTTAAGGAACTCTGGTTCCATCCCCAGACTCAAGCCCAAGAATAAGCAGATTCCACCCAATTCTTCAACAGTCCCTTCCTTCGCGTGTTCCAGTTCTGACCAGCAGAAGCAGGGCCGGGAAAAACCAAAACCAGGATTCAAACATTGACAAACTAACAAGAAGCATCAACCCCAAGATAGTTCAAAGCCTCTGAGATATTTGAATGAGGCAAACCCTAACAGTTCAGCTGTCAATACCGAAAAAGTACCAAAAACTTTAAGCAAATAATGTTTATTTTTATATTGATGATACACTTTATATGTGGATTCAAGGTACAAAATTCATGTACAAGAGTTCACACCTGATGAATGTGGACACATTCCTAGAGAACATTTATCAATGTGAAAATTTCTTTAATACACTGACAACAAAAATCAAATATTCTCTAATCTCGTTATTCAATAAACATCAAAACAACGTTTCAGTTTTCATCCTCTAGTATTGAAGTGCCCTCAAGGTGGTAGGCACTGTATAGCAGGAGAAAACATTGGAAACCCTACTGAATCCGCTCTGCAGAATCACAGTGTTTACTCTGAAATTCATTTAGTGAAGTAGTGAAAGGCTATCTTTTATGACAAATCACATCTCATACAAGAGTCAAAAGTGATGAACTCAAGAAAATAAAATGTTTCAAGAACTTCTCAATTTCTCAAATCTATGGAGTATTAACCATAACAGACAAAGAAGAAAAAGGCTGCTAGAAAGGAAGAAAAAAAATCCTGTTTAAGAGAACGTATGGCTTAAGCAATTTAGAACACAACTGAGAAGACTTTTACAATACCACAAATGTTCAAGTCAAATGATATTGACAGTATAATTTTCCCCTTAGTCATTGGTAGTAAATAGCCCCTCCAAAACTTATTCTACTGTTAACACATATAAAAACTAATGAATCCAAACAGTTTTGCTAACAGGGCTGAGTTGATGGATTTTTTTTCTAAAGTATTAACTCACAATATCCAAATATTAATACAGATGAACGACAAGATTGTTTCAAAGATTACAGTGATTTGTGAATAGCTAAATAGGCAACCAAATAGCTTCATTATTTGCACGACAGATTAGCAGCACTTGGATAAGAATTGTTACATGAAAAATATTGTGCTTCAGTCTCTTGAGGAGAGCTAATAAATATAACTCTATAATCCCTATAGTGTTACAATTCTATAACATTTCAGTTACAGACAAGCACAATTTTTAAAAAGTATTTCACACCACTAGAAAATTGAGTAATTATATCCTCCAAATGAATTACTGCTATGATTTAAACAAGTGCATTTCTGCCTAATAATCAGAATGTAGACAGTAAGTTCAGCATTATTTTCAAGGGAAAAAGATCAAACATAACTTATTTTAACTCCTATTTGATTATCTTAACCTTTAGTGATGATTAGAATTTAAAAAAGGGAACTCAACCTTCCAATGGAAACTGCTCAGAGAATAAAGTGGCCTGAAATTACAATAATTCTTAGCACAAAGTAAAAAGTGATTTATAACTGCTTCATCTGATTCAATGATTAATGAAATCACTATTTATACTGGTGCTACACAACGAAGATAACCTATATGGATAAGTTATTTTACTTGTAAACTCTACTATGAAAATGTCAGGACTTTGTATTTGCCTTTCCTATTATCTAAGACATTTCTACCTCAACTGGAACAATCCTCCAAAAGAAAGGTTTTTCTGATTGTTGAACAGCAAGGTTTATTAAAAACAAGCAAAAAAACAGTTGGAGAACTAGCCATATGGTTCTATGTGGCAAAAGGAATGCATTCAGATAACTATAAAAAGCCACACAAATCAAGTCTTAGATTATTGTATTGAACCATTAGAAGGTCTTTTTAATGATACAATAAACAAGTTAACAAAAACCATTCTTCAGGAAATAGTAATAAAAATTCGTTTTTTTTTTTTTTTTTTTGAGAATGAGTCTTGCTCTGTCACCCAGACTGGAGTGCAATGGCAGGATCTCGGCTCACTGCAACCTCCGCCTCCCAGGTTCAAGCGATTCTCCTGCCTCAGCCTCCCAAGTAAATGGGATTATAGGCGCATGCCACCATGCCTGTCTAATTTTTTTTTTTTTTTTTTGTATTTTAGTACAGACAGGGTTTCACTGTGTTGCCCAGGCTGGTCTCCAACTCCTGAGTAATAAAAATTCTTATTGTACTAAAACACTTTAAGCAAATTTTTCCTGCAGATTTTTAATATACCACAGTACATAGTTTTAATTTAGAAAAAAAGCAATTAGTAGTTTGCTTCTTTAAGGGTGGGAATAATATTTTAAAAAATACAGTGGTTATCCCTCTATGGTTTGGAAGTATTTACTTTTGGGATTCTCATGTACGATCATTTCAAATTTTATACTTATTCATACTGATTTCATGTTTGAGAAAATTTATGGTTCAAATTGTAATGTTTACAAATCTCAACTTTCAATCATGGCAAAGTGGACATTCACAACAGCTTCAGAAGAGAAAAGAAAATCAGTGATATAACAAACATTTAAGTATCATTTACTGCAGCCCTATAAGAAGGCTAGCCATAATTCCCTATTTCATTCTGAAAGTGATATAACTCAGCCTATTAGCTTTCATTTCATAAGCCTAGGAGAAAAGTATAAAACCTAAAATTACCTATGTCTTAATAAACAATATTACACCTAAAAAGATGATTGTCTTAGTAGATAAACTGGAATTGTCCACCAAAATAGGAAATTGATACCCAATTTATAGTCTATGATGAAATTTAGGCTTGAATAAGTGAGTTTGTCGTTTTAATATAATGTACTTCAAACTATTAAAAAAACTCTGAGTCTACTGTCCAAGTTTGTTTAAAAATGGCACTGGTTAGAGTAGTCTGATAACTATTAAAAAGAATTTTTTTTTAGGCCGGGCACAGTGGCTCACACCTGTAATCCCAGCACTTCGGGAGGCCGAGGCAGGTGGATCACTTGAGGTCAGGAGTTCGAGACCAACCTGGCCAACATGGTGAAACCCCGTCTCTACTAAAAATACAAAATTAGCTGGTCGTGGTGGCACACGCCTGTAATCCCAGCTACTTGGGAGGCTGAGGCAGGAGAATCTCTTGAATCCAGGAGGCGGAGGTTGCAGTGAGCTAAGATCGCGCCATTGTATTCCAGCCTGGGCAACGAGCAAAACTCCATCTCAAAAAAAAAAAAAATTCTTAATTTTTAAAACCACAAAAGAAATTAACAAAAGTGTTTTAAAATTAAGAATGGTGCTTCAATCAGTGATTAAATTAGTTATACTTAATACAGTTCTCTTTATCCAATTAAAGGCATGTCACCCTACATCATCCTGACACCCTTCCCATCAATAGGTGATTGATTCCATTCACACATCAATTATTTTTCCTTAAACACAAGGCATGCTTAAGTCTTTTTGTTCAAAACTCAATGAAGCTGGAACATAGTGTAGTATTAGGCTTTGAAATTCTAGTTTGAAGAAGATGAATCACTTTTTTTTTTTAAGTGGTCCCATTATCCAGGAAAGACTGGGAGGTACAGCAAAAATAGGTGTAAAGTATCAATGTATAAGAGCGCAGGAGACTAGGGGGAAAGGGCTGGGTTTTCTAAGCAAGTGTTACCTTATTCAACCTCAAAGTTATTGGCTTTACAACGGTTGGGGTCAGAGGTCACATTCACAATGTCAAGTCTTTTCTGCTGTACTTTTGATTACCACTACTGTCCTAAAATTAATATCCACAAGGAGCCTGAGTCAGTTACATGAATTTTAAATGGTATAATATCTGCTCTACTACTCTCCAGTGCAAAAACAATGATTTGGTTATTCAAACAACAAAGCATCAGATCCTATGGATGTTTTCACTGATTTTTCAGAAATAATAAATTACCAAATTTTAATATTTATTCAAGAAAAAGGCTGAATTTATTATTTCTTAATTATTTCTGAATTTAATACTGTAATTGAAAAGTCTTATGAATAGTTGGCTGTTTTATTTAAAATATAATGAATCAGCAAATGTAACATTTTTTTGGGTGGTAAAACAGACTCCTGAGATAATTTCTCTATTTTAAGATAATATTGGATCAGATAGATTTAATCTTCCAAAGAATACTGGTATAAAAAGTTGCTTTGCAGTTACATTTTATCATGCAAAAATAATCTCTACTTAATTTCTGCAGCGAATGTATTTAAGTGTATATTAAACATCTCCTACACTCTTTCATGCAAATAAATATGTCAACTGAAGTAACCAAACATTGATACTTGGCAACATTCTATAGGTTCACAAATTGGCACTGCACGTATTTACTATCCTCTTATCCTCCCCAACCCTATCATCCTTGGGAGAGGTTTGAAGGCCCAGATTTTTATAGCACACCATGCATCTAATATTAAAAACTCTACTTCATGTGCGAATATATCATCAACTTGCAGAACACAAGTGGTCTCACAGAGACACAGCAATACGAGTGGAGGCATTTTATTCAGTGGAAGCATTTTCTCAGATGAGCCTACTCACCTTTGATATGCAAGTCCAGTAAGAAAAAATCTGTAGCCGGAAATGCCAAGACAGGACTAAATTAACCATAGCTGCTGCAAATATACAAATTAACAACCTCCCGTTCCTCATTAAATCCTACCCTACTTAGGTTAGGCCATCCCTTAGCTAATGCCCCCTTTTCTGCCTCATAGAGACACATAAAATGAGGCACACTGATGAAAAAAAATTGTTCCAAAATCAAAATTCAGTATGAGGCATAAAAATGACAACTGGGAATCTATTTCCCCTATTTAATGGACATTTTCCTATGTTTTTAAATGTGATTAAAGCAATTTTTTTCCACAGCCTCTCTATTAAGCCCCAATACAAATAATTTACTACTCAGTAATAATACTTAAATATGGATCAAGAAAATAAAGGACTACTACAGCCTAAGAATCTGCTGGTGTCTCAGTTTCACATACTTAGGTTTTTCAGGTTATATCACTAATTTATCATCAGTTTAAATAAAAATTTGCAGGTGATTTTAAAGCTAAGAATATCCAGCTTTCTGTTAAGATCTTCATATCCTAATTTCAATTCCAAATTAGCCCATTTTATCCAAACACAAGCCCCTCAAAATAGAGGCTTATGAATGAGATACAGCCACAACCTAATTACAGCAGCATGAACAATGCCACTAGGATGTCCTCACAGAACTTAAATAAATTCAGCCCACAATGGGTATGGGTACATAATATACACATACTGTATCATTGCATACCAATATATTTACAAATATGTACACATATATACAAAAAGTATACACAGAGATTGCATGTAGCATCACAAAAATATACATATGCCATTACAAATAAAATAAGAATTTCAAATAAATAAGGTCAACAAAAGAGCCCTCAAGGTAAATACCCTCTATGATTTCCAAACACACACAGGAACATATACACTCAAAACATCACCAGGAGACTCATAGCATTCATATTCATATCAAATCTTTTACTCAGGGTGGGGAGGTGGTTTTGAATCACTGGCAGTGGCCAAATTAGCAGACCTTGGTACCTGACTATATTTCCAGTCCAGAATGTTCTCTGTATATCAGGCTGATTACAAGTCTCCATAAATAAAATTTTTCAGCTGGGTCCAGACTGCTTCTCAGAGACAGAAAGTTACTAAATCACACATGTCAGAGATTAAACTTGGAGGAGGGTGCTAAAGAAAGCTCCATAATACCTAATACATAAATCTGATTTGTCGCTTTTCCCATTATCCTGACTAAATTCAGTAATAATTACCACCTAATCTGTTTCAGGGAATTCTATTGCACAAAGGAAATAAAGGGCAGTAGCCAGAAGTTGGAGGGGAGGGAACCACCCAGATCCTCTATCAGGAAAACTCCAGCCACAGTTGGATTGCACTTGCTTCTGAAATCCTGAAACATTTCAATTTGGTAAAAATAAAGAGGGTACAATAAATTCTGTGCTTTGAAAGGTTTGAGAGCACCACTTTCTAGGAGAAACACACACATGCAAATGAAGAATACATCCTGGCTAGAATAAAAGATAAAATGTCAGACTTGTGGATTTTTACAATAAAAATTCGATACTGTTTTGTGCCAAAATACAAATCCCTAATTATTCTTTCTTTATAGAAATTATTCTTTTCGTTATAGAAAGCAGTCTGAGCTACTGAGAAGCTGTGCTGAGATGAGGAGATCTGAGTTTTAGTTCTAGCTCTATCACTATGAATAGCTTTTTGGGTCTCAGCTTTCTCTTCTGTAAAAGAGAGAAGATAGTTGCTTTACCAACTTCAGAAATATACAGATAAAGAGAAAATTCCACTGTGCTTCATTTTGTTTTGTGTATAACTGACTTCTTGCAGTCTTATGCTTTCTATGTTGTTTACAGTGATACTTAAGAGAGATGAGAGACTATCAGAATCTCCAGGGAGAGTTTGTGCAATTTGAAAACAAAAGAGTGTTTTTTCCCTTTGCTTTGCTCTGTTCTTAGTTCCAATATTTACATTTTTATGAATTATAAAATTAAATACATTAGGGCTTAAATTTTTTTTATAAAGGGCAGGTGGTATGCATTTTTAAAAAATGAAATTCTTTGCCACTATCAGCTCAAGCCCACTGGGCAACTGTCCTTTTAGATAATTCTTCTCCCTTGATTAAAGAAATACAGAAGCTGGGTGAGGTACAAGGAGGGTTTATTAAACTGTATGTTTAGGCTGGGCGTGGTGGCTCATGCCTGTAATCCCAGCACTTTGGGAGGCCGAGGCCAACAGATCACCTGAAGTCAGGAGTTCAAGACCAGCCTGACCAACATGGTGAAACCCCATCTCAAAATACAAAATTAGCTGGGCGTGGTGGCGCATGCCTGTAATCCCAGCTACTGGGGAGGCTGAGGCAGGAGAATCACTTGAAACCGGGAGGCGGAGGTTACAGTGAGCTGAGATCCTGCCACCGCACTGCAGCCTGAGTAACAAGAGTGAAACTCCGTCTCAAAAACAAAAAACAAAAAAACTATGTTTAAAACTTTATAAAAAGAAAGAAAAGGCAAAGTGTTCATGCAAATGTGACCTTCCTAATGAAGCCTACCCTGATCATCACTTTTTCTTTTCTTTTTTTCCAGAGACGAGGTCTTGCTTTGTCATCCAGGCTGGAGTGCAGTGGTGCAATCACAGCTCACTGCAGCCACAAACTCCTGGGCTCAAGTGACCCTCCCACCTCGGCCTCCCAGGTAGCTGGGACTAATAGGGTCATGCCACCATGCCCTGCTTCATCACTCTTTTAAACATTGTTCTTCTCTTAAGAAAACAAACAAAAGATTTACCTTACCATAATCTACACTTTTCCATCCTACTTAACATTTTCTAACATAAATTACTTATGTTTATTGCCTTACTCCTTCTACTAGAATGTAAGCTTCATGAACACGAGGATTTTTAAGTCTATTTTGTTTGCTTCCCCAATGCCCAGAAGAAAATCTGGAGTATAGTCGTTGTTTAATATGCATTTTTTTGAAGGCATCAATGAAACAATAACATTTTCCAGCACAGTTTTCCTCTCTTTGAAGATTCAAGATCACTTCAGTCCACTTTAGATTTTTAACTACCAGTACGGAATTACACTATTAGCTTAAGGGGCAACGTCATAAGGGTCAATGTTGTGATTTCTAAGACCCTCATTTTTAGACAAGCATGTTTCTAATCATAAAAGCTCTAATTTCCTCAGGAGAGTCTCTGTCTGTACTAGTTTCTAAAATAGCTAAGTGGGACCCAGATTTTCTTGAACAAAATCTAGGTAAATATGACTTACAAAAGAAAATGTTGTGTACACTACAAACAGGGTAAATAGTTCTCTTGGTGGTTGGAGTGGGGAAATCAATATTTTTGGAACCAAGAGTCCAAATTACAGAATCAGAGTTGGAAAGGACCTGGGCCAACCTCTTCATTTTACAGATGAGAGTGCTAACAAGCAGAGACATGAAGACACTTGTCAAAGGGCATAACACTAAGTTACCAGGAAAGCCAGGACTAGAACTTAGGTCCCCTAGTTCTCAGACCAGTGTTCTTTATGCTTAACGGGGGAGGATAAAGCTCAGAACAGTAAATACTATTTTAAACATTAGACGACATGAAACTCTGTGTTGGTAGGAGCATAACTGGCAGAGGACTTAAGGGGAATTGAAACAGGTCAGAAAACTGAAGATAGTCTATTGCTGTAGTTCAATGAACACTGTCACTAAAGGAAAGCTATGAAGTTTATTAAGATACTGAAAAAAAAGGAAAGCAGTCTTTACCTGAAAATGAAAACCCACTAGCAAAGGAAATCTCTTTCCAGGGTAACTTTTCCCAAGCTTTCTGAAATACCGTTTGAAAGAACAAACAAAAAATTTTTTAAAAAGTAAACAGGCCAGGTACAGTGGCTCACACCTGTAATCCTAGCACTTTGGGAGGTTGAGGCAGGAGGATCACTTGAGCCCAGGAGTTTGAGGCCGGCCTGCTCAACAAAGTGAGACCACATCTCTACAAAAAATTAAAAAATAAAGAAAATTAGCCAGGCATGGTGGCACATGCCTGTAGTCCCAGCTACTTGGGAGGCTGAGGTGAGAAGATTGCCTGAATCCAGGAATTTGAGGCTGCAGTGAGCCATGAATGTACCACTGCACTCCAACCTGGGCAACAGAGCAAGACTCTGTCTCTTAAAAAAAGTAAAATACTCCCCAAGTCCCCAAACCCCAAAACAGTAACTTTGGACTTCAGGTTTGAAAAATCAGCAAATCAGAGCAGGAATGGGAATAACTTAGACCCAAATTAGTCTCTATGCCAGAAATGAAAACCAAGTTAAAAATAATAGCCAGGTGTGGTGGCTCACGCCTGTAATCCCAGCACTTTGGAAGGCTGAGGCAGGCAGATCAAAAGGTCAGGAGTTTGAGACCAGCCTGACCAACATGGTGAAACCCCGTCTCTACTAAAAATACAAAAATTAGCCAGGCATGGTGGCGGGCACCTGTAATCCCAGCTACTCGGGAGGCTGAGGCAGGAAAATTGCTTGAACCTGGGAGGCGGAGGTTGCAGTGAGCCGAGATAGCGCCACTGCACTCCAACCTGGGCAACAAGAGCAAGACTTTGTCTCAAAAAAAAAATAAATAAATAAATTTAGAGTATAATTTATCTAGGGCCATGGGAAAGAGATATCAAAAGCAATCAGCTCACTTCTCCTGGAACTGCCAGATGTGATCCTGTACAGAAAATTAGGTATAAAGCCTTTTCATTCATAGATTTCTGAAATTGAATGCTGCGTAATCAAAAAGGAGGGAGGACTTCATAGCAAGTGACTGTGAAATTATAAAGGGAATGACAGGGAAGGAAAACACAAAAAAGAAAAATCTTTATAATATACACTGAGTCCTATTTAAGATAATAAAAATTTTGTGCATGAATATAAAATACTAAATACAGGGAATGTTATCAATCTTATTTCCAAATTACCAATGCAAAATCAACTTACATTTTAGGTTTCATAACACCCAGTTACCCCTTACCAAAATTTAAAACATCTATGACTTTGAAGTCTCATAAATTTGAATGAGGCAAAAAATTAAAACTTTATGCCACAGACATTAATCCAGTCTTTAAATGTGATCTCATAAACCACGAGTTTAAATAGAATTCCTATTGGAGACATTGTATTATGAAACCAATGACATGGTTTTTTGACTAAAATATTTCAAAGTTGTTTCCTTTTTCATTTCCAGCATTCACAGACTACAAAGAAAATATGCAAATAAATCTCATAATACTCATACATTCCGAGTAATATTACCACCTCAAGTCCTCAATTAAGATGTAGCTTTCAGATGCAATTCAATCCAATTTCTGAAATTATGACAGTATTGAAAGAAATTAAATGATTTCAAAAACTGGCTTGATCATGTTTCAAAGAATCAAACATTTTTCTACCAGCTAAGTTGGAATGAGAAAAAATATATTATGGAGGGACTCTGTTCTTGATTTTCAGTAGTCCATGGTGGCTAGCTTCATCATTATGAACCATTACATATTTCCAAATCCAGACATTTAACTTAGGTCCAAGTATAAGAGTTGGATTTACCTCATTATACAAAAATAAATGATTTACTCTTCTCAGGGTGAGAATAGTGACTATTTGAGTGTAGGATTAGAAGTTGGAGGTAAATATCCATCCCTCAAAATCAAAAAATAAAAATTCCAAGGTTAAGATTTTAAAAGACCTGAAAGGTTGCATTTTAAAACAGTTACCCTAAAAGTGTGAACATTTTTTTTCTCAGTTTGTTTTTAAAATGGTGGCCCTAAATTAAAAAATAAAAACTAAGTAACACCACTATGTGTCTTATCAGATTAGAAAACTGCACCATTTAAAATTTGTGGAAAATGAAAACTTGTTTCAACAACAGGGTTTTTGTTTTAATAGTCATCAATGGTATTCTCAAAGAACACGTTTCGAACATCCAGAATGGATGCTAATTCCAAAATGTGCTTCTGGAGATGAGGATTCTCCACTGTTTCATCCCTTGGCAGTTGTGGATATGATTCTGGATAATTTCGTGTTTCCTGGTAGGCAAAGAAGAGAAAAGTCAAGTTTTGTAGTCTAATGAAAGAAAATTATACACATTGATACAGTGTCAAGGAGTAATATGTATTTTCTCTTTTATATTGGAATGATTCTTATTATTTGTTGAATATTGAGTTGCTGATATTTAATCATTTTGACCTCTAAAAATGACAATTTCAGATGGATCAATGTAATATATTCATTTAGTGAGTTATTCCGCAAATGTTTACTGAGGCCTATTGTTGCTAGACACTATGCTATGTATCACGTGGAAACCATATAATTCGTGCTACTGGGGGGAAAATCCTAACACATACAGAATTTCAACAAGTATATGTTAAATAAAAAAAAGATATTGCTTTGGAAATTAAAATGAGGCTGGGGCGGCCGGGCACCGTGGCTCACACCTGTAATCCCAGCACTTTGGGAGGCCGAAGCAGGCAGATCATGAGGTCAGGAGTTTGAGACCAGCCTGGCCAACATGCTGAAACCCCATCTCTACTAAAATACAAAAATTAGCCGGGCATGGTGGTGAGCACCTGTAATCTCAGCTACTCAGGAGGCTGAGGCAGGAGAACTGCTTGAACCCGGGAGGCGGAGGTTGCAGTGAGTTGAGATCACGCCATTGCACTCCAGCCCAGGTGTTTCGCCATGTTGGCCAGGCTGGTCTCGAACTCCTGACCTCAGGTGATCTGCCCGCTTCAGCCTCCCAAAGTGTTGGGATTACAGGCGTGAGCCACTGCGCCCGGCCTAGAAATTCTTCTTCATTTGGTAAGTTCTATAAACTATAATCCTGCCATACATTTAAAATTTCCTGAAGAAGTTGCTACTTTTCTATACATCTCATGCAACAGTTCATACATACAAATGTTAACTTCTCTATACCTATAGGACTCACTCACACATTACAAAAATAAAATTTTTTTTTTCAGATAAAATCTCACTGTGTTGCCCAGACTGGCTTACTGCAGCCTTGCAGTGAGCCCAAGCAATCCTCCCACCTCAGTCTCCCAAGAAGCTGGCACTACAGGTGTGCACAACCATGCGCAGCTAAGTTTTGTATTTTTTGTAGAGACAGGGTCTTGCCATGTTGGTCTTGAACTCCTGAGCTCAACCAATCTACACGCCTCGGGCCTCCCAAAGTGCTGGTATTACAGGTGTGAGCCACTGCACCCAGCCCTAATTAGAGGTTTAAATACTACTGTTTCAGAAATTGAAAAAGCAGACAGAAAATCAACAAAAATACAGAAGATACAAAGAACACTCTTCAATTTAGTTTAATATCAAATGGAACAAATTGACATTTTTATATCATTCCATCTAGTAATAGCAGAATACACTGAATTCTTTTCAAGTGCAGATAAAACCACTGCCAAGATAATTCACATGCTTGGGTTAAAAAACAATCTAAATAAATTTTAAAACTGAAACTATACAGTTAAAGCAATGCTTAAAAGGTAAGTACTTCTGTGCTCAGTAGTTACACAATCCTTCCACTGAAACATCACAGCAATCTCATGAGGTAGCTTCTGTTATCATTTTACAGATAAGTAAACTAAGGCTAAGAAAGGTGAGATCACTCTTCAATGACACACAGCTAGTGAGAGGCAGCTTGTATTTTTTTAGTAACAGTTTTATTAAGATACAATTAACATACCATACAATTCACCCATTTAAAGTATACAATTCAGTGGCATTTAGTATATCCAGAAAGTTGTTTAACTATCACCACAACCAATTTTAGAGCATTTCATCATCCCCTAAAGAAGCTCCTTATTCTCTAGCAGATCCCTCCCCCATTCGCCCCAGTCCCCTCCCTCAGCCCTGGATAACCACTCATCTGCTTCTGGTATCTAAAAATTTGCTTATTCTGGACATTCCATATAAATAAGTCATATAATATGTGGTCAAAAATAAAAGGTGGCCGGGCGTGGTGGCTCACGCTTGTAATCCCAGCACACTGGGAGGCCAAAGCAGGCGGATCATCCGAGGTCAGGAATTTAAGACCAGCCTGGCCAACATGGTGAAACCTCATCTCTACTAAAAATACAAAAAATTAGCTGGGCGTGGTGGTGCACATCTGTAGTCCCAGCTACTTGAGAGAGTGAGGCAGGAGAATCGAAGCGGAGGTTTACAGTGAGAATCGAAGCAGGAGCCCAAGAACCGGAGGTTGCAGTGAGCCAAGATTGCGCCACTGCACTCCAGCCTAGGCGACAGAGCGAGACTCCGTCTTAAAAAAATTTTTAAAAAAATTAAAGATAAATGCTTGTGTTAGAAGAGAAGGTTTCAGATCTAAGCTTAAAACACTATAATATATATTAAAGTAAAAAGGAAAGAATAATAAAGTATGAATGGAAATAAATGAAACAGAAAAGAGAAACAGCTACTCAGGGGATGGAGATGGGAGGATCTCTTGAGCCCAGGAGTTCCAGGCCAGCCTGGACAACATAGCAAGACACTGTCTCAAAAATTTAAAATAAATAAGGCCGGGTGTGATGGCCTTATTTATTTTTTAGTTTCTACCAAAAAATACAAAAATTAGCTGGGCATGGTGGCGGGTGCCTGTAATCCCAGCTACTTGGGAGGCTGAGGCATGAGAATCGCTTGAACCCGGGAGGCAGAGGTTGCAGTGAGCTGAGAGCACGCCACTGCCCTCCTGACTGGGCAACAGAGTGAGACTCTGTCTCAAAAAAAATTTTTTTAAATAAATAAATACATACATAAGTGAAAAAAAAAAGAAACAAACAGTAGTGAAAAAAACGAAAGTTAATGGAACTTTACCAAGACCGAAAAGGAAAAAACAAATTACTAATAAGGGATATGAAAGATCACTACAGTGCCTACAGGAATAAAAGGACAATGGAAAATTATAAACAATCTTATACCAATAAATTAGAGAAATGCCTTTCAAGGCATAAATTATCAAAATTGACTAAGAAGTAACAGAATACATAAACAGCCCTTTGAAACTGGATTCATAATTTTAAACCTAAAAAAGAAAACTCCAGGCCCAGGTGGCTTCAAGGAAGAAATAATTCTAATCTAAACAAACTCTTTAAGAAATAGAAGAGAATGAAGAATATATCAACTCAATTTATGAGGTCAGCGCTATTCTGATAACAAAACCACATGAAGACATTACGAGAAAAATAAAAACCAAAATCATTCATAAAACAGATATAAAAATCCATAATGAAATATTAGCAAATTCAACCCAGCAATGCAAAAAGGACAACATATGACCACAAAATGGGTTTAATAGCTATGCAAGGTTGGTTTAACTTTTTTTTTTTTTGAGATGGAGTTTCACTCTTGTTGCCCAGGCTGAAGTGCAATGGCACAATCTTGGCTCACCACAACTTCCACCTGCTGGGTTCAAGCGATTCTCCTGCCTCAGCCACCCCAGTAGCTGGGATTACACGCATGTGCCACCATGCCCGGCTAATTTTTGTATTTTTAGTAGAGACGGGGTTTCTCCATGTTAGTCAGGTTGGTCTCGAACTCCCAACCTCAGGTGATCTGCCCACCTCGGCCTCCCAAAGTGCTGGGATTACAGGCGTGAGCCACTGCGCCTGGCTGATTTAACATTAAAAGATCAATTAATGTTATTCACTCCATTAACAGAATATATTAGATCAGTAGATGCAGAAAAAAGTTTTGTGAATCATCCATACCCATTCCTGATACAAACTCTTAGTAAATTAAGAATGGAAGGGAGCTCAGTCAATCTGAGAAAGGGTATCTATGAATAACCAACAATTTATATCATAATTTATGGTAAAAGACTAAACATATTTCCCCTAAAATCAGGAAGAAGGCAAGGATGTCCATGTTCACTACTTTGATTCAACATTTTACTAGAAGACCTAGCCCTGATATAAAGCACTAATAACAATAAAAGGCATATAGATTGGAAAAAAAGAAGTAAAGCTGTTTTTTGTTTAAGGATGGATGACATGATCCTGTATATAGAAAATTTTAAGGAATATATAAAAAAGCTAAAAGAACTAACAAAATTTAGCAAGACTGCAGGACACAAGGTCAACTGTATTTTTTTTTTTTTTTTTTTTTTTTAAGAAAGGGTTTCTCAATCTTTCGCCCAGGCTGGAGAGCAGTGGCACGATCATGACTCAGGGTAGCCTTGATCTCCCAGGCTCAAGTGATCCTGTTACCTCAGCCTCCCAGGTAACTGGGGCTATGGGCATGTGCCACCACATCCCAAGTAATTTTTTGTATTCTTTGTAGAGACGGGGTTTCACCATGTTGCCCAGCTGGTCTCCAACTCCTGGGATCAAGTGATCTGCCTGCCTCAGCTTCCCAAAGTGCTGGCATTAAAGGAGTGAGCCAGCATACCCAGCCACAAGGCCAGTGTTTTAAAAGTGCATTTCTATGTATTAGCAATAAGCAACTGAAAAATGAAATAAAAATAATTCAATTTTTTTTTTTTTTTTTGAGACGGAGTCTCGCTCTGTTGCTCAGGCTGGAGTGCAGTGGTGCAATCTCGGCTCATTGCAACCTCTGCCTCCCAGGTTCAAGCGATTCTCTTGCCTCAGCCTCCCAAGTAGCTGGGACTACAGGCATACGCCACAACGCCCAGCTAATTTTTTTTTTTTGTATTTTTAGTACAGATGAGGTTTCACCATGTTGGCCAGGCTGGTCTCCAACTCCTGACCTTGTGATCCGCCCGCCTCTGCCTCCCAAAGTGCTGGGATTACAGGTATCAGCCACCATGTCCAGCCAAATAATTCAATTTTTAAAGCATACTGGAACATAAAATATTTTGGAATAAATTATGAAACACATGCAAGACCTGTATGATAAAAACTACAAAATCCTGGTGAAAGAAACTAAACATATAAGTAAATGAGGATATATACCACTATTATTGACTGGAAGATTCAATATTATTAAAATAGTAATTCCCCACAGGTGAATTATATATAGATTTTTAATACAATTCCAAGCAAAATGTGACATAGATGCTAAAATTCATATAGAAGTACAAAGGAACTAAAACAACCAAAACACCTAAAAATCTTTTGGGGAAGGGGACTCTCCCTATCAGATTTTAAGACTTTTTTAAAGCTACAATAGTAAAGGCAGTAGTGTATTTGAGACAAATTCTGTAGATCAATGGAAGAGAATTTAGAGTTCAGAAATATCACTATACATATATGCTTAATTAATTTTCAACAAAGTTACCAAAGTAACTCAATGGGAAAAGAAATACCATTTTCAACATATGGTACTAGGACAACTGCATATGCATATTAAAAAACTTTAACCTTTATCTCACACTGTAAACAAAAATTAACTCAAAATAAACCATAGACCTACATGTAAAAGCTAAAACTATAGAATCCTAGAAGAAAACAGGAGAAGGCCAGGTGTGGTGGCTCATGCCTGTAATCCCAGCACTTTGGGAGGTGAAGGCAGAGGGATCACTTGAGGTCAGGAATTCGAGATCAGCCTGGCCAACATAGTGAAAACCCCTCTCTACTAAAAATAACAAAAAAATTAGTTGGGTGTGGTGGTGGGCACCTGTAATACCAGCTACTCGGAAGGCTGAGGAAGGAGAATCGCTTGAATCCGGGAGGCGGAGGTTGCAGTGAGCCAAGATTGTGCCATTGCACTCCAGCCTGGGTGACAGAGTGAGACTCAGTCTCAAAAAAAAAAAAAAAAAAAAGAACAAACAAAAAAACAAAATCTCTGTAACTTTAGGTAAAGATTTCTGGGATAATACACAAAAACACAAATCAGAGAAGAAAAAACTCAGATTTTTCATTGTAGCTTCAATTTGCATTCAACTAAACTTTTAATTTTGATGAAATTTTATTTTTTAAGAATTTTGTTCCCCTTCCTGTGTCCATGTGTTCTCATTGTTCAATGGGAGGGATAGCATTAGGAGATATACCTAATGCTAAATGACGAGTTAATGGGTGCAGCACACCAACATGGCATATGTATACATATGTAACAAACCTGCACGTTGTGCACATGTACCCTAAAACTTAAAGTATAATAATAATAAAATTTTTAAAAAAAGCATTTCAAATGAAAAAAAAAAAAGAATTTTGATGAAATTTTAAATACCCCTACATATCCATCAGAATGGTCAGATTTAAAAGTCTGACAACAATGTTGGCAAGAATGAAAAGCAACCTTCAAAAGCTACTGGTGGGAATGTAACTATGGTACAACCACTTTGAGAAAAGGTCTAGCAATTTCTTATATATATATATATATATATATATATATATATACACACACACACATATATATATACACATATATATACACATATATATATACACATATATATATATATACACACACACATATATATACACACACACATATATTTATTATACTTTAAGTTCTAGGGTACATGTGCCATGCAGGTTTGTTACATATGTATACATGTACCATGTTGGTGTGCTGCACCCATTAACTCATCATTTACATTAGGTATATCTCCTAATGCTATTCCTCTCCCATCCCCCCACCCCACAACAGGCCCTGGTGTGTGATGTTCCCCTTCCTGTGTCCAAGTGTTCTCATTGTTCAATTCCCACCTATGAGTGAGAAGATGTGGTGTTTGGTTTTTTGTCCTTAAGATAGTTTGCTGAGAATGATGGTTTCCAGCTTCATCAATGTCCTACAAAGGACATGAGCTCATCCTTTTTTATGGATACATAGTATTCCATGGTGTATATGTGCCACATTTTCTTAATCCAGTCTATCATTGATGGACATTTGGGTTGGTTCCAAGTCTTTGCTATTGTGAATAGCGCCTCAATAAACATATGTGTGCATGTGTCTTTATAGCAGCATGATTTATAATCCTTTGGGTATATACCCAGTAATGGGATGGCTGGGTCAAATGGTATTTCTAGTTCTAGATCCCTGAGGAATCACTGCAATTTCTTATAAAACTAAACACATACCAATACTATGACCAAAAAAATTCAAAACAAATGTCTGTGCAAAGGCTTGTACAAGCCTTGTTATTTATAATAAAAAGCACTTTTATTTTTATTAGCCAACTATTTATTTAAAGACAGGGACTCCCTCTCTCACCCAGGCTGGAATGCAGTGGCGTGACCATAATTCACTGTAACATGGAACTCCTGGGGCTCAAGCGATCCTCCAGCTTTGGCCTCCTGAAGTATTCAGATTACAGGCAGGAGCCACCATGCCCTGGCCTGTAATAGCCAACACTGTACAACTGCCACGTGTTCATCAGGAGGAGAATGCCTAAACTGTGGTATGTTCAGACAATGGAATACTACTCAGTAACAAAAAGGAATGATCTACTGATATCTGAAACAACAGGGATGAATCTCAAGAACAATGCAATGCTTAGTCACAGAAGGTTTACACAAGAGTCCACACTGTGTGAGTCAAGTTCACAAACAGGTGTAAGTAATCTCGAGTGAAAACAATCAAAAGAGTGACAGCCTCTGGGGTAATGGGTACTGGACTGACTAAAAAGGAGTATAGAAGGAACAATCTGGAATGATGCTATCTTGTATAAATCGATAAAGGTTTAGGTTACACAGACGTATTTCCTCAAAACTCACTTAATGGTAAACTTTAATTTTGTGCATTTCACTGTATGTAAACTTTACATAAAAAAGAATTAGTAGGTGGGTCACAGTGGCTCATGCCCATTACCCCACTTTGGGAGGCCAAGGTGGGAGGATTGCTTGAGGCCAGAAGTTTGAGGCCACCCTGGGCAATGTAGCAAAACCCATCTCTACAAAAAAATTTAAAAATGAGCTGGGCATGTTGGTGCACGGTACTCAGGTAGTGCCAGGTATTCAGGAGGCTAGAAGCAGGAGGACTGCTTGAGCCCAGGAGACTGAGGCTGCAGTAAGCTACAATTGCATCACTGTACTCCAAACTGCATGACAGAGACTCTGTCTCAAATTAAAAAAAAAAAAAAAAAAATTAGTAGTTGGGTAGTAGCAATGTGCCTATAGTTCCAGCTACATTTGATGCTGAGGCAGAAGGATAGCTTGAATCCAGAAGTTCAAGATCAGCCTAGGCAACATAGGAAGATCTCATCTCATTAAAAAAAAAAAAGTAAACATATTACATATATGCATGATGAAGTGTTTGTGGGTGACGTCCACAATTTACTTCAAAATGCATTAAAAAATAAGATGGTGTCAGGCGTGGTGGCTCATCCCTGTAATCCCAGAACTTTGGGAGGCTGAGGCGGTTGGATCACTTGAGGCCAGGAGTTCGAGACCAGCCTGGCCAATACGGTAAAACTCTGTCTCTACTAAAAATACAAAAATTAGCTGGATGTGGTGGCACACACCTGTAATCTCCCAGCTACTCAGGAGGCTGAGGCAGGAGAATTGCTTGAACCCAGGAGGCAGAGGTTGCAATGAGCAGAGATCACACCATTGTACTCCAGCCTAGGCAACAGAGCAAGACTCCATCTCAAAAAAACAAAAAGATCTACTGATGAATGGTAAGACGAATCTATAAATGGACAAATATGTCAGAACTCAAATACAGCTGACCCCTGAACAATGCAGGGGTTAGGGATGCTGAGCCCCCTCCCTAACACAGTTAAAAATCCATGTATAACTTTCAACTACCTGAAATTTAACTAATAAATGTCCTTTGTGGCAGTTTTTTTTTTTTTTTTTTCCAGAAAGGTACTTTCTTCTGCACTAAAAAACGTGTTCAGGCAGGTATCCTTTCTCCTCAGTGGCACCTGGGAACTTGTCTGCTGCCTCTTGGTTGGCAGAAGCTGCTTCTCGTGTTAACATTTTTAAAGCCAAAGCTCTTTCAAAAATTATCAAACCCTTTTTTGCCAGAATTTAATTCTCTAGCTGTAGATCCTTCACTTTCCTTTTGCTTTGTTATATAATGAGTTTGCTTTTTCTCAAATCATAATATATGTCTCTTTTTTTGGGGGGAGGGGGGGATGGAGTCTTGCTCTGTTGCCCAGGCTGGAGTGCAGTAGTGTGATCTCAGCTCACTGCAACCTCCGCCTTCTGGGATCAAGCAATTCTCCTGTCTCAGCCTCCCGAGTAGCTGGGACTACAGGCTCACGCCACGACGCCCAGCTAATTTTTGTATTTTTAGTAGAGATGAGGGTTTCACCATATTGGTCAGGCTGGTCTTGAATTCTCGATCTAAGGTGATCCACCCGCCTCGGCCTCCCAAAGTGCTAGGATTACAGGCATGAGCTGCTGTGCCCAGCCTGTAAGTATGTCTTATAGCAACCTTGCACCTACATAAACGCTACATTTTCATTATGAGATAAAAAGGTATTTCACAAAAAGTGTAAGGTTTTCATGCCTGCTAACGTAGCTACAGTGATGGCTTCACAAATTTTCTTTTCTTTTTTTACAACACTCCTTACTGGATTAATTTATCTTGAAATGGCAGGCAACCACAATGGCAAACCTTGATCTATAGTACATATCAAGCAATTCAACTTTTTCTTGTAACGTCATGACTTTTCTTTGCTTCTTGGGAGCACTTGAAACATCACTTCATATGGATCCCATGGTGTTATGCAAGGTTTACTACAGTACTGCACTAAACACAATAAAAAATATGTGAGAACTGCTAGAGATAATTTTTTATTACAATACACAATTTACTGGAGAGACAAACTGCTCATGGAAATGATAGGCATCCTAAGCGGTACTTGCAACACTTGAGCTTACTGCCAGAGAAACAGGATGTGGCTACAAAATTATTACAGTAGTACAGTAGGCACTACAGTGATTTTATGCAGTTATGATTTTTTAAATTATACTTTAAGTTCTAGGGTACATGTGCACAACGTGCAGGTTTGTTACATATGTATACATGTGCCATGTTGGTGTGCTGCACCCATTAACTTGTCATTTACATTAGGTATATCTCCTAATGCTATCCCTCCCCACTCCCCCCACCCCACAACAGGTCCCCGTGTGTGATGCTCCCCTTCCTGTGTCCATGTGCTCTCATTGTTCAATTCCCACCTATGAGTGAGAACATGCGGTGTTTGGTTTTTTATCCTTCCATAAAAAATGATGAGTTCATGTCCTTTGTAGGGACATGGATGAAGCTGGAAACCATCATTCTGAGTAAACTATCGCAAGGACAGTTATGATTTAATATTGCATTATTACTTTTGTTTACACTTCTCTGGACTGTGAATGGTACCATATATGGTCTGTAAGTGTGTGCATAAATTTTAATCATTCGTAATAGATTTGTATATATCTTATAGTAGTAAATGATAAAATAGACTAGTGTCTACATATATTTTATGTATTCATGATATACCTTTTTCTTAATTTTTTCAATATTTTTTTGTATGATTTTATTTATTTTTTTCTCACTGGCACTGACCTACTGCACTTAAACACTTCCATCAGACTCAAAAAATAATTTCATTTCAGGAGAAAGAAAATATTTTACTTAGTTAGCTTCCATTTATACTGTTTCATTATTAAGAGTTTTTTTTCTTTTTCTAAGAGATAGGATCTTGCTATGTTGCCCAGGCTGATCTCCAATTCCTGGTTTCAAGCAATCCTCCTGCCTCAGCCTCCTGAGTAGCTGGGACTATAGGTATATGCCACTTCTCCCAGCTTGACTTTTTTCTTTTTTTTTTTTTTTTACTATAATGGAATGTGTTTCTATTCACCCATTGGAAAAGCCTTTGCTACATAGTAATACAAACTTGTCACTAATAAATCCTTCTTTAACTAAGAAAATAATATAACATGAGCATAACTTTGTGTGAGTTTTAATGTCCTGGAGTCTTGTTGCTTCATGTATAAAGTGCAGGTCAGTAAAAATTAAAATGAGGTAATATGGTATAATAGGCTTACCCCAATAAGCGTACAATAAAGGATGGCTATAATTTTAACATGAATTCAACTGAAATCCTGATAGGGCAACACCAATAACAATGTTTTCTATATAGCTTACAAATTGTTCTTTGTCATCCCCTCATCTACCCAATGGGAATTAGAGCTAGCCTGTTAGGCTGCTTGACAGGACCACTGAATGCTGGAAATCAACCATATTCTATCCCCTCATTTAACAGATGGGAAAGCAGAGGCTCAGGGAGTTTGGGAAACTTGTCCACAAAGGGACAACTACTTTGTGGCTGAATTACGTCTAGGACCAGGCTCTCTTTATCGACACAAGTATCTCTTTCCTTTCTATGCCCATTGACGTTTACAAAGCACCTCCTCAGCTCCATGATTTTGTTTATTATGCTACATCACTCAGCTCATGAAATGGCTTTTTTTTCCTCCTTTCTTGTCATTGGAAGTTTTTTGCATTCTTGTAGCAGCTAATTCCATACTAACCCTTAAAATGAAAAAATAAAAAATAAACACACACACACACACACACACACACACACACACACACACACACGTGAATATGTGGAAGAAACAGCACTAGGTCTCCCTGGACAACCCAGTGCAGGCCACACCCTGGCATTAAAAAGCACACATAAGAAATTGTCTTCCCATGTGAATTGCTTTCGACACTTCAATGCTAAATAGCTCAGAAGTGCTTCCACTTTGAAAGAAGCCCGGGAACATTTGTAGCCTACCCGTTAATGTGTCTCATTTTGAGACAGAACAGTGAGCAGGTTAACCACTTGCTCTTCATGTACTTCTTGCAGTAAGTCCTTCAAAGAATGAAGAGTGAAGACAATTCATTTCTCCTCCTGGAACTTTTCCTTCTTATTATTTTGCTTTTTTAAAGGTTGTTACATTCAGGTATAGGGATAAGACATTATAAAAGATAAAGGACATCATGTGAGGGAGGAAATCAGATAATTAATCCAAAAAAACTTCTGTAGAAATTAAAAATCAAAACTTTTGGGCAAGGTAGGAGGCAACATGTTCTTTCCACAGAGCTGTTCCTCAAAAACAGGAATGAAAAACAAAAAACGAAAAACAAAAAACAGACCTCAGCTGCATAATGAAGCTGGGGTCTTGGCCTGACAGCTTTTAATATCCTTAAAACCGGGCTGGGCATCAAGCGTCTTCTCCAGAATAAGCCAAGGAAGACAAGTCCGGTTTGGTTTTTAAGGCTTTAGTGAGCTCTGCAGCGAGCACATCATGGAGGGACACGCTATCGTGGGAGTACACCCAGTTTTTCTCAGTCCAGTCGTAACACTTGAGTCCATTGGATGGAGAAGATAACCAGATTTGCTTGTTTGGTGTCTGCTTGTTGATCACGTAGGTTGCTAGATCTCCACCCAGTTTACCAGTTAAGACACCACTCCCAAAGGAAACATCATAGTCCTCAATCGTGTATGGCTTGTCTGCAAAGTCTTCAAAAAACTCTGCTAAAGAGTCCAGTGATTCCTCTGCTAGTCTTTCATAGGTGGTCTCATCTACAGAGCCTGGGTGGCCCAAAGTTCCCGATTTCCTCAAATTCATCAAATAGACACTCTGTGTTTTGACATTCTGAATCTGGTTGAGGCCATGGAGGTTCAAACTGGCATGGTGGGGTGCACAGGCCACGGCGATTCCAGTGCGCAGGCCCTGGCAGCCACAGAGCGGGGCCAATTCCGCTGGCCACGGGGCCCAGGTGAGCATTGTTTTCAATATTCCTAGGCTATGTAGTTCATCTGTTTTGCAAACTGTAGGAAATCTCCAAAATTTTTCCAGTTTATTTTTTGAAAAAAAAAGCTGTGTCTTAAGTGGAACTGCACAGTTGACCCATGCAGTGGTACAATCAGAGCTCACTGCAGCCTCAAACTCCTAGGCTCAAGCAATTCTCCCACCTTAGCCTCCTGAAGAGCTGGGACTATAGGCACACATCACTACCCCTGGCTAATTTTAAAAATTTCTTTGAAGAAATGAGGTCTCACTATGTTTCCCAGGCTGGTCTCAAACTCCTAGCCTGAAGTGATGCTCCTGTCTCGGCCTCCCAAAGTGCTGGGATTACAGGTGTGAGCCACTGCGCCTGGTCCATTGCACAGTTCTTTTACATTTTAAAATTACCATAATAAAATGGAAAGAAACAATATTCTGAAATCAAAAGCTGCAAAATATTTTTTTAACTGTTCAGGCATATTTGAAAAAAAATTTTACTTACAGAAGTGAAAAATATAATGGCTAAAATATTTAAAACCTCAGTGAAGTGTTGTATAGGTACATCCATACACAAAAAAGCAACAGCTAGAAAAGTGGACTATCAAGTCAAGCAAAAGACTTGAACACATTCTTTACAAAGAGAAAAACAGAAGAACACATATGAGAAGTTGCTCAACCTTAACAGTAATCCTGGAAATAAAAATTAAAACCACAATGACCTACCACTTTACACTCTGCAGATTCACAAAAGCTATAAAGTATGACTGCAACAAGTGTTGGAAAGGAAGGATTACAGAAATAGCAACTCTTATATCCTGCTCGTATAAGTGTAAACTGATACAACCGCTTTGGAACACAGTCTGGCATTACCTAGTAAAATTAAATATGCTTATATCCTCTGATCTTGCAATTCTACTATTAGGTATATTCCTCAGAGAAAATCTTATATATGTGTACCAGGAAACTGATATAAGAATTTCACAGTAACATCATTTTTTTTTCCCAAGACTGAGTATTGCTCTGTTGCCCAGGCTGGAGTGCAGCGGCATGACCTCGGCTCACTGCAACCTCCGCCTCCTGGGTTCAGGCCATTCTATTTCCTCAGCCTCCCGAGTAGCTGGGATTACAGGTGCATGCCACCATGTCTGGCTAATTTTTGTATTTTTAGTAGCGACAGGATTTCATAATGTTGGCCAGGCTGGTCTTGAACTCCTGACCTTGTGATCTGCCTGCCTCTGCCTCCCAAAGTGCTGGGATTACAGGTGTGAGCCACTGCGCCTGGCCAGTATCATTTACATAATAATAAAAACTTGGAAGCAATCCAAATGTCCGTTATTAGAAGAGTAAGTGATTTGCAATATATAGTCAAACAATGCCTAGTGTTGTATAGTCAAACAAAATGAATGAATGAAAGCTATAGTCAATCGACATGGCTCAATCTCAGGAATAACTGGAAAAAAGGAAGTTGTAGAATACATACAATATGGATTCATAAATACGTTGTATAGGAATAGAAACACATGCTGCAAAACTACAAAGAAAAGTGAATGATTAAAAAATTTCAGGGCCGGGTGCGGTGGCTCATGCCAATAATCCCAGCGCTTTGGAAGGCCAAGGTGGGTGGATCACCTGAGGTCAGGAGATCGAGACCAGCCTGGCCAATATGGTGAAACCCTGTATCTACTAAAAATACAAAAAATTAGCCAGGTGTGGTGGTGGGCGCCTATAATCCCAGCTACTACTTGGGAGGCTGAGCCAGGAGAATCGCTTGAACCCGGGAGGCAGAGGTTGCAGTGAGCTGAGATTGGGTCATTGCACTCCAGCCTGGGCAACATGAGTGAAACTCCATCTCTAAATAAATAAATAAATAAAATTCAGGATGTGAGTTTCATTTGAGAGGGAGATAGGATCAGGGAGGTATTGAAAATGTTCTACTTTTATTTTTTTTAATTTTTTGAGATGGAGTTTCGTTCTTGTCGTCCAGGCTGGAGTGCAGTGGCGCAATCTCTGCTCACTGCAACCTCCGCCTCCTGGGTTCAAGCAATTCTCCTGCCTCAGCCTCCAGAGTAGCTGGGATTACAGGCACGTGCCACCATACCTGGCTAATTTTTTTATTTTTAGTAGAGAAGGAGTTTCAGCATGTTGGCCAGGCTGGTCTCCAACTCATGACCTCAAGTGTTCCACCAGCTTCAACCTCCCAAAGTGCTGAGATTACAGGCGGGAGCCACCACGGCCAGCCAGAAAATGTTCTACTTTTAAACAAACGATAGGTACGCAGATGTGCCCTAATATTGTTAATCTTTAAACTTTATGTATTCAAATGTATTTTTTTACTTAACAGACCAGTGTGACAGTACATTTGTAAATATTATTTTGTATTTATCCAAAATAATATTATTTTATTATAACCTTATTTTATACGGGTAAAATATAATACATGGCTCTTAAATACCTAAAATGATAAAATTCGTCTTTAATAATGTTCTTTGCCTACCCGAAAAATCTTGTGCATCCTCATGGTGGCTGAACAAAAGATAAATCTTGTGAGGAGCAAGCGAAGAAATTCATCTCCAAAAAACTGGAGAAATGCCTGATCTGCAAAGAGGAGAAAAGTGACAGTAAAAAGATGCTTAAATGGAAATTATGTTTCAAAGGGGAAGGAAACTTCAGGAAAGCGTTCTCAACTTTCCTGCCTGGGACACATACCTTTAAAAATTCAAACAATTTAAAATAAGTAACCATTTTAAGCCATTATAGTACATTCTATTAAATGTGCAGTTAGATTAGGAGGGTACCTATCGAACGTGAATGAGTCAGTAGCTGGGCAATATCACGGTTGATTTTTCGAAGATATTCTTGACACTTTTCCCACAGGCCTCTGCGCATGCTTGACAATCCAGAGACAAATAGGAAGGCCATTAGAGGATTGTTCAAAAAGAGAGTGAAGAGGCTACCTCGCTGAGATTGATCTGTAATAACAAACATGTTATATATATATAGACAATAGTTTTGCAAAAGATAAGAGATACATATGAGGAACATTTTAATATACTGATAATATATAAAATTAAAGCTATCTCATTAAATCATAATTCAACAAAGCAGATTCTTCATGAAACTACAAAAACGTTGGTATGTTGCTTTCTGCTGAACAAACTTAAGAAAGAGCCTAGCAAACTTAAGAGAAATGGAAAATGATCATATTTCTCACCATTTTTTGCCCTCAATTAACAAATTTCATCCAAATATGGCAAGTGTTGGATTATGGGTTATCTGTGATAGAATTCTCTGATGAGTGCTAGAAATGCCGGTCTTTTTCATTCTCCTCTGAGTTGCTCTCTATGAGCTGCTCTTTCCCTTCCTATCTCTTAAATATGAGTAGTTTCTTTCTTTGGCCCCATACATTGCTGACTGCTCTTACTCCCATGATTTTAGTTACCATTTATATGCCTATGAATTTCTAATTCTCTATCAGCAGCCTAAATTGAATTCCTTAGGTCTGGCACTGCTCTGTCTTGTGGTAGGTACTGGACACTAAAAATGTGACTAGATGAGTAAAATACTGGACACTAAAAATGTGACTAGATAAGTAAAATGTAACTAGATGATTTCAAAGCTTTAGTACAAAATGTCATTGTTAACACTAATTTCACCTGTTTCTTTTTACTGTTTTTGATATAGGTACTAGAAAATTTAATGACTCACACTCTTAACTTCTTTTAAGTACTGCTGCTCTAGGCTACTCTATTCAACCTAACTCTCAAAGGCACCTCAAACTCAACATGTCAACAACTCAAAGCAAATTATTTCCCCTTTTGTTCTCTACAAATATACTTCTCATCAGGTATTATCATTTCTACCAGCATCTCAGCCAGAAACCTGGAAGTCTATTCCTGCCTTCCCTCCCCACATCTAGTCCATCACAAAGTCCTATTGGTTCTATGGGCTTAGTATCTTTGCAGCTGGCTACTAGTCATTGTGCCATCTCCAGCCATCTCTCTATTTTCATCCATGCCCCTCCCCAGTTCATTCTCTAGGAGGTTAACTGAATGCTCTTTCATGCTACTCTCCTGCTTAAATCTTTTGATGGTACAAGTTGAGTATCCCTTATCCAAAATGCTTGGGGCCACAAGTGTTTGGATTTTGGATTTTTTGGGATTTGGAATATTTGCATATACATAATGAGATGTCCTGGGGACAGGTCCCAAGTCTAAACACGAAGTTTATTCATGTTTCATATGTACCGTATACACATAACCTAAAGGTAACTTTACACAATATTTTAAATAATTTTGTACATGAAACAAACCTTGTGCTAAGTACTGATATGTGGAATTTTTCACTTTCAGTATCATGTTGATACTCAAACTTTTGAATTTTGGAGCATTTCAGATTTTAGGATTAAGAATGCTAAACCTGTACCCCATTGTCTTCCACTTAAATTACTTAACAAATCTTAGAAGTTCTTTCATAATTCAATCACACAATCTCAAACTCCCTTTAGCTAGAAGGAATGACTAATTTCTCTATGTGCTCGGCCAGGTGTGGTGGCTCACGCCTGTAATCCCAGCACTTTGGGAGGCCAAGGTGGGTGGATCACTTGAGGTCAAGTGTTCGAGGCCAGCCTGGCCAACATGCGAAACCCTGTCTCTAGTGAAAATACAAAATTAAGCCAGGCGCGGTGGCTCACGCCTGTAATCCCAGCACTTTTGGAGGCCGAGGGGGGCAGATCACAAGGTCAGGAGTTTGAGACCAGCCTGGCCAACATAGTGAAAACCTGTCTCTACTAAAAATACAAAAAAAATTAGCTGGTAGTGGTGATGAGCGCCTGTAATCCCAGCTTCTTGGGACACCGAGGCAAGGAGAATCGCTTGAACTTGGGAGGCGGAGGTTGCAGTGAGCTGAAATTGCGCCACTACATCTAGCCTGGGCGACAGTGCAAGACTCCATCTCAAAAAATAAAATAAAATAAATTTCTCTATGTGCTCCCTAAGCTGTCTTATCTCATGACCACAGCACATGCAAATTCTCAGCTGGAACACTCTTGCTCAGTCATTTCCCACCCCCATCTAGTTCTACATGTTCTTAACGTCCACGTTAGACATTATCTCATCTCCTTCTCTCGTCTTCAATGTGCTGCTAGTCAGGAGTTCCTCGTCCATTTGCAGGCATCCTCTCGTGAATCACTTATAATAACCGCCCATCAGGCTCTCTCTATCTGCCACAGGACATTTAGCTCTGTGAAGAACGTAACTGTGCTCGTCAGGTCACAGTGCTATCTCCAGTGCCTAGCACAGTACCTGATAATAAATGTTGAATAGCACTTTGGGAGGCCAAGGCAGGCAGATCTCTTGAGCCCAGGAGTTTGAGACCAGCCTAGGCAACATGGCGAGACCCAGTCCCTACAAAAAAAAAATACAAAAATTAGCTGGGTGTGGTAGTGTATACCTGTGGTCCCAGCTACTTGAGAGGCTGAAGTGGGAGGATCACCTGAGCCCAGGAGGTAGAGGCTGAAATCAGCTATGATCACACAACTGTACTCCAGCCTGAGTGACAGAGTAAGACCCCATTTCAAAAAAAAAAAAAAAAAATTGAATAAATGAAGTAACTCTTGGCTAATGAGAAACCTATAGGCTTTAGATCTCAGAAGTGCTTACTCATCAGCTAGTTTTGCACCCACATGGAGGGCTCTCCCCTTTTGCAGAGGTGAGTAGCAATAATGCCTATGGATAAATCCAAAACATTTATCACAAAAGAATTTTGAATCTGCTTTCGTAATTGAACAATTAATTTAAGGTGTTAGAGGTCTAAGCTTTCTAGCATGAAGACAGGAAACCGGATCAAAATGTGTGAAGGACATGTATTACAACCAAGCATAATAATAATAATGAAAGCACATATTCAGTAGTTACTACATACCCAGCATTATTCTATGAGGTAGATACTATTATTATTTCCATTTGATAGATGAAGAAACTGAGGCACAGAATGGCTGAATAATTTCCCAAGGTCACACAGCAAGTAAGTGGCTGAGTCGGGATTCAAATTCAGTCAGTTTGCCTCCAAAGTCTGTTTTTCTCTTCTATACAATGAAGTCTTTCAGACCATATAATCTTGGTATTAACCTATTTGACCATGTAAATTTAAATAAAACTACATAATGATAGGACAGATTGATAGCAAAAAGTACTGCTCAGTAACTGAAAGAGATTACATTCCTCCAGAAATGATAAGAAACAGGATAACAAAATCTTCAAAGCAGGAGAATTTTACCGTTGTTTGAAGGTAAGTTCTATCCCTTAGTAATTTTGCTTTTGGATACATGAAGTTAATATTTCTACATGTTTTTCCCTGTTAAACAGCAGAACTTACCTTAAAACAACGGTGAAAGCCTCCAGCTTCTCTCAGGCATTCAAATGCTGACCATCACTTCCTGTGTCAAACTATGTCAGCAGACAGGACTTCTGGCTGGGAAGTAGCAGTAAAATGCCATCTCCCACAGAGAGACATCAGCACTATTCACAGTTAGGGAGATAGTGAAACAGTGACAAGTACTGCTAAAACAGTGTTAAGGTTGTTTAGTATTTTACCTAAATGACTGGGAGTTAGAATTAGATTTTATGTGTCACTAATTACAGACAAATTATTTAGGACAAAAAGTCTTTTGATTCTCAGCTATTGAAGAAATGGCCAAAGCGCTAACCTGTCTCTCTGGCAGACTTAGAAGAGGTTCTTTTATTTTTAAATCACAACAAGGTAAAAATGTGAATAAAAGAAACACTTTAAGTTGTGCCAGTTAGGTTATCCTAACTCTGTGGCATAGACTCAGAAGTTTCCTAGACCAGCAATCTTATAGTCTTAAAAGATGCCTTGGATCTTTCAAAACATGCCTGCAAAGATATAGGAAAACCATGCTATATGGATATGACCAGCAAATCAAAACAAACACCTATAAAACAAATTTTAAAATTTACAAATCATGAGTTCCCCATCAGCAAGGAACAAAACCACTTCTTTTTCAGGAATGAATTATTTCAAGGCCTAATGGTAGCACATTAAGGGATCCTGGTTGTTGGCAAGGCTTCTGGGTATATTTCAGAGCGACACCTGCCATATTAAACACCATAAATCCACACGCGATCATTATGGGAGGAAAAAAAAGATCAGTACTATTCATAATATAGATAGTGTTTATTTGCAACCTATGGCTATACCAGGCAATGAGGGTACATACCTTGTAAAGCTTTTGGATATGCTGTAGGAGAAAGCAAGCAGACTAGTGGCTGTCCAAACAAGTTTGTGAAATTCTGTAATATATAAGAATTTAAAACTTGCATTAAAGATTTGACCAAAGATAATTACTTAGTAATTTTCCAAAGCATATTTTTAGTGTATAGATTGGGCCCTTAAACTCATAAATAGATGCAGAAACATCAGCAACAGCTAAGGAGACTGCCATTCATATATAAGTACCATGCATAATAGGCTTTCTTAAAGGCTCTCAAGTGAAATAGTTTACTGAGTGAACTACTGATTTTTTAAACACAATGCATAAACATGATTGTAGTTTTGCACGGAGAAGTCATCTGGCTGTATACCAAGAGGTCACTCCATCGAGCAACACACACTTATATATATAAAGGTGAACTTTCCAAGATCCAGGATCTGGCTTTCAGCTCCAAAACCTGATTCCTGGAGTCATCTCTTATTGTGGGTCATAATAACTGCTCTCATGGAATGACGTAAAAGACCAGAATGTCAATGTGTGATTTACAGTAACAAGCTGACACTCAAACTAAAGTACTCTGCATAATTAATCATATCCTTTTCCTGAAGGCATATCTACAAGGGAAGTAAAATCATAAGCTGTGTGGTAAAGCAACAAGAAAAATAAAACTCCTAGGAGTAAACTTAATAAGAAATAAAAAATCAAACAACAAAAAAAATTTTTTAAATACTCTTGAATGATAAAATGAAGACTTGAACAAATGCAAAGACATACCATGTTCTTTTTTTTTGAGTCTTGCTCTTGTCGCCCAGGCTGGTGTGCAATGGCACAATCTCGGCTCACTGCAACCTCCGTCTCCCTGGTTCAAGCAATTCTCCTGCCTCAGCCTCCCCAGTAGCTAGGACTACAGGTGCATGCCACCACACCTGGCTAATTTTCGTATTTTTAGTAGAGACGGGATTTTGCCATGTTGCCCAGGCTGGTCTTAAACTCATGAGCTCAAGCGATCCACCCACCTCGGCATCCCAAAGTGCTGGGATTACAGGCATGAGCCAGCATGCCCAGCCAAGACATACTATGTTTTTAGAGATAAAACAATTCTAAAATGTCATTACAGTAACTTATTAAAATTTAAACCAACCTCAATAAAAATAGCCACAGACTTTTTTTCCTACACCTGAAAAAAGTAATTCTAAAGTTCATATGGAAAAACTGGATTACCCAAGAGAACTCTGAAAAAGAGCAGAGGGGGAACTAGACTCGTCAGATATTGAAACATACTTTACACCTCAGTAAGGCCAGGCACAGTGGCTCACGACTGTAATCCCAGCTCTTTGGGAGGTGGGAGAATCACTTGAGCCCAGGAGTTTCAGACCAGCCTGGGCAAAATAGTGAGACCCTGACTCTACAAAGAATAGAAAAATTAGCCAAATGTGGTGGTACATGCTTGCAGTCCCAGCTGCTTGGGAGGCTGAGGTGGTAGGATCACTTGAGCCAGGGATGTCAAGGCTACAATGAGCTATGATTCTGCCACTGCACTCCACCCTGGGAAACAGAGGGAGACCCTGTCTCAAAACAAAAAACAAAACATAACAAAAGAAAAACTTTAGTAATTAAAGTGGTGCTGGTACAAGAGTAGGCAGAAAACCAATGGAATAGAATGAAAAGTCCAGAAGTAGACTCCAAAACATTTAGGACTTATGTACACATAATAATGACACCTCAGATTGGTTGGAAAAACTGAATAGCCATCTAAAAGAAAGTTGGCTCCACACTTCATACCACACACTAGGACAAATTCCAAATATATCAAAGATGTAAATGTAAAAAATTAAACAATAAAAGTGGTGAAAGAAAACATAATGTTTTTTTGACCTAGACTCTCCTGTTATGATTAACTATGATTGATAAACCTAGTTACATAAAAATCAAAAGCTTATGAATGGTAAAATATAGCATAAACAAAATCAAAAGTCAAATAATGAACTGAAGAAAATATCTGGAACTCACATTATAAAGGATTAATCTCATAATATTGAAAGAGCCTCTCAGCCAGGCGTGTTGGCTCACGCCTGTAATCCCAGCACTTTGGGAGGCAGAGGTGGCCAGATCACCTGAGGTCAGGAGTGGAGACCAGCCTGGCCAACATAATGAAACCCCGTTTCCACTAAAAATACAAAAATTAGCTGGGTGTGGTAGCGCATGCCTGTAATTCCAGCTACTCGGGAAGCTGAGGCAGGAGAGTCACTTGAACCCGGGAAGCGGAGGCTACAGGGAGCCAAGATCGCACCACTGCACTCCAGCCTGGGTGACAGAGCGAGACTCCATCTCAAAATTCCATTTTTAACCTATCAGTTTAGCAAAATTTCTAAAAGTCTGAGAATATACACTGTTGGCAAGAATGTGGGGAAATATATGTAGGTAATAGGAGTATAAATTGATATAAACACTTTAGAAGACAATTTAACTTGGCAGCATCTATTACACTCAAATGCATATTAACACAGAAATTCCCAAACTAGAAATTTTCCCTGTAGATACACTATGCAACCAATAAAATAACGTAAGTATTAAATTATTCCTTGAAGCCTTGTTAGTGATAGTGAAGGAATGGAAATAACACAACCAAATGACCAGCAATACAGGATTGGTACAATAAATTATGCTACAATAATACAATGGAATAATAAACAGCTATAAAAAAGAATGAAGAAGTTCTTTATGAACAGGTATGAAGGGTTACCATACTTTTTTTCTTTTTTTTTTGAAACAGTTTCACTCTGTCGCCCAGGCTGGAGTGCAACCTCCACCTCTTGGCTCACTGCAACCTCCGCTGCCCAGGTTCAAGTGATTCTTGTGCCTCAGCCTCCTGAGTAGCTGGGATTACAGGAGAATGCCACTGTGCCTGGCTAATTTTTGTGTTTTTAGTAGAGACGGGGTTTCGCCATGTTGACCAGGCTGGTTTTGAACTCCTGACCTCAAGTGATCTGCCTGCCTCAGCCTCCCAAAGTGCTGGGATTACAAGTGTGAGCCACTGTGCCCAGCCTCAATACTTCTTATTCAATGAAAAAAGATACGGTGCAATGTGGTATAAGACGTTACTACTATTTATATAACTAAGAAAACTAAAGACTATTTCTTGGCTGGGCATGGTGTCTCATGCCTGTAATCCCAGCGCTTTGAGAGGCCAAGGGCAGGCAGATCACTTGAGGTCAGGAATTCGAGACCAACCTGGCCAACATGGTGAAAGCTCATCTCTACTAAAAATACAAAAATTAGCTGGGAGTGGTGGCGTGTGCTTGTAATCCCAGCTACTAGGGAGGCTGAGGCAGGAGAATTGCTAGAACCCAGGAGGCGGAGGTTGCAGTGAGCCAAGATCATGTCACTGTACCCTAGCCTGGGCAACAGAGTAAGACTCCATCTCAAAAAAAAAGACTATTTGTTTTAGTTTGTATATCCATTTACTACTTTTTTTCTAAAAGGATAAGAAACAGGTAACAGTGATTATCTATAGGGAGAGATAGGAATTTAGTGCATTGGGACTAGGTGGGAGGAAGAGATTTCACAATATGCCTTCTTGAAATTTTTGATTCTGTGACTTTGTGAATGTAATACCCGTATGAAAAATATTAAGCAAACAAGCCAGGCACGGTGGCTCACGCCTGTAATCCCAGCACTTTGGGAGGCCGAGGCAGACGGATCACGAGGTCAGGTGATCAAGACCATTCTGGCTAACACGGTGAAACCCCGTCTCTACTAAAAATACAAAAAAATTAGCCGGGCGTGGTGGCGGGTGCCTGTAGTCCCAGCTACTTGGGAGGCTGAGGCAGAAGAATGGCATGAACCTGGGAGGTGGAGGTTGCAGTGAGCTGATATTGGGCCACTGCACTCCAGCCTGGGTGATAAAGACTCCGTCTCAAAACAAAACAAACAAAAACAAACAAACAAACAAAAAATTAAGCAAGTAATTCAGATAAATTAGAAATATCTTCTAATCCAAACAAAGGGAGTAAATTGAATGATTCTTTTGATAAGGCAGATTGAGGCATTTTCTGCACTACAGATCCCTAAAGATGGCTTTAGGGATCTTAGCCATGTCGCTTTTCCTCTTAGATAGTGCTAAAATGGACATTGCTATTATTTATTTCTAAAGGTCTCCTTTTTCTTTGCACTCCTTGCTAACCAACTTCTCTCCTGACTTTTTTTTTTTTTTTTCCCAATAATACTATGCAGAGAAGAGTTAGCATAGCAAGCCAGACTGCCATCCTTCGAAAGTTTTGCTTATTGGGTTGGCCCCTGGCTGGCTTCTGGGAACTTAGTTTTGGTGAAAATTCCTACCATTAGCAGAACTGATAAAGAGTGGCTTGCTGTCCCTAGAATGTGCAAACAAGATGGTTTATACTGAACATCTGCTTTCCTTCTGGGAGTGTAGCATTTTGTTAAGAGCCAGGCAGAGAGTGCCCACAAGATCAGTTCCCAATAAAAACCCTGGTTACTGAGTTCCTAATGAGCTTCGCTGGTAGATAATATTTAATCCATGTTGTCACAGCTTGTTGGTTGGGTAATTAAGTGTATCCTGTGTGATTCTGCTGGAAGAGGGCCCCTGGAAGTTTGTACTTGGTTTTCTCCAAACTCACCCCACTTATCTTTCTCTTTTGCTGATTTTGCTCTGTATCCTTTTATTGTACTAAATCTTAGCAGTGAGTATGACTATATGCTGAGTCCTGTGAATCTTCCTAGGAAATCACTGAACCTGGGAATCATCTTGGAGACCTCTGACACAAATACATGAATACCTTCTATCAGATTATAATTAAATTTTAGGCCTGAGAAATAGTTTCCTTAAGGTGCTTTACATGTGGCTTCACTCTGTTCTGATCTATTCATTAATTAATTTTATAGTTTAACTTCCATAGGATAATCTTATAATCTTTATTTGCAAGTTTTTGCAGAATATCTCATAACTGCCCACATAGATGAAGTGTACGATTCAAAGCTATTAAGTTTAAGAAAAATTATAGCAAATACATACAAATGAATAAATTTTAACCAGACATGGCTCATATATAAAGTTGCTATTGAATTTTGTATGTTTGTCCTATATCTAACCACTTTGATGAATTTATATTCATATTAGTAGCTTTTCTGTGATTCCTCTTGATTTTCTAAATATAAAATCATACCATCTGCAACTAGTGGTTTTCATCTCATTCTTTCCAATATTTACTGTTTTGTGTCCTCTTTTACTAATCCGAACAACTTTTGTTATTGTTTTATTTGGGGAATGTTATGAATTTCTAGTTGGGACAAAAGTAATACTGTATCATGATAGTAACAGGCATTCTCTTTTTCTTGCTTATTTTAATTGAACATACTTTTAGTGTTTCTCTAAGTACAACGTCGGCTATTTAATAAAGAAGCTCTTCATCATAGGTTCAGTGCTTTAGTTAAGAACAGGTGATGAGTGTTATTAGATTTTACTAAATGACTGTTATGAAAGCATGTGATTGTCTTATTTATCCTATCAACATAGTTTATAGTATGAAATTTTTTTTTTTTAGTCAAGGTCTTGCTCTATAACCCAGGCAGGAGTACAGTGGTGTGATCATAGCTCACTGCAGTCTTTATCTTCTGAACTCAAGCAATCCTCCTGCCCCAGCCACCTAAGTAGCTAGCACTGCACAGATATGGCACCACGCTCAGCTAGTTTTTTATTTTATAGATGGGGTCTTGCTATATTGCTCAGGCTAGTCTTGAACTCTTGGCCTCTAGCAATCCTTGTGCCTTATGCTCCCAAAGTGCTGGGATTACAGACATGAGACACTGCACCTGGCCTGATTTTCCTATACCTAATCTTCATGCATGATTCAGATAAACTCTTTTGATAGATGATTCTATTAATAAGCCTATTGGCTAGTATTTTATTTAAATTCTTCTATTCTATATTGATAAACTACTTTGGGGTAAAGTTTTCTTTCATGTGTGCTAATTTGGTCTGGAAACAGTATCATTATCATAATAATTCCTATCATTTACTGAGTGCTATTTTCCAGAAACTATGCTAGGCTTCATAGATCTTAATCTGCAATCACAACAATCCTGTGAGATCAGCATTCACAACTTATTTGAGAAGGAAAAAGCAGTTCAGAAAAGATCAAAGACATGATCAAAGCCATACAAGTATTTTGTGGCCTAACTGCTACAGAATGAATTGGATAGTTCTGACCTTTTTCATTGCCCTAAATTGTATATCTGACTCTAAAGGTTTCAAAGTATTACTGGGCCGGGCACAGTGGCTCACGCCTGCAATCGCAGCATTTTGGGAGGCCGAGGGGTGTGGTTCATCTGAGGTCAGGAGTTCGAGACCAGCCTGGCCAACATGGTGAAACCCCATCTCTACTAAAAATAAAAAATAAAAAAATTAGCCGGCCATGGTGACATCCACCTGTAATCCCAGTTATTTGGGAGGCTGAGGCAGGAGACTCACTTGAACCCAGGAGGCAGAGGTTGCAGTGAGCTGAGATCACATCACTGCATCCCAGCCTGGGCAACAGAGTGAGACTCTGTCTCAAAAAAAAAGAAAAAAAAAAAATTATTGGTAAACCCAGAAGGGCTAGAAGCCTTTCTTGTGGGGAAAAGGAAATAATTTTGATAACTTTCCTATATTTCTAGCCAGTGATGGGGCTTTTCAGATTTCTTTCATATAGCCATTCAATCTTTTGCCTAGAAAATTATTTCTTTAACTGAGGTTTAAAATGTATTCACTAGCTGGGCATGGCGGCTCATAATCCCAGCACTTTGGAAGACCAAGGTGGGAGAATCGCTTACAGCAGGGAGCTCAAGATCAGCCTGGACAACATAGCAAGACCCTATCTCTACACAAAATTTAAAAATTATCCAGGTGTGGTGGCATGTTTCTGTAGTCCTAGTACTCGGGAGGCTGATGTAGGAGGATCTCTTGAGCCCAGGAGTATGAGGTTGCAGTGAGCTATGACTGTACCACTGCACTCCATGCACTCCAGCCTGGGTGACAGAATGAAAACCTGTCTCTTAAAAAAAAAAAAAAAAAAAGCATTCACTTAAAACAGTATATAATGTTTTTTTTAAAGATCTCTTCTTCTCTTCTTCAACAAATACTCATGGACCTAAGGACTAGACACTGCTACAGGTGCTACTAGAGATACAACAGTAAACAAAACAGAAAAAACTCTATCTTCTGGTGCTGACGTTTATGTAAGTATTTTTTTATTTTTAGTTTTATTTTTGGAGATGATGTCTCGCTCAGTTGCCAAGGCTGGAGTGCAGTGGCGATCTCAGCTCACTGCAACCTCCACCTCCCGGGTTCAAGCAACTCTCCCTGCTTCAGCCTCCCTACTAGCTGGGATTACAGGCATGTGCCACCACACTCGGCTAATTTTTGTATTTTTAGTAGAGACAGGGTTTCACCACATTGGCAAGGCTGGTCTCGAACTCCTGACCTCAGGCAATCCACCCGCCTCAGCCTCCCAAAGTGCTGGGATTACAGGCGTGAGCCACCATGCCCGGCCTAGAGCTGAGTTGGATGGGGGATGGAGAAATGGTAGATTGTGACCCACAGTAAACTAACCAACTAAATAAATAAGTTATATAATATCACAGAAGGTGACAAGTGCTACATATGGAAGCATAGCACATAGTTAATAGCACAGGTTTTACAGTCCATTGTTTTACATTCCAACTTGGCCACCCACTATCTGTGTGATCTTGGGCAAATTACTTAACCTTTATCTGTGCCTTGGTTTTCTTATCAGTAAAATGGGAACAATAAAAGCAACACACTGTGTTGTGCAGGAATTAAATGTATACACATAAAGTGCTTAGAACAGTGCATATTGCTAGTCACTATGGAGAAGTTAACTGTTATGATTATTAAGAAAAATAAACAAAGGTGGATAAGGAGTACTGCGGAGGCATACAATTTTAAGTAGGACAATTAGGGAAGACCTTATAAAAGGCTTTATTTGCTCAAACACCTAAAGAATAATGTAGGTATCTTTGGAAGAGCATTCAAGGCAGAGGGAAAAGAATGTAAAGATCTAGGGCAGATGACTGCCTGATATGTTTCAGGAACAGCAAGGGGGTCAGTGTGGCTGAAGAGAACTGAGCAATCAGGGGCCAGGGAAGAGAGAAGATCAGAGATGTTTTTGGAAGACTGGGGAGGGAGGGGTATATGTAAGCAGAAAAAATAAAGCCTTTCTTCTGAGTGAGATGACAGGCCATTGGTGATTTTGAGTAGAAAGGTGGCATATCTGTCTTATAGGCACACTTTTGGGAGAGCGAGGAAGGAGGAAGACTTATTAGAAGGCTACTGCAGTAATTCAGGTGAATGATGATGGTGGTATGAGCCAGGATGAGGCAGAGGAGGTAATAGGATCTTGGATATACATATTAGTTTGAGTCAACAGGATTTCCTAAAATGGATGTTGGATGTGAGGGGAGGAGGAGTCAAGTATGAAATCAAGGATTATGGCCGGGGCAACTATAATAGTATAGTAGCCATGAACTAAAATGGGGAAAGCTGTATATGGAAGAGCCTAGGAATTCCGTCTTGGGCATGTTCAGTTTGCAAACTCTACCAACTAAATTATAACTAAAGATATGGAGTAGGTAGATAATATTCAAGTTGAGTTTGAGAGAGAGGTCTGGCTTGGAGGTTGTCAACGCAGAAACAGCAAAGCCATAAAATCAGCTAAGAACATCAGGAAGTCAGCTGTAGGTGGAAAAGAACAAGGACTGAACTCAAGGGCACTTCACTGATAAAAGGGCAGAGAGATACAGAAAAATCTGTAGAGAAGACTGAAAGGATATGCAGATTCCAGAACTCTTGCCCTGAATCAATCTAGCAACTTGAATTTGGGTTTTGAAGATCTCATCTGGAAAAGGGGACAAATGTCACAGCTCAGCATCTGTCCAAGATGGGAATCTAATAGAAAACTCGCCCTGCATTAAACTGGAATCCTCAGGGCTACAGCCTTTAAACTGGAATCCTAAAAGGCTACACCCTTTAACCTGGAATCCTAAAGGGCTATACTGTCAGTATAAGGATTAACCAAAACCAAACCTGACACTTCCTCTCCCTTCCATGATCACTCCACATGGGACTGCAAAAAATTTTTTCTTGATGCTGAGCAGAAAACAAAAATTAGTTCCTGAGGGCTGTCAGTGTAAGTCAGCCCTCCTGCATATTTGCAGCCCAAATTTCTATCAACTAGGTGATCCTAAACTGGTAGTGCCTCTGGGTGTCTGGCATAAGCAAATGCAGACCCTCTCTGAATAAAGGTGTCCTCATCCTAGGGCTCTATGAACTTCATACAAGTAATTTTTAAGAATAAGAAGAAGAAACATAGTCAAAAATAATCAAGCATACAGGGGCACAGAAACAGCAAAGGATGTCTCAAACAGCAAAATCAGATTTCATATAGAAAATCTGATTTCAGCTGGGCACGGTGGCTCACAACTGTAATCCCAGAACTTTGGGAGGCAGAGGCGGGCAGAGAGGCGGGCAGATCACCTGAGGTTGGGAGTTTGAGGCCACCCTGACCAACATGGAGAAACCCCGTCTCTACTAAAAATACAAAATTAGCCAGGCGTGGTGGCACATGCCTGTAATCCTAGCTACTTGGGAGGCTGAGGAGAATTGCTTGAACTGGGGAGGCGGAGGTTGCGGTGAGGTGAGATCGCACCATTGCACTCCAGCCTGGGCAACAAGAGTGAAATTCCGTCTCAATAAAAAAAAAAAAAAAAAAAATTCCAATTTCATATATGATTATGGAAAATATCACACAGACAACAAATAGTAAGTATGCTTATTAAGTCTGAAGAAATAAGAAATAAACTTGAAAATAAGAAACTATAAAAAGGGCAATGGAGTGGCCGGGCACAGTGGCTCATGCCTGTAATCCCAGTACTTTGGGAGGCCAAGGCAGGCAGATCACGACGTCAGGAGATAGAGACCATCCTGGCTAAACATGGCGAAACCCCATCTCTACTAAAAATACAAAAAATTAGCTGGGTGTGGTGGCGGGCACCTGTAGTCCCAGCTACTTGGGAGGTTGAAGCAGGAGAATCGCTTGAACCCGGGAGGCGGAGGTTGCAGTGAGCCGAGATCGCGCCACTGCACTCCAGCCTGGGCAACAGATCGAGACTCTGTCTCAAAAATAAAATAAAATAAAATAAAATAAAATAAAATAGAAAAGGGCAATGGAATACTTAAAAAAGAATGACATATAATTTATCGACATGAAAAATACCATAATCAACAAAAAACTCAATAGATGGGTTTGACAGCAAGTTACACACAGCTGAAGAGAAAATTTTTGAACTAAGAGCTAGATCAGAAGAAACTATACAAATCTCAACCAAAGAAACAAAATGATGGAAAATACAGACAGAAGAGAGGTTAAGAAATGTGGAGGACACAGTGTGAATGTCTAATACACATATTTAATCGGAGCTCCATAAGGTGAGGAGAGAGAAGCTTAGATACCATCAATATGTGAAGAGAAAATGAGAATTTCCCAGCAGTAACAAAAAACTGCAACCTACCACCTCAAGAAGTCCAACAAATCCCAATAGATTTAAGCCAAACCTAGATATATCACCATATAACTGCAGGACAGCAAAAACAAAAAGGTCTTTCAAAGCAGCAAGAGAGAAATGGAATGAGAGTGAGGCTGACTGGCAGAAGAGCTCTTACATAACTGAACCCTGTTGTGAATGCCTTAAGAAACTGATTGCTGTAGACATCAGTCAAATACTTTAGGATGAGGCTGTTTAGATAAATACTCCTGTTTTGACAAATCTGTAAGTCATTTTCACAGGCAGGGATCCAGCTAGCTCTGTCATAAATACTTAAATGTGCAAAAGGATTTTCTTCTTCTGGGGAAAAAAGAAAAAGAAGTATTACCCAAAATGACTGAGGGCCTTTTTTTTTGTGATCTGCCCGCCTGGGCCTCCCAAAGTGCTGGGATTACAAGTGTAAGCCACCGCACCTGGATGGCTTTTTTTTTTTATTATTTTAAACTCCTACTAAATACTACATCACCACAGACAAGGCCAATCAACTTGCTTAGTTTACCCCTACTGGCAATCTAAGAGCCAAAATATGGGCCATACTTGTTACACAAATCTTGGTATTTCAATCACAGTATTCCTCTAACATGAGGCTCAGACAAGCCTGAAAAGCTACTCTTTCCCTATGTGGGAAAGAGCATGGGCACTGCAATGAGAAAGACTGGTGTTGGAAATATTAGACAAGATCCTGAACCTCAGTGGCAGTTTCCTCAAGTACAAAATAAGGACAATAGCTCCCTCATTTCATCATTCAACATGCACTGATTAAGACTCTTCTGGCCGGGCGTGGTGGCTCACACCTGTAATCCCAACACTTTGGGAGGCCGAGCTGAGTGGATCACTTGAGGTCGGGAATTTGAGACCAGCCTGGCCAACATGGGGAAACCCTGTCTCTACTAAAAAATACAAAAATTAGCCGGGTGTGGCGGCACACACCTGTAGTCCCAGCTACTTGGGAGGCTAAGGCAGGAGAATCGCTTGAACCTGGGAGGCAGAGGTTGTAGTGAGCCGAGATCATGCCACTGCACTCCAGCCTGGGTAACAGAGCGAGACTTCTTCTCAAAAAACAACAAACAAACACTCTTTTAAGTGTGAGGCACTGGGTAAGGATATATGTATCTATAAACACACACAAACACACCTACACACATGCACACACATACACACACGCTTCAGGGAAAACATGGCATGCTGGTCACTAGACCTTTATATTCCAGGTGGAATAGGTGCATCTTCTCTGATATACATGACCAGGCCATGAAGGAAGACCTAAAGATACTGTCATTAGGGATTACCCAACTATAAGGTCCAGCTCAGTTGGAACCAGTCCCAGAGCTCAGTTGGAATCACCCCTCAGAGCTTCTGATCAGTTTGCTAGGCTCCAGTCTTAAGTATGAGCAAACAAGCAGGGATTATGATACTCTCAGGAAAGTCTCTAATGAGAAAGACAGAGGCAAAAACAAGCAGAAACAAATGAACAATGAGGAAGCAGATACGAGGCAGGGAGAAATTTTAAATGATCACTGATATTCTCAAAGGAAAGTGATATATTTCAATCATGATTAAAAAAAACTCAAAATAATTATATATATATGTGCATATGTACATATGTTATTACATAAACACACATGCATCTATTTCTATATATATGAAAGGAAAATAGACAAATGAAAAATCTCAATAAAAGGCTTAGAAGATAAAGATGAGGGGATTTCCTAAAGAAAAAATGTATTAAAGAGCAAAGGACAGACAAACAAATAAGAGACAACTAGACCAGAATGTCCAATAACGAAAAAAGTTCTTAAAAGACAGAACAGGAAAAAAGAAAATGCAGAGAGAAAATGAATGGACTAACTCTAGAAAATGAGCAGTTTCCAGACTGAAATAATTCACCAAGTACATGTCAAGCACCATAGTTAAAAATAAATCCAGACCAGCCAGGCACAGAGGCTCACGCCTGTAATCCCAGAACTTTGGGAGGCTGAGGCGGGTGGATCATGATGTCAGGAGTTCGAGACCAGCCTGGCCAAGATGGTGAAACCCCATCTCTACTAAAAAATACAAAATTAGCCGGGTGTGGTAGCGCATGCCTGTAATCCCAGCTACTCGGGAGGCTGAGGCAGGAGAATCTCCTGAACCTGGGTGGTGGATGTTGCAGAGAGCCAAGATCGTGCCACTGCACTCCAGCCTGGCTGACAAGAGCAAAACTCCATCTTAAAAAAAAAAAAAGTAAACTCAAACCAGGAAACGATATTGAGAAATTGAAAAATCACTAAGAAGAAAGAGAAGATTCTATACATTTCCAGACACTGAAAATGTGTTGCATAAAAAAGAAAACAGAATTAGAATGCTTCATGCTTCTTAAGAAATATTGGGCTCGGCGCCGTGGCTCAGGCTGAGCGTGGTGGCTCACGCCTGTAACCCTAGCACTTTGAGAGGCCCAGGCAGGTGTTCAAGACCAACCTGGCCAACATGGTGAAACCCCATCTCTACTAAAAATACAAAAAATTAGCCGGGTGTGGTGGTGTGTGCCTGTAATCCCAGCTACTCAGGAGGTTGAGAGAGGAGAATCACTTGAACCTGGGAGGCGGAGGTTGCAGTGAGCCCATATCACATCACTGCACTCCAACCTGGGTGACAAGAGTGAGACTGCATCTCAAAAAAATAAAAATAAAAAAGTCCAGGCACGATGGCTCATGCCTGTAATTCCAGCACTTTGGGAGGCCAAGGTGGGTAAATCATCTGAGGTCAGGAGTTCGAGACCAGCCCGACCAACATGGAGAAACCCCGTTTCTACTAAAAATACAAAATTGGCCAGGTATGGTGGCATGTGCCTGTAATCCGAGCTACTCAAGAGGCTAAGGCAGGAGAATGGCCTGAACTTGGGGAGTAGAGGTTGCAGTGAGCTGAGATTATATCACTGCACTCCAGCCTGGGTGACAGAGTGAGACTGCATCTCACAAAAAAAAAAGGCCAGGCACGATGGCTCACGCCTGTAATCCCAGCACTTTGGGAGGCCAAGGTGGGTGAATCATCTGAGGTCAGGAGTTCGAGACCAGCCTGACCAACATGGAGAAACCCTGTTTCTACTAAAAATACAAAATTAGCCAGGTGTGGTGGCGTGTGCCTGTAATCCGAGCTACTCAGGAGGCTAAGGCAGGAGAACGGCCGGAACTTGAGGAGCAGAGGTTACAGTGAGCTGTTTGCACTCCAGCCTGGGCAACAAGAGTGAAACTCCGTCTCAAAAAAAGAAAAAAAAAGAAATACTGGAAGCTAGGCTGGGAGCGGTGGTTCACGCCTGTAATTCTAGCACTCTGGGAGGCCGAGGTAGGCAGATCACCTCAAGCCAGGAGTTCAAGACCAGTCTGGGCAACACGGTGAAACCCCGTCTCTACTAAAAACACAAAAATCAGCCAGGTGTGGTGGCACGTGCTTGTAATCCCAGCTACTCGAAAGGCTGAGGCAGGAGAATCGCTTGAACCCAGGAGGCGGAGGTTGCAGTGAGCTGAATCGCACCATTGCACTCCAGCCTGGGTGACACAGCGAGCCTCCCTCTAAAACAAAACAAAACAAAAAAAATTATCTATCAAAATTATCTATGGTGTGGATAAAATGATGGAAAGGGCAGAAATGTGAGTTGGGGACAGAAAGAGGAAAGAGAACTAAATTTCTCTTTCATAGTGGGAAATTAATACATAACGCCTAAAACTGAAGAATCAAGAATTATCAATGCCAGTATATTATTTAGAAAAATAGTGGTTAGGGGAGAGAAGGAAGGAAAAAAGAAAAAAGAAAAATGGTGGTTAAAAAACAAAATAGCCAAAAACTATTTGAAGAGCGGCCTCTGGGAAGAGGCAAATAGGGGTTGCAACAAAAAGTGGGAGACTGCTGTTTTTAGTAGCAAATCTGGAGGGATTTTTGAGTGAGTAGTTCTCACCAGGACAGCACAATACAGCTAGTCTTAAATACTGTAGCTGAGACCCACCCCAGGTGAAGTGATCAGAATCACAGGAGGTGGGTGGGACCCAGCTACAAGTGGTTCGAAAAGGGCTCTGAAAGTTTCTGATGCACAGAAATAGTTGAGAAATACAACTTTAAACTATATGCATGAGTTACTTCATAAACATTAACAAGTGGCCAGGCGCAGTGGCTCATGCCTGCAATCCCAGAAGTTTGGAAGGCCGACGTAGGTGGATCACCTGAGGTTGGGAGTTCGAGACCAGCATGATCAACATGGGGAAATCCCATCTCTACCAAAAATACAAAATTAGCCAGGCATGGTGGCACATGCCTGTAATCCCAGCTACTCGGGAGGCTGAGGCAGGAGAATGGCTTGAACCCAGGAGGCGGAGGTTGCAGTGAGCCAAGATCATGCCACTGCACTCCAGCCTGGGTGACAAAGCAAAACTCCGTCTCAAAAAAAAAAAAAAAAAAAAAAATTAACGAGTAATATTTAAATGAAGAAATGTACATGAAACTGTTTAAACGAAGAAATATTTACAAAACACTTATATACTCATAAAACATCCATACCTATATAAAACATATATAGCAAAGAAAATACTCCAGAAATAATACATCAGTTACCCAGTTCTCTTTTTTCATTAAAAACTTGCAGGCCGGACATGGTGGCTCATGCCTGTAATCCCAGCACTTCGGGAGGCCGAGGTGGGCGGATCACGAGGTCAGGAGTTCAAGACCAGCCTGACCAACATGGTGAAACCTCGTCTCTACTAAAAATACAAAAATTAGCCGGGTGTGGTGGCATGTGCCTGTACTCCCAGCTACTTGGGAGGCTGAGGCAGGAGAATCGCTTGAACCCAGGAGGCGGAGGTTTCAGTGAGCCAAGATTGTGCCACAGCACTCCAGCCTGGGCAACAGAGCAAGACTCTGTCTCAAAAACAAAAAACAAAAACAAAACAAACAAAAAAACTTGCAAAGTGGTAGCTTAAGACTTTACAATGCTTAATTTCATTTCATCTAATTAATTTATTAGAGATACGGTGTTGCTCTCTCACTCAGGCTGGAATGCAGTGGCATGATCACAGCTCATGCATCCTTAAACTCCTGGGCTCAAGACATCCTCCTGCCTCAGCTTCCTGAAGTAGCTGGGACTACAGGCTTACAAAAACATGCCTGACTAATTTTTAAATTTTTAAAATAGATTTGGGGTCTTGCTATCTTGCCCAGCTTTGTCTCAAACTGCTGGTTCAAGTGATCCTCTTGCCTTGGCCTCCCAAAGTGCTGGGATTACAGGTGTGAGACACTGCACCCAGCCTACAAATGCTTTTGTGGGAAAAATAAATATGAGACACCTTTATATGCTACCAAAGAGAACTACATGCTTAAATTAAATGTAGTAAGTAATATTAATTTCTAAAAAGACTAAAATTGGTCTGTGTCATGATCTGATTTGCCTACTGCATATGGGGTTCTCTTTTCATTTCTTTTTTTGAGACAGAATCTCACTCTGTCACCCAGGCTGGAGTGCAATGGCGCGATCTTGGCTCACTGAAACCTCCATCTCCAGGGTTCAAGCGATTCTCCTGCCTCAGCCTCCCAAGTAGCTGGGACTACAGGCGCACACCACCCCTCCCAGCTAATTTTTTAATTTCCAGTAGAGATGGGATTTCACCGTGTTGGCCAGGCTGGTTTTGAACTCCTGACCCCAAGTGATCTGCCCGCTTCAGCCTCCCAAAGTGCTGGGATTACAGGCATGAGCCACTGCACGCCTGGCCTCCCTTTTCATTTCTGAAGATTGGTATGTTCTGGACCATTTATTTCTTTAGAGGAGTGACAGTGCCTGTGCCATCAAAAGCAAACAACAACAACAAAAAACTTGCTATTATTCCACAGCTGTTCTGTGCATCACAATATTAAAATCTAAAATTAAGCCATGATGCATTAATTGAGCAAATAAATTTCCAATTATACACAATGGTGTCTTTAAAAGTCGGCATCCAACATTCATCCTAAATCTAAATAGTCCTCTGGAAATAGCAGGCGCATACAATAAATGGTACTCCTGAGAAGTGGTATCCAATAATGCCCAATTAAATTGGGAGAAACTAATGGATTGCTAAAGTACTCTCAATGATGCTAGATATGTTAAACAATACACTGGACCCAGTGCAAAAACACATTCTGTCACATCACCAAACTGCTGCAACAGATTCATTTTCATTGACAAAGACAGAGTACTTCTTTTGAATTCTGTGAAGACACAAAATGCCTGGACCCCTCTGGCTTTATAAGTTTAATCGGGATAGCCAATAAACCTTTTCATTCAGCAGCCTCTCACACTCTTCCATTTCCCACAAAAACAAAACAAATATACAATTTAAGAAAGTACACTGCTGGCTGGGCATGGTGGAACACGCCTGTAATCCCAACACTTTGGGAGGCCAAGGCAGGTGGATCATCTGTGGTCAGGAGTTCGAGAACAGCCTGAGCAACATGGAGAAACCCCATCTCTACTAAAAATACTAAAAATTAGCCGGGCATAGTGGCACATGCCTGTAATCCCAACTACTCTGGAGGCTGAGGCAGGAGAATCGCTTGAACCTGGGAGGCGGAGGTTGCAGTGAGCTGAGATCATGCCATTGCACTCCAACCTGGGAAACAAGAGCGAAACTCTGTCTCAAAAAAGAAAAGAAAAGAAAGTACACTTCTAACTTTCCTAAAAATCAGAAGTTGTAATTCTAAACAAAATGAGTAGGAGGAAAAATGCTGAAAAATGTACAGTGCATTGGAAGCTCTTGGAATAAAGAGTTTAAGTAAAACTAAGCATGAAAACTAAATGGAAAATGTATACTTGGGGTCAGCTCTCTTGGCTACCAGACATTTTCATTGGTCTCCTGACAGAAACCTATCAAGTTTGCTTCCCCCTCTAACTGCAGTATGAACACCCACAACAGAAACAGTTTGAAGTGGCAGATCTGTGCACCCAGAATATTTTGAACACATTTTTCACTAATGAAACATTTTGACCAGATACAAAAGACTCTAAAGACTGTGCTTTCATTTTCCTGTAAATTACTATAGTTTGAATTATACTATCCACCTTTAAAGTGTTTCACTGCTGGCATTATTTGTTTGTTTGTTTGTTTTTTTTGAGACGGAGTTTTGCTCTTGTTGCCCAGGCTGGAGAGCAATGGTACGATTTCAGCTCACCACAACCTCCACCTCCCAGGTTCAAGTGAGTCTCCTGCCTCAGCCTCCCAAGTAGCTGGGATTACAAGCATGCACCACCACGCCTGGCTAATTTTATATTTTTAGTAGAGATGGGGGTTTCTCCACGTTGGTTAGGCTGGTCTCGAACTCCTGACCTCAGGTAATCTGCCCACCTCGGCCTCCCAAAGTGTTGAGATTACAGGCGTGAGCCACTGCACCCAGCTGACCACTGGCATTCTTTATAAAATCACTGAAAATCATCACTTCAATAGTGAAATATAAAACGAAGGATGTTCAAGTTAGATCCCTGTCACTTATTTCAGCATTCAGGGCCACCTTTTTTTTGTGATTGTCACAAATTTTCAAAAACTCAAGTGCATGTAAAACAGTATGTTAATATTCAAAGACTAAAACTATCGGCTAGAAGTTTTACTTAAACTACAGCAGCTCAGCATGAGAAGGGGAAACGTTTGAACACTAGAGAAATTCACCCTTATACCTCTACCTCTATAAAATAAAATTATTCTGGGTTATATAACAAAAATAAACCTCCCACCAGAGATCTTGGAAATCTTGAATTTTTTTTTCCTGCAGGAGGATTTATTATTTTCCACTGAGTGTCCATTCATGCGTTTTCTTCTTGTTTCTATTCATAGCACCCGATCCTGACTAGCATGCACAACCTCAAAAGAAAAGAAACACTAAATACAAACTGTGTAAAATTAAATAAAATAAAGCAAAATAAAAAGGCACACATTAAGAGTGGGTACCCTTGGGTTGGTGCCACAATGTCTACCTGTGCAATAGCTCTCATGGAACTCACCTTGTACGCAACACTATTAGACGAATCCACAATGATGAACAGGGGCTTCCTGGTGAAAGGATAGAGATCCCCGGGATGAAGGCTGGGAAAACAACAACAATGAAGAACTGTTAAACTGTGTCAGCCACATCTCAGAAATCTTATTCTTCAGTTTGGTCTGCTCATATCTCCTTTGCATCATAGCACTGACAGAAAAACAAAGACTAGCTAAGCAAAGGGGAAAAAAAAGCCTGTATTTACTAGGATAGCCAAGATAGTTTTATTTGGAAAAAAAAGAAGTTCAGAGACAATTCTTATTCAAGAATATCTAAGCTAAAGTGAAGTCTGTGTATTTAACGATGACTAAACACACAGCATGAAAACCTCAGAAGCTGGCACACAAGTACCTGTTTCATATTTAAAAGCTCCTTGTAAGAACATCTGGAAACAAGATGTAATAACAAAACCAGATTTGTATTTCAATGAGTCTTCAAAATTTCTATTTTAAAGATTTTTAATATTTCAAGCTACATCTTAATACTGCAGGTAGTAAGTAGGAAAATCTTTTTACTATCACTATTTTTTTTTTTTTTAAAGACACCGTCTTGCTCTGTGCCCCAGGCTGGAGTACAGTGGTGTGGTGCAATCACAGCTCACTGCAACCTCCATGTCCCGGGCTCAGGTGATCCTCCCACCTCAGCCTCCTTGAGTAGCTGGGACTGCAGGCATGTACCAACACAACCAGCTAACTTTTCTATTTTTAGTAGAGATGGGGTTTCTCCACGTTGCCCAGGCTGGTCTCGAACTCCTGAGCTCAAGCAATCTGCCCACCTCAGCTTCCCAAAGTGCTAGGATTATGGGCATGAGTCACTGTGCCCAGCTACTTTTTACCACATGTTTCCTCTGAACATTTGCATCAAGGGCTTGTTAAACATGCGGGGGCTTGTTAAACATGCAGTTTGACTGGCCCACAGAAGAGCTACTAAACCCAAAGGCTGAAGTCCAGTAACATGCATGTGAGAGCCAATGCGTAAGGTCAGAATCTTGGTGTGCATGCTGTCTTTCCGATGACTGAGTACACGATGTGCACATGTGGATAGATACTAATGTAAATGTAAATTTATAAATGTTTCACTGAGCAATATCATTAAACTTCATTATATTTCAAATAAAAGTTTTTCTTTCTTTTATTGACAAATAAAAATTGTATATATTCAAGGTATACAATGTGATGACTTGTTAATGCATACATGTATAGCGATTACCATGATCAAATTAATCAACACCTCCATTCCCACAGTTACCCTTTGTGTGTGTGGGCGGCGGGGAGTGGGGGGCCCCAGGGGTGGTGGGCAGAGAGGACACATAAGCTTTACTCTTTCACAAAATTTCGAGTAAACAACAGTTTTTGTTATTGTTGTTGTTGTTGTTTGAGATGGGGTCTCACTTTGTCACCAAGGCTGGAGTACAGTGGCAAGATCATAGCTAACTGCAGCCTCGATCCCCCAGGCTCAAGTGATACTCCTGCCTCAGTCTCCCAAGTAGCTGGGACCATGGGCGTGCACCTCAACGCCTGGCTCATTTTTTAAATTTTTAGTAGAGACAAGATCCTCTTATGTTGCCAAGGCTGGTCTTGAACTCCTGAACTCAAGCAATCTTCCCATCTCAGTCTCCCAAAGTGCTGAGATTACGGGAATGAGCCACCATGCTCGGTCCAACAATACAGTATTTTTATTCATTTATTTTTTATTTATTTATTTTGAGATGGAGTCTCGCTCTGTCACACAGACCGGAGTGCAGCGGTATGATCTCGGCTCACTGCAACCTCCGCCTCCCAGGTTCAGGCAATTCTCCTGCCTCAGCCTCCCAAGTAGCTGGGATTACAGGCACATGCCACCACATCCGGCTAATTTTTTGTATTTTTAGTAGAGATGGGATTTCACCATGTTGCAGGCTGGTTTCAAACACCTGACCTCAAGTGATCCGCCCGCTTCGGCCTCCCAAAGTACTGAGATTACAGGCCTGAGCCACTGCACCCAGCCAATATAGTATTTTTAATTATCACTACCATGCTGTACTTTAAATGATATTTATCTTACAACTGAGAGGTTGCACCCTTTAACCAACATCTCCCTATTTTCCCCAATCCTCAGCTCCTCACAACTACCGTTGCACTCTGCTTCTGAGTGCAACTTTTTCAGATTCCACATATAAGTGATCATGCCATACAGGTTCAGTATTTCTAATCTGAAAATCCAAAACGAAAAATGCTCCAAAATCCAAAAGGTTTTCAGAGCCAACATGATGCCACAAGTAGAAAATTCCACACCTGACCTCACATGATGGATCATAGTCATGGAGGTACACAACACATAGTTTATCCAGGATCTCAAAGGGAAAAATAAAATTACTTTCAGGCAATGTGTATGAGGTGTATATGAAACATAAGTCAATTTCATGGGTCCCATCCCTAAGGTACCTTACTATCTATATACAAATATTCCAAAATCTGGAAAAATCCAAAACCCGAAACACTTCTGGTCCCACACATTTCAGATAAGGGATATTCCAATACGTATTAGAAACAAAGTTTTAGACCAGTCCAGTTTTCTTTATAACCAGATTGCTCTCACCTAGAAAAATTCTAGAGCCAATGAGCCAATAATAGCCCAAGCAATGAAGTTGCTATGCTTAGAAAAAGAATGAACTCCAGGCACAGTGGCTCACGCCTGTAATCCCAGCACTTTGGGAGGCCAAAGCAGGCATATCACTTGAGGTCAGGATTTCGAGACCAGCCTGGCCAACACGGTGAAACCCCATGTCTATAAAAATACAAAAATTAGCTGGGTGTGGTGATGCATGACTGTAATCCTAGCTACTTGGGAGGCTGAGGCAGGAGAATCGCTTGAACTCGGAAGGCAGATGTTGCAGTGAGCCAAGATAGTGCCACTGCATTCCAGCCTGGGTGGCAGAGTAAAACTCTGTCTCAAAAAAAAAAAAAAAGAAAGAAAAGAAAAAGAACTTTTATAGATGAAATTCTATTTGCTTTTGTATTTTTTGCATTAAAAAAAATTTTTTTTAAGTTTTTGTAGAGACAAAGTCTCACTATGTTGCCCAGGATGGTCTCAAACTCCTGGGTTCAGGTGATCCTCCTACCTCAGCCTCCTAAAATGTTGGGATTACAGGCATGAGCCACTGCTCCTGGGCTGAAGTTCTATTTGTAATCATGTAACAACATTCATTTGTGCTATATTAAACCAACAAAACCTTGTATTAAAAAATTCAGGCCCAGAGCGGTGGCTCATGCCTGTAATTCCAGCACTTTGGGAGGCCAAGGCTAAGGTCAGGAGTTTAAGACCAGACTGGTCAACATGGCAAAACTCCATCTCTGTGAAAAATAAAAAAATTAGCCAGGCATGGTGGTGGCCACCTGTAATCCCAGCTACATGGGAGGCTGAGGTAGGAGAATCACTTGAGCCTGGGAGATGGAGGCTGCAGTGAGCCAAGATCGTGCCACTGCACTCTAGCCTGGTCATCAGAGCAAGATTCCATCTCAAATAAAAAACCTCAATACTAGAGGTTGGGAAGGGTAGGGAAATGGAGGTATAGGGAAGAGATTTGTTAAAAAATAAAAAATTACAGCTAGATAGAAGGAATATGTTCTAGTGTTCTATACCACTGTAGCATGACTATAGTTAATAACATGTTATATACTTTTTATTTTCTCTTTTTTGTTTTTTTGACATGGAGTCTCGCTCTGTCACCCAGACTGGAGCACAATCTCGGTTCACTGCAACCTTGACCTAATGGGTTCAAGTGATTCTCCTGCCTCAGCCTCCTGAGTAGGTAGGACCACAGGTGCAAGCCACCACACCCGGTTAATTTTTGTATTTTGGTAGAGACAGGGTTTCATGTTGGCCAAGCTGGTCTCAAACTCCTGACCTCAAGTGATCCACCCATCTCGGCCTCCCAAAGTGTTGGGATTACAGGTGTGAGCCACTGCCATCAGCCTATATTATAGTTTTAAATAGCTAGAAAAAAGATATTAAATGTTCCCAACACAAAGAATGGATGTTTGAGATGATGAGTATGCTAATTACTCTGATCTGATCACGATACATTATAAATATAGAAACATCATTATGTACCCCAGGAATATTTACAATGATTATTTTTCAATTAAAAAAATAAAATAAAATAAAATGTGCCCGGGCACGGTGGCTCACACCTGTAATCCCTACACTTTGGGAGGCCGAGGCAGGTGGATCACAAGGTCAGGAGTTCAAGACCAGCCTGAACAACATGGTGAAACCCCATCCCTACTAAAAATACAAAAACTAGCCAGGCATGGTGGCTGGTGCCTGTAATCCCAGCTACGCAGGAGGCTGAGGCAGGAAAATCGCTTGAACCTGGGAGGCAGAGGTTGCAGTGAGCCAAGATCATGCCACTGCACTCCAGCCTGGGTGACAGAGCAAGACTCCATCTCAAAAAAAAATGTTTGGGCTGAACACAGTGGCTCACATCTTGCAATCCTAGCACTTTGGGAAGCTGAGGTGGGAGGATCACTTAAGGCCAGGAAATCAAGACTGACCCGAGTGACAGAGCAAGACTCCATCTCAAGAAAAAAATTTGTTTAAAAGTTCATATTGATGTTACATGTATCATGTCCTGACATATTATTTATTTATGTATATATTTACTGTCTCCAACTAGAATGCAATTTTGTTCACTGACATATCCCTAGTGACTAAACAGTGTGTAACATAAAATAGATACTCAATAAAATATTTATTCAATGAATATCAACCAAAAGTTCTAATTTCCTAGGATAGACAGAGCCTGAATTATTGCTGGAATCCAAATAAGTGTTTCTGGTCTGTCCCTAAATCTTAGTCTAAGGGAATCATTCTAGTACTAGAAAAAACTCCCCATTTTACTTAATATTTTTTCTATTTATAGACAGAGGTATAATTTTTATAATAAGAGGAGACACCAGAATACATACCAGTGCATTTCCTTGTGGGACTGATTTCGTTTGTGGATGGCATCTCCATTAATAATATCCCGATTACTATTAGTAAGTACACCTCCAAAATCATAAGGACCTATAAAAACAAAGGGAAGAATCCTAGACTTCAGTTGAAGACTATCACTGACCTGATGTTCAAATACAAAGGTACTGTGTGAATCTCTCATTGATTCAAGCGAAGATAATTACACATTTAAATTATTTTAAAATTTAAAATTTTAATTTAATGGAGTATTTAAATGACTTCAGTATGTTGTCACTTTCAACATTTTAAAAAACACTTAATTATTCAGCAGTTCTTCAAACAGAATATAATGAGAAACAAAACAAGACTCTATGGCATCATTATTCTAAGTAATAAAAGGAATGGAGATCTGGGATGTTCAAAATGACCTTTACATTTCAAGCAAACTTAAAATCTCAGGTTTAACAATATTATTTTCAAAGGAAGTTGGTCAGACATGGTTGCTCATGCCTGTAATCCCAGCACTTTGGGAGGCTGAGGCAGGAGGATTGCATGAGGCCAGGAGTTCCAGACCAGCCTGGGCAATATAGTGAGACCTGTCTCTACAAAAAATTTTTAAAAATTAGCCAAGCATGGTGGTAGGTGCCTGTATTCCCAGCTACTCTGGAGGCTGAGGCAGGAGGATCACTTGAGCCAGGGAGTTTGAGGCTGCAGTGAGCTATGATGACACCACTGCACTCCAGTCTGGATGACAGAGTGAGACCCTGTCTCAGAAAAAAAAAAAAGAAGTTACAGAATAAAATAATCTTTTTTTTTTTTTAAAGAATGAAATCTTAATCTCATAAGTAAATATAATTTTAAATGAGCCACTAACTGTAAAACTTAGAAAAATATTTGAATAGAATTTGAAAATTCTCATTCACAAAAACTTCACCTTTAAGAATGTATTGCCAGGTTTCAGCGTGCAAATATCCATTATTATCACTATTGTATCAAGCACTTTAGTTCTGGTTCTGAAGTTAGCCTTTTCCCACTAAATTCATATGAATTAGCTAAACTCTTGTCCAAATGGAACAGCAACTGTGGGATGTTCAGATAATCTCTCTCAAAGGACCTATCAAAGTACGATTACCTATCATACTTTGAAAAAAGTAAAGAAGTCAGTATGTTAAGTGGAGACCCAGAAAACTTGATTTAACAGTATATGAGACATAAAGATAATTATAAATAAAAGTACTAACATTATTACAAAAAACTAGTTTAAGATTTTACATTACTTTTAATGTTGTATTATATTTCATTTCTTAAAAAAATCACTGCAATGAAAAGGCTAAAGAGACTTGTTTTCATTTTAACATTTTAAGAGAATCTGTAGGTCATGCAAGGAAGATGGCAAGGACATGCATTTTATAAAGGAATGCAAATTTCAACAAACAAATGAAGAGGAAAATGTTAAGGATGTTAAGAATTTTTTTTTTTTTTTTTTTTGCCCAGGCAAATATTTAATTATCTTATTTACATCCAAGTTACTTATCTATTCTGACCAATTTCTGGACTCATATGTTCTGGACAGTTTTACGTTTTTATTCTGAAACAGCATCCCGATATTCTACAGATTGAATCCATACAACAAAATAAAGGACAGAAAACAAAATCATGACAAGGGCTTGAACTTTCACAGTTACGAAAGTACACTGATTTCTACAAAGACTTTCAGCCATCATGTAGCCATTGACCAGATTCCCCAATGCACTGAAAGCTCAGAAAAATTCAATGATGTGAAATAGATCATTAGGCTTGGTTATTCCATCATCCTTTTCAACTTTGAAACGTCAAACTCCTTATGTATATCTAAATGTATTTACATATTATGCTTTTGATAAATTTGATAGTGAAGCATGCATTTAATATATGAATTTTCTGATGATTTATGGGCTTTGACATATAACATTTCAGAAAATAAGACAGACTGGGGTATCTACAAAATTACCAATCAACAAATAGACCAGGTTTCAAATTTGGAAGTCTGTCTAGAAAGCCTGAGACGGTCTGTGGGCTATGGGCCATTGTCTTGTAGAAAATAAAGAGAATTCAAGCCCTGCTCACAACAGGGAGCATTCCTTTATTGTACCTTCACTATCAGAACGACCTGTGGGGAAAACGCCAGTGGCCGACAGGTAAATCAGAAGCACACTATTGGCAGGCAGCTCCTGAAATGAAAGAAAATCACATACACAAAACAACAAACAAGGATAAACAACATGGTTTTATATAAAGTTCATGACATTTTAAAGTTGTGGAATAAATAAGAATGCACTCTTGTCTTTTCCAACAGAAGAAACGCTCTTCTTGGTTCTGACTTTAAAACTATATACACAGCAGAGATTCATTATTAATCTATAACTATTGTCAAAAGTTGCAAAGACATTCTCTGCTTCAAAAACCCCATCATTTAGAGAATATTCTCCGAAAACTTGAACGGAGAAGTAAAGATCCTGACTATATGGCTACAGGACAAAGTCCCTTCTGTGGCTTTCTCTACGTAGACTTTCGGAAGAATTCTCCTATTTCTCATAGTTCTTTCAGATGATCTAAATGTTTCACAGAGCTCCTTGAGTATATAAGAAGCCTAGGCACTCTGCTGTTGTTTTTTAGTTCTGTCTTTTTTTCTTTTTTTTTGAGACAGAGTTTCACTCTTGTTGCCCAGGCTGGAGTGCAATGGCGCGATCTCAGCTCATCGCAGCTTCCGCCTCCCGAGTTCAAGTAATTCTCCTGTCTCAGCCTCCCAAGTAGCTGGGATTACAGGCATGTGCCACCACACCCGCTAATTTTGTATTTTTTCAGTAGAGATGGGGTTTCTCCATGTTGGTCAAGCTGTTCTTGAACTCCCGACCTCAGGTGATCCACCCGGCTTGGCCTCCCAAAGTGCTGGGATTACAGGAGTGAGCCACCACGCCCAGCCAGTTCTGCATTGTTACACCTAAAATCGTTGAGTAATAAAAAACTGGAGGAAGGAGAACCACTACTATCATTAATTAATGATGGAAATAATCACAACATCATAAGCAATTTTCATTCCCAAACAGCTATTTCACAGCTTACCAGGAGTAAAAAAAAAAAAAAAAAAAGAAAACAAAACAAAAATATCTATTATCAGGATCATTATTCTAAAGGCAGTTTTTCATTTTTATATTTTACCTAAACTCTCAAGTATTTTTTCAAAAGAGTGACTCTTAGATTCTAGTTAGGGCACACTTTCACCGCATAGTAAAAAGTACTGGATCACACATACCTTAAAAGATGCTGCTAAGAAGGTATATAGTTGGCTGAAGGTTGGTTTGTAGAGCAGATACTTGTGGGGGTTTTCTCGTCTAGTAGGCTTGTCAGCTGATTCCTATATTTACACACAGAAAACATTATACATAAAAGCTGCATTTGACAAATGAATTATCAATATCTATTTTCACTAGCCCTTATCAAGGAAGTCTTATTTTCACACTCAGTCTTACTGTGATTATGCTTATCTATTTCTCCATGTCTCATCAAGTGAATTCTTTATTCAAGGTTGTAGTATCTGTTGAATAATCAGCGTTCCAACAGGAGAGAAGCAGCCAGAGGGTTACCAAACTTGCAAATGTAAAAGAGGAAATTACCTGCATTCCTGGTTTATTCATCTGGGAAGCTAAATTCATTGGCTCCCTTTCCAGAGCTTGTAACATCCGGAACATGTCAACAGTTAGTTCACTGAACTTAACCTGCAAGAAACAAAAAAAACAAAACACAATCTAGCCTTAATGCAACACACAGACTTTAAAGACTTTTATCACATTACTAGTTGTGACTTTCACATGTACTTCAGGGCTTTGGGTACCTTTTTCTCTAATATTTCATTACAGAAATTTTTAAGCGATGGAAAGACTGGAAGAATTCTACAGTGACATCCATATGTTAATCATCTAGATCCTATAATAAGCATTTTTTATATTTGCTTTATCACATACCTCTCCAGCCATACACGTCTACTGATCAATAAACTTCCTCAGGTTTTGTTTTTTTAAGTAGTTACAGAAACACAGGGGGCCAGGCATGGTGACTCACGCCTGTAATCCCAGCACTTTGGGAGGCCGAGGCAGGTGGATCACCTGAGGTCAGGAGTTCAAGACCAGCCTGGCCAACATGGTGAAACCCTATCTCTACTAAAAATACAAAAATTAGCCGGGTGTGGTGGTGGATGCCTGTAATCCCAGCCACACGGTAGGCTGAGGCAGAAGAATTGCTTGAACCCGGGAGGTGGAGGTTGCAGTGAGCCAAAATCGCGCCATTGTATTCCAGCCTGGGCGACAGAGCAAGACTCTGTCTCAAAAAAAATAAAGCAGCAGCAGCACAGAGACTATATTAGGTTTTACAAACATGTTAACCTCCACAGACTGGTGGATGAATTCACACGTGTAGGTAGTGTGCTACGCGAGGGGCAAGTTTTTCACTAACACCACAAGGATCTCCAGCCCAAATTCTCTTTTTTTTTTTTTTTTTTTTTGAGACAGAGTCTTGCTCTGTTGCCCAGGCTGGAGTACAGTGGCACAATCTCAGCTCACTGCAACATCTGCCTCCCATGTTCAAGCGATTCTCCTGCCTCAGCCTCTGGAGTAGCTGGGATTACAGGCGTGTGCCACAACGCCTGGCTAATTTTTGTATTTTTAGTAGAGATAGGGTTTCACCATGTTGGCCAGGCTGGTCTCGAACTCCTGACCTCAAGTCATCTGCCCACCTCAGCCTCCCAAAGTGCTGGGAATACAGGCATAAGCCACAACTCCTGACTTTTCAGCCCAAATTCTATACACAGAAGTTTGATAGTAATCCTTGCTACATGAGAAAAAAGAGCTAACTTTTGATGAATTAGCTATGCTGAAATACAACTGTGATCCATATATATATATATATATTTTTTTTTTTTTTTTTTTTTTTTTGAGATGGAGTTTCATTCTTGTCACCCAGGCTGGAGTGCAATGGCACGATCTCGGCTCACCGCAACCTCCTCCTCCCGGGTTCAAATGATTCTCCTGCCTCAGCCTCCAGAGTAGCTGAGATTATGGGCACGTGCCACCACACCAGGCTAATTTTGTATTTTTAGTAGAGATGGGGTTTCTCCATGTTGGTCAGGCTGGTCTTGAACTCTCGACCTCAGATGATCCTCCTGCCTCAGCCTCCCAAAGGGCTGGGATCACAGGCATGAGCTACCCCACCCAGCCTATGATCCATATTTTATAGTAATTTCTTCCATACATTTTGGCACTACACAATATTTAAGACTGTATCCTTTTCCAATTTCAGTAATACTTATATAGAACTTCAGGAACACACATGATAATAAAACAGATGAGAATTTTTTAAAGTACATGTTTCTATCAAATAAAAAAGAGGAATTATTAAGATGAGAATAAGTTTATGAAGATTACTAACTACACTTTCAAACATTTAACTCATTTAATATACGTGTGTGTGTGTGTGTGTGTATGTATATGAGTTTCGCTCTGTCACTCAGGCTGGAGTGCAATGGCACAATCTCGGCTCACTGCAACCTCCGCCTCCCAGGTCAAGTGATTCTCTTGCCTCAGCATCCTAAGTAGCTGGGATTACAGGCATGTGCCACCATGCCCGGCTAATTTTGTATTTTTAGTAGAGACAGGGTTTCATCATCTTGGTCAGGCTGGTCTCGAACTCCTGACCTCAGATGACCCACCAGCCTCAGCCTCCCAAAGTGCTGGGATTACAGGCATGAGCCACTGCGCCCAGCCAAGAGATGGGGATTAAAGAAGGGGAAGAGGTTTAAGGAGATAAGTGGGCACTAATGCCTTGTTTTCCTATAGTAAGGGTAGCATGGGGCTCCTGGCTAGGAACTGGTTGGCTGGTTGGAAGATGGCCCCTCCCACACATACACCTATGCCCAAATAAAACTGGATGCACAAAAAGATATGGCCTCAGAGGAGAACACTAGAAACAAATCTGCTCCAGAGACATAAACATGAAGGAAACTCTACCTTAGCCTTTGTTCTGAGAAGAGATCAAGAAAAGTCTCCCCCAAGAATTCATGGCCATATGCTGATTCTCATGTGGTTTGAGAATCTGAATTAACATTATCTGCGTGGCTGAAAAATCTATAAGGTTTTTCAGTTAAAGAGAACAAAGACTGATAGTGCCCCCCAAGTTTTGAGGGAAAAAGCAATGCAGATCTTCATTGGAAGAAGGCATCCTCAATTCAGGTCTTACAGAATTCTAGCTGACAGAATTACATCAAAGAAGACTCACAAACAAAAATCATAAAACGCATGAAGAAAAAAGGCACGCCTGATTCAGCAAACAGAAACAGGGTGATACAAACATCACACATAACATGCAAAAGTCTAGGTGTGGCAGCTCACACCTGTAATCCCAGAACTTTGGAAGGCCAAGGTGGGAAGATCATTTGAGGCCAGGAGCTCGAGACCAGCCAAGAGGTAGGGATTAAAGAAGGGGCAACATAGTGAGATGCACCCCCCCATCCCTGGTCTCTTAAAAAAAAAAAAAAAAGTTAGTTTCATATGCTTAAATAGAAGAAGTAATTAAAATAATGATTAAGCCAATCAAAGGAATATGTAGAAAATAACCTAATACATTCATTCATTCATTCATTTATTTGAGACGGAGTCTCGCTCTGTCACCCAGGCTGGAGTGCAGTGGCACGATCTCGGCTCACTGCAACCTCTGCCTCCTGGGTTCAAGCGATTCTCCTGCCTCAGCCTCCTGAGTAGCTGGGACTACAGGCGCACGCCACCACGCCCAGCTAATTTTTGTATTTTTAGTAGAGATGGGGTTTCACCATATTAGTCAGGCTGGTCTTGAACTCCTGACCTCGTAATCCGCCCGCCTTGGCCTCCCAAAGTGCTGGGATTACAGGCGTGAGCCACTGCACCTGACCTATACTTTTAAAAATAAAAAATACAATAAATGAAATGTAAAAACTGAGGCCAGGTGTGCTGGCTCGCGCCTGTAATCCCAGCACTTTGGGAGACTGAGGCAGGTGAAACACCTAACGTCAGGAGTTTGAGACCAGCCTGGCCAACATGGTGAAACCCCACCTCGACTAACAAATACAAAAATTAGCTGGGCGCGTAGGATGCGCCTGTAGTCCTGGCTACTGGGGAGTTTGTGGTGGGAGAATCAACTGAACCAGGGAGGCAGAAGTTGCAGTGAGCCGACATCATGCCACTGCATGCCAGCCTGGGCGACAGAGCAAGACCCTGTCTCAAAACAAAAAGAAAAGAAAGACAATGCTGGGGGATTTAATTATAAATTAATATGCAAGCAAATTATCAGATATATAATAATTATATATATTAAGATAATATGATAATTTTAAAAGTGAGAAACAAGCAATAGAACAGACCAACACACTTGTAGTTAGTATAACCAGAGAGTGTAGTTAGCAGAAAAGGACTTTAAAATAACTACTAAGTGTGATGAACAAAACAGCCATGGTAGAACACAAATGAAGAAATAGAGAATTCTGCCAGAGAATTAAAATCTACTAAAAAATAAAAAAGGGCCAGGTGCAGTGGTTCAGGCCTATAATCCCAACATTTGGGAGGCCAGGGCAGGAGGACTGCTTGAGGCCAGGAGTTTGAGATCAGCCTTGGCAATACAGCAACACCCCATCTCTATAAAACATAAACATTTTTGGAAGGCTGAGGCAGGAAGATCACTTCAGCCTGGGAGGTCAAGGCTACAGTGAGCCATGACTGTGCCACTGCACTCCCACCTGCATGACAGAGCCAGATACTGTCTCTAAAAAGAAAAAAAAAAATTTTTTTAAAGACAGGGTCTGCTTCTGTCACCCAGGCTGAAGTGTGTGGCACAATCATGGCTCACTGCAGCCTTGACCTCCCGGGCTCAAGTGATTCTTCCATCTCAGTCTCCCAAGTAGCTGGGACTAGAGGCACATGCCCAACACCCAGCTAAGGTTTGTTTTTTTAGTTCTTTTTTTTTCTTTTCTTTTCTTTTTTTTTCAGATGCAGTCTCGCTCTGTCGCCCAGGCTGGAGTGCAGTGGCATGATCTCTGCTCACTGTAAGCTCTACCGCCTGGGTTCACGCCATTCTCCTGCCTCAGCCTCCTGAGTAGCTGGGACTACAGGCGCCCGCCACCATGCCCGGCTGATTTTTTGTATTTTCAGTAGAGACGGGGTTTCACCGTGTTCGCCAGGATGGTCTCGATCTCCTGACCTTGTGATCCACCCGCCTAGGCCTCCCAAAGTTCTGGGATTACAGGCGTGAGCCACCGCGCCCGGCCCTTTAGTTTTTTCTTTTTGAGACAGAGTCTCACTCTGTCACCCAGGCTGGAGTGCAGTGGCACGAATTTGTCTCATTGCAACCTCTGCCTCCAGAGTTTAAGTGATCCTCCTGCCTCAGTCTCCCAAGTAGCTGGGATCACAAGCATAAGCCACCATGCCTGGCTTATTTTTAGAAGAGACAGGGTTTCACCATGTTGGCCAGGCTGGTCTCAAACTCCTAACCTCAAGTGATCCACCCACCTGGGCCTCCCAAAGAAATGGGATTACAGGCATGAGCCACCACCTGGCCTGATATTTGTATTTTTTGTAGAAATGGGGTTTCATGCTGCCCAGGCTAGGAAAAAAAAATTTAATCTATAAAACTAGAATCAAATGGAAAAATCAAGAGCTAAGAAAGACAATATGTGAAATATGAAACTTAATAAAAGGTTAAATAGCAGATTAAACACATCAGAAGACAAGGTTAGGGAAATGGAAAAGAAGTCAACAGAAAACAGCCTAACTAAAACCTAGAGAGGAAAAAATGATGAAAAATGCAGAAAAGAACATAACAGACACACGTGGCACTGTGAAAGGGTCTACAAACATGTAACTGAGTCCTAGAAGTGGAGCAGAGAAAGAACAGAAGGGAAACAATATTCAGAGACATGATAACCTTATTTCAAAATAGATGAAAGACATAAACCCACAGATTCAAGAAACTCTGTGAACCTCAAGCAGGATAAATAAAGAAAACTGCACCTGAATATAACATAGTAAAACTGCAAAGAATCAAAGAAAGTGAGAAAATCTTAAAAACACACAGAGGAAAGAAACATTTCCTTAAGTGGATATAATATGTGACCAATAAATCTAACAGACAATTTCTCAACAGAAATGAGAGAAGAAGATAACAAAATTAAATCTTCAAAGTGCTGAAAAAAATAATTATCAAACTCAAGTTGGAGATGTGCAATATACTGTCGGTAAGAGTTAAAAAGAAATTAGAAAATACATTCAACCGAAAGAAAATAAAAAATATAAAATATTATAGAAGGAGCAGGTTTGGAAAAAATATAAAATATCAAAATATGTAGAATAAAATTAAAGTAATGCTTAAAGAGAATTTTACAGCTTTGGATTTTTATTTATTTATTTAGAGATGGAGTCTTTTCCTGTTGCCCAGGCTGCAATGCAGTGGTGCAGTCTCGGCTCACTGCAACCTCCGCCTCCTGGGTCCAAGCAATTCTCCTGCCTCAGCCTCCCATGTAGCTGGAATTATAGGCACATGCCACCATGCCCGACTAATTTTTGTATTTTTAGTAGAGATCAGATTTTGCCATTTTGGCCAGGCTGGTCTAGAACTCCTGACCCTCAGGCAATCCACCCCACTTTGCCTCCCAAGTGCATGAACCACCGTGCCCAAAGGCATGAGTCACCACACCCAGCTCAGGGATTTTTATATTAGAAGAGGAAAAAGGGCATAGTGGCTCACAACTGTAATCCCAACACTTTTGGAGGCCAATCCGGGGGCAGATCACCTGAGGCTAGGAGTTTGAGACCAGCCTGGCCAACATGGCGAAACCCTGTCTCTACTAAAAATACAAAAATTAGCTGGGTCACTGTGGTGGCACATGCCTGTAATCCCAGCTACTCGGGAGGCTGAGGCAGGAAAATCACTAGAACCCAGGAGCCAGAGGTGGCAGTGAGTCAAGATCACACCACTGCACTCCAGCCTGAGGGACAGAGTGAGACTCTGTCTCAAAAATAAAAGTAAAGTCAGTTGGCCAGGTGAGGTGGCATGCCTGTAATCCCAGCACTTTGGGAGGCCGAGGTGGGCAGAACACGAGGTCAGGAGATCAAGACCATTCTGGTTAACAGGGTGAAACCCTGTCTCTACTAAAAAACACAAAAAATTAGCCGGGCGTGGTGGCACGCACCTGTAGTCCCATCTACTAGGAAGGCTGAGGCAGGAGAATCGCTTGAACCCAGGAGGCAGAAGTTGCAGTGAGCTGAGGTTGCACCACTGCACTCCAGCCTAGGAGACAGAGCAAGACTCTGTCTCAATAAATAAATAAATAAATAAATAAATAAATAAATAAATAAATAAAGTCAGTTATCTAAGCAAATTAAATTCAAAATAGGAAGAAGGAAATAAAAATAAGAATCAGAATCAATAAAAGACAAAAAATTAGAAAAAATCAATATTTCATTTATTACAATATATCGAGGCCTATTAAAATGCCGTAATAATGAAGTCAGAAGTATCAGCATAATAGACATACAGACCAAAGGAACAGAATCAGACTCAAATATATTTGAATATCAGATTTATGATAAAAGTGACACTGCAGTGTGGCAGGGAAAAGATGGTCTTTTTAGTAAATGGTGCTAGGTCTACTGGAAATCCAGAAAGAAAATCTGACCCATTCTTCACACTAAAATAAATCCCAAAGAGATCATAGATCTAAATATGAAAGGTAAGGTAAGCAATGATTTCTCAAAATAGGACACAAAAAAGCTCGTACCAGAAAGGAAAAAAAATATAAATCAGACTACATTAAAATTAAGGACTTCTGTTCACTGGAATCTCAGTATCTGGAACAGGGGCGTCTGGCATAGAGCAGACACTAATAAATATTTTAACAGATGTTTAAAAAAAAGGAGAGAAAGAGACAGGAGATATCAGAAGAGAGTAAAAGGCAAGACAAGAGTAGGAGAAGATAGTTCAATACATAAATCTGACAAAGGACTTCCATGTAGAATATATTCGGAACTCTTACAGATCAATAAGAAAATATTGGAAATGCTTGGTCATAGAGTGTGCACATATGGAGCTGTACTAGATAATGCCTGCCACTTTTCTAAGGTAAATCTATCAATTTCTATTTCTACATAGTATGAAATATTCAGTTCTTATACTAGTTGCCAGAATACGATATTATCAGTTTCTCGGTCTCTTTTGTTTTTAGATATCTAGGTCGGTGATATCTCATTTGGTTTTAATTTATATTTTTCTGATTAGAAAAAATTTCTTTGAATTAAAAAAAAAGTGAGAAAAATACCGAGCCTTAATATAGTATAACTATACAAACCATAAATGTTTCAGAATTTTTCCATTTAGTATATTCATACTATAATTTCAAAAATGTTGTAGATATTTGCAAAATAATGGTCATAAATGCCAAAAATGGAGAAATACCAGAAAAATTTAACAATAACAAAAGTGATTGATAGATGCTAGGATAGGATCCAAAATTAAACTTGTATAAAAAACACATCTAGAAAAATGTATTCACTGGTGTAATTTCCAGTAAATTTCATTTCTAGTACATTAAATCTCATCACCATGGGGCCACTCTGTCATGAAAAAACATTTGAAATTCACTTTTGACAAATTTATGCAAAAACAACTCCTGGCCAAGTGCGGTGGCTCACACCTGTAATCCCAACACCTTGGAAGGCTGAGGCAGGAGGATCACTTGAGGTCAGGAGTTCAAGACCAGCCTGGCCAACATGATGATATCGTTTCTACTAAATATACAAAAATTAGCCAGGTGTGGTGGTATGTGCCTGTAATCCCAGCTACTTGGGAGGCTGAGAGGCAGGAGAATAGCTTGAACCTGGGAGATGGAGGTTGCAGTGAGCCAAAATCGTGCCACTGCACTCCCACCTGGGTGACAAAGCAAGACTCCGTCTCAAAAAAAAAACCACAAAAAACAAAAAACACCAACTCCTCGCCCCTTTTTGCTCGATTGGAAAGTAGTACATATACATTTTGGAAACTTTATTATTATTAATAATTTTTGAGACAGAGTCTCGCTCTGTTGCCCAGGCTGGAGTACAGTGGCATGATCTTGGCTCACTCCAACCTCCGCCTCCCAGGTTCAAGTGATTCTCTTGCCTCAGCCTCCCAAGTAGCTGGGATTACAGGTGCATGCCACCATGGCTGGCTAATTTTTGCATTTTGTAGTAGAGATGGGGCTTCGCCATGTTGGCCAGGCTGGTCTCGAACTCCTGACCTCAAGAGATCTAACCACCTGGGCTTCCGAAAGTGCTGAGATTCCAGGTGTGAGCCACTGTGCCAGGCCAGAAATTTTGGAAACTTTAGAATGTTGTAAAAAAATACAATAAAAATCCCCTATAATTTGGTTATTCGGAGATAAAACTTAGATATTTGTAAAATTTCTTCCTAGTCTTTTTCCTATGTGCATACACATAGACATTCTAACATACATGAAATAATTCTGCTTCCTGGCTCCATGGCAAGTTTATTTTCACTTACTGTATCATGAGTATCTTCCTATGTTATTAAAAATTCTAAGCTATTTAAATATCTGTAATATATTCCATATATGCACACAGCATAATTTAATCAGCAATTTCCTCACAAGAGGATGTTAAGATATTTATAAGAAAATAATTCTGTGATCATCAATAGCACTATTTTTCACAGTGAATTTTAAGCATAATTCCTTCACAATTATTTACCTGATTATTACAATTACCAATAATGAGTGCATCAGCCAGAGACAACTGTCCCACAATCATGCCCTGTTCCAGCAATGGGGCTCCTGTTTCAGCAAGGCGATTCGATGTGATAACAATGGTATTATCATCATTTAATACCATTACAGGATCCGCCTAAAGAAAAAAGCAGTAAGAACTTAACGAATGGCCAAGACTAAATATCAATAGAGTAAGTTATTCCTTCTTCTTGACATATACACACAATAAAAACATAAACTACATGGTCATTTATTTATCAATAATTATGATTTTTCTTATCAAAAACTGACCTCAATGAAAGCTGCTACTTCTTGAAGCACCAAGTTCCATTCCACTTGATCTTCAGTATTAAATCGGTGAGTATAATCTTCAATTTCATCTGACAATTCCTGATTTTAAAAACATCATAAAAAAGGTTATTAAAAAACCCATAAAAACACACAGCCATATAGAACCATATTCCTGACAGAAACCAACATACTTACAAAATTTGATTATTAGCAATACACAGTCCTGATTATAACCAAAAACAAAAATGAAAACTAAATAAATGTTCTTCAAAAGTCACAAACTTCAGAATAATAGCCATCAAATAAAGTCTTTACAGAGATCTATTTCCTATCAGTACTACATCAGCAATGAATTCATTAATGAAAGAATCAGAAAAGAGAAATTCAAAAATTTTAACATTAAAAAAACATGAGGCTGGATGCAGTATCTCACACCTGTAATCCCAGCCCTTTGGGAGGTCGAGGTGGGAGGATCATTTGAGGCCAAGATTTCGAGGCCAGCCTAGGCAACATAGTGAGACCCTACCACTACAAAAAATTATGTATTTCTAAAAATACTTCCTGACTTTATTTGGATTTGTATTATACGGTTTTTGGAAATATTTTTAATGGTAACTGGGTATAAAGGAAGGTAGAAAAGGAGAACAGAGAGCTACTTCTGGGGGCCTTGACAAAACTGGCATGTTGAGCTGGGCACAGTGGCTCACGCCTGTAATCCCAGCACTTCGGGAGGCCGAGGCTGGCGGATTGCTTGAACCCATGAGTTTGAGACCAGCCTGGGCAACATGGTGAAACCCTGTCTCTACAAAAAACACAAAAATTAGCTAGGAGTGGTGGCTTCAGCCTATGATTCCAGCTACTCAGGAGGCTAAGGAGGATTGCTTGAGCCTGGGAGGCAGAGGTTGCAGTGAGACAAGATCATGCCACTGTATGACAGTGTATGACCCAGTGTATCACCCACTGTATGACCCAGTGTATGACAGCTGGGTGACAGAGCGAGACCTTGTCTCAAAAAAAAAAAAAAAGAAAAAAAAAAAAAACCCACAAAACCCAAAAAACCAACTGGCATGTTATACTTGATACAAAATTAAGTATGCCATTGAAACTATTGAGTACAGAGTGCAATCAGAATTTAATATGCAATGATTACAGGTATTAAGTGGGTCTGAAGACAGTTAACTCTTAATCACCTGAGTTAATGAAGGAGAGACGATGTAGACACTCTAAAGTGGTGGGAAAACGAAAATGATTTGCAATGCCTTTGTAAAGCATTATGTACTTTTTCTTGACATAACATTTCAATTATTTTCTCTTAAACTAAGAATTTCTGTTTGTTTGCATTCCCAGCCATCCATTGATGGGCTTTGAAATGTAAAACATGCAGAAAGGACAAAAGCAAGGAATCAAGACAATTATCTCAGATTAGTGTATTTGTAACATGAAAAGAGTTGGAAAAATTTTTTATCATTACCCTTGTCAGATGTTACTATACTTTGAATATTGTAATTATTTTGATATATCAAAATTATTTTAACCTAAAATCTGTTTTTAAAAAATAAGATCATCCATATACAACTAGAGATTAGAATTTGAACTTTTTAAAAGTGCATTTACCTTTACCAGATCCTTTACAACATCCATTTTGTTGAGAAGAAGACAAACTACTATAAATCTTGCATAATAACGTAACTTCTTAACTACCAATTCAGGTCTATGGAAGATAAATGAAAAATTACTCATTAGATTAAAAAAGAATGCTTTTTGATTTTTTAAATTTTCTGATAGCTTTTAAAACTCCCTCCTTTTTTGCACAATTATAAACATTTCCACATATAACCATATAGTCTGTTTAAAATATTTCTTACTGATTTATTAAGTTGTTTACTCATATATTCATTCATTCAACAAGTATTTATTGAGAACTTAGGTGCATCAGATACTATGTTAATTGCTAAAAGTATAATTGTAAAAAACTAGAGATATTCCCTTCTTCAAAGATCTTACAGACAGAAAAGAACTTAAAATATACAGGAGAGAGATAAATGCTTAAAACACAACAGAATAATATAATGATAGGAGAAATAAAGAATGCTATTTGTGCCTACAGGACTAGATCTTGGGTGAGAAAAGGCTTCCTAAAGAAAGTAGTAAATGTTTAAGTTAAGAATACAAGGAAGCGTGGAAGACTACACGCAGGAAAATATGAGGTGAAAAGGATTCCAGGAAGAACATTGTCTTAAAATCTCATTTTTCTGCTATTAGTATAATCAAGTCAGCTTTTTCATGCTTATTGTTTGTATATCTTTTTTCATCCTTCTTTCAATTATCTGTGGCTTTTAATTCAAATTCACATGTTTTGTGGGCAGTATATACTTAGGTCCTGATTTTCTGTCCACTTTGACTATCTCTGTGCCTTTTACTTGATGTATTTAGACCGATTACATTTAATGTCATTATTGCTTTGGCTAGGTTTATATCTACCACCTTGCTATTTGTTCCCTACTTGCTCCTTCTCTTGCTGTGTTCCTCTGTTGTTCCTGTTGTGCTTTCTCTTTGGTTAATCAAATATTTTTTAGTGTTCCATTTTATATCATCTTTTGGCTTCCTAGTTATACTACTTCTTTGTTATTGTTCTTTAAGTGATTGCTAGGAGTAACAACATGCATCCTTTAACTTATCAAATGCCCCTTACAATATATTTTATCTGTTCACACATAACACTTTACACTTACCAATTATCAATTCAAACCTGACATTTCCTACTGCTTTCCATATCCTACATCACAAATAATAGCCTTACAACAGTGTATTTTTTTGTGTGTATGTTCAACATTTTCCATAATAAAATTTTAAAAAAATTCTTTCGACCCATGAGTTACTTAGAAATGTGTCTTCTGCTTGACAAACTTATTTTTTTTGTTTAAGAGATGGAGTCTTGCTATGTTGCCCAGACTGGACTTGAACTCCTGGGTTCAAGGAATCCTCTTGCCTCAGCCTTCTGAGTAGCTGGGCTACACATGCAGCTACTGATTTTTTTAAATTATGTTTTATTTTTGTTTTTAATGAAATCGTACCATGGTTAGACAACATACACTTTATTGAACCTTTTATTAAACTTGTATTGTGGCAAGTATCAGTTAATTTCACAAATTTTCATGTAAGTTTGAAAATAACATATATATATACTGTTGCACACAATTTTAGGTACACTGGAACAAACTTGTTACTCAAATCTTATGATTTCTTGTCTTGATATATAAATTATTAAATATCATATATCAAAAATTCCCATGTACATCAGATCATTAATTTCCCTACTTTAAAAAAATACTTTGCTTTATTATAACGCTACGTTATTAGGTATATATAAGTTTATGATTTTTATATTTTCCTGAATCGTTCCTTTCATCAGAGTAAACCTCTATTCTCAATAATACTTTCTACCTTTAAATATACACACAGTATACACATAAGAAATGCATATACACGTACACATTTCTTCCCCTTAGTAGCTGTCTCATTATCTTTCTCTGTCTACCTTACATCTTTGAAGGATTTATTTATTTAAAAGAGATAGTCTTGCCCTATTTCCCAGGCTGAAGTGCAGTGGCACCATCATAAATCACTGCAGCCTCAAACTCCTGGGCTCAAGCAATCCTCTCACCTCAGCTTCCGGAGTAACTAGGATTGCAGGCATGTGCCACCACGCCTGGGTAATTTTTTTATTTTTATTTTTTGTAGAAACCGGGTCTTGCTATGTTTCCCAGGCTGGTCTTGAACTCCTGGCCTCAAGCAATCTTCCCATCTTAGCCACCCAAAGTGTTGGGATAACAGGTGTGAGCCACCGCTCTTGGCCTTGAAGAGTCTCTTAATAAAACAGTATATTACTGGGTTTTTCTAAGAGGCATACTGATAATCTTTGTCTTTTAACAAGGAAGTTTAGATCACTTTTACTTGCCATGATTTGGATTTGTTTCTATTTTATTATTTTGTGCTACTTATACTTTTTGGAGTTTATTTTCCCTTCCTGCCTTTCATTGTAATGATCATCATTTTGTTACTCATTTTCCCCCTCTACCTCTTCTAAAGTTACACATTCTAATTATAGTTTTCTTAAAATATTAACAAGTAAACTTTATGTTTATTCTGAAGAATAAATGGATATTAGAATGGTTTAATTCTTTATCCCCTTTCTTCTTTCATATTATTGTTATCTAGATTTGGCTCCATTTTATTTTAATAATGTCAATCAGCCATTGTTATGATGATTACTGCCCCATCAAATCGATGTTTTAGAATACAAGGGGATAATTTTTTCTTACCAATCCTTCTTGTATATCATACCTTCCCCTTCTGGTTTCAATATTCTTCTTCCTTGCTCTTTTATGTCACCCAAACCAATCACCCCACCCTCCAAGGTCACCACAGCAACGGGAAAATGAACTAGGGACTTCCTTACTTTCTTGACAACTAAGTTTTCCATTTAAAAGGATGATTGTCCTATTTTATCCAGCATTTCTAGGTGTTTAGTATTTCAGGTTATCTAGCCTATCATAGTGTCAAAAGTGGAATTCAAAACAAAGAAAATTAGTAGAAGGATGATGTCAATTCAAACTTGAAATATGAATGACTTAATTCTGTTACTTTTTTGATTAAAAAAATAGGTTCTATGAATCTATATCATGGATTATACAACCAGTAAACTTTCTACAAAGGGCCAGATGGTAAATATTTTAAGCTTTGCAGGCCACATTTGGTGCCTGTAGCATATTCATCTTTTCCCTTTTTACAACCCTTTGAAAATGTAAAAAAAAAAAAAAATTCTAAACTGCCACACAGTACAAAAACAGGCCATGGGCCCAATCTGGCATGCAAACAGGCCATAGTTAGCTGATCCTTATATTCAATAAGCATACAGAAGTGGGTGGGTGCTTTCTATTTTGGAAGCCACTGTGAGGAACTGCAGCAAAGCACAGATGAAATGCGTCAGTGCTGTCCACTCACACATGAGAGGCCACCTCAATCAAGCCCAATAACCTGAACCACAACCCCTAGCCTACCAACTGACTCCGTATCAAACTGTAGAAAAAGGAGTGTGACTCACTGGAAGGGTCCACATCAAGCCCTCTTTGCCATCAGCACCATTACGAAGTGCCAAAGCCTTCAATTTTACATTCATATTTCCCACTGAAAAAAACTTAAGACTGTCACCACTTATGTTGACATCAACATAACTGGAGTTTATTTTCCTTTTCTGCCTTCTATTGTAATAATCATAATTTTATTATTCACTTTCCCCCTCTACCTCTTCTGAAGTTACACATTCTCCTCATATTCTTTAAAATTATTTTTCTTAAAATAATAACAAGCAAACTTTACTTACTCTATGTTTCTTCTGAACAATAAATGACATGTTGACATGTTGTCAACGTCAACATAAGTGGTGACAGTATTAAGTTTTGTCCAGTGGGAAATATGAATATAAAATTGAAGGCTTTTTATGAAGGTTTTTTTTTTTTTTTTGAGACAGAGTCTCACTCTGTCACCCAGACTGAGTGCAGTGGTGCCATCTTGGCTCACTGCAACCTCCACCTCCCCGGTTCAAGAGATTCTCATGCCTCAGCCTCCCGAGTAGCTCGGACTACAGGCACATGCCACCACGCCCGGCTAATTTTTTGTATTTTTAGTAGAGACGGGGTTTCACCATGTTAGCCAGGATGGTCTCGATCTCCTGACCTCATGAGCCACCTGCCTTGGCTTCCCAAAGTGCTGGATTATAGGTGTGAGCCGCTGCACCCGGCCATTTTTTTTAAGCTCTTAACAAACTTATGGACTCCAGAATTCCAGCCTTGTCCAACCTGTTAGGCTCCCTACTTACAAGACACTGACTCTTTAACTACACACTTGCCTAGGAAACTCTGTTCTTCCAGGTGGCTCACTGTAACATCTCCACAAAACCTCTTGGGTATTCAGAATCTTCACCTTCTCCAAATCCAACCAGGTTCAGCTTTGGCCATTTGCAACAGAATTGGGGTGTGCAGCTCCTAGGAGGAGTGGCTGTATGTAATATCTCCTCTCCTAAGCAGGATGGACCCATGGAATGAGATGTTCTGGGAGTGGTCTATGCTTAGTGACAGACACTAACCTTGAGATTGCTGGAACAAACTACTTCTTCCTCCTGGTCTCGACATAATCCTTAGCTGTCGAGACAGTGCAGAGAGAATTTGTTCCTTTTGAGGAGTGAAGATTTTTGCCTTTTAAATGAACTGTGAAATTGTGGAATACTTCCTTACTTGGTTTTCTCTCCTGGCTCTTGATTTTAGCAGCTGTTGCTGATTGCAATCTTGACTAGCACTCTTACCCTGTGTAAACTAAGAAACAACCTACAAACTGAACAAAGCCCCTCCTAACCACACACAGCAAGGTCAAGGTTTTGCACACCAGATTGTCCTTTGATTCTAATTTACTGGCACAAAGCAAGAGTTTTTGTCATCCTGATTCCAAATAATCCTACTTCTAAATAATATGCTCTGATCTAGGAAACTGCACAGGAAAACAATTCAAATTTGATGTTTGTTATTAAGGCATAAAATTATGGCAATAAATCAAACTGTTGGGTATTAGGATTAAAGCCAATTTCCCTTTTGTCAAATTAGAAAATGCAGAAAAGTAAATTATATAAAGTGTTTTGCTATTACTTAAAATAGTTCTCTGCTAATATGTATTTTTAATGCCGATAAAATGTTACACAGCTCTTTCGCATTTTTTAAGATATAATTTATCTCGCCAAGAATTAAGACAAATAGTATAGCAAGAATTTTTTTAAAAATTAGGGTTGGAGGAAATATATCTGTAGTGAAAATATGTGAAGCAAACTATAGGACAACCTAAGGGAAAAGTAACTGATGGAACTTCTGATGTAAGGGGATGACAAAAAGATATGAAAAATGTACACTCCAGCATCTGCACCCCTTACATGTGCCATGCAAACGCCCCTAGACAAGTCTGAACAAGACATGCAAGGAAATTAAGGAGATTTACAAGAGTAGGGCTTTCCCCAAAATGTCACTGTTTAGTTGGAAAGCTTACAACAGTCAACCACAAAGTGTTCTCGAGAGAAACATGTCAAAACTGTTTTCTTCTATTGCTAAGAGAATATAATCTTTTCACCATATAAAAACTGTGAGTTCTGTTGCTGGGGTAGAGAGAATATCCAGACCTTCTGTGCCTGAACTTTCTCATCCAACAATTCCCAGAATACTAGCAAGAAAGATTCTCCAGAAGATCTCTGATTTCTTCCACAATTCCATACTCATCTGGAAGTAATCAAATCACAATCCAGGCTGGGTGTAGTGGCTCACGCCTGTAATCCCAGCACTTTGGGAGGCCAAGGAGGGTGGATCACTTGAGTTCAAGAGTTTGAGACCAGCCTGGCCAACATGGTGAAACCCCATCTCTACTAAAAAATACAAAAAAATTAGCCGGGGGTGGTGGCACAAGCCTGTAATTCCACCTACTTGGGATGCTGAAGCAGTATAATTGCTTGAACCCAGGAAGTGGAGGTGGAGGTTGCAGTGAGTTGAGATTGCACCACTGCACTCCAGCCTGGGCAACAGAGCGAGACTCCATCTCAAAAAAAAAAAAAAAAAAAAGAGAGAATTCAAACAGCATTAGCAGGCTATTCCCTGGTCCTACATGACAGTTGTCACCAGGCTTTTGAAGAGATATGAATTAAGATTACACAGGCTAAAGAATAAATGTTATTAGCTAAACCTTGTTTTGGAGTCATTTCTTTTCTATTAAATCTGTGTGAAGCCAATCTCTTGTAAAACAATAACCCAACCCTCCTTTGGCATTGTGACATCTGTTAAACATCTTTGATATTTATTGCTTAGGTAACATATACTTCTCTATGCTTTCGAAGGTCTACTACATAGTAGGCACTCAATAAAGCCTGGTAAATGAGTACAAGTTATAAACAAATGTATGCTTTTCCGCACAATTTCTATGCAGACTAAAGACTGAATGTTTTATCCTCATCTTTCTAAAAACATAGCAGATACATACCTGTCCTCTTTATTGACTTGAGAATAATATGATCTCTGTCTGATTGCAGAATAGAAGGAAAAAGCCTCATTCAGATAGCTGGTTTCAGATGTGCGTAAGCTATGAGAAAAAAAATATTTTTAAATATGACAGTGTCAGAGACTCTTCACCATGGTAAATACTTGTTCTAGATACCACTGTATTCCTCTGTGGCACCGGGTGCGGGGGTGGTGGGAATGACTGTCCTAAATTTGAATCGGCAAGACAATAATCATATCACCCTTAAAATGTATAAGAAATAATGAAATTTTTTGAAAAACCTCCACACTGCATCCAAGCCTTTTTTGATGCCAACCCATATTACTCATTATCCTCATTCTTTGAAGGGACTCTCCAAACAGCATTCCATCCAGTGAAATCCTCTCCCAGGACTAGGCCACTTCCTCAAATCCATACAGTCCTTTGGCTCATTTCTTTAATTTCTGTCCTCACAGAACTGAGGAATGCACTAATCCATACAAATCTTCAGGGGATGTTAATGAATTATGTTTTACAAGGGACTTTTTAAGAAAATATTTCTACCTGAGAAAACATTTCTAGTTTTACAAGGGACTTTTTAAGAAAATATTCTACCCAAGAGAGTGATTTTAATGGTGGGAATTTGGAGCGGTATGCCAAAATGTAGGAAATGGAAGAAGTTTTATTGACTTTTTTTTTCTTTTTTTCTAATTTTTTATTTTTTGAGACAGAGTTTCATGCTTGTTGCCCAGGCTGGAGTGCCAATGGCATGATCTCGGCTCACTGCAACCTCTGCCTCCCAGGTTCAAGCAATTTTCCTGCCTCAGCCTCCCGAGTAGCTGGGATTACAGGCACCTGCCACCACACTTGGATAATTTTTTTATCTGTTTAGTAGAGACGGGGTTTCACTAGGCTGGTCTCAAACTCCTGACCTCAGGTGATCCACCCACCTTGGCCTCCCAAAGTCTTAGGATTACAGGCGTGAGCCACCACGCCCAGCCATTTTATTGCCTTTTAGATTACAAATGGTCCAAGCCTTTTTTATTGTATACCTGATTATCACTTCAGGATGATGAGATTTAGATTCCTAAAAGGACCCTTCTTGTTCTCTGAACTCAGGGATGGGACTATATAGATGTTAGTGCTCTAAGGATATAATAAAAAATATCTTTCAAACATATCCTGCAAGTATGAGTTTTTTAAAGTATCCTTCTGAAAACCATTCATTCATACATACAAGTTATAATATAATGCTACACATTATTAAGACAAGTGAAGCTGCAAGAACAATAAATCCTTTAGTATTAATCATTTATCTAAAACCAAGATCAAATTTTTAAGTTATAAATGAGTCTGACCAAATGAAGTGTTTGGGAGGCAAGTCTTTAAAACAAAAAGTACTTTGACTATGGAAGGTTATTGCACAACATTGTCTTGATCAATCTGGTCCGAACTACTAGGGTTTCATTTGTAACTCAAGATTTTCATGCCTAGCAATGAGTATATTATGTATGTATACTTCTGTATGCTATGTTTTAATCAGACAACACTTTACTCTTTCCATGTGTAATTTACTTACTAATAATGATAGTATAGCTGCCCAATCTTGGAAGCAATTTCTCCTATTTGCCAGCGCTTCAAGCCATACCGATTATCCAAGACTTGTCTGTTTTATATAGGATACAAGAAAATAGAAATAAGAGTCTATAAATTCCAAAACTAATCAAATCTGTAAATTCAATAGGACAAAATACCAACCAATTCAGCAAAGCTAATGAATTTTTCATTAGATTTCAATGTAGTCATTCCATTAAATTTAAAAAGCATTTATTAAATGTCTATTTAGAAGTTGAAATATAAAAAGAAACTACTTTGGCCAATAAACATGTATTTTAGAATGAAACCATAAATCATCCTACCTATACTCTAGCTGATCTGAACCATTCCACATATAATATTGCCTTTAAAAATCAGACAAGAACATTACTTTTTTCCTTTTTTGAGACAGAGTGTGTCTCTGTTGCCCAGGCTGGAGTACAGTGGCATGATCTGGGCTCACTGCCACCTCCGCCTCTCGAGTTCAAGCGATTCTGCTGCCTCAGTCTCCTGAATAGCTGGGATTACAGGTGTGCACCACCATGCCCGACTAATTTTTATATTTTTAGTAGAGACAGGGTTTCGCCATATTAGCCAGGCTGGTCTTGAACTCCTGACCTCAAGTTACCCACCCACCTCAGACTCCTAAAGTGCTGGGATTACAGACAGGAGCCACTGCACCCACCCTTATTTTATTATTTATTTTTATTTATTTATTTTTTTTTTTTGAGACAGGGTCTCTTTCTGTTGCCCAAGCCAGAGTGCAGTGATGCAATCTCAGCTCACTGCAACCTCCCCGCCTTCAGGGTTCAAGTGAGTCTCGTGCCACAGCCTCCTGAGTAGCTGGGATTACAGCTGCGCACCACCACACCTGGCTAATTTTTTGTGTATTTTGTAGAGATAGGGTTTAGCCATGCTGCCAAGGCTGGTCTCAAACTCCTGAGCTCAAGCAATCCTCCCACCTCGGCCTCCCAAAGTGCTGGGATTACAGGCATGAGCCACCATGCCTGGCCATACATTTTAAAATCTTAAATAAATAGGAAAGAAATAAATTTGTTTTCATTTGGGTTATAAAGATGAAATATGTTATTTTAAAAGCACCAAGATTTACCTTTGCTTTGTTGGTGAAAAAAAAGAAAAAGCACCAAGACAAAAAGCACTGAAGTAGTGAAGATAAAAACTGTGACTAATACAAAACAGGCCTTCACTCTCCTTTAACTATAAAATTCATTTACCGATGCTGCTGCTGGAACTTCCAGAGTTTGGTGTAAACATCAAAAGTTCTTCCAAAATAGGACTGCCACTGCTTCTGTCCATATTGTGGCAAATCTCTGAAATAGTAAATGAGCATGTATTAATATTAAACTTCTTATGCTATTTGGAAATTAAGTCTTGTGATGGTACAAACCAGACAGATGAAAAATGCTTGCAATCAGGCTTTCTTTTTTTAAAAAGTTACACTTTTTGGAGCAGAAATAATTCTATAACTAGGGTCCAGGACATGCTCTTTTCCTATTCTCCTCCCTACTTCTGACAGGTCGTTCTTAGTGTTCTTTGCAGATGCCTCTCCCATGAGGTTTCTGGTACTCTCTTCCCTCTCCCTGGGTGATCTTATTCACACTCACTTATATACTGACAACTTCCAAATGTTTATCTTCAGCTAAGAACTCAGCTGAATGTTTGAAAAACACTGCTTTAGAAAATATACCTAGAAATCGATATGTAGATGGTATTACTGTTCTGCACTATTCTATCCTCTCCCTATAAGATAAATATACATCCTTGTCCTTGAACCTGGTGACTTATAGTACAGTCTTTGAGAGGCAAATACTCCCTACCATACAAACATTGGGCCTGGCCGTATTAACTTACTTTGGCCAATGAAATATAATTGTAAGTTATTTACATCATATCTTAGGAGAAGATTAAGAGCACTGAGTGTTTCAGCATTTTCAATTTTCCCTCTGACCTAAGACAAAGATAGGGCTGTTCTTCAGCCTGGAACACTGAGTAAGACACATTTAACAGAGCCCCAAAACCACAGACAACTTGTAGCTAATGTGGGAGCTAGAAACACATCTTTACTGTAGGAAGGCACTACAATTTGAGGGTTGTTAAGCAGCCTTACTTAGGAAAAGCTAGTCTAGAAACTGGTAACAGGAGTAGGTTATTGCCATAACAAACATGTAACATATGTGACACCTGCAATTGGGACTGAGTAGCAAGTAACTGTTACCAAAGGCTGGAAACAATGATGACCTATATAATGCAATGGTAACACTGCATTTGCCTGAGAAAACTGAGAAAGCAGATACTACAATTAATGAACTTGTTGATTTATACAAAGAGGTTGGGAAACAGTATGTTGCTAGCCCTGGATGCTATTAGCTACACTTAAAATACTACGAGAAAAAGATGAATTCAGAAAAGAATTAGCTGCAAGCGGAGTTGAAAAGAAAAAGAAAATCCACAAATTCAAGAACTTACAAGATTGAAAGATACAACAATTACTAATGCGTAACTGTAAAAGATATAATTGAGAAATGCTATCCATAAATGCCTATTAAAATTCAGCCTCATCTTCAAGGGCAAAACTTCTTCATTAAAGTCTGTGAATAGATGAAGATGGCCCCAAGTACCTTTATTCAGTGGGACAAAACAGATTCGGGAAAGGAATTTAAGAATTTGGCTGTCTTGTAGAAACCTGATAAACTCAAGGTATCTCTAATAAAGTCTAGAAGACAGACGTGTCTCAAAGAATTTAGGGTATGGCTATTGGTACATGGAGATAATTTGAATCAAATTATAAAGAGTCAACTACATTTCACAAGATTTGTACTATTGAAGTCACTTTTTTTTTTTTTGAGACGGAGTCTCGCTCTGCCGCCCAGGCTGGACTGCAGTGGCGCGATCTTGGCTCACTGCAAGCTCCTCCTCCTGGGTTCATGACATTCTCCTGCCTCAGCCTCTCGAGTAGCTGGGGCTACAGGTGCCTACCACCGTTCCCAGCTAATTTTTTGTATTTTTAGTAGAGACAGGGTTTCACTGTGGTCTCGATCTCCTGACCTCGTGATCCGCCTGCCTCGGCCTCCCAAAGTGCTGGGATTACAGGTGTAAGCCACCGCACCCGGACACTTTTTTAAAAAAAATAAAGGAGCAATAAATTCATTGAATTTAGTGGTAAATGAATAAATCTAGAGATCAATTTGGGGAATTCATTTTTTTTCTAATTTTGTCAATAGCATTTCTTTCCATTTATGGTACAAACATTGTCATTAAATACATTTACAACTCTTTCCATAAAGGTTCTATATTTCCTGGTTCATATTACTGTAAGGTCTCATATTTTCATTGTTTTTGTGAAAGGTATCTCTATTTTTTAAGTTATATCTTTTAATTTTTTTATGATGGAAAATTTCAAACATATACAAAAGTAGAGAGAACAGTACAATGACCCCTAGGTACCACCAGCAGATTCACGGATTATCAATTTAGAGCCAGTCTCTTCTAATTAGGGTTGCCAGGTAAAATACATGTTTTTGTTTCTGGGCCCCCTACTCCTTTCTCTAAGTTTATCTGTCCACCTTTGTTGTGCTAGTTCAACTCTGTCTCAATCAGTACCCCTATGACCACCACTAGCACTATTTTCAATTAAGAAAAGAAGTACAGACTGTATTTATATTGATCCCTATAACTAAAATGTCTACAGAAATATTTAAAACAGAGAAAACACTCAAATGTTTAACAGTAAAATGAATATATGTTTTTTTTTTTTTTTTTGAGATAGAGTCTCTATCTGTTGCCAGGCTGGAGTGCAGTGGCGAGAGTGCAGCTAACTGCAACCTCCACCTCCCGGGTTCAAGTGATTCTCCTGCCTCAGCCTTCTGAGTAGCTGGGACTGCAAGCACATACCACCATGCCTGGCTAATTTTTGTATTTTTAGTAGAGACAGGGTTTCGCCATGTTGGTCAGGCTGGTCTTGAACTCCTGACCTCAGGTGATCCACCCGCCTCGGCCTCCTAAAGTGCTGGGATTACAGGCATGAGCCACCATGCCTGGCCTCTGGGTAGCTTTCCTTTTGCACCATCAGGATATCTTGCTATTGGTGTCACCCACCTTGCTGTTAGGCAAGGTATATTGTGAAGACACTCAATGGAAGGAGAAAACCTGATTACTAATAGTATGCTTTTTTTTTTTTTTTTGAGATGGAGTCTCACTCTGTTGCCCAGGCTGGAGTGCAGTGGCGCGATCTCAGTTTACTTCAACTTCCGCCTCCTGGGTTCAAGCGATTCTCCTACCTCAGCCTCCAAAGTAGCTGGGATTACAGGCACCCATCACCACGCCCAGTTAATTTTTGTATTTTTTTAAGTAGAGAAGGGGTTTCCCCATGTTGGCCAGGCTGGTCTTGAACTCCTGACCTCAGGTGATCCACCCACCTTGGCCTCCCAAAGTATTGGGATTACAGGTGTGAGCCACTGCGCCCAGCCTATTAATATTATTCTATCAAGTGCTAAGAATTATGAAGGCCATATAAAGTAATGTGAAAAGTGATCTCTTCAATTAATAGGATTATTGGTTGTAATAGACAGAAAATATGATCACACATGTAGAAAAAACTGCAAATAAGTACTAAATTACATGACACTGAATAAAAGTAATAAGGAGTTTAGAAAAGGGACACATTGGCTACTCAGGAGGCTGAGGCGGAAAGATTGCTTGAGACCGGGGTTTAAGTTTAGCCTGGGCAACACAAGACTCCATCTCCAAAAAAAAAAAAAAATTAATTAATTAAAATGAAAATGGAAGGCTTGAGTAGCCAGGAAATGCTTCACAAAGAGAAAGATTTGGATAGGCAAAAGAGAAAGAAGAGATTAAGAGATTATCAGAGACAGAGATAAATAAAATATATAAGAGAAGCAACGACAATTATAAGTTAATAACACTTTGTAGCACAAGTAGCAAAACAGCCTGAATTAAATAAATGATGTATTATGGGAACTAGTAGAAAATAAGGTATAACAAAAAAAGAAAAAAAAGGTACAACAGGTAGGCTAGAGTCAGTTTATACAGTTCAAGAGCGTGAAGTCTTTCTGGTCTTTTTATGTAGGTTTATTTCCCGCATTTAAAAAGTAAAGATGATAACTGCTAATGGGTACAGGGTTCTTTTAGGGGATAATGAATGTTCTAAAATTGACTGTAGTGATGGGTGCACATAACCTGTGAGGATACTAAAAACCACTGAGTTGTATACTTCCAAAAGGTAACTTGTAAGATATCTGAATATCCCAATAAAGATGTTATTTTTAAAAAGAGTAATATAATTAAAAAAGCAATACATGATGAACTGAGCATATAATTTTATCTTCTCTCTCGAGGCTCCATACAGAAATAAAAAGAGAGGGAGCCAATCAGTAGATGAGAGATTTCAAGAAACTTCTGAAAGAACAACACTTGATGAAGAAATATCATTATTATATGAAGAAATATCAATATTATTACTTCCCACCAATCAAAATCCTGGCAGGAAATAGATGACACACAAGTGGGTCACTGGGAAGAGTTTGATAAAGAGGCTACAAAGATGTGAACAGAGTCAAGGGAAACCAACAAGGAACACTTTAAGGATCTGTGGCTAAGTTACTATCCTTTAGGCCTGGTGCAGCAGAGGGAGGGGGCAGTTCCCAAAACTTAAGGGAGGGAGCTGGCAAAATACACATCTGTGCTCACTCTACTCCTGCCCTCCAACCTCCTGCTGACCCTTTCCACTGGTGGAGCCCAACTGGAAGACAGAGGGCAAAGATATCAGTTGGAGCAGCCTATAAATGTTAGTCTCCCAGGGTAGGAGAAGAGGCAAAAGGCAAAAAGTAGATCTGGAAGGGCAAACTGAAAATGCCCAGCCTAGTGCCTTCCATATAACAGAGTGAAGAAAGCTGGAACCTAGAAAACATGAGAAAGGAACTACATGTGAAAGGACTCAACCCAGAGAGGTTACAAAGAAAAACAGGGCAGGGTACAGCAGCTCACGTCTGTAGTCCCAGCACTTTGGGAGGCCTAGGCAAGCAGATAGCTTGAGCCCAGGAGTTCAAGACCAGCCTGGACAACATGGCAAAACACAGTCTCTACAAACAAAAATAAAAAATAAAAAATAAATTTGCCAGGCGTAGTGGCACACACCTGTAGTCCCAGCTACTCAGGAGGCTGAGATGGGAAGATTCATTGAGCCCAAAGATCAAGTCTGCAGTGAGCTGTGATCATGCCACTGTACTCTAGCATGGCTAACATAGCAAGACCCTGTCTCAAAACAAACAAACAAACCCAGAAAACAAATAGTGTAAAAAAGAGTGATCCATTTGAATGTGAACTTAAGGATGAATTCATTTGAGATATACACTGGAACTACAGAGAAGGAAAGATCATTTCTCAACTCCTGGCTTTGCTATGTATAATATTTACATAGTTATATGTCAAAATGTTGTTTATTATCTGTTTTCAACTTTTAGAGTCCACGTATAGATGAAACACAAAATATTTAACTATGATTATAGAATGGTAAGCACATTTTATGTTCTGTGAAATAAAAACATGAAGTTATAACTGACCAAAACTAAGCATGAGAAAAGAAGAGAAGCTGGGTGTGGTGGCTCAATGCTTGCAATCCCAGCACTTTGGGAGGCTGAGAAGGGAGGAGTGCTTGAACCCAGGAGTTCAAGACCAGCCAGGGCAACAAAGTGAGATCCCTGTCTCTAGCAAAAATGAAACAATTAGCCAGGTGTGGTGGCATGCACCTGTGGTCCCAGTTACTCGGAGTCTGAGACAGGAGAATCGTTAGAGTCCAGGAGGTCAGGGCTGCAGTGAGCTGTGATCATACCACTGCACTCCAGCCTGGGCAACAGAGTGAGACTCTATCTTAAAAAAAAAAGAAAGAAAGAGAAACAAAGAAAACATAGAAAAGATGATGGAACTAGTGGGAATGAAAATTTACCTTACAAAATGGAATCAAAGGGATACCATCAATATGGTGTATGGATGGGTTAAAGGACTGGGTTTTGAAGTCAGACTGGCTTGGTACCACTAATTGTCTACACAATGTTACACAGAGTAAACTTTACGCCTTAGTTCTTCATTTATAAAATGGAAATAATAATAATAGAGCCTAGAGCATAGGTTTGATGACAAGAGTTACTGAGTTAATACAGGCAAGGACCTAAGAACAATATACAGCACCTAGTGAAAACACAAAAAAGTTAGATAATACTATCATCTATGATCAGCATTTAAAACGTGTGCTGCCAGTAGTTGACAATATGATTAATAAAATGAATAATGGGCCAGGCACAGTGACTCAAGCCTGCAATCCTAGCACTTTGGGAGGCCAAGGCAGGAGGATCATTTGAGGCCAGGAGTTCGAGACCAGCATGGGCAACAAAGTGAGACCTTGTCTCTACAAAAAAATTTAAAAATTAGCCAACCAGCAGCCCTTGGGGCTGCTCTGCCTACAGAGTAGCCATTCTTTTCTTTCTTTACTTCTCTAATAAACTTGTTTTTACTTTAAAAAGAAATTAGCCAGGGGCATGCTTGTAGTCCCAGCTACTCTGGGGGCTGAGGCGGGCTGACTGCTTCAGCCCAGGAGGTTAAGGCTGCAATGAGCCATCATCGCACCACTGCACTCCAGCCTGGGCAACAAAGGGAGCCCCTGTCTTAAAGATAAATAAACAAAATAAAATGAATAATGGGAAAACCGAGAATAGTGGTAACGTAAATTCAGAGGGTATGGTGGGGATTAGACAGTATGTGTGGATTACTTGAAAGAGGCCTAGCATAAAGTAAGCACTAATAAATGTTAGTTGCTATTAGTATTCTTATTCCTGCTACTATTTCTACGGGGCAGGGAAAAGAGTAGCTTTTAGGTAAACGAAATCTTCATTTATTGTGGCAGGATATCAAAGGAGAATGCATAAATTAATAAACCAAGAAAGAGTGATAAAAGCATATTTGAGAAATGAAAATAAACACCAGGAAAACTAAAATCAGAAAGAGTCAAAAGTGATTGCCTCTGAAAAATGAGGACTCTAGGTGAGAGGGATGTTTTAGACAATACTACTTCATAGTGTAAGCCCTTTTATATTATTTCACCTTGTAAAACTCATGTTTTTTTAATTATGAGGTTATATTTTAATTCATTTTTTGAATTGGTAATTTATACACATAGTATAAAATTCAAAGAGCACAAAAGGTATGTATAGAGTAAGTCTCCTTCACTTCTATTCCAAATAACGTAGGGCTTCATTCTGAGAAAGTCCTTCTTTATTTACTTACAAGCATATAACTGTGCATGTATGCATACAGATATGTTGTTTTGAAAAAGAAGTTTTAAATAAATACACTAAGAAAAAAGTAGCCGGGCATGATGGCTCATGCCTGTAGTCCCAACACTTGGGGAGGCTAAGGGGGGAAGAGCACTTGAACCCAGAAGTTCAAGACCACACTGGGAAACATGGAGAGACCTTATCTTTTCAAAACATTAAAAAAAAAATTATCCAGGCAGGCCAGGCGCAGTGGCTCACACCTGTAATCCCAGCACTTTGGGAGGCCAAGGTGGGCTGATCACCTGAGGTCAGGAGTTCGAGACCATCCTGGCCAACATGGTGAAACCCTGTCTCTACTAAAAAGACAAAAATTAGCCAGACGTGGTGGCAGGCACCCATAATCCCAGCTACTTGGGAGGCTGAGGCAGGAGAATCGCTTGAAACTGGGAGGCAAAAGTTGCAGTGAGCTAAGACCGCACCACTGCACTCCAGGCCTGGGCAACAAGAGCAAAACTTTGTCCATTTAAAAAAAAAAAAAAAAATTAGCCAGGCCTGGTAGGACTACATGCCTATGGTCACAGCTCCTTGGGAGGCTGAACTGAGAGTATCATTTGAGCCAAGGAGGTCAAGACCAGCCTGGGCAATATAGTAAGACTCCATCCCTACAAAAAAAAAAAAGAAAAGAAAAGAAAGAAGAAAAAAAAGTACAAGATGAAAAAGAACAATCCCATGACCTAACCAATTCCATTTAATATTTTAGTGTATTTCTTGCCAGACTGTTTCCTGGTCATATTTGTCTTGTCACCTTAAATAAGGAAATTGTATTTCTGTTTCATTGGCTGTCTAAGACTATTAGTGATCTAACTGCCTGAAGGAAAGGGTTTTATAGAAGAATTTCTTGGCTGGGTGCAGTGGCTCAAGCCTGTAATATCAGCACTTTGGGAGGCCAAGGCAGGCGGATCATTTGAGGTCAGGAGTTTGAGACCAGCCTGACCAACATGGTGAAAACCCGTTCTCTACTAAACATACAAAACATTAGCTAGGTCTGGTGGCGAACGTCTATAATCCCAGCTACTTGGGAGGCTGAGGCAGGAGAATTGCTTGAACCTGGGAGGCGGAGGTTGCAGTGAGCCGAGATTGTGCCACTGCACTCCAGCCTGGGCGACAGGAGTGAAACTTCATCTTGGGAAAAAAAAAAAGAATTACTTGTGCTCATTTTTGGGGCCATCAAAATAAGAAGTAACAGGTGAGTGCAGTGGCTCATGCCTGTAATCCCAGCACTTTGAGGGGCCAAGGCGGGCAGATCACTTGAGCCCGGAGTTCAAGACCAGCCTGGGCAACATGGCAAAACCGTGTCTCTACAAAAAAATACACAAATTAGCCAGGCATGGTGGCACAGGCCTGTAGTGCTAGCTACTCGGGAAGCTGAGGTGGGAGGATCAATTGAGCCCAGGAGGTCAAAGCTGCAGTGAGCCAAGATTGCGCCACTGCAGTCCAACAAGACTCTACCTCAAAAAAAGAAAAGAAATAATTCAAATGAAACTATTTCCTTTTAAAGCATCATTGAGAAAGCCACGAAACAAGGCCTATCAGTGTGGCTAGCTCAACCTGCTATGTTTTGTTAAAATGTTTTTCTTGAGATAAACTGGTCGCAGTGCACATCGGTAGTTCACCAAGCCTGTAATACCATGACATCTAATTTATGATTTCCTTTGAGCTGCTATTTCTTGGCCAGCAGCTGTGTGTCTCCAAATAATTTTTCCCCCAAACTAGCATGTTTTCTGAATATGTCCTCTGGATCTGCTTACCTAGATGTTTTCCAAATGCTGTAAAATGTTTTTTAAAATTTCATCTTTACTTTTTCTATTGCAACTTTTCTGATTTCTCCATCAAAAATATTGGTAATTATTCAGTTGTATCATCTTCATTCTCTTGACTTCATATTTATCATTTTCTCAGGATACTGAGAGATCATCTCCAGTTCTTCCTGAATGTCACTAGCTCAATGTTTTGAAGTATCAGTAGGATCAGTCTGCGGTCACATCACCCTGAGGCGCAGCATCTTGTCTAAGTATCAGTTCTACTCTATTGTCTTTGATGTGCATTTTAATCCTGATAACTGCATTTTTGCTTTCCTGAACATCTTTCTTGCTTTATTTAACCTTAGCCTGTTATCTCCTTATAGTTCTATGCTCTTTCACAGAAGCCATGATCTGTGGCATTTTATTACAGAAGACAATCTTCTGAAAGTTTTTTTATACCTGGCCAACTGATCTTTACTCATTGGTTTCATAGCTCTCAGTATGTATACTGTGACAGTGACAGTATTTCTTCCCCCTCTTACATTCTGCTTAATTTTTAGAAGTAGCAATCTGGGGCTGGGCGCGGTGGCTCATGCCTGTAATCCCAGCACTTTGGGAGGCCAAGGTGGGTGGATCACGAGGTCAAGACAGCAGACCATTCTGGCCAACATGGTGAAACTCCGTCTCTACTAAAAATACAAAAAAGTTAGCTAGGTGTGGTGGCACGCATCTGTAGTCTCAGCTACTCGGGAGGCTGAGGCCGGAGAATCGCTTGAACCTGGGAGGTAGAGGTTGCAGTGAGATCACACCACTGCACTCCAGCCTGGCAACAGAGCGAGACTCCGTCTCAAAAAAAAAAAAAAAAAAAAAAAAAAAAAAAAGAAAGAAAGAAAGAAAATAAAGAAATAGCAATCTGGGTATCTCATAAAGCAGTAAAAATGCAGAAGGGCAGGTGCTGATTTCACCACTGGAGACTTTATCGATTAACTTTTGCTGCATAACAAGCCACTTCAAAACTCAGAAGCTTAAAACAAAAACCATGTAGTCGCTAATCATTTTGTGGGTAGGCAATTAGATGTGAGTTCAGTTGGACAGTTCTGCCAGTCTCAGTCAGATCTCACTCAGGCAACTCAGACAGCTAGTGGTCTGTGGCCTTTCTCAAATGTCGAGGACCAGCTTGGGTTTATTTATATGTGGCTTGGTTACAAGGTTTTAAGAGTTGCAGATGAGAAGACAAGCTCTAATGTGCATTTTTCAAGTATTTGGATTATGTTTGCAACTGTCCCACTGGCCAAAGCAAATCTATTAGCCCAACCCAGAGGCAGTATGGCAGGGAACTAGTAATAACCATGGATTCAGGGAAGGGAATCATTTTACAAACAATCTATCACAGAGACCTTATGTTTCTTTCCTTTTCAATTATGAAAATAATAAAAGTCTCTTAGAAAGCAAAAATACTATAAAGTATATAAAGCAAAAAGTAAAAACAATGCTCTCTTGCTTCCCCTTTCAACTTTATTCTCCACAAACAATCACCAATAAGAATGATTTTGGCAGGGCACTGTGGCTCACACCTATAATCCCAGCATTTTGGGAGGCTGAGGTGGGAGGATCACTTGAGTCCAGGAGTTCAAGACCAACCTGGGTAACACAGGGAGAGCCCGTCTCTATAAGAAAATACAATAAATTAGCCAAGTGTGGTGGCAGGTGGCAGGTGCCTGTGGTCCCATCTACTTGGGTGGCTGAGGTGGGAGAATTGCTTGAACCCCGGAGGTCAAGGCTGCGGTAAGCCATAATTGTGCCACTGCACTCCAGCCTGGCTGAGTGAGACTCTGTCTCAAAAAACAAACAAAAAAGAATGATTTCTTTCTCTGTGCACATTTAAGTATATACATGAGATTTTCCATTATTTTACACCAATGGGATCAAACTACATATAATGTTCTGCAACATGTGTATTTAATTTAAGAATATTTCAGGTTTCTTTAATACATAGAGAATTATATCAATATTTACTGTAGTATATAATAAACCAACTTATTTAAACAATATCTTCCTGATGAACATTTATATTCTTTCCAGTTTTTCCCTGTTTTGTTTATTTATTTATTTATTTATTTAGAGACAGAGTCTCACTCTGTTGCCCAGGTTGGAGTGCAGTGGCACCATCTTGGCTCACTGCAACCTCTGCCTCCTGGGTTCAAACGATTCTCCTGCCTCAGCCTCCTGAGTAGACGGGATTACAGGTGCACACCACCATGTCCAATTAATTTTTTTTTGTATTTTTAATAGAGACGGGGTTTCACCATATTGGCCAGGCTGGTCTTGAACTACTGACCTAAAGTGATCTGCCATCTTGGCCTCTCAAAGTGCTGGGATTACAGGTGTGAGCCACCGCACCCAGCCTCCCTGTTCTAAAAATGCTGTAATAAATATCTTCATACTAATAAATTTGAATAGCTACACAATATGAATGAAAGGTCAATTACTGTAGGTGGAAGTGAAGAGTGAAAAAACATCTGCATTTTTGTACCAGATGTTAAGTTAATGGCTAAGAAAGCAAAATGTTTTCCTACCTGAAATTTTCAGGCACAACAGCAAGAATAAGCAAGTTTAAAACTGCATTTTAAAAATCCATTTTCATTTTCCTTATAAGCTGAAATTCATTTCAGATTACAGAAACAGGTTAACTGTAGATATTAGTTTCTCATATTTATTGTAAGTTTTCATCTTTTTTATGTCTCCATGGATCTCTAATGAGAGGTTACATTAGGAAGACCTAATCAGATATTTTTAAATGTAAGTTGATGCTAGAAACTTTAAGACTCTTATGAAGCTGCTGCTGTCAGGAAGATTGTATCATTATGTACAAGCATTTGTCAGCAACACCAACTTTGTGACAACTGACAATTATTGTGTTTCATTAAGGATACTATCTAAAGTCTTTAGGCAATTTTTCAAGTAAGCACTTACCTGCAAGTTCCTTTGAATTTCCAAAACTGATAAAATTAATAATTCTCAGTAATACATCCTGTTAAGGGAGAAAACAGAACTAGAAGCCAGTGTTTTATTTCAGGTACCAAGTAAAAAGGATTATAAAGGAAGGGAACTTTGTATGCAGGCTGAAAGTACATAAAAAGTGATCTAAAATGCTATACTAGGGCTCCTAACAGTAAGCTGTAATATATAAATATTTTCCGATTTAAAGCTATGAACAATGTTGGCTAACTTCTATACTATTTTCCTCAAAAGAATTTAGAACATCTACTATTCCAGTCTAAATCAGTTATAAAGACACCAGTTTCTTTTTCAAAATAGGGTTTAAATTTTTTAAAATTTTTCCATAGGAAAACTCCTATGATCATCCTTTTTCTAATGAGACATATCACAGAAGTTAATATACGAACCACTATATGATCAGCATCTAAAATTAACTAAGGTACTCTATTAAAGAGTTTCAAAAAAAACTCCTCTACTACTCAGAGCTTCACTCTGATTTTAAACTCTGAATATATCATTTGGTCATTATTACTGTCAGCAAAGACGGAAAATTAATGGTCCATAGAATTAAATTAAATAGGGCTCTGAATTACCTCATAATTTAAATGACCTTATATTTCACATTTTGCAAAGGCACCTATGTTATAAATTAGCTAATCATATTCTTTTTTCCAAGATTTTGGAGGAAAGTAAAAGTATGACACTAATCTCTCTTTATTGAAATCCTCAGTTCTATCAATAGAACTCAGGAGACTATGGTAGGAAGAAATGCAGTGCAAATAATTAAATCTGATTATCAGGGATGTTTCAAATGTAACATTGAGATATCAAAACTCAGGAAATCTCTGTAAATTTCCTGTAAATCCCCCATCTTTACTAAACTGAATTAGCTAAGATCATTGATCCCTACGTACACCTAAAATCCAAGTCCAAGGGGCATCTTTCAGTCCTTCTTTATCAGTCCTCTCCATGGCATTGCACTGTTCACCACTTTCTCACTATCTTGTAACTCTTTTTTCTGTCCTTACAATCTCTTCCATTAACTTCTCTTTCCTTAGTCCAGTCCCTAAATGCAGGGATTCCACCGGAGTATGCGTGTGTATATATATATATCTATATATATCTATATATATATATATAGATATATACACACACACACACATACACATATATATACAAAAAGAAACACACATACAGGAAGTTACTTAGGAATCATGGCTAGTAAGCTGTAGAGCTATGATTCAAATTCAAACCTTCTACCTCCTAATCCAATGCTCTTTTCTACCATATGGAATAACCACCTAGATTCTGTACGCAAGTAAAGTTCTTAGTTCTTTTCTGGGACCACATTCTGCTCCCTGGCTTTTTTTTTTTTTTAGACAGAGTCTCACTTCACCCAGGCTGGAGTGCAGTGGCATGATCTTGGCTCACTGCAACACCCGCCTCCCAGGTTCAAGCGATTCTCATGCCTCAGCTTCCTGAGTAGCTGGGATTACGGGCATTTGCCACCATGCCCAGCTAATTGCTTTGTATTTTTAGTAGAGATGAGGTTTCACCATGTTGGCCAGGCTGGTCTTGAACTCCTGACGTCAAGTGATCCACCTGCCCTGGCTTCCCAAAGTGCTGGGACTACAGGCGTGAGCCACGGTGCGTGGCCTGCTCCCTGGCTCTTAGGATGCTGGTGACCTCCAACAAAGCTGTGGTCAAAGGCAAAGGAATAAGCCAACTTCTCTGAATCAGGTTTTCAGTCAAAGAGCACACTGCCCCACTCACACATTCTTGTTTAAACAGAGAGGACTATATTACTGGGACAACTTTGTTCCAATCCATGTTTCTGTGTTCATGTGTATACGAGACCAAACTGCATTTGAGACTTGCAAAGCCCAATTGAGCATTTCCTTGTTTAGCACCAGTATCTGCTTTTACCCATTGGTAGACCCAGTGGTTTGTTGTTGTTGTTGTTTGTTTTTAAAGACATGGTCTCACTCTATTCCTCCAGGCTGGTGTGCAATGACATGATCATAGCTCATTGCAGCCTCAAAATCCTGGGCTCAAGCAATTCTCCTGCCTCAGCCTCCTGAGTAGCTGGGACTACAGGTGCATAGCACCACACGCAGCTAATATTTTTGTTTGAGACAGGGTCTCACTCTGTTGTCCAAGCTGGAGCACAGTGGTGTGATCTCCACTCACTGCAACCTCTCCCTCTCAGGTTCAAGCGATTCTCACGCCTTAGCCTCTCAAGTAGCTGGGATTATGATGGTGGTGGCAGCCCATCTGGAGCAGCTGCTGCAGGGATGCCGACTGCAGTGGGGAAGTTGTGGCCAGGGCTGCATGCTCCACAGAATAGGTGGAGGCCAGGAACAGGTGGAAGCCAGGCCACCTACTGAGTTGGAGGGGTGGGAGCCCAGTGCTCCTGGGCACAGCTGCAGCTACCCAGCTGCAGCTTTGGACCCATGCTTCCCTGCGTTCTCAGGGTCTTAAGAAGCCCCCTGCCCCCACATGCTTGAAAGTACCTGCTCCTGCTCCCTGGCCTCTCCCAGCTCCTGGCACCCACTCTGGGATGGAGCAAAGTTGTGGCCAAGCCTGGGAGCTGTCACAACTGACTGGGTGTGCTCATGACGGCACTGACACACAAGCCCCCTGCTGCCTCGGCCCCCTCCAAACTTTGGGTACTGACGAGCATGGGAGGCAGGCCTGGGGGGATGAGGCTACCAGTTCTGGTTGAAGTCCATGGCCCAGAGTGAGAACTCAGGGTGCTTTTTCCAGGCCCATCCATGGCCTCCCATGGACCAATCAGCACACACTTCCACCATTCTGAGCACAGAATAACCCCAGACAGCCAGACTCGTACCCTCTGTGGGATGACATGCCTACAGAAAGGAGCTACCCACTCCTTTCTGCTGAGAGCTGGACATTTGCCGGGATGATCCACCTGCAGGAAGGAGCAACCTACTACAGGTTTCCTCTCTGCTAAGAGCTGGACACTTGCCTGGACAACCTGCTTGCAGAAAGGAGCTACCTACTAGGGGTCTCCTGAGAGCTCTTCTGTCACTGAATGAAGCTCCTCTCCACCTTGTTCACCCTCCAGTTGTCCACATATCTCATTCTTCCTGGGCGCAGGACAAGAACTCAGGACCTGGCAAATTCTGGGACTCAAAAAAATGGTAACACAAACAGGGCTGAAACATGCCCCCTTGCTCGCCACGTTGTAGGCAACAAGAAGGAAAGAGCTGAGGTCCTTTGGGAGTTCAGACCTATGGGCTCGCTGAGCCAGGGTTGTGACATCCTCTTTGGGGCTCTGTGGTTCCTGGCATCTCCAAGCTTCTGGGCACCACCACCATGTTCCCCTCGTCCAGATGTGGGTGCCTGCAGTGGAAGCTGCTTGAGGCACATCTAATCCAGCTGCAGACTTGCATGGCGCCAGTGCCTGGAGATGCCTGCCCCACCACGGCAGCTAGCTTGCTTGGCTGTGCGCAGTGGCCAGACCCCATGCCCATTCGCTAATAGACCCCTCGCTGCTCCACACCTGGCCTACCCTTGGCAGGTGTGGGATCTGGGCCAGTAGCATGAGTCAAGCACAACCTGCCAGGCTGAGTAGTGGGAACAAGCCCAGTGAGCCCAAGCAAAACTCGGGCAAAGGTGCCACTAGCCACAGAGGTTTCTGGCTGGAAAAAAAAACACCCTAAGGATCCTGTGACATTTTTAGACATGCATCACCATGCCTGACTAATTTTTGTGTTTTTAGTAGAGATGGGGTTTCGCCATGTTGGCCAGGATGATCTCAAACTCCTGGCCTCAAGTGATCTGCCTACCTCAGCCTCCCAAAGTGCTGGGATTATAGGCATGAGCCACTGCACCTGGTCAGCTAATTTTTAAAATTTTCTATAGAGATGAGGTCTCACTGTGTTGCTCAGGCTGGTCTTGAACTACTGGCTTCAAGCAATCCTCTCGCCTCAACCTCTTGAGCAGCTGGACTACAGGCATGCCCTACCACACCCAGCTATATTTTTTATTTTGTAGACGGGGTCTCACTTTGTTGCCCAGGCTGGTCTTAAATTCCTGAGCTCAGGCAATCCTCTGGCCTTGGCCTCCCAAAGTGCTGGAATTACAGGCATGAGTCGCTGTGCCTGGCCTGCCTCTATTCTTAGAGTCAAACATTTGTCTGTGTTTGGAATTCTTACTCCTAAATTGAGGAAAAACTTCTCGGAAGTAGCACTTCTGAAATTACAATCTATCACATTAACATAGGCTATGACTTTATCTGGCAAAGCTTTGTTTTTCTCATCTGTAGAACCAAGATAATAGACACTGATGACATTGTTTTGAGGATTTAATGAATTCTTCGGGGTTCTTAACATATCTTTTTAATTTTCTCTCTATACTCCTCCTGAAGAATCTTAAAAACTAACCACTATTGAATGTGGTTAAAAGTCAACACTTTTACACTGCTGGTGGGAATGTAAACTAGTACAACCACTATGGAAAACAGTGTGGAGATTCCTTAAATGACTAAAAGTAAAACTACCATTTGATCCAGCAATCCCACTACTGGGTATCTACCCAGAGAAAAAGAAGTTATTTATATAAAAAAGATACATGCACACACATGGTTATAATGGCACAATTTGCAATTGCAAAAATATGGAACCAGCCCAAGTGCCCATCAATCAACAAGTGGATAAAGAAATTGTGATATATATATATATATACACACACACACACACACACACATCTATACATATATATACACATATATGAGATAGGCCATAAAAGGAATGAAATAATGGCATTTGCAGCAACCTGGAAGGAATTGGAGACCATTATTCTAAGTTAAGTAACTCACGAATGGAAAACCAAACATCATGTGTTCTCAGTCACAGGTGGAAGCTAAGGTATGAGGATACAAAGACAAGAATGACACATGGACTTTGGGGACTCTCGCGAAAGGGTAGGAGGGGTGTGAGGAACAAGACTACACATTGGGTACAGTGTATACTGCTTGGGTGATGGGTGCACCAAAATCTCACAAATCACCACTAAAGAACTTATTCATGTAACCAAACACACCTGTTCCCCAAAAACCTACTGAAATTAAAAAAAAAAAAAAAAAAAAACTAACTACAACTACCTCTCCCCTAACCAATTCCCGATCCAGCTTCTACCAGCAACTTTAAAGGGGAAGATGCTCTATGTTTCTAGTAAGACCTGACAAGATATTAGAGGGAGCTAACATATAAGACCTGGTTATACTGACTTTGATAGAATATATTATATTATAATAGAATATATTCATCTATTTTATTGTTTAATATTTTAGTATAGCATTTAAATAGCTAATTTTCTAGATTCTGGGGAAAAGGTGACAGCATAGTATTGAATCTATTCAGATACCTTCCCAACACAGGCAGAACAAACAGAAAATAAAGCAAAACCCACTGGTAACATTTCAATAAAACCAAGGGTTATAGGCTGAATTGTTATTCCCAAAACTCGTACATTGAAGCTCTAACTCCCAGTATCTCAAAATTTCACTGTATCTGGAGATAGGGCCTTTAAAGAGGTAATTAAAAAGAAGCCTTTAGGGAAGGTTTTAATACAATATGAGTTGCGTCCTTAGAAGAAGACATTAGGACATACAAAGAGGCGCCAGGGCACAAATGCATGCAAAGATGACCATGTGAGGGCACAGGAAGGAAGCATCCATCTGCAATCCAAGGACAGAGGGCTCAGAACAAACTGAACCTGCTGACACCTTGATCTTGGACTTCCGGCCTCCAGAACTGTGAGAAAATGCATTTCTGTTGTTTAAGCTACTCAGTCTATGGCACCCCGTTATGGCAGCCATAGCAAACTGATACAGTAATATGGTAACCATCAAATCCCAGGTGGTTGGAGACAAATTACCAACAGCCAAAAGACCTGCAAGCTATTAGCATCTATGCTGGAGGAGACAAAGAAAGCAAAACTGGGAACATCTTATGGACCAGTGAAGAAGACAACCCGAAAATAGCCAATATGGATTCACCAGAAAGCACAGTCGGCCATTATGAGAACAGAAACTAAAACTGGGAGGAATTTTGCCTGAGCAACAGCCACACATGGCTACTAAGCACTTGAGTGTAGTTAATCTTAACCGAAATGTATGTTAAGTATAAAATACTGTGTTTCAAAGACTTAGTATAAAAAACAATGTAAAATATCACTAATTTTTCTCTATTGATTTATGATGAAGTAGAATATTTTTGATTTATCGGATCAAATATTATTAAAATTAATTTCACTTGTTTCTTTTTAGTTTTTAATGTGGCTAGAAAATTTAAAATAACATTTGTGGCTTATATTAAATTTCTATTGGTCAATGATTTTCTTTTCCTTTTTTTTTTTTTTTTTTTTTTGAGATGGAATTTCACTCTTGTTGCCCAGGCTAGAATGCAATGGCGTGATCTCGGCTCACGGTAACCTCTGCTGCTCAGGTTCAAGCAATTCTCCTGCCTCAGATTCTCAAGTAGCTGGGATTACAGGCGTGCGCCACCATGCCCAGCTAATTTTGTATTTTTAGTAGAGATGGGGTTTCACCATGTTGGTCAGGCTGGGCTCGAATTCCTAACCTCAAGTGATCCACCCACCTCAGCCTCCCAAAGTGCTGGGATTACAGGCAAGAGCCACTATGCCCAGCCTAGTGAATCAATGATTTTCAAGAGCAGGTGATCAAGATACCTACTGTACTCTGGTGGCAGTCTACCTCAAAGGCAAGTCCAATTCTTTTGGTGGTAAGCCATATAAAATGACAGCCTATATCACAAGCTTGTACAGACAGTTTAGGGTATAATCTCTAAAATAACATGGTTATTTATTTCAATAACAATAAACTTGCCATTACCAGTTTGCAGAACTAGCCTCTAAGAGAATATTAATTTTCTGAAGAAGGAGAAGGGGAAGAGGGAGGAAAGAAGAAAAGAGAAGAAGAAGAAGAAAAGGGCAGGGGAGGGGAAGAAGGGGTCAATGGAACAAACTGTTAATTTCTCAGTTGTCCTCTTTAGGAAAAAGGGAATCCTAAAAACAGGCTTCTAAAGGAAGCATTATAGAAACTTTCTTTCTTAAGTTGAATACTGGGAGCACATTTATTTATTTATTTATTTATTTTTATTTTTATTTTATTTTATTTTTGGAGATGGAGTTTCGCTCTTGTTGTCCAGGCTGGAGGCAATGGTGCGATCTCGGCTCACCACAACATCCGCCTCCCAGGTTCAAGCAATTCTCCTTCCTCAGCCTCCCAAGTAGCTGGGATTACAGGCATGTGACACCACGCCCGGCTACTTTTGTATTTTTAGTAGAGATGGGGTTTCTCTATGTTGGTCAGACTGGTCTCGAACTCCTGACCTCATGTGATCTGCCTGTCTCAGCCTCCCAAAGTGCTGGGATTACAGGCGTGAGCCACAGCGCCTGGCCAGGAGCATATTTAATAAAAATAATTTCTGGAATTATTTTAAGACTAGTACACTTCACTTTGGGGCACCTCCCAATTAAAAATATACATATACACACACACTCACACTATATATACTATTATATGTACTATAATAATAATATTATATATACTATCAGTGGCCTCCAAGCCTTCCTTGGCTTTGTGTATTTGCTCCTCTGGAGTCAAATAACTAGCGACTTGGAGGCCTCTGCTTTTGCAAAACACTGCAAGTTAGGGATATCACTGATAGACACAGCTGTGTTTCTCAAATACATGTCTCGAGATACTGCCTTATATAATCCCACTAAGTATTCCATTCTGCTTCGACAGTCTTAGTCACCATGGCAACCGGAACTCTGCAAGCACTTGGGCTTTTGATCATTTTCTGACAGTATTCAAAGCTTTTTCTAACATTATTCTCACTTCATTACTATTGCAACTACATGCAAGAGCCATTATATGCGAAACATCATTCATTTCATCCAATTCTTATTTTTCTGGATTATGTTTTCTTACACAGTGAGTGGAAAGAAGAGATAAACTATTATGCACATATTATAAGAAGGTATTTTCAGTTGAGAAAAATACTCCATTAAGATATTCACAGCTGGGAAAATGAAAGGCTCTGACAACTTAGATGAACAGCTTAATATAATGTGGAAAGACACACCTCCAAGAGTAAAAAGAGAATTTATTATATCCCAAATGAGATATGATACAAAAATCTGAAACCTTTCATGCACTGAAACGCCCTTTTCACTCTACTCATAATGAGTTAAAAAGTCCAAGTAACAGGGAACACAACAGGGGAGGTTTCTGAGGTGCTGTGTGTGCTACTTCTTCATCTGAATACAAGTCACATGGATGTATTCAGTTTCTTAAAAACACACTTAAAGCATGTGCACTTTTCCGCAGTCAATTATACTTCAGTAGTAAGTTTAATACACAGTACATGAATTAAAAAAAGAAAAGCATGTTAGAACATGTGGAAAAGGAGAAAAAAAAAAAGACAAGCACTAACAGTGAAAAGAATGCTAGACGGAAAGGGCTTAATATTAAAAACTGACACTATTCCAGCTGGATCCCACTTCATTCCATTTCCCCAAATGCCAATGCTGGTCTAGACCACTACCAATACATTTCTTGTTCTCTATAAGGACCATGGACCTACTCAGACCAATTTAAATAAGGGGGTGGGGGTGGGCGCAGGGGGATAGCAACCAAAAAAACCTCATAATTATTCCAAAATAAATCTTGTCCCTTTCTAAAAAAACGCTCATAAAGCAACATCAACACTCGAAAGAAAAGAGGTTTCTGATTGACATAACTCAAAGATCTTCTTTACACAGGAAACAGGGAGAGTAGTGTAGACAAGAATGCCAATACACACCTCCAACCCACCACCACAGGGAACTTTAAGGAAGGCCTACAAAACTGATACAGACAGCCCTTTATAATCAAGGTCTAATATTGAACAAAGAACACTTTTTTCTCTTTTCTTTTTATAAAAGGGACAAGGTCTCACTGCATTGCCCAGGCTGGAGTACAGTGGCATAACATAGCTCATTGTAGCTTCAAACCCCTGGGCTCAAGTGATCCTCCCACCTCAGCCTCCCAAGTTGCTGGGACACACCACCACACCCAGCTAATTTTTAAATTTTTGGTAGATGGAGTCTTCCTATGTCGCCAGGCTGGTCTGGAGCTCTTGGCTTCAAGTGATTCTCCTGCCTTGGCCTCCCAAAATGCTGGGATTACAGGTATCAGCCACTGCTCCTGGAGATACTTTCGTTTATATAAACAAAAAAAAGGAAACAATACGGCTGCTATACCGGACAACCACATCTCTCTCAAACAAAAATCCAAAAGCATTCAGAGAAGATATATAGTTTGCTCACCACAGACCTATTTTTGTATAAATAATTATGGCTTATTTATTTATTTATTTATTTATTTATTTATTTATTTATTTAGAGAGAGTCTTGCTCTGTCACCCAGGCTGGAGTGCAGCGGCATGATCTCAGCTCACTGCAACATCCGCCTCCCAGCTTCAAGCGATTCTCCCGTCTCAGCCTCCCGAGTAGCTGAGATTACAGGTGCGTGCCACCATGCCTGGCTAATTTTTGTATTTTTAGTAGAGACGGGGTTTCACCATGTTGGCCAGGCTGGTCTCGAATTCCTGACCTCAGGTGATCTGCCCGCCTCAGTCTCCCAAAGTGCTGGGATTATAGGCGTGAGCCACCGTGCCCAGCCAATTATAGCTTATTTAAATTGAAGAGGGTCATTCAATAAAACACTGAAAATATATCCGCGGTATATTTGCTTATCCACTCTTCCACGTGACAGATCAAAACTTATCATTATTAGTATTGTAAAATTTTAAAACAGCACCTTAGAAAGATATGACTCCATACCTGAGATATAAGATTTATATTTTAAAATAGCTCAAAGAGTAGATTTAAAATGTTCCCAACACAAATAAATGATAAATGTTTGAAGTGATGGATATCCCAAATCCATAATGTGATCATTACAATGGTATGTATGTATCAAAATATCACATGTACCCCATACATATGTAAAATTATTATGTATCAAATTTTAAAAAGAAAAAATGAAAAATATGCAATAATCAAAACAATTGGAAACGTTTTTCTGATTTAAAAAGTAACATAAAACTAACATCCTATTCCATACACAAAAATTAACTCAAAATGGGCTGGGCATGGTGGCTCATGCCTGTAATCCCAGAACTTTGGGAGGCCAAGGCAGGCGGATCACTTGAGGTTAGGAGTTCAAGACCAGCCTGGCCAACATGGTGAAATCCCGTTTCTACTAAAAAGAATACAGTGTGGTGACACCAACTACTAGAGAGGCTAAGGCAGGAGAACTGCTTGAACCCGGGAGGCAGAGGCTGCACTGAGCCGAGATCATGCCACTGCACTCCAGCCTGGGTGACAGAGCAAGGCTCCACCTCAAAAAAATTAATTAAAATAAAAAGAACTCAAAATGGATCACGGACCTAAACGTAAGAGCTAAAACTATAAAACTCTTAGAAGAAAACACGGGAGTAAATTTTCACGACCTTAAGTTAGGCAACGATTTCTTAGATACAATACCAAAAGTACAAGCAATGAAAGAAAAGAATGACAAGTTTAACTTTATTAAAATTAAAAACATTTGTGCTTCAAAGTAGATCATTAAGAAAGTAAAAGACATGCCAGGCGCGGTGGCTCATGCCTGTAATCCCAGCACTTTGGGAGGTCGAGGCAGGTGGATCACCTGAGGTCAGGAGTTCTAGACCAGCCTGGCCAACATGGTGAAATCCCGTTTCTACTAAAAATACAAAAATTAGCCGGGCATGGTAGTAGGCACCTGTAATCCCAGCTACTCGGGGTAGGGGGGCAGTGGGTGCCCAGGCAAGAGAATCGCTTGAACCCAGGAGGCGGAGGTTGCAGTGAGCGAGATCGCGCCATCACACTCCAGCCTGGGGGACAAGAGCAAAACTTCATCTCAAAAAAAAAAAAAAGAAAGTAAAAGACAATCCACAGAATAAGAGAATATATATTTGCAAATCATACATCTTACAAGGGACTTGTATCCAGAATATATAAACAATTATAAATTAATAATTTTAAAAATAATTCAATTTTTTAACTGGTCAAAGAATTAGAACAGATACTTTTCCAAAGAAGAAACAGAAATTGCTAACAAGCACATAAAAAGATGCCCAAGATTAGGGAAATTCAAATCAAAACCACCAAGAGACACCATTTACATCCAGCAGGATGTCTATAATCAAAAAGACAGAAAATAATAAGTGTTGATGAGAACGAGGAGAAACTAGAACACATTACTGGTGATGAGGCCACTTTGGAAAGCAGTTTGGCAGGTCCAAAAAAGGTTAAACACAGAATTACCATATGACCCAGGAATTCTACTCCTTGGTATACGGCCAAGAGAATCGTAATCCCAGCACTTTGGGAGGCCGAGGCAGGTGGATCACCTGAGGTCAGGAGTTCGAGACCAGCCTGGCCAACATGGTGAAACCTGTCTCTACCAAAAATACAAAAATTAGTTGGGCGTGGTATCAGGCACCTGTAATTTCAGCTACTCGGGAGGCTGAGGCAGGAAAATTGCTTGAACCTAGGAGGTGGAGGTTGCAGTGAGCCAAAATCGTGTCATTGCACTCCAGCCCAGACGACAACAGCAACACTCCATCTCAAAAAAAAGGAAAACCTATGCTCACATAAAAACTTGTATACAAATGTTCACAGGACTATTATTCTTGATAGCCAAAAAACTCAAATGTCTATCAACTGATGAGTGGACAAATTGTGATAAATCCTTACAATGGAATATTAATCCTAATAAAAGTAGTGATATGTGCTATAACACAGATGAACCTCAAAAACATTATGTTAACAAGAGAAGTCCACGATAGAAGACCACATATTGTATGATTCCAATTATTTAATATATAAAATATCCAAAATAGGTAAATCCATAGAGACAAAAAGTAGATAGTGGTTGTCAGGGGTTAGGGTTTGGAAGAATGTAGAATCACTGCTAATAGGAACCGGATTTCTTTTGGGGGTGATTAAAATGATCTAAAATTAAATTGTAGTAACAGCTGCACAACTCTGCAAACATACCAAACTTTTCAACTGTAAACTTTGAATGGGCAAATTTTATTGTATATAAATATAGCTCCATAAAACTGTCTCAAAAAAAGGAGTCCAAGCTATTATGTCAGTGTTTTAAGTTTGAGAGCCCATGTGCCAGAAGTTACACAAGGGATTTAAATGCAAGCTTTTGAATGCCTTCCTACCTTTAAATCTATACTCCCTTTAAGATTTTATTTTTATTTTTTCGTTAAGGGTCTTGCTCTGTCACCCAGGCTGGAGTGCAGTGGTGTGATCACAGCTCACTGAAGCCTCGATCTCCTGGGCTTGAGCAATCCTCTCGCCTCAGTCTCCCGAGCAGCTGTGACTTGAGGCACTTGCCACCACATCCAGCTAAGTTTTTCATGTTTTTGTAGAGACGAGGTTTCACCATGTTGCCCAGGCTCACCTCAAACTCCTGGGCTCAAGTGATCCTCCCACCTCAGCCTCCCGAAGTTCTGGGATTACGGGCGTGAGCCACCGCGCCTGGCCTCTTTTAACTTTTTACTTACTTAATTTCAACAGGCACACATATATGTGGGAAACAGGTTCACTAGATGTGCTAAAGCTGAGGCTAGCTGTGAGCAGAAGTTTGCCGTGGGTTTTGTTTTTTTGTAATTTCCTCAGAGTAATTGAGGGCAGGGACTGTTAGCTTTATCTCTGAATTTTCGTACCCAATACAGAATGTGGTACATACTGGGTGCCAATTAAATGTTGAAGAAAAAAAATATAGCTAGAAGGCAAAGAGAAAAAAAAAAAAGTCTAAGTATGCAAATTTAAGAGGTTTAAAATAATCCATTACAGGAAAACAAAAGATTTAAACTCCAGGCATACCAAGGAAAACTTCTGAATTAAAATAGTGAAAGAAAATATTCTTTAAAAAGACACAATTAATTTATAAAGCCAAAGAAAAACATGATCTCAAACATCTCCTCTGCAGCATAAAATAGGAAGCAGCAGAGTGCAGGAGTTAAGAATACTGCCTTTGGAATCCTCCATTTAACAAATATTCACAAAGCCTTTACAATGTGCAAGACATGGGCTTAAAAACTAGAGAAACAGTGACAAACAGGGGCTGCTCTTAGGGACATTTCATTTTAATGCAGGAGAGACATAATAAGCAAGTAAATAATATTAGGAGTGGTAAGTGTCATGCAGCAAATCAAATGAATATAGGAAAAAGAGAATGATTAAAACAGCAGCTTTAGACAGAATGGTATTTGAAAAATTCACATAATTTTTTTAAAAGACAAATTATCTGGTTTAAAAATAAACCCTGCCAGTATATGTCCAAACCTGGGGATGTATAACACAACTGTAAAATGTAAGATAAAAAGATTGCATTTTTATCCATAAATAAACCATAAATTAAAATAACTTAGTATCTTTACAATCACTCCTTCCTATATAAATTTTCAAAAATAAAACCTGTTTATCCCTAGGATTTTACCTATTGTATGAATTTTCTTCTAACTGATACTAAGCTAATGAAGCTTTAGGTCTGAAGTCAGTGAATATCCTAAAACTCTCAAGAACTGAAATATAGGTTAAATCATAAATAGCATGGTTTATAACACCTCATCATTACTTTTTCTACCCACCCCCGACCATCACCACCCCGATCTGGTAGACAAAGGTAACCATCATTACTTTAGGCACAGACATTTCATCCCAGAAAACAAATAAAGAATAAAAGAAACAAGCAAGTAAACGAATTACAAAAATGCAATAGGAGGCTCCACATTCAATTGCATATGCATTTTTAGGCTCCTCAGACCTCAACACCCTAATGTGCAAAACCAGATTAAAATCAGATCTGGTGTGAGTAATGTACACAAAACCATCTCACAAAATAGCTCTTTTTAACTTGACTAAAACAGTGTAAGTTATCCTTTTTTTCTATTGTTTTTTTATCTAAGAATTTTAAAAATGATGTCAAAGAAAAAATCATGATCACTCTAATACAGAAATTTATATGACATTCTACCCATAATTTTTGGGAACTTACCACGCATCAGCCAGAAAAAAAACAAATGCAGAACTAAAGAAAAGTTCAAAACACCAAGAGTCCACTCACCTTAACCCATTGAACAGTTGCTTAGATTTATCCAGAAGATAACAAAAATCTGTAACTGTTTTCCTCTCTCCCTGTGGGATATCATCTTCAGCACCTCCAGAGGACATGATTTCTTTAAGAGCAAATTCAGTCCTGTAAGAAAACATATGTTCATTCATCCAGTAGGTAAAAATAAAAATAGAAAAAAACCTTAGTTATATCATCTGATAGTATTTTTTATCCAAGACAGATATAGAATTCTTCTGATTACAATCAAATCACAAAGATATAATTTAAGTGTAAGATACTGTAAGAAAATAGATCATCTCAGTCGGGCACGGTGGCTTACACCTGTAATCCCAGCACTTTGGGAGGCCAAGGTGGATGGATCACCTGAGGTCAGGAGTTCGAGACCAGCCTGGCCAACATGGAGAAAGCCTGTCTCTACTAAAAATACAAAAATTAGCCGGCCGTGGTGGTGGGCGCCTGCAGTCCCAGCTACTCAGGAGGCTGAGGCAACAGAATTGCTTGATCCAGGGAGGCGGAGGTTGCAGTGAGCCAGGACGTGCCATTGCACTCCAGCCTGGGTGACAGAGCAAGATGCCGTCTCAAAAAACAAAACAAAAAAAAAAAATAAAGAAAATAGATCATCTCCTATCACTGGTATGGATGAAAATTGGAACCATATTAGAAAGCAATTTTTATAATATCTTTTCATCTAATAAATATTATTTGAATGCCTGTTATGTTCTAGGCATTCCTCTACATGGTTAACAATCTAAAAATATTGATTTATTTGTCCACTTGATCCATTCTATAAATCCTTCTGGAAAATGATCCCACAAATGGGAAAACACTTTATCCGTATATTTATTTTAGTATCACAACATTTAAAAATTGAAAACAACCTAAAGGCCCCAAAGACGAAAATGGTTAGGAATACTGACCACTGCACTCTACCCACAATCACTAACTTACAACTCTGTTTAAGAAGGTGAGGCAATGGTATGAGTACACTTCAATATAAAAGGGATATAAAATCACACACACACACATACACACACAGACGTATATTAAAACTATATTGAATTGAAACTGTCTCCACTTGTAATAAATTTCATAAACCTGCCATGTAAAAACAGAAAACAACAGTAAGTTGTCAGACAGTATGTACAATACAAACCTAAATTTTAAAAACTGATTTGTGTTTACACACAGACAGAAATTCCTGAAACAACATAGGAAAATTTGGTCCTGGTGTAGGATGTAAAAATAGGCAGACAAAATATAGTCACTGAAATAATGTGATACAATTGGTGAAATAATGAATTTTAATAGATGGACTGAAGAACAGAAAGGATACAGTTGAACAAATTAATAAGCTAAAATATCAGATTTGGGGTACTCTGCCAAAAGACAGTAGAAAGAGATAAAATATATAAAAGAAAAAGCAAGAGATAAGATAGAGAAATGAGGGAAATCAACTGCCACACAAGAGCTTACACAGGAGAGAAAAACACAAATGAGAGTGAAGAAATATTTGCAGAAATAATGACTAAATTTCCCAGAATTAGAGAAAATGTAACACCTAAAATTGAAAGGACTCAAAGAATGTCAAAATAATCCCACAGCTAGAACCATTAAAGTAAAACTTAGGAAATCAGAATTCTTTTCCCTTCCTGAAAAATTCACTCTTACAGCCACCAAGTGGGTATCCACATCACAGGGTACCTGCATGGGTGTTGGAATATAAGCTATGTGAGGAGGCCATTTGCAGGCAGAGCCAGCTTGCACAGGATGTTGAAGGCCGAGTGTGGTGAGGAGGGCACCCATGAGGGTGGAGGACTGGCAGGGAAAGTAGGAGCCTGAGCACAGTGACAGCACCTCCACATAGAAGGGTTCAAAGCAGCAATGGGAGATTTGCTATATAGAGAGGGAAGGATCAAATAAGATCTATTAAGGACAGGTACAGTGGCTCACGCCTGTAATCCCAGCACTTTGGGAGGCAGAAGCAGGAGGATCACTTGAGGCTAGGAGTTTGAGAGCTGCCTGGGCAACACAATGAGACCCTGTCTCTACAAAAAATTTAAAAATTAGCCAGATGTGGTGGCAGGTGCCTACTCAGCTACCTCAGCTACTCAGGAGGCTGAGGCAGGAGAATCGACTGAGGCCAGCAGTTCAAGGGTGCAGAGAGCTAGGATCCCTCCACTGTACTTCAGCCTGAGTGACAGAACGAGACCCCATTTCTTAAAAAAAAAAAAAAAAATCCTTTTTCAAAAAAGATTTATTAAAGACAATGGGACCCAGAGTTCTCACTTGGCAGAGAAGGGAGATGCAAATATGGAAATGGAAAAAGTTAGAATGAACTCTGTGGATTGAAACTGGGCCAGGTGCAGTGGCTCATGCCTGTAATCCCAGCACTCTGGGAGGCCAAGGTGGGCGGATCATTTGAGGTCAGGAGTTTGAGACCAGCCTGGGCAACATGGTGAAACTCGTCTCCACCAAAAATTACAAAAATTAGCCCAGCATGGTGGGGTGCGCCTGCAGTCCCCAGCTACTTGGGAGGCTGAGGCAGGAGAATCACTTGAATCCAGGAGGCAGAGGTTGAGGTGAGCTGAGATCATGCCACTGTACTTCAGCCTGGGTGACAGAACGAGACTCCGTTTCAAAAAAAATAAACTGTAAGTATGAGTGAACTAATGGATTTCTGAAGACATGGACATACATGCATGGTGTGTGTGTCTACATAAGCACACACAGATGCATACTCCCTAGCTCTGTAATTCTATCTACTGAGAGCGCCTTGGAGCAGTGATCATCTTCCCTCCCCAGTGGTATGAACGTTTCTAGCACCTAGCTCTTGGCCTCTAATACCATTCTCCAATAAAAGGAACCAGACATCTCTGGAGAATTGTAATTCACTAATTACAGCACAGGGGTGAAAAAGTACACGATGAATGTGGAATATCTTGCGGTAGTAAGAAAGAAAGTGCTCAAGGAATGCTAAAGAATGTCAAAAAGACATAGGATCAAGCTGGCCAAACAGGAGATCCCACTGGCCAAACAGGGTAATTTCAGCATCAATACCAATAGTAATAGCAAGGGATTATAACCTACTGAACAAAATAAGAAATCATGAATCAATATAGATATAAATAAATGAGTGAATAAATGGAAAGTGTGGTAGTGAATGGGATAGTTTCAGAATACTTCCCCCATAAACTACACATTACTTCCAAGGGAAAAAGTAACTTCACAGCAGTAAAACCCAGCAGACACTGCCTTGATCAAATGATCAAAGTGAACATCATTAGTGATCAGACAAATCAAAGTCCCATGCGATCAGAAGTATTGTTCCTGTCAAAGATCTGTAGCCTGAGTCTAATCATGAGGAAACAGACAAAACCAAGTTGGGGGACATTCTACAAAATAACCAACCTGTAATCTTCAAAAATGTCAAGTACTTTCCTTCAAAGAAAAGGGAAAACTGAGGTATAACGCCTGATTCTCCCCTGGATCCTTCTGCTGTAAAGGATGTTATTGAGACAACTGGTAAGGCCTGAATGCGGTCTAAAGACTAGACAGGAGTAAATTTCAATGTTAATAAGAAAAATGTTCAACCACCAATGATGAATTGGTGAACAAAATACAAACATAGTAAAATACAGTAACAAAATACAAACCTAATGCAGCAAAATGAGCACATTAAAACTACACTAATTACAGCAGTTGAATATGCACTGAAACCAGCATAGTTGCTAGAGGCAGTGTAAATTAGTTCAAACCCATGAGTTTCGCTGAATGTATGAGGGGACATTAAATGGTCATTCTATTAGATCTATCAATTACACTTCAGAAAATTTATCCTGAGGTTAACTGTCATTACTGGTAAATTACTCATAACACAAGAACTAGTGAAGAATCACTAGCATCTGACATTCTTCAAAATCTATCTTTCCAGTCTTACCTTCCACTAGCACACACATACCTATTCTCCGACCACAATGAAATACTTGAAAGCCTCTGAACAAATCCTACTCTTATACAGCATCATGATTTACATGCTATTCCCCTGGCCTATTTTGTACACCTACCAAATTTATATTCATAGCTGAAGACAGCATTCAAACGACAACTTTTCAGTAAAACTTTCCTTGAAAATCTAAATCTCTCCCTGGCACCTACTTCTGATCAAGTCAGTAGGGCCTTCTTCAGTTACTTCACAAAGAATTAAACAAATATAACAATTATTTGTTTTTTGAAAAGTCTATCTCACCATCTAGACACACATTGTCCAAAAGTGTAGTCATTAGCCATTTGTCACTATTTGGCACTTGAAACATGGCTACTCTGAATTGAGATGTGCAGTAAATGTGAGGTATAAGTGTAAAATATGCCAGGTTTAGAAGGCTTAGTATGAAAAAAAAAAAAGCATGGCAGATAGTGAAAGAAAACTGATAAAGACATATGGCAACATAAAGATGGCATTAATATGTAATCCTAGCAAAAGCATTGTTTGTGGAGATAATTCTCAGCAGACATCTTCAGAGTGGCATATTTCTTCAAAGTAGTTCCAACTGTCTTGCAAACAGCCAGGTATTCTGAATATATAATCAAAAAGATCATCATATATATTTTTAAATCTTTCAGTGTGCTAGTGATATGGTTTGGCCCACCCAAATCTCAACTTGAATTGTAAATCCCAGAATTCCCATGTGTTGTGGGAGGGAACCAGGGGGAGGTAAATGAATCATGGGGCCATCTTTCCCATGTTATTCTCATGATAGTAAGTCTCACGAGATCTGATGGTTTTATCAGGGGTGTCCGCTTTTGCTTCCTCCTCATTTTCTCTTGCCACTGCCATGTAAGAAGCACATTTCGCCTCCTATCATGATTCTGAGGCCTCCCCAGCCATGTGGACCTATAAGTCCAATTAAACCTCTTTTTCTTCCCAGTCTCAGGTATGTCTTTATGAGTAGCATGAAAATGGACTAATACAGCTAGGTTGCAAAAGACAAATAGTTTGTGTTTCATGACTTTCTCAGTGTTCCTATTCAAGTATTTCATAAATATACCATCCTTCCTTGTAGCTGGTACTTATCACATTCTACTCTAATATTACAGAAACCTGTGCCTCATGTCATACCAGATTATAAAGTCCTTGGCCAGGCACGGTGGCTCATGCCTGTAATCCCAGCACTTTGGGAGGCTGAGGCAGGCAGATCATGAGGTCAGGAGATCGAGACCATCCTGGGTAACACGATGAAACCCCGTCTCTACTAAAAATACAAAAAATTAGCTGGGCGTGGTGGCGGGCACCTGTAGTCCCAGCTACTCTGGAGGCTGAGGCAGGAAAATGGCATGAACCCAGGAGGCGGAGCTTGTAATGAGCAGAGATCGCGCAACTGCACTACAGCCTGGGCCATACAGCGAGACTCCGTCTCAAAAAACAAAAAGTCCTTAAGGGCTAAACCCATGTTACATTTATTCTTGCTCTTCAACTAAACCTCCAATAGAACTTCAAATACCTCAAGTATTTATTTCAGTCTTATGAATTGAAATGGATTATGGTAATAGTTTTGGACAAAGTAATATAAAACCTAAACTTAAAAAAATATTGTTCAAGGCTGGGCCCGGTGGCTCACGCCTGTAATCCCAACACTTGGGAGGCTGAGAAGGGCAGATCACTTGAATCCAGAAGTTAGAGATCAGCCTAGGCAACACAGTGAAACCCTGACTCTACAAAAAAATGCAAAAGCTAGCCAGGCATGGTGGCACATACCTGTGGTCCCAGCTACTCAGGAGACTGATGTGGGAAGACTGCTTGAGCACAGGGGTTTGAGGTAGCAGTGAGCTATAACAGTGTCACTGCACACCACTGGAGGCAACAGAGCAAGACCCAGCCCAAAATGAAAGAAATGAAACAAAGAAAAGAAAAGAAAAAAATATATATGGAATTCATCACCAGCAGAACAGAAGGAAAAGAAGAGTGTCCTTTAAGTAAAAGGAAAATAATCAAAAAAAGAAACGTAGAGATATAGGAAAAAAATATAGAGCAAGGGTAAAGGAAACGTATGGGTAAATATAAGCAAATATTGACATTATAAAACGAAGATATGCATGCGTTTTACAGAAGAATGGAAAAAAATGTTAGTCTATTAATTGAAAGGGGAATAAATGGAGTTAAAGTTTGCTGAGGTCCTTGCATTATTCTGAAAGTGACAAAAATAATAATTTATACTAAATTTTAAGTCAGGAAAGCATGCCTTAATCTCTAGATTTTTTTTTTTTTTTTTTTTGGAGACAGGGTCTCGCTATGTTGCCCAGGCTGGTGTGCAGTGGCATGATCATGGCTCACTGCAACCTCCACTTCCCAGGCTCAAGCCATCCTCCCATCTCAACCTCTTGCGTAGCTGGGTCTCCAGGCGCACCACCATGCTCGGCTAAATTTTTGTATTTTTTTATAGAGACATGGTCTCCCCATGTTGCCCAGGTTGGTCTCAAACTCATGGACTCAACTAATCCTCCTGCCTCAGCTTCCCAAAGTGCTATTTATAGGCATGGGCCACTGTGCCCAGCCCAGTCTCTATATTAAAATCTTAAAAAAAAAAAAAAAAAAAAAAAAGCAGGCTGGGCGCAGTGGCTCATGCCTGTAATCTCAGCACTTTGGGAGGCCAAAGTGGGCAGATCACGAGGTCAAAGGAGTTCGAGACCAGCCTGACCAATATGGTGAAACCCCATCTCTACTAAAAATACAAAAATTAGCCGGGTGTGGTGGCACACGCCTGTAATCCCAGCTACTCAGGAGGCTGAGGTAGGAGAATCGCTTGAATCTGGGAGGCGGGGGTTGCAGTGAGCCAAAATTGCAAAAAACAAACAAACAAACAAAAAAAGGCCGGGTGCAGGGGCTCACACCTGTAATCCCAGCACTTTGGGAGGCTAAGATGGGTGGATCATGAGGTCAGGAGATCAAGACCAGCCTGGCCAACATGGTGAAACCCTGTCTCTACTAAAAATACAAAAATTAGCTGGGCATAGTGGCACGTGCCTGTAATCTCAGCTACTTGGGAGGCTGAGGCAAGAGAATCACTTGAACCAGGGAGTAGGAGGTTGCAGTAAGTCCAGATGGCACCAGTGCACTCCAGCCTGGTGTCAGAGTGAGACTCCATCTCAAAAAAAAAAAAAAAAAAAAAAAAAAAAGGTAAAACACTGTATAAGTACTAATGAAGTCAAACAATAGAATGGTTTTAATTATAACCCCCCACCCCACCCCAGAAAAACGCAAGATTAGTTCCAGCGCGGTAGCTCACGCCTGTAATCCCAGCATTTTGGGAGGCTGAGGTGGGCGGATCACTTGGATTGGGAGTTCGAGACCAGCCTGGCCAACATGGCAAAACCTCATCTCTATTAAAAATACAAAAATTAGATAGGCATGGTGGCACACACCTGTAATCCCAGCCACTCAGAAGTGAAGGTTGCAGTGAGCCAAGATCGCACCACTGCACTCTAGCCTAGGTGACAGAGTGAGAATCAATCTCAAAGGAGGGAAAAAAAAAAAAAGAATGAATATAGAAAAGACAGGACAAATGGAAGGCAAAGAGTGTAACAGTAAAATTAAAACACAATATGTCAGTAGCTACAATATATTTTAATGAACTAAGTAATAAAATTTAATGATGAAGTCTATCAGATTGGATTTAAGAAAAAAAAACTGATACACGAGTAAAAGATTGAAAAAGGTTGAAAGTCAAAGTATGGAAAATACATACCTTGAAACATCAACCAAAAGGGAAGAAGTGTAGCTACGCTATTATCAGGCGACACTGACTTTAAGTCCCCCCCCAAAAAAAAAAAAATCAATATAGATGAGAAGAATATTCCCTAGTGACAAAGTGTTCAATTCAATATATCCCTTTTATCTTTTTTTTTTTTTTTTTTTTTTTGAGACAGAGTTTCACTCTTATCACCCAGGCTGAAGTGCAATGGCGGGATCTTGGCTTACTGCAACCTCCATCTCCCAGGTTCAAGTGATTTTCCTGCCTCAGCCTCCCAAGTAGCTGGGATTACAGACATGCACCACCATGCCCAGCTAAGTTTTGTATTTTTAGTAGAGACGGGGTTTCACCATATTGGCCAGGCTGGTCTTGAACTCTGGACCTCAGGTTATCCCCCTGCCTCGGCCTCCCAAAGTGCTGGAATTACAGGCGTGAGCCACCGCGCCCAGCCAATTCAATATATTTCTAAAAATCATATGCACCTAATAACATAGCCTCAAAATATATAAACAAAACTGGATAAAACTAAACGAAGAAACAGACAAATCCACAATCATAATGGGAAATTTTAGAACATATCCCTCAGTAACAAAAGAATCATAAAAAAAGACTAACGATAGTAGGATTTTTAAAATCCCCATTAATAAAGTTGACCTAACTGAAATACAGAGAACCACACATCTACAAACTGCAGAATATGTCTTTTTTATTCACATACCCATGGAGCAATCATAAAGACCAATTCTAGACGGGTGCTGTGGTTCAAATTAATTAATTAATTAATTAATACTAATTCTCATACTCCATCTCAAATAAATAAGTAAATAAATACTAATTCTATGCTAGATATAAACCAAGTCCCTACATGTCACAAATAATTAAAATTACAGTATGCCTTCTGACCACACTGCAAGTTAAGTGAGAAATCAATAGCCAAAATATTACTAAAAAAATTCTCAGCTGGGCACAGTGGCTCATACCTGTAATCTCAGCACTTTGGGAGGCTGAGGTGGGCAGATCACCTGGGGTCAGGAGTTCGAGACCAGACTGGCCAACATAGTGAAATCCCATCTCTACTAAAAATACAAAAATTAGCTGGGCATGGGGGTGGGTGCCTGTAATCTCAGCTACTTGGGAGGCTGAGGCAGGAAAATCACTTGAACCCAGGAGGCGGAGGTTGCAGTGAGCCAAGATCGTGCCACTGCACTCTACCCTGGGCGACAGAGTGGAACTCCATCTCAAAAAAAAAAAAAAAAAAAATTCGCATGTTTGGAAATTAAGAAATATCCATGTAAATAATTCACGGGTCAAAAAACATCATAATGAAAAGTAGAAAACATTCTGAACTGATTCACAATGAAAATTAAAGCTTAAAGATACAGATAATTCTATGCTTAGAGAGAAATGGCTGGCCTTTAAACACATACATTTAAAAAGAGGTTAGGAAATGAACAGCCAATAAGAGCAGCCAATTAAATCCAAAGAAAATAGAGGGCAATAAACTTACACAGATGAAATTAATTAAATAAGAAACACAACAAAGTCAACAAAATAAAGTTAGTTCTTTAAGAAGACTAATAAAACCCTGGCAAGAATAACCCACGGGGAGAAAACAACAACAACAGAGAATAACTAATATCAAGAATGAAAAAAAAGGAGTATCACTGCTGAAAACAAAAAGATCACGAAAGGAATATTATAAATAACTTAATGGCATCAACGTGAACATTTAAGTAAAACAGACAAACATTGAGAAAAACACTTTTTGCTAAATCTGATACAGAAAGAAATTTTGAAGAGTTTTAGATCTACTAAAATATTGACAGCCTAATTGAAAGCCTACCCACAATGAAAACTCCACACCCAGGTTGTTTCACTGGCAAATTTATAAAAAACATCTAAAGAAGACAAAAGAAAAAGAGGCAATCTTACATAAACTCTTACAGAATAGAGAAGAAGGAACATTCCTCAGCTCATTTTATGACACCAACATAATTTTGATACCAAACCCTAACAGGGATATTATAAGAAAGCAAAATTACAGGCCATTCTCACTAATGAGTATAGATGCAAATATACGAAGCCAAATGTTAGCAAGTCCAATTCAGCAATATATAAAAAGGACATGACAAAATTGGACTTATTTTAGGAATGTAAAGTTGGTTTGATATTTGAAAATCAATCACTGTAATTTATCACACAAGTAGAATGAAGGACAAAAATCATACTACCATTGCTCAACAGATGCACAACTCACATTTGGTAAAATTTAACATTGGCTCACAATTAAGAAAAAGAAACCAACTCAGCAAACTAAGAATAGAAAGCAAGCTTCATTAATTTTATAAAGGAGATGTATTTTAAAACTATAGCAAAAATCATACTTTTCAGTGAAATGTTGATATCTTTCCCCTTGAGATTGTGAATGACTGCTATCACCAGAACCTCTGATACTGTATTGAATAAAGAAAAAAAGAAAACAAAAAAGATATAAGCTGTTATTATTTGTACATAACATGAACATTTCCATAGAAATTTCAAAAGAATCTATATGTAATTATCAGAACTAACCAATGAGTTTAGCAAAGTTTCTGGATAAAAGGTCAACACATATAAAGGTTAAGTATATTTCTATATTCCCAAGAACAAAGAAAAAATTTTTAAATCAATTTAGTGTAGCCTAAGTGTACAGTGATTCTAAAATCTACAGAAGTATATGGTCATGTCCTAGGCCTTCACATTCACTCACCACTTGCTCACTGACTCACCCACAGCAACTTCCAGTCCTGCAGGCTCCATTCATGGTAAGTGCCCTGATAGTTATACCATTTTTTATTTTATTTATTTATTTTTATTTTTATTTTTTTGAGATGGAGTCTCGCTGTATCTCCCAGGCTGGAGTGCAGTGGCACGATCTCGGCTCACTGCAAACTCTGCCTCCCGGGTTCACACCATTCTCCTGCCTCAGCCTCCTGAGTAGCTGGGACTACAGGCGCCCGCCACCGTGCCTGGCTAATTTTTTGTATTTTTAGTAGAGACGGGGTTTCACCGTGTTATCCAGGATGGTCTTGATCTCCTGACCTCGTGATCCGCCTGCCTCGGCCTCCCAAAGTGCTGGGATTACAGGTGTGAGCCACTGCACCCGGCCTATTTATTTTTTTTAAAGATGCACCTGTGCTTGGAACCATTTTTTAACCTCTTACATTGTGTTTTTACTGCACCATTTCTATGTTTAGATATGTTTGGATATACAAGTACTTAACATTGTATAATTGCTAACAGTATTCAGTACAGTTTCATGCTGTACAGGTTTGCAGCCCAGGAGCAACAGGCTATACCATGAAGCCTAGGTATGTAGGAAGGCTATACCATCTAGTTTGTGTAAGTACCCTCTATGATATTTGCACAACAAAATTGTCTCATGACACATTTCTCAGAACATATCCCTGTTGTTAAGCAACACGACTGTATATATAAATTATGTGGGGAGATTGGAAATCTATAAACAAGATCAATTCAACAGACACTTGTGGGAAGCACATGGGTAAACATATCACAAGAAGAGAAGTAGAGACAAAGGAAAAAGAACATATATTTTAATGGGTTGAATTGTGTCCCCCTTAAAAGATATGTTGAAGTCCTAACTTCTGGTACCTGTGAATGGGACAGGACCTTCTTTGGAAAGAGGGGTTTTGCAGATGTAATTACGGCCTAAGTTAAGATGACGTCATGCTGGAGTAGAGTGGGCCCTGAACACAATGTGACTGCTGTCCTTAAAGAGCAGAGGAGACACAAAGACAGACACACACAGGGAAGGGAGAGTGCCATGTGAAGACAGACAAGAGGGAAGGCAGCCACGTGAAGACGGAGGCAGAGATCAAAATCACACAGCTGCAAGCCAAGGAACGCCAAGGATTACTGGCAACCATCAGAAGCCGGGAGAGAGGCCTGGAACAGATTTCCCTTCTGAGCCGCTAAGAAGGAACCAATTCTGCAACCACTTAATTTTGGATTCTGGCCTCCTGAACTATGAAAGCATACATTTCTGTTGTTTTAAGCCATCCAGCTTGTCATTTCTCATTTTGGTCTTAATTTGCATTTCTCTGACAACTAATGAAGTTCAATACCCTTTCATTTCTTACAGCAGGCCTGGGAAACTAATACATAGATACATAACACATCAATAGAGTCCTTACACAGATTACAAAATGGACAAACAAGCAAAACAACAACGAGCGGGGACAACTGCTCAAAGACGTGTTTTGCTGAGTAAAGAAAATTTGGCAAATTATTGACCTGCCTTGTTGATAATTACTTTTTATAGGAAGTTTCTGACAAAGCAACAAGAAAAACTGCCTCTCTGGATTGAATTCTGAGTAAGTGGTTGGTAATATGAAAGTTTGAAAGAAATCTTGAGAGAAAATAATGTTAAGTCTGCATTACATTATACCAACATGCATAAAGTGGAGTCATAACGGCAGTGGAAAGGGCCCTGGCATAACCCAAAAGCCCGAGTATTTCTGTTGCTAACACTTACTAGTTATGTGATTTTAACCAAAAATAACTTTAGTTAACACTCTGATTGCAAGTTTTTAATCCAGCAAAACAAGAAGTTTAAAAGCCAGGCATGGTGGCTCACACCTGTAATCCTAGCACTTTGGGAGGCCAAGGTAGGAGGATCGCTTGAGGCTAGATGTTCAAGACTAACCTGGGCAACAAAGCAAGACCCCATCTCTACAAAAATTTAAAAATTAGCCAGGCATGATGGCATGAACCTGTAGTCCCAGCTACTCGGGAAGCTGAGGCAGGAGGATCCCTTGAGCCCAGGAGTTTGAGGTTACAGTGAGCTGACTGAGCCACCACACTCCAACCTGAGTGACAGAGTGAGATCCTGTCTGAAAAACAACAACAAAAAAAAAACAAAATAAAACAAAAAACAAAGAGGTGGGGCATGGTGGCTTATGCCTCTAATCCCAGCACTTTGGCAGCCCAAGGCAGACAGACTGCTTGAAGCCAGGAGTTCAAGACCAGCCTGAATAACATGGCAAAACCCCATCTTGATTATTTTCTAAATTTTTTAAATAAAAAAATTAAAAATAAATGTACACTTGGCTTGCTTACCTCAGATACCTGTTGTGAAGATAAAAATAAGGTTTCAGCTGTGAAATCAGTTTGAAAACACTACATAATATATAATATCACCATCATTATTATTCCGCAGTTAGTGATGTTTCAAAAACATAAGGAACAACTCTGTGATCAGACTGAAAAGGTAAACAGGCAGAGAAAAGAAAGGAAGTACATAGGAAAGAAAATCAAAATATAACAAAAAATTTGACCAGGTGCGGTGGCTCACGCCTATAATCCCAGCACTTTGGGAGGCCAAGGCGGTTGGAAAACTTGTGGTCAGGAGTTCAAGACCAACCTGGTTAACATGGTGAAACTCCTGTCTCTACTAAAAATACAAAAAATTAGCCAGGCGTGGTGGCACGCACCTGTAACCCCAGCTACTCGGGAGACTGAGGCAGGAGAATCACTTTAACCTGAGAGGCAGAGGTTGCAGTGAGCCAAGATCATGCCACTGCACTCCAGCCTGGGAGACAAAGCGAGACTCCATCCCAAGAAAAAAAAAATTAAAAAACAAAAAAATTTATTCTGACAAAGGAAGGAGAGCATTTATGGAAATCACATGCTAAGAAAGGGATCATTTTGTTATGAGCTTAGATTTTTTTTTTTTTTTTTGAGATGGAGTCTTGCTCTGTTGCCCCGGCTGGAGTCCAGTGGCGTCATCTCGGCTCACTGCAAGCTCCGCCTCTTGGGCTCACGCCATTCTCCTGCCTCAGCCTCCCAAGTAGCTGGGACTACAGGCGCCCCGCCACCAAGCCCAGCTAATTTTTTTGTATTTTTAGTAGAGACGGGGTTTCACCATGTCAGCCAGGATGGTCTCAACCTCCTGACCTTGTGATCCGCCCGCCTCAGCCTCCCAAAGTGCTGGGATTACAGGCGTCAGCCACTGCACCTGGCCTTTTTTTTTTTTTTGAGACGGAGTCTCACTCTTGTCACCCAGGCTGGAGTGCAGTTGCCTGATCTCGGCTCACTGCAACCTCTGCCTCCCAGGTTCAAGCAATTCTTCTGCCTTAGCCTCCTGAGTAGCTGGGATTACAGGCGCCCACCACCATACCCGGCTGATTTTTGTACTTTTAGTAGAGATGTGGTTTCGCCATGTTGGCCAGGCTGGTCTCGAACTCCTCACCTCAGGTGATCTGCCCACCTCGGTCTCCCAAAGTGCTGAGGTTACAGGCGTCAGCCACCATGCCCGACCATGAGCTCATATTTTTAAAAAACATACAAAGAGATGGAATGGCTGTATAATTAAGCATGAGCATAAAATACTATCACATGTCTCAGCTGTAAAAAGGGAATATTAATAATACCTAGCTCTTAAAGTTGTTGGACAATAAAATGAACAGATATGAAACTGTGCTATAAATTCCACTATACCATGAAATTGTTAGTTGCAAATACACTGCGAAACAGTATAAATTGAAAAATACCAAGTACAGAAAGTGTTGAATATGTGTGTATATATGAGGGGTGATGATGATGGTTTTGCCATATTCAGTATAAACAGAATAGCTACCACTTGGTACAGATGGCATTCCTATAATGGGAACAAATGACAGAGCTCTAAAAGCTGGTCCTTACCACAGTGTGAAGCATCTTCATGTATCAAGGATAGCATAAAATTACCATGAATTATACACAAATTATTTTCTAAAAACAATCTTTTTTTTTTTTTTTTTTTTTTGAGACATAGTCTCACCCTGTTGCCCAGGCTTGACTGCAGTGGCGCAATCTCAGCTCATAGCAAGCTCAACCTCCAGGATTCAAGCAATTCTCCTGCCTCAGCCTCCGAGTAGCTGGGATTACAGGAACCTGCCACCAAACCCAACTAGTTTTTGTATTTTTAGTAGAGACAGGTTTTCACCATGTTGGCCAGGCTGGTCTAGCACTCCTGACCTCAAGTGATCCACCTACCTCGACCTCCCAAAGTGCTGGGATTACAAGCGTGAGCCACCACACCAGGCCAAAACAATCTTTTTGTCTTATTCCAACATGTTACTGAGGTTAAATTACAAGGCCAGGCATGGTGGCTCACGCCTGTAATCTCATGCCTGTAGTCCCAAGGTAGGAGGATCACTTGAGGCCAAGAGTTCAAGACTAGCTTGGGCAATATCTGATATGGTTTGGCTGTGTCCCTATCCAAATCGCATCTTGAATTGTAGCTCCCATAATTCCCATGTGTTGTGGGAGGGACCCAGTGGGAGATAATTGAATCATGGGGGCGGTTTCCCCCATACTGTTCTCAACGGTAGTGAATAAGTCTCACAAGATCTGATGGTTTTATAAGAGGAAACCCCTTTCGCTTGGTTCTCATTTTCTCTCTTGCCTGCCACCATGTAAGATGTGCTTTTCACCTTCCACCATGATTGTGAGGCCTCCTAGCTACATGGAGGTGTGAGTCCATTAAACTTCTTTTCCTTTATATCACCCAGTCTCAGGTGTGTCTTTATTAGCCGTGTGAAAATAGACTAATATACTATCACAAGACTCTATCTCTATAAAAATTTTTTTGAAAAATTAGCCTGGCATGGTGTTGTGTGCCTATAGTCCTAGCTATTAGGATGGCTGAGGTGGAAGGATCACTTGAGCTCAGGAGTTCTAGGCTGCAATGAACATGACTGTGCCACTGCACTACAGCCTGGGTGACAGAATGAGACTCTAACTCAAAGAAAAAAAGTTACATGCTATAATAATAATGAAAAGAGAAATGCATAGGTACCAAACTTCTTGTTGATCAATGTATAAAGAAACTGAATAATACCATGAGGACAGAGAGTTTAAGAAAAGGAAGCCAAAGGAGTTTTGGCATGGAGCAGCAATGATACACTGCCAGAAGGCCATTTGTAAAATATTGCCCACAAGACTATAAAGACATCATTTTGCCTATCAAATATAGAAAAAGAGAGATGTTTATCTAACACACACAACTACACAAATTCCAGCAGTAATTCAACTGAGACATAGCACAACCTAGCAGAAAGCACTGCAGTGAAAGGGAAAAAAGGCAGGAAAAAAAGAGAACACACAATTGCTTGATACACAGAGCAAAAGGAGTGTTGGTTAATCAGAGTAAATGTTGGCTCCGCTTGCTGTATTCTGCATTTTCTCTAGTGCACACCGGTATAATTAGTCTGTACTTATTGAGGCAACTAAGTTCTGATTAGCAGGAGGTGTTCAGGGCAAAAGAACAAATTACTTTCACTGCTTAAGGCACACAGATCTGCACGAATTTGTTTCAATGCCAGTGCCAGAAGGGAAAACTAAAGAGGGCAAGAGACAGGGGATAGTAGATATTCTTTTTTTTTTTTTTTTTTTCCTGAGACAGTCTTGCTCTGTCACCAGGCTGGAGTGCAGTGGCGCAATCTCGGCTCACCGCAACCTCTGCCTCCCAGGTTCAAGCGGTTCTCCTGCCTCAGCCTCCTGAGTAGCTGGGACTACAGGTGGGCACCACCACACCCAGCTAATTTTTGTATTTATAGTAGAGATGGGGTTTCACCATGTTGGCCAGGATGGTCTCGATCTCCTGACCTCATGATCCGCCCGCCTTGGCCTCCCAATGTGCTGGGATTACAGGCGTGAGATAGTAGAGATTCTTATTACTGAGAAAAGATATAGTTACATTAAAAATTTCTTCTCTTACTCAAGTAACTGTATTAAGAATTATATCATTCCAATGTACAAAAATAACAATGAAGCAAACAGTGTTTAATAACTGAGAGTATAAATGAAGAAATAAAACAGAAAAAATTGAAAAATGTAGAAAATAGCTTTTAAAAATTTATTCCTGACTTATTTACTTTTTTATTGTGGTAAAATATACATATTTACCATCTTAACCATTTCTAAGTGTACAGTTCAGTGGTATTGAACACATCCATAGTGTTGTATAGCCATCACCACCATCCATCTCCATTTTCATCTTGTAAAACTGAAATTCTATACCCATTACATAATAACTCCCCAATTTCCCCTCCTCCTAGCCCCTGGCAGCCACCAATCTACTTTCTGTCGATAGGTTTGACTACTCTAAGAATATCATGTAAGTGGAATCATATAGTATTTGTCTTTTTGTGTCCAGCTTACTTCACTTGGCATTATGTCCTCATGATCCATTCATGGTGTAGCATATATCGGTATTTCCTTCCTTTTTAAGGCTGAATAATATGCCCTTGTTTTTATATGCCATATTTTGCTTCTCCATTCATCCACTGATGGACACACGGGTTGCTGCCATGTTATAACTACCGTGAATAATGCTGCTATGAACATGGGTATACAAATATCTCATCAAGAACCTGCTCTCAATTCTTTTGGATATAAACCTAGAAGTAGAATTGCTGGATCATATGAGGATTCTATTTTTAATTTTTTGAGGAACTGCCATATTGTTTTCCACAGTGGCTGTATCATTTTATAGTCCCACCAACAATGCACAAGAGCTCCAACTTCTCCATGTTTCTCAACACTTGTTATTTTCTATTTATTACTATTATACCTTCTTGATAGCAGCCATATAAATGAGTGTAGTTTTGATTTGCATTTCTCTAATGACAAGTGATGTTGAGCATCTTTTCACCTGCTTATTGGCCATTTGTATGTCTTCTTTGGAGCAATGTCTATCCTATGACTCTTTTTATGCAGCAAAAAGACACTTATACAAGGTCAGGAGTTCATGACCAGCCTGGTCAATGTAATGTAAAGATAAAAAAGAAAAACAAAAATAAAAATAAATAAATGTGTAAATAAAATGAAGAGTACAGGATTTAATTACTCTGAAAGGTTTTTTTCCCTGTATGGTTAGTCAAATACCCTCACATTTCACTCACAGACTGCAGGCTTCTATTCTTCCTATTCTTCCAAATGCTCTCAATTTCCCTAAGCACTCTCGTTCTCCTTTTTTTTTTTTTTTTTAAAGATAGAGTTGCCGGGCGCGGTGGCTCATGCCTTCATGCCTGTAATCCCACCACTTTGGGAGGCCGAGGTGGGCAGATCACGAGGTCAAGAGATTGAGATCGTCCTGGCTAACACGGTGAAACCCCGTCTCTACTAAAAATACAAAAAATTAGCCAGGTGTGGTGGCTGGCACGCACCTGTAGTCCCAGCTACTCAGGAGGCTGAGGCAGGAAAATTGCTTGAACCCGACAGGCAGAGGTTGCAGCGAGCCAAGGTCGCGCCACTGCACTCCAGCCTGGGTGACAGAGCGAGACTCCATATCAAAAAAAAAAAAAAGAGTCTCGCTCTGTCACTCAGGTTGGAGTGCAGCAGCACAATCTTGGCTCACTACAACCCCCACCTCCCAGGTTCAAGCGATTCTCCTGCCTCAGCCTCCTGAGTAGCTGGGATTACAGGAGTGCACCACCATGCCTGGCTAATTATTGTATTTTTAGTAGAGATGGGGGTCTCACCATGTTGGCCAAGCTGGTCTCGAACTCCTGACCTCAAGTGATCCTCGGCCTCCCAAAGTGTTTGGATTACAGGTGTGAGCCTGGCCTCATTCTGCCTTATTTTCAGAATAGTTAGTACTTCTCTCAGTGGCAAAGAACAGAGAGAATCTCCTAAGGATTTCCAGGCTTGCAGTTATGCTGGTTCCCAAATCCAAACTTGATCTAATTTAAATACAAGCCCAATGAAATCTAAACTCTTATATTATTAATATGAAAAACTGGCCAGGGACGGTGGCTCATGCCTGTAATCCCAACACTTTGGGAGGCCGAGGTGGGCGGATCACCTGAAGTCAGGAGTTCGAGACCAGCCTGACCAACATGGTGAAACCCCGTTTCTACTAAAAATAGAAAATTAGCCAGGCATGGTGGCGCATGCCTGTAATCCCAGCCACTCGGGAGGCTGAGGCAGGAGAATCGCTTGAATCCAGGAGGCGGAGGTTGCAGGATCACACCACTGCACTTCAGTCTGGGCAACAAGAGTGAAACTCCATCTCAAAAAAAAATAAAAGATGAAAACCTAAGGTCCAGTTAGTTGGTTATCTAAAAACAATACATATAAACAAGATGCATGGAATGACTATTTATGAAGCTAATGGGGCAGGAAATACAAAAATACACAAAATGAAAGAAAGCATCCAAAATATGAATCTGGAGACGGATGTAAGGAAGCATGACTCAAAGCCGCCTACTCCTAACAATTCATTCAAACTGTCTCCAGTAGAGAACTCACAGAGGCAGAAAATACAATGTAGTTTCATTTAAATCACCATTTATTTATAACACCAAAACTCAAGAGGAAACAAGATATGTAGGCAAAAGCCTCAATCACCAATCAGCAAGCTATTAGCTCTATATTTCTATTTAGTCTGTAAAGAAGTGCAGGCCACATAGATGTTTCATTTTTTCTTTTTCTTTTTTTTTTTTTGAGACAGCTTCTCACTTACTCTGTGAGTGGCATGATCTCCCGGCTCACAGCAACCTCTACTCCCAGGTTTAAGCAATTCTCCTGCCTCAGGCTCCCAAGTAGCTGGGATTACAGGCATGCACCACCACGCCCAGTTAATTTTTTTTTTTTTTTTTTTTTGAGATGGAGTTTCGCTCCTGTTGCCCAGGCTGGAGTGCAGTGGCACAATCTCCGCTCACAACAACCTCCGCCTCCAGGTTCAAGTGATTCTCCTGCCTCAGCCTCCCAAGTAGCTGGGATGACAGGCATGTGCCACCATGCCCGGCTAATTTTGTATTTTTAGTAGAGACAGGGTTTCACCATGCTGACCAGGCTGGTCTTGAACTCCTGACCTCAAATTTTCCAACCGCCTCGGCCTCCCAAAGTGCTGGGATTATAGGCGTGAGCCACCACGCCTGGCTTTGTTGTATTTTTAGTAGAGATGAGGTTTCACCATGTTGGCCAGGCTGGTCTCGAACTCCTGACCTCAAGCGATCCACTCTCATCGGCCTCCCAAAGTGCTGGGATTACAGGTGTGAGCCACCACACCCAGCCAACAGACATTTCCTTGTTGATCGATCATATACAAAGATGAGAGCAACAGTGGCCAACAGTCTGTGTATGTAGTATAAATACAAACAACATGAAAATCATGAGGGGACACTCGAGCAACATCTCAGCATACTCTGACAGAAGGCTGTTAGTCATCAAATGTTGGGTTAATCTGTACTAAGCAGAACAACAACAATAAAAATAACTCATTGAAAGATACTTATGGGCCAGGCGTGGTGGCTCATACCTGTAATCCCAGCACTTTGGGAGGCTGAGGCAGGCAGATCACTTGAGGTCAGGAGTTCCAGACCAGCTTGGCCAACATGGTGAGACCCCATTGCTACTAAAAATACAATAATTAGCCAGGCGTGGTAGCACGTGCCTGTAATCCCAGCTACTCAGGAGGCTGAGATAGGAGAATCGCTTGAACCCAGGGGGCAGAGGTTGTAGTGAGCCAAGATTGCACCACTGTACTCCAGCCTAGGCCACAGAGTGAGTGAGAAGCCATCTCAAAAACAACAACAACAACAACAACACAAAACTGTGTGGCCTGCACTTCCAAAAAAAGAAAGAAAGAAAAAGGAAACATGGATGGCTGGGCGGTGGCTCACCTCTGTAATCCCAGCACTTTGGGAGGTCGAGGCAGGCAAATTGTTTGAGTTCAAGAGTTTGAGACCAGTCTGGCCAACATCATGGAAAAACACCATTTTTCTTTTCTTTTCTTTTTTTCTTTTTTTTTTTGAGACAGTGTCTCACTCTGTCACCCAGGCTGGAGTGCAGTGGCGTGATCTCAGCTCACTGCAACCCTCTGCCTCCCGGTTTCTAGCGATTCTCCTGCCTCAGCCTCCCTAGTAGCTGGGACTACAGGCAAGTGCCATCACACCTGGCCAATGCAAATTTTTAGTAGAGACGGGGTTTCATTCACCATGTTGGCCAGGTTGGTCTCGAACTCCTGACCTCAGGTGATCCACCCGCCTTGGCCTCCCAAAGTGCTGGGATTACAGGCGTGAGCCACCACGCCCAGCAGAAACTCCATTTTTCTACAAAAAAATGAAAAAATCAGCCAGGCGTGGTGGTGTGTGCCTGTAGTCTCACCTACTCGGGAAGGTAAGGTGGGAGTGCCACTGCACTCCAGCTTGGGTGACAGAGCCAGTCCCCACTCATATGGTCATATGATCTATTCCGTGACAATTCTGCTTCCCTACATTTCATGTTTTGTCTACAATAAATTGGATGCATGATAGGTAAGAAAAGAATAAACTTTTCCTCAAAAGAGAAAGAAAAGTTACTTTTTCTTTAAGCAGTAACTGATTGGTGATATTTGTTTTTCCTTGTAATACTCTATTGTATGGATATGCCCAATTTTGTTTCTCCTTTCATCAGTTGATGAACAGACTTTCACTTTTTGGCTACTATGAAGAATACTGCTACAAATATTTGTCTACAAGATTTTGTAGAGACATGTTTTCATTTCTTCTGGGGGTATACCTCCTAGTAGAATTGCTGGGTCATCTGACAACTCTATGTTAACCTTGTTAGGCGCTACCAGACTATTTTCCAAAGTGAAGGTACCATTTCACACATGCAGCAATATATGGAGTATTGTACTTCTCCACATCCTCAACAACACTTGTTATTATCTGTCTAGAGAGATTTGGATTTCCCTAATGGCTTTTCATGTGTTTATTGGGGCTTTGTATATTTCCTTTGAAGAAATGTCTACTCAGATACTTGATATTTATTTATTTATTTATTTATTTATTTTTGAGACGGAGTCTTGCTCTGTCACCCAGGCTGGAGTCCAGTGGTGCAATCTTGACTCACTACAACTTCTGCCTCCTAAGTTCAAGCTATTCTCGTGCCTCGGCCTCCCAGGTAGCTGAGATTATAGGCAACTGCCACCACGCCTGGCTAATTTTTGTATTTTTAGTAGAGACAGTGTTTCACCATGTTGGCCAGGTTGGACTCGAACTCCTGACCGCAAGTGATCCACCCCCCACCGCACCGCCTCCCAAAGTGCTGGGATTACAGGCGTAAGCCACCGCACCCAGCCTTTGGTGTATTTTTTTAATGGGTTTTCTTTTTATTATTTCATTTTAAGAGTTCATTACACATTCTAGATAAAAACACCTTGCCAGATAAATGATTTGCAAATACATTATTCCTTTTTGTGAGTTGTCTTCACTTTTTTGGATTGCTTATATTTCTATTTTTCTTTTCTCATAGTTAACTTTTATTTTTGTCAAAATAATATATAAACAATAAAAAAGTCAACATTAGGCTGGGCGTGTTGGCTTACATCTCTAATCCCAGCACTTTGGAAGGCCGAGGTGGGCGGATCACCTAAGGTCAAGAGTTCAAGACCAGCCTGGCAAATATGGTGAAACCACATCTCTACCAAAAATACAAAAAATTAGCCAGGCATAGTGGCACATGCCTGTAATCCCAGCTACTCAGGAGGCTGAGGCAGGAGAATCGCTTCAACCCAGGAGGTGGAGGTTGCAGTGAGCTGAGATCACGCCACTGCACTCCAGCTTGGGCGATAAGAATGAAACTCTGTCTCAAAAAAAGTCAACATTACCCACAAACACATAAAGACAGTAGTCTGCTGGTTCACCCTTCCCCCCACCACCCCTAGACTGCCAGCATCAACAGCTTCCCATTCTTAGGCCGGCCACAGTGGCTCACACTTACAATCCCAGTGCTTTGAGAGGCCAAGGCAGGAGAGTCACTTGAGCCTGGGAGTTTGAGACCAGCCTGGGAAACATAGTGAGACTCCTATAAAAAATCTAAAAATTAGGTGGATGTGGTGGTGCACACCTGTAGCCCCAGCTACTTGGGAATCTGAGGCAAGAGGATCACTTCAGCCCAGGAGTTCAAGTGAGCCATAATTGCACCACTGTACTCCAGCCTGGGGGATAGAGCAAGACCCTGTCTCTAAAATGTAAGAAAAACCAAAAATCAAAAAACTTTCAATTCTTCGTTTTATCTGGTAGTTTCCTCTATTTTCATATATAATAAGCTTTTCTTGCAATTGCTTGATTCATCTATTTTTGATATTCATCTATTTTGATAATAGTTTCCTCTATTTTCCTATATAATAAGCTTTTCTTGGAATTGTTTGATTCACCTATTTTTGATATTCATCTATTTTGATAATAGTTTCCTCTATTTTCCTATATAAGCTTTTCTTGCAACTACTTGATTCATCTATTTTTGATATTCATCTATTTTGATAATAGTTTCCTCTATTTTCCTATATAATAAGCTTTTCTTGCAATTGCTTGATTCATCTATTTTTGATATTACAGATTTTCTGTAAATGGCAAATAAGGATTTTGTTCTCTTATAGCTCCCAGAGTGCCTCCCCCCATCATTAGTTATATTATTGTTAATTATATCATTATTTGGGGTTATGTAAGCTAATAATTATATATCTTTGGTTAAATCAATCATTAATGCTTAAATTGTGAGCCTTTTTGTTGCTCCATTATACGGCACATAATAGGATATTAAAAGGGAGAGAAGATCAGCATATAATTGAAAAGGCTCCGCAGACATCTATAACTGGAAGTTGGTTGTACTTCTTTTAAATCCTGGTTCCTTGCTTCTTAGTAAATAAGTTTTCACACTTACTAGTTAAATGCTATACTGTCTAATCAAATTTCATAGAGAAAGCATCTTCATATAAAAACGCCTGGGTTTTTTTTTAACCTACCTTAATTAACAACTCATTAGTTCAAGAATTCCCAGTCTTTGAGTCTGTAAATGACACTACTATCCTGTTGACACAATGACAGTTACAGAAATTACAAGATGGTGCTTAAGAAATCCCTGTTAGCATCCAAACTCATATGCACTGGCAAACATGTTGGTGACTTAAAAAAAAAACAAACTGGTATTTCACGGAACATGAGGAGAAGGATGTAAGAAATAAAGACAGTTATTGACTCTCAGTTTTCATTCAGCATTCGATTACGAAAGCAGGAATTAGACCCCAAAGTCTGTGAAGGGAATATGTGCACAACACTTAACAAAGCACATGAATTACTCCTTGAATTACAGCAATAAACAAGATGCCATGTGAATTCTAAAAGGTACCTTGATTGTCTACATACTACCAAAAGCAGCTTAAAATATGGGATTCCTTAACTAGAGGGAAGTTATCAAAAAATAAAGAAATTGCCCATCAGTTCCTTGGATCCTTAGTCACCTGTAGCTGGAAGGAGGAAGAAAAAGGCAGGGGGCAGGGTACAGGAGAAATCAAGCTCCTACGCTCCAGAAACTATGCCAGGCATTTTATATACTTATCATCTGCACACTCCTATAAGGTAGACACTGTCACCAGAATTTAGAGATGAAAAAACAGGCTTAAATAAGTTATTTCTCCAGAATTACACAGTTAGAAAAAAACCCCCAAAGTCATGCTCTTCTTCCCAAAGGACCCTTATAGTAAACATCCTTAGATAAAAACACAAATATTGTGACATAGCGTTGTCTGATCCTGAGTTATCCCAGTATTTCAAATCCCATAGATCCTACCTCTCCTTTTCCTTAAAACATAAGTAAAAGTATTCTCAGGCTTTCCCCTACCCCGTGATTAAAAATCACTCTTTGAAAAAAATATTACGAGACCCAAAAGAATCACTAAAATAATTTTTAGAAATTGATTTTGGTTATCAGATCTACCTCTCAAGGAATGACTCGAATTACTAGCTATTTTACTTTGGGCATGTTATTTAACTTTTCTCAGCTTTGGGATTTCTTCAACTCCAAAACAGAGATTATATTATTTACCCCTCATAAAGGTATTATGAAGATTCTGTTAGACAATATTCATAACATTATGTCACAGAAAGTGCCCATAAATAGTCAATAAAAGGTAGTAAATACTAAAGCTGATAATTTATACCATCAATCACAATAGACTGTGATATGGTTTGACTGTGTCCCCACCCAAATCTCATTTTGAATTCCCACGTGTTGTGGGAGGGATCCAGTGGGAGGTAAATGAATCACCGGGGCAAGTCTTTCTCATGCTGTTCTCCTGATAGTGAATAAGTCTCATGAGACCCAATGGTTTTAAAAAGGGGAGTTCCCCTGTACAAGTTATCTCTTTGCCTGCTGCCATCCATGTAACATGTGACTTGCTCCTTCCCACCTTCTGTCATGATTGTGAGGCCTCCCCAGCCACATGGAACTGTAAGTCCAATTAAACCTCTTTCTTTTGTAATTGTCAAGTCTCAGGTATGTCTTTGTGAGCAGTGTGAAAATGGACTAATACAGTAAACTGGTACCAGTGGAATGGGGCTTGCTGAAATGTAGAAGTGACTTTGGAACTGGATAACAGGCAGAGGTTGGAACAGTTTGGAGGGCTAAGAAGAAGACAGGAAAATGTGGGAAAGTTTGGAACTCCATAGAGACTTGTTGAATGGCTTTGCCCAAAATGCTGATAGTGATATGGACAACAAAATCTAGGCTGAGGTGGTCTCAGATGGAGATAAGAAACTTGTTAGGAACTGGAGCAAAGGCAACTCTTGTTATGTCTTAGCAAAGACACTGGTGGCATTTTGCCCCTACCCTGGAGATCTGTGGAACTTTGAACTTGAGAGAGATGATTTAGGGTATCTGGTGGAAGAAATTTCTAAGCAGCAAAGCATTCAAGAGGTGACTTGGGTGCTGTTAAAGGCACTCAGTTTTGTTTTGTTTTGTTTTGTTTGGAGATGTAGTCTTGCTCTGTTGCCCAGGCTGGAGTGCAATGGCACTATCTCAGCTCACTGCAACCTCCACCTCCCGAGTTCAAGCAATTTTCCTGCCTCAGCCTCCTGAGTAGCTGAGACCACAGGCGCATGCTGCCACGCCCAGCTAATTTTTTATATTTTTTAGTAGAGAGGGAGGTTCACCATGTTGCCCAGGCTGATCTTAAACTCCTGAGCTCAGGCAATCTGCCCACCTTGGCCTCCCAAAGTGCTAGGATTACAAACATGAGCCACCATGCCAGGTCCCAGGCACTCAGTTTTATAAGGGAAGAAGAGCATAAAAGTTCAGAAAATTCGCAGCCTGACAATGTGACAGAGAGGAGAAACCCATTTTCTGGGGAGACATTCAAGCTGGCTGCAGAAATTTGCATAAGTAACAAGGAGCCCAAAGTTAATCCCCACGACTATGGAAAAAATGTCCAGGGAATGTCAGATATCTTCACGGCAGCCCCTCCCATCACAGGCCTGGAGGTCTAGGAGAATATGGTTTTGTGGGCCGGGCCCAGGGTTGCCATGCCATGTGCGGTCTAGAGACTTGGTGCCCTGCATCCCAGCCACCCCAGCCATGACTAAAAGGGGCCAAGGTACAGCTTGGGCTGTTGCTTCAGAGGGTACAAGCCCCAAGCCTTGGGAGCTTCCACATGGTGTTGAGACTGCAGGTGCCCAGAAGTCAAGATCTGAAGTTTGGGAACCTCTGCCTAGATTTCAGAAGATGTATGGAAACGCCTGGATGCCCAGGCAGAAGTTTGCTGCAGGGATGGGGCCCTCGTGGAGAACCTCTGCTAAGGCAGTTCAGAAAGGAAATGTGGGGTTGGAACCCCCACACACAGTCCCTACTGGGGCACTGCCTAGTGGAGCTATGAGAAGAGGGCCACTGTCTTCCAGACCCCAGAATGGCAGATACACTGACAGCTTGCACCATGCACCTGGAAAATCTGTAGAAACTCAATGCCAGCCCGTGAAAGCAGCCGGGAGGGATGCTATACCCTGCAAAGCCACAGGGGCAGAGCTGCACAAGACCATGGGAGCCCACCTCTTGCATCGGCATGACCTGGATGTGACACATGGCGTCAAAGGAATTCATTTTGGAGCTTTAAGATTTGACTGCCCTGCTGGATTTCGGACTTGCATGGGGCTTGTAGCCCCTTTGTTTTGGCCAATTTCTCCCATTTGAATGGCTGTATTTATCCAATGTTTGTACCCCCACTGTACCTAAGAAGTCACTAACTTGTTTTTGATTTTACAGGCTCATAGGCAGAAGGGACTTGCCTTGTCTTGAATGAAACTTTGGACTTTTGAGTTAATGCTGAAATGAGTTAAGACTTTGGGGGACTATTGGGAAGGCATGATCAGTTTTGAAATGTGAGGACATGAGATTTGGGAGGGGTCAAGGGCAGAATAAGGTTTGGCTGTGTCCCCACCCAAATCTCATCTTGAATTCCCATGTGTTGTGGGAGGGACCCGGAGGTAACTGAATGAATGGGGGCAAGTCTTTCCTGTCCTGTTCTCATGACAGACAATAAGTCTCATGAGATCTGATGGTTTTAAAAAGAGGAGTTCCCCCTACACAAGCTCACTCTTTGCCTGCTGCTATCCATGTAAGACGTGACTTGCAGGCCGGGCATGGTGGCTCATGCCTGTAATCCCAGCAATTTAGTAGGCTGGGGCAGGTGGATCACCTGAGGTCAGGAGTTCATGACCAGCCTGGTCAACATGGTGAAACCTCGTCTCTACTAAAAATACAAAAATTAGCTGGGTGTGGTGGTGCGTGCCTGTAATCCCAGCTACTCCAGAGGCTGAGGCAAGAGAATTGCTTGAACCCAGGAGGCGGAGGTTGCAGTGAGCTGACGTCACATCAATGCACTCCAGCCTATGCGACACAGCGAGACTCCATCTCAAAAAAAAAAAAAAAAAAAGACGTGACTTGCTCCTCCTTGCCTTCTGCCATGATTTTGAGCTTCCTCAGCCACATGGAACTGTAAGTCCAATTAAACCTCTTTCTTTTGTAAATTGCCCAGTCTCAGGTAGCCTTCATCAGTTGCATGAAAACAGAGTAATCACACTGTTAGTTCAATCATTCAACAAATATTGAGAGTCTTCTATGTGCCAGGTGTTTTTCCAGGTGCTAGAACATGGCAGTGAAAAAAACAGTGAAAAAAATAATCTGCTTTCACAGAGTGTACTTTCTACACTCTGTGAAAGACAAAAATAAAATGAGGATAAATATAATATTCCAAGTGGTAAGAAGTACTATGAAAAAAGTACAGCAGGAAGGGAGAATGACGGAGGGTGATACTTTCACTGGAGTAGGCGAGGTGAAGCTTGAAGAGTTCCACTGGAGTGGAGACCTGGATGAAATGAAGGCTAGGAGATCCAGGTTCCAGGTAGAGGAACAAGTACAAAGATGCTGAGGCAGGTATGTATTTGGTGTATGGAGGAACGAGAGGGTCTGTTTAAAAATACAACAGTAAAAAAAATTTTTTTTAACCCAGCCCCTCATAAATTAGTTAATATGGACAGGACTCTTTGCTGCTCCTTTTTTTTTTTTTTTTTTTTTTTTTTGAGACAGAGTCTCGCTCTTTCGCCCAGGCCGGAGTGCAGTGGCGCTATCTCGGCTCACTGCAAGCTCCGCCTCCCAGGTTCACGCCATTCTCCTGCCTCAGCCTCCCGAGTAGCTGGGACTACAGGTGCCTGCCACCACGCCCGGCTAACTTTTTGTATTTTTAGTAGAGACAGGGTTTCACCGTGTTAGCCAGGATGGTCTCAATCTTCTGACCTCATGATCCGCCCGCCTCGGCCTCCCAAAGTGCTGGCATTACAGGTGTGAGCCACCACGCCCGGCCGGCTGCTGCTTTTTAAGCACTACGTAAAAGAGGCCAAGCAGAGACAATCCAGATGCCCATGCTCCAAGCTCATCATCCTGGCTGGGGCCGAAGCTGCTTCTTCTGACTGACCACAGAAAGAGAGCACTCTGGTTCCCCTAGAGGGGTGGTCTTTTTCTAATTTGCACAAAGGAACCATATAGGCCACCTGCAACCCCTTCAGGATTTCCCTTTCCGTAGAATGCATTGTGTCTACAATCATCAAAGCAGCGCTAATGGGCCTGTCAACTGAGAAATGAAAACAGACTCATCATGTTAAGGTAGATTCTATAATGACATTTATTAAAAAGGGGTTATAACATGAGATCACCACAACTTTTATTGTTCTTTATCTTGATATAATTTTTTAAAAATCTAATAAGCTAAATAAGGCTATGTGATATACATACACTGGATGTGAATTCTGAAGACCCAAGTCCAGGTCCCAATTGTTCCATTTTCCCCAAAGTCACGCAGCTTACAGTTTTATGAAATTTCAGTTTCTTCACTTGTATTGCGGATAATGAGAACTACCCTATCTTACTAGACTACTGTGACAAATCCTATTAAAAAGTAACCATTTTTTTATTACTATCAATTAAAAAGGCAAATGTAATTATATTGTAATAAAAGTAGACTATGTTTTTTATTAAGGAAAAACATCTTGGGAACATCAATAGACTTTAAAAGGTTAAAAAAAAATCAAATAACAGACGGGTGCAGTGGCTCATGCCTATAATCCCAGCACTTTGAGAGGTTGAGGTGGGCGGATCACCTGAGGTCAGGGGTTCAAGACCAGCCTTGCCAACATGGTGAAACCCCGTCTCAACTAAAAATACAAAAATTAGCCATGCGTGGTGGCGTGCACCTGTAGTCCCAGCTATTCAGGAAGCTGAGGCAGGAGAATCACTTGAACCCAAAGGGCAGGGACTGCAGTGAGCCGAGATTGTGCCACTGCACTCCAGCTCTGGGTGACACAGCAAGGCTCTGTCTCAAAAAAGAAAAAAAATCAAATAATATATCAGGCTTCTACCTTAAAAAAATACTGGCTGGGTGCAGTGGTTCATGCCTGTAATCCCAGCACTTTGGGAGGCCAATGCAGGAGGACTACTTAAGCCCAAGAGTCCCCATTAAAAACTTAGCCAGGTATTGTGGTGCACACCTATAGTCTCAGCTACTCAGGAGGCTGAGGTAGGAGGATCACTTGAGCTCAGGAGGCTGAGAATGCAGTGAGCCGTGATCGCACCTGGGCAACAAAGTGAGACCCTGTCTTAAAATACATATGATAATTCTTTGCTGCTGAGAAAAAGTTACATCTGAGCCACCTAGAGGGTTAAAATGTGCCATGATGATAATGATGATACCATAAAAACCGAGGAAGACTGCTGACTGAGGATTCCTCCCAAGAGGACCAAGTGTCAAGCTGACACATCCTCTTCTCCTGGAGGTTCATCAAGTTTTATTCTTAGCAAACATAAGTAGACAGTAATTTTTTAGCCAATTTAAAAGTTATTAAACTGACTTAGTGCCACCATCTCTATCAAACTTTTCTGGATCACTCCTGTCAGAAACAATTTGTTTTTTTCTGAACTCTTAAAATACTTTGCTTATATAGCTCAACTGCCTTATATCATAGTTATTTGTGTATACTCGTCATCCCCTTCCTAAATTGTAAGCTACTTGAAAGCAGTAGCTGTGGGAAATAACCTCTTCCTTAAAGCACCTTATGTAAGTGCCTTGAACACTGTTTCCAGGCAACTCCAAAATATGAACTAATCAAAGGCAGTGAAATAGTTTATGTGCGCCTGCTCTACGGCTGCCACTGTTCTAGGTGCTGGAAAGAGAACTTCAGCTACCACAGGTGGTCAGAGGTAAGGAAAAGTGACTGTGGCAGGGACTTGATACTCTTCAAATGCTGGGAAACCTCATCACTGGAGGGTCTCAGAGGGAATGCTGAATAGCTGGCATTACAAAGATGAAAAAAGGTCACCATTCAATCTTCTGAGAAAGAAGACTATAATCGGATTGGCCTAGTGGTACATGTGGAATCTATAAGGATTTTGTGAAAACAAAGGAAACCCTTCAAATTCCAAAGCCTTAGCCAGACTGCTGATCTAAAAATATGCAGATTAATTATCAGGAGATTCTTAATAGATCAAAATGTAGTCTACAAAGGCAGATAGATACATTTGGGACCAGCATAGGGGCAAGAGTGGCGTGGGTAAGAGCACTGGTGTCAAACAGCCTGCACTCAACCCTGGTGCTGCCACTTACTATTCAAATACAGCTGCATGATTTTAGCCAAGTCATTTGACCTCTTTGTGCTTCAACTTTCCCATATGTAAAATGGGTAGAATAATAGAAACTATATCCTGGGATTATCATGAAGATTAAGTGAGAATGTATGTAAAGTGTTTAGAAGAGAGTCTGGCATACATTAAATGTTATGTAAGTAATACTGCCACTTAATTTACCACCTGGACTAGGACAATTCTGTGAATGAAAAGAGGCACTATTAGCCTTTGGAAAACCAGACTGTGTCAGGCAAACTAGGACATATGGTCACCCTATAAATAAGTGTAAGAAGAAACAAAGGAATGTAACTAGAGAAAACAGCATTCTCTACTTCACCTCCCATAGATGCAGGTACCAAATGTTAACATAGACTTATCTCTTCTGCTAAAGACATGTTATAGCTAAATAAGCACACTTAGTTTTTTGCTGTAAATACCACATGCCAGTAGCATTGATTGACACATCAGTCAATACTGGCTTGATGCCCTCAAGATTAATAGCAGCCATCCAACAAATATTGAGGACATGCTAATGGTATCAGGCAGAAAGATGGTAAGACTTGGTCCTTGCCCTCAAGAAGCTCACCACCAGTTAAGGAAATGATTCCTGCAGGTACTAGCTAGTAACTAGTAACTAGTCCCCAGAGGCCATTGCTATAGCAAATATACCAAAGCCTGAAGATATCTCAGAAAACACTGGGAAAGATGAAAAAGGTGATTTGTAAAACAGACACAGTAGAAAAGAGAAAGTATTGCATTATTTTACAGGGCACTTTCAAATAAATAAAGACATTCTAGAAAAATAATTAGAAAAAAGTACTTGCGGCAGATAGCTTTTGTTTGGCCCATGTAGCATCAATTTCCATTGCTTTGTAAAATTAGTGCTCTTTCATTATGTGAAATCTCATTAAAAGCAAAAAAATCCATTTGGAAGAAAACAAGAGAGGAGAGATAATGAATCAGGGAAACTGGTAATTTTATGTGTGTGATAATGGCTCAAAAAGAGTCCTCATGTTTTAAATACGCATACTGAAATATTTACAGATTAAATGATGTGATACCTAGAATTTGCTTCAAAAACTCAGGGTTAGGTGAGTGTGGATATACACAAATATATCAAATTTATAGATATAATATACATACATAAAGTATATAATTGGCCATCAATTCATGATTGTTGAAGTTAGGTGATGAGAATGTGTGGATTAATTATTCTATTTAATTTTCTGTAAATTTAAAATTTTTCATTTAAAAAGTGTTTGTTGATACGTCAATAGAATGGTCTCAATTTTTTTTTGTTTTTTGTTTTTTTTTTTTTTGAGACAGGGTCTCACTGTCACCCAGGCTGGAGTGCAGTGGCACAATCACAGTTCATGACAGCCTCAAACTCCTGGGCTCAAGCAATCCTTCCACCTCACCACCCCATGTAGCTGCAACTACAGATGCACACCACCATGCTGATATGGTTTGGATTTGTGTCACCACTCAAATCTCATGTCGAATTGTAATCCCCAATGTTGGAGGAGGGGCCTGATAGGACGTGACTGGATCATGGGGGCAGATTTCCCCCTTGTTGTTCTCCTGATAGTAAGTTCTCAGAAGATTTGGTTGTTTAGAAGTGTGTAGCACCTCCCCACTGTTCTCTCTTCCTCCTTCTCCAGCCATGTAAGACATTCCTGCTTCCCCTCTGCCTTTCTCCATGATTGTTAGTTTCCTGAGGCCTACTCAGCCATGATTCCTGTACAGGCTACAGTACTATGAGTCAATTTAACCTCTTTGCTTTATAAATTATCCAGTCTCAGGTAGTTCTTTATAGCAATGTGAAAACAAACTAATGCACACACTCACCTAATATCTTAATTTTTTGTAGAGATGGGGTCTCGCTATTTTGCCCATGCTGGTCTTGAACTCATGGGCTCAAGCAATCCTCATGCCTTAGCCTCCCAAAGTTCTAGGATTACAGGCATGAACCACCATGCCTGGATGTATTATTTTTAATTTTAAAAATAAAGTGCTTTTGAAAACTCCCTAACATAGAGTTTCTTAACCTTCTCACTCCTGCCATTTTGGGCCAAATAAGTCTTTGTTGTGGGGGTTGTCTGGTACACTGTAGAGTGTTTAGCGGCATCCCTCGCCTCTACCCACTAGATGCCAGTTGCATCACCCCCCTACTTGTTGTGACAGCTAAAAATGTCTCCAGATATTGCCAAATGTGTCTTGGGAGGCAGATCGCCCCAGCTAAGAAGCCCAGTGCTGATATACTATATACCTTATCCAAAACATTCCCAACCCTACAAAACAGAAACTCCCCAATTCTTAACTATATTCTACATATCTAATAATGATTTTCGGCATTGTATCTTTTCTTATTCTTAATTCAGTTACTAATACTCTACTTGTAGTTCAGAGTACCTCAAGTAGATAAACCAATTGTGCTGCTGCAAATTTAATGATTCAATAAAAATTATACTGCTTCTGAGACTTCTCCTCATCTATTTCCAAAGCTGAAACTAAAAACCTTAAGCTATTTATAATACTATAACCTTCAAGAATATGGCCCAAAAAAGCAGGAAAAGGTTATATAATTCAATCTTCTTAAAATGTACTACTTAACCTTTGGTCAAATTAAACAGCTCCAAAACATGCCCCAAAGCAGAGTAACCCATACAAAGATGAAAGTGCAAAGGATATTATCTAGTTTCTTGTAACTCAAAATGAGATCTATAGACCAGCAGCATCAGCATCACCACAGAGCTTAACAGAAAGGCAGAATCTTAGGCCCCACTTCAGACCTACAAAATCAGAATTTGCATTTCAACAAGCTTTCCAGATGGCTTGTATGCACATTAAGTTTGAGGAAGTAATCTAGCTGGGGTTTTTTCTTGGTTTGGGGTTGTGGGGGGAATGTTTGTTTGTTTCTTTTAAGAGAAAGACAGGGTCTCACTCTGTCACCCAGGCTGGAGTGCAGTGGCACAATCACAGCTCACTGCAACCTTGAACTCCTGGGCTCAAGTGATCCTCCCATGGCAGTCTCTGAGTAGCTAGCCTTCACTGTCTTAGGAAGATAAAAAAAAGATACCTGTTTTCTTATTATTTTTAAAATAATGGATAAACATTTGGCCCATTTCCAGTAACAGATATGTAAATGACTACAATAAGGAACTAATGAGTGCTGGGAAATAAAGTCGAGATGAAACCTAGATCATGTATTCTCAATTACCCATACCTAGGAAAAAGGTTAGCCTAGACAGCAAGCATGTAGTGCCCTAGAAGAAATAAACCATTTCTGTGTGTCTAGACTTGAATTCAATTCTGAAATGACTACAACAACCCCCTTCAGCACAATAGTATATATACTAGGAGCTAGACATATTTTCTTAATTAACAAATGATGAATACTACAGGATTTTATAAAATATCTGCTAGATAAGTTACTCTGCCTTGTGCAAGAAAGGAGTACGTAAAATGCCTCTAGAAAAGTCTAGATTTCAAGAAAGGAGGAGGCAGATAAGAAGAGGAAGGAGAGGAAAACGAGGGAGTATGTAGAGGAGGGAGCAGGAGGAAGAAAGAGTAAAGAGCGATGGAGAGATGAGGAAGAGGAAGGAGGATGATGAGGAAGGAGGAAGCGGCAGGGGAAAAGGAAGGAATTTTTCCTTAAACAAGAATTTTAACAACAGCCTAATGGGCTAGTTCATGAATCTATCCACTTCTTTTCATCTCCACTGTCACTATTCTAATCTAAGTCATTATCTTCTATTTTGGAGCCTCATGACTTATTCTCCCCACATCTACTCGTACACTCCTATACTCCATTCTTGACATAGCAGCAACTTCCTGGACTCAAGAGATCTTCTCACCTCGGCCTCCCAAACTGCTGGGATTACAGGGGTGTGCCACCATGCTTGGCCTCAGAGTAATCTTTTTAGAGGTCTTTGAGATGGAGCCAGTGGCTCAAATGAGAAAGGATAGGTTGGCCCGGCGCGGTGGCTCATGCCTGTAATCCCAGCACTTTGGGAGGCTGAGGCAGGTGGATCACAAGGTCAAGAGATCGAGACCATCCTGGACAACATGGTGAAACCCCATCTCTACTAAAAATACAAAAAAATAGCTGGGCATGGTGGCAGGCGCCTGTAGTCCCAGCTACTCGGGAGGCTGAGGCAGGAGAATAGTGTGAACCCGGGAGGCGGAGCTTGCAGTGAGCCGAGATCGCGCCACTACACTCCAGCCTGGGCGACAAAGCGAGACACTGTCTCAAAAAAAAAAAAAGAAAAAGAAAGGACAGGTTCAGAACTCACTCCAACAGATGCAATACCAGGGTTCAAAAACGGTGGCAACAGCATCCGGAACCAGACTCCCCTTGGGGCATGACTTCGGCCATGATTACAGATATTTGGATTCCCTTGGTTCCTGCCTATTTTCTGAACCAGATTCTCCAGTCTTTCCATCCATGCTGTGAGGTACTTGACAACTTTCCAATAAATTCATTTTCTGCTTAAGTTGGCTGGAATTAAGGTCTGTAATTTTCAACCAAGAACCTTTCCTGGAACAATGCCGTTTCTTTTTTGCTTTTTTAATGACCTGTCACTCACTAAGTTTAGCCTTCCAAAATGGGTATAATTAAAAAGCTAAAATTCTAAATACCATTCACATCACCGACCTCCTAAAAACAGCTTTCAAAGTGAATATTTAGTTTTATTTATCACTCAGTTAAATCCAACATTCTACCTACTCCATGCTTGCACCTGGGCTACTAAATTGGGCTGAAGAAACACACATAATCATGCTGACTCATCTCACTTTCAAAGCATGACCACAGAACGGCCATTTCCACCACATTCCTAGTCCACTCACTCTTCACTTTCCAGAGCCCTATCTCACACTTTCTCTTCTCTCCTCAAACATCCAACATCTCATCCCCCATCCCCACTTTTCAGCTGATGGCAATTGTTTTATATTTCACTAAAAAACAGAGGCTTGGGCCGGGTGCGGTGGTTCACGCCTGTAATCCCAGCACTGCGCGAGGCCGAGGCGAGCAGATCACTAGGTCAGGAGATCGAGACCATCCTGGTTAACATGGTGAAACCCCGTCTCTACCAAAAATAAAAAAATAAAAATAAAAATAAAAAAATTAGCCGGGCATGGTGGTGGGCGCCTGTATTAACAGCTACTTGGGAGGCTGAGGCAGGAGAACGGCATGAACCCAGGAGGTGGAGCTTGCAGTGAGCTGAAATCATGCCACTGCACTCCAGTCTGGGCGACAGAGCGAGACTCCGTCTCTTTCAAAAAAAAAAAAAAAAAAAAAACAGGCTTGGCTGGGCATGGTGGCTCATGCCTGTAATCCCAGAACTTTGGGAAGCCAAGGGAGGTGGATCGCTTGAGGTCAGGAGTTCAAGACCACCTGGCCAACATGGTGAAACACCATCTCTACTAAAAAATAAATAAATAAGTGAATAAATAAATAAATAAATACTAGCCAGGCATGGTGCCAGTTACTTGGGAGGCTGAGACAGAAGAATAGCTTGAATACAGGAGTCGGAGGCTACAGTGAGCTGAGATCACGCCACTGCACTCTAGCCTGGGCAACAGAGCAAGACTCTGTCAAAAAACAACAACAACAACAACAAAAAACACCAGAGACAATCAGTAAAGATCCTCCACACATGCCCAGCCACAATGTACCATCTACTTGCTATTGTAGCCATACATATTATTCTGTCTTCCCTTCTATTATCTTGATTGAACTATGTTACTATCTAAGGCCAAGCCCTCCATTCATGCCTTAACCCTCACATCCCTCATGGTTATTCAAGGACATCAGCCCATCAACTGTTCTCTTCTTGCAGCATCACCAATGGACCTCTGTGCTGGATAACTATCATCAGCATTCAAACAGGGTGCATTAGCTTCCAATTTAAAATTCTTCTTTCCAGCTCACATGCTCCTCTAGCCTTCATGCTGTTTCTCTACTCTCCTTCACAGCATAACTCTTTAGAAGACTTGTCTATAGAGCTGTCTCCCATTCATCCCCCATTCTCTGTCGAACACACACCAATTCACTTTGTTCCCATCATTCCACTGAATCACTGCTTGTCACTACCAATGAGTTCCATACTGGTAAATCCAAAGGGTAATTATCTAATTATCAGTCTTCATCTTATGTTACTTATCAACAGCACTGGACACTGTTGATCATTTTCCTCTTCTTGAAACACTCCTGTTTGCCTTCTAAAACATCATTTCCAGCTGGGCATGATGGCTCATGCCTATAATCCCAACACTTTGGGAGGCCAAGGTGGGTGGATCACTTGAGGTCAGGAGTTCGAGACCAGACTGGCTAACATGGTGAAACACCGTCTCTACTAAAAATATAAAAATTAGCTGGGCGTGGTGGTGCACACCTGTAATCCCAGCTACTCAGGAGGCTGAGGCAGGAGAACTGCTTGAACTCAGGAGGCGAAGGCTGCAGTGAGCCAAGATCATGCCACTGCACTCCAGCCTGGGAAACAGAACAAAACTTCATCTCAAAAATAAAAAAGTCATTTCTTCCTCTTACTTCACAGGCTGCTCCTTCTCAAAGTTTCCACTGATGGTTCACCTAATGATCCAACGTGGAAATGTTGGAGTGTTCCTGAGCTCCGATCTCTGAGATGTTCTCTTCTCCACTCATTCCATAGGTGACAGTATGCATTTTCATGGCTTTACACACCAACTGGACACTAATGACACCTCCTTTTTTTTTTTTTTTTTGAGACGGGGTCTCTCTCTGTCACCCAGGCTGGAGTGTAGCAGTGTGATCTTGGCTCACTGCAGCCTTCGCCTCCTGGGTTCAAGCAATTCTCCCGCCTCAGCCTCCCGAGTAGCTGGGACTACAGGCGTGCACTGACACGCCTGGCTAATTTTTGTATTTTTACTAGAGACGGGGTTTCACCATGTTGGCCAGGATGGTCTTGATCTCCTGACCTCGTGATCTGCCCTCCTCGGCCTCCCAAAGTGCGGGATTACAGGCGTGAGCCACCGCGCCCGGCTGACACCTGTGGTTTTTTAGTCTACACACTGGACCTCTCCCCTGAATTCCAGTCTCCACTTTCTAACTTTCTATTTGTCATCTCTATCTGAATGTCTAATTGGTACTCCAAACTTAGCAGACACAAAACTTAATTCCAACTATTCACCCCAAAAACCTACTCTATTCATGGTCTTCCCCTTCTCAGTTGGGGGAACTCCATTCTTCCAGTTGTTCGGGTACAGTTCATTCCAAACACAGCAGACAAGATGATCTTTTAAAATATGTCAAATTCTATCACTTAGCTCAGATTCTTCACATGGTTTCCCATCTCATTCTGAGATGGTCCCCAGGTCTTTACAATGGCTTACAAGGTCTCATATGATCTGATCACCACTATTATATCCAAGACTTTACCTCCTATTATTCTTCATCCTACTATTCTCATTCATTCTAGCCACACTGCTCTCCTTGCTGTTTCATGTACACACCAATACTCTACACATTCCTGCCACAGGGTTGTCTTGGAATTCGCTGTAATCTCAGCTTGGACCGCTCTTCCCAAAATATCTGCACAGTTAGTTCCATCATTTCACTCAAATCACCTTATTGCATTTCTGGTCTTCCCTGACCACCCCATATAAAACAGCAACACCCTTCCTTATACTTATTTATTTTTGAGACAAACTCTGGCTCTGTCACCCAGGCTGACGTGCAGGGGCTCCAACACAGCTCACTGAAGCCTTGACCTCCTGGGCTCAAGTGACCCTTCCGTCTCAGCTCCCCAAGTAGCTGGGACTACAGGCTCACACCACCACGCCCAGCTACCTTTTGTGTTTTCTATAGAGACAGGGTCTCCCCATGTTGCCCAGGCTGGTCTCGAACTTCTGAGGTCAGTTGATCCACCCGTCTCGGCCTCCCTAAGTACTAAGATTACAGGTGTAAGCCGCCATGCGCAGCTAAAATTTATTTATTATCTATCTCCAAATATAATGCAAACTTCATGAGGGGAGGGACATTTCCCTATCTCCAGTGTCTAGAATAAAGTCCAGTACTAATAGTTACACAAGAAACTATTGATAAAGGAATAAAAGAAACTTTAAATTATAAATTTTTAAGTTATAAAATAGATACATAAAATGCATTAATTACTTCCACACACAAAGTTGTGACAGACATACAGATGTGTCACCCAGCTCTCCCTTCATGAAAGAACTTGCTGGGAGTACTGTCAGCCCTTGTAGACATTACCTCTGCAGAGCTACCTTGCCCAAGGTCATGTGCTTCCCAAGGCAATCCCTCATCCAGTAACCAATGGAGACAAAGGTATAAATGGTCCATTTCTGCTCAAAGCAGGGCAACTCTAAAAGTCCACATTAGCTCCAGAGCTCCCTGTGGAGTCAGCTCCTGTTGTTCAGACTGTACCACAGCTCAACTTCTCCCTGCCAAATCTTGCTTCTTCCCTTCCACAGGAGTTGAACAGAAGAGCACTACTTAACATCCTGCACATTAAGTTGTGTCTCAAATTCTGCTTTCTGGAGCCCCTAACCTGTGATAGTTAAGACAAAAAATACATGCTTATTAAACTAAAAAACAAAGCATATCCCTATAAAACAGAAAATGAACATCCCTACAACAGATAGTCCTACAATACGTGTTCTCTCCTTCTACAGAAATGATTACATAATAACAGAGTCTCCTATTTTTAACTGGGCATAAGGCCAACCATAATAAACACTAGTCTTCCTTGCATCCAGGTATGGCCATGGAACTAAATGATGGCCAGTGGGATTTGAGGTGAAGTGATGTAACTTTGAGAACTTTTCCTTAAAGAAATTAATGTGCTCTCTTCCTCCTGACTTTACCCCTTTTTTCTAATGGGAATATGGACATAATATTGAGCATCTTGGACCACGTGGATGTGGGCAATAAGCTAGTGATGACAGAGCAACAAGACAGAAGGAGCCTGGAGAAACAAAGCAAAACAAAAGAATAGAAGGAGCCTGGATCTCTGTGGAGCCACCATAATGGCCCTGGGAGGCTTAAACTGAGAAAGAATTAAACCCCAATCTTTTTAAAATCTCTGTAACTTGGGTGAGGGCTACAACTGCTGTCAGTGCTCTGCCCACGTTTCCTCCCAACCCTGTGCTCTCACTCCCAACAGCCAGCACCTGCAGGTCTTTGTAGAGGGGCTACCCTCAGTCTGCCAGCACTTCCTGGACATTTATACACTCATCCTGTATTAGTCTGTTTTCGTACTGTTGATAAAGACATACCCAAGACTGGGTAACTTATACAGGAAAAAGGGTTTAATGGGGGTGCCTCATAACCATGGCAGAAGGCAAGGAGGAGCAAGTCATGTCTTACATGGATGGCAGCAGGCAAAGAGAGAGCTTGTGCAGGGGAACTCCCCCTTGCAAAACCATCAGACCTCGTGAGACTTATTCACTATCACAAGGAGAACACAGGAAAAACCTGCCCCCATGATTCAATTACTTCTCACCGGGTCCCTCCCACAACACAAGGGAATTCAAGATGAGATCTGGGTGAGGACACAGGCAAACCATATCACCTCCCCAACAGGGATGGTCCTTAGCAATGACTGATGGGTATGAAAGTATAAAGGCTCTACTTTATTTCTTTGGTCCCTGGCAGTGAAAACTCTTAGGTATAAGCTCCAGAACTCCCTTGCAAGACTAGCCAAAGTTGTCTACCTTGAGGCTTTCTTGGTATCACATCCTTGATACCAGCCTCCTGTTCCCGTCCCCAGTCCTACTTTCCCACTCCCTAGCAGGTTTTTCTGAAACTCTTCTCAGTAAGTTGCCTGCCCATAAAAGTTTATCTCAACTCCTGCTTCTGGGGAACCCAACCTGAGGCAGTATCCTGCCTCTATCCCATTCTCCCAGGGTTTATCACATTCAGTAACTGTACACCTTTCCAAACCTTTGCCTTTGCATAATCAAACATGTGATTCTCTTAAATGAAAATGAAATTATATGATATAAACTATGCAACTGGCCTTATTCACTTAAAGTATTGCACGGACCACATTCTATGACAGTAAAATATATATACACCTGACTATTTTTCAGGATACATGGTTGCCTATAACTTAAAGTTTAAATAAATATCAAACACATTTTTTTAAGAAGTAGAGAAAGAATTTTAAAATGGTAGGAAACTTCTTTGATTCACTCCTATCATTCTACTCATCAATGAGAAAAGAAAGATTATATTACATACACAATTACTTCTAGGAATACCAAAAAGAAGCAATGCAAAATTTGTTAAAAGTAAATAAATTAGCTGGGCGCGGTGGCTCACGTCTGTAATCCCAGCACTTTGGAAGACCGAGGTGGGCAGATCACTTGAGGTCAGAAGTTTGACACCAGCCTGGTCAACATGGTGAAACCCTGTCTCTAATAAAAATACAAAAATTAGCCCAGCATGGTGGTGCACGCCTGTAATCCCAACTACTCAGGAGGCTGAGGCAGGAGAATCGCTTGAACTCGGGAGGTAGAGATTGCAGTGAGCCAAGATCATGCCACTTCACTCCAACCTGGGAGACAGAGTGAGACTCCGTCTCAGGGAAAAAATAATAATTTAGAAAAAAAAAAGTAAATACATTAAATCATTCTTTCTTCTAGTTCTTTGAACTCCCCAAAGAGTTTAAAGGCCTGAAATAGATATAGACACAGATATATGTAATCTTCAATATATTAATACTTAAAATATTTAAATATTTTATATACAAATAAAATTTATATCAAATACCAGGATAGTCTTTCTTACAGTTTTGTGATTTAAAAAGGCAGGAAGAAGAGAAAGAAGTAGGAACATTTCCCTAACTCCCATTACAAGTCTGGTATTTCCAAAGAATATTCTTTTGTTACCGGCAAAATGCATTCTGGATATTTCAGAAGGATATGTTGCTTGAAATATATATTTCAAGGAAGAAAGATTATAGATATTTTGTGAACCTCCAAGAATTAAAATAATAGCAATGGAAACTTCAATATTTCAACACCAACATTATTTAAGAATGTATATTCTTGTATGCATATATTCTTACATATATAAGAATGTATACAAGAATATGAATATTCCTCTAAGAATATTCTTATATGTATATAAATTCTGATCTATATAAGAATATATGTGTGTGTGTGTGTGTGTGTGTGTGTGTGTATCTATACACATATATATGAGACAGGGTCTCACTCTGTTGCCCAGGCTAGGGTACAGTGGCACAATCATAGCTTACTGCAACCTCAATCTCCTGGACTCAAGAGATCCTCCCACTTCAATCTCCTCAGTAGCTGGGACTACAGATGCACACCACAACACCTGGATAATTTTTTTTATTTTTTGGAGAGACTGGGTCTTGCTATGTTGTCTAGGCCAGTCTCAAATTCGTGGCCTCAAGCAATCCTCCTGCCTTGGCTTCTCCAAACTGCTGGGATTACAGGTGTGAGCCATCATGCCCAGCACATATTTAGAACATGACTGAAAATATAACAATGTTATCTCTTATTGGATGGTAAATCGGGATTACAATTATAAAGGAGACTTAATAAAGCAGTGTAACCTTTATTTTCCACAAAATGACTATACCGGTGCATAAAATGAAACAGAAGCCTTGAAAAAACAAACTCTCACGAGTAACAAGATTGTTTTCATCTCATTTGGAACTGTTCAATGTTACATATCAAACATTTTGGCAGGCCAATAACCTGTAACATTATAATTTAAGAATGCTAAGATGGGGCATGGCTGCAAGATGCAGTCACACTGTTTGTAAATTAAGAAACGAAGGGGGTCAGATGTGTGAAAGAACTTCTGTGGTGGTGTTTTTCCTATTTGTGAACTGCAAAGGGAAGTCTCCAATCTAGTTATTAAACTTTCAGTCTGTCTGAGGTAATAGCTATTATGCCAAAAGCAATTAGCCAGGCTAGTACTGGAGATGTTTTGTTGTTGTTGTTTTAGCTGAAGTCAGATAATTCCTGGGTTTGTCTGTATGTGCCCTTATCCCTTAATCAACAAGAACATCTACAACATCAAAATTCTCCCTCCTGTTTCCAATTCTTCTCAATTGGCAAAATCACAGATTAAAAAAAAAAATTACATGTGTGTCCAAAATTGTCTTTACTGCAAATGTTTTGAGACAAATTTTAAAAACAGATTTACTTGTAAGGGATTTTGTTGAGATGTAGAGAAGTGATTTCGTTAAGATGTAGAGAAACACTTCCTTGAAGTTTATTTCTGATACTGTTAGCTACATTCTTGGCATCCTTTAGGAATTTTAAGAATACATATTCATATCCAGGAAAAAATAGAGAAAATATATATGCAGATACTTCCCCAAATTAAACTAAGCATGATGTAATTCCTGTAGAATTTTGTTATGAAAGAAATCACTTTTCATCTTTTTTTTTTTTGAGACAGTATCTTATCACTCTATTGCCCAGGCTGGAATGCAGTGGTGCGATCTCAGTTCACTGCAACCTCCGCCTCTGGGTTCAAGTGATTCTTGTGACTCAGCCTGCCTAGTAGATGAGATTACAGGTGTGCGCTACCATGCCTGGCTAGTTTTTTTGTATTTTTAGTAGAGACAGGGTTTTGCCATGTTGGCCAGGCTAGTCTCGACCTCCCGGCCTCAAGTGACGCACCCGCCTCAGCCTCCCAAAGTGCTAGGATTACAGACGGCAGCTTTTCATCCTTCAAAGAAAAACAAATACACACCTTATGTTTAAGCAAAACATAAGAATTATCACTGGTACTTTGGCTTAGGCTCTGGCTGGCCTTGAACATTCCAGACTTGGAGGGAATAATGAATATAAGGGAATCATGTGTCTGTCAGTAACAGGTGTTAAATTCTACTGTCTCTATGAATTTGACTACTCTAAGTACTTTGTATAAGTGGAATCATATTTGTCATTTTGTGTCTGGCTTATTTCGTTTAGCATAGTGTCTTCAACATTCATCCATGTTGTAGCATGTGTCAGAATTTTCATTGCTTTTTACAGCTAAATAATATCCCATTGTATGGATGTAACACATTTTGTTTATCCGTCCATCTATATCAATGGACATCTGGACTGTGTGCACCTTTTGGCTATTGTGAATAATGCTGCTACTAACCTTGGTGTACCAATCTGTTCAAGTACCTGCTTTCAATTTATCTGGGAACATGCCCAGAAGTTGAGTGGCTGGATCATATAATAATTCTATGTTTGATTTTTTAAGGAACTGCCATACTTTAATGTAAGATTTTAAAGCACAAATATCAGTGTATCCTACAGATCTATGAGAAGTAGCTCTTGTCTCTTGTGGTGATTGCCCACATTTAGCTTAGAATTGCAACTTGCAACATATATGTCAGAAGTGGCCCAGGTTTTCACATTTGGAAGGGAAAAAAAAGTAGTAATAAGAGCAATCACTTATTGACTGTTTATTATGCACCAGATTCTGAGCTGAGAGCTTTACATAGATTCTTGCATTGAATCCTCAAGACAAACCTACTTGGTTCTACTATCTCCATTTTAGAGAAGAGTAAGTAGGCCAGAGAGGTTAATGACATGCCTAAGATCACAAAGCAGATGAGTGCCAGCACCAGGACTCAATTTCGGTTCTAAGTCAGAGTCTTTGCTTTAATCACTATTCATTCTTTCAACAATCATTCATTAAAGGCCTATTGCATGTCATGCAATATTCAAATTGCAGGTAACACAGTAATAAGCAAAACACACATAAAATGTTCTTGGACTAAAATAACTTACCTCTAGTAGGGGGAGACAGTACAAATTATATAAATTACATAGTATATTAGATGGTGACAAGTGCTCTGGAGAAAAAGCAAGCAGACAAAGGGGACAAAGAGCTGCAATTGGAAACAGGCTGATCACAAAAGACCTCACTAAGATGACATCTAAGCAAAAATAACTTGAAGGAGGTGAAAGAATAAACCGTGAGGGAAATATGGTAGAAAATTATTCTAGGCAGAGAAAAGAGCAAGTGCACAGGCCCCGAGTTAGCTTGCCTGATGTGTTTGAGCAACAGCAAAACACTGAACTAAAAACTGTGACTGAGCTGGTCATGGTGATGCATGCCTACAATCCCAGCTATTCAGGAGGCTGAAAAGGGAGGACTGCTTGAGTCCAGGAGTTTGAATCCAGCCTGGGCAACACAGTGAGACCCCGTCTCTTAACAACGACAACAACAACAAACCCAACTGAAACTGAAGTGGAACCAGCCACAGATTGATGAGGACGGGAAGAGGTCAGAGAGATACTGAAGAACCAGTTCACGTACAGCCATGCAGGCCACTGAAAAACCTTCAGCTTGTATGCTGAAGGAAATGAGGAGCCAATGGAGCATTTTGAACAAGGAGTGATGTGATTTGACTGACATTTTAAAAGGATCTCACTGGCTACTGTATTGGGAGACAAGAACGGAAGCAGGGAAGCCAGTTGTAAGACTGCTCTAACAACTCAGGCCACAGCTTAAATCAGTAGAGAGAGTGGAAAATAGTTAAATGCTGAATATTTCCTAGAGATAGAGCTGAGACTTACCAATGGACGGGAATGCAGAGGATAAGACAAGGTGAAGAATGACTCCAAGGCCTTTGATCTGAGCAACTGGAAGGATGGAATAGCCACTGGCTAAGATGAGACCTCCAGACCTGTCTGGGAGGTCTATTAGGAGCTCCACTTTGGAAGAGTTCAGGGGAATGGTGTAGGCTGGAGTCAATTTAGTACCACAAAATATGCCAAGAACTGTGTCAGACACTAGAAATACAGGGATGAATACATAGTACTGACCAGCCAAGAGACTGAAGTACATCCTTTCCCCCTAAACGTATTTCTCAGTGTGTTTGTTAACAGTTGCTATGAAAGAGCAGGGAAAATGTCAGTCAGCTAAACAGTTTAGATTTCCTTTTGAGAATTTTTCAGACTTGAATAAACTAAACATATACTGTGACTTTCCACAAGAGGATAGAGATGTCAAGCTGTTATGTGAACTTCTTAGCTTCTGTTGAAGTGTATGTTGTAGGCACATACTGGTCTAAGGCAAGGTTCTCAACTCCAACACTAAGGACACTTGGGACCATATCATTCCTTGATATGGGTGCTGTCCTGTGCACTGCAGGATGTCTAGCAGCATCCCTGGCCTCCACACACTAGACACCAGTAACACACTCCACGTCGGTGACAAACATGTCTCCAGACATTGCTAAATGTCCCAAGGGACAAAATTGCCCCTAGTTGAGAACCACTGGTCTAATGTTACAATATATGCTTCCATAGGAAAATAATGATATTCCTTTTTCCTAAGTCTACTTTTATTTATTTAGCAGCAGAAAAGAATCTATTCATCTATCTTAATTATCCCAATGATGAGTTCATTACCGTTTCCCTACTTAAATCGGTAAGAGACCATTAGACATTAATTTCCTCATTTTCCCCTCCAGCCTCTATCTTACTTATTACTTACCCTCCCTCATTCCTCCTCTTTCATAAAGATCAGCTGCCCCTCCAGCCACCACTTGTGCACTGGATTCCAGTCCCACTTGCCTCTGACCACAACTTCACCATCAGCTACTCCCTGCCCAGTAGGTTTAACTTCTCCCTCAGCCTTCAAACATGCTAATTTTTTCTCTTACCAAAATGAAACAAACAAACCCAAACACTTTTTGGTTTTTTTTTTTTTTTTTTGAGATGGAGTGTCACTCTGTCGCCCAGGCTGGAGTGCAGTGGCACGATCTAAGCTCACTGCAACCTCCACCTCCCAGGTTCACGCAATTCTCCTGCCTCAGCTTCCCAAGTAGCTGGGATTAAAGGACCCCGCAACCATGCCCAGCTAATCTTTGTATTTTCAGTAGAGACGGGGTTTCGCCATGTTGGCCAGGCTGGTCTTGAATGTTTGACCTCAGGTGATCCACCCACCTCGGCCTCCCAAAGTGCTGGGATTACAGGCGTGAGGCACTGCGCCCAGCCCTATCCAAACACCTTCTCCTCTCCCTTAAGTCATCTCTCTCTTTCTCTATACAGCTAAATTTTCATGAGGTTCCATCTTAGACGCCTGCCCTCTGCTTTTCCTCACTGCATGTTTCCTTCTCTGCCTAATCAAGTCTAGGTCTACAGTCATTTTTCCACTCTCTCAAAGATGAGGACCTCTTACCTGCCCAGTTCAATGGTTTCCTCAGAGGCCTTCCCTACCTGACATCACCTAGTGCTGAAAATATTTTTAAATGAACTCCTGAAGAAACCTTCTGACCCAGTGAGCAATCTCTCTCTTGAATCCCATGACATCATTCCCCTGGTTCTCTTTCACCTCATTGATGGCTTTCTTGCAGTCTGTTTTCCTATTTCTTCTGCATCCACTAACACAGATAGTCCTTTGAGGATGATTTTCAGTCCTCTTCTAAATGACTTCCAGGACTCCAAATACTCCTAGGAATTCCCTATTTAACTCTGACCTCATTCTACCCTGAGCTCCAAATTAAGATTTTTAACAGTGAGATGGCAGATTTTTAATAAAAAGAACCAGAAGTAATATTAACATTAACAATAATAACAACCACCACCAGAAATGTCTTTTACATCCCAAGCACTGAAGAAAGCACTTTATAAATATTCACTCATTTAATTTGCCCCTCAACAAGCGGTCCTTACTATTCCAATCACAATAATGAAGTTACACTCTCAGAGAGGTTAAACAACTTTCTTACACAGCTAGTAAACTGTAAATCTAGGGCTGGGAACAGATTTTACTTCAAAGCCAATTTCTTAATCAAGTGATATACTGTTTCACCTTATCTTTTCGATTTCTCCTCAAAATTCAATTTTCTTAGGACTTCCTGAGTTTCACAAACTTACAGGATAATTTAAGGTTAACATTCAAACTATACACTCTTGGCCTCTGTATTAAATGAGAAACATTTTTTTCTAAGAATCCTAGGGCTAAAAGGAAGTTAGTGTTATACAATTCATCTCTCAGCCTGTAGGGAGAAGTGTATCTAACCCATTCCAGACAGATGGGTATCTTCTATTTTTAATGACATCTAGGAAAGGAAACTCTCGCCTACTAAATTTAGACTGTGAGCCAAAGGAAAGAAGCATATCTAATTTTATGCTCCATATACCCAGGCCTTCACATATAGTTCGTAATATGCATCCTAACAGGATTATTACCACAAGTAGAAACGAACACTTAAAAACTACAATAAAAAAATAAAGACAATAACTAGAAAGTGATTCAACTGGACTCTTCAAGTTCACAAGAGAACAGAATCATTCCAGTCCAAATTACAACAGAGCTGACATCGTAACAATTCTTCCTATTATATTAAAACCCATCTAGCATAAGTGATTGGAAAAAATGACAAAGGAGTGTCCAGTAAGATGCATACGTGTTTCACGGAGGTACCTAGTTTTTAAAAGTTAATCCCAAATCTTAATGGAGAAGAGTCATGAATGAATCCTAAGTCAGTAACATTTTGAGGTTTATAGTTATACCTTTGCCATTGCTTATTCTTAACTCTAGGCTTTAAATCTAAATACTTCACAACCTCCCTAAAAGATTTCAGTCTAATTCTGTCTGTCAGATAATCTTTGCTGGCTCTCAAGACATTAAGGAAAAAACAAATATTGCACAAATGATACCAAATGAAAAGATTTCTGATCCTGTGTTTTACTTTAAAAAAAAAAAAAAAAAGGCCAGTGCAGTGGCTCACGCCTGTAATCCCAGCACTTCGGGAGGCTGAGGCGAGCGGATGGCTTGAGCCCAGGAGTTCAAGACCAACTGAGCAACATGGTGAAACCCCATCTCTACTAAAAACACAAAAATAGCTAAGCATGGTGGCACGCGCCTGTGGTCCCAGCTATTTGAGAGGCTAATACAGGAGGACTGCTTGAATCTCGGAGGTCGAAGCTGCAGTGAACTGTGATCATGCCACTGCATTCCAGCCTGGGTACCAGAGAAAGACCCTGTCTCACCAAAAAAAAAAAAAAAAAAAAGGAAAGAAGAAACACTCTTTGCACTGTTACAACAGAAAGCTTAAATCACTTTAAGATATTTTTCTTGAAGAAGCCACTGGATAGGGTTGACACAAATGTTTAATTGGCTCCAAGTCAAAGAACTTCCCAAATTAACGACTTGAGAATGCATCTTTGCAAAGTTAAGAGGGCTTTAGTTTTACTTCAAATGACATAAACTCCTGGGTCTACTGTAAAATTACATTCATCACTTTTATTAATAATTAAAGGAAACTGAAAAGTACATAATTACCGAAGTATACCTTCTGACCACCACTATCACATTAAATCTGGTACAGACTAGCAATAAATGCAAGTTGATAAATGTGGGGAAATGTTTATATAAAACTACACTGGTAAGGCCGGGCCGGTGGCTCACGCCTGTAATCCCAGCACTTTGGGAGGGTGAGGCAGGTGGATCACCAGATTAGGAGTTCAAGACCAGCCTGGCCAAGATGGTGAAACTCCATCTTTGTCAAAACCCTTTGTTTGTCAAAAAACAAACAAACAAACTACACTGGTAATGTGCTACTAAAAATACAAAAATTAGCCAGGCGTGGCAGTGGGCACCTGTAATCCCACCTGCTCAGGAGGCTGAGGCAGGAGAATCACTTAAACCTGCAAGGTGGAGGTTTCAGTGAGCCGAGATCATGCCACTGCCCTCCAGCCTAGGTGACAGAGCAAGACCCTGTCTCAAAAACAAAAAAAATTTAGTGTCAACACTGTTTTGTTTCCTGAATAATAATAGTCTTCAAAGGGGCTTGACAGTTTTTCACTTCTGCTGACAGTCAACTGATACATCAACTTTCATAAATCATCTGGTGGTAAGAAAACCAAAGCCATCATGTACCTCTAAAACTTCAACTCCAGCCTGGCCAACATAGTGAAACCCCATCTCTACAAAAAAAAATTTAAGAATTAGCTGGGCATGGTGACATGCCCCTGTAGTCCCAGCTACTCAGGAGGCTGAGGCAGGAAGATTGCTACCACTGCATTCCAGCCTGGGTGACAGAGTGAGACCCTGTCTCTAAAATAAATAAATAAAAATTCAAATAACTCATTATTGCAACAGTAAATAAGGAAAGGTTCTATTTCTCCAAAAGCTAACTCTGCTCCTATTCCCTTCATGATACTGGGCAAACTATCTGTATTTTTATGTTACCTATCACTTCTCGGCCTTTTGGCCAAGATCAAGTGTAGTATCTGTTCTTATCAGTTTAATGTTACCTGCCTCATTTCCCTTCTCCACAAAATAAAGGAATTTGAATGTTCTTTAAAGTCCTTCAGGTTCCAAATCTCTATAATTCTGTACAGTGTATCTGAATGTGTATAGTAGAAATGGGCAATATATTTTAGGAATAAAGAGAACCACAGATAAATACTTTGGCACAATTGCTTATACATATTGTCTGTATTTCCACGTTTAGCATAGAGAAGGAAATTGCTTACATTACTATATTTTATCTCCAAGAACCTAAAGTCTCTCTCCTTATAACTTTCCAAACCTTAATCTCAGAGGATAAACACTTTTTAAGAAAAAGATATAGTTGGCCGGGCGCGGTGGCTCACGCCTGTAATCCCAACACTCTGGGAGGCCAAGGCAGGCAGATCATGAGGTCAAGAGATCGACACCATCCCGGCCAACGTGGTAAAACCCCGTTTCTACTAAAAATACAAAAATTAGCTGGGTGTGGTGGTGTGGGCTTGTAGTCCCAGCTACTCAGGAGGCTAAGACAGGAGAATCACTTGAACCCAGCAGGCGGAGGTTGCAGTGAGCTGAGATCACACCACTGCACTCCAGCCTGCGTGACAGAGTGAGACTCCATCTCAAAAAAAAAAAAACAACAAAAAAAAAAAACAGATATAGTTAAGTCAATATTTAGCCAATAAGATCTTATAAAGTTTCTTAAATTTTGGTCTAAATACCTTAAACAGTTTAAATTTGTAAGTGTAAGTAACTGATTGTCTTCAAATAACAGCATGATAAAAAAACAAAACAAAACACACAAGCATTGGAAGATTCATTTCCAATGGCCTAGTCATCCAGTAAAATTTTCTAGCATCACAAGCTTTATTTCCTGTCTGACATCCTCAGGGATCTAGTTTGACAGTTCCTCTGTACAATTTCTACTATAAGACTTCTCTGGCCTCTCTTGGCACATGTAAACTGCTGCTAGGTAATATTTCCTTTGGCAACAAATTATATACTTTATAGAAAGAGACCTTCAACTGAACCCTCACCACTCAAACCCACATTCTTCCCAAACATGTGAATCTTAAACTAAGTCTTGTATAACAAGTTGGACACATTTTATTACACTGAAATGTGAAATATTCAATAAATTCTCCCTGCTAAAAGGATGATTCAAGTTACAATCTCTCTTAAAGAGAAATCAAAAATGGTTTTGCTAAATCATATGCTGAACTTGCATTATTTTTCTTTCCTTTTTTTCTTTTTTTTGAGACAGGGTTTCACTATGCAGAGTACAATCACCACTCACTGCAGCCTTGACCTCCTGGGCTCAAGCAATACTCCCACCTCAGCCTCCCAAGTAGCTAGACATGTGCCACCATGCCTGGTTAATTTTTTTTTTTTTTTTTTTTTTAGTTTTTTTGTAGCATCAGAGTCTCATTACGTTGCCCACACTGGTCTTGAACTCCTGGGCTCAAACGATCCTCCTGCCTCAGCCTCCCAAAGTTCTGGGATTACAGATATGAGCTACCATGCCTGGCCTTGAGTTATTTTTCTTTCTTTCAATTGCCCTTGAATTATAGGCAGATACATATTCTACTAGGTTTCAAGAAATAAAAACAAAATTAACTGTAATCTAGAAAAATAAATACAACAGGCCGGGCACAGTGACTCACGCCTGTAATCCCAGCACTTTGGGAGGCCGAGGGGAGAGGATCACGAGGTCAGGAGATTGAGACCATCCTGGCCAACACAGTGAAACCCCGTCTCTACTAGAAATACAAAAATTAGCCAGGGGTGGTGGTGTGGGCCTGTAGTCCCAGCTACTCGGGAGGCTGAGGCAGGAGAATTGCTTGAACCCAGGAGGTGGAGGTTGCAGTGAGCCGAGATCGCGCCGCTACACTCCAGCCTGGCGACAGAGGGAGACTCTGTCTCAAAAAACAAAACAAAAAAAAAAAACAAAAAAAAAAGAAAAGAAAAGAAAAAGAACTACAACAATATAAATGGAAGCTCCAAGTTTAAGAACCAGAGCCAGGCAAGATAGCTCATGCTTGTAATCCTAGCTATTCAGGAGGCTGAGGTGGGAGAATAACTTGAGCCCAGGAATTCAAGAGCAGCCTGGGCAACATAGTGAGACTCTGTCTCTAAGAAAATTTTAAATATCACCCAGGTGTCGTGGCATGTGCCTGCAGTCCTAGCTATACGGGAAGCTGAGGCATGAGGCCTGGCTGCAGTGAGTTATGATTGTGCCACTGCACTCCAGCCTTGGCAACAGAGCAAGACCCCATCTCTGAAAATAAATTTTAAAATGAGTAAATAATTTAAAGAACTATACTTTCAATTTACCATTCCCACCTTTTTATTCAATGCATACCCTAACATATCTTTCCCTTATCAATAACCCATTACTACAGAAGTAAAATGTGTTATTGACTGACAAAGCCCAAATGAACTACTGAAGCAACTACTTAAATCAAGGTTTCCATTTATTTATCTACCTATCTATCTATCTATCTATCTATCTATCTATCTATCTATGTATTTATTTTTGAGGCACAGTCTCACTCTGTCGCCCAGGCTGGAGGGCAGTGATGTGATCTCGGCTCACTGTAACCGCCACCTTCCAGGTTCAAGCAATTCTCTTGCCTCAGCCTCCCTAGTAGGTGGGATTACAGGCACGCACTACCACGCCCAGTTAATTTTTGTATTTTTTAGTAGAGATGGGGTTTCGCCATGATGGCCGGGCTGGTCTCAAACTCCTGACCTCAAGTGATCCACCCGCCTTGGCCTCCCAAAGTGCTGGGATTACAGGCATGAGCCACCATGTCTGGCCCCAAGCATGCTTTAATTTAATTCAAATATCTATTTATAGGCCTTAAGACTCAGATGATAGGAAGTTTTAGTAAACACAGAATCTGCCCACTAGTTGATGTTCCAGTAGAGAGGATAAAAGAGTTTACAAATTAAAACATACATATTATGTTGGTATGACACCATTTGAAAAAGTTTAAGATTGGAAAGTTTATTCATTATAAGATGTATGACCTTGAATAGATCATTTGTCTTCATAGAAAAACACAGCTGACCAAAACCGAAACAAGTGCAAATGGAAAACCTAAACAGTCCTATATCTGTTAAAGAAGTAGATCTGTAATTAAACAGTTGTCCAAATGCGAGACTATGTTTCTAAAACACAATTTTAAAAATTAGCTGGGGATGGTGGCACACACCTATAGTCCCAGCTATTCAAGAGGCTGAGGTGGGAGGATCACTTGAGGCCAGGAGTTCAAGACCAGCCTGGGCGACTGATATGGTTTGCATCTGTGTCCCTGGCCAAATCTCATGTTGAACAGCAATCCCCAATGTTGGAGGTGGGGTCTGGTGGGAGGGAATTGGATCTTGGGGGTAGTTTCTCATGATTTCAATTGGCAATAGTGAGTTTTCGTGAGATCTGGTTGCCTCCCCACTCTCTTGCTCCTGCTCCTGCTCCAGCCATGTAAGACCTGCCTGCTTCTCCTTCACCTTCCACCATGAGGCCTCCACAGAAGCAGAAGCTGCTGTGCTTCCTGTTCTGCCTGCAGAACTGTGAGCCAATTAAGCCTCTTTCTTTATAAATTCACCCAGTCTCAGGTATTTCTATATAGCAGTATGAGAATGGACTAATATGGTTCCGCTCCTGCCATTTAAGAGGCCTGCTCCCGCTTTGCCTCCACCATGAGTAAAAACTCCCTGAGGCCTCCCCAGAAGCAGATGCTGCCATGCTTCCTGAACAGCCTGCGGAACCGTGAACCAATTAAACCGCTTCTCTTTAAAAAAGAACACCAATATTATGCAAACTTTTCTAGAGAAAAAGAGAGAACATTTCCCAACCCACTATAACCTTGGATAACCATTTATAAGGAAAATCTTGATGTCCAAACCTGAAGAAGGGCACTGTATGTACAAAATAGAGATGTAAAAATCCTAAAACACATATGAGTAAATTGAATTCAGCAATATGTTAAAAAAGGATTGTGACTAAGTTGGGTTTATTCCAGAAATTTAAGGTTGGTTTAACATTTTAAAAAAAAATCAATCAAATTAATTCAACACATTAGAAGGAAAAAAGAGAAAGAAAAAAAATCATACGATCTTCTCAATAGATATAGAAAAAGCATTTGATAAAATTAAACATCCATTCAGAATTTTTTAAAAAGACCTCAAAGACTTCTACTTCTATCCAAGGTATAGTAACGGGGACTAGATTTACCCTCCTATCTAGAAAAAAAGAAAGGAAGAAAGCAGATGAAATAGAGTAAATCAAGCTTGTCCAACCCATGGCCCATGAACCACATGCAACCCAGGATGGCTTTGAATGTGGCCCAACACAAATTTGCAAACTTCCTTAAAACATTATGAGACTTTTTTTGTGAATTTTTTTTTTTTAGCCCATCAGCTATTATTAGTGTTGGCGTATTTTATATGTGGCCCAAAACAACTGTTCTTCTTCCAGTGTGGCCCAGGGAAGCCAAAGATTGTACATCCCTGGACTAAATAGTGGTTTTCAAGACATTGGACATTAGGCAGAAAGGACAGTGATCTCTGAGGACAAAAGAAGGGAGGGCCTACAATTACCCCAGCTAACTGCCTTGAGAGCATTTCTAGGATGTAGCGCAGGGAAGGGGAACTCAGCCAGAAGCCCTGAGTTAAAAAGATGGAGCTGAGTGTCTAGAGAGGCTAAGGCATCTAGAGTGCACAGGACAGAATGCTGTAGAGGAGAAAGCTGCACTGAGAGAAAATATTAGTGATCTAGGGAGAGTTTCTCTCAAGTATTCCGCCAAGTACTGATCAACCCATGTGTAGAAGAAAACTACCAGAGAGAGGAAAGAATCATCTGAGAGGATTAGAGGGAACAGTGCCTGGAACTCACACACAAGCAATAATAGTGCCTGTTCCCACCAGCCAGACTTGAAAAACCTTATAATTCCCTGGTATGGCATTCAGAAGGGTCATGTCACATTAGTACAGTTATATGCCCTAGTGATGACAGCCCTAAATGGTGCTCTGATCCACCTAACAAAGCTTAAAAGTATGACCTTAAAGAACAGAAATATTTCCAAATAATTTAACTGCATGTGAAGAAAAGTCTCAAGAAATTTATAAAAAAGAAAAAAAAAACTCAAGTATCTTTACAATGTCTACCATCTATTCAAAGATAACCAGACACGGAAAGAAGAAAATACGAGAAAAATCAACCAATCAAAACCAACCCAGAACAGGACTGACATTAACATAGTTATTATAACTATAGGGGCAAGGAAACTCTTCTTGTAACCAGCCAGATAATAAATATTTTAAGCTTTATGAGGCATATAGTCTGTCATAACTGCAACACTGCTGTTGGGAAAAGTCTTGAACAGGCTTGTCACATGTCAAACAGGATATATAAATAACCAATAAACATATACAATGGTGTCTGATGTCATCAATCATCACAGGAATGCAAATGAAAACCACATTGTGCCCCAGTAGCAACAAACACACCTAACACCTAGCTCTTGGCTTCTAACACCATTCTCCAATAAAAGGACTCAGGGATCCTTGGAGAGATATCTGATTCTATGACTGAGGAAATATACAAGATGAACCTGGAGCATCTTGTAGTGCCAGAAAGGGAAGGAAATACTTAAAAAACAAACAAAAACAAACAAAGCCATCACAATAGTGGTATGTCAAAAGGACTTATCAGCCAACTGAAAAGAGCTCCCAATGACCAAAGCTGGAACAATTTGAGCAAGAAAATAAAGTAGTACTGGATTATAACCCAAAGTATGAAACAAATATCCATGAGTCCAATTATATAAATATATGATTGAATACACAGACAAATCTTAAATGAAGAAAAAACTTATGTAGGTATTTTATCTTCAAGGAACTGGAACACAACCTTCACTCTTTAAGTGTGCACTGTGCAATGACTTCCTTCCAAAGAGTACAGTATGAAAAGCGTGAATAAAGTAGTAACTTAACAATGAAGAAATCTGACAAGCCCTATCCTAGCCAGGTAATCAAGCTTACTGTCAACAGAAATAAGTCATGCAGAACAGCATGTACCCTTGATACAACGTGATGAGAAATGCATTTTACCTGTGATTTTCCTCCCTAAAAATCCAATCTAATCATCAGAAAAACACCACACAAATTCCAGTTGAGACATTCTACAAAATATTTGACCAATGCCCCTCAAAATTTTCAAAGTCATCAAATATAAGAGAGGTCTGAGAAACCGTAACTGGCAAGAGGACCCTGAGGAAATGCGATGACTAACTGTAATGTGGTATCCTGGGTGCAACAGAAAAAGGATATTAGGTAAAGACTAAAGAAAGCAGAAAAAAATGAATTTCAGTTAAAAATTTTAAAAAGTAAATGCAATATATATAATCATAATGTATTATATATATAATCATAACACCTCTTGTGTTATATGATCATTATAAAAGAAGTGGAAAATCCAGAAGGTATAAAGAATTTTTTTTTTTTTTTGGCTGGGCACAGTGGCTCACACCTGTAATCCCAGCACTTTGGGAGGCCAAGGCGGGCGGATGACCTGAGGTCGGGAGTTCGAGACCAGCCTGACCAACATGGAGAAACCCATTCTCTACTAAAAATACAAAATTAGCCAGCGTGGTGGTGCATGCCTGTAATCCCAGCTACTTGGGAGGATGAGGCGGGAGAATCGCTTGAAAGCGGGAGGCGGAGTCTGCAGTGAGCCAAGATCACACCATTGCACTCTAGCCTGGGCAACAAGACCAAAACTCCATCTCAAGAAAAAAGAAATTTTTTTAATTATCCAAAATTTCACTCTCTGGAGGTAACTATGATTAATATTCCAAGGCAATGGTTCCCAAACTGTGTGCTCAGGTGCCTTGGGGTATCACATCAAATTCACAAAGGATGCTGCAAAATATTTTAAATTTTCAAGGTAAACACAGTGACATCTGTCGGATACTATGCAAACTACAAGTTCTAGCTAATTCAACTTTAACATAAGGTCACTCAACATTCCTTTCAATAATGTCACATCTTGGTGAAGCTGGTTTTTAGTAGTCGCTGGCATAAAAAATAAATGCTACGTGAAAATCGTATGGTACAGGGAAAGAGCTGATGGTGTACAATGATTCTAAGGTTTGAGAAGTTGTACAATACCCAACATACACTCCACTAGTAATTACAGTTATTGAAGAATGAAATAAATTTTTTTCCTTAAAAAAAAAGTATACATCTAGTATAATGGCTAAATTTTTAAAATATCAAGTGCTGGCAAGGAAAGAAACTGGAATTCTCACTGAAGTACCTGATGGGAGTGTAAACTGGTACAACCATTTCAGAAAACAACTGTCCATCTTTAGTTGACAAATGCCCATTTTATATGACCTAGAATTTCTTTAGCTATATAACCTGAAGGACCTTTTTTTTTATTCCCCCAGAGACAGGGTCTTGCTCTGTTGCCCAGGCTGTAGCACAGTGGCATGATCACAGCTCACACCAGCCTCGAACTCCTTGGCTCAAACGATCCTCTCACTTTGGCCTCTAAGTAGCTGGCACTACAGGTGCGTGTCACCACCCCCAGCTTTTTTTTTTTTTTTTGAGATGGAGTCTTGCTCTGTTACACGGGCTGGAGCGCAGTGCTGTGATCTCAGCTCACTGCAACCTCCATCTCCCGGGTTCAAGCGATTCTCCTGCCTCAGCCTCCCAAGTAGCTGGGATTACAGGCATGCACCATCATGCCCAGCTAATTTTTATATGTTTAGTACAGACGGGGTTTTGCCATGATGGCCAGGCTGGTCTCGAACTCCTGACCTCAGATGATCTGTCCACCTTAGCTTCCCAAAGAGCTGGGATTACAGGCCCGAGCTTCTGCACCTGGCCTAAAGAAACACTTGAAGCAGCCGGGCACGGTGGCTCATGCCTGTAATCCCAGCACTTTGGGAGGTCAAGGTGGGCGGATCACGAGGTCAGGAGATCGAGACCATCCTGGCTAACACGATGAAACCCCGTCTCTACTAAAAATACAAAAAATTAGCCGGGCGTGGTGGCGGGCGCCTGTAGTCCCAGCTACTCTGGAGGCTGAGGCAGGAGAATGGCATGAGCTCGGGAGGCAGAGCTTGCAGTGAGCCCAGATCGCACCATTGCACTCCAGCCTGGGCGACAGAGCGAGACTCTGTCTCAAAAAAAAAAAAAAAAAAAAAACTCTTGAAGCAAGTGTACACCAGAGTACACTTTCTAAATGTTTGTAGTTGCACTGCTTGTTATTTAGAAACAAACCAACTGCCCACAGATAGAATAAACAGTGACATAGTCACGTAACTGAATACCATGTAACAGTTTAAATGGAGTATATCAATATGCATCAACACAAATGAATCTCAAACTCCTAATGTTGAATAAAGCAAACTGAAGAATACATACAGTATCATTTCATGAATATAAAATTTAACAAATCTGAAACTAAAAAATCAATTTGCAGTTATAGTCATATCCAGTCACTTAAATAATATAGTTATATCCATGTTGTAAAATTATGAAAAAAATGCAAATGAATAAAAATAATTTATTCTTCCAATAGGAGACGGAAGGAGGCAAATGCCATAGAAAAGAAGAATATGAGGAAATTTCAAGGTACTGACGATATACTATTTTTTAAGTTGGCCAGTGAGAACAAAGACATTTATTTGTAATTCTTCTTTAAAGTACACATATGTGGGGCCAGGCGCAGTGCCTCACGCCTGTAATCCTAGCACTTCGGGAGACCAAGGTGGGCGGATAACCTGAGGTCAGGAGTTCGAGACCAGCCTGGCCAACATCGTGAAATCCCATCTCTATCGAAAAAAACAATTAGCCGGGTGTGGTGGCACATGCCTGTCTACTCAGGAGGCTGAGGCAGGAGAATCACTTGAACCTGGGAGGCGGAGGTTGCAGTGAGCCGAGATGGCACCATTGCACTCCAGTTTGGGTGACAGAGAGAGACTCCGTCTCAAAAAAATATTAATTAAAAAAAATAAAGTATACATGTTATATATGCTTTTGTGTATATATTAGGATTAACTTTAAAATATTAAAAGTATTATTTATTCAACAAAGAACTTGTTGAACACCTACTATGTTCCACTATTTTCTGTGCTTTATCAACAAAGAAATATCCCTGCCCTCACAGGGCTTATATTTTAGTAGAGGAAGGATGACAGAAAGCAAAATCTAGTATGAATAAACGAGGGGAAAAGAATATATACACACACACTATTTTATATAAAAAATAAGAAGTAGAACAGAAAAAGGGATACCAGGAATATAGGACAGACTGTAACATGAAACAGTCACTGAATTTATTTTAAGATGTTTAAATTTTTTATTACAAGTAAAATTTTATTACAAATAAAAACTCTAGATTTTTACCAGTTTATAAGAACTAGGAAAAAAATCTAAGAGACAAAACCCACCAATAATATATTAAGAGAAAACCATTTTCTGCTTTCAGTAACCTTAAGAATGTCAAATAGACTCTCCATCAGAAGCCTTCAGAATGTTAACAAAAAAAAAAAGTACCTGACCTATCTAGATGCTTTAAAAACATCTGTTGAACAAATCATTGTTTTCTCTTGAAAATCTGTCTTAATTATCCCATTTTTTGAGCTAGCATTTTCCATAAAATAAAAATTTTAAGAATAATTTATGAAAATAAAGAATGTCTGAACTCTCATTTACCCTTTCACTTATCATATTTATTCTTTACCTGGTGTCACTTTTCAAACACATCAATGTATTTGACACGCTGCAAAGGATAAAGGAATATGAAACATGAGAGAATAAAGAAAAATCTGAGGCCTGCAGGAATTCTATGCTGACTGAATTAAATAACACATTCCTATACACCTGAAGAGGTTTTTTTTCACTCAGTGACATTTCATTAACTACTTATCCATCATCTCCTCTGAAGTATGTGCCTTGTCTGTTATCCAATAAAGTAATATCACTTACATTTCAGCCTTTAAATCTTGCATATAAGAGACATGCAATAGCATAAACCACCTAGAAACAAAATTTTCATTCTTACTAGTCATATTCTTTCATACTGAAAAGTAAAAATGTACCTAGGTTACTGAAAACAACTACTTTTACCTGATTACCTGAATCATTATAGAGGAATGCCTGATAAAATTATACTATCTCAGTTTTAGAAGCCTGAGGAACTTTGGCTGGGTGTGGTGGCTCACGCCTGTAATTCCAGCACTTTGGGAGGCTGAGGTGGGTAGATCACCTGAGGTCAGGAGTTCGAGACCAGCCTGGCCAACATGGCGAAACCCTGTCTCTACTAAAACTACAAAAATTAGCTGGGCATGATGGTGCATGCCTGTAGTCCTAGCTACTCGGGAGAGTGAGACAGGAGAAATGCTTGAGCCTGGGAGGCAGAGGTTGCAGTGAACCGAGATCACACCACCGCACTCCAGCCTGGGCAACAGAGTGAGACTTCATCTCAAAAAAAAAAAAAAAAAAAAAAGCTTGAGGAACTTTGAAGCATTTGAAACCAGAAGACTTCCTTATCATGGGCTGCTTTCATTTCTTTTATGGGACTTTAATAAACCCTCACAGGAAATTATCTCTACCAAGTTTTGTTTTTCTGAATAATTTCAATGTCACTAGTCAGTAATAGCAAAAATTTTACAGAGCAAAACAAAACTGTTTTGTCTTGACTGTGCCACTTCCTAGCTGTGTTACTTTGGGTCAATCACTTTAATTTCCTAAGTCTCAGTTTCTCTTTCTAAATGTGAATAATGCCCCGTCTTCTAATGAGGTAATAAATATAAACCTTATCCACTAATAAGCACTAGCACTCTGCGAAAAAAGTTATCCTCTCTTGGACTCCTCCTTGCATTTGGTTTAGTGCCTGCTACCTGTAATCAACTAAACACCAAACAATTAAAAGTTGATTTAAAAAACACATAGTGAACTAAACACTTAAAATCTACACATTATATGTAAAATATTAATACATTTAAAAGGCTTGTTAAAAAATAAACATAGTGGAGCCAAGCATGGTGGCTCACTTCTGTAATCCCAACACTTTGAGAGGCCAGCACAGGAGGATCATTTAAGGCCAAGAGTTCAAGACAAACCTCAGAAACACAGCAAGTCCCCAACTCTAAAAAATAAAAATAAAAAAATTAACCAGGCATGGTGGCATGCTCCTGTAGTCCCAGCTACTTGGAAGGCAGAGGCAGGAGAGCTCTTGACCCCACGAGTTCAGGACTACAGTGAGCTATGATCCTGCCACTGCATTCCAGCCTGGGAGACAGAGACCCTGTCTCAAAAAATAAATAAATAAATAAATAAAACATAGTGACAACAGGTAATATAGTTCACATGTGTAGAATGTACAGGTTTGTTACACAGGTATACATGTTCCATGGTGGTGTGCTGCACCTATCAACCCGTCACCTAGGTTTTAAGCCCCGTATGCATTAGCTATTTGTGTCCTGATGCTCTTCCTCCCCTCACCACCCCTACCCCACATGGCCTCGATGAGTGCTATTCCGTTCCCTGTGTCCACGTGTTCTCCTTGTTGAGCTCCCACTTATGAGTGAGAACATGCAGTGTTCGGTTTTCTGTTCCTGTGTTAGTTTGCTGAGGATGATGCCTTCCAGCTTTATCCATGTCCCTGCAAAGGACATGATCTCATTCCTTTTTATGGATGCATAGTATTCCATGGTGTATATGTACCACATTTTCTTTATCCAGTCTATCATTGATGGGCATTTGAGCTGGCTCCATGTCTTTGCTATTGTATCACTGCCTAATCACTTACTATCAAAAAGTCCAGGCTGGGTGTGGTGGCACACACCTGTAATCCCAGCACTTTGAGAGGCCAAGGCAAGAGGATTACCTAAGCCCACAAATTGAAGACCAGCCTGGGCAACATGACAAGACCAAGATCCCATCCCTATTGTGGGCGAGGGGGGTAAGCAGTAGTAATGAACAGCCAATATTTTGTGGCAGGTACTATCATTGAAGTCTCAAAGCAAACCCATGAAGTACATACCATTTTATAGATAAACTGATTTACAAAGAGGATACTGCCTTCCACGGTCACACATGTGGTCTGAATCATTCCAAAGTCACTGCTTATTAACATGCGCACAACCTTCTAAACTAGAAGTACATGAGAATGGAGTTAGCTAGGCAGCAATATTGTCGTCCAATATTTGATTTCTTGTTTTGTACCGCTCTTTAGTTAAAAAAATAATAATTTAATAAATACGTAAAATGAAAGACAGTGAAATAACAATCTATAAAGGAAGGGGACAATAATCCATATTTCTTCTCTTATAAAACTAACAGTGCTCCTGAAGGTAGAAATACATCTTGTTCTTGTTCTTACAGTTCAACGTACAGTATGATCTCTAAACTCCAGCAAAATGGAATGCTAATCCAGTTATCCACTGCTACATAACTTAGTGGCTTAAAACAATCTTTTATTGTGCTCACGAATTCGCAATTTGGGTAGGGTTTGACAGGAACAACTCATCTCTGCTCTACATATAAACACTACATAAGCACTCATTAGGGCACTGTGATGGGGAACTAGAAGATTAGGATCTGCTTTTAGGACAGCTCACTCACATGGCTGGCAAGCTGATCCCAGATGTCAGCTGGGAGCTCAGCTGGGGCTGAGAGTCAGGAGCTTCAGTTTCTCTCTTACACAGGCCACTCCTAGTTGCTTGGGCTCCTCACATAGTAGCCAGGTTCCAAAAGTGATGCTCCAGAGAGAAAGTTACAAGTCCACGGCATTTTTATAACCTAGCCCTAAACGTGACATGTCGTTTGAGCCATGCTCTACTGGTAAAGGCATTTACAAAAGTCTGCTCTGGTTAAGAGACTGAGACACAGGCCTCACCACTAGATGGGAGGAGTGTGAAGATGACATTGTAGGTAGAACATGCAAAATGAAAGATATTGCTGTACACACATTTGGGAAATACAATCTGTCATACCAATACAATGGTTGTATGTCAGAATATACCAAAGTTGACTTTTTGTTAATAGTATTTATTGGTTTTTATTAAGTAGAGTTTTCCTGTAAAAAACAAGGAGTAAAGAGATTAAAGACAATAACCTGGAGTTTCTCCTCCCCGTGATGAAATGAATTCAGTGGCCTACAAGTAATTATCTTCAGAGTCAAATGATAAAGAAAAATAGGAGGAAGAGCCAGGCACAGTGGCTCATGCCTCTAATCCCAGCATTTTGGGAGGCCAAGGTGGGCGAATCACCTGAGGTCAGGAGTTCTAGACCAGCCTGGCCAACATGGAGAAATCCCGTCTCTACTAAAAATACAAAAATTAGCCAGACGTGGTGGTATGTGCCTGTAATCTCAGCTACTTGGGAGGCTGAGGCAGGAGAATCACTTGAACCCAGGAGGCAGAGGTTGCAGTGAACTGAGATCGCACCACTGCACTCTAGCCTGGACAACAGAACAAGACTTCATCTCAAACAAACAAACAAACAAACAAATAAATATAAAAAATTAGCCCAGCATGGTGGCATACGCCTGTAGTTCCAGCTACTCGGGAGGCTAAGGCAGGAGAATCGCTTGACTGCTTGAACACAGGAGGTAGAGGCTGCAGTGTGCCAAGATCATGCCACTGCACTCCAGCCGGAGTGACAGAGTGAGACTTCATCTCAAAAAAAGAAAAAGAAAAATAGGAGAAAGGACATTTAGGGACTTCCCAGAAAAAAAAAGAGTGATAAAATAAGGAAACATGAGTAATCTGCCACTAAAAATTAAATATAGAGTTGGAAGAAACTTTTGACACCACTTAGTCTACTGCCATTATCCTAGCAACTACTAAAAAACTGAAATTTTTTTTGTTTACATTTCAATGAAATTCTCATTTTTAATAAAATTCTAAATTGTGCAAATTTGTATTCATTCATTTCATTCCTGTTGTTAATAGCAGTAAACAAAATCCTTAAAAGTGAAATAGTGTCAAATACTTTCAGTGTGAACAAGGTAAAGAAAAAGCTAAGCCACCTGCATCCTGTTTCAGTTGAGGGTTTATGGGTGGAGAGAACAATAGATGACATACGATATGCTGGAAAAAAGATGAATCAAACCTCTGGGGCATGTAGGAATTTAAAAAGAAAGATAAAGTAGTGACTAGAAACCTGCCAAAGCTCTGGGGGTGTCATCAGCATGCTGTACTATCCTCTTTGAACCCATCCTTATGCAAAGGCTCCACCCTTAAGCCAAAGTCCTTTTCTACTTTGGAAATGGATAGAACTGGCTCCAGAGATAATTTAATCTAGTGGTTTCCAACATTTTCAAACATAAGAACCTCTTTTTAAGAGTAAAAATCCAGGCTGGACATGGTGGCTCAAGCCTGTAATCCCAGCACCTTGAGAGGCCAAGATGGGTAGATCACTTGAGGTCAGGAGTTTGAGACCAGCCTGGCCAACATGGTGAAACCCTATCTCTACTAAAAGAATACAAAAATTAGCCAGGCATAGTGGCACATCCCTGTAGTCCCAGCCACTTGGGAGGCTGAGGCATGAGAATTGCTTGAACCTGGGAGGTAGAGGTTGCAATGAGCCGGGAGATCATGGCACTGCACTCCAGCCTGGGCAACAGAGCAAGACTCAGTCTCAAAAAAATAAATAAATAAAAAATAAAGAGTAAAACTCTTATGAATATCCATATGACATTGTGATTTTATCATCTGGTTATTGAAAAAATCAATGACAGAAGTATCACAATTTCACTGACACCTCTACTAAATGTTATTTGTATTTTGTCACAAGGGCATTTATATACAATAGCATGTACATGAGACAGGCAATTTGGATAAAATTCTTAGGAAACACTAAATACATGTACGTCATTGGTAAATATGTAAGTGAACTATATTTGAAAAGACTAAGACTAAGAAATTTTTAAGGACTTCATTTTCAGGAATGTGATTACACTAGGATTTCTCCTACTATGCTTTCGGTTGGACTGAGCAATCTGTCAACACAGATTCTATAATTATCTTATAAATTATTTAAAACGTTTTCCTCTTCTTTTTAACTTATATCTTAATGATTTAAAACTGGTTGTGGGCCAGGCACGGTGGCTCCTGCCTACGATCCCAGCACTTTGGGAGGTTGAGGCGGGTGGACTGAGGTCAGGAGTTCAAGACCAGCCTGGCCAAGATGGTGAAACCCCGTCTCTACTAAAAATACAAAAAGTAGCCAGGTGCGGTGGCAGGCTCCTGTAATCCTAGCTACTCGGGAGGCTGAGGCAGGAGAATCACTTGAACCCGGGAGGCGGAGGTTGCAGTGAGCCAAGATTGCACCACTGCACTCCAGCCTGGGCAACAGTGAGACTCCATCTCAAAAAAAAAAAAAAAAAAAAAGCTGGTTGTGCACTGTGCAGTGGCTCACGCCAGTAATCCCAGCACTTTGGGAGGCCGAGGGGAGTGGACTGCTTGAGCCCAGGAGTTCAAGACCAGCCTGGGCAACATGGCAAAGCCCTGTCTCTACTAAAAATACAAAAAATTTTCTGGGCGTAGTGGTACGTGACTGTGGTCCCAGCAACTTCAGAGGCTAGGGTGGGAGGATCACACCATCCCAGTAAGTCAAGGCTGCAGTGAGCCAAGATTGCGCCACTGCATTGCAGCCCAGGTGACTGGAGTGAGACCCTGTCTCAAAAATAAATAAATAAGTAAAATTTTAAAAACCTGTTTTGGACATATAGATGCATATTCCTATTTTATACAAAAGTAGGAATCCTTTTACTTGATGATAATTTTATTATCACCAGCTACGTGTTACCTCAATAGAAAAACAGCTTGCTTATCTATTGTTAGAAAGACAGGCTACGACGGGCGCAGTGGCTCACACTTGCAATCCTAGCACTTTGGGAGGCCGAGGTAGGCAGATTGCCTGTGCTCAGGAGTTCAAGACCAGCCTGAGAAACATGGTAAAACTCCGTCTCTAATAAAACTACAAAAAATCAGCCGGGTGTGGTGGCACGTGCCTGTAGTCCCAGCAACTCGGGAGGCTGAGGCAGGAGAATTGCTTGAACTGGGGAGATGGAGGTTGCAGTGGGCTGAGATCGCACCACTACACTCCAGACTGGCCAAGAGAGTGAGACTCCAACTCAAAAAAAAAAAGGCTTATGTCAACAATTCTAAATCTAAAATCTTTATTTTTGGCAGTTGTTCTCTGAAAATCTATACATGATGACTCTATAGTTTGGAAATTATCATAAGAGTTTAAAAGTCCTGACTGGCAGGCTGGGCATGGTGGCTCACGCTTGTAATCCCAGCACTTTGGGAGGCGAAGGCAGGCGGATCACGAGGTCAGGAGATCGAGAACATCCTAGCTAACACGTGAAACCCCGTCTCTACTAAAAATACAAAAAATTAGCCGGGCATGCTGGCGGGCGCCTGTAATCCCAGCTACTCGGGAGGCTGAGGCAGGAGAATCGCTTGAACCCGAGAGGCAGAGGTTGCAGTGAGCCGAGATCGCGCCACTGCACTCCAGCCTGGGCGAGAGCGAGACTCTGTCTCAAAGAAACAAACAAACAAACAAACAAACAAAAGTCCTAACTGCCACTTTGCAGGATTTTAGGAAACCACGTGTGAGCACCTTCAACATGCACTCCTGTCTAGAAAAGAATTTCCAGGACACTGTCAAACAGGCACACGTGCCTTCCAGGCCAGGAGAATATATGGAGAGATAACTTAGGAGAAAGAAACCCCAAATGCAAAGAATACAAACAATGGTGCCTAGCCTCAGAGTAAAATGTTTCCAAAACAGCTGCCAAGTTTATGAAAACCCAAGCACCTCTCCTTTTGCTTGGTTTGTCATGAAGATAGCCATTTCATGACAGACTGCATCAATGCAGAGAATTAAGCCAGTAATGCAGAAGTTCTCAGAGATTAGGAGCACTCTGAAAAACCTGAAATGAGACGAAAGTAAGGCAATAAAAGACTAGGCTTATACATTAGTCAGGGCTCTCCAGAGAAACAGAATCAACAGGAGAGAGACAGAGGTAGAGGTAGAGAGAGAGAGAGACAGAGGTATATATATTTAAAAAGATATTTATTAAAAGGAATTGGCTCATGCAATTATGGAGGCTGAAAAGTCCCAAGATTGTCAGTCAGCAAGCTAGAGACCCAAGAGAGCCTATGGTCTAGTTCCAGTCCAAGTCTAAAGGCCTGAGAACCAAGGGAATCAATGGCGCAAGTTCCAATACAAGAGCTACCACACTCAAGAGCCAAAGTTTTGGTTCAGGTCCAAAGGCAGGAAAACACCAATGTCCCAGCTCAAGGAGTCAGGCAGGAGAAGCTCCCTCTTGCTCAGTCTTTTTGTTCTAGCCAGGTCTTCAAATGATTGGATGAGGCTCACCCAAACTCGGAAGGGTATCTGTTCTACTCAATCACTTCAAATATTAATTTCATCCAGAAACATCCTCACAGACACACCTAAGATAATGTTTGACCAAATGTCTGGGCACTCAGTGGCCCAGTCAAGTTGACACATAAAATGAACCATCATAACTGACTTGGCTCTATTTTGCCCACTCTTCCCAAAAAGCCAAGAAAAGGGGTTGAAAAAGAGTTTAAAGCCTGGTGAGAGAGAGCAGGCAGAAGAAAACTGACTCTTCACTGGATAACTACCTTATGGCTCTTCCCTTAACAAGGCAAACAAGAGCAGAGGACTACCTCCCAATCTGTGTGGGAGGCTCACACCTGTAATCCCAACACTTTGGGAGGCCAAGGTGGGCAGATCACCTGAGATCAGGGGTTCCAGACCAGCCTGGTCAACATGGCAAAACACCGTCTGTATAAAAAATACAAAAATTAACCAGGCATGGTGGCGCACACCTGTAGTCCCAGCTACTCAGGAGGCTGAGGCAGGAGAATTGCTTAAATCCGGGAGGTGGAAGTTGCAGTGAGCCGAGATCTTGCCACTGCACTCCAGCCTGGGAGACAGAGCGAAACTATGTCTTAAAAAAAATTAAATTTAATTTAAAAATGAAGGCCAGGCGCAGTGTCTCACGCCTGTAATTCCAGCACTTTGAGTGGCCAAGGTGGGAGGATCATGAGGTCAGGATCCAGACTAGGCTGGCCAACATGGTGAAACCCTGTCTCTACTAAAGATACAAAAATTAGCCAGGCGTAGTGGCACATGCCTGTAATCCTAGCTACTCAAGAGGCTGAGGGAAGAGAATTGCTTGAACCCAAGAGGCAGAGGTTGCAGTGAGCCAAGATCGTGCCACTGCACTCCAGTCTGGGCAACAGAGCGATACTCCATCTCCAAAAAAAAAAAAGAAAGAAAAATAAAACTGAACTGCCCTTTAATCAAAAGATATCTGCTCCTTAAGGCCAAGGTGGGTGAATCGCCTAAGGTCAGGAGTTTGAGATCAGCCTGGCCAACATGGCAAAACCCTGTGTCTACAAAAAATACAAAAAAATTAGCCACACGTGGTGGCAGGCACCTGTAATCCCAGCTACTCAAGGGGCTCAGGCAGGAGAATCACTTGAACCTGGGAGGCGGAGGTTGCAGTGAGCCAAGATGACGCCACTGCACTCCAGCTTGGGTGACAGAGTAAGACTTTGTCTCAAAAAAAAAAAAAAAAGATAGCTGCTTCCAAAACACACACACATATTCTCTCATGCATGCGTGCATACACGTACACACACACACAGACACACACACACACACACACACACATACTCTCTCTCTTTGTCCATCAGAAACCTATACAGGATAAGAGAAATCTTAGCTGGACATTGAGCCCGTTGGGTACAATGAAGCCAGTGCTGGAAGAAAGGAGACTCTCCAAGGAAAATCACAGATTCACATAACTCAGCCCTTGTGAAGCCAGGACAATGAGTCAAGCTATTGGCTTGGACTATAGTCATCCTCAAGGCTCAACTAGAGTAGGAGGATCCCTGTTCAAGCTCACTCTTCTGAGCCACTCATGTGGCTGCCAGCAGGCCTCAGAAGATCTACATCCAAGCTAGCTGTTGTGGTTGCTGGCAGGCCTCACTTCCTCACTACATGGCCCTCCCCATAGGCTGCCTGGGTGTCTGTCTTCACAACATGGCAAGTGCCTTCCCTCTATGCAGTGCTGCCTCATACCACGGAGTTAGCCTTCCCCAAAGTGAGTTGGGTTGTGTGTGTGTGTGTGTGTGTGTGTGTGTGTGTGTGTGTGTGAGAGAGAGAGAGAACACACATGCAAGGCAGAAGCCAGTCTTTTTAAAACCCAATCTGAGCTAGCCAGCTAGCCTCCCGCAAAGTGAGGTAGGTGGGTGGGTGGGTGTCTGTGTGTGTGTGTGTGTGTGTGTGTGTGTGTGTGTGAGAGAGAGAGAGAGAACACACATGCAAGGCAGAAGCCAGTCTTTTAAAAACCCAATCTGGGAAGAGACATCTCATCACTTCTCCTGTGTTCTATTCACTAGAAGTGCATCACTAAGTCCAGCCCACACTCAAGGGAGGAGAATTCAGCTCCATCTTTTAAAGAAGGGAGAATCAAATCATTTTTGGATGGATCATTAAGTCTCACTACAGGGACTAGAATTACTGATGAAAATATAAGTAGCCAGATAAGTTATTAAGACATCAATGGACGTTTTATTATCACGGTACTTCCCAATCCCCAAGATGATAGTCCTATTTGCTTCTTTGCCTCAAGGGAGGTTTGTGTGTGTTTTTCTGAAAATATGCACTCCTTGAGGAGATTATGCTGAGGGAAGAAGGGTGGAACAATGAGTGCCTTTGGTGGGAGCTGGGGGTTAGGTAGAAACAAGAAAAATGGAAGCAATTTATCTGAGAAGGAGAAGGAATTCCTTCAGAATCCACAAAAAGAGGGAACCTGCAACCCCACATCCTAGCAGTGCCCAAGTCCTCAGAGAGAAATGGGCATGTGTTGTACCAAGGAAAGCTGAAGCCTGGACATCAGAATCCCCAGGCTTCAATGCCACAGGTCCTCTTAGACAATGTGCTTAGTCACATCTAGCAAAGGCTGAAAATCAACCTTCCACCCTTCTCCTGGTACCTCAAAAGCCTATTAGAGTCTCACATAACTCTAAGGAGGGGTGGATCTCTATTATTAATCACTGAGATTGTATTTCTAACCAGTTTGGTAGAATTCAGGGGGAGAAGGTCCCAGGGCAGAATTTTTTTTTTTGAGAGACAGGTTCTCATTATGTTTCCCAGGCTAGTCTGAGCTCAAACCATCCTCTCACCTCAGAATCCCAAAGTGCTGGGGTTACAGGTACGAGCCATCACAGCTGGCCCCCAAGGCAGAATTTGATTTCATTTAAAGGAATTAAAATATTGTTAATACTTTTTGCCTACCTGATTTCATGAGGTAAGATTCATATGTGCTATACAGTCAATTAATGTACTAACCTATGGATATCTTTTGCAAATAAGTAATATTGGTGGTTTCAAAGAAAGTTCCAAATAAGCTGCTCTATTTAAGATTTTTCCAGCCGAACAAGGTGGCACACGCCTGTAATCCCAGTACTTTGGGAGGCCGAGGTGGGTGGATCAACTGAGGTCAGGAGTTTGAGACCAGCCTGGCCAACATGGCGAAACCCTGTCTCTATTAAAAATACAAAAATTAGCCAGATATGGTGGTGCGTTCCTGTAGTCCCAGCTACTCGGGAGACTGAGACGGGGAACTGCTTGAACCCAGGAGGTGGAGGTCTCAGTGAGCTGAGATCACAACACTGCACTCCAGTCTGGCCAACAGAGTGAGACTGCATCTCAAAAAAAAAAAAATTCTAGGCCAGGTGCAGTGGCTCACACCTATAATTCCAGAACTTTGGGAGGCTGGGGCAGGAGTATTGCTTGAGGCCAGAAATTTGCAACCAGCCTGGGTAACAAAGTGAGACACCCATCCCTACAAACAATTTTTAAAAATAAAAAACCTGCTGGGCACAGTGGCACATGTTACCAGCTACTCAGGAGGTTGAGGTGGGAGGACTGCTTGAGCTCAGGTGTCCAAGGTGCTGTAAGCTGTGACTGTGGCACTGCCCTCCAGCCTGGGCAACAGAGCAAGACCCCTTCTCTAAAATATATACGGGTAATTTCGCCAGGTGCCGTGGCTCACACCTGTAATCCCAGCACTTTGTGGAGCTGAGGCAGGTGGATCACCTTAGGTCAGGAGTTCGAGACCAGCCTGGCCAATATGGTGAAACCCCGTCTCTATTAAAAATACAAAAATGGCCGGGCGCTGTGGCTCACGCCTGTAATCCCAGCACTTTGGGAGTCCGAGGCGGGTAGATCACGAGGTCAGGAGATTGCGACCATCCTGGCTAACACGGTGAGAAGCCGTCTCTACTAAAAATACAAAAAATTAGCCGGGTGTGGTGGTGTGCACCTGTGGTCCCAGCTGCTTGGGAGGCTAAGGCAGGAGAATAGCATGAACTCAGGAGGCAGAGCTTGCAGTGAGCCGAGATCGTGCCACTGCACTCCAGCCTGGGCGACAGAGCAAAACTCCGTCACAAAAAAAAAAATAGAATTCAGGCCGGGCACAGTGGCTCACGCCTGTAATCCCAACACTTTGGGAGTCTGAGGCAGGTCTATCACCTGAGGTCAGGAGTTCACGACCAGCCTGGCCAACATGGAGAAACCCCATCCTTACTAAAAATATAAAAATTTGCTGGGTGTGGTGGTGCACAACTTTAACCCCAGCTACTTGGGAGACTGAGGCAGGAGAATCGCTTGAATCAAGGAGGCGGAGACTTCAGTGCGCCGAGATCACGCCATTGCACTCCAGCCTGAGCAACAAGAGCAAAACTCCCTCTCATATATAAATAAATAAAATTCAAAAAATTGTTTCAGTCAGTAAGGGAAATGTCTCTTTCTGGAAGTATTCCAGCTAATAATGAAGAGGGAATGAGCCAGGCACAATGGCACTCACGCCTGTAATCCTAGCACTTTGAGAGGCTGAGGCAAGCCAATTACTTGAGGTCAGGAGTTCCAGACCAGCCTGGTTAACATGGTGAAACCCCGTCTCTACTAAAAATACAAAAGTTAGCCAGGAGTGGTGGTGCACACCTGTAATCCTAACTACTCAGTTGGCTGAGGCAGGAGAATCGCTTGAACCCAGGGGACGGAGGTTGCAGTGAGCCGAGATCACGCAGACTCCAACTTAAAAAAAATAAAAAGAAGGAATGAAAGAATTAGAATTTCTTTTTTTTTTTCGAGACAGAGCCTCACTCTGTCACCCAGGCTGGAGTGCAGTGGCATGATCTCGGCTCACTGCAACCTCCACCTCCCGAGTTCAAGTGATTCTCCTGTATCAGCCTGCCAAGTAGATGGGATTACAGGCATGTGCCACCACACCTAGCTGATTTTTGTATTTTCAGTAGAGATGGGGTTTCACCATGTTGGCCAGGCTGGTCTTGAACTCTTGTCCTCAGGTGATCCACCAGCCTCAGCCTCCCAAAGTGCTGGGATTACAGGTGTGAGCCACCGCGCATGGGCAAAACAATTAGAATTTCAACATTTGCAACCCTAATGAATTCATAAATCTAGATACCGATTACTATGGGTTCCTAACATAAAAAAGAGAAGCTTTAATGAAAGTTCACATCACTTCTATGAAGCACTTTTTCTTTTCTTTTTTCTTTTTGAGATAGAGTCTTGCTCTGTTGCCCAGGGTGGAGTGCCATGATGCTATCTCGGCTCACTGCAACCTCCACCTCCTGGGTTCAAGCGATTCTCCTGCCTCAGCCGCCCGAGTAGCTGGGATTATAGGCGCCCGCCACCACGCCCAGCTAATTTTTGTATTTTTAGTAGAGACGGGGTTTCACCATGTTGGCCAGGCTGGTTTCGAACTCCTGACCTCAGGTGATCCGCCCGCCTCGGCCTTCCAAAGTGCTGGAATTACAAGCATGAGCCACCATGTCCAGCCAAAGCATTCTTAAAACAAAAAAACAAATTAACTCTATCAATTTACAAGACACAAATGGAACAGAGAAGCATGCTAAGTGATACCATGGGGTCATAAAGTCAGCAAAATTCAGACTGTGGAAAAACTGGTCAGTGGTTGCCAATTGGTCAGGGGGGACAGAAGGGAATTTTGGGGAGTGATGGAACTGTTCTGTATCATGATTATAGTTGTGATTACACAACTACGTTTGTCAAAATTCAAAGAACTAAAACAGGTGAATTTCACCCTATGTAAATTATATACCAACTTTTTTAAAAATTAAAAATTCAGACTGAAAACCTCTTTTTTTTTTTTCTTTGAGACAGAGTCTGGCTCTGTTGCCAGGCTGGAGTGCAGTGGCACAATCTCAGTTCACTGCAACCTCTACCTCCCGGGTTGGAGCGATTCCCCTGACTCAGCCTCCTGGGTAGCTAGGACTACAGCTGCACACCACCAATCCCGGCTAATTTTTTTTTTTTTTTTTTTTTTGTATTTTAGTAAAGACATGACCTCATGATCTGCCCACCTCAGCCTCCCAAAGTACTGGGATTACAGGTGTGACCCACTGCTCCCAGACAAGACTGGAAAACTCTTAATAATGAACATGCTTTCTTCAAAAAATAAATAGCACAGGAAAAAATGAGTGGAAAAGCTATAGACTAAAAAAGACTTCAAGAGCTACTCAACTAATTACAAGTTATGAACCTTACCTGGATCTTGGTTTGAACAGTTTTTTTTTTTTTTTTAGAGACAGAGGTCTCATTATATTGTGCAGGCTGGGCATTAACTCACTCCTGGGCTCAAGTGATCCTCCTACCTCGGCCTCCCAAATACCTGGGACTGGGACTACAGGTGCAAGCCCACCACACCCAGCTAACAGATATTTTTTTTTTAAATTATTAGTACTGGGCGCGGTGGCTCACGCCTGTAATCCAAACACTTTGGGAGGCCGAGGTGGGTGGATCACGTAAGGTCAGGAGTTCAAGACTAGCCTGGCCAACATGGTGAAACCCCATCTCTACAAAAATACAAAAAAAATTAGCCAGGCATGATGGGAGATACCCATAATCCCAGCTACTTGGGAAGCTGAGGAGGGAGAATCGCTCGAACCCAGGAGGCAGAGGTTGCAGTGAGCCGAGATTGTGCCATTGCACTCCAGCCTGGGCAACAGAGCAAGACTCCGTCTCAAAAAAAAAAAAAAAAAGGAAAGAAATAAAAATAAACATATATACATACATAAAACATAGTAGAAGAGCCTGAGGCTAGGCTTGTTAATCTCCCTCTGGCAACTCCTAGCACTCTACCCTCCAGGAAGCCCTTGAATGAGTCCCACGGGACCTATGAGCTCCTTTTGAACGCCCTTGAAAATCACTGCTTAACTCTTCTAGGTTTCATTCTTGAGTAAAATATTACCGTGAAAATGCTGCATACATTGACCATGCTATCTTGGCCCTGCAGAGTCTGCTTTCACAGAATTGAATTTTGGCTTTATGCCCTAGGTTTTCACTGACACATGCTACAAGAAACGGCTTTACCAAAACCACTGCATTTGCTGTAGGGACGTTGCTGAGGCAAACCTACCACAAGCTCTGTAATTCTAGAATAGTCCTGTGTTTCAGTGTAGATTAGAAAAATGTTCTAGTTTTCCACGAAACTACCTTCAGAACCTGTTTCTCAGCAAAGAGTACAGAGATCTAAACTCCTAGAGATAAACACTACCTGACGGCTACCTGCAGAAACACCCTGCAGTGGACAGATTAACACTGCAGAGAAAGAGATAACACCCAAAAGACAGAAAGCAGTTTGGTCTATTTTCATACTGTGTTACTGTACGTTCTATTTCTTTGCATTTCACTCAACATGCTTTCGCTAGGTTATCCCATTCATTTTCTTTTCTTTTTTCCTTTTTTTTTTTTTTTTTGAGACAGCGTCATACTCTGTCACCCAGGCTAGGGTGCAGTGGCACAATCTTGGCTCACTGCAACCCCCACCTCCTGGGTTTAAGCAATTCTCCTGCCTCAGCCTCCTGAGTAGCTGGGATTACAGGCGCATACCACCACGCCCGGCTAGGTTTTGTATTTCTAGTACAGAAAGGGTTTCATCATGTTAGCCAGGCTGGTCTCAAACTCCTGACCTCGTGATCCACCCACCTCAGCCATCCAAAATGCTGGGATTACAGGTGTGAGCCACCGCATCCGGCCATTCCATTCATTTGCGTGACTTGGATCACCAAGTGTTTGCTGAATGCTTTAAAATCTATACCTGAAGCCCTTATCTTGCTTCTCTGCAAAACACCCATATTTTTAACCACCTGGTTAAAGACAGTTCATTGAAGCACCTTATGCTCCATATAGCCAAAATAAACTCATGTTCTTACCATCCCAAACTTGCTCTTGCTCCTGTGTCTGCTGTCTCAATTAAAAACATTCACAGGCCGGTGCGGTGGCTCACGCCTGTAATCCCAGCACTCTGGGAGGCCAAGGCGGGCGGATCACGAGGACAGGAGTTTAAGACCAGCCTGACCAACGTGGTGAAACCACCCCATCTCTACTAAAAATACAAATTAGTTGGGCATGGTGGCACGTGCCTGTAATCCCAGCTACTCAGGAGGCTGAGACAGGAGAATCACTTGAACTCGGGAGGCAGAGGTTGCAGTAAGCCAAGATCGCACCACTGCACTCCAGCCTGGGCAACAGAGTGGGACTCCATCTCACAAATAAATAAATAAATAAATAAATAAATAAAAGCATTCCCATCCAACCTATTATTCAAGCTGCAAGCATCTCAAGATACTGTGGAGTAAAGTAAAAGGCAAGCCATATATGGGAGAAAATATAAGCAAAACATATACCTAATAACGAATTTGTGGCCAGACACAGTGGCTCACGCCTGTAATCCTGGCACTTTGGGAGGCCGCTGTGGGCAGATCACTTGAGGTCAGGAGTTCGAGACCAGCCTAGGCAACATGGCGAAACCCCAGCTCTACTAAAAATACAAAAATTCACCGGGTGTGGTAGCAGGCGCCTTAATCGCAGCTACTACAGAGGCTGAGGCAGCAGAATCACTTGAACCTGGGAGACGGAGGGTACAGTGAAACGAGATCACACCACTGCACTCCAGCCTGGGTAATAAAGTGAGACTTTGTCTCAAAAACAAAAAAAATTTTTCGCTTTTTAAAATTTTGTTTTTAGAATACATAAAGAACTCTTACAACTGTGTAAGAAGACAACTGACAAAAAGTGAGCAAAAGATTCGGACACTTTACTAAGTTATATGAATGGCAAATTAGCACATGAAGATACTCAACATTATCAGTCACCAGGGAAAGGTAAATGAAAACCACAATGACACATACCACTATACACCCACAGAATGGCAACAATGATGGTGGTTTTAAGGGTATACATGTATTTCAAAATTTATCAAATTGTACACTTCAAATATGTACAGCTCACTGTATGCCAATTGTACCTCTACAGACCTGTTAAAAAAAAAAAAAAAAAAAAAAGAATCACAAGACCAAGTATTGGTGAGGACATTTGGAAGGGCTAGGATTCAAACTCTAATGCAAGATTTCTCAGCCTCAGCACTAATGAGCTGGGGAATTCTTAGATTAGGATGCTGTCCCATGCATTTTAGGATGTGTAGCAGCATATCTGGCCTCTACCCACTAGGTGCTCCAAGTTGTAACAACCCAAAATGTCTCCAGACATTGTCAAATGTCCCTCAGGAGGCAAAATCCCCCTTAGTTGAGAACCACCCCTTAGTCTGACACCACAGCCCAAGCTCTTAAAAACATCTTTCTTTCCACTTCTGACACTATCTTGGTTCAGGTCCTGAATTTAGTTCACCCAAGACCTCATTATTAGTCAGTCTACATCTAGGCTGTCATCTCGTCATTTCAATAGTCACACTACCACCACATTAACCTTCTAAACCTTCAGAACTTAGATAAATGACTGCAGAAACTGCCCTCACTACCAGTATGCAGAATTCCTATAAACCCTTTGTATATACTGTGTAAACCTTTGTATATACACAAAGTCATTACACTGTCTCATATTTCAGTGTCTGTCTCCCCATTAATACATGAGATTTTCCCCAGCAACGGCCACCTCACTCATATCTATATCCCTAGAACCCAGAACTAGAAAGCATTCAAATGTTTCTTAAACAAATTACATACAACAACAAAATACCCGGATCCCTTTGCTTTAAATATGTAACAACAACAACAAAAGCCCCCAAATCATACAGTAAAGCTTTCATCAATGTGAATCCTATCCAAACAAATGGATCTTGTTCCCAATAGGACCAGAAAGGATTCTCTAGCTCATAACCCAAACATCATTAACAGACATATTGGACTCTTCAGAATTTTCCAAAAGCACATAGAGACCAAGTTTCCTTATCTTTTTTTTTTTTTTTTTTTTTGTTGTTGTTGAGATGGAGTTTCGCTCTTGTTGCCCAGGCTAGAGTGCAATGGCACGACCTCGGCTCACTGCAACCTCCGCCTCCCGGGTTCAAGCGATTCTCCTGCCTCAGCCTCCTGAGTAGCTGGGATTACAGGCATGTGCCACCACGCCAGGCTAATTTTGTATTTTTAGTAGAGACGGGGTTTCTCCATGTTGGTCAGGCTGGTCTCGAACTCCCAGCCTTAGGTGATTCGCCCGCCTCAGCCTCCCAAAGTGCTGGGATTACAGGCATGAGCCACCGCGCCTGGCCAAAGTTTCCTAATCTTAAAACTCCTTTCAGTTCAGTGCAGTTTTTCAGGGGCATTAAATAGTATCACATTATTTTGGACGACCAAACCCATCCCACACTAACTCCTCTTGCCACCAATTCATTTATTGGTTCACTAGTTTTACTGAGCTCCCCCTCAGTACCTTATAAGGGTACAAAGATGAACTATGATAAGGAAATAAAAGTTTTAAGGGGAAAAAGATACAAAGAAATAATAACAGTGCATGAGGTTCTTATCTCAAACTGTCTTTGTTTTTCTTAAACTGTCTTACAGTTTGGTCTGCACTAGAAATGTTCTCAAAAGATAACTCAGCCACTAACTAACACCTATCAAAAAGAATTATTTAGCATCAATATCCTAAAATAAAAATCATAATTTTAGGCCAGGCATGATGGCTCACGCCTGTAATCCCAGTACTTTGGGAGGCCAAGGCAGGCGGATCAATTGAGGCCAGGAGTTCGAGATCAGCCTAGCCACCATGGGGAAACCCTGCCTCTACTAAAAATAGAAAAAATTAGCTGGGCATGGTGGTGCACCCCTGTAATTTCAGGTATTCAGGAGGCAGAGGCACAAGAACCACTTGAACCCAGGAGGCAGAGGTTGCCGTGAACCGAGATAGCACGACTGCACTCCAGTCTCGGAAACAGAGCGAGACTCCATCTCAAAAATAAATAAAAATTTTAAAAATCCTACTTCTGGGCTGGGCATGGCGGCTCATGCCTGTAATCCCAGCACTTTGGGAGGCCGAGGCGGGCGGATCACCTGAGGTCAGGAGTTCAAGACCAGCCTGACCAACATGGAGAAATCCCATCTCTACTAAAAATACAAAATTAGCTGGGCATGGTGGCGCATGTCTGTAATCCCAGCTACTCAGGAGGCTGAGGCAGGAGAATCACTTGAACCCAGGAGGCAGAGGCTGCGGTGAGCCGAGATCACACCATTGCACTCCAGCCTGGACAACAAGCAAAACTCCATCTCAAACAACAAAAAAAACACAAAAAAATCATAATTCTGTCAACTGTTTTCTAAAATGTACTACATATGTAATATAACTGTCAACAACTCTACATAGCAGACCCTTTCAATCAGTTACTCAAGGCTACATTCAACAATTAACTTACTTTTTTTTTTTTTTGAGACAGGTTTTCACTGTTGCCCAGGCTGGAGTGCAGTGGTGCAATCATGGCTCACTGCAGCCTCCACCTCCCAGTCTCAGCTGATCCTCCCACCTCAGCCTCCCAAGTAGCTGGGACTACAGGTGTGTACCACCACATCTGGTTAATTTTTGTGTTTTTGGTAGAGATGAGGTTTCACCATGTTGCCCAGGCTGGTCTTGAACTCCTGGGCTCACACCATTCATCTGCCTCAATTAATTCATCTTGAAGTGTTTACCAGGAATTTTTATCATTTGATATTCAGAATTTCTATAGCCACAGTATAAAACTGATACTAATACCTTTCTTTTTTTTTTTTTTTTTTTTGAGATGGAGTCTCGCTCTGTCACCCAGGCTGGAGTGCAATGGCGTGGTCTCAGTTCACTGCAACCTCCGCCTCCCAGGTTGAAGCGATTCTCCTGCCCCAGCCTCCTGAGTAGCTAGGATTACAGGCGCCTGCCACCACACCCGGCTAATTTTTGTACTTTTAGTAGAGACAGGGTTTCGCTATGTTGGCCAGACTGGTCTCAAACTCCTGACCTCGTGATCTGCCAGCCTCGGCCTCCTGAAGTGCTGGGATTACAGGTGTGAGCCAGCATGCCCAGCAACTAATACCCCTTTTTTTTTTTTTTTTTTTGAGACGAAGTCTTGCTCTGTCACCCAGGCTAGAGTGCAGCAATCTCGGCTCACTGCAACCTTCTCCCAGGTTCAAGTGATTCTCCTGCCTCAGCCTCGCAAGTAACTGGGATTACAGGCATGCGCCACCGTGCCCGGCTAATTTTTGTATTTTTTAGAGATGGGGTTTCACCATCTTGGTCAGGCTAGTCTTTAACTCCTGACCTCATGATCCACCCACCTCGGCCTCCCAAAGTGCTGGGATGACAGGTGTGAGCCACCGTGCCCGGCCTAACACCTATTTTTTTAAATATCTGGCTACAACCATTACATCCTTATTCTATAATTCATCTTTGGGGTCTTAACTGTACATTTTGTTTTCTAGTTTTAGAGCAACCCCCGCACTGTTTTCTGAGGAAAATCTTGGTCCTGCCCATAGGACCTTTAAATATGTGTGCTGGTTGTCCATTCAGGTCAAAATTCCGACATGATCAGGATCTAACCTAAATCAGGCATGCAGAATATATAGCCTCATGATTCTGGACTGAGAAAATAAACTTAAACTCATTGCAACCTGATGCTTACTTAAATTCCTGGAGAATTACTAAAGGATTTGTTCACTCAAAAATTCAATAAACTGTTCTCTACATGCCAGATGCTATTCTAGCTGCTGGGTATAAACAGTGAACAAAACACACATAGTCCCCACAGTGTACGCATCTCTCTTTACCTCTGAATCAAGCCAAACCATCAGAGAGCCATATACCAAAAAAAACCACATTGCTTTGGCCCTGTGGAGACTGTTCACTGGCAATAACTCACTTGGATTGAGAAGTATAAGAAGCAATCTTTATTTATTTATTTATTTAAGACGGAGTCTCACTCTGTTGCCCAGGCTGGAGTGCAGTGGTGCATCTCAGCCCACCGCAACCTCCACCTCCCAGGTTCAAGAGATTCTCTGGCCTCAGCCTCCTGAGTACCTGGGATTACAGGCACGCGCCACCATACCTGGCTAATTTATTGTATTTTTAGTAGAGATGGGGTTTCGTCATGTTGGCCAGGCTGGTCTCAAACTCCTGACCTCAGGTGATCCACCCGCCTCGGCCTCCCAAAGTGCTAGGATTACAGATGTGAGCCACCACGCCTGGCCAAGAAGCAATCTTTAAAAACTCACAACACATGTTTGATTTTAGAGATACCATGAATCTGAAAATTGAACTTTATTTTCTTCTTCATATTACTCCAGAAAACTCAGAGCCAAACACCAAAGCAACCATTAGCAATGATGCAGGACTTTCCGGTCTATGCACTAATTCTGCCACTGGCTTTATCTGCTTCTTTCATTTCTTCTTGGCCTTTATTTTTAATCTTCTCATTTTGAAAAGAAGTGGGAAATAAAAGATATTTGATGGGTGTTTTTTTAACCTAAAATTTATTGTGTTTATGTGCCAGGCACTATCCTAGGCACCTTACAACCTTAGGGAAGTCGAACTATTATTTCTTTTTTTTTTTTTTGAGACAGAGTTTTGCTGTTGTTGCCCAGGCTGGAGTGCAATGGCACAATCTCGGCTCACCGCAACCTCCACCTCCTGGGTTCAAGCGATTCTCCTGCCTCAGCCTCCCGAGGAGCTGGGATTACAGACATGCACTACCACGCCCAGCCAATTTTTTTTTTTTGAGGCGGAGTCTTGCTGTCACCCAGGCTGGAGTGCAGTAGTATGATCTCAGCTCACTGCAAGCTTTGCCTCCCGGGTTCATGTCATTCTCCTGCCTCAGCCTTCTGAGTAGCTGGGACTACAGGCACCCGCCACCAGGCCCAGCTAATTTTTTTTGTTTTTAGTAGAGACGTGGTTTCACTGTGTTAGCCACGATGGTCTCGATCTCCTGAACTTGTGATCTGCCCACCTTGGCCTCCCAAAGTGCTGGGATTACAGGAGTGGGCCACTGTGCCCGGCCCAATTTTGTATTTTTAATAGAAATGGGGTTTCTCCATGTTGGTCAGGCTGGTCTCAAACTCCCGACCTCAGGTGATCCGCCCACCTCGGCCTCCCAAAGTGCTGGGATTACAGGCGTGAGCCACCACGCTGGAAGAACTATTATTTCTACTATATAGATGAGGAAACTGAGACAGAGACAGGCTTATTAACTTGCACATGATCTCGCAAACTACATTTGACAGAGCTGAATTCAAATTCAGCCCAGACCATTTCATGTAAGTATATGTACAGGCCATGATGGGACCCAATAAGGTGGAGCAGATGGAGGGTGGGGGGAAGCCCTCACTGAGCAAAGCCTTAAAGGAGGGGGCTTGTCAAGGAGCAAGGAGAAAGTACTCCAGAGAGAAAAAGAAATCACATACAAAAACCCAAAGCAGACCAGGTGCTGTGGCTGACGCCTATAATTCCAACACTTTGAGAGTCTGAGGAAGGCGGATCGCATAAGCCCAGGAGTTCACCACCAGCCTGAGCAACGTGGTAAAACCCCATCTCTACAAAAAATGCAAAAATTAGCTGGGCATAGTGATGCACATCTGTAGTCCCAGCTACTTGGGAGGCTGAGGTGGGAAAATCACCTGGGCCCGAGAAGTCAAGGCTCCAGTGAGCCATTGTCACACCACTGCACTCCAGCCTGGACTGGAGTGAGACCCTGTCTTTAAAAAACGACAACAACAACAACAACAACAACCCTGAAAACAAAAAACCAAAGCAAAGAGGGAACATAAGTTCTGGGAATGGCAAATGGAGCATGGAGTCACATTCAGCAATTAATTCATCTTGAAGGTTCACCAGAAAGTTAAATCATTTAAAAGTAGACATTTAATAGTTCCATCATTGAAAATCGATATGGCCAAAGTATTAACCGTGGCTGGGAAAGTATGAAGAAGTAAAATAAAGGCAATTTTTTTTATATGATTAGGCTAAAAGTCTGAATGATGTTCAATAAGCAATGAGGAAGCACAGAGGGATCCTAAGCATGAGAATTACAAGATCGATTTGCACAGTAAAGGGAGGGAACTACAGATTCAAGATAGGGAAACCAGTCACAAGGCTACTGAAGAGTCTGGCAGTGGGGTAATGAGAGTTAAATGAGAGCTATCCAAAAGAAATACAATGCAAACAAATACAATGCAAGTTAAATGTATGCGGCTTTTAATTTTCTAGTAGCCATATTAGAAAAAATAAAAAGAAAGGCTGGGTATGGTGGCTCATGCCTGTAATCCTAGCACTTTGGGAGGCCAAGGCTGGAGCATCACTTGAGCATAGGAGACCAGCCTGAGCAACACAGTGAGACCCTGTCTCTTAAAAAAAATAAATAATTACCCTGGCATGGTGGTGCACATCTGTAGTCCCAGGTACTTGGGAGGCTGAGGTGGAAGGATTACCAGGTCGAGGCTGCAGTGAGCTGTGATTGTGCCACTTCACTTCAGCCTTGACAACAGAGCCAAGCCCTGTCTCAGAAGAAAAATAAAAAGGAAAAAGAAGTAAGTGAAGGCCAGGCCCGGTGGCTCACACCTGTAATCCCAGCACTTTGGGAGGCCTAGTCAGGCAGCGCACTTGAGGCCAGGAGTTTGAGACCAGCCTGGCCAACATGTTGAAACCCCGTCTCTACTAAAAATACAAAAATTAGCCGGGTATGGTGGCAGGCACCTGCAGTCCCAGCTAATCGGGAGGCTGAGGAAAGAGAATTGCTTGAACCCAGGAGGCAGAGATTGCAGTGAGCCAAGATCACATCACTGCACTCCAGTATGGGCAACAAAGTAAGACTTTGTCTCAGGAAAAAGTAAGTGAAAATAATTTGAGTAATAATTTTATTTACAGCCAGGCATGGCAGCTCACACTTGTAATCACAGCACTTTAGTAGGCCAAGGTGGTTGGATCATTTGAGCCCAGGAGTTTGAGACCAGCCTGGGCAACATGGCCAAACCTTGTCTCTACAAAAAAAAATAAAAAGAGCTGGGTGAGGTGTCAGGCGCCTGTAGTCCCAGCTACTCCAAAGGCTGAGTTGGCTGGGTGGCTTGAGCCCAGGAGGTGGAGGTTGCAGTACGCTGAGATTGCATCACTTCACTCCAGCCTGGGTGACAGAGCCAGACCCTGTCTCAAAAAAAAAAAAAAAAAAGTATTTAATCCAATATACCTAAAATATTATCTCACTATGTCATCAATATAAAAAGTTACTGAGAAATTTTATTTATTCAAGTTTTGTACTAACTTGAAATCTAGCGTGTATTTTATACTTATCTCATTTCAGACCCTAAATTCTCATTGGAAATATTTTATATATATTTAGATTTCATAAAATGACGGATGAAAAATACAGACTCGCATACCCAAGTTGTTCAAAACATACTTGAACGTTTTCCAATAGGTGATCAAGTAGCAGTTTGTCAAGTTAATTTAATTACAATTAAATAAAATTAAAAATTTAGTTCCTCAGTCATGCTAGATGCATTTTGAGTGCTCACCCTGCATATGGTTACTGGATTGGACAGTACAGGCCTAAAGTGTGACAAAGAAACTCTGTTAGCACTTCCACCATCAGCATTTCGTGTCTATTTACTATTGAGGTTTTCTGTGTATTAACATCAATAACTTGCCAGATATTAACTATGAAAGTAGTCCTGCTGGTCACATAACTACAGTAGCTTACTTTCTCTAGGTCAATGCCAACATCTGTGAAAAAGGAATCATCTAATGACTACACAGAATTGCTATGTAGTACCTTTCACATGGAATGCAGTCAAAAATGTTTATGTGATAAATATATCTTCATCTTCATTACTCAAGAACTAATTCACTTTATTTGTGGACTACTTAAACTCTTTGTTTCTATTTTCCAAAGGTTCAACCATTCGAGTTAACTACACAGTGTCCAACGACAAAAGATAAAGCAATAAGAAAACCTACTTTCAATTGTATATTTATTAGCAGCATTAAGGTATAACAGTTAAGAGCTTAAGCTCTGGAGTCAGACTGTCTGGATTCAAATCCTGGTTTTATCTTTTACTAGATGCATGATTTTGGGTAAATATTTGGCATCTCTGTGTCGCAGTTCCCTCTTCTGTAAAATAGTGACAACACTACATATTCTCTTAGGGTGCTTTGAGGATTATAGGAGAAGATACATATAGAGCATTCGTACACAGTACTTGGCACATAGTAGATGCTCAATAAAATTAGTTTATTTTTTGAGGCAGGGTCTTGCTGTGTTCCCCACACTGGAGTGCAGTGGCATGATCACGGCTCACTGCATCACTGCAGCCTTGACTTCCTGGGCTCAAGCAATCCTCCCACCTCAGCCTCTTGAGAAGCTGGGACTACAGGTCCACAACACCCACTCAGCTAGTTGGTTTTTTTTTTTTAATTTTTTGTTTTTGTGGGTACATAGTAGGTGTATATATTTATGGGACCAGCTAGTTTTTCAATTTTTTGTAGAGACGGAGTCTTGCTCTGTTGCCCAGACTGGTCTTGAACTCCCAGGCCCAAATGATCCTCCTGCCTCAGCCTCCCAAAGTGCTGGGATTGAAGGCATGAGCCACCCCAGCCAAGATGAGCTTTTTAAACAGAGATGCTGGAGAAAATGAAATTATGGCTAAGGTTAAAAAAAAAAACAAAAAAAACTAGCTGAGATCCTTACACAACATCAAAAAGTAAAAAAGTAGGATTTCTCAAGATTTCCCACATTATCTTAGATACCAAAAAAAAAAAAAAGAAATCGACTGTAGAGGTAGTAATTTGAAGTCCTCAAAAGAAAAATCATGCATGTGGTTATATTCTTTTAAAAGGGGGATAAATAAGAAACTTCATCTACTGACAGTGTACAAGTATGCAGTACGGCACAGGTGCAGCCAAGCAAAAAGAAAAACATGAAGCAAAATAGGAAGGCACTACCTTACCTGCTTCTCCGTTTTCGAGGCGGTTTCTCCACTGTGCCAGTCAGTCTGCAGACCAAACAAATAACACGGTAACTAAAAGTAACATACAAGAAAACATCTCCTGGCGCTACCGTGCCAGTCAAGAACAGACCACCCTCTGGGTCCACAGGCTCGCCAAGCCCAGATCTGACCTTACAAACGCCTCATGCCCTGTTTCCCCTATTTACCAAGACCTAGCACTCCTGGGACTCACCGTTCCCCCAATTCCCCCTGAGCTCAAACCTTCCTGGTCCCTCACCCCATCCTCAACCCCTGCTCGTCACAGCCCAGCTCCCCCAAAATCACCCACCTCCACCTACTCATTGTCTGCCTCGTCACCCCCGCAAGCCCCCCTAGCCTCCCCTTTCCTGTGCCCATCCGCTCCCGACCGTGCACTGCCCCCTCCACGCCCCGCCTCTCCGGGCCCGGCGACCCCCGCATTCCACGGCCCCTCCAGAGGTGCGCGCGCCTTGCCCCTCCCGGCCCTGCGCCGCCAGCCTCACCCCTCGGCGCCCCTTCCCTCACACGCCCCTCTCACCTGGCCTCGAGGATGCGATCGCGCCCAGCCCGCGCCGCCGCCTGCAGGCGCCCCCCAGGTCCCCCCAGCCTGTACCCCCCGCCCCTCCGGTCTCTGCGCCCCGAATGCTCCACGGCTCCGAGCCGCTGCCCCTGGGCCCGCTCCCTGGCCCCCACCCCATCCCCAACCCCGGCCTCCACCCAGCCCCCGCACCTGGGGGCCAGGCGACTCCGCGGCTGCTGGGGCTGCCGGGCTCCTCTGACCATCCGGCTCCTGCTCCGCCGCGGGAGCTGCTCCGGCGGCCGCAGGGCTCGCTCGGGAAGCTGAGGCGGCGGAGGCTGGAGTAGGCGGAGAGGCGGGAGGAGGGCCTCGCGCCTCTGCCAGGCTTGCCGCGGGGCCCGCCTCCTCCGCGCCTCTCCTCGGCTCCCATTGGCTAGAGCAGCAGTGTGGACGGAAACATGTCAGTCGATTGGACGCTCGGCCCGTCACATCCCGCGCTGCCCACCCAGAGGTTTGGTTGAGACTGCAGGTGGCAGCGGAGGTGCCTTAGAGATTGCTAGCAGGGCCGGAGGAGACCCGAGCGCCACCATGCGCCGAAAAGTAGGAACTGCACCCCCGGCTCCAGACACCTGCCCCAGGTTCTCCTGGCTCTGCGTCCTGCATACCACACACCTGCTGGCGCCCCTCCACCTCTGCACCACGCCAGGACCGAAAACAAGCCCTGAAATCTCCCAATTTCCTCTAGCAGGTGAGAGTGAGGCAACTCTCACAAACGTGTTTCCTTTTAAGCCACCTCCAGTGCGATCCTTGTCCCTACATCTTGCTGAAATTGTCTCACAGCTCACAGCTACCCCTCAAAAAGGACCCAGCCAGAAAACTGTAAGATTATCCACCAAAATAAAGCATGGTTTGGATGCTCAATCCTCTGCAGAAAACCTCACTAGCTTGGGTGCAGGCTTTTAAGAAAGTAAGATTTTTTTTAATTACCATGAAAGAAAAATCAGCACTACAAACAGAACCAATTCCATACTAAAAGCAACGTATTCCATTTTGAGCCTGGACAAATGTGATCCCTGAATGTAAGCTGACCATCCTGATTCTGTGACCATTGCAAGTTCTACACCAATTAATCAATTTTAAAATAAATTGTACTGTATTTTTTGACAAACAAGCATGCAAAACTGCCTTTCATAAGCATAATTAGTTACCCTTCTTCTGCTTTAACAAAGCCATCCTTGAAAATAAGACTCGGCTCATTAAAGTATTATAAAATTCTTGAAGGTGGGAAGGCCTCTCTAAATCTCTACTCCTGTGTGAACTTGTTTGGTAAATTCTCAGCATCTGTTCAGAGTTGGGAGGAGGCATAAAACTTTCTCTTAAGTCACTTCCATTTTATTAGAACATCTTTTATGCCTCAATAATATGACAGCCTCGAGTAGTACATGTCAACATTGGGGTGGGGAAAATCTCTCATTTATCTCCATAAATGGCAAAAATTAGGATACTAGTTTTTCACAAAACCAAATGTATTTGGTGTAAAGAGCTGTCTTTTCTTCTGAGATGGTCCTACCTACATCTTTAATGGTAAAATGACTTTCCATGTATGAAGTAATACTGATGGTAAATTGTAGTGGGATTTGAAAAATTGCTTTGAAAAAGAAAAAATGTCAAATCTCTGTTGGTCCCCCAAATTAGTATTTCATGTAATCCTAAAGTCACAGAACCACAAATCACCTCAATCTCAACCAACAGTTTCCACCCATATTATCAAGCCAGAGAGAGGAAAGAACTCCAGAATAATTTGTGTCAGACGAAGGGGGATCATCAACTCACTAGGGAAGTAATCTTGAAATACATCTATTATATTCCTTATTAAAAATCCATTGCCTGCTTTTTAGCATCTTCCATAATTGACCCATCCTCACTGATATATGGCAGATATTGTCAATAGAACAGGAGCTATTCATTTCTTACGCCTTCCCAAAAAGGATCCTCGAGTCTTCACATTGTGTCCAACTGATCTCTGCTTATTTTTACTCTGTAAGACAAATCCCATCATTCCAGTCCACATTTAATTCACACTTCCTCTTTATCTTCCCCAATTACTCCATCCTACATCAAACATTTCCTTCTCCAGATGTGTTTTACTTACAAAATCTACACTATGTTAGCAATTATACATTACCTTGGATTATTCTTCCCAACTACAATGAATTTGAACAAATGGCCTATGAGTATGAGCCCTTAATAAAAGGCAGCTTTGGACCAGATACTGGGTGCTTTGTGTGTGCTATTTTTAATAGTGAGATTAACCCTGTCTGATATTCTTATTTTAGACACAGAAACTTAAGATTCAGAAAATTCAATTTGTTCAGGGTTACACAGCTACAATAACCAATATTGCTTAAAATGGAGGGCTAAAGATGTACTCTGGTGTGTCCTCTAGGGATTCAAGTTCCAGCTCTGCTGTGCAATGTTAGACAAGTCACCTATCCTCTCTAAGCCTATTTCCTCATCTAGGGGGAAAAAAGTTCTAGAGAAGGATGAACAAAATTAATTAATTTTATAAAAGTTTGGGCTGGGCACAGTAGCTTATGCTTGTAATCCCAGTGCTTTGGAAGGCCAAGATAGGAGAATCTCTTCAGCCGGGAGTTCAAGACTAGCCTGGGCAACATAGGGAGACCCCATCTCTACCAAGAAAAAAAAATTAAAGGTAATATAGTCATAGACCCATATAGCAAGGGCATCACAAAATAGAGAACGTAACAATTTAGCTATATATGCTGTATACAGGTTAGTTGCTCTTACTGCATGACAGAGCTGGGGTTTTCACCTAGATCTGATCCCAAAGCCTGTGCTATTCCATAATGCCTCCATGCAGTCTTTTATAACCCACCATTTGTATACAAAAGCAGAGTGCTGCTGAGCATAGTGGGTACCTAGGGATTGAGTGGAATATACTTATGTAGTATTTTTGTTGACAACATAAATCTATAAATGTCATGCATTTTTGAATTAAGAAAACATTTGAATGATCTAAGCCAGCATAAGCCTACTCTCATGAGGGTAAAGGCACAAATTCACCAATAAATTGATAGGGAAATAGAAAACTAACAGGAGGGGAATGCAGAACCAACCTTCCCCAAGCATCTAGTGTGTCTGGCTTCATGCTAGGGGACTTTCCAAATGTTTCTTTTTGGCTTACTACTGTGTATTTCATCAGCATCACTGCACACTGTAAATATACAATTTAAAGAGTTGTGATGATCTCATGAAGCATAGTTCTGGGCACTGGATCGAGGTTGTAACAATAAACATTGCCTTTAAAGAGTTGGAACTTAGCTCAGAGTCAAATGCAAAACAAAAAAGAAAGTTTCACTTTTGTTCACCAGTCAAGCAACCAAGTGGAGGAATAAGCATTTTTTAATTTCTTATATAAAATGCTAACTTCTTGTCAGGACATACTACAGACTATGCATTAAATTTTTTGACAAACTTCCTATAATCTTTTTATTAATTTACACTGAGGGAATATAGCACCTTTCATCCGAAGAACTGAAGGTGCTTTACAAACATTAGCATTTAAAAAACAATTACATTTAAAAATCTGGATTCTTGATGTTAAATCTCTTCGACTCCAGATACACAGTTTCCTGGAAGCTGATGGAAAGTGATTCTATTTCTGACAATGAAAGAGGCTCAGAAAGAGTCCTGATTTGCTTTCACAGTACAGGCATTTTCCAAAACCTGGTGCTGGGCTTACAAAGCAAACACACACAAATCTTAATGCAATGAACAATATTTCAAACCTTATTTCCCAAAGCAAAACCTAGGGCTTACGACATCAAAATCTTCCAACAGTTCTAGACATCCAGACAGAATAGGAGCTGATGCATATGAGATGTACTGTTGATCCAGGTGTTTTAGGATCACACTCAAATGAACATAAAGTAGTGAAACTTTTTGGGGAAACACATTAACTTATAAAAAGCTAGCCAAGAGCATATCGGCCAAATGAGGAAAGGGAGTAAATGGCAATTCAAAGTAGACAGTTCTCACTAGAGCCTAGGGCACTTTATTAGAAACCAAATATATCATAGGCAAATAAAAATAGTTTTTACCCCCATTGATACAACATAAGGGAGTTTACATTCAGCCTAGATACAGGGAGTAACAAATCCTCCTGCCCATAAATCTATGACTTGCAAGTATCTTCCACCACAATTACTCTATGTAGTACATATAGTACATAGCCCTTATTTATTGGAGGGATCCAAAATATTCCTTGTAGGCTCACAAAGTCCAATACATTAGCTCTCTCTTCCCTTTACATGTCTAATAGTAAAAACTATTTTTTCCATGCAAAAAGCCATTATTCAGTTGAAGAGAAATCAGGCAAAACAGAGATGGCAGTTAAGGAATGGAGAGAATATTATTGGCACGTGCCCAACTAGTGACAAACAAATGCAGTACACGATGACTTAAAAATAAAAGTCACATTATAGGGATAACAAAAACAACTACATCAATCTAAGCTAAGGAGTGTCAAACAGGGAGGGCTGGGAGTTACCGGTTCTATTGGTACAACTTAAGTGGAAAGCAAGCACTTAAATACAATTTATGGTAACAGGAAAAAAAAAAATACTGCAGAGAGCTGTTCAAAGACCACACCAAGTTGTCTGCATCGTTAATTTCCAGTGTTTCACAATTAGTAAAATACATAGCTACATATCCCTGTAAGATAAAAATACCTTTCCACCTGAATTACACTGGGGTCAGGGCAGTAACACGAAGCTACTGACCCAACATTAGTTCAAGTGTGTGCAGCAAATGTCTTAGCCACCTCTTTCATATAGCTATATAATTAAAAACTATGTAAGGAGCTGGGTGGTTTGAGGGAAAAAAATTAAATCAAAACAGTATTGTGCTCATTTAATAAAAGAAAACCCTGATGAAAAATTATATGCCAAGAAGCTTAGACTATAAAGATTTTTTATTGCATTTTTAGGTAACCTGGAAGTTCTTATCCTGAAGGGGAAAAGTTGGTTTTCAAAACTACCTGAACAGATGCTAAAGTGCTTTATTAATTGGCTGGCTTCACAAGTATTTCCTGGAATAACAAAAATTAATTATAGTAAAGGGATACCAACTATTTCACAAAATGTACATTCCAACATCATTTATGACTACAATCATAAGAGATACTGGAATACTTGTCCTTATGAAGTGGACAGTTGCATATTAAGAACTGATCATCATTGTCCCTGGTAGTCTAGTGGCTAGGATTAAGAACTGATTATCACAACCCTTTGGATATTCAAATTACTTACACAAAGCTGAAATATGGTATCACAGACCTTTGCAAAAAAGAACAACTTGTTTCTTTTTCTACACTTTAAATAATCTGCTTCAGATTACAGTTCACAAATACAAGAGTCCTAACTTTTCAACCTTTCCAGTTGCAGTTTAAAAATGAACACTTTCTAAAAGTTAAGGTCAAGTGTTACAGCAAGAGAAGAATGATTCCTATTGAAAAGTACATAGATTTTAGTTAATAATACTCACGATAGATTGTAAACTGGATTGATCACATTCTACTCAACTGGTATCAAATTAACACATCAGCATTACAAGTATTAAATGTTTTTCTATTACTATAGAGGATATAAACCAAAACATTAATATGGCAGTTATGTTCTTTAGGCACAGTTTAGTGATTTTTTTTAAAAATAAATACTATTGAATTTCAATTGAAGTTTTAAACTCAATAACCAAAGGGTCAAGAACTCTGATTAGGAAAAAAGAAAAGATAACTTTACGCTAACAATGTAAGCTGTTTAAAATTTCTAACACTTAACCTATCTGAGTTTTAAGATTACTTTATTAAAAAATACAAGGAATCTGAAAAAAAGATCAATACAATTATCTTAATGTACAAAGTCATAAGCTGTAGCAGTTTTTAACTAAAATTTAAAAACACAACAAGGAGGGCAGCCCTTTAGACCAATTTATTTTATATCCATTTAAAATATCATCCAACAAAGGACAATGAAGTTTACATCTGGGACAGGTATACATAACTTGAGGCATTTGGAGTCCATCGTGCCCACTGAATAACAACTTTGCTGCTGAAATTTCTTAAAACTTACCAAACTAAAACAAAAGGCTGAATGATACAAAAGGAGGAGTATTCAGGTGTAATCTGTCAATTGGCTTTTAAAAAAAGGAAACACATCCTGTTTCCCAGACCAGTAAATAAGCAAGAGCTACATGCAGCAGTGTGAGTATCAAGACATTTCTCAAGTCTTCTCAAATGAGTCCAGGGTGGGGATGGGATGGGGGAAAATTGATAGAAAAACTTTGCTATAGACACCACAACAAACAATAAATTTAGATAATTTAAAATTTAAAAAAAAAAAAGGCAAGAGGCAGCATTTCAGCAGCAAAGTGCTCAATAAAAAGTATATTATAGAGGGTAATACAAGAAAATTGGGGTAAGAAGAGGGAAGAAAAATGGGTCAGCAGGATGGGCGAAGGCCTCAAAGGAAATACGGCGTTGTCGTTCTGGGAGGAATAACACGTTCTGAATCTGGAACTGCCCGGAATAACTTTGGTTCTCTTGTATTTACATCTTTGAAGACCATGATCGAAGCAATATTTCCACAACGATAGCAGTAATTAGGAGCAGACCATACTGTCACCAGCTTCTCATCAAACATAAATTTATAGCCTTCGTGCACTAGTTGATGTGCTCTGCAGATGAGTTTTAAGTTGTTGATATGAACAAACTGCAATTTAGAAAGGCACTGTAAGTATTTAGCACTTAAAAAACAATCAGCCTACATACGTAAGAAAATAATCATTTAAATAAAATACCAAATCCTATTACTACTAAAGGCATCATGATTATAGAACCCACTCTATAATTATCTCCAATAATTTAATAAGTTTAGGCAAACAGCAATTTTGGCCTGAGTCAACTGCACAACTATGGAAACTGTATAGCTACATAAATAGTTAGAAATTTCTGGAAGAAAAAGCATTCAATAGGTACTATGAAACAAAATTTTGTGTTTTCTGATTTAATAATAAAGATATTGCTATCAGTATCTACAATTTACTGAAGGTTTAGTATATGTAGATGTTGCCATAATTCCGAAAGAGATTATTCTTTTGCAACTTAAGGAAACAAAAGCTCAGACTAGATAAATAACTTATCTAAATGATGCAGGATCAGAATCTAGTTTTTTGACTTCATTATGATGCTGGAGCGCTTCCCAATATAAGGGGTGTGTGTGGGTGTGTGTGTGTGTGGGGGGGTGTGTGTGTGTGTATGTTTAATTGAAAACAGTTCAAAGTTCAAAGTATTGCCTATCTTGAAGATGGCGGAGTAGCATCGCAAAGAGGTTAGTATTGAGTCTCTGGGCCGACTTCGCTTCCAGTCTCTGCAGCAGCAGTGATCGCTTAGTGAAGAGTGCTTAGGGTAGTTGGCCAGGATCCTGAATATCAAAATCTTCAGCGACAGCTCCCACCAGGGCTTATCTCAGAAAACTGCTGACCGCCTGGGCCTGGAGCTCGGCAAGGTAGTGACTAAGAAATTCAGCAACTAGGAGACCTGTGTGGAAATTGGCAAAAGTGTACGTGGAAAGGATGTCTACATCATTCAGAGTGGTTGTGGCGAAATCAATGACAATTTAATGGTTCCTTTGATCATGACTAATACCTGCAAGACTGCTTCAGCGAGCCAGCTTACTGCAGTCATCCCATGCTTCCCTTATGCCCAGCAGGATAAGAAAGACAAGAGTCAGGTGACAATCTCAGCCAAGCTTGTTGCAAACATGCTATCTGTAGCAGGTGCAGATCCTATTATCACCATGGACCTACATGCTTCTCAAATTCAGGGCTTTTTTGATAACCCAGTGGACTATCTGTACAGAGCCAGGTGTCCTGAAGTGGATAAGGGAGAATATCTCTGAGCAGAAGAACTGCACTGTTGTTTCATCTGATGCTGGTGGAGCTAAGAGAGTGACCTCCATTGCAGACAGGCTGAATGTGGACTTTGCCTTGATTCACAAAGGCCAATGAAGTGGACCGCATGGTGCTTGTGGGAGATGTGAAGGATCTGGTGGCTATCCTTGTGGATGATATGGTTGACACTTGTGGCACAATCTACCATACAGCTGACAAACTTCTCTCGGCTGGAGTCACCAGAGTTTATGCTATCTTGACTCACAGAATCTTCTCTGGTCCAGCTATTTCTCGCATCAACAACGCATGCTTTAAAGCAGTAGTAGTCACCAATTACATACCCCAGGAGGACAAGATGAAGCACCGCTCCAAAATACAGGTGATCAACATCTCTATGAGCCTTGAAGAAGCCATCAGGAAAATTCACAATGAAGAATCCGTTTCTTACCTATTCAGTCATGTCCCTTTATAATACAGTAACTTCTGAGGCTTTTTAAGAATAAAATCCACCCCACCCCTTGTTTTCCCTTGGTATTTGATGACGAATTCAGCAGAAGACCCAGCTTGCTCCAGTGTAGCTTTCTATATCCCACATCAGGTATGTCTGAGCTTATCCGAAATGGAGAAAGAAGGATTGAGATTAACTGCTGGGACTTCCTATCTGCATTGTCTCATTCTGGCTTCCTTGATGATTCTGTGAGCCTTGCAGCTTTAACTATCGCTCAGCTGTTGCAAGATTTCAGACTTTTGAGGATGTTGTGTGGGGGTGTTTGACTGTGATTGGAGAAGCTCAGACTACTCTGCATGTGAATGCTTCAGGGTTTTCTTTGTTGAGAACAACCAGCAACAAAGCCAACCCAATCCCCAAGGTCTATGCTAAATTATGGCAAGAGCCCTGGGCAACCCCAAACCTAGTCCCGGTGGCTGAGCACCCTGTAAGGCAGGAGTAGGCAGTTGGGCTTGAGCAGCCATGGGGTAGGGGGTGGAGGGTGGTTGAGGGGGGAGGCAGCACAGTGCAGCAAATGTTTCTTGGAAGGAAGAAGTCTGATCCATCATTATCTGCTTGACTATGTAGCTTGGATTCTCTTTTGTACCTACTCCTTTGATTTGGCTTTACCTTCATCCATCTTGATCCTTTCCTGGCCAAATATCCTCTTGGGCCCAAATGAACACTGTACCGTAGTCTTCTGGAAAGCAAATGTGCTTCCTGCTATGTAATCGCTAACATTCACATTACATGATTTGCTGTAGCTTGATCTTCCTTAGTCTACTACCACTGTGGCAGTAGGTTTTAGGTGGTATCATAGTGCCTTTTGATTAATTTAAGTATTTAATTTTCATCTTCCTTCTTTGGATCTATTTGGCTTTTCAAGTGAACAGAGATTTCTGTTTTAAAAAAAAAAAAAAAAAAAGATTGACGTAGGCCGGGCTTGGTGGCTCACGCCTGTCATCCCAGCACTTTGGGAGACCAAGGTGGGCAGATGACCTGAGGTCAGGAGTTCGAGACCAGCATCACCAACATGGTGAAACCCCGTCTCTACTAAAAATACAAAATTAACCAGGTGTGGTGGTGCACACCTGTAATCCCAGCTACTCAGGAGGCTGAGACAGGAGAATCACTTGAACCCAGGAGGCAGAGGTTGCAGTCAGCTGAGATTGCACCATTGTACTCCAGCCTGGGCAACATGAGCGAAACTCTTGTCTCAAAAAAAAAGATTCATGTTATTGTCTCTTGTAGAGGAAACTAATAAAGTGTCTGTATCTGCGTGATTTGAGGTCTTTAAAAAAAAAAAAAAAGTATTGCCTATCTTGGTCTTGCCATTTTGTTACTTAACTATAGTACTTGAAAGGAAAGGGGCTGGCCGGGTGCGATGGCTCACGCATATAATCCCAGCACTTTGGGAGGCTGAGGCGGGTGGATCACCTGAGGTCAGGAGTTCAAAACCAGCCTAGCCAACACAGTGAAACCCCATCTCTACTAAGAATATAAAAATTAGCCGGGCATGGTGGCGCACGCCTGTGGTCCCAGCTACTCAGGAGGCTGAGGCAGGAGAATGGCTTGAACCTGGGAGGCAGAGGTTGCAGTGAGCCAAGATCACGCCACTACACTCCTGCCTAGGCGACAGAGCAAGACTCCATCTCAAAAAAAAAGGAAAGAACATTTACTTTATACATTATTACCAAATGGATGCTGGAGCAGGTGCTTTCACTGTGTCATCTTATTTAACCATTAAAGAAAGACATATGTTACTAACTTAACTAGAAATTTAATATCCACAGCCACCATATTTTGAGTAAGCTAGACTACAAGTTTGTTATCTAGGGCCACCATAGTTCTCTATGCAGCCCATTAGCAATCCACAAATTACTTTTCCAAAAATGTTGGCTTTACCTCATTTGTGACCTTTGCTCCAAAAAGCCAACCTGCTCCTCGGGGACTGATAGCCCAAGTATCCACATCTTCAGGATCTGACCAAACCAGATCACAAAATGCGCCTTTATGAGGAATTTCCTGATTCCGTTCGATGGTTCGAATTTGATCCAGTGTTTTGATATCAGGAGATAAACCACCATGGACACACAAAATCTGCTCATCTATTAACTAGCAAAAAATGATAACAAAGAGTTGAACATATAACCTCAGGCATATCTAAATTCATCAATGAATACTAAAGATATCAATATAATTGAGATGACAACTAGATAAAAATATGCAATGTGTTATTGGCAGGAACATACATGAGACTTTAAAAATAGAAACTTACAGCTGCTACTGTGAGCATGTCAAAAACTTTGGTACAGTATCTCCAGGCATTAGCATTTCCATATTTGGTTTGGCACTCATCTGTGAAAGAAACAGAAGGGTTTTAATTAATGAATCTGCCAATAAAAATAAACAATATATCCAATACTAGAGCAGCCTTCAGTACAACAGAAATTCAGCTTAAACTAGGATAGCAAGATATGACACATATTTAGTCCTGCTAGGACCTCCACATACAGCCAAAAGAATGCTAGTGACTAACTACATAGAGTTATATGTCCCTTAACCATGGGGATACATTCTAAAAAATGCATTGTTAGGTGATTTCATCGTTGTGTGAACATCATCGGATGTCCTTACATAAACCTAGATGGTCTAGCCTACTACACACCTAGGCAATATGATATAGCCTATTGCTCCTAGGCTATAAACTTGTACAGCATGTAACTGTACTAAATATCATAAGGAAATAGTAACACAATGGTAAGTATTTGTGCAACAGGAATTTTTCAGCTCCATTATATCTATGGGACCACTGATATATACAGTCCATCATCGACTGAAATGTCATTATGTGGCACATGACTGTATTTCCTAAGGATGTAGTACTGCTCTTCATTCCTGGAATGGACCTAAGAAGCAGCTGAAATTATTAGCCAAAATGCTATCATTAGAAGAGTTAAATACTAATTTCACACAACCTGAAGCAAATGTTTTGACAGTTATATTAATATTAGGCAATTCTGGTAAGCAGATAAATTTATTTAAGGAGACAATTCTAGCAGGATAAACAGATCAAACAAATTAGAGGACCCTTAGTTATAGGAGCATGAGCAATTCCTAACTCTTCTCAGGGCTAGGTTGTCTCTTCTGAGATTTTCTGCAAATTGTGTGACTAAACACTTGAGCTTCAGTGGATCACAACTGAGGACAGATTGCCAATCAGGTTCTTACAAATTCTCAGTTGAACACTCTTTCTGCTGCCTACATAGTTTTTTTGTTTTTGAGACAAGGTCTCACTCTATTGCCCAAGTTGGAATACAGTGGCACAATCAGCAGTGGCGCGATCACAGCTCACTGCAACCTCAACTACTTGGGTTCAAGCGGCCCTACCACCTCACCCTTCTGAATAGCTGGAACTACAGGCAAGTGCCACCACACCTGGCTAATTTTATTTCTGGTAGAGATGGGGGTCTCCCTATGTTGTCCAGGTTGGTCTTGAACTCCTGAGCTCAAGCAATCCTCCTACCTCAGCCTCCCACCGTGCTGAGATTACAGATGTGAGCCACTGTACCCTGACTGTCTACATAGTTAATAGGGTACACACTTCTTTTGTTAACACCATGGAAGCTCTGTACTTTGGCTTCTTCTATAATTTTAGAAAAAAAACCTGACATATCACTATTGCCTTAAGTGAAGCTGAAAATGATACAGGAAAAAAGTCTGCAGGTTATGACCAATCCCCAAGATTTTCTCAATTATATATCTATGTGAAGCAAGATTGTTACGTAAAGTTGCCATAAGAGAGCCCTAACAATGAGCTCAGGTTGCAGGCAGGGATCTTGAACTTGGCTCAATAGTAACTGCCCAGTATGTGTTTTATCAGTGTGAACTGAAGGCCCAGTGTAAAGTCATATAGGGATATTTTATTCCTTGAAAATCAATATAAGTCCTATAATAACTAAAATTATCTTATTCAAAACATATGTCATATGGCTGGACGCGGTGCCTCATGCCTGTAATCCCAGCACTTTGGGAGGCTGAGGAGGGCGGATCACGAAGTCAGGAGATTGAGACCATCCTGGCTAACACGATGAAACCCTGTCTCTACTAAAAAATACAAAAAAATTAGCCGGGCGTGGTGGCGGGCGCCTGTAGTCCCAGCTACTTGGCAGGCTGAGGCAGGAGAATGGCGTGAACCCAGTAGGCAGAGCTTGCAGTGAGCGGAGATTGCACCACTGCACTCCAGCCTGGGTGACAGAGTGAGACTCCGTCTCAAAAAAAAAAAAAAAAGTCATATATTAGTCATATATAACAATATGTATTTTATATATTATACATGTAGCATTAGTTACATATATATAGGAGGTGTGTGTGTTTTTATAACATCAGTTTTAGTATTGTTTTCACTGAGCTAATAATATCACAGTATGTTATCCAAAATATTGATTATTTTGCAAAAGAATCCAAAAGTTGTATTTCAATTGGTGTTTATTTTGTGAATGAAAATAAGAAGTAACTTGTAGAAAGGAGACAAATATTATCTAACTTTACACGTATTAAAAAAATTATATAAAAACAATAAATTCTCAAAATTTCTCTAACTGATAATGGCAGACAAACTGAAGAGTAAGAGAGTTCAGATTATCTTTGTTTTGTTTCGTTTTGAGACAGCCTCGCTGTCATCCAGGCTGGAGTGCAATGGTGCAATCTTGGCTCACTGCAACCTCCGCCTCCCGGGTTCAAGGGATTCTCCTGCCTCAGCCTCCCGAATAGCTGGGACTACAGGCAAGCGCCATCATGCCCAGCTAATTTTTGTATTTTAAGTAGAGACAGGGTTTCACCATGTTGGCCAAGATGGTCTCGATCTCCTGACCTTGTGATCTGCCTGCCTCAGCCTCCCAAAGTGCTGGGATTACAGGCATGAGCCACCACACCCAGCCCAGCCTATCTTTATAATGAAAGGAGATAATTCAAAATATAAAATTTAAATCTAAAGGGTTCTGCAATTAATGTTTCCAAATCTCTTGATATCTGTCCTAATTGTGCTCAAGGAAAATCCAAATTCATAATCTTGACAGTTCTATTTCCCTGAAGGGGCTTCCTAATAAGCTCTCTTTCTCTCTCTCTCTCTATCTTTCAACCAAATAAAAGTTTTAGAGAATTAGCTAGTTTGCTTTTTTTCCTTTCTTGAGACGGAGTCTGGCTCAGTTGCCCAGGCTGGAGTGCAATGGCGTGATCTTGGCTCACTGCAACCTCCGCCTCCTGGGTTCAATCAGTTCTCCCTGCCTCAGTCTCCCGAGTAACTGGGATTACAGGCCCCCACCACCATGCCCGGCTAAATTTTTTTTATTATTATACTTTAAGTTCTAGGGTACATGTGCACAACGTGCTGGTCTTTTACATATGTATACATGTGTCATGTTGGTGTGCTGCACCCATTAACTCGTCATTTACATCAGGTATGTCTCCTAATGCTATCCCTCCCCCCTCCCCCTACCAGTGCCCGGCTAATTTTTGTATTTTTAGTAGAGACGGGGTTTAGTTGGCCAGGCTGGTTTCGAACTCCTGACCTCAGGTGATCCGCCCGCCTCGGCCTCCCAAAGTGCTGGGATTACAGGGGTTAGCCACTGCGCCTGGCCTATTTTGCTTTTTATGACTAAGTTCTGCTTCTGATCCCTGAGGTCCTAGCATTCTCTGGAGTGAGCATACAGAGATATATGTAAAAGGATGTATAACAGCAGCTTAAAAACAACTCTAAAGTCCAATGATAGAGGAAAAACTGATACATCAATTATGGTACATCCATATAGTATATGATGCAGCCATGAAAATAACATTAATAAAGTGAAAAAATCAGGTATGTCCCCATTTTAGTGTGCGTTTGTACATATATAAACACATATAAACACACACACACACACACACACAAAATAGATGAGAATGGACTCTCAAATTTGTGCAGAACATTCACCTTCAGCAGATTCTAGATTCCCACTCCAAAATATTTTGATTAATATTTTGATTAATAAATCTGTAGTGAGGCCCAGCAATCTACTTTTTTTTTTCTTTTTTTTTTTTTTTGAGACGGAGTCTCCCTATGTCGCCAGGCTGGAGTGCTGTGGCATGATGTCGGCTCACCACAAACTCCGACTCCTTGGTTCAAGCAATTCTCCTGCCTCAGCCTCCCGAGTAACTGGGATTACATGCACACACCACCACACCCAGCTCATTTTTGTATTTTCAGAAGAGACGGGATTTCACCATATTGGTCAGGATGGTCTCGATCTCCTGATCTTGTGATCCGCCTGCCGAAGTGCTGAGATTACAGGTGTGAACCACCCCACCCGGCCCACAATCTACATTTTTAATGAGAACCCAGGTGATTCCAGCTACACTTTGAGGCACAGATCTAGAAAGATGCACACCAAAAAGTTAACAGTGATCTCCTCTCGAGCATAAGATTTTCAATTGTTTGGGAGGAGTGAAGGAGTGAAGATGTGGGGAAAATAATATACATAAAGCATGTGTATGACTTGTGTAGCTTTGTTTTCCAAAGAGGAAAGTAAAATAATATTCAGAATCAGAGAAATAGGAATTCTTACCATAAAATCCATAGACCTGTGTTATCTGTCTACTCTCATGATTTCCTCGCAAAAGTGTAATACGATCAGGCCATTTAGCCTTTAATGCGAGAAGGTAAGTGAAGGTCTCCAAACTATAGTAACCTCTGTCTACAAAATCACCCTGTGAAGTAAAAGTTTACAGTTACAAACAATACAATAGCCACAATATTCTTTTCAAATTATATTAAACTGCACAAACTCACAGTTCATAACCACAATAAAGAGTTACATACTGAATTATTTGGAAATTTGATTTTAACAAAAAAAAGACGTAAACAAATTTTTTCTATTAAATGTTTATAGAAACAAGATTTTTGATTCCATGGAAATCTACAAGAATCTGCTGTGCCATTCTCTCAAAAACTTTCCCTGAAAAAAAACCACCTTTTTTTTTTCTTTTTTTCTTTTTTTGAGACAGAGTATCACTCTCTCACCCAGGCTGGAGTGCAGTGGCACAATCTTGGTTCACTGCAACCTCCGCCTCCTGGGTTCAAGCTATTCTCCTGCCTCAGCCTCCTGAGTAGCTGGGATTACAGGTACACGCCGCCACCACCCCTGGCTGATTTTTGTATTTTTTGTAGAGACGGGGGTTTCACCAGGTTGGTCAGGCTGGTCTCAAACTCCTGACCTTGTGATCCACACGCCTCGGCCTCCCAAAGTGCTGGGATTATAGACGTGAGCCACCACACCTGGCAAAACCACCATTTTTTCAATCCTCTATTACCTACGTTAGTTGATTTGGTCATCTGTTAACCAGTATTTTTTAAGTAATTTTTTTTTTTTTTAGATGGAGTTTCACTCTTGTTACCCAGGCTGGAGCACAATGGCGTGATCTTGGCTCACTGCAACCTCTGCTTCCTGGGTTCAAGTGATTCTCCCACCTCAGCTTCCTGAGTAGCTGGGATTACAGGCATGCACCACCAAGCCCGGCTAATTTTGTATTTTTTTTTTTTTTCAGTAGAGACGGGGTTTCTCCACGTTGGTCAGGCTGGTCTCAAACTCCTGACCTCAGGTGATCCACCTGCCTCGGCCTCCCAAAGTGCTGGGATTACAGGAGTGAGCCACTGCACCTGGCCAAGTAATTTAATTTTTAAAAATTCAATCTTTTTTTTTTCTTTTTTAGAGATGGGGTCTCACTATGTTGCCCAGGTTGGTCTAGAACTCCTGAGCTTAAACAATCATCCCACCTCAGCCTCCCAAGTAGCTGGGACTACAGGCGTGTACCACCATGCCCAGGTAAAATAATTTGCTATTTTAAGAATCATTTTAACTGTACTGGAAGAGCTGCCTACTTGAAGAAAAAATTTTTTTTTGTAAAAGCAAATACCATAATTATAACAGCGTTCTAGGTTCAGTTTTGCATTTAACAACCATATACGATAACATACTATTTACACTTCTCATTAATGTCTGACTTGGGCCAATATTACACCAATAGGAAAACAGCTGAAAGAATAGGAAAGTGGCCGGCGTAGTGGCTCACCCCTGTAATCCCAGCACTTTGGGAGGCCAAGGCAGGTGCCGAGGTGGGTGGATCACGAGTTCAAGAGATCCAGACCATCCTGGCCAACATGATGAAATCCTGTCTCTACTAAAAATACAAAAATTAGCTGGGCATGGTGGTACACGCCTGTAATCCCAGCTACTCGGGAGGCTGAGGCAAGAGAATCGCTTGAAACCAGGAGGCAGAGGTTGCAGTAAGCCAACCACACCACTGCACTCCAGCCTGGCAACAGAGCGAGACTCCGTCTCAAAAAAAAAATAAGAAAGTGACCCAGAAACTTTCAGAAGGAAAGATAATGAGAGAAGGATCCAGAAAAACTTCAACAGTAACATTACATTCCAAAAGAAAAGCAAACATCTACAGCAAATGTTTATGTGTGTATATTCATCCATCCATAGATTAACGAGAGATAAAAATGAATGCTGGAAAAGTTTGAATAAATAATACTCAATTGAAGATTTTTGCCTTAAACCAGGTGTTCTGGGTTATTTTTTAGGCCCAACCATTACTGACAGCTACAACCCAACCCTATCTACAGTGGCTTACTAAGGCAATTAATTAGAGGACATAGTTATATGTAGAAAAGTATACAATCACCTTGATATGGTTTGGCTGTGTCCCCACCCAAATCTCATCTTAAATTCCCACATGTTGTGGGAGGGACTCGATGGAAAGTAATTGAATCATGGGGGCAAGTCTTTCCTGTGCTGTTCTCATGACAGTAAGTCTCCTAAGATCTGATGGTTTTAAAAACAAGAGATCCCTGCACAGTCTCTCTCTCTTTGCCTGCCGCCATCCACGTAAGATGTGACTTGGTCCTCCTTGCCTTCTGCATGATTCATATGGCCTCTCCAGCCATATGAAACTGTTAAGTCCATTAAACCTCTTTTGTAAATTGCCCAGTCTCAGGTATGTCTTTATCAGCCGCGTGAAAACAGACTAATACACACCTTTTCATATACTGAAATAGGGACTGTCACATGGTAAAGAATTATTATGCAATTTACATTTAATAAGTCAGATCCTTTCCATTTTAAACAAGCACTTGATATCACTGATGTTTACATACCATAAATATGTAGTTTGTGTCAGGAACCTGACCTCCAGTTCTGAACAGTTCACAAAGGTCATAAAACTATAAAAGAAATGCAATATATGCTGATTACAAATTCCTGTTAAGAAGCAAAGCAACAAAACTGAGAGTGAAATGTGTAAAGAAGCAGCTAAGAGGACTCCAAATATTTACATTTTTAAGAAATAAAGCGTAAGCCAAACTGCCAAGCACACAGTTCTCAAGCCTAAAAAAAGCACTAAATAAAGCTCAGTTACCATAAAGTCACTCCCAGATTATTATCATAGGCTTCCCTTTCTCATTTTCTTTCATACATCTCCCCATCTATCTCTTGAGAATTCTGACAACCTTTATCAATTGTCTAATTTCTCAGTAAACTAATCTAACAGCCCACCCAAATTCTGTATCTATTTTAATGAGACAAAAGATTACAGAAACAAGTGGATACCTCTTTTTCTTCCAAACTGAACTTACATGACACTTCACAGTGTCATATAGAGATCTTCCCACATTCTACAGTTCGATTTATATACCCTCAGGCTCCACAGCCATGGAGTGTGTTCTCAATGATCAGTTAAAAAAAATTATATATCTCATCATATTTTTTGTTTTTGGTTTTAAGACAGGGTTTGGCTCTGTTACCCAGGCCGGAATGCAGTGGTGCAATCATAACTCACTGCAGCCACAAATTCCTGGGCTCAAGTGATCCTCCTACCTTGCCCTCCTCAGTAGCTAGGACCACAGTTACACACCACCATGCCCAGCAAATTTTTATAGAGACAGGGTCTCGCTTTTTTGCCCAAGCTGGTCTCAAACTACTGGCTTCAGGCAATCCTCCCACCTCAGTCTCCCAAAGTGCTGGGATTACAAGTGTGATCCATTGACACCCAATCATATTTCATCATATTTCTATTTGACTGAAATTTGGTAACTGGCAAATTGTGCATTTGTCAAATTTCAGTCAACTAGATTATTATCCTAGCCCTAATTTCCAAAGAAAGCATTACAGTTTTTCTGGAAAAAAAATGATTTTGGATTAAGGGAATTGACTACAATACATTGGACCAACTACAACTAACAACTTCTAACACATTCATCTTTTACACTTGAAATAAAATTATCATTTAAACTTTTTAACATTTAATAGGAATCTTAGTCAAAGTGAAGAAAACTGAAAGTGAAATGTTAACTACTGAAAGAAATAAAGTAACGCCTTTTACAACAATGTTCCATAAGTCTAAAAAGTCGGTCAAAAAAAAAAAACAACTTTAGGAAGCTTAATATAAAATGTATCTATCTTCTGAAAATTAGCTAACAGGTCGGGCTGCTCGCACCTGTAATCCTGGAACTTTGGGAGCTCACGCCTGTAATCCCAGCGCTTTGGGAGTCCCAGGCAGGCAGATCACTTGAGGTTAGGAGTTCAAGACCAGCTTAGCCAACGTGGTAAAACCCCATCTCTACTAAAAATACAAAAATTATCCAGGGGTGGTGGCCTGCACCTGTAATCCCAGCTACCTGGGAGGCTGAGGCACAAGAATTGCTTGAGCCCAGGAGGCAGAGGTTGCAGTGAGCCAAGATCATGCCACTGCACTCCAGCCTGGGCAACAGAGCAAGATTCTGTCCCAAAAAAAAAAAAAAAAGTGTTATGGTCCGGGCACAGTGGCTCACACTTGTAATCCCAGCATTGTGGGAGGCTGAGGCAGGTGGATCACCTGAGGTCAGGAGTTCGAGACCAGCTGGGTCCAACATGGTGAAACCCTGTCTCTACTAAAAATACAAAAATTAGCTGGGCATCATGGTGGGTACCTGTAATCAATCCCTGCTACTCGGGAGGCTGAGGCAGGAGAATTACTTGAACCTGAGAGGTGGAGGTTGCAGTAAGCCAAGATCACGCCACTGCACTCTAGCCTGGGTGACAGAGAAAGACTCCATCTCAAAAAAAAAAAAAAAAAAAAGTGGGCCAAGCACAGAGGCTCACGCCTGTAATCCCAGCAATTTGGGAGGCCAAGGCGGGTGGATCACCTGAGGTCAGGAGTTCGAGACCAGCCTGGCCAACATGGCAAAACCCAGTCTCTACTAAAAATACAAAAATTAGCCAGGTGTGGCGGCAGGCACCTGTAGTCCCAGCTACCTCAGGAGGCTGAGGCAGGAGAATCACTTGAACCTGGGAGACACAGGTTATAGTGAGCCAGGATGGTGCCACTGCATTCCAGCCTGGATGACACAGCAAGACTCTGTCTCAAAAAAAAAAAAAAAAGTGTTATGACATCATTTAAAATATCAAAAGAAACAGCCTTCATGACTAACATAAGTGTCTATCTTAAATTAAGATCTAGCAACTCAAGGACCTTATGAGGCCATGAATAATAATTATGACGAAAACCATGTAGCAAAATGCAAAAATCATTAGGGAAAAGAATGGAACACAAAACTATACCTGTAACTATACAATTCTATTATGTAAAAAACTGAGTAGGTATATACACAAAGTCAGGAAGTGAACACTAAAAAGTTTTGTAAGTCAGTTTTTTAATAAAAATATGGTAGAAGAGTATCCTTAAACTTTTCTATTGATGTTTACAGATATCTGTTTTTTGTTTTGTTTTGTTTTGTTTTTTTGAGACAGAGTCTCACTCTGTTGCCCAGGATGGAATGCAATGGTGCGATCTCGGCTCACTGCATCCTCCGCCTCCCAGGTTCAAGTGATTCTCCTGCCTCAGCCTCCCGAGTAGCTGGGATTACAGGCATGCGCCAACAGCCCCAGCTAATTTTTGTATTTTTAGTACAGACGGGGTTTCACCATGTTGGTCAGGCTGGTCCTGAACTCCTGACCTCGTGATGCGCCCGCCTCGGCCTCCCAAAGTGCTGGGATTACAGGCGTGAGCCACTACTCCTGGCCAGATATCTGTTCTTAAACAAAAGCTTTTAAAGTTTGTATTTACCAGACACACATGTAGACAATTAAATATTCTCTATCAGTGATACATAGGTTCCCATTTCCTGAGAACTTGGGCAATTCTTTTTTTTTTTTGAGACGGAGTTTCATTCTTGTTATCCAGGCTGGAGTGCAATGGCATGATCTCAGCTCACTGCAACCTCCACCTCCTGGGTTCAAGTGATTTTCCTGCCTCAGCCTCCCGAGTAGCTAGGATTAAGGTACCTGCCACTGCACCCCCGCTAATTTCTGTATTTTTAGTAAAGACAGGGTTTCACCATGTTGGCCAGGCAGATCTCGAACTCCTGACCTCAGGTGATCCACCCACTTCAGTTTCCCAAATGCTAGGATTACAGGCGTGAGCCACAGCACCCGGCCCTATTTTCATCCTACATTACTAGACATCTACCTCATCATCAAATAAAATAATAATACCTACCATCTACTCTGCGTCTCTCCCTCGCTCTCTCTTTTTTGTTTTTTGTTTTTTTGAGATGGAGTCTCACTCTGTTACCCAGCCTGGAGTCCAGTGGTGCAATCTCAGCTCACTGCTGCCTCTGGCTCCTGGGTTCAAGCAATCCTCCTGCCTCAGCCTCCCAAGTAGCTGGGACTACAGGCACGTGCCACTACACCTGCCTAATTTTTGTACTTTTTTGTGGAGAAAGGGTTTCGCCACATTGGCCAGGTTGTTCTTAAACCCCTCACCTCAGGTAATCTGCCCGCCTCAGCCTCCCAAAGTGCTAGGATTACAGGCGTGAGCCACTGCACCCAGCTACTCTATGTTTTTCATATTTCAGACACTCTGCTCCCATTTTAAACCAAAAACAATCTTGAGAAGTAGATTTTTTTTCTTTAATTATCATTATTTTTGATATGGCGGCTCACTATATTGCCCAGGTAGGTCTCAAACTTTTGCAATCAAGGAATCCTCCCACCTCAGCCTCCTGAGTAGCTGGAACTACAGGCATGTACCACTTTACCCAGCCTGGGAAATGGATTTTTTTTTTTTTTTTTTTTTTTGAGACGGAGTCTCGCTCTGTCACCCAGACTGGAGTGCAGTGGCGTGATCTTGGCTCACTGCAACCTCCACCTCCCAGGTTCACGTCATTGTCCTGCCTCAGCCTCCTGAGTAGCTGGGACTACAGGCATGTGCCACCACGCCCAGCTAATTTTTGTATTTTTAGTAGAGACATGGTTTCACCACATTGGCCAGGATGGTCTCGCTCTCTTGACCTCGTGATCTGCCCGCCTCGGCCTCCCACAGTGCTGGGATTACAGGCGTGAGCAACCGCGCCCGGCTGGGAAGTGGAATTTTTTTTTTTTATCAGAGGCAAGGAAACATCCAGTCTGCCCAGTAGTTCTCAAACTTTTTGGTTTCAGGATTCATTTGTGATCTTAAAAACCAGAGGTCCTCAAAATCTTTTACGTAAGTTTTACAAATCAGTATTTACCATATTAGAGATTAAAACCCAGAAGTTTTAAATATTTAAATGAATTTTTAAAAATTAATAACATAGGCCAGGCACGGTGACTCACACCTGTAATCCCAGCTACTTGGGAGGCTGAGGCAGGAGAATCGCTTGAACCCGGGAGACACAGGTTGCAGTGAGCTGAGATCACACCATTGCACTGCAGTCTGGGTGACAAGAGTGAAACTCCATCTCAAAAAAAAAAATCAATAACATACCCATCAAAAAGTATCACAAACACATTTTAATGAAATATTAACTTCTCCAAAACAAAAAAATTGTTTAGTGAGAGGAGAATTCACATTGTTTTACATTTTCACAAATCTCTTCAATGTCTGGCTAAATAGAACATGGCTACTCTTAGAACTTGCCTCTGCATTCAGTCTGTTGGGAATATACTAAGTAAAGCAGATGAAGAAAATCCAGCTTCACAAAGATATGCAGTTACAAAAGGAAGGAGTATTTTATAACATTTTCAGGTAACTGTGCATATTCTTTAAATACTGTACCAAAATTTGACAAGTGGCAGTTTATGACATTTAAAAGTTAATTGCAATACGAAATCTGAAACCGTAACAGTAAGCTTCTGCTTTTTTTTTTTTTGGAGACAGGGTCTCTCCCTGTTGTCCAGGCTGGAGTACAGTGGCACATTCTCGGCTCGGTGCAACCTCCATCTCCCAAGTTCAAGCAATTCTCATGCCTCAGCCACCTAAGTAGCCGAGATTACAGGCACGTACCTCCACGCCTAGCTAATTTTTGTATTTTTAGTAGAGACAGGGTTTCACCATGTTGCTCAGGCTGGTCTCAAACTCCTGGGCTCAAGCGATCCGCTTGCCACGGCCTTCCAAAGTGCTGGGATTGCAGGTGTGAGTCACCAGGCCTGGCCTATAATAGTGATCTTTCATACCCTGTTACATTTGTTATCTTATACTTTGAGTAAATGGTAAACTAGTAATTTGAAAAATGAAAATGACATTGCATTTTATATCATCAAAAAACCATATTTGTTAATATCACTGCTCATCTCATCTCAGGAAAGTCTTTTAAGTGTCAGAAACTGTTAGCCCCATAGTGGTGGACTCAGATTTTCCAAAATTCCAATTTTTCATTAGTAAATTCAAATTTTGTCATCGGCAACAAATACTGTCAATTGTTCTCCTTGAAGTGACTGGCCCACTTCGTTCACTTTTGCAAATATAGTTGCCAAATATCCAAGTCTAAATAATCACAGTTTGTCAGTCATTCTCAAGTAAAAATAGTGTTCCATAAAAAAGCAGTTATTTTAACTCATGACTCAAAGAATTTCACAAGTATTTTTTTTTCTTTTTTTTTTTTTTTTGAGCACAGTCTCGCTCTGTCACCCAGGCTGGAGTGCAATGGTGAGATCTCAGCTTACTGCAACATCCGCCTCCCTGGTTCAAGTAATTTTCCCTGCCTTAGTCCCTGAGTAGCTGGGATTACAGGCACCCACCACACCTGGCAAATTTTTGTTATTTTTTTTTTACTAAAGATGGGGTTTTGCCATGTTGGCCAGGCTGATCTTGAACTCCTGACCTCAGGTGATCTGCCCATCTTGGCCTTCCAAAGTGCAGGTGTGAGCCACCGTGCCCAACCCACAACTACTTTTCCTTGAGTAAACTATCTTTCTTCAGCATGCAGTAGATATGCTTTATGCATACTTCCCATTTCATCACACGGACTTTTTTCTTTTTCTTTTTAGATGGGGTCTCACTCTGTTGCCCAGGCTGGAGTGCAGTGGCACAATAATAGCTGACTACAGCCTCAAACTCCTGGGCTCAAGCAATGCTCCCACCTTAGCCTCTTGAGGGGCTAGGACTTACAGACTCACACCACCAAGCCTGACTAATTTTTTTCTTTTTAATATTTTTAGAGATGGGGGCCAGGTACAGTGGCTCACATCTGTAGTCCCAGCACTCTGGGAGGCTGAGGCAGGTGGATCACAAGAGGCCAGGAGTTCGAGACCAGCCTGGCCAACAGGGCAAAATCCCATCTCTACTAAAAATACAAAAATCAGACAGGCGTGGTGGTGCATGCCTGTAGTCCCAGCTACTCAGGATGCTGAGGCACAAGAATCACTTGAACCCGGGAGGCAGAGGCTGCATTGAACTGAGATCACATCACTGCACTCCAGTTTGGGTGACAGAGCGAGACCCTGTCCAAAAAAAAACAAGAAATAAAGAAAAGGCCGGGCATGGTGGCTCATGCCTGTAATTCCAGCACTTTGAGAGGCCGAGACAGGATGATCACATGAGGTCAGGGGTTCAAGACCAGCCTCGGCAACATGGAGAAACCCCATCTCAACTAAAAATACAAAAATTTAGTCAGGCGTGGTGGCACATGCCTGTAATCTCAGCTACTCAGGAGGCTGAGGCAGGAGAATCGCTTGAACCCAGGAGGTGGAGGTTGCAGTGAGCCAGGATCACACCATTGCACTCCAGCCTGGACAACAAGAGTGAAACTCTGTCTCAAAAAAAAAAAAAAATTTTTTTTTTTAGAGATGGGGAGTCTCAGGCCAGACACAGTGGCTCACGCCTGTAATCCCAGCACTTTGGGAGGCCAAGGCAGGTGGATCACCTGAGGTCAGGAGTTTGAGATGGGGGGGGGGGTCTCATTTGGTTGCCCAGGCTGGTCTTGAACCCATGGCTTCAAGCGATCCTCCCACCTCAGCCTCCCAAAGTGCTGGGATTACAGACATGAGCCATCATGCCCAGCCAGACTTTTCAAATAATGGATATTCTAAAGGGTTGAGAGTTAAGTGAAACTGGCATTTTATTTTACTGTGCAGGCATGTTGGTGAAGAACTCAATGATAATCAGCATATTCTAGTGTCATTCCCTTGATTCATGCTAAGGCATGAGCAGTTTTACCCTCCATTGCCTCTGTACCACCTCAGAGACCCAAGGGTCCACAGGCCACACTTAACGAATTTGTGAGCTAACTGAAATGGCTTCTTAAACAACTAATATATAGCCAAGTCAGGATTTAAACCAAGTTGTATCTGACACTGAAGTTGTATCTGTCTATAACTCCTCACTATATCACACAGCTTCAATGCTTCTCAGCACAACATGCTTGCTAACATGTTTATTCATACTCATAACCCAATCCTGCAATTCCAGAACACGCCCCAGAGGAAGATAAGTCCCAAAGGATACATTTTACATTGTATTTAATCAGTCAATAGCTATTTAGAGGCTCAAATCCCATGTTTCTGATTAGTAATCTTTTGTTTGTTTGTTTTTCGTTTTTTTGAGATGGAGTTTCGCTCTTGTTGCCCAGGCTGGAGTGCAATGGCGCGATCTCGGCTCACCACAACCTCCACCTCCCAGGTTCAAGCAATTCTCCTGCCTCAGCCTCCTGAGGAGCTGGGATTACAGGCACCTGCCACCCTACCTGGCTAATTTTTGTATTTTTAGTAGAGACGGGGTTTCACCATGTTTGCCAGGATGGTCTCGATCTCTTGACCTCATGATCCACCCACCTCAGCCTCCCAAAGTGCTGGGATTACAGGTATGAGCCACCACGCCCAGCTTATTTTATTTTTTTTGAGACAGAGTCTCACTCTATTGCCCAGGCTGGGGTGCAATGGCATGATCTCAGCTCACTGCAACCTCTGCCTCCTGGGTTCTAGTGATTCTCCTGCCTCAGCCTCCCGAGTAGCTGGGATTACAGGCACGCACCACCACACCTGGCTAATTTTTGCATTTTTAGTAGAGACGGGGTTTCACCATGTTGGCTAGGCTGGTCTTGAACTCCTGACCTTGTGATCTGCCTGCCTTGGCCTCCCAAAGTGCTGGGATTACAGGCGTGAGCCACTGCACCTGGAACAATTGTTTTTAAGGAACATATACAACATAAACAACTGTTCACGGTTTGGTGGTGGTCTTAAAATAACATGTACAAAAGAAACCCAAATTACTTTCAAATCTCAATCTGCCCTGTAGTAGCTGTGTGTGAGTTTGGGCTATTTCTCTTCAATCTTTCAGTCTCCCTTTCATTGTCTACAAAATAATCCTATCTCACAGGACTTCGGGAAAAAACTGACACAGAATATGTGAAAAAGTACTTTGTTAACCTCAAAACACAAGATAAATGTTAGCCAGAACTGCACATTGGACTGAAGGTATATATAATACAAAAGTGCAATTTTATGCTTCCAATTTTAGTAGTTTGAGGTTGGTCTCTAACTTTCTGACCTTTGATCACGGCTGTACTTCACATCTTAAAAAGTCTACAACTGGGGGAAACACTACACTGGGGGAAAACATGACTTGGTTTATTCCAGTTTTCAGGAATGTGTTAAGACACTGCTTATATTAATATCCTTTATGTTAGCAAAATACAAATGTTTATTTTGAGAGAGAAGTTACATAGAAACTTCTACACTACATTGGGGGAAAACATGACTTGGTTTATTCCAGTTTTCAGGAATGTGTTAAGACACTGCTTATATTAACATCCTTTATGTTAGCAAAATACAAATGTTTATTTTGAGAGAGAAGTTACATGGAAATTTTAGGAAATCAATTCCTAAACTCTAAAGAACTGTAATTTTAACGATCAAAGATAACATAATGGGACCTCTATCTAGGAGGTGATGACATGCAAGTGTCAGATTTTTTTATAATCTCAACATTCCAGAAAACACCTTGAAAAACCAAAAGAAAATCAGCCTGTAAGTAAGTAGCCAAAACAAGACTTTACTCATGGAGCAGCCCCTAATCAGAGTCAATTTACACACATTTCGGCTCATTTACACGGTCATATTTAAGGCAGGGAAATTGCACAGGCGACAGTAAGTCCTGTTGGCATCCTTTAAAGACTACATTGTTTGCAATGTATTATTAAGTCTTACAGCCCCAACTACACTGTATGCATATAGCACTCTATGAATAATCTGTTCAGCTTTCATTTCCCAGTGAAAAAATTCTACAAATATACATGAGACTAAACACTGACAACAGAATCTAAATATGAGGTATGCCCCTCCTGTTACTGCTTTGAAATTCTTTTTTTTTTTTTTTTTTTTAGACGGAGTCTTTTTTTTTTTTTTTTAGACGGAGTCTTGCTCTGTTGCCCAGGCTGAAGTGCAGTGGCGCGGTCTTGGCTCACCGCAACCTTCACCTCCCGGGTTCAAGCGATTCTCCTGCCTCAGCCTCCTGAGTAGCTGGGATTACAGGCACGTGCCACCATGCCCGGCTAATTTTTTTGTATTTTCAGTAGAGACGGGGTTTCACCACGTTGGTCAGGCTGGTCTCAAACTTCTGACCTCACGATTCACCCGCCTCAGCCACCCAAAGTGCTGGGATTACAGGCGTGAGCCACCATGCCTGGCACTGCTTTGAAATTCTTACAAACACCCAGCAGATGAAAAATTGAGCTAAATATTTTCTAGCTTATTCATCAGTGATTTGCTGTGACATCACGGACCAACAATTTTATTTTTCTGTACCTTTGCTATTCTCATTCCCACTAAAGAAATGATAAATTTTCAACAATATATGACAGGAGAACAGAATTGAACTGAATGAAAAAAGTGCCTAACACCAAAACATCTCCTGTTAATCACAGTTATTATGAGCAGCATGTGTTTGTATTTTATATCTTTACCTACCCCCAACCCCACCATTCCACAGAAAACTAATGCTGCATTATTCACTTCACAAATGTAATTATCAACAAATTCCATCATTAATTTGACCACTGCTTTTATTCACCAAAAATGTAAACCAGGAATCATTTGTGTCACAGAGACTGAGGCAACCTAGCTTACCACCAGTTGTGTTTGTTGATGTTGTTATTGTTTTAATTTTGCAGCACATGTGAAAATACACATGGATCATGGACAGTACAAAACTTAAAAATCTGCTCATGAAATTTTACCTGTCCATGTATATCTCCACACACTGTTACCGGTGTTGATACTGGCTGAACATTTGACTCTTCTAAGAGGAGGTCACAAACGTAGTCACATAGCCGCTGTAAAAAGAGAAAATAAAAGGTAAACATTTACTACAACATGAAAACTAAAGATAAAATACCAAAAAAGAAAAATACCAGGTCTAATACTTACAAAACCCAAGTATAACTTTTGATAGGAAAGTACCCTGTGATAATTCGGGGGTTGGATTTCTGCCAGCTGTCACACAGAATTCTTAATGCAATGCAAACTACCTATAGAGACACTAGGTTCTAGGAGACAGACAGCTTTACAAGAACTATAAAATGATGCTTCTCACCAAAAAAACACACACATATATACATATATATGAAGAAATAATTTTAACAGTAAAAGGTTTTTGGTTTTTTTTTTTTGAAACAGAGTCTCGCTCTATCTCCCAGGCTGAAATGCAGTTGCACGATCTTGGCTCACTTCTACCTCCGTCTCCCAGATTCAAGCAATTCTCCTGCCTCAGCCTCCCAAGTAGCTGGGGTTACAGGCGTGTGCCACCACACCCAGCTAATTTTTGTATTTTTAGTAGACACAGGGTTTTACCATGTTGGCCAGGCTGGTCTTGAACTCCTGACCTCAGGTGATCCACCCACCTCAGCCTCCCAAAGTGCTGGGATTATAGGCGTCAGCCACCGTGCCCAGCCAGTAAAAGGTTTTTATCTGGTAATTTAAAAAATAAATTGCAAACCACACACTCACCATCTGACCCAGCAATTGTAGTCTTGGCAATAAAAACATGTTCAAAATCCGTATATAAATACTCACAGAAGCCTAATTCATAATAGCCCAAAACTAAAAACAAATCAGATACCCTTCAATGAGTGAATGGTTAAACACATTTTGGTACATCCACACCATGTACTACTACTCAGCAATAAGAAGAAACGAATACTGCCACACAACAACCTGGATTCATCTCAAGGCATTTATGTTGAGTGAAAAAAACACAACAACAGAAAACTGTCCCAAAAGGTTATATACTGTATAATTCCATTTACATAACCTTCTTTTTTTCCCTTTTTTTTTGAGACAGAGTCTTGCTCTATTGCCCAGGCTGGAGTCCAGTAGCGCAATTTCAGTTCACTGCAAACTGCCTCCCAGTTCAAGTGATTCCCATGCCTCAGTCTCACAAGTACCTGGGATTACAGGCGCACACCATCATGCCCAGCTAATTTTTGTATTCTTAGTAGTTTCACCATGTTGGTCAGGCTGGTCTCAAACTCCCAACCTCAGGTGATCTGCCCGCTTTGGCCTCCCAAAGTGGTGGGATTACAGGCATTGAGCCACTGCACTCGGCCGTGTTTACACGACATTCTTGAAATGACAAAATTAAAGAAATGGAGAACAGATTAGTTGTTGCCAGGGGTCCAGCAGTTGCAGGAAGGAAGTGGGTGTGGCTATAAAAGGGCAACACGAGGAATTCTTGTGGTGATGGACCTGTTCTGTATTTTGACTATAGAGTTGGATACATGAGCCCTTATCCAATAAAACTGCAAAGAACTGAATACACACACACACACACACACACACACACACACACACACACACACACACACAAACACAAGTAAAACTGAAGAAATCTGAACATCATGAGATGATGATCTTGGGTTGTACCTGAAGATCATGAGTTGTATCAGTGTCAATGTTGGCTGATGTTGTATTGGTTGTGGCATTACACTATAGTTCTACAAAATGTTACTACTGGGGAAAACTGGGTTATTTTGAAATAAAAAGGTTAACTATAATTAATTATAAAATTCAAATCTAAAACTGAGGAGCCAGCTGGGCACGGTGGCTCTCGCCTGTAATCCCAGCATTTTGGGAGGCCAAAGTGGGCGGATCATTTGAGGTCAGGAGTTCAAGACCAGCCTGGCCAACAGGGCAAAACCCCCCATCTCTACTAAAAATATAAAAATTAGGCTGGGCGCGGTGGCTCACACCTGTAATCCCAGCACTTTGGGAGGCTGAGGCGGGTGGATCACGAGGTCAGGAGTTCAGGACCAGCCTGGCCAACGTAGTTAAACCCCGTCTCTATTAAAAATACAAAAATTAGCCGGGCATGGCGGCGGGCACCTGTAATCCCAGCTACTCGGGAGGCTGAGGCAGGAGAATCACTTGAATCTGGGAGGCAGAGGTTGCAGTGAGCCGAGATTGCGCCCATTGCACTCCAGCCTGGACAGCAGAGAGACTCCATCTCAAAAAAAAAAAAAAAAAAAAAAAAATTAGCCAGGCGTGGGGGTGCACGGCTGTAATCCCAGCTACTCGGGAGGATGAGGCAAGAGAATCGCTTGAACCCAGGAGACAGAGGTTGCGGTAAACCGAGGTCACGCCACTGCACTCCAACTTGGGAAACAGCGAGACTCTTTCTCAAAACAAACAAACAAACAACAACAAAAAAAAACGATGAGTCTTTTTTAATTTTATTTTTTTGAGACAGAATCTCGCTCTGTTGCCAGGCTGGAGTGCGGTGGCGCAATCTCAGCTCACTGCAATCTCTGCCTCCCAAGGTTCAAGCCATTCTCCTGCCTCAGCCTCCCGAGTAGCTGGGATTACAGGCATGAGTCGTCACACCCAGCTCATTTTTGGATTTTTAGTAGAGACAGGGTTTCACCATGTTGGCCAGGACGGTCTCGCTCTCCTGACCTCATGATCCACCCGCCTCAGCCTCCCAAAGTGCTGGGATTACAGGCGTGAGCCACCGCACACACCAAGCCATTCTTTTTGTTAAAGGAACTCTAAATGTTTGCACTTCAAAAATATTTGTCCACTGAAAGTAACCAAACCAAAAAATGTCATAGAAAGCATATGATTCTCACACCAACGCTCTGGAAAAGGAAGTATACATCCCTGCTATACACAGGGAACTGGAGGTCTCAGGTGGAACCTTCCTTCCTACCTGAGACCAGTTTGTACTATTGCCAAAGGCTTATTGGATTTTATGATAAGTCTGCCAAGAAAGGAGAAATTAAACTAACAAGCATAATGAAATCACTTTAAACATTAATTAAGGAATCTAAATGCTACAATCTCTCATTAATATATGAGAAATACTTTAACAGTTACAGCTACAACAATAGCTACACAGTAGCAAGAACAGAACTCAATGGGAGGGGGGAGGAGAAAAAAAAGGGCTCCCAAAAGAAAATGAGGGAAATAGAGTTGTTAATTTCCTCAACATTATATAAAAAAATCAGAAAACTTCAAAATAAAATGATTTGCCTTCCTTCCTAGGGTAAGTTCCTGATCTTAAAATAGCACCTCAAAGGCAAGATCTTCCTTTTGGCCTGGAATCCTTCTGGCCTTGAGTCCCTGGGTAGCTAGCTCCTGTTTGTATTGAATTTTCCACAACACCTAGATGCTTCAACAAATCAATCCATGGTCCTGCCATATAGTACATCCATCACTCATTAAAAAAAATAACAAAAACAGGCCAGCCGTGGTGGCTCACACCTATAACCCCAGCACTTTAGGAGGCTGAGGCAGGTGGATCATTTGAGGTCAGGAGTTCGAGACCAGCCTAGCCAACATAGCAAAACCCTGTCTATACTAAAAAACACAAAAATAAGCCGGTCAGTAGAGGCACGCACCTGTAATCTCAGCTACTTGGGAGGCTGAGACAGGAGAATCGCTTGAGCCTGGTAGGCGGAGGTTGCAGTGTGCCGAGATCGCGCCACTGCACTCCAGTCTGGGTGACAGAGTGAGAACCTGTCTAAAAAAAAGAAAAACAGGCCAGGTGTGTGGCTCACATCTGTAATCCCAGTACTTTAGGAGGCCGAGGCAGGTGGATCACCTGAGGTCAGGAGTTCAAGATCAGCCTGGCCAACGCGGTGAAACCTCATCTCTACAAAAAATACAAATAATTAGCTGGGCGTGGTGGCGGGTGCTGGTAATCCTGTACTTGGGAGGCTGAGGCAGGAGAATTGCTTGAATCCAGGAGCAGAGATTGCAGTGAGCCAAGATCACACCATTGCACTCCAGCCTGGGTGACAGAGTGAGACTCTGTTTCAAAAAAAACACAAAAACGAAAGCAAAAAATAGATGCTGATGAGTGAAACAATGTTTCTGAACTTTGAGCCTTAAACTTTACACTGAAAGATGTTCTCGAAGGTTCCATCAGAATTATAAAATTCTGGTATGCATTAGAAATTACCTATGCCAGCCGGGCGCAGTGGCTCACGCCTGTAATCCCAGCACTTTGGGAGGCCAATGAGGCGGGTGAATCACGAGGTCAGGAGATAGAGACCATCCTAGCTAACACGGTGAAACCCCGTCTCTACTAAAAAAAAAAAAAAAAAAAAATTAGCCAGGCGTGGTGGCAGGCGCCTGTAGTCCCAGCTACTAGGGAGGCTGAGGCAGGAGAATGGCATGAACCCGGGAGGTGGAGCTTGCAGTGAGCAGAGATAGCGCCACTGCACTCCAGCCTGGTCGACAGAGCAACACTATGTCTCAAAAAAAAAAGAAATTACCTATGCCAAATTTCTCACTTGACTTAGATAATAAGACTAAGATGTTACTTAACCTTAGCAACAGATCTAGAATCCAAGTTTCCTACCACTTTCCACTACACTATATTGAATATTCAGTTGTTCAATGCAACAAATATTTATGGAGGGCCTGGTATGTTACCAGGTATTGTTCTAGGTACAAAGTAAACAGCAATGACCAAAACAGACTAAAAGCTCTGCTCTCAAGGGGATTACATTCTAATAGAATGAGACAGACAATAAATAAGTAAAATATATAACAGTAATTTGTCACATAGTGATATCAAGGAAGTATAGAGAAAACACACACACTAGAAGAGGGATCGGGTGCTGGGGTGGAGAGTAGGTGCTGTTATTTTAAACAAGGAGAGTATGGAAGCCTTACTGATAAAGTGAATTTTGAGCAAAACTCTGAAAGAGGTAAGGCTATGGGGACACAATAACTGCAGGCAGAGAAATAAAAACCAAAAGTCCTGATGTGAAGCATGCTTGCGTCTAAGAAACATCATCAAGGCTGGTGTGTTTAGAGTAAACTGAATGAGAAGAAAAACAGGAGAGCATTACAGAATTATTTAGGTCACTGGTGGTGAAAACAAGGGCCTGGGCTTCTACTGAGTGTAACGGGAAGCCATAAGAAGTTCTAGAGCAGAAGACTGACATGATATTAAGTCAGCTGTGTTGAAAACAAACTGGCCAGGCGTGGTGGCTCACACCTATCATTCCAGCACTTTGGGAGGCCGAGGTGAGCATATCACTTGAGCTCAGGAGTTCGAGACCTGCCTGGGCAGCATGGCAAAACTCAGTCTTTACAAAAATACAAAAACTAGCTGGGCATGGTGGCATGTGCCTGAAGTCCCAGATACTCGGAAGGCTGAGGTGCAAGGATCGCTTGAGCCCGGGAGGTCAAAGCTGCAGCGAGCTGAGATTGTGCCACTGCACTCCAGCCTGGGTCACAGAGCGAGACCCTTTCTCAAAAAAACAAGAAAAGAGAAAATGGATTGATGGTGGTGAAGGGGTGGCTGGGCTGGGGTTGGAATGGGGACAAAGGAGTAAGCAGGGAGATCAGGTAAGTGTCTCCTATAATAATCTAGGTAAAAGTTAACTGGCTTGGACAGGATAGTAGAAGCAAAAAATAGGGAAAATAGATTCCAGATGTTATCTGAATGTAGCATCTGCTAGATTTATGACCGGCTGGATACAGGGTGTTAAGAGAAAGTAAAGAAACAAGGATGACTCGGGGTTTCTGGCTTAAACAATTAGAAGGCTGGAAATAATCATTACTGAGACAGTTACCAACTCCAGGGAAAGCAGATTTTTTTATTGTGTTTTTTTTACCCCTGTAAATAAGACTATTTTTTGGAGCAGTTTTAGCTTCTCAGCAAAATTGAGCAGAAAGTAGAGTTCCCAGCTGGGCGCGGTGGCTCACGCCTGTAATCCCAGCACTTTGGGGGGCCGAGGCAGGCGGATCACGAGGTCAGGAGATCGAGACCATCCTGGCTAACACAGTGAAACCTCATCTCTACTAAAAATACAAAAAATTAGCCAGGCGTGGTGGTGGGCACCTGTAGTCCCAGCTACTCGAAAGGCTGAGGCAGGAGAATGGCCTGAACCCGGGAGGTGGAGCTTGCAGTAAGCAGAGATGGCGCCAATACACTCCAGCCTGGGGTGAGAGCAAGACTCCGTCTCAAAACAAACAAACAAAAAATCTTAAAGAAAGTACAGAGTTCCCTCGCTGGGCACAGTGCCTTGCGCCTGTAATCCCACTACTTAGGGAGGCAAAAGCAGGAGGATCGCTTGAGTCCAGGAGTTCAAGACCTCCCTCAGCAATATAGAGAGACCTCGTTCTCCATAAAAAGGGGGAAAAAAAAGAAAAAAAGAAAAAAGTACAGAGTTCCCATATACCCCCTGCCCCTCCCCCCAGACAGCCTCCCCGCATCAACATCTCACACCTGAGTGGTACGTTTGTTACAGATGATGAGTATACACTGACATATCATTATCATCCAAAGGCCATAGTTTGTTTAAATGAGGGTCACTCCTACTGCACATTCTATAAGTTTTGACAATTGTATAATGACATGTACCTACCATTATAGTATCATACAGAATAGTTTCACCTATTCAAACTCATCTCCCTCCAACCTCTGAAAACCACTGATCTTTTTACTGTCTCTATAGTTTTGCCTTTCCCAAAATGTCATATAGTTGGAATCATATATATATGTAGCCTTTTCAGGTTGGTTTCTTTCATTTAGTAATATGTATTTAAGGTTCTTCCATGTCTTTTTATGGCTTGATAGCTCATTTCTTCTTAGCACTGCATAATATTTCATTGTCTGGGTATATTACAGTTTGTTTATCCATCCACCTAGTGAAGGACATCTTGGTTCCTTCCAAGTTTTGGCAATTATGAATAAAGCGGCTATAAAAATCTATGTACAGGTTTTTGAATGGACATAAGTTTACAACTCATTTGGGTAAATATCAAGGAGCAGGACTGCTGGATTATATGAAGAGTTTGTTTAGTTTTATAAGAAACTGCCAAACCGTCTTCCAAAGTGGCTGTACCATTTTGCATTCCCACCAGCAATGAATGAGAATTCTTGTTGCTCCACATCTTCATCAGCATTTGGTACTGTTAGTGTTCTGGATTTTGGCCATTCTAATAGGTATATAGTGGTTATCTCATGGTTGTTTCACTTTGCATTTCCCTAATGATACGGAAGGTAGAGCATCTTTTCATATGCTTATTTGTCATCACTATATATTCTTTGATGAGGTGTCTTTTGTCGATTTTTTTGGCATATATGTATTTATTTTACTTTATTATATCTTACTAATATTCTTTAAGGGACAAACCAGGCAAGTAGGCTACAGTGAGGAAACCTTAGAGAGTTAAGAAACCACTATGATACTTCCGGGTATTATCTTCAGTGATGCTTCTTACCTTTATTCTGGGACTCCAGGTAATAATATTCAGCTCCTACAGCTACCACAAATGCAGCAAATCCCCATTTGAATCTTTGTAATAATGCACCAACAAAGGAAACATTTCTGCAAAGCCACCCACGTATCTCCAAGCTTCACTGCGGCCCAATAAATCCCTTAGCCCTCCTGCAGCCAGCTTCTTCTAGATGGTTTCTACTGGTGTCCCTTCTATCTTCCATTGTTTATAATCTGGAAGTTCCACTTTACTATCTCCATGTTCATGTCCACGTCCATGGGCCACGTCTTGCAAGACTGTGAGAATTGAGGAAAACATATTGCGATGTGCCTTCCACTTTCACACCTAGATGGTGAAAGTGTAATTTAGCACAACCATTCTGAAAAACTGGCATGATCTGACAGCAACTTCCTTTTGTCCATTTTTTAATCAGATTGTTCATTTTCTTATTGAGTTTTAAGAGTTATCTGTAGGCCGGGCATAGTGGCTCACGTCTGTAATCCCAGCACTTTGGGAGGCCGAGGAGGCCGGATCACCTAAGGTCAGGAGTTCGAGACCAGCCTGACCAACACAGAGAAAACCCATCTCTACTAAAAATACAAAATTAGCCGGATGTGGTGGCGCATGCCTATAATCCCAGCTACTCTAAAGGCAAAGGCAGAAGAATTGCTTGAACGCGGGAGGCGGAGGTTGCGGTGAGCTGAGATCGTGCCACTGCACTCCAGCCTAGGCAACAAGAGCGAAACTCCATCTCAAAAAAAAAAAAAAAAAAGAATTCTCTGCATATTTTGGATAACAATACTTTATCAGACATGTATTTTGCAAATATTTTCTCCCAGTACATGGATCATCATCTCATTCTCTTGATAGGTTCTTTCACAAAGCAAAAGCTTTTAATTTTAATGAAGTCTGGCTTATCAACTATTTCTTTCAAGAGCAGATTGTTTTGATTTGTTTAGGTTTGGTTTGGAGGGTGGGAAACTACGAATATAATTTTTTATTTTCATTTATTAGATGGAGTTTCATTCTGACTCCTCTCCATGGAGGTTGCCCCATGCACCAGCCTCACCAGGTCTGGGGGGCTAGCTAGGCATGCTCCCTCCTCTGAGGCTTTGTACTTTCTGTTCACTCAGTCAAGAACGCTTTTCCCTAGACATGGGCTTGGCTATCTCTCTTCATCCAGCTTTCCTTTTCTCTCTCTCTTTTTTTTTTTTGGAGACAAAGTCTTGCTTTGTCGTTCAGGCTGGAGTGCAATGGCGTGATATTGGCTCACTGCAACCTCCACCTCCCGGATTCAAGCGATTCTCCTGCCTCAGCCTCCCAAGTATCTGGGATTACAGGCACCTGCCACCACGCCCAGCTACTTTTTATATTTTTAGTAGAGAGGGGGTTTCACCACTTTGGCCAGGCTGGTCTCGAGCTCCTGACCTCAGGTGATCTACCTGCCTCAGCCTCCCAAAGTGCTAGGATTACAAGTGTGAGCATCACACTCAGCCCGAATATAATTTTTTAAAACAACTATTGCAACATAATTCACCTACATAAAATGCATCCCTTTGAAGGGTAAGAGTCAATGGTTTTCATTATATTCACAGTGGTGGCAACCATCACCATAATCAATTTTAGAACATTTTCATCACCCCAAAAAGAAACCGTATACACATTAGCAGTCACTCCCCTTATCCCCATACCAATACCCCACAGCCCTATGTATTACCTCATAAATAATAATAATCCAACCTTGACCACAACCACTCAATCCAGTTAGTCCTTGCGAATAGCGGCTGTCTTTCCAGTCAATTTCAAAATATCAGTGTTGGACAGCATCCTACTTCTATTAATAATCCATTAGACCTATGATACATATTTATTATTTTTATAATAATTAGCATCCAAAGTTTGCAACCTATTTGCATTAAAGAACAAATATGCCAGGAACTGATGAATGGATTCTACGTTTGGCCTGTACTTTTTTTTCTTTTTTTGAGATGGAGTTTCGCTCTTGTCGCCCAGGCTGCAGTACAATGGCGTGATCTCGGCTCACTGCACCCTCCGCCTCCCAGGTTCAAGCAATTCTCCTGCCTCAGCCCCCCTAGTAGCTGGGATTACAGGCACACGCCACCATGCCTGGTTAATTTTTGTATTTTTAGTAGAGACAGGGTTTTGCCATGTTAGCCAGGCTGGTCTCAAACTCCTGACCTCAGGTGATCCACCCACCTTAGCCTCCCAAAGTGCTGAGGTTACAGGCGTGAGCCACTGTGTCTGGCCGGTTCCCATATTTCAATGTGCCAGAATTTTCGCTGACATGTAACTGGTTCTCCTAGTGCATAAGGCCTCCTAAACTTGAAGTCATCCCTGGTTACCACCCCATACACTATGTGCTAGCCTGAAAATAACAGTGCACTATAAACTGAAGAACATAACTGTGAAACTCTGTCAATCTGAAAGATTGTCTGCAGAACACATGTAAACTACCTAGCAGCAGCCTTCAACCAGGGCCTAGGCACACTAACTAGAGTAAAATTACAGCTGCGTCCTACGACTGCCACCTCTGCTGACCCCAACTGAGGATTTAGAGAGCTATGTCTCTAAGCCAAAGCTACCGCCTCTCATCTCTAGTTTGGCAGTAGCTTACAAATCGCTATCACGCACACACAAAAATAAGAAGTCTATGAAATCTCACTATAAACGCTACGTGACTCAATCAACTACACTCACAGCGGCCTCAAAGAGCCCTGCCTTGTCATCATGGTGAAGACACATGCTCCTCTCCTCCCAAACCCTTTACACAGCTTTATCCCAAATTTAGGGTAAACTATACCCCTTTCTCCTCATCGTGCCCAAATATTTTTTCTTTTTTTGTGTGTGTTCTGTTTTCTATTTATTTATTTTTTATTATCCTTAAGTTCTGGGATACATGTGCAGAACGTGCAGGTTTGTTACTTAGGTATCCACATGCCATGGTGGTTTCCTGCACCCATCAACCCATCATCTACAATTGGTATTTCTCCTAATGATATCCCTCCCTTTACCCCTGACCCCCCGACAGGCCCCAGCATGTGATGTTCCCCACCCCTCTGCCCATATATTCTCATTGTTCAACTCCCGCTTATGAGTGAGAACATGCGGTGTTTCATTTTCTGTTCCTGTGTTAGTTTGCTGAGAATGATGGTTTCCAGCTTCATCTATGTCCCTGCAAAGAACATGAATTCATTCTTTTTTATGGCTGCATAGTATTCCATGGTATATATGTGCCACATTTTCTTTATCCAGTCTATCATTGATGGGCATTTGAGCTAGTTCCAAGTCTTTGCTATTGTGCATAGTGCTGCAATAAACATGCAAGTGCATTCGTCTTTATAGTAGAATGATTTATAATCCTTTGGGTATATACCCAGTAATGGGATTGCTGGGCCAAATGGCATTTCTAGTTCTAGATCCTTGAGGAATCGCCACACTGTCTTCCACAACGGTTGAACTAATTTGCACTTCCACCAACAGTGTAAAAGTGTTCCTATTTCTCCACATCGTCTCCAGCACCTGTTGTTTCCTGACTTTTTAATGATCGCCATTCTAACTGGCGTGAGATGGTATCTCATTGTGGTTTTGATTTGCATTTCTTTAATGATCAGTGCTCTTTTTCATATGTTTGGTGCCCAACTACCTTCTAATCCCTGAACAGGAAGGGGTACATAGCCATCATTCTTAGCAGACCTCTATGTCTCTTCTCTACCTTTTCCTCAAGACATTTGTTCACAGTTCCATTCTATTCTCTTTTTTTTTCTTTTTTTTCTTTTATTATTATTATTATCATTATTATACTTTAGGTTTTATGGTACATGTGCGCAATGTGCAGGTAAGTTACATATGTATACATGTGCCATGCTGGTGCGCTGCACCCACCAACTTGACATCTAGCATTAGGTATATCTCCCAATGCTATCCCTCCCCCCTCCCCCCACCCCACAACAGTCCCCGAAGTGTGATGTTCCCCTTCCTGTGTCCATGTGTTCTCATTGTTCAATTCCCACCTATGAGTGAGAATATGCGGTGTTTGGTTTTTTGTTCTTGCCATAGTTTACTGAGAATGATGATTTCCAGTTTCATCCATGTCCCTACAAAGGACGTGAACTCATCATTTTTTATGGCTGCATAGTATTCCATGGTGTATATGTGCCACATTTTCTTAATCCAGTCTATCAATGCCATCCCCATCAAGCTACCAATGACTTTCTTCACAGAATTGGAAAAAACTACTTTAAAGTTCATATGGAACCAAAAAAGAGCCTGCATCGCCAAGTCAATCCTAAGCCAAAAGAACAAAGCTGGAGGCATCACACTACCTGACTTCAAACTATACTACAAGGCTACAGTAACCAAAATAGCATGGTACTGGTACCAAAACAGAGATATAGATCAATGGAACAGAACAGAGCCGTCAGAAATAATGCCACATATCTACAACTATCTGATCTTTGACAAACCTGACAAAAACAAGAAATGGGGAAAGGATTCCCTATTTAATAAATGGTGCTGGGAAAACTGGCTAGCCATATGTAGAAAGCTGAAACTGGATCCCTTCCTTACACCTTATATAAAAATCAATTCAAGATGGATTAAAGACTTAAATGTTAGACCTAAAACCATAAAAACCCTAGAAGAAAACCTAGGCATTACCATTCAGGACATAGGCATGGGCAAGGACTTCATGTCTAAAACACCAAAAGCAATGGCAACAAAAGCCAAAATTGACAAATGGGATCTAATTAAACTAAAGAGCTTCTGCACAGCAAAGGAAACTACCATCAGAGTGAACAGGCAACCTACCAAATGGGAGAACATTTTCGCAACCTACTCATCTGACAAAGGGCTAATATCCAGAATCTACAATGAACTCCAACAAATTTACAAGAAAAAAACAAACAACCCCATTCTATTCTCTGTTCTGTCTCCCAGTTCCCTCTTGCCCCCACAAACACTGGGTTCTAAACTTTCAAAATTACTTGTTTAGTTGATCTTGTCATCTAAAACATACTACTTCTTTTATCTACTTTTACGTACTGGTATTTATAAAACACTCTTAGCTTTAAAAATAAAGATCTCACAGCCAGGTGTGGTGGCTCACACCTGTAATATCAGCATTTTGGGAGGCCAAGGCAGGAAGATGGCTGGAGGCCCAGAGCTCAAGACTAGCTTGGGCAACATAGCAAAACCTCATCTCAACTAGCTAGCTAACTAACTAACTAAATAAATATCTAGCTAACATTGTATTTCACACAGTCTTTATATAAAGTCTCTACTATAATACAGATCACTGGGAATGAGAAGTTAGGAATCTGGAATGACCATGATATTCATTCACACGCTTATGATCCAGAAGGTAGTATCTGTATCCTCAGGCCAGATCAGAGTTTCTCAACCATGGCACTACTAATTATTCATTGCAGGGGGCTGCTTGCTGTCTTGTGGATGTTTAGCAAAATCGCTGACATCTACACCTACCAGATACCCATAGCAACTTCCCACCCCTCCCCTGCCCCAGCTGTGACAACCAAAAATGTCTCCAGACACTGCCAAAAATCCTTTGGGGGGCAAAATTGCCCCCAGTTGAGAACGACTGGTCTAGATCTTTCTCCTGAGTTTGATACTATTAGAACAGTGTTTAGAGCACATTTGGCAATCAATAAGTAGTTGTTATCTAAGTGACATAAGTATCCAAGAGTAATTCTGGACACCTCTATCTCGATGTCTTAGCTTGGCAGCATCTCAAACTCAATATGGCCCAAACCAAACTTCCCGTAATCCTTAATCTAGTTATAGTACTAAGTAATCCTTGCCAGAAACTAAGAAATTATGCTAAACTCTCTTCATTATAACCTAGACCAAATCTGTTAACAGATGCCACTATACCTTCTTCATTTCCTTTCCAACACAACAATCACTTATCATTGCCTTATCTCGGACTCTCATATCACCGGGCCTACTGCTTCTACGACATTTTTTGCGCATTCCAATCCATGGTCCACAATGCTGCCAGAATAAACATTTCAAAAGCCTACTGTCATTCTCCTTCTTAAAAACTCCTCAAGCGTATTCCTCCGTTTATGGCAGTGTTTCCCAAACATCAAATACCATTTTCATTATTTTGTCATATTCCTACCACATACAACAGTGTATCCCTGTAATAATTTTCTTTGAATCTACTTTTATTTTTAGTTAGCTACATTTTAAACAGTATCATGAATCACAGTATGATTTTTCTCTAAAATATAAAAGCATTTCAAAGTGTTCATGCACCACCTAAAAGATAACAATCTAAGTTTAACAGCCTACTCTTCTATGATTTGGCATCTTTCTTTTCAGTACCACCTCCAGCCACACCAAACCACTTCAAGTTCCCCGAACCAGCCATGTTCTTGCAAATTACACTATACCATTGCACATGGTATTTATTCTGTTTGCATGTTCTTTCCCTCTCATTTTGTCTACCTGAACTCTGTCCCTCCTAACTGCTCCTTTATGAAATCGTCTCTGACTCTAAAGTTACATACTGCTTCTTCTGTTTGCCAACACCCTGGGCAGCCTCTATTACAGCCTTTGTTTACCTCTTTACCTCCCTTACTATATTGAAAGCCCCTCAAAGGCAGACACAAGTATCCAATTCTGCCCCTGGCACCCACAGGTAACACAAGGAACCATGTAAATAAGTGTTTGTTGGCTGGGCACAGTGGCTATAATCTCAGCATTTTGGGAGGCCAAGGCAGGAGAATCACTTGAAGCATTTGGGACCAGCCTGGACAGCATAGCAAGATGCTATCCTTTAAAAAATTTTTTTTTCTGCCAGGCACAGTGGCTAACGCCTATAATCCCTGCACTTTGGGAGGCCAAGGTGGGTGGATCATGAGGTCAGGAGATTGAGACCATCCCGGCTAACACAGTGAAACCCCATCTCTACCACAAATACCAAAAAACTAGCCAGGCATGGTGGCATGCATCTGTAGTCCTAGCTACTTGGGAGGCTGAGGCAGGAGAATTGTTTGAACCCAGGAAGCGGAGGTTGCAGTGAGCCAAGATCGCGCCATTACACTCCAGCCTGGTGACAGAGTGAGACTCCATATCAAAAAAAAAAAAAATTAATTAATTAGCTAGGCACACTATTGCACACCTGTACTCCCAGCTACTTTTGAGGCTGAGGCAGAAGGATCAATTGAGCCCAGGAGTTTGAGGTTGCAGCAAGCTACGACTGCACCACTGCACTCCACCCAGGGCAGCAGACTGAGACCCTACCTCAAAAAAAAAAAAAAAAAAAAAAGAAGAAGAAGAAGAAACAAGTATTTGTCACAAAGCAGTATACAGTTTGAGTCAATAAACCTTTACTGATTATCACATACAGGGCAGTGTTCTAAAATTGTGGAAAACACAAACAAGGAATGGCCAAACACAGTGGCTCACGTCTGTAATCCCAACACTTTGGGAGGCTGAGAAGGGTGGATCACCTGAGGTCAGGAGTTCGAGACCAGCCTGGCCAACATGGTGAAACCCTATCTCTACTAAAAATACAAAAATTAGCCAGGAGTGGTGGTGGGTGCCTGTAATCCCAGCTACTCAGGAGGCTGAGGCAGGAGAATCGTTTGCATCCGGGAGGCGGAGGTTGCAGTGAGCTGAGAACGTGCACCTGCACTCTAGCCTGGGCAACACAGCAAGACTCCATCTCAAAAAAACAAACAGGCCAGGCTCTCACCTATAATCCCAGCACTTTGGGAGGCCGAGGTGGGTGCATCATCTGAGGTGGGGAGTTCGAGACCAGCCTGAACAACATGGAGAAACCCGGTCTTTACTAAAAATACAAAATTAACTGGGCATGGTGGCACATGCCTGTAATCACAGCTACTCAGGAAGGCTGAGGCAGGAGAATCGCTTGAATCTGGGAGGCAGAGGTTGCAGTGAGCCAAGATCATGCCAATGCACTCCAGCCTGGGCAACAAGAGCGAACAAACAAACAAACAAACAAAAACAGTTACATAGATTTGATCCAGTACTAGTGATGTGACCATTTCCAACTTAGCGAAACAGAAATTGTGATTAAATCTGGAACATCGTATGCATTTAGTATTTTATCTTCTAATAAATTTAAAACACAGGTAAATTTCTGTCTTCTTTTCTACCAGAACAAATATCTTCCATCATGTTCATTAAGTGGCCTCAATGATTTCTTTTCTTAATAGAACGTTTTATTTTGCCTTTACAGCCTCAGAAAAAGTACTCCTGGCATACTTTCTTGGCCTAATTTTAGGTTGCACTTCATGCCAAGAAACAGAAACAAAATTAAATTTCTTTAAATACACCAGAGATGAGCAACACAACAAATTAATCTGATAAAAGCATTTCCAAGACAGAAAAAAAGTCTCTAAAGAAAAATTCAGAATTCTTTTGTCTTGGTTGCCCAAAACACATATTTTTAAGTTTATTAAGAAATGGATACAGGCCTAGTGGCTCATGCCTGTTATCCCAGCATTTTGGGAAACCAAGGTGGGAGGATTGCTTGAGCCCAGGAGTTCAAGACTGGCCTGGGTAACATAGCAAGACCCTGTCTCTACCAAAAAAATAAATAAAAATTAGCTGGTCATGTGGGCACGTGCCTGTGGTCCCAGCTACTCAGGAGGCTAAGGTGGGAGGACTGCCTGAGCCCAGGAGGTTGAGGCTGCAATGAGCCATGACTGTGCCACCACACTACAGCATGGGTGAGAGTGAGACCATGTCCCCGCCCCCCCAAAAAAAAAGATAAAAAAATTTTTTAAGAAAAAAAAAGAAACAAATACAAGTCAAGTACAATGCAGCTGTGTTTCAACAAGAAATAAAATGGTCTAAAAACTGTATTTCCTTAAGGTAAGAAGGAAATCTAATGTTTATCAAATAAGAGGTACAAAGAATTCCAACAGATTTTTCTTTCTTTCTTTCTTTTTTTTTTTTTTTTTTTTTTTGTGAGATGGAGTCTCCCTCTGTCACTCAGGCTGGACTGCAGTGGCACATTCTTGGCTCACTGCAACCTCCGCCTCCCTGGTTCAAGCGATTCTCCTGCCTCAGCCTCCCAAGTAGCTGGGATTCCAGGCACCTGCCACCACCTCCAGTTTATTTTTGTATTTTTAGTACAGACGGGGTTTCACCATGTTGGTCAGCCTGGTCTCGAGCTCCTGACCTCAAGTGATCCACCCGCCTCAGCCACCCAAAGTGCTGGGATTAATTACAGGCGTGAGCCACTGCACCTGGCCAGATTATCTTTCAAATCATTTCAGCGCCCAATTTCTTTTTTTTTTTTTTTTTTTGAGACAGAGTCTCGCTCTGTCTCCCAGGCTGGAGTACAGTGGTGTGATCTCAGCTCACTGCAAGCCATTCTCCCTGCCTCAGCCTCCCAAGTAAGTAAGCTGGGATTACAGGCACCCACCACCATGCTCGGCTAATTTCTGTATTTTTAGTAGAGAGGGGGTTTCACCAAGTCGGTCAGTCTGGTCTCAAACTCCTGATCTCAAACGATCTGCCCACCTCAGCTTCCCCAAGTACTGAGATTACGCCACTGCACCCTAGACACATTTTCATAAAAAGCAACACTTTATTCATCATACACACAAAGTTCAAAAAAGCTTTATGCATGATAAATAAAAAGAAAAAATTCCACGTCAATTCACTGACATGCAATAGTCAACCACACCTACGGGATTAATAATGCTACTAAGAGGTCTGGTTAGTTTTCCATGAATTGGGTCCCAATGCTAGTTGTATCCTTATTCCCTTAAAAAAACCACATAGCAGAAAGAAGCCACAAAAGGAATGTCTGAAGGACTCAGATGAGCACAAATGCTACATTACTACTAACGAAGGCTGTCCTTATTTGAAATTTTTCTATTGAAAACGGGAGAATGCACAAGAATGACTCCCCTATCATATGCCACATAAAATTAACAGGTAAGTACAATTCAGTCACATTCACAACAGCACGTGTGGCCTCAAATATTATGCATACTTGTTGACTGATGTTAAGTATCAACTTACTGTACAAAGAAGAAATAAACAAAACAAAACCCACAGTAATATATTTCCTTAAGAATACACTGAGTCGGGGCTGGGCGCGGCGGCTTACGCCTGTAATCCCAGCACTTTGGGAGGCCGAGGCGGACGGATCACGAGGTCAGGAGATCGAGACCACCCTGGCTAACACGGTGAAACCCCGTCTCTACTAAAAATACAAAAAATTAGCCAGGTGTGGTGGCGGGCACCTGTAGTCCCAGCTACTCGGGAGGCTGAGGCAGAAGAATGGCGTGAACCCAGGAGGCGGAGGCTGCAGTGAGCCGAGATGGTGCCACCGCACTCCAGCCTGGGCGACAGAGCGAGACTCCGTCTCAAAAAAAAAAAAGAATACACTAAGTCGGATAAATACTAGCACGAGCTGATAAGCACTGCTAGAAACCTAAGCTCTGATTTCAGCAAATGCATAGAAACACTTTTCAAAGAAGCAGTATACCTAGGCCGGCGCGGTGGCTCACGCCTGTAATACCAGCACTTTGGGAGGCCGAAGCGGGCGGATCACTTGAGGTCAGGAGTTCAAGACCAGCCTGGCCAACATGGCGAAACCCCGTCTCTACTAAAAATACAAAACAGCCGGGCGTCGTGACGGGCGCCTGTAATCCCACCTAGTCGGGAGGCTGAGGCAGGAGAATCGCTTGAACCCGGGAGGTGGAGGTTGCAGTGAGCCAAGATCGCACCGCTGCACTCCAGCCTGGGAGACAGAGTGAGACTCTATCTCAATTAAAAACAATAATAATAATAATAATTAAAAAGTTTTAAAAAAGAAAAGCAGTATACCAAAGTCATTCCTTTACCCATACATACATTTACTCTTACTTGGACTCAGGAGTAACAAGGAACTCACCTCCTTTAGAAAACCAAGAAAATGAAATACTGAGTTAAGAAGGGGTTAAGGAGAAAGTATTTGTATTTATTGAGAACCAACTACTTTATCCACTTCAGTAAGCTCAACAACATACTCAGAAAAGGGATTCACCTCTGAATTAGCAAAAGAAAACTGACGATACTAAAAAGCAATTTGGAGGAGTGGCAATGAAGAGGGACGACCTGACATTCGCTCCCGCCAGTACCAAACCACTCGGGCCCACCGCCTTCCCCTTCCTCAGAGACCTAAACACACTGGGGCCGCGTTCCGGGAGCCGGTGGCATCTCCTGTCAGACGCCGGCCACTCCGCGCTGCTGTCACCTCCGGTGGAGGCGACCCCATCCCGAGGGCACTGCCGCGGGGGCTCGGCTCCGACTGCGGGAGACCGGGAGATGGGGTGGGGAGCCGAATCTTCTAAACAGAGCTGTTACAGCTGCGGGTCCTGGGGCAGCCCGAAGGCCAGAAGGGGCGACCCTGGGACAGAGGCCGCGACATCCCTCGGGATCCCCACTGAGGCAACCAGGACAGCATTCGGGGGACTCGGCTCGCGCGACCCTCGGCGTGACGCCGGGTTGGACCGGCTCGACTGGCAATGGGGGAGGCCCTCCACCGCGACTGGACTGGATACCCGGCGGGGATCCCGGAGAAAGGAAGGGCGGGCCGGCGGGCGCCCCACAGCCGGAAGGGGCGAGCCCGCAAACAGGGCTCACCTTCAGGTCGTTCTCTGGCAGGTACTTGCACAGCCGCGCTATTTCCACATACTTGTCCAGGTCTAGCGGCGCCATTTTAGGAATAACAAGCCGCGGCAACAGCGGCGGCGGCGGCTGTAGCAGCGGCGGCGGCAGCGGCGGAGGCCGAAGCCGGAACTTTCCCTGCGTCACGTCCGGCCCGTGAGTGGCGTCTGCGCAGCGCCGTTAGAGCTCGACCTGCTTCTCCCTGCTACGTCGGTACGCCCGGCGCCCCCTCTGGCTGAACCCCAACTGCAGGCCCCAAGCGACCCCGCTTCGGTCCACCCCGCGAAACCTGCTGGGACCCGTAGTCGTCTGCCGCGGGGGTGCTGGGATGTGTAGTTTTCTGTTGTGGACAGCCACCCCTCTCTTTTCCTCCCGTTCCTCCAGACTTTCACCTCCGGGCAGCCGGCGAGGCTTTTCCGGGGCAAAACGGCGGAGTAGGTGGTCCTAGCCACTCACTGGTTTGTTTTTCCAACCCTTTTAAGCACTCTCTCTCCAAAATATCTTCACTTAACAATTGGGTAAGCCTGGCCGTAGTAACCGTTTGCACCTTTCCAAGTCCCTGTGAAAACCTCGCGTAAGCCTGTGGCAGAGATGTCAGGCCCCAGTCTTCCAGCCTGAAAGGAAGGGAAACAAATATTATTAAAGCATTTCTGATGCTAAATGCGATACAAATGATATTTTCCCTTTTAATCTTCGTAACGATTGATAGGAAAGTGAGGCTTGGAAACTGTAGTTCACCCCAAATCTCACAGGGAACAAAATGGTGGGGTCAAGATTGAAAAATGGATTAAGCTTAAGCATGCTTCCAGTGAGAATCCCACGAGGGCAGGGAGTTTTTTGCTGTAACTCCAGCACCGAGAACAGTATCTGGTACTAGCATACCTTCAGCATTCGTTTATCCAACCACTGTTTATTGAGCAACAAAGATGTGCCAGGTACAGCTGCAGGCGCTTGCAGTACTTCGTGAACAAAATAGACAAAGATCTCTATTCTATCTGTAGCTACAAAAAATACCAAAATTAGCCTGGCGCAGTAGTGCGTGCTTGTGGTCCCAGCTACTCTGGAGGCTGAGGCAGGAGAACCCCTTGAGTTGGGAGGCGGAGGTTGCAGTGAGCTGAGATCGAGGCACTGCACTCCAGCTTGGGCGACAGAGCGAGATGCTCCTCAAAAATAAATTAGTAAAAGGAAGCTGCTGTATGGGACTAGGGGTGGGAGTGCAATGCCTGTAGCTAAGAGACCAGTTAAGAGACTGTTATGTAATCCAATAGTAGCAGGCTCTCAATAAATATTTGTTGCTCAAGAGACCCTGGAATTAATCCTCTTGCTCTCTAAGGTATATTTTGTGGACAATTGGCTAACCCTGAATGAGATATCTGGGTGAACTTCTTTGTATTATTCTTGTAATTCCTCTGAAAGTATGAAATTGTTTCAAAGTAAAATTAATTTTTAGAAGTTTGTTGCAGAATGAATGATGCCCACAAGCATTCATTTCTTCATTCATTAAACTAATAGTTATATAGTGCCTATTGGCCAGGCCGCGGTGGCTAATGCCTGTAATCTCAGCACTTTGGGAGGCCAAGGCAGGCAGATCACCTGAGGTCAGGAGTTCAAGACCAGCCTGGCCAACATGCCGAAACCCCATCTCTACTAAAAATACAAGATACTGGGGAGGCTGAGGCAGGAGGATCACTTGAATTGCTTGAGGCAGAGGTTGCAGTGAGCTGAGATGGCGCCACTGTACTCCAGCCTGGCCCACAGAGTGAAACTCCCTCTCGAAGAGAAAAGAAAACAGAGGTTACACAGTGCTTATGATGTGAATAAAACAGATATGATCCCTGCCCTAATCAGGCTTACAATCTGCTGGGAAGAGACAAACAGTATTTATTTATTTACATTTACTGGTTTATTATTAATATAAAGGATATTACAAAAGATACAAATGAAGAGATGCATAGGGTGAGGTAATTAAAATTTTTTTTGTTGTTGAGGCCGGGTGCAGTGGCTCAAACCTGTAATCCCAGTAGTGAAGCCAAGGTGAGCAGATCTCTTGAGGCTAGGAATTCAAGACCATCCTGGCGAACATGGTGAAACCCAATCTCTACTAAAAATACAAAAATTAGCTGGGCATTGTAGCACATGCCTGTAATCCCAGCTACTCCAGAGTCTGAGGCATGAAAATCGCTTTGAGGTGGGGGTTACAGTGAGCTGAGATGTGCCACTGCACTCCAGCCTGGCCAACAGAAAAAAAAAATTGTTGAGGTGAGGTCTTGCTGAGGCTGGTTTTAAACTCCTGGCCTCAAGCTATTCTGCTGCCTTGGCCTCCCAAAGTGCTGGGATTATACGTGTAAGCCACCATACCTGGCAGTGAGCAAATATTTAATTGCAAATTGTGATTAGTACTCAAAAGGGAAAATAGGAGGTACTATAAGCAAGAAAAATGGAGTAGACGAGGTCTACCTTTGGCTGGGCACAGTGGCTCACGCCTGTTATCCCAGCATTTTGGGAGACCGAGGCGGGCAGATCTTTTTGAGGTCAGGAGTTCCTGACCAGCTGAGATCCCACCACTGCAGTCTAGCCTGGGAGAGAAAGTGAGACCCTCAAAAAAAAAAAAAAGTCTACATTTTCTCACTTGTACTTGTGTCCTTTGGGGGAAAAAAAAGGGCCCAGCGTGGTGGCGCACGCCTGTAATCCCAGCACTTTGGGAGGCCGAGGCGGGTCGATCATGAGGTCAGGAGTTTGAGACCAGCCTGGCCAATACAGTGAAACCCTGTCTCTACTGAAAATACAAAAAATTAGCCGGGTGTGATGGTGTGTGCCTGTAATCCCAGCTACTTGGGAGGCTGAGGCAGGAGAATTGCGTGAACCTGGGAGATGGAGGTTGCAGTTGCAGTGAGCTGAGATCGTGTCATTGCACTCCAGCCCGGGTGACAATGTGAGACTCCGTCTTAAAAAAAAAAAAAAAGAAAGAAAGAAAAAGAAAAACTTAGCCTGGTGTGGTGGTACGTGCCTGTGATCCCAGCTACTCAGGAGGCTGAGGCTGGAGAATCACTTGAACCTGGGAGGCAGAGGTTGCAGTGAGCCGAGATCGCGCCACTGCACTCCAGCCTGGACAACAGAGCGAGACTCCGTCTCAAAAAAAAACAGGCCTACTTTAGGTTGATAACATAGTGGAGGTAAAGTACAGGATGTAGCTTCTAGCACCATGTGGGCAGAGTTCATATACAGGCTCTACCACTTATTGTGTGACTTTGGGGAAGTTATTTATCCTTTCTGTACTCCAGTTTTCTCAGCTCTAATATGGAGATAATAATAATGCTTACCTCCTCTGGAGATTGTAAGAATACTACTTACCTCATAGGCTTGTACAAAGGTTTAACAGAGTTGGTATATGAAAATGGCTTAAAACAATGTCTAGGCCGGGCACAGTGGCTCACACTTGTAATTCCAACACTTTGAGAGGCCAAGGCAGGGGGATCACTTGAGCCAAGGAGTTCAAGACCAGACTGGGCAACATAGTGAGACCTCATCTCTACCAAAAAAAAAAATTAAAATTAGCCAGGTTTGGTGCTGGCACATACCTGTAGACCCAGCTACTCTAAAGACTGATGTGGGAGGATCACTTGAGCCCAGGAGGCCAAGGCTGCAGTGAGCTGTGATTGTGTCACTGTACTACATCAGGGTGACAGTGAGACTCTGTCTCAAAACAAAAAACAAAGACAAAAAAACATTGTCTAGCACAGAGTGAGTGCAATATGAGTGTTAACTCTGAGTATTAGGTGGTCAGGAAAGGCATTTCTGAAGGTGTAACATGTAAGACTTTAGAAAAAAAAATGTAGGAGGCTGGGCATGGTGGCTCACGCCTGTAATCGCAGCACTTTGGGAGGCCCAGGCGGGCAGATCGCTTGAGGTCAGGAGTTCAAGACCAGCCTGGTCAACATGGTGAAACCCCATCTCTACTAAAAATACAAAAATTAGCCAGGCGTGGTGGTGCGTGCCTGTAATCCCACCTACTGGGAAGGCTGAGGCAGGAGAATCGCTTGAACCCAGGAGGCAGAGGTTGCAGTGAGCCGACATTGCGCCACTGCACTCCAGACTGGGCGACAAAGCGAGACTCCATCAAAAAGAAAGAAAGAAAGAGAGAAAGAGAGAGAGGGAGGGGAGGGGAGGAAAAAAGGCAGGACAGGTACAATGACTCATGCCTGTAATCCCAGCACTTTGGGAGGCTGAGCTGGGCAGATTGCTTGGGCCCAGGAGTTCGAGACTAGCCTGGGAAACATGGCAAAACCCCATCTCTACAAAAAATATAAAAATTAGCCGGGCATGCTGGCATGTGCCTGTAGTCCCAGCTACTCGAGAGGCTGAGGCGGGAGGATTGCTTGAGCCCTGGAGGCGGAGGTTGCGGTGAGCCAAAGTTGTGCCACTGCACTCCAGCCTAGGCAACAGAGTGAGACCCTGTCTCAAAAAAAAGAAAAAGGAAAAAAAGGTAAAGGGATAATCTGCTTAGAATTTCTTGGAGAAAAAAATTCAAATGGAAGAAGATGCTGTTATGCTGTTGTTGTTTAGATATTTTTCTTTTTTTTTTTTTTTTTTAGAAACTGATGTTTATGGCCAGGCACGGTGGCCATAAACACACACACCTGTAATCCCAACACTTTGGGAGGCCAAGGCGGGCAGATGACGAGGTCAGGAGATCGAGACCAACCTGGCCAACATGACGAAACACTGTCTATACTAAAAATACAAAAATTAGCGTGCCTGTAATCCCAGCTACTCAGGAGGCTGAGGCAGGAGAATTGCTTGAAACAGGAAGTCAGAGGTTTCAGTGAGCCGAGATCGCGCGACTGCACTCCAGCCTGGCGAAAGAGCGAGACTGTCTCAAACAAAAAAAAAAGAAACTGATGCTTATTTTCCATCAACCTTATTTCCATGTTGCTTAAGAGCCCCTGCAAGAACAACTTAAGACCATTCAGTGGTCTGAACGGTGGGAGCTGCAGACCAGTCTTCTGTGGCAGGCTGAGTGCTCCGGTCTTCAGTAGGGAACTGCTGAATAGGCACAGAGGATACCTGCACCCATCAGACCAGTCTGCAACCTCAGGCTGAGTAACAGTGAACTCAGGAGCTGGAGCAGTCCATTCACCCTGAAATTCCTCCTTGGTCACAGCCTTTTCAGCAGCAGCTTGCTCTTCTTTTTCAATCTCTTCAGGATCTCTGTAGAAGTAGAGATTAGGCAGGCTGGGCGCGGTATCTCACGCCTGTAATCCCAGCACTTTGGGAGGCCAAGGCGGGCAGATCATGAGGTCAGGAGATTGAGACCATCCTGGCTAACACGGTGAAATCCTGTCTCTACTAAAAATACAAAAAATTATCTGGGTGTGGTGGCAGGCACCTGTAGTCCCAGCTACCCGGGAGGCTGAGGCAGGAGAATGGCAAGAACCCAGGAGGCAGAGGTTGCAGTGAGCCGAGATCGCGCCACTGCACTCCAGCCTGGGTGACAGAGCGAGACTACATCTCAAAAAAAAAAAGAAGTAGCGATCAGGCATGACCTCCCACAGGTGTTCACAGGAAATGGTGCCACATATGTGTAGAATTTCCCAAGCCAGCATCCACCACATCAAACCCACTGAGCCAGCTCCCTTATTGTTGCATGGGATGGCAATGTCCACATAGTGCAGTGGAGAATCTGTGTTACACAGAGCAATGGTAGATAGGTTAACATAAGATGCCTCTGTTTGAGGCTGGTGGTCAGCCCTGGGGTCAGTAACCACAAAAAGCTGTGGCTCCCGGAAGGAGCCTGGATCTGGTTAGTGAGGTTCCAGAAGTGAAGTGGCCAGCAATTGGAGTGGCTCCGGTGGCAGCAGCAAACTTCAGCACAACCCTCTGGCCAGTATTCCTAGGGGATATAACACTGGCATCAGCAGGGTTTTCAATGGCAACAATGGCATGAGCTGCCAGCAGAAGCTTCTCCCAGGTCCTCTTCAGATTTGTGATGTAGATGCCATCACTTTTCCTTTTATAGATGTACTGTTCCATCTGGAAGTCAAGATTGGTGCCACCTAAGTGGGTTCCTACTGCAAGGAACTTAAGGACATCCTCCTCCTTCATTTGCAGGACAGCAAGGGCTCCGGACATTGTGAAAGTTTCCCTTTAAGTTATGATGGGAATCCAGAACAACCCCATAAGGACCCCTCTGTGGGTAGCATAGAAAACTGTTTGGCTGTTTCTCTTTCTTTCTGTTTTTTGGTTTTTTTTTTTTTTTTTTTTTTTTTTGAGACAGGCTGTCGCCTTTTTTTTTTTTTCTGTCGCCTAGGCTGGAGTGCAGTGGCACAATCTCGGCTCACTGCAACCTCTGCCTCCTAGGCTCAAGCAGTCCTCCCACCTCAGCCTCCCAAGTAGCTGGGATTACAGGCGTTCATCTCTACACCTCGGTAATTTTTGTGTTTTTAGTAGAGACGGGGTTTCACCATGTTGGTCAGGCTGGTCTCGAATTCCTGACCTCAGTTGATCGGCCCACCTCGGCCTCCCAAAGTGTTGGGATTACAGGCGTGAGCCACTGCGTCCAGCCACAATTCACTTTTAATCTCTGAACCTCAGTAATTGGGAATAAATCCTATTCAAGATACCTTCTCAGAAGTGGGAAGGAAGACGAATAGGGAGATGGATGTGAATGTTCTTCATAAACTGTAAAGTGCTTAAAAGGAAGGTCTCACCGGCATTCATTACTTCCCTTGCTGATGCATCAGTAAAGATGTCAGTGGTGTGCTGTTCTAGTGAAAACAGGTGGCAGTCCTCACATTACCACACTATCTGACAGCAGGAAGCTCCCTCCTGCAGACCTACCTCATTGAGTGAACATCATTCTTCACATCCACAGCAGAGAGAAAAGAAGAAAGCATGCGTCAGAGTGTTGGGCGAGCTTTTAGGAGAGGAGTTAGACACTTCCAGTGGTTTGGTATGGAGATGGGGTAACAGAGCTTGATGACTGGAATGCATTCTTAGTCTTCCTTGCAAGAAACAAGAGATCTGGGTTCCTGGTTTTTCCATTTTATGTGGGGTAGTTATTTTAACTTCTCTGGGCCTTGATTTCCATTTTTAAAAACAGATCTCATGCCAGGCACAGTGGCTCACACCTGTAATCCCAGCACTTTTGGCGGCGGAGGCGAGTGAATCATTTGAGGTCAGGAATTTAAGACCAACCTGGCCAACATGGTGAAACCCTGTCTCTATGAAAAATACAAAAATTAGCCAGGCATGGTGGTGCGCACCTGTAATCCCAGGTACTCAGGAGGCTGAGGCAAGAGAATTGCTTGAACCTGGGAGGCGGAGGTTGCAGTGACCTCAGATCATGACACTGCACTCCAGGCTGGGCGACCGAACAAGACTCCATCTCAAAATAAGTAAATAAATAAAAATAGAAATAGAAAATAAATCTCAGGCAGCCCGGCACAGTGGCTCACGCCTGTAATCCCAGCACTTTGGGAGACTGAGGTGGGTGGATCATGAGGTCAGGAGTTCAAGACCAGCCTGGCCAAGATGGTGAAACCCCGTCTCTACTAAAAATGCAAAAAAAATTAGCTGGGTGTGGTGGCGGGCATCTGTAATCCCAGCTACTTGGGAGGCTGATGCAGAGAATTGCTTGAACCCGGGAGGCGGATGTTGCAGTGAGCCGAGATCATGCCACTGCACTCCCCCAGCCTGGGCGACAGAGCAAGCCTGTCTCAAAAAAAAAAAAGAAAATAGATCTCAGGCATTCCACATTCTCAAATGTGATTTCTAGTCTAAAAGCATAGGTTCACCAGGCACGGTGGCTCATGCCTGTAATCCCAGCACTTTGGGTGGCCAAGGCAGGTGGATCATCTGAGGCTAGGAGTTCAAGACCAGCCTGGCCAACATGGTGAAATGCTGTCTCTACTCAAAGTACAAAAATTAACCATACGTGGTGGCCACGCCTATAATCCCAGCTACTTGGGAGGCTGAGGCAGGACAATTGCTTGAACCCAGGAGGCAGAGGTTGCAGTGAACTGAGGGCGCCACTGTATTCCATCCTGGGCGACAAATCGAGACTCCATCTGTAAATAAATAAATAAATAGGTCCCACAGTGAAAACTGGTTGCTATTTGCCCACAAACCTCTTCCAATTTTTCTTGTTGATGTGCCACTCCAGCATGGCACCTTGAAACAGAGCTAGCCAGAAAACACCGGGGACATCAGAGCATTCTGCAGCTGTGAGCAGAAATGTACATGGAGATGCACATGGACACATGGCAGAGCTAACCTGGTCTTGGTTTTCTTTCCTGAAGGAGAGCAGAATGACTGAATATCCCTAAACTTCTCTTTGGCAGACAGTCAATGGGGATTTTTCCACTAAAGTGGGAACTCACAAAGACTCCATATGTTTGAAAGAGCTGCAGACCTTGAATTCCATTTTGTCAATAAATTTTGGTTATGGTTTCAAGTAGCTAAAATATTCCTTTCACCAACTTGGCCTTTCACCTGTATTAGCACACCCTCTGAACAGTTCTGTCTGCACAGTAGGTAGTACTATCCTCATTCTATAGATGAGGAACTAGGGTTCAGAGTGGGTAACTTGCCAAATGTCAGAGTTAGATGGTTAGTGCTGGACCCTGGATTTTTTTTTTTATTTTTTTGACGGTCTTGCTCTGTTGCCCAGGCTGGAGTGCAGTGGCATGATCTCGGCTCACTGCAACCTCCACCTCCTGAGTTCAAGCGATTCTCCTGCCTCAGCCTCCTGAGTAGCTGGGATTACAGGCACACGCCCAGCTGATTTTTTTTTTTTAGACAGAGTCTTGCTCTGTTGCCCAAGCTGGAGTGCAGTGGCATGATCTTGGCTCACCACAACCTCTGCCACCCGATTCAAGTGATTCTCCTGCCTCAGCCTCCTGAGTAGCTGGGACTATAGGTGTGCACCACCGTGCCTGGCTAATTTTTGTATTTTTAGTAGAGATGGGGTTTCACTATGTTGGCCAGGCTGGTCTCGAACTCCTGACCTCGTGATCTGCCCTCCTTGGCCTCCCATAGTGCTGGGATTACAGGCATGAGCCACTACACCCAGCCTGGAGCTTGGATTTTACCCCAAGTATGTTTGATCTCTTCCCACTAAGCTACCATAGCTCTATACTCCAGGAGCTCCTGTTTCTAACCTGCGCTGTTTTCTCTATTTCCTAGGACACAGAGACAGTTTCAGAGACTGGAGTTCTTTGAAACAGACATAAGAGAGCAAGCCACCTCTCTATTTTCAGGAAAGATACAGAGAACCTATGGTTATGAACTAAAACAAAGATAATGTAGATTCTGAATATGTCTAGAGACATTGTTCATTTATAGTCAGGAATAGCTTTACCCTTGACAGAGAACTCTGTGCCAGCTGCTGGGTGCTGAGCACTTTTATTTACATTATATTATGTATTCCCCACCACAATTACAACATACATCTTTTTTTTTTTTGAGACGGATCCGGCTCTGTCACCCAGGCTGGAGTGCAGTGGCACTATCTCGGCTCACTGCAACCTCCGCCTCCCAGATTCAAACAATTCTCCTGCCTCAGCCTCCTGAGTAGCAGGGATTACAGGCGCCCACCACCACGCCTAATTTTTGTGTTTTTAGTAGAGACGGGGGAGGGGGGGTTCACTATATAGGCCAGGCTGGTCTCGAACTCCTGACCTCGTGATCCGCCCGCCTCGGCCTCCCAAAGTGCTGGACTTATAGGCGTGAACCACCGCGCCCAGCCTATGATAGAAATCTTATTAGCTCCATGGTTACAAACAGACAACCCTGAGGCCTGGAGGAAAGTAACTTCAGAACAGATACTCTCCTGGCTGAACTTTTTATTTATTGCACTTTTGGCAGTCGTCCCTAGTTGTCTTTTTGTTTGATCTCTCTCTAGTTAAGACTTGCTCCTGGAGGCAAAGGGTGGTGGTGTCTGGCTCAGCATAGCACCCGCCATAATTACAAATGGCAATTATGGAATGAATCAGCTGTTTAAAGCACCAAATCTTGAGCTGGCCCGAAGACTGCGCAGGAGGATTGCATGCTCAACTCTCCCTTTGAGAAACTGTTAACAATCGTTGTAACTGGAAATGTAACTGTTATGCCCTCCCCTCCTTTTATTTATTTTTTTTTTTTGAGAGGGAGTTTTTGCGCTGTTGCCCAAGCTGAAGTGTGGTGGCGCCCGGCCCTGTTAGCCCCTTATAGAGTAGATCAGCTGCCGCAGGAATCTAGGTTCCCCAAATGGACGCCCGAACCCGGCATTGCGCAAATCGTTTCCAAGTAGCCCCGGCTTATTTATCCCGTCCGGGAGGGAGGGACCCAGGGAAGGCCCAGCCCACTTGGTTCCCGAGAAATGCACAGCCTGGCGTCCACTCCCGGTCTAGGAGACCCATCCACGGCCAGCCCAGGAAGGCAGCGCCGGGCCCTGGGGGGAGCAGGGAAGAGGGTGCGGTTGGCCTGGACGCTCTTCCGGGTCCTGGGAGGAGGGCCCGGACCTAAGCCCCGCCCCTCCGGGGCGGAGTCACGGCTCGCGACTGGCCTAAGTCGCTGCAGGTAATGAGGTCCCGGGCTGGAGGGTAGGGGCGAGGGTCCCCGCATACCGAGTCTATCACAGTCTCGGGCAGCGGTCTGAATCTTTTAGGGGAGTGGGCCCAAGCCGGGTGCAAAGAACGGGGAAGGGCCTTCCCTGGCTCCGTCCCGGCCACTTTGACCGAATCAGCCTGTTCTTTCCCGACCCCGTCTCGTATCCCGTAGAACTGCCACGTGGGGATGAGATTTGCTGGGCGGGTAGCGGCGGCGGCTGCTGCGGGAGGTCCCGCCCACGTGAAGCCAGCCTAACTGAGCTCTGGACTTTGGGGACAGCTGTCAGTGGCCTAGGCCGCAGGTGAGATTTATCCATTCATCTCTCAATCTATTTTCTTTCTTCATTCACTAGCCACTCCCCGACTTCTACTCTATGCCAGGTCCATTGGTAGGTACTCGGAATGGATCTGACAGGCCCAGCCCTCTAGGAACTTAGTCCAGTGGAATTTAACCTAGAATCTAGTCTAGAAGCCTTAAATAGATAAACATTCCAAATGATTCCTGCAATGGTGGTGGCTAATACCTTCAGAGCCCAGTGGGTGTAAGAAGGAAGTAACTTGGAAGTGGGTGGAAGAGAAAAGGGCAAATCAGGGAAGGTTTCACCAGGGAAGGGACTTTTGAACTGGGCTTTGAAGGTTAACTAGGAGTTTGCAAATTTCCCAGAAGGGAAGCTATATTACAAATAGGGGAAGCAGAACAGGCTGCAAAATTATGAAAAGGCCTGCCATATTACAAGAACAGCAAAAAAACCAATAATGCAAGAGATTGTGGAGGTGAGTTCACAGGAAAAAAGCTCGACAGCAGAAGGCCTTACTTTCTGTGCTATGTTGAGGCCAAGATTTATCCTAGAGCTCAGTATTTGTCAGCTTCTTTAAATATTTTGTCCTTTGAGCGGAGAGCAGTGGCTCATGCCTGTAATCCCAGCTTTTTAGAAGGCTGAGGTGGGAGAATTGCCTGAGGCTAGGAGTTCGAGACCAGCCTGGACAACAAAGCGAAACCTCCATTTCTATTTTTTTTCTTTTTTTTGAGATGGAGTCTTGCTCTGTCGCCAGGCTGGAGTGCAAGTGGCACAATTTCAGCTCACTGCAACCTCCGCCTCTTGGGTTCAAGCAATTCTCACGCCTCAGCCTCCTGAGTAGCTGGGGCTACAGGTGTGTGCCACAACGCCCAGCTAATTTTTTTTTGTATTTTTAGTAAAGATGGGGTTTCACCATGTTAGCCAGGATGGTATCGATTTCCTGACCTCATGATCCGCCCGCCTCGGCCTCCCAAAGTGCTGGGATTACAGGCATGAGCCACCGCTCCTGGCCCCGTTTCTATTTTTAATTAAAAAATAAATAAATGGCCGGGCTCAGTGGCTCACGCCTGTAATCCCAGCACTTTGGGAGGCCGAGGCGAGCCAAGTTCAAGATCAGCCTGGTGAACATAGTGAAACCCCGTCGCTACGAAAAATACAAAAAAAATTAGCCGGGTGTGGTGGCACTTGCCTGTAGTCCCAGCTTACTCTGGAGGCTGAGGCAGGAGAATAGCTTGAACCCGGGAGGGGGAGGTTGCAGTGAGCCGAGATCCTGCCACTGCACTCCAGCCTGGGTGACAGAGTGAGACTCCATCTCAATAAATCAATCAATAAATAAAGCTGCTGCCCTGGCGCAGTGACTCACGCCTGTAATCCGAGCACTTTTGGAGGCCAAGACGGGCAGATCATTTGAGGTCAGGAGTTTGAGACCAGGTTGACCAACATGATGAAACCCCGTATCTGCTAAAAATACAAAAATTAGCCAGGCATTGTGGCGGGCGCCTGTAATCTGAGCTACTCGGGAGGCTAAGGCAGGAGAATTGCTGGAACACAAGAGGCGGAGGTTACAGTGAGCCAAGATTGTGCCACTGCGCTCCAGCCTGGGTGACAGAGTGAGACTCCATCTCAGAAAAAATAAAAATAAAAAATAAAGCCAGGCGTGGTGGCTCATGCCTGTAATCCCAGCACTTTGGGAGGCTGAGGCGGGCAAATCACCTGAGGTCAGGAGTTAGTGACCAGCCTGGCCAGCATGGTGAAACCCCGTCTCTACTAGAAAAGCTAGAAAAATGAGCTGGGCGTGGGTGGGCACCTGTAATCTCAGCTACTCAGGAGGCTGAGAAAGGAGAATCATTTAAACCTGGGAGGGGAAGGTTGCAGTGAGTGGAGATCGCACCACTGCACTCCAACCTGTGCAACAGAGTGAGATTCTATCTAAAAATAATAATAATAATAAAGATAAATACATAGGCCAGGCCGGTGGCTCACACCTGTAATCCCAGCACTTTGGGAGGCCAAGGCGGGTGGATCAGCTGAGGTCAGGAGTTTGAGACCAGCCTGACCAACATGGTGAAACTCCATCTCTACTAAAAATACAAAAATTAGCTGGGCGTAGTGGCACATGCCTGTAATCCAAGCTACTCGGGAGGCTGAGGGAGGAGAATCGCTTGAACCTGGGAGGCAGAGGTTGCCATGAGCCGAGATCGTGCCATTGCACTCCAGCCTGGGCAACGAGAGCGAAACTCCATCTCAGATAAATAAATAAATAAATAATAAAAATAAAGATGAAAAGTTGGTGGTGCTTATTCAAATCAATCAGGCCTAGAAATTAGTACATTCAACAGGAAAGGTTTAAAAAGGAGGTTGAATTGATTAAGATGATAATCATAAGTGTCTAAAAAGTGCCTTTCTTTCTTATGCATAGGACACCATGAAGCAGCTGCCAGTCTTGGAACCTGGAGACAAGCCCAGGAAAGCAACATGGTCTGTAAGGAAGGATCCAGACACAGAAAAGCATGAGTTTTTGTTTCATTTATAAGTAGTTTACTAACATATTTGATCATCAGCAAAAAAGGGTAGAGATGAAACTGTCTGCAGTTTCTGGTAATTAGACTCAAACTGTCTGAGAAGGTCTTCAGAGGAAAGATAGGGGGGCAGTAATTATCACAGAGAAGATGTTAATTTTATTAAAATCCATTTACCAGAAAGAGTAAGGCACTGACCATCTGGCATCCTCAGCTCCAATGCTGTGTCTTCCCCCGAGCTCTGACTCATTTTTAAGATTTTTAGGAAATTAGATTTGGATTAAACTGGCTTCACTATTTCTTGGCTGTTTGTTCAAATAACCCTTTATTCAACAACCAACATTGGCCTGATGGGGGCAGCTGCTCTGTGGGTGCTGGAGGTAGAATTGTAAATAGTCTCTGTGTACTGGGTACTACAGACTAAGCAGGTGATGGTGATAAAATGTGATCTGCTCTGAGTCAGGGCCCACAGAAGGTTGTAGAGAGGTGGCAGTTCTTCAACAGGACCTTGAAGGAGAGACTCCAGACTGGCTTCCACGCATCTGTCTTGCTCTGTACCCAGAATACAGCCAATCATGGCATTTCCTAGTTTAAAACCCTTTTGTGCCTCCCTGTTGGTGTTGGGATAAAAATCAGACTCTTGGGCTGGGCATGGTGGCTCATGCCTGTAATCCCAGCACTTTGGGAGGCCAAGGCGGGTGGCTCAGCATGGTGGCTCATGCTGTAATCCCAGCACTTTGGGAGGCCAAGGAGGTCAGGAGTTTGAGACCAGCCTGACCAATATGGTGAAACCCCATCTCTACTAAAAATACAAAAATTAGCTGGCATGGTGTTGTGCAACTGTAGTCCTAGCTACTAGGGAGGCTAAGACAGGAGAATTGCTTGAATCCGGGAGGCGGAGGTTGCAGTGAGCCGAGATCATGCCACTGTACTCCAGCATGGGCCACAGAGCAGGAATCCATTTCGAAAAAAAAAAAAAAAAGGCCGGGCGCGGTGGCTCACGCCTGTAATCCCAGCACTTTGGGAGGCCGAGGCGGGCGGATCACGAGGTCAGGAGATCGAGACCACTCTGGCTAACATGGTGAAACCCTGTCTCTACTAAAAATACAAAAAATTAGCCGGGCGTGGCGGTGGGCACCTGTAGTCCCAGCTACTCGGGGGGCTGAGGCACTCTAGCCTGGGCGACAGAGCGAGACTCCATCTCAAAAAAAAAAAAAAAAAATCAGACTCCTGACCAGGCGCAATGGCTCATCTATAATCCTAGCACTTTGGGAGGCTGAGGTGGGTGGATCACTTGAAGCCAGGAGTTTGAGACCAGTCTGGCCAACATGGCAAAACCTCGTCTCTACTAAAAATACAAAAATTAGCCGGGAGTGGTGGTGCATGCCTGTAATCCCGGCCACTCAGGAGGCTGAGGCAGGACAATTGCTTGAACCTGGGAGGTGGAGGTTGCAGCAAGCCGAGATGGTGCCACTGCACTCCAGGCTGGGCAACAGAGGGAGACTCCGTCTCAAACAAACAAATTAGACTTCTTAAACTGGCCCAATGGTCCCTGCAAAATGTTTCTGCCTGTATTTCCAACCTCAAATCCCATGACTTGTTCCTTTGTTCTCTTTCTCTTCTTTATTGTGCCCTGTGCACTGTTCCACTCAGGAGCTGTTCATGCTGGTCTCTTTGCCTGGACTGCCCTTTCCCTCCACTTTTTGTCCCTCTCTTTTCCCAGCTTATTTTATTTTAGAGACAAGGTCTTCCTCTGTGGCACCCAGGCTGGAATGCAGTGGTAAAATTGTGGCTCTTTATAGCCTCGACCTCCTGGCCTCAAGTAACCTTCCCGTCTCCATCTCCCAAGTAACTGGGACTGTTGGTGTGTACTACCATGCCCAGCTGATTTTTTCTTTTTTCTTTCTTTTTTTTTTTTTTAGAGACCCAGTCTCGCTATGTTGCCCAGGCTGGTCTCAAACTCCTGGGCTCAGGCGATCCTCCCACTCTAGCCTCCCAAAGTACTGAGATTACAGGTGTGAGCCACCACACCTGGCCTACCCAGCTAATTTCTACTCATACTTCAGGTCTCTCTCCAAATGGTGCTTCTTCAGGAAGCCTTCTCTCACCACCCTATCTCCCTGGCTCCTTACAGAGTGAGACCCTCCTAAGACATGCATGTCCTCATACTATATATTCTGTACTCCTTTCTACCACAGTTGAAGTGAAACAGATAGTTGTGAAACTGTTGAATGTTTCTTTTCCCAACTAGTCTGTAAGGGCTATCAAGGCAGGGACTTTTTTTTGTTATATCCACCATCTCTGGATGGCTGTGTGCTTTTGGTAAATTACTTAACCTTTCTAAGCTTCAGTTCCTCCGTTGTAGAACTCAGATGATGGTAACAGCTGTCATCCTCAAGGGGTTTTTTTAGTTTTTGTTTTTGTCTTTGAGACGGAGTCTCACTCTGTCGCCAGGTTGGAGTGCAGTGGCACGATCTCGGCTCACTGCAACTTCCGCCTCCTGGGTTCAAGCGATCCTGCCTCAGCCTCCCAAGTAGCTGGGACTGTAGGTGTGGGCCACCACACCCAGGTAATTTTTGTATTTTTAGTAGAGACGGGGTTTCATCATGTTGCCCAGGATGGTCTCAATCTCTTGACCTCATGATCTGCCTGCCTCGGCCTCCCAATGTGCTGGAATTACAGGCGTGAGCCACTGCGCCTGGCCCTCAAAGGGGTTTTGTGTAGATTAAGTGACATCAGAATAGAGATCTGAATGGGAAACAGATTTGGCAACCACTGATGAATATATAGATGAGTGATAATTGAAGTTATCACTACAGATAACATTAATCAGGTAAGCAAATGTAAAGTGAGGAAAAGAGAATCTTGAGAATGACTGAGAGTCAGGAGGTGGCTGGTAGGAAAGGAGTCGGAGAAGGAAGCAGAAAGGACAACCAGAAAGGTGAGTGCAGAACCAAAGGAAGGGATGTGGGAAAGACAGGCTGGGAGAAAGGCACAGGAAGTGGGGAGAGGTCAGGAGTCCCAAACACCAGAGAGGTCAAATAAGACAGGGCCCGAAAAACAGCTACAGAATTTTCTTTTCCAATCAGGAAGCTTCAAGTGTGTTTTCTCAGTCAGCATTCAGAATCACTGTGGAGAGTGGAATGGGCTGGGCGCGGTGGGCGCGTCCCTAGCACTTAGGGAGACCAGGGCAGAAGGATTGCTTGAGGCTGGGAGTTCAAGGCTGGACAACATAGTGAAACCCCATCTCTACTAAAAATACAAAAATTAGCCAGGCATGGTGGTGCGCGCCTGTAGTCCCAGCTACTCGGGAGGCTGAGGCAGGAGAATCACTTGAAGCCTGGAAGTGGAGGTTATGGTGAGTCAAGATTGCACCACTGCACTCCAGCCTGGGCAACAGAGCAAGACTCCGTCTCAAAAAAAAAAAAAAAGAGAGAGAGAGAGATAGTGGAATGATCGAATCCTGTATGTGATTTTTCAGAGTGCTAGCTTTGGCTTCCATCAGATTGAGCTTTGGGGGTAATCTGGAAAAGCTCTGAAATCAATAAATTCTGGATAATTTTTTTGATGGAGAGGAATCACTGGCTAGTGGCAAGAGCCCCAGGGCTGTTGGTACCATGTGGTGGCACATAAAGCTCTCGCCACCATTTATTTAGTCCTTCCCTGCCCTGTTTTGACGTCTTGTCTTAGTCTTCACAATCATCTTTTGCAGTAAGAACTGTTGCTGTCCAGCCAGGCATGGTGGCTCATGCCTGTAATCCCAGCAATTTGGGAGGCCGAGGCGGGCGGATCACCTGAGGTGGGGAGTTCGAGACCAGCCTGACCAACATGGAGAAACCCCATCTCTACTAAAAATACAAAATTAGCTGGGCGTGGTGGCACATGCCTGTAATCCCAGCTGCTAGGGAGGCTGAGGCAGGAGAATCGCTTGAACCTGGGAGGCAGAGGTTGCAGTGAGCCGAGATCGCGCCATTGCACTCCAGCCTGGGCAACAAGAGCAAAACTCCATCTTAAAAAAAAAAAAAAAGAACCATTGCTGTCCTCATTTCACAAACGAGTAAACTAAAGTTCAGAAAGGTTAAGTGACTTCCAAAAGGTCACACATCTAGGAAGTACCTGAGCTAGAATTTGAACCAGATCTGTCTGAATTCACACACCATGTTCACAGCCACCATCCTGTACCAAGACCCATCACTGAACATTTCTGGAGGCCAGTTTCCCTATCTACCAAATGGGGAAAAATAAGCCCAGTGCATTCCTACCAGATTACTGTGAAATGAAGACAGTGACAAAATTGAAAAGCCAAAGACTGTGTGCAAAGGGGAGGTACTATTATTAATCAGAGAAGTGCTGCTTTGTTAGGTACAATTTAAAGTGTCTGCATAAGGCCCTTCATTCTGGTGAATATTTCATGAGGAATGGAAAGAACACACTATTGCGTTTATTCTCTGCTCAGGCCTCCTGAATACATCCTTCCTTTGGCAGGTACACCTTGACTCTCCCTGGAGACAGCCCCTGTGCTCGAGTTGGCCACAGCTGTTCATATTTACCCCCAGTTGGTAATGCCAAGAGAGGGAAGGTCTTCATTGTTGGGGGAGCAAATCCAAACAGAAGCTTCTCAGACGTGCATGCCATGGATCTGGGTAAGACCAGCAGCTGTGGAGTACATGCCCTGTGGCCAGAGAACAGGGCTGTGTGCTGCTAGCCATGAGCAGGGCATTCCTAAAAACACCAGCAGGGTTTTCCTATAAGAAAAAATGGCCAGGGCCAGGTGCGGTGGCTCATGCCTCTAATCCCAGCACTTTGGGAGGCCAAGGTGGGTGGATCACCTGAGGTTAGAGTTCGAGACCAGCCTGACCAATATGATGAAACCCCGTCTCTACTAAAAATACAAAAAAATTAGCCGGGTGTGGTGGTGGGCACCTGTAGTCCCAGCTACTCGGGAGGCTGAGACAGGAGAATTACTTGAACTGGGGAGATGGAAGTTACAGTAAGCCAAGATCATGCCACTGCACTCCAGCCTGGGCGACAGAGCAAGACTCCGTCTCAAAAAAAAAAAGAAAAAAGAAAAAGTGAGCATCACTGACAGATCCTAATGTTTCTTAGCAGGCCCCTGGCACACATTCATCTGACCAGTACCTCGTTGTTTAGGGGGAGAGAACCCTTATGGAGCCCTGGTTGTCCAGCCATTTATTCATCAAATATTTCTGTAGGATACATTGATGACTCCCACCACTCATTCTATTCACATATCCAATATATCACCAAGCTCTATGTATCTCTTATTTTTGTTTTTTTGTTTTGTTTTGTTTTTTTGAGATGGAGTTTCGCTCTTATTGCCCAGGCTGGAGTGCAATGGCGCGATCTTCACTCACTGCAACCTCTGCCTCCCAGGTTCAAGTGATTCTCCTGCCTCAGCCTCCCCAAGTACTTGGGATTACAGGCATGCGCCACCATGCCCAGCTAATTTTTTTTTTTTTTTAGACGGAGTCTCACTCTGTCGCCAAGGCTGGAGTACAGTGGCGCAACCTTGGCTGACCGCAACGTGTGCCTTCCGGGTTCAAGCGATTCTCCTGCCTCAGCCTCCTGAGAAGCTGGGATTACAGGCGCCCACCACTACGCCCAGCTAATCTTTTGTATTTTTAGTAGAGACTGGGTTTCACCATGATAGCCAGGATGGTCTCGAACTCCAGACCTCGTGATTCGCCCTCCCCGGCCTCCCAAAGTGCTGGGATTACAGGTGTGAGCCACCACGCCCAACCTGCATGTCTCTTATCTTTATCCATGTCTGTCCATTTCCACTACTACTACTGTAGTCCAAGCCACTGTTATCTCTCAACTAGACTTACAATAGCCTCCTCACCGGCCTCCCTGCTTCCAAGTTTACCCACTATACAGTGCATTTTCTGTACCTAGCCAGTGAATATCATCTAAAATGTGAATCTGACCACCATGTCACTCCCTATTTCAGACCTTTCTCAACCTCCCTTCTTTTTTTTTTTTTTTGAGACCAAGTCTTGCTCTGTTGCCCAGGCTGGAGTGCAGTGGCGCCACAAACTCGGCTTACTGCAACCTCTGCCTCCTGGGTTCAAGCAATTCTCCTGCCTCAGCCTCCTGAATAGCTGGGACTACAGGTGTGCGCCACCACGCCCAGCTAATTTTTGTATTTTTAGTAGAGATGGGGTTTCACCATGTTGATCAGGCTGGTCTTCAAATCCTGACCTCGTGATCCTCCCACCTCGGCCTCCCAAAGTGCTGGAATTACGCATGTGAGCCACTGCACCAGCCTTTTTTTTTTTTGAGGCAGTGTGTCACTCTGTCACCCAGGCTGGAGTGCAGTGGCACAATCTTGGCTCACTGCAACCTCTGCCTCCCGGGTTCAAGCGATTCTCCTGCCTCAGCCTCCTGAATAGCTGGGATTACAGGTGCGTGCCACCAGCCTGGCTAATTTTTGTATTTTTAGTAGAGATGGGGTTTCACCATGTTGGCCAGGCTGGTCTCAAACTTCTGACCTCAAGTGATCTGCCTGCGTCAGTCTCCCAAAGTGCTGGAATTACAGGCGTGAGCCACCGAGCCTGGCCCCAACCTCATTTCTTGGCTCTCTCCAACCCACATTTGCTGCACTGGATACCCTTCAGTTCCTTGAACACAGCTTGAGCTCTCTGGCCTCCACACCTTTGCACACACAGATCCCGCTGCTGGGAATGTTTTTCCCTTTTCTTATCATCTGGCTACTCTGTATCTTTCAGATTTCAGATTAAATGTCACTTCTACCAGGAACCTTTCCTGTTACCTCTGGACTCGTTCAGGCACTACATGACTCTGTATGTCCGTAGTCTCATATGCTCTTCCATCCTGTCTGCCTTCACAGCCCTATCACATGTGATTGTTTCTTGTCTGTCTGCCCCACAAGAACATAAGCTCCTTAGAAACACACAGCATATTTTCCTCATCATTGTATTCCAGACACTACCACAGGGCTTAGTACAGAGTGGGTGCTCTATAAGTATTTAAATGAATGAATGAATGAACCTGCTAATAAGAAACAACTGGGGCCAGGCACAGTGGGAGGCCTGTAATCCCAGCACTTTGGGAGGCTGAGGCGGGCGGATCACGAGGTCAAGAGATCGAGACCATTCTGGCTAACACGGTGAAACCCTGTCTCTACTAAAAATACAAAAAATTAGCCGGGCGTGGTGGCGGGCACCTATAGTCCCAGCTACTCGGGGAGGCTGAGGCAGGAGAATGGTGTGAATCCGGGAGGCAGAGCTTGCAGTGAGCCGAGATCGTGCCACTGCACTCCAGCCTGGGCAACAGAGCGAGTCTCCATCTCAAAAGAAAAAAAAAAAAAAGGAAATGATTATTAGCTGGGCGTGGTGACTCACGCCTGTAATCCCAGCACTTTGGGAGGCCGAGGCAGGCAGATCACGAGGTCAGGAGGTCAAGACCATCCTGGCCAACATGGTGAAACCCTGTCTGTACTAAAAATGCAAAAAAAAATTAGCTGGGCATGATGGCTTGTGCCCATAGTCCCAGCTGAGGCAGGAGAATTGCTTGCATCTGGGAGGCAGAGGTTGCAGTGAGCCAAGATTACGCCACTGCACTCCAGTCTGGCAATGGAGCAAGATTCCATCTCAAAAAAAAAAAAAGAAAAGAAAAAGAAAGAAACGATTATTCTTTGCTCTACACAAGGGCAGATGTTGAACAATGGTGGCCCACTTACGTATTTTGTTAGGTCCATGTAACGTTTCCATATTGTTTTAATCTTAAGTTTTTTTTTTTTTTGAAATGGAGTCTCAAACTGTCACCCAGGCTGGAGTGCAGTGGCACGATCTTGGCTCACTGCAACCTCTGCGTCCTGGATTAAAGTGATTCTCCTGGGCCGGGCACAGTGGCTCACCATGCTGTAATCCCAGCACTTTGGGAGGCCGAGGCGGGCGGATCACGAGGTCAGGAGATCGAGACTATCCTGGCTAACATGGTGAAAACCCATCTCTACTAAAAATACAAAAAAAAATTAGCCAGGCGTGGTGGCGGGCGCCTGTAGTCCCAGCTACTCGGGAGGCTGAGGCAGGAGAATGGCATGAACCTGGGAGGCAGAGCTTGCAGTGAGCCGAGATCGTGCCACTGCACTCCAGCCTGGGTGATAGGGCGAGACGCTGTCTCAAAAAAAAAAAAAAAAGTGATTCTCCTGCCTCATACTCCCAAGTAGCTGGAACTACAGGCACGTGCCACCATGCCCAGCTAATTTTTGTATTTTTAGTAGAGATGGGGTTTCACCATGTTGGCCAGGCAGGTCTTGAACTCCTGACCTCAAGTGATCCACCCACCTTGGCCTCCCCAAGTGCTGGGATTACATGCGTGAGCTACCACGCCCAGCCTAATCTTAAATTGTTTACCAACCAATTATGCAGAAATCTACATATAAAAATTTAAATGGTTTGGCTTCTCTTGATAATGTTCGAAAATCTATTGTCGGTAGGCCTGCCTGTCTACATGACAACAATTATTTGGAACTGAGCTGCCACCTATCAAGAGGGCTCTTATTCTCCAGTTTGCCACAGTTTTTGTTACTCCTGCCTAGGCATTTGAATTTCTACTCCCTGCACTAAAAAATCAAAGGAAGGCTGGACGAGGTGTAATCCCCGAGCACCTTGGGAGGCCAAGGCGGGCGGATCACTTGAGGTCAGGAGTTCGAGGCCAGCCTGGCCAACATGGTGAAACTCCCCATCTCTACTAAAAATACAAAAATTAGCCAGGCATGGTAGCGCACGCATTTAATCCCAGCTACTTGGGAGGTTGAGGCAGGAGAATCGCTTGAACCTGGGAGGCAGAGGTTGCAGTGAGCCAAGATCGCGCCAGTGTGCTTCCAGCCTGGGCAACAGAGCAAGACTCCATCTCAAAAAAAAAAAAAAATTCAAAGGTAAATTAAATCACTTCTAGCCCTCAATTACATTAAATTAGCTCAAGTTACATCTTTATTGCAACCTATTAATAGCTTTGTGACCCTGGCTACACCATCTCAACCATCTGGACCTCAGTGCTCTATAAAGTAGGGATAATAACTTGCTTCAGATCTAACAAGATAATGCCTGTAAAGGTCTTGTGTAATTGGTTAACCAAGCAAAATAACTATTAATAATAAAGGTTAGGTATTTTTTTTTTTTTTTTTGAGACGGAGTCTTACTCTGTCACCCAGGCTGGAGCGCGATCTCAGCTCACTGCAAGCTCTGCCTCCTGGGTTCATGCCATTCTCCTGCCTCAGCCTCCCAAGCAGCTGGGACTACAGGCGCCTGCCACCGCGCCCAGCTAATTTTTTGTGTTTTTAGTAGAGACAGTGTTTCACTATGTTAGCCAGGATGGTCTCGATCTCCTGACCTCATGATCCGCCCGCCTCGGCCTCCCAAAGTGCTGGGATTACAAGCGTGAGCCACCGCGCCCAACCAAGGTTAGGTATTACTATTCTGTGAACTTGTCTTAGCCAGCCATCATTTATTCGCAAGTAACAGAATCTCACTTAAACCAGAGGAAAAAGGAATTTATTTAGTCAGATACAGGCATGTTTCTTTCTTTCTTTCTTTTTTTTTTTTTGAGACAGAGTCTTGCTGTGTTCCCAGACTGGAGTACAGTGGCATAATCTCGGCTCGCTGCAACCTCCGCTTGGTTTACCAAGTAAAATAACCCCGGGTTCAAGCGATTCCCCTGCCTCAGCCTCCCGAGTAGCTGGGACTACAGGCGCATGCCACTATGCTTGGCTAATTTTTTGTATTTTAGTAGAGACGAGGTTTCACCATGTTGGCCAGGATGGTTTCGATCTCCTGACCTCGTGATCCGCCCACCTGAGCCTCCCAAAGTGCTCGGATTACAGGCGTGAGCCACTGCACCCGGCCAACACAGGCGTGTTTGAAAGAATTCAAGGACAGGAAGTAGAGCCCAGCATCATGAGAAAGTGGAAGCACTTGATCTGGTTGGCTCATTCTGGTTTCATTGGCTACCTTCAACCCAATCAGCTAAAGCTACAAAGTCAAAGTGTAGTACAAATATGTCATCTGGGATCTATCCTTGTGGTTGACAAAGTGGGGACAGTTGGCATAGAACGGGGTCTATGGACTAGGCAGACAGCCCCTTAAGTATCTATTATAGAATTTTCTGGAGGTTGACAACATGCCCTTTAAGTGATTCAGTGGTTTTCATTTATGTTTATGGCCCTCTTCTCATGACCCTCCCCAGTGTGCCAACCAATATAACAATTGGCAGCCCCAATCTAGGAACTGGGTGAAATGTTTTCCAGGAAAACACCAGTGGGACTTAGTTACCTGCAAGGGCCTCTTGCCCCGGTATGAACATGCTAGCTTCATTCCCTCCTGCACACCTGACCGTATCTGGGTATTTGGAGGTGCCAACCAATCAGGAAATCGAAATTGTCTACAAGTCCTGAATCCTGGTAAGTAGCCAAAGGTTATTTTATTTACGTACATACAAATAAACGTTCATGCATATATATATATATATATATATATATATATATATATATATGCACACACATATATATATATAAATCCAATTATAATTCCAGTACATTTGGATTATACTAATTACCATTTAACTTTGCTGACATAGAAAATAGGAATTTTAACTTGTAGCATAATCTGAAAACAACAGAATAAAAACAATTGTTGGTAACACATACAATTTTTAACTTGTTAAATGCCAAAGCTGGAAGGGACTTCAGAGAATAGCTATGTCAAGTGGGCAATTCAGGTTTATCAAGGGGAAAGTGACTTTCCTAAAGTCACAAGAGGCCGGGCGTGGTGGCCCATGCCTGTAATCCCAGTACTTTGGGAGGCCGAGGAAGGCGGATCACTTGAGGTCAGGAGTTTGAGATCAGCCTGGCCAGCATGGTGAAACCCCATCTCTATTAAAAATACAAAAATTAGCTGGGCGTAGTGGTGGGCGCCTATAATCCCAGCTATTCAGGAGGCTGAGGTAGGAGAATCGCTTGAACCCGGGAGGCGGAGATTGCAGTGAGCTGGGATCATGCCACTGCACTCCAGCCTGGGCGACAGTGAGACTCTGTCTCAAAAAAAAAAAAGAAAGAAAAAAAAAAAAACTAAAAAAAAAATAAAGTCACAAGAGAGTCAGTGACTGAGCCAGGCTTAGAACCCAAGTCACCTAGATTAGTGGTCCTCCAGTAAAGGAGATTGTGCCCCTGTGGGACATTTGGCCATATCTGGAAACATTCTGGGTTATCACAACTGGGGGTAGGATGGGCTACTGGCTTCTAGGGGGTAGAGGCCAGATATACTGTATATATATGCTGTCGTGCCTAAGACAGCCACCACAGGGAAGAATTATCTGGTCTAAAATGTCGGTAGTGCCGAAGTTAAGAAACACTGACCTGGATCCTCCTAGTATGTTTCTTTTAGCCAAAAGTACGAAGTTCCTAACTTGTCTCACTGGCAAGATATTTTGTTTGTTTGTTTTGTTTGTTTTTGTTTTTCATATCTTGCTGTTTCCATCACTGACAGTTTTATCACAGAGGAAGCAGTTTGGGAACATCACTACTGAGAGGAGGTTGCTAAACCACCTGTGGGGAAGTGGACTTGTCTTTTTGCCTTTTGTTTGTTTTTGTTTTTCTCTTTACAAATATTATTTATGTTCATTGTAAAACACTTGAAAAGTACAAATAAGTGGAAAAAGTCATCCACAATCCTATTATATTAAGGCTGTTAACAATTTTCTGTCTTTTTTTTTTTTTTGTGACGGAGTTTCACTCTTGTTGCACAGGCTGGAGTGCAATGATGTGATCTGGGCTCACCACAGCTTCTGCCTCCCGGATTCAAGCGATTCTCCTGCCTCAGCCTCCCAAGTAGCTGGGATTACAGGCATGCACCACAATGCCTGGCTAATTTTGTATTTTTAGCAGAGATGGGGTTTCTCAATGTTAGCCAGGCTGGTCTCGAATTCTTGATCTCAGGTGATCCGCCCACCTCAGCCTCCCAAAATGCTGGGATTACAGGCGTCAGCCAATGTGCCCGGCCCAGCTTTCTGTCTTTTTCCCGTCTTTTCTCTGTTTTTACAAGCCTGAGATCATACTATATTTACATGTTCATAACTTTTTCCTTTTAATTTCATAATCCCAGGAGGAATAGGTGTTTTTTTTTTTTTTTTTGGCTTCAGCAAAATAATTGATTTGTTATTAATAACAATGCTTTGTTAATATAATATCATTTGTTTGTTTTGTTTTGGGTTTTTTTGTTGTTAACTTTTTTTTTTTCGAGGCAGGGTCTCACTCTGTTGCCCAGGCTGGGATGCAGTGGTATGATCACAGCTCACTGCAGCCTCGATCACCCAGGCTCAGGTGAACCTCCTACCTCAGCCTCCCAGGTAGCTGGGACTACAGGTGCTTGCCACCATGCCTAGCTAATTTGTTTGTATTTTTTGTAGAGACAGAGTTTTGCCATGTTGCCCAAGGTGGTCTCAAACTCCTGGGCTCAAGCAATTTGCCTGCTTCGGCCTCCCAAAGTGTTGGGATTACAGACATGAGCCACTGCACCTGGCCAACATCATTTTTAATGGCTGTATCATACTCCATTATATATAAAATACTCCATAATATCATAATTTCTCCATTTATGAACATTTAGTTCTTTTCAGGTTTTTACCATTATAATTAACAAAGCAGTGAACATCTTCATTCAGAAGTGATAGACTGTATTTCAAATTATTTTCTTAGGGTTCCTGCCAAGAAATAAAAAGACTAGGTAAAATACTGTGAACCTTTTCAAAGTTTTGATGCATACTACCAAATTGCTCTCCAGAAAGATTTTTCCAGTTTATCCTCTCTCCAATGGTGTTTAACAGTGTTTCTTTCATTACTGACCAGCACTGAATTTATCAGTTTTAAACACTGCTAATTTGATAGGCAAAAAAACTTGTTCATAGTTTAAATATGCATTCTGGGCCAGCGCGGTGGCTCACACCTGTAATCCCAGCACTTTGGGAGGCTGAGGTGTGCAGATCACCTGAGGTCAGGAGTTCGAGAGCAGCCTGGCCAACATGGTGAAACCCTGTCACTATAAAAATACAAAAATTAGCCAGGCATGGTGGTGTATGCCTGTAGTCCCAGCTTCTGAGGAGGATGGGGCAGGAAAATCGCTTGAACTCAGGAAGCAGAGGTTGCATTGTGCCGAGATCACGCCACAGCCTGAGCAATGAGTGAGACTCCCTCTCAAAAAAGCATTTTTTGACCTGGACATTTTTCACGTGTCAGCCAACTCTCGCTCAGTTCCCTCTATCAACAATATATTTGGGGTGTTGCCCACCTACTACATTTGTTGAGTATTGCCCGATAAAAAAAAAATATATAAAAAATATATATTTGTACAATAGTTGGTCAGAGTTCAGGAACTAGGACCAAATTTTGTGTCAAGTATTTAAATTCCTTCAGCACATTTAGACAGTATGTTATCTTTTAATTTGATTTATTTGTTTGGGTATTTATTTCCCATCTTCCCTCCTCTTCCCTGCCCTCCCTCTATGGAACATAAGTGCTTTGAAGGGAAGAGTTTGTTAATTGTTGAATACTCAGGGTACAGAACACTGTCAGAAATAAAGTAGACACGGCCGGGCGTGGTGGCTCATGCCTGTAATCCCAACACTTTGGGAGGACAAGGAGGGCAGATCACAAGGTCAGGAGTTCCAGACCAGCCTAGCCAACATACTGAAACCCCGTCTCTACTAAAAATACAAAAAAAAAATTAGCTGGGCTTGGTGGCAGGTGCCTGTAGTCCCAACTACAGGCTGGGCTTACAGGGAGGCTGAGGCAGGAGAATCGCTTGAACCTGGGAGGTGGAGGTTGCAGTGAGCCAAGATTGCGCCACTGCACTCCAGCCTGGGTGACAGAGTGAGACTCTGTCTCAAAAAAAAAAAAAAAAAAGGAAGAAGAAGAAAGAGATGGAGTAGACACTTGGCAGACCATTTGGCTAATTGTGAAGCCAATTTGTTTGGCGGAGTAGCAGTATGATATGGGGGTTAAGGGCACAGATGAGGGTCTCTGTTTTGCTATGCACTAACCATGACCTTGGACAAGTGATTTAACCTCTCTCTGCCTCTGTTTTCTGTCACATTGGATAATAATAGTTTCTACTTTGTTAATTTGTCAAGGATTTAAATAAACTCAGTATCTGGCACATAATTAATGCTCAGTAATTGTTGTGGTCATTGATGTAGTTAAGGTTTGGCAAAGGGAAATCAGTTCTGGAACCCTGGCCTTTTGAATTTCAACAATGCTATCCATTGAAATAAAATAAAGTGAGAATTTGGAAAGCTGTCAAAGAGGGTGATTTTATTTTATTTATTTTATTTTTTTATTTTTGAGACAGAGTCTCGCTGTGTTGCCAAGGCTGGAGTGCAGTGGCGCGATCTCAGCTCACTGCATCCTCCACCTCTTGGGTTCAAATGATTCTCCAGCCTCAGCCTCCCGAGTGGCTGGGATTACAGGCGCATGCCACCATGCCCAGCTAATTTTTATATTAAGGAGGGTGATTTTCTATCATATCCCTTTTCTCTCCTAGAAAATATAATTTGACATCATGCCCAAGAAATATGAAATATGTACTTAGTTGCATTTGTTACCAAGGCAAGTCCCTCAAATGCTCAGGACTCCTTTGTGATTCTTTGTACTGGTGTTTGAGTTGGCAGCAATACAGCCCTAGGGTCTTCTGGGCCTGGAGGTGACATGTGTACCTTTCTAGCTCCCTCTAAGATCCAAAAGCTCTCCAACATCTGTAACTATAGAGACAGCTACATTTTGCTTTGGATATAGGCTGAGACTTTTTCAGTCTCCAGGTCCCCATTTGAGTCCCACACATATTACAGATGTTTCCTGTGGCATTTTATATATTGGACTCAGACCTTTTACAAAAGACAGAATTTCTTGGTGTGTTATGGTAGAGCAAGTATGGGACTCTGATAGAACTGAGTTCAGGCCTGGCGCGGTAGCTCACGCCTGTAATCTCAGCACTTTGGGAGGCCAAGGCTGGCGGATCACGAGGTCAGGAGCTCGAGACCATCCTGGCTAACACGGTGAAACCCTGTCTCTACTAAAAAAAAAAAAATACAAAAAATTAGCCGGGCATGGTGGCGGGCGCCTGTAGTCCCAGCTGCTCAGGAGGCTGAGGCAGGAGAATGGCGTGAACCCGGGAGGCGGAGCTTGCAGTGAGCCGAGATCGCGCCACTGCACTCCGACCTGGGAGCCACAGCGAGACTCCGTCTCGGAAAAAAAAAAAACAAAAAACTGAGTTCAAACTCCTGCTCTGCTATGCACATATACTATAACCTGCAGGAAAGGATTTAAATGTGCAGAGCTTCAGTTTCCTCATCTAAAAGTAGAGATACTTCCGCTCACTTCCCAGGCTTGAGTGAAGACACCAGGGATGGCAGTGCTTAGAGCAATGATGCTGCCCATTGAGGGTGCTCAATTAATGCATCTGCTTCTGTAAAATCCAGACTTCATCCTTAAAAGAAATAAGCTTTCTATACTTCTATGTAGGTGGTGAAATTTTATTCTCCAGTCAGAGAACTGGGAATTACATAGATCTTGGTGTTACTGAAACAGTTTAAATTCCAACTCAGCCATTTCTTAGGCATGTCACTTTATCTGTCTCTCTCTCTCTTTCTCTCTCTCTTTCTTTGTCTTACTCTGTAACCCAGGCTGGAGTTGCAGTGATGTGATCTTGGCTCACTGCAGCCTCAACTGCTGCAGGCCCAGTTAATCCTCCCACTGAAGCCTCTCAGGTAGCTGGGACTATAGGCATACGCCACCACACCCAACTAATTTTTTTAATTTTTTTGTAGAGACAGGGTTTTGCCATGTTGCCCAGGCTGGTCTCAAACTCCTGGGCTCAAGTAATCCACCTGCCCCAGCCTGCTAAAGTGTTGGGGTTACAGGCATGAGCCACCAAGCCTGGCTAGCCATGTCACTTTAAAAAAGTGACTTAATCCATCCCTGCTTCAATTCTCTTATCTGTAAAATGGGGAAATTAATATTTGTTTAGCATTTACTGTTTAGTAGGGACTATTATTACTGCTACCAAAATGTAATAGTATTGTCTACTTTTTTTTTTCATTTCTTTTTTTTTTTTTTTCGAGATATGGTCTTACTCTTCTACCCAGGCTAGAGTGCAATGGCACAATCATAGTTCACTGCAGCCTCAAACTCCTGGGCTCAGGCAATCCTCCTGCCTTGGCCTCTCAAAGTTCTAGGGTTACAGGCCTTACAGCCACTGTGCTCAGCCTAATTTTTTTAAATTTTTAATTTATTTTATTTTATTATTATTATTTTTTAAGATGAAGTCTCGCTTTGTCAACCAGGCTGGAATGCAGTGGCATGATCTCAGCTCACTGCATCCTCCACCTCCTGGTTCAAGCGATTCTCCTGTCTCAGCCTCCTGAGTAGCTGGGATTACAGGTCCCCACCACCACACCTGGCTTTTTTTTTTTTCAATTTTTTTTTTTTATTTTTAGTAGAGATGGGATTTCACCATGTTGGCCAGGTTGGTCTAGAACTCCTGACCTCAAGTGATCCACCCATCTTGGTCTCCCAAAGTGCTGGGATTACAAGCGTGAGCCACTGCACCTGGCTGTTTTTTTGTAGAGACACGATATTGCTTTGTTTCCCAGTCTGGTCACAAACTCCTGGGCTCAAGCAATCCTCCTACCTCGACTTCCCAAACTGCTGAGATTACAGGTGTTAGCTACTGCACATGGCCTGCCTACTTTCTTTTATTGGCCACATTTTCTGGGAAATTTGGCACACTTGGACTCTGGCATCTAGTGGGAATGAATGTTAGCAGATGTTAGAGGGAGCGATAGTGAGCAAAGTAGAAGAGGGTTCAGAGAGGATATTTGAAGGCCTCCAAAACAAATTGACCTCTTTTTTTTCTTTTTTTCTTTTTTTTGAGATGGAGCCTTGCTCTGTCACCCAGGCTGGAGTGCAGTGGTACAATCTCAGCTCACTGCAACCTTCACCTCCTGGGTTCAAGCGATTCTCCTGCCTCAACCTCCTCAGGAGCTGGGATTACAGGTCCCCACCACCATACCCGGCTAATTTTTTTAGATTTTTAGTAGAGACGGGGTTTTACCCCATGTTGGCCAGGCTGGTCTCGAACTCCTGACCTCAAGTGATCTGCCTGCCTTGGCCTCACAAAGTGCTGGGATTACAGGCATGAGTCACTGCACCCATTCTTGTACTTACGGCTTTGAAATCTTGGGGATTTTGGACTGTCTTGGCAAATCCTAAGTATCATCTTCATTCTTCCTTGATGTTTATGAGTATGAGATCCCTGCCCAAAACTATGCTGGCCCCCCTGGGGATTGGAGTTTGGAAACTGACTTCACTCAGCCCCAGAGTCAAGGTCAGAAGCCCCTCTACCTGGGTATTTTAAGTGCCTGCATTCTCTCTGGCCCAGAAACCAGGACGTGGACCACGCCAGAAGTGACCAGCCCCCCACCATCCCCAAGAACATTCCATACATCATCAGCAGCCATTGGAAACCAGCTATATGTCTTTGGGGGCGGAGAGAGAGGTGCCCAGCCTGTGCAGGACATGAAGCTGCATGTGTTTGACGCAAGTATGGACTGGTGGGCACCTTGGGGCTGGTCAGGGCCATCCCTGTTTACAGATTACCTAATATAGGAAACAGAAGTTAGAAAAGGAAAGCCTGACTACCTCACTTCTAGACTTCTTTGTTATATCTTTTAGCTGACATCTTTTTCCCACAGCAAAATTGGCATTTAAAAAGGGATAGTCAGGCCTGGCATGGTGGCTCACACCTGTAATCCCAGAGCTTTGGAAGGCTGAGGCAGGTGGACCACTTAAGGTCAGGAGTTCGAGAACAGCCTGGCCAACATACCGTGTCTCTACTAAAAACACAAAAATTATCCGGGCATGATGGCATGCACCTGTAATCCCAGTTACTCAGGAGGCTGAGGCAGGAGAATAGCTTAAACTCAGGAGGAGGAGGTTTCAGTGAGCCAAGATCAGGCCACTGCACTCAGCCTGGGCAACAGAGCAATACTCCATCTCAAATAAATAAATAAATAAAACTAAAAAGGTAGGCCAGGCATGGTGGCTCACGCCTGTGATCCCAGCACTTTGTGACGCCCAGGCGGGAGGATCACCTGAGGTCAGGAGTTCGAAACCAGTCTGGCCATCATGGCAAAACCCCGTCTCTACTAAAAATACAAAAATTGGCCGGGTGCAGCGGTGGGTGCCTGTAATCCCAGCTACTCGGGAGGCTGAGGCAGGAGAATCACTTGAACCCGGGAGGCGGAGGTGGCAATGAGCCAAGATCGCGCCATTGCACTCCAGCCTTGGCAACAGAGCGAGACTCTATCTCAAAAACTAAATAAAAAAAAGAAAAGGTATAATGATCAAGTTAAAAAGTTTAAACCATATAATTTATAAAGTAAAAAAGTAAAAGAATAAGAAAGACAAAAAACAAACAGAAGTAAAAGATTCTCCTTCAGCCTTTCCTTTCCCCACCTCAGGTACATGCCTGGCTGATTTTTTTTTTCTTTTTTTTTTTTGTAAGATGGAGTCTCTCTCTGTTGCCCAGGCTGGAGTGCAGTGGCCCAATCTCGGCTCACTGCAACCCCTGCCTCCCGGGTTCAAGCGATTCTCCTGCCTCAGCCTCCCAACTAGCTGGGATTACAGGCACGCACCAACATGTCCGTCTAATTTTTTGCGTTTTTAGTAGAGACAGGGTTTCACCATGTTGGCCAGGCTGGTCTTGAACCCCGACCTCGGGTAATCTGCCTACTTCAGCCTCCCAAAGTGCTGGGATTACAGGCATGAGTCACTGCACCCAGCCAGACTTTTGTATTTTTATTGTAGAGATGCAGTTTTGCCATGTTGCCCAGGCTGGTCTCAAACTCATGAGCTCAAGCAATTTGCCTGCCACTGCCTACCCACCTCTGCCACCACACTCAGCCAAAATTTTTACCTTGCAAAGTAAAATTGGGGAAATTAAGAGATAGAAGATTCCCAAGCCAGAGTATTTGGGGAAAAAAAAAAAAAAAAAAGACACATCACAGTGTGACTTTTCTCTTTCCAGAAAGAATGGGCTTTGTGATTCTTTTAAAGCAGTTTTAAAATGTTTAAATAATATTGGTTTTGAACATATAAAACTATAAGGAACAAGAAAAAAAAATGTGTGTGTGTGTGTGTGTGTACATGTGTATGTACTATCACCCCAAAATTAAATTACTGTTAACATCTCAGTGTATTATCAATCTTTTTTTTAAGAACAGAGATAATTCAAACCAGACATGGTGGCTCACGCCTGTAATGCCAGGACTTTGGGAGGCTGAGGAGGGCAGATTACTTGAGGTCAGGAGTTCAAGAGCAGCCTGACCAACATAGTGAAACCTCGTCTCTACTAAAAATACAAAAAATTAACTGGGCGTGGTGGCGCACACCTGTAATCCCAGCTACTTCGGAGGCTGAGGCATGAGAATCACTTGAACCCCGGAGGTGGAGGTTGCATGGAGCCGAGATCTTGCCACTGCACTCCAGCCTGGGTGAGGAAGCAAGACTCTGTCTCAAAAAAAAAAAAAAAAAAAGAACAGAGATAATTCTATATGTTACGTTTGCATCCTGTATTTTTCACTTAAGCATTGTTCCATGCAATCAGAAAGTCTTCACCAGCATTTCGAAATGATTATTATTATATAAATGTTAGAGTCAGGGTCTCACTGCATTGCCAAGGCTGGTCTGAAACTCCTAGCCTCAAGTGATCCTTCAGTTTTGGTCCCTCTAAGTGCTGCGATTACAGGCATTGAGCCACACCACCCGGCCTTCACCATCATTTTTAATAAGTGCTTAAGCCGGGCGCGGTGGCTCACGCCTGTAATCCTAGCACTTTGGGAGGCCGAGGCGGGTGGATCATGAGGTCAGGAGACCAGCCTGGCCAAGATGGTGAAACCCTGTCTCTACTAAAAATACAAAAATCAGCTGGGAATGGTGGCGGGCGCCTATAATCCCAGCTACTCAGGAGGCTGAGGCAGCAGAATTGCTTGAACCCAGGAGGCAGAGGTGGGTGGATTACCTGAGGTCAGGTAATCCTGGGCAACGTGATGAAACCCTGTCTCTACTAAAAATACAAAAAATTAGCTGGACATGGTGGCGGGTGCCTGTAATCCCAGCTACTAGGGAGGCTGAGGCGGGAGAATCCCTTGAACCTGGGAGGTGGAAGCAGCAGTGAGCCAAGATCACGCCACTGCACTCTAGCCTGGGCGAGAGAGCAAGGCTCCGTCTCAAAAAAATAAATAAATTTTTTAAAAAGTGTAATATTTCATCATGGCTATACCAATAATTAAACCTGCTGATGGACGCTTAGGCTATTTCCAATTCTTCTCTATTATAAACAATACTGTAATGAACAAGCCAGGTATGCTGACTCATGCCTATAATCCCATCGGCTCAGGAGGCTGGAGGATCGTTTGGGCCCAGGAGTTTGAGGATGGAGTGAGCCATAATTGCACCACTGCACTCCAGCCTTTGCAATAGAGCGAGACCCTGACTCTAAAAAAAAAAAAAAAATGCTATAAGGAACATATTTATGCAAAAACCATTTCAGGTAATTTTAAATTAAATTCCTTGGGACACTGGGGACTCCTTGAACAACCAGCAGGCATACCATAAACAGTAATTCAAAGATAAATTGTTTGGCAGACCTTTGTTTCAAAGAGTTTTTGCAGGCCGGGCACAGTGGCTCATGCCCATAATCCTTTGGAGGCCACTTTGGGAGACCAAAGCAGGTGGATCACTTGAGGTCAGGAGTTCAAAACTAGCCTTGACAACATGGTGAAACCCTGTTTCAACTGAAAATACAAAAAATTATCCAGGCATGGCGGCAGGTGCCTGTAATCCCAGCTACTTGGGAGGCTGAGGCAGGAGAATCGCTTGAACCAGGAGGCAGAGGTTGCAGTGAGCCAAGATCTCACCACTGCACTCCAGCCTGGGCGACAGAGCAACACTCCATCTCAAAAAAAAAAAAAAAAACAGAATTTTTGCAGTACTCCTTTAAGACTTTTCTGGTATATAGAAAGGATTAATTTTCCAGAATTCTATATATGTACAGCTTTGAAGATAAGAAGGGTTGCCTGCAGTAAAACATAATAATAATCATATTCATAACTCTCATGTATTGGGTACTTTTTTTTCCTTCATGCTTTATGTATATTATCTCATTTAATTCATACCTCAGCTCTTAGAAGTAGGTATTGTCTTTTTTTTTTTTTTTTTTTTTTTTTTTTGAGACGAAGTCATGCTCTGTTGCCCAGGCTGGAGTGCAATGGCGCAATCTTGGCTCACTGCAACCTCCACCTCCCGGGTTCAAGCGATTCTCCTGCCTCAGCCTCCCGAGTAGCTGAGACTACAGGCACATGCCACCATGCCTGGCTAATTTTTTTAATATTTTTAGTAGAGACAGGGTTTTACTGTGTTAGTCAGGATGGTCTCGATCTCCTGACCTCGTGATCTGCCCACCTCGGGCTCCCAAAGTGCTGGGATTACAGGCATAAGCCACTGTGCCCAGCCAGTATTGTCTGTATCCTTATTTTACAGCTATAGAAACTGGAGCTTAGAGAAGTAATTGGTGAAAGGCCACATAGTTATATACTGAGATAACCTGGTTTCAGCTCCAAATCCCACATTCTAGCCATTATCCTATACTGCCACATCAGGAGTCCCTGCTAACTTTTATTTAAGACTAGTCTGTTTTTTTCCCAACCCCTTCAGCAAATCAATTAAGGATATTGTCTTGAAAACAGAAGAGTCTAGCAGGATGCAGTGGTGTGTGCCTATAGTCCCAGCTACTTGGGAGGCTGAGGTGGGAGGACCACTTGAGCCTAGGGGTTCCAATCCAGCCTGGACAATATAGCAAGACCCCATCTCTAAAAATAATAATAAGGCTGGGTGTGGTGGCTCACACCTGCAATCCCAGCACTTTGGGAGGCCGAGGTGGGTGGATCACTTGAGCCCAGGAGTTCAAGACCAGCCTGGGCAACATGGTCAATCCCTATCTCTACTAAAAATACAAAAATTAGCCAGGCATGGTGGTGTGCACCTATAATCCCAGCTATTTGAAAGGCTGAGGCAGGAGAATTGCTTGAACCTGGGAGGCAGAGGTTGCAGTGAGAGCCCAGATCGTGCCATTGCACTCCAGCCTAGGCAACAAGAGCACAACTCCATCTCAAAAAAAAAATTTTTTAAAAATGGCTGGATGCAGTGGCTCACGCCTGTAATCCCAGCACTTTGGGAGGCCCAGCGGGGTGGATCTCTTGTGGTCAGGAGTTTGAGACTAGCCTGGCCAACATGGCAAAACCTCGGCTTTACTAAAAATATTTTAAAATTTAGGATGGGCGCAGTGGCTCATGCCTATAATCCCAACACTTTGGGAGGCTGAGACAGGTGGATCATTTTAGGTCAGGAGTTTGAGACCAGGTTGGCCAACATGGTGAAACCCTGTCTCTACTAAAAATACAAAAATTAAGGGCCAGGAGCGGTGGCTCACGCCTGTAACCCCAGCACTTTGGGAGGCCGAGGCGGGCGGATCACGAGGCCAGGAGATCAAGACCATCCTGGCTAACACGGTGAAACCCCGTCTCTACTAAAAAACGTACAAAAAATCAGCCGGGCTTGGTGGTACGCACCTGTAATCCCAGCTACTTGGGAGGCTGACGCAGTAGACTCACTTGAACCTAGGAGGCGGAGGTTGCAGTGAGCTGAGATTGCACCATAACAGTCCAGCCTGGGTGACAGAGGAAGACTCTGTTTCAAAAAAAAAGAAAAAGAAAAAAAAAATTTAGCTGGGCATGGTGGTGCACAGCTGTAATCCCAGCTACTCAGGAGGCTGAGGCAGGAGAATCGGTTGAACCTGGAAGGCAGAGGTTGCAGCAAGCCAAGATCGCACCACTGCACTCCAGCCTGGGTAACGGAGTAAGACTTTGTCTCAAAAAAAAAAAAAAAAAAAAAATTAGCCGGGCGTGGTTTTGGGCACTTGTAATCCCACCTACTCAGGAGGCCGAGGCAGGAGAATCACTTGAACCTGGGAGGTGGAGGTTGCAGTGGGCGAAGATCGCACTTGTGCATTCTAGCCTGAGCAACAGAGCAACAGAGGGGGTCTGTCCCCCGACCCCCTGCAAAAAAAAAAAAAAGTTGAGTGCCACTGACATAGACAAGTAACTTGTCCATATATTAGTCATTAAGGGATGAAATTGTTATTGAAACATTACTTATAAAATAAATAAATAACAAGGCTGGGCACAGTGGCTCACGCCTATAATCCTAGCACTTTGGGAGGCCGAGGTGGGCAGATTGCCTGAGCTCAGGAGTTCGAGACCAGCCTGGGCAACATGGTGAAACTCTGTCTCTATGAAAATACAAAATATTAGATGGGGCCGGGCACAGTGGCTCACGTCTGTAATCCCAGCACTTTGGGAGGCCGAGGCGGGCGAATCACAAGGTCAAGAGATCAAGACCAGCCTGGCCAACATGGTGATACCCCGTCTCTATTAAAAATAGAAAAATTAGCTGGGGGTGGTGGCATGTGGCTGTAGTCCCAACTACTCGGGAGGCTGAGGCAGGAGAATTGCTTGAACCGGGGAGGCGGAGGTTACAGTAAGCCGAGATTGTGCCATTGCACTCCAGCCTGGGTGACAGAGCGAGACTCTGTCTCCAAAAAATAATAATAATAAATAGAAGCCAGGCATGGTGACTCATGCCTGTAATCCCAGCACTTTGGGAGGCCAAGGTGGGCAGATAACCTGTAGTCAGGAGTTCGAGACCAGCCTGACCAACATGGAGAAACCCCGTCTCTACTAAAAATACAAAAATTAGCTGCATGTGGTGTTGCATGCCTGTAATCCCAACTACTCTGGAGGCTGAGGCAGGAGAATCACTTGAACCTGGGAGGCAGAGGTTGCAGTGAGCTGAGATCATGCCATTGTACTCCAGCCTGGGCAACAAGACCAAAATTTTGTCTCAATAATAATAATAATAATACATTAAATAAATGAATAACAAGAAGATGACTCTGAAGGGTTGTCACAGAAACAGACTCATTCATTTTGACTTTGTGGCAGTTTTAGTTTGAAGCTAAAGAGGAGATCGTTTTTATTTCATAGCAAGAAATGGCTTCCAGGTGCTGAGTAGAAGGGGCAGGGGTGTTTGGTAGTGGGCTCTCCAGCCCTAGAAGCATGCACACAGAGCCTCTATAGGACTTTTTTTTTCTTTTTTTTTAAGACAGAGTCTTGCTCTGTCACCCAGGCTGGAATGCAATGGCGCAATCTCGGCTCACTTCAACCTCCACCTCTCAGGTTCAAGCATTTCTCCTGCCTCAGCCTCCCAAGTAGCTGGAATTACTAGGCACCTGCCATCACACCTGGCTAATTTTTTTTTTTTTTTTTTTTTTTTGTATTTTTAGTAGAGACAGTGTTTCACCATGTTGGCCAGGCTGGCCTCGAACTCCTGACCTCAGGTGATCCACCTGTCTCGGCCTCCCAAAGTGCTGGGGTTACAACTGTGAGCCAGCACAGCAGCCTATAGGATGTAAAAGGAGGGATGCCTGGATTGGCTGGGGGAGTTGGAGTGAATGACCCCAAGGTTGCTTCCTGCATGGGACAGCTCTGCTTGCTGGGAGGTGCTACAGAGGCTTGGGCCTGTTTCTCGTGTTCTTGTTTAATAGTTTTGCCATTTGATGTTATTGAATTTACTTTTCTAGACACTCTGACCTGGTCACAGCCAGAGACACTTGGAAATCCTCCATCTCCCCGGCATGGTCATGTGATGGTGGCAGCAGGGACAAAGCTCTTCATCCACGGAGGCTTGGCAGGGGACAGATTCTATGATGACCTCCACTGCATTGATAGAAGTAAGCAGGGCACGGGGGCTTGTCTGTTTAAAATTTTTATTTTTATTTATTTATTTTTTTAGACAGGGTCTCTGTCTGTCACTCAGGCTGGAGTGCAGTGGCATGATCTCAGTAGCCTCAGCCTCCAGGGCTCAAGTGATCCTCCTACCTCATCCTCCCCAGTAGCTGGAGCTACAGGTGCGTGCCACCATGCTTGGCTAATATAAAATTTTTTTTTGGTAGAGATGGGGTCTCACCATGTTGCCCAGGCTGGTCTCAAACTTCTGTGCTGAAGTGATTTTTTAAAGTGTGCTTTGAAAGAATATAGCCTTGCTTGGCCAGGTACAATGGCTCATGCCTGTAATCTTAGCACCTTGGGAGGCTGAGGCAGGCATATCACCTGAGATCAGGAGTTTGAGACCTGCCTGGCCAACATGGTGAAACCCTGTGTCTACTAAAAATACAAAAATTAGCCTATTGTCATGGCACATGTGCCTGTAATCCCAGCTACGTTGGTGCCTGAGTCAGGAGAATTGCTTGAACCCAGGAGGTGGAGGTTGTGGTGAGCTAAGATTACGCCACTGCACTCCAGCCTGGACCACAGAGCAAGACTCCATCTCCAAAAAAAAAAAAGCCGGGCTTGGTGACTCACACCTGTAATCCCCAGCACTTTGGGAGGCTGAGGCTGGGGGATCATGAGGTAAGGAGGTCGAGACCAGCCTGGCCAACATAGTGAAACCCCATCACTACTAAAAATAAAAAAAATTAGCCAAGTGTGGTGGCACTTGCCTCTAGTCCCAGCTACTTGGGAGGCTGAGGCAGGAGAATCGCTTGAACCCGGGAGGCAGAGGTTGCAGTGAGCTGAGACCACACCATTGCACTCCAGCCTGGGTGACAGAGTGAGACTCTGTCTCAAAAAAAAAAAAGCTGGGCACAGTGGCTCACGCCTATAATCCCAGCACTTTGGGAGGCTGAGGCAGGTGGATCATCTGAGGTCAGGAGTTCGAGACCAGCCTGGCCAACATGGTGAAACCCTGTCTCTACTAAAAATATAAAAATTAGCCGGGCGTGGTGGTGCATGCCTGTAATCCCAGCTACTCAGGAGGCTGAGGCAGGAGAATCGCTTGAGCCCGGGAGACAGAGGTTGCAGTGATCCAAGATCATGCCACTACACTTCATCCTGGGCAACACAGCAAGACTCCGTCTCAAAAAAAAAAAAAAAGCAAAAAAAAATCAGCCAGGCATGGTGACAGGCACCTGTAGTCCTGGCTACGTGGGAAGCTGAGGCAGGAGAATCACTGGAACCTGGGAGGTGGAGGTTGCCGTGAGCCGATTGCACCCCTGCATTCCAGCCTAGGCGACAGAGTGAGACTCCGTCTCAAAGAAAAGAAAAAAGAAAAAGAAAATATAGCCTTGCTCTTATGTGTAGGTAACTTGACCAGCTGGCAGAATCTTCATCAGATTCTGTTACCTCTGGACAGAATACTACTAATAAAAAATCATAGCACTAAATAATCTCCTGAGTGCTTACTATGGACCCAGCCATTTATTGTCTCTTATCCTTCCAACAGTGCTCTCCTTTGATTACAACCCATTATGCTTTGTGTTGGGCTACTGGATTTCTTTCTGGTGTTAGCCATTAACCCATGAAGGACCTGGATAATGTGGATGTAGATGACTAGAATTTCATGCTTTTCATGCTAAATGGTTGAAAACAGTGGGAAGAGGAATGTTAAAGAGAACATGATGAATATCTTTTAAGTATCTGAAGGGCTGATATGCTGTGGGGAGACCCTGGACTCATTCTGGGCAATTCCTTCAAGCTGTGAGGTCCATTATGGTAGGGAACTTGTCTATTTTGTTCTCCAGTACATTTCTAGCACTTAGCACAGTGTCTGGCAGATAGTGGGCAGGTACTTTCTTTTTTTTGAGATAGTGTCTCACTTGGTTGCCCAGGCTGGAATGCACTGATGTGATCTTAGCTCACAACAACCTCTGCCTCTCAGGTCAAGTGATTCTCCTGCCTCAGCCTCCCAAGTAGCTGGGACAACAGGCACATGCTACAACACCCAGATAATTTTTGTATTTTCTGTAGGGACGAGGTTTCACCATGTTGCCTAGGCTGGTCTCCAACTCCAGGACTCAAGGGATCCACCCGCCTTGGCCTCCCAAAGTGCTGGGACTACAGGCGTGAACCGCTGCTCCCGGCTCATATCTGTTATTGAGTGGAGGGATGAAGAAATGAACATGTTCTGCATTGCTCCAGACTACAAGAACTGGAACAATGGGCAGAAGGCATGGGAAGTCCTGTGTAGTGTATCAGGCTACCTTCCCAAGCCCTGAATTCTCTGGCTCCATGACAGCTGAGGCCAGGGGACACCAGCTTTGTATTCTTGCATTGGCTAGAATTTTGGCCACACCGGGTGATTCTCCCTTCTTACTCTGAGATGCTGGGCCCCTGCCTTGCATTGACAGATGGAAACTATTTTTTTTTTTTTTTTGAGATGGAGTCTCGCTCTGTCACCCAGGCTGGAGTGCAGTGGTGCGATCTTGGCTCACTGCAAGCTCCGCCTCCCGGGTTCATGCCATTCTCCTGCCTCAGCCTCCTGAGTAGCTGGGACTACAGGTGCCCACCACCACGCCCGGCTAATTTTTTGTATTTTTAGTAGAGACGGGGTTTCACCGTGTTAGCCAGGATGGTCTCGATCTCCTGACCTCGTGATCCGCCCGCCTCAGCCTCCCAAAGTGCTGGGATTACAGGCGTGAGCCACTGCACCCGGCCGACAGATGGAAACTATTTACACAAAACCATTCCTTGCAGGCAGTCAGATGGGGTCTTAATGCTTATTTTTAAAAAGAAAGCCTTTTTCTGTTGTTAGGAACTACTTGTTGACTATTTTTCCTGCCTACCCAAGTAGTTCTCTAAATCTAAAATCCAGTGATAGCTTGCCTTATTTAAATGCTTGTTTTGGCTGGGTGCAGTGGCTCACCCCTGTAATCCCAGCACTTTGGGAGGCCAAGGTGGACCAATCACCTGAGGTCAGGAGTTTGAGACTAGCCTGGCCAACATGGTGAAACCCTGTCTCTACTAAAAATGCAAAAATTAGCTGGGTGTGGTGGCTTGTGCCAGCTACTCTGGAGGCTGAGGCAGGAGAATCGCTTGAATCTGGGACGTGGAGGTTGCAGTGAGCTGAGATCGCGCCACTGCACTCCAGCCTGGGTAACAGAGTGAGACTCTGTCTCAAAAGAAAAAAAAAATGCTTGTTTGAAAAGATGCAAGTTTCCCTGCAAAAATAGGTTGGAAGTAGGCGCTAAGGCAGCACATTATAGTGTAGAGACTTTGGAGACACAGGCTTTGGAGCCACACCTAAGTGCAGTCTTGCTGTGCCACTTACAAGCTATAGGGTCTCGGACAAGTCTCTTTCCTTCTCTATTCTTGTTTGCTCATTTGTAAGAAGAAAGGGGAGGCCAGGCACCAGGCCATGGCTCCTGCCTGTAATCCCAGCACTTTGGGAGGCCGAGGTGGGTGGATCACGAGGTCAGGAGTTCAAGACCAGCCTGGCCAAGATGGTGAAACACCATCTCTACTAAAAATACAAAAAATTAGCCAGGCCCGGTGGTGGGTGCCTGTAATCCCAGTTACTCAGGAGGCTGAGGCAGAGAATTGCTGGAACCCAGAAGTCAGATGTTGCAGTGAGCCAAGATCGAGCCACTGCACTCCAGGCTGGGCAACAGAGCAGAAAAAAAAGAAGAAGAAAGGGGATAGGCAGAAGTAATAGAAATTTCATAGGGCTGTTATGAAAATTAAGTGAGCAAAATTTGTTGTTTAGCCAGCACTTACAAAATCGCTAAGGAACTGTTTTTTTTTTTTTTTGAGACGGAGCTCCGCTCTTGTTGCCCAAGCTGGAGTGCAATGGCATGATCTCGGCTCAGCGCAACCTCCGCCTCCCGGGTTCAAGCGATTCTCATGCCTCAGCCTCCTGAGTAGCTGGGATTACAGGCATGCACCACCATGCCTGGTTAATTTTGTATTTTTAGTAGAGATGGGGTTTCTCCATGTTGGTCAGGCTGGTCTCGAACTCCCGACCTCAGGTGATCCGCCTGCCTCAGCCTCCCAAAGTGCTGGGATTATAGGCGTGAGCCACCTAGCCCGGCCCAGGAACTGTATTTAAAGTACACACACACACACACACACACACACACACACACACACACACACACACACACACACACACACACACACACACACACACACACACACACACAGAGAGAGAGAGAAACTGAGCTAATTCGAGGCAGTTAATAGTGAATGGTTGAAGGTGACTGTTATTATAAAGGTTGTATCACATTTCTGTGTGATCCAAAGACCGTCTACATCAGAATCGCCTGAGATTCTGGGAATCACTGAGCCCCTCCCTCCCTTCCTCCCTGGACTACCCAATCATAATGTCAGAGTTCCCCAAATAATTCTTATGTGCACCAAACCTCTCAGAGCTCTTGGTGAATGACTTTCAGTGATTGGTGTGCAAACTACAGTAGATAGGTAAGTTTGAAAGCACATCTTAGCCCATGCTGCACCAAAGCTCTTTCTTTCTCTTGGCAGGTGACATGAAATGGCAGAAGCTAAATCCCACTGGGGCTGCTCCAGCAGGCTGTGCTGCCCACTCAGCTGTGGCTGTGGGAAAACACTTGTACATCTTTGGTGGAATGACTCCTGCAGGAGCACTGGACACGATGTACCAGTATCACACAGGTGAGCAGGTGTCCATGGGGATCTTTAAACAAATCTAAACATTCTTTGAAAAGTGATGCAGTGGCCAAGTGCGGTGGCTCACGCCTGTAATTCCAGCACTTTGGGAGGCCGAGGCAGGCAGATCACGAGGTCAGGAGATCGAGACCATCCTGACCAACATGGTGAAACCCTGTCTCTACTAAAATACAAAAAATTAGCCAGGCGTGGTGGCGGGCGCCTGTAGTCCCAGCTACTAGGGAGGCTGAGGCAGGGGAATTGCTTGAACCTGGGAGGCGGAGGTTGCAGTGAGCTGAGATCACACCACTGCACTCCAGCCTGGTGACAGAGTGAGACTGTCTGGAAAAAAAAAAAAAAAAAAGAAAAAAAAAAGTGATGCAGTGCTTCCAATTTGGTTCCTCTGTATCTAAATCCAAAAGAATGAAAACTGTAGGGGATGACATCATTAAAGCAGCAATGCTGCCATAAGGTTTTTTTCCTTTTACACCTGTTTGTCAGGACTCAGCTGCTACAGTAAATCACTGAGCATTTCTAGAAATTTCATTACTTTTTAAATTTTATTCAGATTTTGGCTTTCACTATCTGGATTTTTTTTTTTTTTCTGAGATGGAGTCTCACTCTGTCGCCCAGGCTGTAGTGCAGTGACGTGATCTCAGCTCACTGCAAATTCTACCTCCTGGGTTCACGCCATTCTCCTGCCTCAGCCTCCCGAGTAGCTGGGACTACAGGTGCCCGCCACCACGCACAGCTAAATTTTTTTTGTATTTTTGGTAGAGATGGGGTTTCACCGTGTTAGCCAGGATGGTCTCCATCTCCTAACCTCGTGATCCGCCCGCTTCGGCCTCCCAAAGTGCTGGGATTACAGGCGTGAGCCACTGTGCCTGGCCTATCTGGAAATTTCTTAACATGAAGCCTTTTGCCTCCCCAACATAGAAGAGCAGCATTGGACCTTGCTTAAATTTGACACTTTTCTACCCCCTGGACGATTGGACCATTCCATGTGTATCATTCCATGGCCAGTGACGTGTGCTTCTGAGAAAGAAGATTCCAACTCTCTCACTCTGAACCATGAAGCTGAGAAAGGGGATTCAGCTGACAAAGTAATGAGCCACAGTGGTGACTCACATGAGGAAAGCCAGACTGATACACTGCTCTGTTTGGTGTTTGGCGGGATGAATACAGAAGGGGAAATCTATGATGATTGTATTGTGACTGTAGTTGACTAATAAAACCCACATTTTTATTACCTGTCAGTTACTTTCAGAATAGTTAAGTAAAACATTAGCTGTTTTATACCTCCAAAATATCTTCTGCATTATATATGTTTTTCTCCTGCTTTGGTAGGTGAAGAAACTAATGCAAATAATTCTTATGTGCACTAAACCTTGCTATATTGCCTCTCAGAGCTCTTGGGAATGACTTTCAGTGACTGGTTTGCAAACTGTAGTAGATAGGTAAGTTTTGCCCAATGCAAAAGCCTCCACTGTATTAACATAAAAGGCTTTGGGCCAGGCTTGGTGGCTCACGCCTGTAATCCCAACACTTTGGGAGGCTGAGGAGGTGGATCACCTGAGGTTGGGAGTTCAAGACCAGCCTTACCACCATACAGAAACTCCGACTCTACTAAAAGCACAAAATTAGCCAGGCGTGATGGCACATGCCTGTAATCCCAGCTACTCGGGAGGCTGAGACAGGAGAATCGCTTGAACCCGGGAGGCGGAGGTTGCGGTGAGCTGAGATCACACCATTGTACTCCAGCCTGGGTGACAAGAACGAAACTCTGTCTCAAAAAAAAAAAAAAATATATATATATATGTATACATATATACATGTATTTATATATGTATACATAAACACATATATATGTATACATATATATAAAAGGTTTTGCTAACAATACAAACCTAGGTAGGTGTGATTAGTGTATTAAATGCTAATCACAAGGTTGCAATAGTTAGGGTTAAAAAAGAAGTTACAGAATTATAATTGGTAAACAACAAACTATAGACATCAGAGTGGACATTTATTAGTTGAAGTCTATCTTTTTAATATTCAGTAACAGCTCCTCAGAAAGAGGTACAGACTAGGTGGTCCACAGTAGTGAGAGCCTTTGAATTAAGGGAAGACTAGCTCTAGTTGCTAACTACCATTTAACCCTATTGCCCCAGGGTACACAGCACTGCAGGTCATCTTTAATGGCTGTATTAGGCTTGGCCTGAGACCAGTATTCTGCTCAGGGTCTGCCCAAATGCTTTTTGGGCAGTGCAGCAGAGGCCTAGGTCTAATTAAGAGTTTGGTGTTGGGCTCCAGTTCTACTAGCCCTAGAAAATTAACCTTTCAGCCAGTTGCCCATCTATAAAATACCTATCCTTGGGCAGTATTGGATTCTTTTTTTTTTTTTGAGGTGGAGTCTCACTCTTGTCGCCAGGCTGGAACGCAGTGGTGTCATCTCGGCTCACTGCAACCTCTGCCTCCCGGGTTGAAGTGATTCTCCTGCCTCAGCCTTCAGCTTGCACTACCACGCCCAGCTAATTTTTGTATTTTCAGTAGAGATGGGGTTTCACCATGTTGGCAAAGATGGTCTCTATCCCTTGACCTTGTGATCCACCCGCCTTGGCCTCCCAAAGTGCTAGGATTACAATACTGGATTTTATGTTAGCACCAGCCTGTCCTTTAGATCATACCATTTACCTGGACTCTTTTTTTCAGGAACACAATCTAAGTAATCCTAAACCAGTTCTGACACAAACCACTGCCTTTAAGCCATTCATAGTGACGGGATTTAGTGTAGTTTCAATGTCACCATCCAAGATCCCACCCCAATACCACTAATGAGAAATTTCAGGGATGGAGATTCTGACACAGCTAGGGTTCACAATATACTTTTACATCCTAAAGTTACAAATTAAATCCAAGTGTATAAAGTTAATAATACCAGTGATCACTCACTCCCCATCATTTCTCAGAGAATCCAAGCAGCTATAAAAGCATCAATAGTAATGATAATTAAAAAAAGAAAGCCACCAGAAAGGCAGTTTTAGAAAGATAAGGGGAAATAGGAAACCAAGTATGTTCAAGAAAACCCCACGCTTGGGCACTGTGAAATGCCCCTTGCCTGAGTAAAGATGTGGATTAACTTCTCTCCACTTTTCTTAGATTAATGCAAAAGCCGAGCATGGTGGTAACAAGCCTGTAGTCTCAATTAGCTGGGAGACTGAGGTGGAAGGATCACTTGGGCCCAGGAGGGTTTAAAAAAAAAAAAAAAAAAATTCCCTGGAAGCATTAAATAGAAGTGTTTCCTTATCCCAACATACCAAACACTCCCTCCCTTCACCCCACACACGAGAATCTAGCCTTAAATTTCCTAAAATAATTGATCTAATTAGAAGCTTCTCACAAACATTAGACCAGTGTAAATAACAAACATTTATTGGTGTCACTTATGGTAGAAAAAACTTCCTACACCAGATGCACATGACCCAATTGTTAAATAGAACATTTTGAAGGTGAACACACACCCTAACCCAGGTTTTTTACCCGCTTTTTAAGATGGCCAATTCTTCTTCTCCCCCCCACCCAAAGACATGTGAGCAACTGCTAATGAAAAGCAGTAAACAGCCACTTGGGCTATAGCAGTTTCAACTCCACTCTGAGGTGAAGATTCCAATTACATTCGAGACTTAAGTTCTTTCAATTTTTTCCTAACAAAAGTTCCTGAGTCCAGTATTTACAATATTACAGCACTAACAGATCAGTGTCTACAACTCATCTTTTTCTGCTGTATCCTCTTCACCAGTTGGGGGAGGGCCTGCACTTCCATAGAGTTTGCTGATAATTGGTTGAACAATTTCTTCCAGTTCCTTCTTCTTAGCTTTGAAGTCTTCAATGTCAGCATCTTGGTGGCTTTCCAGCCATTCAATCTTTTCTTCTACAGCTTTTTCCATGGTCTCCTTATCTTCAGAGGAAAGTTTACCTCCCAGCTTTTCTTTATCTCCAATCTGATTCTTTAGAGAATATGCATAGCTTTCCAACTCATTTCTAGTATCAATGCGCTCCTTGAGCTTTTTGTCTTCCTCAGCAAACTTCTCAGCATCATTAACCATCCTTTCGATTTCTTCAGGTGTCAGGCGATTCTGGTCATTGGTAATTGTGATCTTATTTTTGTTCCCTGTACCCTTGTCTTCAGCTGTCACTCGAAGAATACCATTCACATCTATCTCAAAGGTGACTTCAATCTGTGGGACCCCACGAGGAGCAGGAGGAATTCCAGTCAGATCAAATGTACCCAGAAGATGATTGTCTTTTGTCAGGGGTCGTTCACCTAGAAGTTACATACAGAAAAACTTGTTAGTTGTTACTGACAAGCATTAGCACATCTAGATCCCCGCGTTTCAGTGTGAAGCATGAAGTGACACTTTTGGTTTTATCGAGCTAAAAGTAATTTCATACTGGTCTACAAGGAGCAGCAACTAGTACTAACAATGAGTTAGGTTACTAACTCAACTGAATTTTATCTATTTTAAAGTAGTGTTGAACTCCTTTCTCTTGTACTCTAGGAGCCAGCTCAGATGCTATCAGTAGTAAGAATGCTAATCATTGGCTGGGTACAGTGGCTCACACCTGTAATAATCCCAGTAGTTTGGGAGGCCGAGGTCGGTGGATCACCTGAGGTTAGGGGTTCAAGACCAGCCTGGCCAACATGGCGAAACCCCGCCGCTACTAAAAATACAAAACTTAGCCGGGCATGGTGGTGGGCACCTGTAATCCCAGCTATTCGGGAGGCAGAGGTTGCAGGTCATGCCACTGCACCCCAGCCTAGGCGACAGAGCAAGACTCCATCTCAAGAAAAAAAAAAAAAAAAAAAAAAAAAAAAAAAAAGAATGCTAAATATCTAGATATAAAACATTATTCAAATTAAGACCTCCATCTGAAAACAGCAGTTACTTAGTTCCCTAGCCATTTCAATGGAACATATTAAGTCATGTTCTTTTAAAATATGCCATGATAGATAGACCTGGCGTGGTGGCTTACGCCTGTAATCCCAGCACTTTGGGAGGCGGAGGCAGGCAGATGACCTGAGGTCAGGAGTTGGAGACCAGCCTGGGCAACATGGTGAAAGCCCATCTCTACTAAAAATACAGAAATTAGCCAGGTGTGGTGGTCCACGCCTGTAATCCCAGCTACTCTGGAGGCTGAGGCAGGAGAATCACTTGAACCCGGGAGACAGAGGTTGCAGTGAGCCGAGATCATGCCACTGCAGTCCAGCCTGGGCAACAGAGCAAGACTTCATCTCAAAAAAAAAGCCATGATATTAACAAACTTAAGTAATTACCTTCATAGACCTTGATTGTAACAGTTGGTTGATTATCAGAAGCTGTAGAAAAGATCTGAGACTTCTTGGTAGGCACCACTGTGTTCCTTGGAATCAGTTTGGTCATGACACCTCCCACAGTTTCAATACCAAGTGTAAGGGGACATACATCAAGCAGTACCAGGTCACCTGTAAGGATAAGTTATTTAACTTTTAATTCAAGTTCTCCCTATGAGCTATGTAAAGTTTATCTCTCTAACATTTGGTTAGGTTCTAACACACACATCTTAAAGGCAGTGAATTAAACAGTTGCTAATGATCTTGAGACTACCCCAGTCTTGTCTTCACTTATACCCTTTACTAGCTGTGTGACCTTGTTGCTCATATTCTGGTATTTTCTAAAGCAATAGCTAATGAGTCTTCCCTCAAGCTACTGAATCACTAAGAAAGATGTTGCGATGACGACCTACCTGTATCTTGATCACCAGAGAGCACACCAGCCTGGACAGCAGCACCATACGCTACAGCTTCATCTGGGTTTATGCCGCGGGATGGTTCCTTGCCATTGAAGAACTCTTTAACCAGTTGCTGAATCTTTGGAATTCGAGTCGAGCCACCAACAAGAACAATTTCATCAATATCAGACTTCTTCAAATCAGAATCTTCCAACACTTTCTGGACGGGCTTCATAGTAGACCGGAACAGATCCTAGAAAAAAGACATGGTTACTGTGATGTCTGTTATCTAAGTATCTAGATGCAATGTCCTGAATTCAGAGTCTAATGAGATCTCATTAGCACAGCAGAAAACAAGGAACATACCATGTTGAGCTCTTCAAATTTGGCCCGAGTCAGGGTCTCAGAAAAGTCTTCTCCTTCATAGAAGGACTCAATTTCAATTCTTGCTTGATGTTGAGAAGACAGGGCCCGTTTGGCCTTTTCTACCTCGCGCCGGAGTTTCTGCACAGCTCTGTTGTCTTTCCTGACATCTTTGCCAGTCTTCTTTTTGTACAGTTTGATGAAGTGTTCCATGACACGCTGGTCAAAGTCTTCTCCACCCAGATGAGTATCTCCATTAGTGGCCACGACTTCGAAGACACCATTGTCAATGGTGAGAAGAGACACATCGAAGGTTCCGCCACCCAGGTCAAACACCAGGATGTTCTTCTCCCCCTCCCTCTTATCCAGTCCATAAGCAATAGCAGCTGCCGTACTATTAGATTAAAAAAGGGAAAAGTTTTGTCAGTACTTCACATTTCCACTATTTGGCAAATATGCCATATCCCTGAATTTCATACTTACGGCTCGTTGATGATCCTCATAACATTTAGGCCAGCAATAGTTCCAGCGTCTTTGGTTGCTTGGCGTTGGGCATCATTAAAATAGGCTGGTACAGTAACAACTGCATGGGTAACCTAAAAGGATAAAAGATAATTAAGTGTATTGTCACATAGTTTAACCCTTATTTAAATTACAGTCTGGCCAGGCGGTGGCTTGTGCCTGTAATCCCAGCACTTTGGGAGACTGAGGCAGGAGGATCACCTGAGGTCAGGATTTCAAGACCAGCCTAGGCAATGTGGAGAAACCCTGTCTCTACTGAAAATTAAAAAAAAAAAAAAAAAAATTAGCCAGGTGTGGTGGTGTGCCTGTAGTTCCAGTTACTTGGGAGGCTGAGGCAGGAGAGCTGCTTGAACCCGGGAGGCAGAGGTGGCAGTGAGCTGAGATCGTGCCACTGCAGTCCAGCCTGGGCAACAGAGCAAGACTCCATCTCAAAAAAAAAATTATAGTCAAACCATCACTTTAGTTTTTAAACCAACTTATTGATGAATACAATATATAAAATTTTATGCCCCTGGAATTGTATGCATTAAATAATACATGAAAAGTCTATTTTGTTTGGCTTATAGTAAGGGACTCAATAATTAAACCTGACAAGCATGAATACCATTCTGATTAAAAGTTTTGAAACCCTTCATGAAGGCTTCTATACATAACAGCCAACCGAGAATACTAATGATCAAAAAATACTTAACATCGTTCTAGAAATATTTACCTTCTTTCCCAAATAAGCCTCAGCGGTTTCTTTCATTTTAGTGAGAACCATGGCAGAAATTTCTTCAGGAGCAAATGTCTTTGTTTGCCCACCTCCAATGTCAACTTGAATGTATGGTTTAGTTTTCTTTTCAACCACCTGTTTTAAAGAATCATTGTTTTCAGACACAGATACAATGATATCTCAAAGTTTAAAAGACCCACTACCATCCCCACAATTTGGTTTATTTTGGTCCCTTGGGGCTGCAAATTGACTAGAAATACTTCAGCGAGTATAGGTGTCTTACAAAGTTCAGTTTTAATCGGTCTTTTATTCCTAAACTATTGTAGACAGAGTACGACAGCAACTATACATACATCATGTCTATAACCTTCAACTGTTGTCTCAACACTTTTCCAGAGACTTATAACTAAATACTCCCACCACCCACCCGTCCTCTAACTGGATGAGAAAAACTCGGTCGAACCTTGAACGGCAAGAACTTGATGTCCTGCTGCACAGACGGGTCATTCCACGTGCGGCCGATGAGCCGCTTGGCGTCAAAGACCGTGTTTTCGGGGTTGGAGGTGAGCTGGTTCTTGGCGGCATCGCCGATCAGACGTTCCCCTTCAGGAGTGAAGGCCACATAGGACGGCGTGATGCGGTTGCCCTGATCGTTGGCGATGATCTCCACGCGGCCGTTCTTGAACACGCCGACGCTGACAGAAAAACCCGACAGAGGGACATCAGCACCGCACTTCTCACGCCAGGCCAGGCGGCCACGCCCCGTCCCCCTGCATCCGCAAACGCCACTTACCAGGAGTAGGTGGTCCCCAGGTCGATGCCGACCACGGTACCCACGTCCTCCTTCTTGTCCTCCTCCTCGGCCCGCGCCGCGCTGAGCAGCAGCAGCATCGCGGCCACCAGGGAGAGCTTCATCTTGCCAGCCAGTTGGGCAGCAGCAGGCAGGGCGTCGCAGGCAGTCCAGCCACAGGCCGCAGCAAAGGAGCACAGCGCAGTTTCCGACTTGCAGGCGGCAGGGGCCCGGGGTCACAAGGCGCCACGAACCAGGCGAAGGGCAGGTCTAGCGATACAGGCCGCGGCGCTTCCCTCGCACACTCGCGAAACACCCCAATAGTTCAACCTGTCTGTGCTGTCTCGGCCGGCGTCGACCGCGCCGTCGCCTACTCGGCTTATATACCCTCCCCCCAGCCCCGTCGTGGAGGCCGCCGATTGGTGAAGGCCCTGCTCGTTGGAGGCCGTTCATTGGTCCAGGCCACCAAGCTGGCCGCCGCCGATTCGAAGCAGCCCCCTCCGCAATAAACGTCACTGCTCCGCCCCCCCAGCTGATTCATTGGCTGCTATTCGTTTCTAACGTTCACCAATGGTAGATAACATCCGCCCCACCCGCTGGTTCCATTGGTTCAGCAGCTGTCTATCTCTCCTGCGACTTCTCACCCCGAGGCATTTCCGCTGGTAACCGCACAAGTCCCCCCTTCACTCCCGGCCGTAGGGGGTCGGAGTAGGTCCAGCACGAGTGACCCCCCGGGGCTGTGGAATCTGAAACTTTTCCTTCTCTACTGCTTGTTCTCCCTTCCTCCATCCCTCACCCCGAAGCGGGAAGCAGCTTTCTCTTCCCAGCTTCCATCCAGTCTCTGAGTAGACCGGTCGCAGCTTAGATGCTGGGAACGCCTCAGAACACATTTCTTTGCCCTTCACGGCCACTACCGGTATTGGGGTATGCGAGTCGCAGGGCCGTTCGTTGCTCACAGGTCGAGCTGGTCTGGACTCTGTTCGACCACGAATCATGACTCCTTCCTGCCAGTTATGTCCCCTCCGCACCCTTGCCCAGCCATTTTACCAGGCCTCTCCCCATTGCGCTGCCCCACGGTAAGACGCAGGACAAGCCCGGCCAAAGGAATTGCCTCCAGCTCTGAGTCCCCTCCCTACTGTGGCAACCCACTCCAGTGCCAGCCCTCCTACCCTGGATGTCTAATTTTTCTAGCTTGCTACCCTTTACTTTCCCCTCCGCTGCCCATCGTTTCCCTCTGGGGCAAAGGTTATCATTTACGGGGCTTTCCCCATCCTTTATTGTTGATACTTTTCTACCTTCATTCCAGGAAAAGGTCTGATGTACACACAGCCAACACATTTGATAGGCGAAAATCGTCTTGATAATGCCTTATTCTTATATAACACCCTGTTGCAAAAAATAATAGAGACCACTATTTGCTGAAAGCCTACCGTGGATTAAACATTGTTCGGTGTGCTTTTCATGTGTCATTTAGTCTTGACAGTTCAATACTCGGTAGGCATTTCCCGTTTTCCAGATGAGGACATTGAGACTGAAAAAGATTAAATAACTAAACAAGTCACAGAGCTGGTGAGTGATGGAGTTAGGATTGATAACCAGGTGGAGTTCACTCTTGCCAATACTTTTTTTTTTTTTCAAGACGGAGTGTCAGTCTGTCACGCCCAGGCTGGAGTGCAGTGGTGCAATCTCAGCTCACTGCAACCTCCGCTTCCGGGGTTCAAGCGATTCTCCTGCCTCAGCCTCCTGAGTAGTTGGGATTACAGGCACGCACCACCATGCCTGGCTAATTTTTGTATTTTTTGTGTGTGTTTGTGGAGATGAGGTTTCAACATTTTAGCCAGGCTGGTTTTGAACTCCCAACCTCAAGCAATCTGCCCACCTCGGCCTCCCAAAGTGCTGGGATTACAGGCGTGAGACACTGTGCCTGACCTCTTAACTTTAAAACAAAAAATTCATTTGTGGCCGGGCGTGGTGGCTCAAGCCAGTAATTCCAACACTTTGGGAGGCCGAGGCAGGTGGATCACGGGGTCAGGAGATCAAGACCATCCGGGGTAACACGATGAAACCCCGTCTCTATAAAAATCCAAAAATTAGCTGGGCGTGGTGGTGCATGCCTGTAGTACCAGCTACTCGGGAGGCTGAGGCAGGAGAATCGCTTGAACCCGGGAGGTGGAGGTTGCAGTGAGCCGAGATCACGCCACTACACTCCAGCCTGGGCAGCAGAGCTAGACTCCATCTCAAAAAATAAAAATAAAATTCATTTGTTTGAGGAATGTTTTTAGAGGACCTACTATGGAAAGGGCAAAAAGCTCTGATATGAAATATTTGAGATTCATGGGTATACTGTGTCCAGATACCACTGAAACATCCTAAACACCTTTTATTAAGATGTTGAGCCTGTGACTCAGTACTCAAGAATTTTCTTTTTCCTTAGTGCTTCTCGAAGGTTAGACTGGTGACTCAGAGTTGACTCTGTTCACTACAGAGGTTGCATCATGCATCTCTTTCAGCAGGGCTTGTAATCCTGCGGCAACACTGACCCTTCTTTGGCTTGCATCGGTCCAGCATTAAGATAGAAATCATCATTTGACCACATTACAGCTTCTTTCATTTCAATCAAATGTTTTTATATCGCAGTCCATTTCCATTAAAAAAAAAAAAAAAACTCGATTTCAGCCTTATCCTTGATTAACAGAGTAACGTTTTGTAACTCTCCTTTTTGTAAAATTTAGAAAAGCGATACATGGCTAACTTCCAAAGGGAATTGAGTATATTGTGGTTTCACCTTTTTAAAACCAAACATTTTACATACATTTTCTAGTATATTCCAAAGCACAGTCACTTACGAATAGGAAAGTACATGGTCAAAACTAGCTTGCTGAACATTAAATGCCAAAAATAATATCCAGGTCAAGTTATCAATACTTAACTGTTAGACACTGTGCTAAAGATGTATGTGCATTATCTCTTTTAATCTTTAAGAAAGCATTTTTTTGTAATCCCAGCATTTTGGGAGGCCGAGGTGGGCGGATCACGAGGTCAAGAGATCGAGACCATCCCGGCCAACATGGTGAAACCCAGTCTCTACTAAAAATACAAAAATCAGCTGGGTGTAGTGGCACGCGCCTGTAGTCCCAGCTACTGCTACTCGGAGGATGAGGCAGGAAAATCACTTGAACCTGGGAGGTGGAGGTTCAGTGAGCTGAGATTGCGCCACTGCACTCCAGCCTGGCCACAGAATGAGACTCTGTCTCAAAAAAAAAAAAAAACAGAAACAAAAACAAAGAAACAAACAAAAAAGCATTTTTTTTCTTACCCCTATTTTAGAGTGAAGGAATCTGAAGCCCCAGGAGGTAAAGAAACTTGCCCAGGAGATTGCACACCTAAGATAATGAGCCAGTATTTGAGCCTTGGCAGTTTGATTTTTAACCTCTATAGGTTGTCGTCTTGAGCTTCAGATTTATAAGACTTAATTTTGGGTTTGGGCATGGTGGCTCAGATGTGTAATCCCAGCACTTTGGGAGGCCAAGTGGGTGAATCACTTGAGGTCAGGAGTTCGAGACCAGCCTGGCCAACAGGGCAAAACTCCATCTCTAATAAAAATACAAAATTTGCTGGGCATGGTGGTGCATGCCTGTAATCCCAGCTACTAGGGAGGCTGAGGCACGAGAACCACTTGAATCTGGGAGGCGGAAGTCGCAGTGAGCCAAGATCGCACCATTGCACTCCAGCCTGGGCAACAGGGTGAGACTGTCTAAAAAGAAAAAAAAAAACTTACATTTTGTTTTAGGATATAGAGTAGTCACATATTTTTGGTTTTAAATTTAAAGTTTATAATTTTCAAAGATATGGGGTCTAGCTACATTGACCAGGTTAGTCTCAAACTCCTGGCCTCAAGCAATCCTCCCACTTCAGCCTTCCAAAGTGTGGGAATTACAGGAATGAGCCACCACATCCGGCTCCAGTTACACATTTTGTAAATATTTTGATAACGGATGATATGCAAATATAAATTTTTATCCAGAAATTTAAACCAGCCCATTTCACTTGTGCTCCTATGGGTAAGAAAATTGCTTTCCAGGCTGGGCCTGGTGGCTCACACCTGTAATCCCAGCACTATGGGAGGCCGAGGCAGGCGGATCACCTGAGGTCGGGAGTTCGAGACCAGCCTGGTCAACATGGAAAACCCCATCTCTACTAAAAATACAAAATTAGCCCAGCGTGGTGGCTCATGCCTGTAATCCCAGCTACTTGAGAGGCTGAGGCAGGAGAATCACTTGAACCCGGGAGGTGGAGGTTGAGGTGAGCTGAGATCATGCCATTGCACTGCAGCCTGGGCAACAAGAGTGAAACTCTCTCTCTCAAAAAATTGCTTTCCATTTCCTACCTGATCTCAGAAAGCTAATTAAGCAGAGGTAGGACTTATTAGGATTGGATGTCATTTAGCTCTTAAATCTTCTTTTGTGGCCGTGCGTGGTGGCTCACACCTGTAATCCCAGCACTTTGGGAGGCCAAGGCGGGTGGATCACGAGATCAGGAGATCGAGACCATCCTGGCTAACACGGTGAAACCCCGTCCGTACTGAAAATACAAAAAATTAGCCGGGCACGGTGGCGGGCGCATGTAGTCCCAGCTACTTGGGAGGCTGAGGCAGGAGAATGGTGTGAACCTGGGAGGTGGAGCTTGCAGTGAGCTGAGATCACGCCACTGCACTGCAGCCTGCACGACAGAGCAAAACTCTGCCTCAAAAAAAAAAAAATCTTCCTTTGTGAAAGAGGATTAATAATAAATGACAGGCATACAGCAGGAAGAAAAAGGAAAGGACCTGTGTAATTTACAAGTTTAATATTAACATTTAGATCCTGATAATTGAAATTTTCCATATGGTTTGTTGGAGAGAACATTCAACTAGGTGATAGGGCACATAACTTTGACAAAAAACAATTTCTCAGAGCCTCAGATTTTTTTTTTCTTTTTTTGAGACGGAGTCTTGCTCTGTTGCCCAGGCTGGAGTGCAGTGGCACGATCTTGGCTTACTGCAGCCTCTGCCTCCCCGGTTCTAGCGATTATCCTGTCTCAGCCTCCTGGGTAGCTGGGATTACAGGCGTACACACCATGCCCAGCTAATTTTTGTACTTTTAGTAGAGATGGGGCTTTGCCACGTTGGCCAGGATGGTCTTAAACTCCTGACCTCAGGTGATCTGCCCGCCTCGGCCTCCCAAAGTGCTGGGATTACAGGCGTGAGCCACCATGCCCTGCCAAGCCTCAGATTCTTAATCTATTGAATGTCAGGAATTTCTGTCCTGCCTGTCTTACTGGACTGCTTCAAGGATCAAATGAGATATTGTATGTGAAAGTAGTGTGAAGGTTGTAGAACAGTGGTAATGCCATTACTAATCATAGAAATATAATGTGAGAAGAAATTTTAGGAGTAAGGCCAAGTGCAGCGGCTCATGCCCAAAGTCCCACCACTTTGGGAGGGCGAGGTGGAAGGAAACCTGAGGCCAGGTGTTTGAGACCAGCCTGGGCAAAACAGAGAGATTGCCTCCTTCTGTGAAAATATTTAAAAATTAGCCAGTCATTGTGGTGCACACCTGTAGTTCCAGATACTCAGAAAGCTGAGGTGGCAGGATCACTTGAGCCCAGGAGTTTGAAGCAGCAATGAGCAATGATTGTGCCACTGCACTCCAGCCTGGACAACAAAGGAAAACACCTCTCAAAAAATAAAAAATAAATGGTACATCTAATTATTCCTATATTGGTCACATAGATGTCTTTTTTTTTCTTTCGAGACAGAGTCTTGCTCTGTTGCCCAGGCTGGAGTGCAGTGGTGCAATCTCGGCTCATTGCAACCTCCGCCTCCCGGGTTCAAGCAATTCTCCTGTCTCAGCCTCCCGAGTAGCTGGGATTACAGGCACACACCACCACGCCCGGCTAATTTTTGGATTTTTAGTAGAGATAGGGGTTTCACCATGTTGGCCAGGCTGGTCTCAAACTCCTGACCTCATGATCTGCCCACCTTGGCCTCCCAAAGTGCTGGGATTACAGTTGTAATCCGCATCCAGCCCACATAGATGTCTTTATTAAGGTGCTAAGAATAATTTATTCACCCTTCATCAAACAACTCTCGAATAAAACCAAAGTGTCACCTTGACACCTGAGCCAGAAGCAATAGTAGGTATAAATCATGTATTTTATTTTTTTTGTACTTCTGAAAGTACAGTGTGCTATGCAATTAATTTCCTTCCTTGTCTTCAGTTTCTAAAAGTAAATTTATAATAGAGAACCTTCCCTTCTCCACACATACATAGAGATAGTGCATTTTCTATCACATTTTGTGCGTGTGTGCAGAAGGCATTTAGGAGGGCACACTGTGTCAGATAATGTAAAAGAGAGGCAAGACCATAGGATTTGGAAGCACTAAAACTATTTGAGTTCCAGTTGTGTTACTTACTGGCTGTGTAACTTATGGCAAGTCAGTCTCTGAGGCTCTGTTTATGAGTCTGTAAAATGGATATAATTCTGCCACTTAGCAAGGCTGGTTTTTGTTTGTTTGAGACAGGGTCTCACTTTGTCACCCAGGCTGGAGTGCAGTGGTGCCATCATGGCTCACTGCAGCCACAACCTCCCAGGCTCAAGCCATCCTCCTGCCTCAGCCCTCCGAGTAGCTGGGACTACAGGCACACACCACCACAGCCTACTAATTTTTGTATATTTTGTAGAGACAGGGTTTCGCCATGTTGCCCAGGCTGGTCTTGAACTCCTGGGCTCAAGTGATCTGCTTGACTTGGCCTCCCAAAGTGCTGGGATTATGTGAGCCACTGTGCCTGGCCAAGACTGTTGTCATGATCAAGTAAGGTAATATACGGTATTAGAGATGTCCATGTAAACTTAAAAAGAAAAATAAGAACAACAGAAAAGAAACAAGGTAATATAAGTAAAAACGAAGCTGGGTGTGATGGCACCCCCTGTAGTCCTAGCTACTTCAGAGGCTGAGGTAGGAGGATTGCTTGAGCCCAGGAGTTTGAGGCTACCCTGGGAGAAATAGGAAGACTGTCTCAAAAAGTTTTTAACTGGAAAGCACTTAATTTTATATAAAAAATGCTACTTTTATTTTTTAAATTTCTTTCTTTTATCTTGAGACAGGGTCTCCTTCTATTGCCCAGGCTGGTCTTGAATTGCTGGCCTCAAGCAATCCTCCTGCCTCAGCCTCCCAAAGTGCTAGGATTACAGGCATGAGCTACTACACGCGGCCAAAATACTACTTTTAATTTTTCTTCCTTCTGTCTTATATTTTCCTTTGAAGTAAAACAAGTTGCAAAATATGAAGAGCTGGCCAGGTGGGGTGGCTCACACCTGTAACCCCAGCACTTTGGGAGGCCAAGGCGGGCAGATCACGAGGTCAGGAGATTGAGACCATCCTGGCTAACACGGTGAAACCCTGTCTCTACTAAAATACAAAAAATTAGCCAGGTGTGGTGGCGGACGCCTGTAGTCCCAGCTACTCAGGAGGCTGAGGCAGGAGAATGGCGTGAACCTGGGAGGCGGAGCTTGCAGTGAGCCAAGATCGCACCACTGCACTCTAGCCTGGGTGACAGAGCGAGACTCCATCTCAAAAAAAAAAAAAAAAAAAAAAAAAAAAGAGCTACCTGTATAGAATTTGATAATATTTGATATATCTTAAATTTAAATTGTTTTTCTTTTCTCATTTCTTTCCTTCCTCATTTTTTTTTTTTTTTAGAGATAGGGTTTCACTATGTTGTCCAGGCTGGTCTCCAACTCCTGGCCTCAGCCTCCCAAAGTGCTGGGATTGCAAGCATGAGCCATTGCACCTGGCCTTAAATTTAAAATTTTTAAAATAGTAAATGTATATACAAGGCATAAAATTCAAAGGATACAATAAGTCTCCCTGCTACTCAGTCCTCAGCCCTGTTCCCCTACACTGATAGAGGGAACCACAGTAACCACTTTCTTGTGGAGCCTTCTAGAAATGTTTTACTTTTTATTGATTATTTTTTTCGAGACAGATCTCACTCTGTTGCCCAGGCTGGAGAGCAGTGGCTCAATCACAGTTCACTGTGCAGAGCAATCCTGTCTGAGCCTTCTGGGTCGGTAGGCCTACATGTGTCTGCCACCACACGGCACTAATTTTTTTTCTTTTTTTTTTGAGATGGAGTCTTGCTCTGTTGCCTAGGCTAGAGCGCAATGGCACAGTCTTGGCTCACTGCAACCTCTGTCTCCTGGGTTCAAGCGATTCTCCTACCTCAGCCGGATCCCAACCTGTAGCTGGGATTACAGGTGCCTGCCATCGCATTCGGCTAATTTTTGTATTTTTAGTAGAGACGGGGTTTCACCATCTTGTCCAGGCTGATCTCGAACTCCTGACCTTGTGAACCACCCACCTCAGCCTCCCAAAGTGCTGGGATTACAGGCGTCAGCCACCACGCCCAGCAATTTATTTTTTGTAGTGACGGGGTATAGCTATGTTGCCCAAGCTGGTCTTGAACTCCTGGCCTTAAGTAATCCCCCTGCTTCACCCTCCCAAAGTGCTAGGATTATAGGCATAAGCCGCTGTGGCCAGTTTAGAAATGTTTTATTCACACACAATATGTGTTTGTGTTATGTTTTCCTGTTTTATTTATTTTATTTATTTTTTTATTTTTATTTTTTGAGACAGAGTTTCACTTTTGTTGCCCAGGCTGGAGTGCAGTGGCTCTATCTCGGCTCACCGCAACCTCTGCCTCCCGGGTTCAAGTGATTCTCCTGCCTCAGCCTCCTGAGTAGCTGGGACTACAGGCGCCCATCACCATGCCTGGCTAATTTTTGTATTTTTGGTAGAGAAGGGGTTTCACCATATTGGTCAGGCTGGTCTCGAACTTTTGACCTTGTGATCTGCCTACCTTGGCCTCCCAAAGTGCTGGGATTACAGGCGTGAGCCACCACATCCAGCCTATTTTATTTTTTGAGATGGAGTGCACTGGAATGATCACGGCTCACTGCAAACTTGACCTCTTAGGCTCAAGTGATCCTCCTGCCTCAGCCTCCTGAGTAGCTGGGACCACAGGTGTGCACTACCATGGCCAGATAATTTTTAAATTTTATTTATTTAGAGACAACATCTCACTCTGTTGCTCAGGCTTGAGTGCAGTGGCCAGATCGCGGCTTACTGCAGTCTCAATCTCCTGGGCCCAAATGATCCTCCCACTTCATCCTCCCAAGTAGCTGGGACTACAGGCATGCGCCATCACCCCCAGCTAATTGTTTTTATTTTTTGTAGAGATGGGGTTTCACTGTGTTGTCCAGGCTGGTCTTGAACTCCTAGGTTGAAACAGTTCGCATGCCTCGGCCTCCCAAAGTGCTGGGATTATAGGCATGAGGCTCTGTGCCTGGCCATAATTTTTTCATTTTTTGTAGAAATGCCTTACTATGTTGCCCAGGCTAATCATGAACTCCCAGGCTCAAGCAATCCTCCTGCCTCAGCCTTCTAATGTGCTGGGATTACAGGCGTGAACCACCCCACTCGGCCTAGAAATGTTTTATTCATATAAAAAATGTAGGCCAGGCGCGGTGGCTCACGCCTGTAATCCCAGCACTTTGGGAGGCCAAGGTGGGTGGATCACCCGAGGTCAGGAGTTCCAGACCAGCCTGGCCAAGATGGTGAAACCCTGTCTCTAACTAAAAATACAAAAACTAGCCAGACATGGTTGCATGCGCCTGTAATCCCAGCTACTCTGGAGGCTGAGATAGGAGAATTGTTTGAACCTGGGAGTCAGAGGTTGCAGTGAGCCAAGATCACACCATTGCACTCCAGTCTGGGCAACAGAGTGAGACTCTGTCTCAAAAAAAAAAAATTATATATATATATAGATATATATATAGACACACACACACACACGTGTGTGTGTGTGTCTGAGTATATCCATGTTTTAATTTTTTTTAATTAATTTTTTTTTTGTGATGGAGTTTCACACTTGTCTCCCAGGCTGTAGTGCAGTAGCATGATCTTGGCTCATTGCAACCTCCACCTCCTGAGTTTGAGTGATTCTCCTGCCTCAGCCTCCTGAGTAGCTGGGATAACAAGCATGCACCACCACACACAGCTAATTTTGTATTTTTAGTAGAGATGGGGTTTCACCATGTTGGCCAGGCTGGTCTTGAACTCCTGACCTCAGATGATCCACCTGCCTTGGCCTCCCAAAGTGCTGGGATTACAGGTGAGCCCACGCGCCCGGGCATATCCATGTTTTAAAACAAGTGATGGAGCACTGAAGCACAGTGCATATATGGTTCTGTGTCTTTATTCAGTTAACTGTATTTCTTGGAGATTGTCACAAATCAGTACCTGTGGAGCTGCCTTTTTTTTTTTTTTTGAGATGGAGTTTTGCTCTGTCGCCCAGGCTGGAGTGCAATGGCGCTATCTCGGCTCACTGCAACCTCTGCCTCCTGGGTTCAAGCAATTCTCCTGCCTCAGCCTCCTATGTAGCTGAGATTACAAGTATGCACCACCAAGCCCGACTAATTTTTGTATTTTTAGTAGAGATGGGGGTCTCATTGTGTTGGCCAGGCTGGTCTTGAACTCCTGACCTCAAGCGATCCACCCACCTAGGCCTTTCAAAAGGCTGGGATTACAGGTGTGCGCCACTGTGTCCAGCTGGAGCTGCCTTTTGTTGATATGTAAAGAGTAGCTACCCTTTATGTATGATGTGCTGGATGTTTTATTTATTTTTTTTAAATTTTATTGTATATATTTTTGAGACGGAATCTCGCTCTGTTGCCCAGGCTGGAGTGCAGTGGTATGACCTCAGCTCAATGCAATCTCTGTCTCCTGGGTTCAAGTGATTCTCCTGCCTCAGCCTCCCGAGTAGCTGGTATTACAGGCACCCGCCACCACGCCCGGCTATTTTTTTTTTTTTTTTGTATTTTTAGTAGAGACGGGGTTGGTTTCACCATGTTGGCCAGGCTGGTTTTGAACTCCTGACCTCAAGTGATCTAGCCACCTCAGCCTCCCAAAGTGTTAGGGTAACAGGCATGAGCCACTGTGCCTAGCCACACTGGATGTTTTAATTTTTTTTTTTTTTTGAGATGGAGTCTTGCTCTGTCACCAGACTGGAGTGCAGTGGCATGATCTCGGCTCACTGCAACCTCTGTCTCCTGGGTTCAAGCAATTTTCGTGCCTTAGCCAGCTGGGATTATAGGCACGTGCCACCACACCCAGGTAATTTTTGTATTTTTAGTAGAGACGGGGTTTCACCATGTTGGCCAGGATGGTCTCAATATCCTGACCTCGCCATCCACCTGCCTTGGCCTCCCAAAGTGCTGGGATTACAGGTGTGAGCCACTGGGCCCGGCCTTATTTTTTATTTTTATTTATTTATTTATTTATTTTTTGAGACAGGGTCAGAGTGCAGTGGTGTAATCTCAGCTTACTGCAGCCTTCTCCTCCTGGGTTCAAGTGATCTCCTGCCTCAGTTTCCCAAGTAGTTTTCTCAAAAAAAGAAAAAAAAGATATTAATTCTTTTTTTTTTTTATTTGAGACAGAGTCTCGCCGTGTCGCCCAGGCTGGAGTGCAATGGCACAATCTCAGCTCACTGCAACCCCTGCCTCCCAGGTTCAAGCGGTTCTCCTGCCTCAGCCTCCCGAGTAGCTGGGACTACAGGTGTGTGCCACTACACCCGGCTAATTTTTTTGTATTTTTGTTAGAGATGAGGTTTCACCATGTTGGTCAGGCTGGTCTCGAACTCCTGACCTCATGTGATCTGCCCACATTGGCCCCCCAAAGTGCTGGGATTACAGGACTTTGTAATCAGGACCATGCCTAGCCAAACCTTGTCTTACTGTAGCTTTCTGATGTATTTATTTATTTATTTACTTATTGTTTAAATCTGTATACTCAGAGTGCTTTATGATGTCCTGATATCGTTTAGAACAAGTCCTTCCACATTGCTCTTCTTCTTTAGGAATGTTTCTGACTATTCTTGGCACTTTGTATTTCCATATAAGTTTTAGAATCACTCTATCAAGTTCACAAACCAAACCTGTTACATATTGTTAAGTTAAAAAAAAAAAAATAGCAGGGCCTGGCGCGGTGGCTCACGCCTGTAATCCCAGCACTTTGGGAGGCCGAGGCGGGCAGATCACGAGGTCAGGAGATCAAGACCACCCTGGCTAACACGGTGAAACCCCTATCTCTACTAAAAATACAAAGTATTAGCCAGGCATGGTGGCAGGCACCTGTAGTTCCAGCTATTCAGGAGGCTGAGGCAGAAGAATCACTTGAACCCAGGAGGTGGAGGTTGGAGTGAGCCAAGATCTTGCCGTGAGCCAAGATCTTGTCACTGCACTCCAGCCTGGGCAACAGAACGAGACTCCGTCTCAAAAAAAAAGAAAAAAATATTGTAGGCTGGGCAAGGTGTGTTCCCAGTGCTTTATGATGCCAAGGCGTGAGGATCACTTGGGGCCAGGAGTTTGAGAGCAGCCTGGGCAAATAGCGAGACTCCATCTCTACAAAAATATAAAAATAAAATAATAATAATAATAGAATTAACCAAGCACGGTGGTGCACACCAGTAGTCCCAGGTAGTAGACTGAGGCGGGAGTATCAGTTGAGCTCAGGAATTTGAGGCTGCAATGAGCTACGATCACATCACTGTACTTCAGCCTGGGTGGAAGACGAAAACCCTGTCTCAGAAAAATAAATAAATAATAAATGGTATAGTACTATCATACTTTTGAGTAATCTGCTTTATTATTTTTTCTTTCTTTTTTTTTTTTTGAGACGGAGTTTCACTCTTGTTGCCCAGGCTGGACTGCAATGGCACGATCTCGGCTCACCACAAGCTCAGCCTCCTGGGTTCAAGCGATTCTCCTGCCTCAGCCTCCCAAGTAGTTGGAATTACAGGCATGCACCACCACATCTGGCTGATTTTTTTGTATTTTTAGTAGAGATGGAGTTTTGTTATCAGAAATAAAAAATTTCCATTTTGAAGTGAAAAATTAGGATACTTCAGTATGGCTGGGCGCAGTATGGCTGGGCGCAGAGTGCCTGTAATGCTGTCACTTTGGGAGGCCGAGGCAGGCAGATCACTTGAGGTCAGGAGTTCAATACTAGTGTGGCCAATATGGTGAAACCCTGTCTCTACTAAAACTACAAAAATTGGCCAGGCGTGGTGGTGCGTGCCTGAAATCCCAGGTACTCGGGGGCTGAGGCAGGAGAATCACTTTAACCTGGGAGGCAGAGGTTGCAGTGAGCCAAGATCACTCCATCGTACTCCAGCTTGGGCAACAGAAACAGACTCTGTTTAAACCAAAAATAAATAAATAAATAAATAGAAAAGAAGGATACATCAGTACATCAGTATGATAAAATATTCAGGAACCATTAAAATTGCTGATTTTTGGATAGGAGGGGATGGAGGAAAAAATTGCTGATTTTTATGTTTTTCAAAAAGTAAATTATGTCCACTCCACTGCTTCACTTCACTAGCCTTAAAAAAAAAAAAAAAAAGTAAATTGTTAGTTTTTTCATCTATGTCTTCTTTCTATTTAAACACCTGTTTATCTATTAGGACCTTATCAAGCTTGAAGATCTTTAAAAAGAAAAGTAAAAGTAATGCAAGAAAACAAAAAAGATTGTCAGTGAAAGATATATAATTGCATTAAGGTAAGACTTTTTTTTCCTTTCCTTTTTTTTTTTTTTTGAGACAGAGTCTCTCTCTTTCACCCAGGCTGGAGTGCAGTGGCACCATCTCGGCTCACTGCAGTCTCCATCTCCCAGGTTCAAGCGATTCTCCTGCCTCAGCCTCCTGAGTAGCTGGGATTACAGGTGCCCACCACCATGCCTGGCTAATTTTTGTATTTTTAGTAGAGGCAGGGTTTCACCATGTTGGCCAGGCTGTCCTTGAACTCCTGACCTCAAGTGATCTGTCTGCCTTGGCCTCCCAAATTGCTGGGATTACAGGCGTGAGCCACTGTACCCGGCCAAGGTAAGATATTTCATATGTTATAATGAACGATGGGTTAAATTCAAATACAAGTAATATACCACTTTTTTTTTTTTTTTTTTTTTTTTTGAGACGGAGTCTCGCTCTATCGCCCAGGCTGGAGTTCAGTGGCATGATCTCGGCTCATTGCAAACTCCGCCTCCCGGGTTCACTCCATTCTCCCGCCTCAGCCTCCCGAGTAGCTGGGACTACAGGCGCCCGCCACTGCACCCAGCTAATTTTTTGTATTTTTAGTAGAGACGGGGTTTCACTGTGTTAGCCAGGATGGTCTCGATCTCCTGACCTCGTGATCCGCCTGCCTCGGCCTCCCAAAGTGCTGGGATTACAGGCATGAGCTGCCGCACCAGCTGTAATATATCACTTTTATGTTGCATTAACATTACAGCTCCTGGGCCAGACATGGTGGTTCATGCCTGTAATCCCAGCAGTTTGGAGTCTGAGCCATGAGTATTGCTGGAGCCCAGGAGTTCAAGACCAGCCTGAGCAACATAGCAACACCCTGTCTCTACAAAGTTAAAAAATTAGCCACGTGTATGGAGAGTGCCTCTAGTTCCAGCTACTTGAGAGCATGAGGCAGGAGGATCGCTGGAGCCCAGGAGTTTGAGGTTGTAGTTAGCTATGATTGTGCCACTGCACTCCAGCCTGGGTGACACAGTGAGACCCTCCCTCTAAAAAACAAAAAACAACAAAGAATTACACCTCCTATCAGTTTGGATGTCCCTGGTACTTGTAGAAAAATAAGGATTACAGTAGACTTCATTTGGCAGAAGTGTTTGAGTTGCAGGATTCATAAGCCTGTTCTATAGGAGCCACTTTCCTCATGTTCAGTTTTCTCAGTTTTTTTTTTAAATTTTTTTATTTAGAAATTTTTTTAGAGACTAAGTCTTGTTCTTTTGCCCAGGATGGAGTGCCGTGGTGCCATCATAGCTCACTGTAGCCTCAAGCTCCTGGGCTCAAGCAATTCTCCTGAGTCAGCATCTTGAATAGCTGGGATTACAGGTGAGAACCAGTGCACTCGGCCAGCTGATAATTTAACTCCTTGCTAAATGTTGCAAAGCCATATGACTGTGAATACATTGCTAGGATCTTTGAAGAGTCTCCAGGCAAGTGAGGGCCCCTAAATCATAAGCTCCATCAGCTTCATGAATCTCAGTATTATTATTTCTGAGCCTGCCAGTGGGGGCCAGTGTAGGACCACCAATGACCCAGAACATGGACTATGGCTATGACAGGAACAAATGAATTGCTCCAAAGTAAAAAGTATTTTTTTAAGGAATACTTTCTACCACCTGGGTCTTACTGGACTTTTTTGCTTACAGGATTCCTAGAGCTCTAACCTGGGAAACACAGCAAAACCTCATCTCTAGAAAAAATTAAAAAATTAGCCAGGCATGGTGGTGCACGCATATGGTCCCAGGTACTCGGGAGGATTGCTTGAGCCCTGCCCAGAAAGTAGAGGCTGCAGTGGGCTGTGATTACATCACTGCACTCTAGCCTGGGTGACAGAGACAGACCCTGTCTCAGAATTAAAAAAAAAAAAAAAAAAAAAAGCTAGGTGTGGTGGTTCCTGCCTGTAATCCCAGCATTTTAGGAGGACGAGGCAGGAAGATTACTTGAGTCCAGGAGTTTGAGACCAGCCTGGGCAACATAGTGAGATCTTCTCTGTATAAAAAATAAAAAAATTAGCCAGGCATGGTGAAGGGACTTCGCATGTGTCAAGTTCCAGGTACTCTGGAGGCTGAAGTGGGAGGATGGCTTGAGCCAGGGAGGTTGAGGCTGCAGTAAGCAGTGATGGTGTCACTGAGCTTTAGCCTAGGTGAAAGAGCGAGATCCTGTCTCAAAAAGTAAATAAACAATGAAAATTATTTTAGAGTTTTTTAATGGTAAAATTATGATTTTTATTCATGTTATTGCTGTATTTACTTACTGCCTAGTTTATAATTTGCTTGACTCTTCCAGATGTGACCCTAATCTTTCCCCAGTCAAGCGTGTACTACTATTTCACAGCATTTTCTTTTCCAAACTGTGTGCCAAATAAATCAGGGTCTCCAACCCCAGGGCCGTGAACTGGTACCGGTCTGTGGCTTGTTAGGAAAGGAGCAGCACAGGATGAAGTGAGTGGTGGGTAAGAAAGCATTACCGCCTGAGCTCTGCCTCCTGTCACATCAGCAGTGGCGTTAGATTATCATAGGAGTGCGAACCCTATTGTGAACTGTGTATGCAAGGGATCTAGGTTGTCCACTCCTTATGGGAATCTAATGCCTAATTATCTGAGGTGTAACAATTTCATCCCGAAACCATCCCCCCGACCTCCTCCACCCCCTACCACCATTTCCTGGAAAAACTGTCTTCCACAAAACCAGTCCCTGGTGCCAAAAAGGTTAGGGACTGCTGAAATAAAATCATGCCATAGGTGAAGTCCTTGTTTCTTCCCTTTCGTCTTCCTCTTTCTCTTTGTAATCTTTATTTCTTATGGCCTGTTTTTTTTTCTGGTATGGTTTGGTCTCACTTAACTCTCATATTTCTTTCCTAAGTGTAGATGTATTATAACTTAAACAATGTTACTTTTCAGCTTTGATGGATGGCTCACGCCTGTAATCCCAGCACTTTGGGAGGCCGCCCGGCGAATTACCTGAGGTTGGGAGTTTGAGACCAGCCTGACCAACACGGAAAAACCCTGTCTCTACTAAATATACAAAATTAGCCGGGTGTGGTGGCGCATGCCTGTAATCCCAGCTACTTGGGAGGCTGAGGCAGGAGAATCGCTTGAACTCGGGAGGTGGAGGTTGGAGTGAGCTGAGATCCTGCCATTGCAATTCACCCTGGGGGACAAGAGCAAAACTCTGACTCAAAAAAAAAAAAAGTTACATTTCCCAAGGGTACATACATTTTAATTAGGAGCTAGTGAGAAACAGCCTCGAAATTCAAAAGAGGGGGTGTTGGACAAGCTGATCTCTGAGACTCTGCACTCCAATCATTCATTAAAAAACAAACAAGCGGGCCAGGCTCAGTGGCTTACGCCTGTAATCCCAGCACTTTGGGAGGCTGAGGCGGGCAGATCACCTGAGGCTGGGAGTTCGAGACCAGCCTGACCAACATGGAGAAACCCCGTCTCTACTAAAAATACAAAATTTGCTGGGACGGTGGCTCACACCTGTAATCCCAGCACTTTGGGAGGCCGAGGCGGGCGGATCACGAGGTCAGGAGTTCAAGAGCAGCCTGGCCAACATAGTGAAACCCCGTCTATACTAAAAATACAAAAATTAGCCGGGGACGGTGGCATGCACCTGTAGTCCCAGCTACTCCGGAGGCTGAGGCAGGAGAATCACTTGAACCTGGGAGGCGGAGGTTATGGTGAGCTGATATCGTGCCACGGCACTCCAGCCTGGGCAACAAGAGTGAAACTCCATCTAAAAAAAAAAAAAAAATTAGCCAGGCATGGTGGCCCGAACCTGTAATCCCAGCTGTTCAGGAGGCTGAGGCATGAGAATCGCTTGAACCCGAGAGGCAGAGGATGCAGTGAGCTGAGCTCACACCACTGCACTCCAGCCTGGACGACAGAGACTCTGTCTCAAAAAAAAAAAAAAAAGCCGCGCGTGGTGGCACATGCCTGTAATCCCAGCTATTCAGGAGGCTGTGGCAGGAGAATTGCTTGAACCTGGGAGGCGGAGGTTGTGGTAAGCCGAGATTGTGCCATTGTACTCCAGCCTGGGCAACAAGAGCGAAACTCTGTCTCAAAAAAGAAAAAGAAAAAGAAAAATTAGCCAGGCGTGGTGGCGTGTACCTGTAATCCCAGCTGAGAATTAGGCATGAGAACTGCTTGATCCCAGGAGGTGGAGGTTGCAGTGAGTCGAGATCATGCCACTGCACTCCAGCTTGGGCAACAGAGTGAGACTCCATCTCAAACAAAACAAAACAAAACAAAAAACAAACAAGTGAGCCCAGCGCAGCGGTGCAAGCCTGTGGTCCCAGCTACTCAGGAATCTGAGGCATGAGGATCCCTTGAGCCCTCACGATGGCACCTGTGAATAGTTACTGCATTCTAGCCTGGGCAACATAGTAAGACCTATTTCTAAAACAAAAATGTCAACAAATTATTACATTCTAGGCAGTATGCCCAGTGGTGAATAAGATGGAGTCTGCGCCCTCAGGGACTATGTGTTGGTTGAAATTTTCACCTCAAGTTAACATTTGTGATTCAATATAAGTGATGAAGTTTGGGGGCCTTTGAGGGACCTGGGGATAAAGTGTTTTTTTTGTCCAGAAATACTTACCAGAGGCCCCTTAAATCACTTGGCCATAGCATCTGCTTTCTTGGCTTACTTCTAAGACTGGCTGTGCACACATAGAAGGAAAAAGAACATTAAAAAAATGTTTTGCGATTCTGAGGCAGAGTAGTTTAATAGAGTATGGAGTTGGGAGGCTGAAGAACTAAACTCTACACAAGGTCCACTATGAATTTTGTGACTATGAACAAGTAACTTCATATCCTTCTATGTCAGGGAAGACTGAGTTGTGTAGTGGAAAGAAAGGGGCTTTGGACAGAGTTTACTGTGTATTCATCCATTCATTTAAAAAACAAAAAACAAACATTTATTACATTCTAAGCAGTATGCCAGATTCTAGGGAGACAGTGATCTGCCCTCAGGGAGTACTACTTATTGATTTTGAGCAAATTTTCACCTCTTGAGTTTACTTTCCCATGTGTAAAAGAGATGAAAATAATACCTATTCCATACTTCCCAAGAATCACTGTTGTAGTGATCCATAGTTCTAGCAGGAGATTTGAATTCCTTGAGTGTGCTGACTGGAAAAAAAAAAAGAAAACTGCTTGTTAGTTCAAGTTCTTCATTTGTAGGTGACAGAACAGGGCTCAGAAGATTAACTGACCATTCTAGTTCCTTTTTTACTTCTCACATGCAATGCAGCTTCCCTGAAGATTCTTTTGCAACTTTTGGGGCCTCTCCTTCCCTTCCCCCCTGGCCTGGGTACTCCAGCCTACCCAGACGCAGTGTTCCAGAGCCCACTGTGAATGCATTCATTTTGCTAAGGCTGAGTTCTTCCTTAGCAGTCCACGAATGCCATCTCTTGTCTTGAAATCCAGCCACCCAGTAACTCCTAAGTGTCACCTCTCCCATAAGGTCATGACCCCTCGACTTGAAAAGGCCATTCTCTCTGGGAATCTCAGAATGCTTTGTACCTTGGCTTATTAGGATGATCCTTAATCTGTGGAAGTTTCATCCCACCCTAGATTGTAAATTGTATCCTCTTGCTTATTTCTTTTCTTTTTTTTTTGAGGCGGAGTCTCGCTCTGTCGCCCAGGCTGGAGTGCAGTGGCGCAATCTCCACTCACTGCAAGCTCCGCCTCCCGGGTTCACGCCATTCCCCTGCCTCAGCCTCTTATGTAGCTAGGACTACAGGCGCCCGCCACCACGCCCAGCTAATTTTTTGTATTTTTAGTAGAGACAGGGTTTCACCGTGTTAGCCAGGATGGTCTCGATCTCCTGACCTCGTGATCCGCCCACCTCGGCCTCCCAAAGTGCTGGGACTACAGGCATGAGCCACTGCGCCCAGCCTCCTCTTGCTTATTTCATGCCAGAGGTGCATTGAGTAATGTCTTGTAACAGAGCTGATTGAATTCCTGAATGAGTTGAATGGCAACACGATAGCAATAACATCTGACCAGCCTACCATAGGTGGTTCTATTACTACCTATGTAGTCATAAAACAAGGCAATAAATATGAAGCAATTCTGTCAATGTTGTTGTTGCTGTTTTGTTTTGAGACAGGTTTCACTCTGCTGCCCAGGCTGGAGTTCAGTGGCATGATCACAGCTCACTGCAGCCTTGACCTTTTTGGGCTTGGTGATCCTCCCACTTCAGCCTCCCTAGTAGCTGGGACTACAGGTGCACGCCACCATGCCTGGATAATTTTTGTATTTTTTGTAGACATGGGGTTTCACTATGTTGCTCAGGCTGGTCTTGAACTTCTGGGCTCAAGCAATCCTCCTGCCTTGGCCTCGCAAAGTGCTGGGATTATAGGCATATGCCACCATGCCCCTAAAGGTGACATCAAGAGAGGTGAGTAGATGGAAAGCAGTTTGGGAGTTGATTGACATTTGAAATAGCTGGGGAAATGATTATTACTTTTTTCCTTTTTTTGCCTGGAGACTCCCAGTATTGGAGGATATAATCATTGTTTTCAATTTTTTGAAGATCTGTCAAGTGGAAGACATTCTGTATTGCTCCAGGCAGCATAACTACCAGCAATGGAAGGAAATAAAGGGAAACAGATTTCAGCTCAGCAGGAGGCAGAACTTTCTAACATTTAGAGCTGTCCAACAGTGGAGCAGGCTGCATTACTTGAGGGAGTGAGCTCCCTGAAATTTGAACTGTTGAACAGGAAGATGACCATCTGGCTGAATGTACAAGAGGGAATTCCTGCCTGTGCGGCAGTTGTACTAGTGACCTTTAAGCAGGTATCTTCCAATTCTAAGGTTTCTAGACTGTTCAACTCAGCTAACTTTACCTCTGAATGTATGAGTTATGCTGTTACAAAAATTATCAGACAGTTCATCTATTGACTTACCCAAAATAACTGCATGGTGAAGTTTATGACAAGCAAGATTTTAGAAACTGAGAAGTGGGAAAGCAGGTTTTACACTGAAAATCCAGATACCATCCAAACCAATTAATGGCACTTTGAACAAAACGGAAGGGAGGGGTCGGGCGCGGTGGCTCATGCCTGTAATCCCAGCACTTCGGGAGGCCGAGGTGGGCGGATCACGAGGTCAGGAGATCGAGACCATCCTGGCTAATACGGTGAAATCCAGTTTCTACTAAAAATCAAAAAATTAGCCGGGCGTGGTGGCGGGCGCTTGTAGTTCCAGCTGCTTGGGAGGCTGAGGCGGGAGAATGGCGTGAACCCGGGAGGCGGAGCTTGCAGTGAGCCGAGATTGCGCCACTGCACTCCAGCCTGGACGACAGAGCGAGACTCCGTCTCGAAAATAAAAAAAAAAAGGGAGGTTTGTAAGTGGTGTGTGCGTATGTGTGAGAGAGAAACAGAGAAGAGAGAGAGAGAGTCATTCATGCGAATAATGTGTCCTGGGCAACTGAGCGTTGTCACAGAAAGCATAAAACGCTGTACATTTTTGCTTTACACATACTTGCTCTGTCGGATTCTTCACGTCCAGCATTACTGCAGGCGGAAACCAGGGCCCAGGCCTGGTGAACAACCTTCCGGAAGACGATTCCGGAACCGGACAACCACGACCGCCTCAGGGGGCAGCTGACCTAGGGCTGCCTAAGGCGGAAGTGGGAGCCCCTAGCCGCCCGGGCGGAACTACAGCTCCCAGGGGCCCCCGCGGCGCCGCGCACGCGCGCTGGCGTGGCGGCAGCGCCGCTGCAGGACGCAGGGAAGCCAACAGGCGAGTGGCGAAGGTGGCGGCAGCGGCGGCGGGGACAGTCACCGGCGAGGGCGACGGCTCCGAGGCCGAGTGGCGGTCCGACAGAGTCCTCCGTGTCCTCCTCCGCATGAGCCCCTTGGTGAGTACGCGTCCCGATATAGCCCGCGCGCGGTGCGCGGCTCCCTGCCTCGCGGCCGGGTTGCTCCGGCCTAGGGCCGCAGCCTGTCTCTGACTGCCCGGCCGTCAGGTCCAACTGACCTCGGGGTCCTGGGCTCTTTCCGTCAGTGTCGGGCGAGGTGGGGGTCGGGGGACACTGGGTTAGGCCCAGGGGAGAGATGTGGCGGCGCGCAGGAGCCAGGGCGGCCTGAGACTGAGAAGAGAGAGAGACGCGTGGGGGATGGGATGGGAAGGGACAGGAGGACCGCGGGGCGGCCTCGGGTGGGGGCCAGAAACTAGAGGCCCGGCAGGTAGAGAACTGAGTATAGGAGGCGAGAACGAAATGGAATGTCTTCTGAGTGTCGCTGATAAAGATGTCGTGCTGCGGGGAAGCTTGACAAGCTGGACACACGGGTCTGGGGGCAGCCCACCTAACACAGACACTCACTATACTTGGCATCTTTCCACTTGCTGTGGGAGGTCTGGAAGTGAGGGAGCTGTTGGTTGTTTCCATCCCTTTTCTTTCAACTTCACCTTTTGTTGACTGGCAAAATTGTAATGAGTGCTGGCTAGGCAAACCACAGAAGTACACACAGGGTTCTGTGTATAAATGTGCATAAAAACAGGGAGACATAGTGATAGGTTCAGATGAGAACTAGGTCAAAGGAGGAATCAGTGTTTTTATTTTTAAATTTATGACGAAAATCAGTTCTGAGCAGGACTTTGAACTAGAGAGGGGTTTTAAACTGGAGTTCATTGATGGATAGAATTAGAAGGATCCTTTCACTAGAAGAAGGATAAAATGACATCATTATTTTTATTGACTGCTAACTGAAACTTATTGTTTCTTTCAGTTACGAATGTGGACAACAAGCCAGAGTAGCATTAGCAACTCCTATGACTTTGTCATCAATAAAAATTACGGATATTTTTGTATCCTGTTTACAGTTGCAGATAGCTCAGAATGTCACTTATGGTTATCACTTCTTGGAATTTCTGGTGTTACTAGACCCGCCGTTAGACATTGTTATTTAATGTAATAATAAGGCTGTACATATATTATTACCATATTAGTTTGTTGTTTTGCTAATATTTCCATATAATTGGTTTCCCTTGTAATGACATGTATTTAAATATGCATTTAAAAGAAATCTGAGAAAGGGACCATAGGCTTCACCAAACTGCTAGTGAGGTCCATGCACAAAAAGATTAAGAACTCCTGAAATACTCTGGGAGGCCAAGGCGGGCAGATCATTGAGGTCAAGAGATCGAGACCATCCTGGCCAACATGGTGAAACCCCATCTCTACTAAAAATACAAAAATTAGCTGGGTGTGGTTGCCCATGGCTGTAATCCCAGCTACTTGGGAGGCTGAGGCAAGAGAATCACTTGAGCCAGGGAGGTGGATGTTGCAGTGAGCCGAGATCACGCCACTGCACTCCAGCCTGGCAACAGAGCGAGACTCGTCTCAAAAAACAAAACAAAACAAAAAAACTCTTGAAATAGAAATAAGGTTTTTTGGATTTATAAGTCTACTTAGAAGAACTGTTTTTTTTTTTTTTTTGGTTGTAAGTTTATTCAATGCAAAAGAATCCTCTCCAATTTTACTGAGGTGGCTGACCACGTCCACGACCAAATCCGTCTCTAAACTGGAATTCAGCTGCTGACCCAGCCCCAGCCTCAGCTTTCTTGTCGGCACTAAGTGGCACAGCACTCCATCTGTAGGTATCTCTGTCAGCTTCCCCTCTCGTGAGTCTCGCGGGTCACTCACCCTCCAGACTTTTAGGCCGAGGCCTGCCGGTCTCTGGACGGCTATGGTGTAGGGTGGCAGGTACAATCTCCGGGGGCAGATGAAGGTAATCCCGGAGATACTGGATACCCTCATTGGTAAGGTACCAGTAGAAATGTCTCCAGGCAAAGTGTTCCTTCACGTAGCCTTGAGACTTGAGAGACTGCATGGCCTTCGTGACATGAAGGTTGGGCACGTTCTTGTTTGCCAGCTCTGGGTGCTTAGGCATGTGGACATCCTTCTCGGCCACCATGACTCCCTCCTTAAAAAGGAATTCATAAATGGCAGTCTGGTTCCTTAGAAGAACATTTGAACCATTGAAGGCAGACAGGATGACAGTGTAGACGAAAGAGAATTTCATAATCAGGGAGATAAAAGATTTGGATGGGATCAGGGTAGTCTTTTTATTTGGTTTTGAGACGGAGTCTGGCTCTTTTGCCTAGGCTGGAGTTCAGTGGCATGATCTCCGCTCACTGCAACCTCAGCTTCCTGGGTTCAAGCGATTCTTGTGCCTCAGCTTCCTGAGTAGCTGGGACTACAGGCGCCAGCCACCACGCCTGGATAATTTTTATATTTTTAGTAGAGTTAAGGTTTCACAACGGTTGGTCAGGCTGGTCTCAAAGTCCTGACCTCAGGTGATCTGCCTGCCTCGGACTCCCAAAGTGCTGGGATTACTGATGTGAGCCACCGCTTCCTGCCCAGAGTAGTCATTTTGAAAGAATAGACCATAGATATTTCATTCAGGGTAATGGGGAATGAACAAAATAATCGGAAGAAGAAAGAGAAGTGAATATGTTGGCCTTTAAATTTTTGTATTAAGGCACCTCCCCAGTTCCAAGGGATTGCAGCTCTGTAAGCTCTAGTGTAAGCCTGAGAAAATAAATTTTACTGTTTGCTGGTTTTCTTTAAATCATGGATGTGGAATTTTTTTTTTTTTTTTTCTGAGACGGAGTCTCGCTCTGTCGCCCAGGCTGGAGTGCAGTGGCGCGATCTCAGCTCACTGCAAGCTCTGCCTACTGGGTTCATGCCATTCTCCTGCCTCAGCCTCCCGAGTAGCTGGGACTACAGGCGCCTGCCACCACGCCCGGCTAATTTTTTTGTATATTTAGTAGAGACAGGGTTTCACCGTTTTAGCCAGGATGGTCTCAATCTCCTGACCTCATGATCCGGCCACCTCTGCCTCCCAAAGTGCTGGGATTACAGGCGTGAGCCACCGTGCCTGGCCTTTTTTTTTTTTTTTTTTTTTTTGAGACGGAGTTTCACTCTTGTTGCCCAGGCTGGAGTGCAATGATGTGAGCTCGGCTCACTGCAACCTCCACTTCCTGGGTTCAAGCAATTCTCCTGCTTCAGCCTCCTGAGAAGCTGGGATTACAGGAGTGCACCACCATGCCCAGCTACTTTTTATATTTTTAGTAGAGACAGGGTTTCGCCATATTGGCCAGGCTGGTCTCAAACTCCTGACTTTGTGATCAGCCTGCCTCGGCCTCCCAAAGTGCTGGGATTACAGGCATGAGCCACCGCGCCCGTCCCTAATTTTTCTATCTTTAAATGAAAAACAGTAGACTCTCTCTTGAAATAAATTTTTCGGGCCAGGCATGGTGCTCATGCCTGTAATCCCAGCACTTTGGGAAGCTGAGGTGGGTGGATCACCAGAGGTCAGGAGTTCGAGACCAGCCTGGCCAACATGGTGAAACCCTGTCTCTACTAAAAATACAAAAATTAGCCTGATGTAGTGGCAGGCACGTGTAATCCCAGCTACTTGGGAGGCTGAGGCAGGAGAATTGCTTGAACCCAGGTGGCGGATGTTGCAGAGAGCTGAGATTGCACCATTGCACTCCAGCCTGGGCTACAAGAACGAAACTCCATTAAAAAAAAAAAAAAAAAAAAAAAAAAGTCCGGGCGTGGTGGCTCACGCCTGTCATCCCAGCACTTTGGGAGGCAGAAGTGGGTGGATCACGAGGTCGGGAGTTCAAAACCAACCTGGCCAAGATGGTGAAACCCCGTCTCTACTAAAACTACAAAAATTAGCCAGGTGCCATGGCAGTCGCCTGTAATCCCAGCTACTTGGGAGGCTCAGTCCGGAGAATTGCTTGAACCTGGGCGGCAGAGGTTGCAATGAGCCGAGATCGCGCCACTGCACTTCAGCCTGGGAGACAGCGTGAGACTCCGCCTCAAAAAAAAAAACAAAAACCCAAAAGACATTTTTCTCTTGCTATTACCTTTATTTTCATATGCGATAGAAAGTAAACATACTATAGAGTTGAAAAGTTGGTAAGTCATTTTCTTGAAATTCCATTTCAGATTCTTATTTGCTTCATTTTGGCATTAGCCTTCTCACTGACAAATCTCTCTTAACATTTTCTTCAGACTGTATGTGGCTTGAAATTTTTACCTGTTTGTAGACGACCTGGCAACATCTTGTAGGAGATTTTTTTTCCCCTTTAAAATAATAGCAATAATAGAAAACCACTACAGTATGCTTTTTCTGGAAAAAATGAAGGGGAGTATGAAAAGGTGAAGAAAACTATTTTATGAAGCAGATGATTGGTACTGGAACAGTTTATGTTGAGTTGAACACACCATGTTGCAAGTCACTGCCTCGGAGAGATCTTCCGTGTCACTTTCTGTGTCCTTACATCGCTCTCTTTGTCATTCTTTGTCCTCTTTCCCTTTATTTACTTTTTAGCATGCTTCTATCTGGTGTTATGTCACTTGTACGTATATTTATTGAGTATTTTAATCTTTTTCTTTCCTCCTTGAATGTCAGCTTCATGACAATACTTTGTCTTCACTGCTGTTCCAGAATAGTGGATGGCACACAATAGGTGCTCACTAAATACTTGCTGAATAAATAAGTGAATGAATTAGTTTAGAGGAGCTAAGTATTTTCTAAGAATAAAGGACATCCATTTAAAATATTGCAAATAGTATTATACATACTGGGTTGAATTTCATCTTATATTTTTCATCTTACTTTTTTTTTTTTTTTTTTTGAGATGGAGTCTTGCTGTCGCCCAGGCTGGAGTGCAGTGGCACGATGTCGGCTCACTGCAACCTCCGCCTCCCAGGTTCAAGTGATTCTCCTGTCTCAGCCTCTCTAGTAGCTGGGACTACAGGTGCTGCCACCATGCCTGGCTAATTTTTGTATTTTTAGTAGAAACGGGGTTTCAACCATGTTGGTCAGGCTGGCCTCGAACCTCCTGACCTCAAGTGATCTGCCCGCCTTGGCCCCCCAGAGTGCTAGGATTACAGACATGAGCCACCGCGCCTGGCCGTCTTACATTTTTTAAAAGACAAAAAATTATTTCCCAGCACTGTGTTGCGCTTTTGTGAGCATTTGGTTTCATATGGGGACTAATCATTCTTAGTACATGCTACCATGTAGGTTTGATTATTCTTCATTTTGTATGATGTAATAAAAGGGAGAGTCTGTAGGTGAAGTTCTTGTTTTGCTGAGGTTCTTTTACCTTTTACTGTGTGATCCTAGGTTGTTTTATTTCTTTTCATTCTTCTTCCTTCTTTCTTCTTCCTTCTTTTTTTTTGAAACAAGGTCTTGCTGCATTGCCCAGGCTGGACTTGAACTCCTGGACTCAGGTGATCCTCCTGCCTCAGCCTTACCAAGTAGCTGGGACTATAGGTCGGCACCACTACGCCTGGCATTGTTTCTTTTTCTGTTCTTTTTCTTCTTTTTGAGAGGGAGTCTTACTCTGTCTCCCAGGCTAGAGTGCAGTGGTGTGATCTTGGCTCACTGAAACCTCTGCCTCCCGGGTTCCAGCGATTCTCCTGCCTCAGTCTCCCTCCTGGGCTGGGACTACAGGCGGGTGCCATGATGGCAGGCTAATTTTTGTATTTTTTAGTAGAGACGGGGTTTCACCATATTGGCCAGGCTGGTCTTGAACTCCTGACCTCATGATCTGCCCGCCTTGGCCTCCCAAAGTGCTGGGATTACAGGCCGCACCCAGCTGCATTGTTTCTTAATTGCTCTCTTATTCAGTTTGTTGAGGGCCACAAATTTGCTTCTGTCAAAATGAAAGCAAAGGAGCTCTAGAAAGGGGTATTGGTGCTAGAATTAGCATTGAATTATAATCAGTGTAACTGATTAGTAATCAAGGAAGTGAAAGCCAAAATAAGTGAAAATGTATCAGATTGATACTTCAGATTGATAAAAAATCTAATGTTTTTCACCTCAGATTGATAAAAAAATTTTCATGTCTGGGCTGGGTGCAGTGGCTTACGTCTGTAATCCCAGCACTTTGGGAGGCCGAGATGGGCGGATCATCTGAGGTCATGAGTTCGAGACCAGGCTGGCCAACATGGCAAAACCTCGTCTCTACTAAAAATAAAAAATTAGCCAGGTGTGGTGGCGCATGTCTGTAATCCCAGCTACTTGGGAGGCTGAGGCAGGAGAATCCCTTGAACCCGGGAGGCGGAGCTTGCAGTGAGCCGAGATCGCGCCACTGCACTCCAGCCAGGGCGACAGAGCCAGACTCCTTTTTTCGAGGCGGAGTCTGGCTCTGTCGCCCTGGCTGGAGTGCAGTGGCGCGATCTCGGCTCACCGCAAGCTCCGCCTCCCGGGTTGACACCATTCTCCTGCCTCAGCCTCCAGAGTATCTGGGACTACAGGCGCCTGCTCCCACGCCTGGCTAATTTTTTGTATTTTTAGTAGAGGCGGGGTTTCACCGTGTTAGCCAGGATGGTCTCGATATCCTGACCTCGTGATCTGCCCACCTCGGCCTCCTCCCAAAGTGCTGGGATTACAAGTGTGAGCCACCGCGCCCGGCCAAAAAAAAAATTTCATGTCTGGCGATATCAAATGTTGGTGAAGATGTAGCAAAAATGGTAATTTTGAAACTACTGGCCAGATGTGGTAGCTCATGCCTATAATTTTAGCACTTTTGGAGATTGAGGGCCACTTGAGTCCTTGAACCCGGGAGTTCAAGACCAGCCTGGGCCACAAAGTGAGACCCCTGTCTCTATTAAAAAAGAAAAAATTTATAAAAAAAAAAAAAAAAAAAAGAAACTGCTACCGGTTACTGTTGGGAGGAGAAAAAAAACTGTTGGTTGAGTGTAAACTGGTATAGCTGCTTTTGGAGACAGTATTTGCAGCCCTTAGTAAAGTTGAAAATAGGCATACTCTATAATTTCACGTCTATAAGGGAATACAAATGGGAGGTAGTGGCAAAGGGGATGATCTGTATAATTTATTTATTTATTTATTTTTGAGACGGAGTTTTGCTCTTGTTGCCCAGGCTGGAGTGCAAATGCGGGATCTCGGCTCACTGCAATCTCCGCCTTCCGGGTTCCAGCGTTTCTCCTGCCTCAGCTTCCTGAGCAGCTGGGATTATAGGCATGCGCCACTATGCCAGGCTAATTTTTATTTTATTTTATTTTATTTTTTTTTTTTAGGCGGAGTCTCGCCCTGTTGCTCAGGCTGGAGTGCAGTGGCGCAATCTTGGCTCACTGCAAGCTCTGCCTCCCGGGTTCACGCCATTCTCCTGCCTCAGCCTCCCAAGTAGCTGGGACTACAGGTGCCCGCCACCATGCCCAGCTAATTTTTTGTATATTTAGTAGAGACGGGGTTTCACTGTGTTAGCCAGAATGGTCTCAATCTCCTGACCTTGTGATCCACCTGCCTCGGCCTCCCAAAGTGCTGGGATTACAGGCGTGAGCCACCGCGCCCAGCCCGTTATCTATAATTTCTTTTGAGGATATCTATAATTTTTTTTGAGACTAGACACTACTGTGACAATTAACAGTTAATTCTGGGAGGCAGAATATACATGCTAAATTATTCTTTGTATCTTTCCCTATTTTCTGCTGTTCGTTTTGTTTTTTTCTTTTTGTTTGTTTTTTGAGACAGAGTCTTGCTCTGTGGTCCAGGCTGGAGTGCAGTGGCGCCATCTCAAGTCACTGCAACTTCCCCCTCCTGGGTTCAAGAGATTCTCCTGCCTCAGCCTCCTGAGTAACTGGTACTATGGGCACGTGCCACCACACCTGGCTAATTTTTTGTATTTTTAGTAGAGATGGGGTTTCACCATGTTGGCAAGCCTGGTCTTGAACTCCTGACCTAAAGTGATCCGCCTGCCTCGGCCTCCCAAAGGGCTGGGATTACAGGCATGAGCCACTGTACCCGGCAGGCTTTGTTTTTTTGTAATCCATAACTTTTAAATATTGTTTTTGCAACTCTTTGAAAAATTGTAAGCCTACAGAAGAGTGGTTCAGTAAACATTCATATACCCTTCACCTAGATTTGCTGTTAACATTTTGCCATGTTTACTTTACATATAGAAGATGCACATTTTACTTTGGGAATCCAAGATGGTCAGATTACTTGAGCCTAGGAATTTGAATTTTGAGACAAGGTCTTGCTCTGTTGTCTAGGCTGGAGTTCAGTTGCGCTATCAGGGATCATTGCAGCCTCGACCTCCTGGGCTCAAGCTGTCCTCCCACTTCAGTCTCCTGAGTAGATTGGGATGTGCTACCACACCCGGTTAATTAATTTTAATTTTTATTTTTTGAGATGGAGTTTCACTCTTGTCGCCCAGGCTGGAGTACAATGGCACAATCTCAGCTCATCGCAGTTTCTGCCTTCTGATTCTCCTGCCTCAGCCTCCTGAGTAGCTGGGATTACAGGCATGTGTCACCATGCCCAGCTAATTTTGTATTTTTAGTAGAGATGGGGTTTCACCACGTTGATCAGGCTGGTCTTGAACTCCTGACCTCAGGTGAACTGCCCGCTTCGGCCTTCCAAAGTGCTGGGATTACAGGGGTGAGCTACCATGCCTGACCAATTAAAAAAAATTTTTTTTATTGGGGAGACAGGATCTCCCTATGTTCCCCAGGCTGGTCTCAAACTCCTGGGCTCAAGCAATCCTCCCACCTTGACTTCCCAAATCTTTGGGATTACAGGTGTGAGCCACTATGCCTAGCTGCTAGACTTTAAAATAAACTTTATTCGGCCAGGCACAGTGGCTCACACCTGTGATCCCTGCATTTTGGGAGACCGAGGTGGGTGGATCACCTGAGGTCAGGAGTTTGAGACCAGCCTGGCCAACATGATGAAATCCCATCTCTACTAAAAATACAAAAAATTAGCTGGGCGTGGTGGCTCACACCTGTAATCCCAGCTACTCAGGAGGCTGAGGCAGGAGAATCTCTTGAACCCAGGAGGCTGGGGTTGCAATGAGCCGAGATCATGCCACTGCACTCCAGCTTGGGCAACAAGGACAAAACTCTATCTCAAAAAAAAAAAACAACAAACAAACAAAACCCCCCCCAAAAACAAGAACTTTATTCTACTGGGGCTTTCTTAGCCACCGTCAGAATGTTGTCACTTCTCACTTTACGCAGCTGGCTCCACTGAGGGTTTGTGAGCTGGTCTCCAGTGATGGCACATAGTTCTTATTACCTTACATGGTAACACTACCTGATCATGGCATTCTGGAAATTGTGACAATATGTACTGATCTTTTGTTGGTGCAACTAACAATACAAAACTTGCTGCTCTGTAAATGTATGCTTCAGTTTAATTAGTTTATTTGGAATAATTACCCCTAATATTGGTTTCTTTTTTTTGTTTTCGAGACAAGGTCTTGGTCTGTCATGCAGGCTGGAGTGCAGTGGCGCTATCACAGCTCACTGCAGCCTCCACCTCTGCCTCAGTCTTCTGAGTTGCTGGGACCACAGGCACATGACACCATGCTTGGCTAACTTTTGTATTTTGTATTTTATTTTTGTTTGACCAGACGAGTTTTAAATACAAGTTTTGTATTTTTTGTAGAGGTGCCCACACTGGTCTTGAACTCCTGAGTTCAAGTAGTTCATCTGCCTCGGCCTCCCAAAGTACTGGGATTGCAGGCATGAGCCACTGCGCCCAGCTACTTGTAATGTTTGTAGATAGTTTAATAGCGAAAGTAGGTACATTCCAGTGATAAGACATTCAGTTTATTATTTTTTCCTTTTTCCTTTTTTTTTTCTTTAGGAGTAAGTGTACTGGAGAGAGTTGGTTATACATTCTAGGAATCTCAAAGGTAAAGTATGATTTAAAAATAATTTTTTAAGATAATTATTTTTTTAAGTTTGCATACAGCTACAGTTTTTAATTTTTATATAAGTGGAATCCTTTTTTCTTAAGACATATTCTCACTCTGTTGTCAGAGTGCAGTGGTGCCATCATAGCTCACTGCAGCCTCAAACTCCTGGCCTGAACAGAGCGATCCTCCTGCCTCAGCCTCCTGAGTAGCTGGGAATACAGGAGCATGCTACTTTGCCCAGCTGAGTCCTTCTTATTTGCTTTGGACAGACTAGTACTTGAAAAAATAATTTTCAAATGTTTAGTTGAGTATTTTTTTTTCCTTCAACTTTTTGGAGGCTGTTTTTTTGTCATACATATTTCCTTCTCTGGAGTTAATTTTCTGTTAAGCAAGAAGGATTTCAGTTACGTATTTTTTACACTTGAACTGCCTAAACTTGTGCTTGCATAGAATTATTTTCAACTTTAACTCCTTAAGTAATCCTTTTCAAGATATTTTAGTTTTTGTTCTTGTTGTTTGTTTTTTTTTTTTTGAGTTGGAGTCTCGTTCTGTCGCCCAGGCTGGAGTGCAGTGGCGCCATCTCGGCTCACTGAACCTCAGCCTCCCTAGTAGCTGGGATTACAGGTGCTACCACACCCTGCTAACTTTTTGTATTTTTAGTAGAGACAAGGCTTCACCATGTTGGCTAGGCTGGTCTTGAGCTCCTGACCTCTGGTGATCCACCTGCCTCAGCCTTCCGCAGTGCTGGGATTACAGGCATGAGCCACTGTGCCTGGCTTTTTTTTTGAGACAGAGTCTCGCTCTGTTGCCCAGGCTGGAGTACAGTGGCGTGATCTCTGCTTACTGCAACCTCTGCCTTCCAGGTTCAGGTGATTCTCCTGCCTCAGCCTCCCTGGTAGCTGGGATTACAGGTGCCTGCCACCATGTCCGGCTAATTTTTTTTATTTTTGGTAGAGACGGGATTTTACCATGTTGGCCAGGCTGGTCTTGAACTCCTGCTCTCAAGTGATCTGCCCGTCTTGGCCTCTGGAAGTGCTGGGATAGGCGTAAGCCACCATGCCTGGGCAGATGTTTTAATTTGTAAAGGAACTAGGACCAACAATTTTTTTACTGTATACACATTTTAGAATAAGTTTTAGGCACCTAGCTGTTTGATTTCTGGTAACTAAGATTATAGTCAGTTTAACTTTACTGCTGGCCAGGCATGGTGGCTCATCTCTGTAATCCTAGCACTTTGGGAGGCCGAGGTGGGTGAATCACTTGAGGTCAGGAGTTTGAGTCCAGCCTGGGCAACATGGAGAAACCCCGTCTCTACTAAAAATAAAAAAATTAGCTGGGCATGGTGGCGCACACCTGTAGTCCCAGCTACTTGGGAGGCTGAGGCAGGAGAATTGCTTGAACCTGGGAGGCAGAGTGTGCAGTGAGCTGAGATTGTGCCCCTGCACTCCAGCCTCGGTGACAGAGCTAGAGTCTGTCTCAAAAAAACAAAAACAAAAGGATCTTTCCTTCTTTATGCTTACCTATATTTTCTAACTTTTCTGGATATGTTTCAATATGTATTATGATTTTGTAAAAACATTTCAGAAGGGTGGTTATTTTTTGTTTCAAAGCTGAAACCCAGTTTAAAACTGTGTAATACAGTGGTCAGAGGAAGTGGTGAATATCTTGATACTTCAGTTTCTAATATTTAATATATATATAAGTGAATGGTTGAGGCCGGGTGCAGTGGCTCACGCCTGTAATCCCAGCACTTTGGGAGGCTGAGGTGGGTGGATCACCTGAGGTCAGGAGTTTGAGACCAGCGTGACCAACATGGAGAAACCCCGTTTCTAGTAAAAGTAGAAAATTAGCCAGGTGTAGTGGCACATGCCTGTAATCCCAGCTGAGGCAGGAGGCTGAGGCAGGAGAATCGCTTGAACCTGGGAGTGGGAGGCAGAGGTTGCGATGAGCTGAGATCGTGCCATTGCACTCCAGCCTGGGCAACAAGAGTGAAACTCCATCTCAAAAAAAAATAAAATAAAATAATGGTTGAGTAAAGGACTTAACAGACTTCATAGGGGTTTCTATAATTTTTTTTTTGAGTTTGAAGATGAACCAGATACCTGATAAATGCTTGTGTCTGAAAGAAGGAGCATAAAAGTATAATTTAATTCTAATACTCTTTGTGTATGTGGCCAAAATTATGTTTTTATATACCTTTTTTGTAAGCCATTTAAAAAATATAGGCTTTAAATATACTCTTGTAAGTGTATAAACAGATACTGTCTGTTTGTTAATCTAAGATGTCTGTCCGAAAAGGTGCTTGCTTGGTCTTGCTCCCTTATAATGCCGGTACACCCACGCTGGAGACTAGTAGAAAGCATGTTGTCAGACGTGTTTAGTTCTTTTTTTTCCTTACCAATTTATGTGTTGTTATTTATTTTCTGTGAATCTTTGGAAGGATTAAACCCACATGGTTTTTCTATCAGAAAAAAGACAAAACAAAATTAGTCAAGGCATATTAGCCTTTTTCCTTTTTCCTAGGATCAGAGTGTAGTATTATCCCACCAGACAATCTTAATTTTAACAAATACTTACATTTTTTGGACTTAGATTAACTTTTTTAAAATTTTTTATTTTTTGAGACGGACTCTTGCTCTGTTTCCCAGGCTGGAGTGCAGTGACCTGATCTTGGCTCACTGCAACCTCTGCCTCCCGGGTTCAAGCGATTCTCCTGCCTCAGCCTCCCAAGTAGCTGGGATTACAGGCACCCACCACCACACCCGGCTAATTTTTGTATTTTTAGTAGAGACATTGTTTCATCGTGTTAGCCATGCTAGTCTTGAACTCCTGACCTCAAGTGATCCACCTACCTCGAGTGCTGGGCTTACCCACCGCACCTGGCCCTCCTTTCACTTTCTAATGCAGAATTCTAATCTATCCCTTTGTTTTACTTGTGTTATTTATATTTACTTACTTCCATTATCTTGACTACTTTACAAAAATGCATTAGGTCTAAAAGTTATAACATTTAAGGCTGAATTGCCAAATGTTTAAAAATACAGATTTCTGTACCAGAAAAACTTTGGAAAAACTACATTAATTCTTTTTTTTGAGATGGAGTTTCACTCTGTCCCCCAGGCTGAAGTGCAGTGGTGTGATCTCAGCTCACTTCAACCTCTGCTACCTGGGTTCAAGCGATTCTCTCGCCTCAGCCACCCGAGTAGCTGGGATTACAGGCGCCTGCCACCCTGCCTGGTTAATTTCTTTATTTTTAATAGAGAAGGGGTTTCACCATCTTGGCCAGGCTGGTCTTGAACTCCTGACCTCGTGATCCACCCGCCTCGGCCTCCCAAAGTGCTGGGATTACAGGCGTGAGCCTCCGCGCCCAGCCAAAAATGCATTAATTCTTTATGCAGAGATTATTTCATCTTTACTAACTCCTTTGGAACCCAAGGAATCTAACTTTGATTCCTCTAAAACAAAGTCCTTTTAATATCTAACTGTTGCAGGCTGTGATAGGCCAACTTGGATTCTGATAAAGTAACTTCTTATTAAGGCCTCTCCATGAATAAGTTTCTGTTCCTTAGTTTGAAAACATTACCATGATAATAGTAATGGTAATAGCTGACATTTACTGGATTCGTTCTCTTTTTCTTAGGCATTATGCACATTATTTGAAATTATGAATTCCATAATTCTATAGAGACATCTTAATGATTGATTTCTTTTTGAAAACCTATTTTAACAAACTGGATAATATTGTTGACTAGGAGGTTTCTTTTGGGTAGAACCACAGTAATGATAGTAACGCTGTTTGAAGTTTGATAATGAATATGTATAATTTTTGTGAAACACCACTCTGGTAAATGTGATGAAATGTACATGACAGCCTTCTGTTTACATTCTTTAATTTTGAGGGTGGACTCTTGGATCTTGAAACAGGCTTTACCAGTATTACAGCTCAGCAAAAATGCAGCTGAGGCTCAAAGTTCTCTTTCTGCTCCTTCATTCGGTTGTTTTGTGTACCCGCTGTATTTATGGAAGCAGCTAAGTTTATCCAGGGAACCAAAGCTTCCTCAAAGCATGGGGGTTGTGAAAACTTCCTCTAAGTTTACAGTATTCTAAGGATTTTAGATTGTTCTTAGTTACTTGGTTTATCTTGATCTCCAGATTTATATATATCTTACTGAGTTGTCATTAGAGATTATTAAATTAGATTTGGTGGTATTTAATTTCACACTCATACAATTAATGGAGGTTTATCTAATTGTGAAAGTTGCAGATAGGCACCCATTTCTAGATTGGTTGGATACTTCTATGTTATTTGTTTCCTCTGGGAAATAATGGGGTATAATTTTAATGCCATTGCAGTTCTGCTTATTAGTGTGTAGCTTGTTATTGTTGAACTATGTCTTATTTTGAAGTTAAGTACTATGCCCTTTTTGTGGCACTTGAAAATTTTCTCATTTTTACAGAATTTGTCTCGTCTTGAGTGTTTCAGTAATTGCACTAGTAGATCTTCAGCAGGGAAGAGCTTGGTGCCAAATTTTTATTGTTTTTCTTTTTTTTTTTTTTTTTTTTTAATTCTTCAGCTAAGACTGCAGAAGAGGTGATTTATTGTATGGATGTTATACTTGGCCATAAGGAAACACAGAAATAGTGCAGAATGTCACAGGTCCAGGGCAGAGGACCAACATGGGCAGTTTTGGTTATGAGGGAGGTGGGTCTCAGGTGATCGGTGATCAGAGGGCGATTAAGTTCTAGATCCATTGAGACAAGCTCTAGACAGTAGCACGCAGCCCCACAACTTGTACCAGCATCCCCAGCATCTGGCATTCCATGTTTCTGCTCCTGTGGCCTCTACGGTGCAACAAGCTAGCGGTTTTCTTGGACCTCTGCCTCATCTTTCTTCTTTTGCATATTCACTTCTTCCTCCACTTGGTTGTCATGGCGCAGAGGTTTCCAAGAAAATGGCGCTAAGGCTGAGGTGCTTTTCTTTTTTTAAAAAAAAACTACTTAAGTAATAAATGTTCTTTGTTTTTTCTTTTTATTTATTTATTATTATTATTATCTTAAGACGGAGTAGCGCTCCGTCACTTGAGCTCAGGAGCCTGCACTTGGCCAGGCTGGAATGCAGTGGTGCAATCTTGGCTCACTGCAACCTCTGCCTCCCCGGTTCCAGCGATTTTCCTGCCTCAGCCTCCCAAGTAGCTGTGATTACAGGCTCACGCCACCACGTCCAGCTAATTTTTGTATTTTTAGTAGGGACGGGGTTTCACCATGTTGGCGAGCCTGGTCTTGAACTCCTGACCTAAAGTGATCTGCCAGCCTCGGCCTCTCAAAGTGTTGGGACTACAGATGTGAGCCACTATCTGCGGCCTGTTCTTTGTTTTTTAAAAAAAACCTAAAAACAATGGAAAAAAAAGAAGGGTTTTCTTTCTCACATATGCACGCACTTACCATTTGATTTGAATTATTTTCCCCCAAAATTATAATTGACATGATATATAATAAGTGCTTTGTACATTTTTTTTTTTTTTTTTTTTTGAGATGGAGTTTCACTCTTGTTGCCCAGGTTGGAGTGCAATGGTGCAATCTTGGCTCACTGCAACCTCTGCCTCCTGGGTTCAAGCGATTCTCCTGCCTCAGCCTCCCGAGTAGCTGGGATTACAGGCGTGCACCACCACGCCCAGCTAATTTTGTATTTTTAATAGAGACGGGTTTCTCTATGTTGGTCAGGCTGGTCTTGAACCCCCAACCTAAGGTGATCCATCCACCTTGGCCTCTCAAAGTGCTGGAATTATAGACGTGAGCCACTGCGCCTGGCCACTTTATTCATTTTAATTCATTTAACTTTCCAAAACCTGTGAACATACCCTATGAAGTAGGTTCTGGTATATGTGTTTGCAGATGAAGAAACTGAGTCATAGAGAAGTAAAGTAACTAGCTAAAGATTGCACAGCTAGGGAGTGGCAAACCTGAGACTCGAGCCCAGGTACTCTTGCTCCAGCGTTTAACTCCTAGACTGCCTCTGGGATCTTATGCATATTGTTTTGCAGTTTGCTCTTTTCACTTAATGATGTCTGATGGACATCTTTCTTTTTTGTTGTTGTTGCTGTTTTTTGTTTTAATTTTTTTCAATTTTTAAATTAAAAAAAATTTTTTCTTTGAGACATCTTGTCACCCAGGCTGGAGTGCAATAGTGTGATCTCGGCTCACTGCAACCTCTGCCTCCTGGCTTCAAGTGATTCTTCTGCCTCAGCCTCCCAAGTACCTTGGATTACAGGAGCCTGCCACCATGCCTGGCTGATTTTTGTATTTTTAGTAGAGAGGGGGTTTCCCTGTGCTGGCCAGGCTGGTCTTGAACTCCTGACCTCAGGTGATCCACCCACCTGGGTCTCCCAAAATGCTGGGATTACAGGCGTAAGCCACCACGCCCAACCTAAATTGTTTATTTTTTCAATGGACATCTTTCTACATGGTTTGAGTGTACCATTACTTATTTAACTTAATGCCTTTCAAACTTAATCTTGTTGCCAGGCATGGTGACTCAGGCCTGTAGTCCCAGCACTTTGGGAGACCGAGCTGGGTGGATTGCTTGAGCCCAGGAGTTTGAGGCCAGCCTGGCCAACGTGGCAAAACCCTGTTTCTGCAAAAAATACAAGAGTTAGTTGGGCATGGTGGCGCATGCGTGTAGTCCCAGCTTGCTCGACGGGAGGCTGAGGAGGTAGGATGATCACCTGAGCCCGAGGAGGTCGAGGTTTCAGTAAGCTGTGATCTAGCCACTGCACTGTAGCCTGGGGGACAGAGTGAGACTCTGTCTCAAAAGAAAAAATAAAAAGACAAACTTAATCTTGTTTAACATTGCAAATTTCATTAGTAATCATTTCAAGTTATATAAAAAGTCAAGGGTTTTGAATTGGAATAGTCATGGAACATTAGTATTTCCTAAATAATGCATATTAGCTATTCATGTGTATTGATATTGTCTCAGTTGAGTTGTATAATAAAATCCGAGCTTAACCCACAAACCATTTATTATGAATGAGTTTAATTATTTTTGTAGTTACTCTGTCTTCTTTAGCTCTGGAAAATTAGTGTATTGAGGGTAAAATCAATAATCTGTTTGGATTTCGTTTACTTTTGACATCTTCCAGAATTCTGTTGTTGTCACAAGAAGTCTGTTGTTGTGTTGATTTGAACTGTGAATACTATCTGGCCTTATATTACCTGTATTTTCAAAGTAATTTGCCTTTCAATTCCTTGTACTTGTGCCAGGCAAGGTTAGTTGGTAGTAAGCCCTTTCTTTTTTCTACAGTGTTTCACTCTTGCTTCAAATATACCAACTATTCTGTAGGCCAGAGTTCAAAACAAAACAAAACATATGAAAAACCAAATAATACTGACTAAAGATACTAAAATGTCACTTGTTTCAAATTTTTTCTCATTAAATATTTACTGCCTAATTTTGAAGAAATATCTTTCCAGTCTTTAATAAAAATGTTACACCTGTAATCCCAGCACTTTGGGATTACACAGGTGGATCACTTGAGCTCAGGAGTTTGAGACCAGCCTGAGCAACATGGTGAAACCCCATCTCTACAAAAAATACGAAAATTAGCCGAGCGTGATGGTGTACACCTGTAGTCCCAGCTACTCAGTACGCTGAGGCAGGAGAATTGCTTGAGCCTGGGAGGTGGAGGTTGCAGTGAGCCGAGAGTGCACCATTGCACTCTAGCCTGGAGAACAGAGTGAGACCCTGTCTCAAAACACACAAACAAATTTCAGATATGCTCATTGGAATGTGAGAAGATATTTTCAACTAAATTTAGTTGCAGGTTTTTTTGTTTTGAGACAGGGCCTCGCTCTTGCCTGAGATGAAGAGCAGTGGGACCATCACAGCTCACAGCAGCCTCAAACTCATGGGCTCAAGCAGTGTTCTAATATCAGCCTCCTGAGAACCTAGGACTACAGGTGCATGCCACCACGCCTAGCTAATTTCCTAAATTTTTTTTCCATAAATATGGAGTCTCTCTATGTTGTCCAGGCTGGTCTTTTGAATTCCTGGCCTCAGGCGATCCTCCCACTTGGGCCTCCCAAAGTGCTGTGATTATAGGTGTGAGCTACCATGCCCAGCCTTAATTACAGTTTTCTAATAATGTTTTCTAATAATTTTGGAACTAAGTAGCAGCTTGACTGATTCCTAATTGGAGCATTGCTCTTTATCAGTCAGTCATTTTTAAAATTAATTATAAATTCAAACATTCATTCAGCACCTGCTAAATGCCAGTCACTGTGCTAAGTAATGGGGATACCGGCATGACAATGTCCCTACTTCAGGAAACTTGGAGTTTTGTTGTAAAAACAACATTTTGTTGCAAACAATATAAAGTGCTGTGGGAGAGATGAACCCAAATGAGGAAATATCTGAGTCAAGGGACTGTACTTGGTTTGAGCTACACCCTGATACCTAAGTGTGATTTAACTGGCCAATGAAAGGAGTGGACACAGGGCTCTAAAAACAGAATGTATAGAAGTGTAGTTTGTGAAAACTAGTAGAAATTGGCACTGAAAAGTCATGTATCCCTAATATATTGTGTATCCTTCAGTATCCCTAAGGTAATATGCCCTCTGTCAAGATCAGACCTTGCCTGTCTTGTTCATCAGTGCTTAGCACATAGGAGGTATTTAATAATTAACATCTGTTGAATGAATGAGTGAAGGAAGTGTGTTAAGTAAAGCATATTATGCTTGTCTGTTCTTTTTTTTTTTTGAGACAGGGTCTTGCTTTGTCTCCTAGACTGGAGTACAGCTCACTGTAGCCTTGACCTCCCAGGCTCAAGCAGTCCTCCTACCTCAACCTCCCAGGTACCTGGGACTCCAGGTGCATGCCATACCCAGCTAATTTTTAAATTTTTTTATAGAAACAGAGTCTCACTATGTTGCCCAGGCTGGCCTTGAACTACTGTGCTCAAGTGATCCTCCTGCCTCAGCCTCCCGAAGTGTTGGGATTATAAGCGTGAGCCACTGTACGTGAACTTGTCAATTTTTTGGAATGAGAATGAACTCATTATTTTAGTATATTATTAATGCCTGACAATTTTTAGATCATGTAATTTCACAAAACATAAAATGAGCAAGAAACTGCTCCTGCGCTGAAGGGAGTAAGTAAATGTAAACAAATTGTCGTGATTCAACATGATATTTGTAAAAAATACTTGCAAGAGACGGTCATCTATTGTATGGATTGGTTAAGTCCCTGAAAAGTGGTGGATAATTTAAAGTTCTCACATTAGGCCGGGTGCAGTGGCTTATGGCTGTAATCCCAGCACTTTGGGAGGCCTAGTTGGGCGGGTCACCTGAGGCCAGGAGTTGAAGACCAGCCTGGCCAACATGGTGAAACCCTATCTCTACTAAAAATACAAAAATTAGCCGGACGTGGTGGTGGGTGCCAGTAATCCCAGGTACTTGGGAGGCTGAGGCAGGAGAATCACTTGAACCTGGGAGGTGGAGGTTGCAGTGAGCCAAGATCATGCTACTACCCTCCAGCCTGGGCGACAGAGCAAGACTACATCTCAAAATAAATAAATAAATAAAATGCCCACATTAGGCCAGGCAAGGTGACTCATGCCTGTAATCCCAGCACTTTGGGAGGCCGAGGCAAGAAGATTGCTTGAGCTCAGGAGTTCGAGACCAGTCTGGGCAATGTGGTGAAACCTCATCTCTACACAAAATACAAACATTAGCTGGATGTGGTAGTACATGCTTGTAGTCCCAGCTGCTTGGGAGGCTGAAGTGGGAAGATTGCTTGAGCTTGGGACATCAAGGCTGCAGTGAGCCATTATCATGCCACTGTACTGCAGCCTGGGTGACAGAGCAAGATGCTGTCTGGGAAAAAAAAAAAAAAAAAAGCTCACATTAAAATTATTTGATTGATAAAATGCAAGAGATAACATTATAGCAGGTCATTTAAAAAATGGCAGTCACGGCTGGGCACAGTGACTCATTCCTGTAATCCTAGCACTTTGGGAGGCCAAGGCAGGCGGATCACCTGAGGTCAGGAGTTCGAGACCAGCCTGGCCAATATGGTGAAATCCCATATCTACTGAAAATACAAAAATTAGCCAGGTGTGGTGGTGGGCGCCTGTAATCCCAGCTACTATGGAGGCTGAGACAGGAGAATCACTTGAACCCGGGAGGCGGAGGTTGCAGTGAGCCGAGATCGTGCCATTGCATTCCAGCCTAGGCGACAGAGTGAGACTTCATCTCAAAAAAAAAATAAAAATAAAAATTAAAATTAAAAAAAAAAACAAAAAACTGAAGAAAATTATGTGCACAATAAAAAAAATAACAGTTCTGCCAAAGTGTAGGCATCGGTATATAAAAATCTTTCCCATACATAATCCTCAGATAACATCATGATTTTTCCCAAATGTGCTTACTATTTGAACTATTATTTATTCAGTGACTTTTTTTTTTTTTGAGACGAAGTCTTGCTGCGATGTTCAGGCTGGAGTACAATGGCTGCGATGTTCAGGCTGGAGTACAATGGCGAGATCTTGGCTCACTGCAACCTATGCTTCCTGAGTTCAAGCGATTCTTCTGCCTCAGCCTCCTGAGTAGTTGGGATTACAGGTATGCGCCACCATGCCTGGCTCATTTTTGTATTTTTAGTAGAGATGGGAGTTTCACCATGTTGGCCAGGCTGGTCTTGAACTCCCGACCTCAGGTGATCCACTCAACCTCGGCCTCCCAAAGTACTGGGATTACAGGTGTGAGCTGCTGCGCTGGCCAAAACATAGTTATTACAACTATTTCAGGAATGTTATATAGAATAAATGAGAAGAGCCGGGCACAGTGGCTCACGCCTGTAATCCCAGCACTTTTGGAGTCCAAGGCGGGCTGCTCACCTGAGGTCAGGAGTTCAAGACCAGCCTGACCAACATGGAGAAACCCCGTCTCCACTAAAAATACAAAATCAGTCAGGCGTGGTGGTGCATGCCTGTAATCCCAGCTACTTGGGAGGCTTAGGGAGGAGAATTGCTTGAATCCAGGAGGCGGAGGTTGTGGCGAGCCAAGATTGCGCCATGGCACTCCAGCTTGGGCAGCAAGAGCAAAAGTCCATCTCAAAAAAATAAAATAAAATAAATAAATAAATGAGAAGAATAAATGAGACCATCCATGAAAAGCCCGTAGTTGGTGTCTAGCACCTGGTAGGCCTGAAATGTGTGGTAGTTATTACTGTTTTTATTTCCTAAGCACCCTTATTTACTGCTGACCAGTTAAAACTCTTCAAGCTCAACTGTTACTACTACTTTTTTTTTTTTTTTTTTTGAGACGGAGTCTCGCTGTGTTGTCCAGACTGGAGTGCAGTGGCTCAATCTTGGCTCACTGCAAGCTCCGCCTCCTGGGTTCACGCCATTCTCCCGCCTCAGCCTCCCGAGTGGTTGGGATTACATGCGCTCGCCATCACGCCCAGCTAATTTTTTGTATTTTTAGTGGAGACAGGGTTTCATCGTGTTAGCCAGGATGGCGTCGATCTCCTGACCTCGTGATCTGCCCACCTCGGCCTTCCAAAGTGCTGGGATTATAGGCGTGAGCCAACGTGCCCAGCCAACTGTTACTACTTCTAATAGCCTAAAAAAAGATTTGCTATTAGGTGGAAGTCAATATAAAAAGTAGCTTTTCTTAAACTATTCTGGCTGGAAAATATATTTCCTTTGCTTCGATTGATCAGAAATTAGTGCAAATGTAATATAGCTATGGAAATTTTGTTTCATGAAGTTTCTGTGTTTCATTTGTGATCACAGTGAACTGAAAGAAAAAATATTTTTAGTGTGATAAACACCATAATGTGTTAACAGATGTTAATGGGTTCTGGAATGTCATATGGGAGCCGTTCCCTTTTCTAGGCAGTGGTGGTTAGAGATTGTGATAATTACAGTGTTCAAATGCTGCTCTCACGTTTGTATAATTTTTCTTACTGAAAAAAGTTGCAAACCCAGATACTTGAATTTAGAAGTATATTATTTGTTTAATTTAAAAGGTAGACTTAAATTTTTATTATTTTTGTAGAGACACAGTCTTGCTATATTGTTCAGGCTGGTTATGAACTCCTGACCTCAAGCAGTCCTCCTGCCTCAGCCTCCCAAAGTGCTGGGATCACAGGTGGGAGCCACTGTGCCCAACCTAGAGTTTATTTTTTATAACAATTTTAGCTTTACAGAAAAATTGAGATGATGGTACAGAGACAGCATCAAGATCAAGTCTTCATATTATTAACATCTTATATTAGCATAGTACATTTGTTTCAATTATGACAATTTGTTACAATATTGTGAACTAATATCGATACATTATCATTAAATAAGGTTCATACTTTATTCCAATTTCCTCAGTTTTTACCTAGTGTCCTTTTTCTGTTCAGGATCCCATTCAGCATACTATATTATATTTAGATGTTATTGTGTAATTTTTAATTAGATTGTCTTGAATTAGATACATTAATGTATGTGTGTGGATGAAGCACACTATATTACTCATAATGCTCTTAAAGATAATTGGCTTTTTTTTTTTTTTGATGGAGTCTCGCTCTGTCAACCAGGCTGGGGTACAGTGGTGGGATCTTGGCTCACTGCAATCTCTGCCTCCTTGCTGGTTCAAGCGATTCTTCTGCCTCAGCCTCCCAAGTAGCTGGGATTACAATGGGCACCTGCCACCACACCTGGCTAATTTTTAAAAAATTTTGATTTTAGTGGCTCATGCCTGTAATCCCAACACTTTGGAAGGCCAAGGTGGGCAGATCACAAGGTCAAGAGATTGAGACCATCCTGGCCAACATGGTGAAACCCCGTCTCTACTAAAAATACAAAAATTAGCTGGGCATGGTGGCGCATGCCTGTAATCCCAGCTACTCGGGAGGCTGAGGCAGGAGAATCACTTGAACCCAGGAGGCGGGGGTTGCAGTGAGCTGAGATCACGCCACTGCACTCCAGCCTGGCAACAGAGCGAGACTCCGTCTCAAAAAATAAAACAAATAAAAAGTTTTAATTTTTATTTTTAGTAAAAACGAGGTTTCACCGTGTTGGTCAGGCTGGTCTTGAACTCCTGACCTCAAGCAATCCACCTGCCTTGGCGTCCCAAAGTGCTGGGATTACAAGCATGAGCCACCACTCCTGGCCTGATAGTTGGCTTTTACTTTTACTTTTAGTTAAGTCTTTTACACATGTAGATTTCATAATGTTAGCAGGTAGTCTGTTTTACCTCTTTAGTTATGACTTTGATATTTCCCACTTACTTTGATGAAAAGGTCATTTTGGTCAATTTTGTTATGTGATGGATATGGCGTCTTGTCTCATTGCCCCTAGGAAATGATAAAAAGTTACCCTACCTTTTAATTGATAAGAATAATGATATCCTACACTCTGCAGCAATTTACACTTTACAGTTATCTTACAGTATACCATCTGAGATAGATAAGGGCATCATCCCAGTTTTGAAGATGAGGAAATAAACTTTGGTGAAGTGCCTAGCCACAAGTCACATTGCCAATAGGTGTCAGAGTTCAGTCTTAAATTCATCAGATCTTCTGACTCCAGTTTTAGTATTCTTTCGCCTATGTTAATTAAAATAGTCTGTAGAAAATAAGAAAGTAGGAAATGGTCTTTTTTTTACTGACTTTCTAACAACATTATTTCTGAAATTATTTGGTTAATAAAGAGGTGATTCATTTGTTTACCTGAATTCTAGCTGTTACTTAGAGTTTATTATTTTTATTTTTTAATTAATTAATTAATTAATTAATTATTTTTGAGAGGCAGTTTTTCTCTGTCGCCCAGGCTGGAGTGCAATGGTGTGATCTCGGCTCACCGCAGCCTCCACCTCCCAGGTTCAAGCAATTCTCCTGCCTCAGCCTTCTGAGTAGCTGGGATTACAGGCATGCACCAACACACCCAGCTAATTTTGTATTTTTAGTAGAAACTGGGTTTCACCATGTTGGTCAGGCTGGTCTCGAACTCCTGACCTCAGATGATCCATCCACCTCGGCCTCCCAAAGTGCTGAGATTACAGGTGTGAGCCACTGCGCCCAGCTTATTATTTTTATTTTTTAGACAGGGTCGTGCTGTGTTGCCCAGGCTGAAGTGCAGTGGCGCAGTCTTGGCTCACTGCAGCCTTGACCCCCCCGGCTCAAGTGATCCTCTGCCTTCAGCCGCTGGAATAGCTGACACCACAGGCGTACATCCCTCCACCTGGCTATTTATTATTATTATTGGGGTCTCCCTGTATTGACCAGGCTGGTCCCAAACTCCTGGGCTCAAGTGGTCCTCTCACCTTGGCCTCCCAAAGTGTTGGGATTATAGGTGTGAGACACCACACCTGGCCTTACTTTGAGTTTTGAATTGCTAGATACATATCATTAATTTGGGATACCGTTAATTAGAAATTCTCAATATCGAAAACTTGAAATGTGATTCTTATCCCATAAAAAGTTGGAAATATTTTTTTTTCCTACCTTAGAGACCTTCTCTGTAGTCAGAGGAGTTCATTTAGATATAGTTGTTAACATTTGTAGTATATGTATTCTCCTTGAAACTTTTTTTTTCTTTTTTTGATATGGAGTCTTGCTCTGTCACCCAGGCTGGAGTGCAGTGGCATGATCTCAGCTCACTGCAGCCTCTGCCTCCCGGGTTCAAGTGATTCTCCTGCGTCAGGCTTCCCAAGTAGCCAGGACTACAGGTGCGTGCCACCATGCCTGGCTAATTTTTTTGGCTTTTTAGTAGAGATGGGGTTTTGCCATGTTGTCCAGGCTGGTCTTGAACTCCTGACCTCAAGTGATCCACCCGCCTTGGCCTCCCAAAGTGCTGGGATTACAGGCGTGAGTCACTGAGCCCGGCCAGAACTTTTTTTGAGATGGAGTCTCACTCTTGACACCCAGGCCGAAGTGCAGTGGTGCGATCTCAGCTCGCTGGAACTTCCACCTCCCAGGTTCAAGCAGTTCTCCTGCCTTAACCTCCTGAGTAGCTGGTGGTGCACACCACCATGCCCAGCTAATATTTTGTATTTTTAGTAGAGATGGGGTTTCACCATGCTGGCCAGGGTGGTCTCGATCTCCTGACCTCATGATCCGCTCGCCTCGGCTTCCCAAAGTCCTGGGATTACAGGTGTGAGCCACCGTGCCTGGCAACTTTTTTTGTTTTTAAAGAGACAGGGTCTCATTATGTTACCCAGGCTGTTCTTGAACTCCTGGCCTCAAGTGATCCTCCCTCCTTGCCCTCTCAAAGCACTGACTGACAGGCTTGAGACACCACATTTCTGGCCTCCTTCGGACTTTTAATGTGCAGTCATGGGTCCTTAATGAGAGGGATACATTCTGAGAAATGTGTCATTAGGCAGTGTCATTGTGTAAACATTATAGAGTGTGTTTACACAAACTTAGGTGGCATAGTCCCCTGCTCTCCTAAGCTATATGGCATAGCCTATTTGCTTCTGGGCTACAAACCTGTATAGCATGTTACTGTACTGAATACTCTAGGCAATTGTAACATAATAGTAAGTGTGTATCTAAACATAGAAAAATAGTACAGTAAGAATATGGTATAAAAGCTCCATTATAATCTCATGGGCCCACTGGAGTTTCACCATGGTTGACTGAAAGGTCTTTATGTGGCTCATGACTGTATTTTGTAATTCATAAATTTCACCTTATCAGGCAGTGCTTCCTCTCTGTGCTTTGCGTTAGAGTAGATATGCTTGCTTATCAGGGGTTGACAGAGTTTTTCTGTGAAGGGCTAGATAGCAGATATTCTGGACTTGTGGGCCACATGGACTGTGGAGGACTCTGGCAACTATTCAGCTCTGCCATTGTGGCATGAAAGCAGCCATAGATAATATATAAACAAGTGAGTATGGCTTTGTTCCAATACAACTTTTATTTATACAAACAGGCAGCAGGCTAAATATGACCTGAAAGTCATATTCTGCTGGCCCCTCCTCTATACCATTATGGAAGGATATAGAAATCCAGTGTGCTTCACTCTTGCCACTAAAATCTCCTTACTGTGCTCTCAGTGATAAGTGTTAATAACATGAGTTGAAAAACTTGAACTTCTTAAAATCTGATTAATATGCATGGGCATAATCTATTTCTTTTTTTTTTTTTTTTTTGAGGTAGAGTCTTCCTCTGTTGTCCAAGCTGGAGTGCAGTGGCCCGATCTCGGGTTCAAGTGATTCTCCTGCCTTCTGGGTTCAAGTGGTTCTCTTGCCTCAGCCTCCCGAATAGCTGGGATTACAGGCACCCGCCACCACGCCCGGCTAATTTTTCTATTTTTGGTTAGAGATGAGGTTTGCCATGTTGGCCAGGCTGGTCTCAAACTCCTGACCTCAGGTGATCCACCTGCTTCGGCCTCCCAAAGTGCTGGGATTACAGGTGTGAACCACTGCACCTGGCCCATCTATTTCGTTTTTATAGAAAATATGGTAATGCTGTTGAACTTATTTTATTTATTTTTTGAGACAGGGTCTTATTCTGTTGGTCAGGCTGGAGTGCAGTAGCTCAGTCTTGGCTTACTGCCCCGTTGACCTCCCTGCTCAAGTGATCCTCCTACCTCAGCCTCCTGAGTAGCTGAGACTACAGGCATATGTGATCACACTCAGATAATTTTCGTGTTCTCTGTAGAGACAGGGTTTTGCCATGTTTCCCAGGTTGGTCTCAAAATCCTGGGCTCAAGTGATCCACCTGCTTTGGCCTCCCAAAGTGCTGGGTCCATAGATGTGAGCCACTTCACCTGGCCATATACATATTAATATACATGTTTTGAGACAGGACCTTGCTCTGTCACCCAGGCTGGAGTGCAGTGGTGCAATTACAGCTCACTGCAACCTCTGCCTCCTGGGCTCAATCAATCCTTCCACTTCAGCCTCCCAAGCAGCTGAGATTACAGGTGTGCGCCACCATGCCCAGCTAATTTTTTTATTGTTGTTGTTTTCTTTGTTTTTTGTTTTTTTTTTTTGATAGAGATGGAGTTTTGCCATGTTGCCTAGGCTGATCTTAAACTCTTGGGCTTAAGCAGTCTGCCTGCCTTGGCTTCCCAAAGTGCTGGAATTACAGGCATGAACCACCACTCCTGGCCAGCTCTTGAACTTACAGATTTTCAAAGTCTAGTTTTTTTTTTTTTTTTAACTACAAAGAAACTATCTAACTTAGAAACTGCTCGTGACTTTCAGGAAAAAATTATATTTGTTATTTTAGGTATGCCTAATGTTAATTTAAAAATTCTTTGATTTTACTTATGTTCTTATTCATAGAGCAACTTGTGACAATGCAAATATTAGCAAAGATAAAATATTGAGAGCTGCTTATGTTTGGCCATGGTTTGGGGGCTGGGGATACATAGGCCTAAGAGATGCCCTATGCCTTTGAGGACACGGAAAGACAGGATATAGACATTAAAGATGAAAGTACAAAAAAAGGTTTCAAATTGGTGGTATCAAAAGTTTCGCCGGGCTCGGTGGCTCACGCCTGTAATCCCAGCACTTTGGGAGGCTGAGGCGGGCCGATCACCTGAGGTCACGAGTTTGAGACCAGCCTGGCCAACATGGCAAAACCCCGTCTCTACTAAAAATACAAAAATCAGCTGGGTGTGGTCGGGGGTGCCTGTAATCCTAGCTACTCGGGAGGCTGAGGCAGGACAATCGCTTGAACCCAGGAGGCAGAGGTTGCAGTGAGCCGAGATCGTGCCATTGCACTCCAGTCTGGGCAACAAAAGTGAAACTCCATTTCAAAAAAAAAAAAAATCAGTGTGTCGGGAGTTCAGAGTTGAGATTTATTGCCATGTGCATACTGTATGGTTGGAAAGGAAGATTTTATTGAGTCTGGTCTTGGAAATTGGAACATCGGCATAAGAGGGGGCCGGATATAAATATAGAAACATGACGATGAACTGAAAGTAAAAATGGGCCGGGCGCAGTGGCTCATGCCTGTAATCCTAGCATTTTGGGAGGCAAAGGCAGGTGGATCACTTGAGCTCAGGAGTTTGAGACCAGCTTCTGCAACATGGCTAAACCTTGTCTCTACAAAAAATGCAAAAATTAGCTGGGCATGGTGGTGCATGCCTGTAGAGGGAGGATTGCTTGAGCTGGGGAGGCACAGAACCATGATGGTGCCACTGCACTCCAGCCAGCCTGGCGACAGAGCAACACCTTGCCTCAAAAATAAAAAATAAAAGAAAAATGGGAAGGCCAGTTTGGCAGGAGTAGGAGAGTTTATGTAGAGAAATAGCATAAATTAGGATTGGAGGGGTAGATTGAAGCAAGACTGTGCTTTGAATGTTAAACCAAGGAGTTTGGACATTATCTCTGAGGGGTAAAGAGTAACTGAAAATTGTGAGCACCTTTGTACCTTTATTTCTACTTTAAGTCATTTATTTATTTATTTACTTATTTTATTTTATTTTATATCTTTTGAGGTGGAGTCTTGCTCTGTCACCTAGGCTGGAGTGCATTGGTGTGATCATGGCTCACTGCAACCTCTGCCTGCCAGGTTCAAACAATTCTCCTGCCTCAGCCTCTTGAGTAGCTGGGATTACAGGCACGTGCCACCATGTCCAGCTAGTTTTTGTATTTTTAGTAGAGACAGATTTCACCATGTTGGCGAGGCTGGTCTCGAACTCCTGACCTCAAGTGATCCGCCTGTCTTGGCCTCCCAAAATGCTGGAATTACAGGTGTGAGCCACCGTTTCTAGCCTACTTTAAGTCTTATATGAAACTTCCAGATGTTATTTTTAATGTTCTTGGTGCAGTGTGTTTATTTTAGTTAATTTTTTTTTTTTTTTTTTTTTTTGAGACAGAGTCTCACTCTGTCGCCCAGGCTGGAGTGCAGTGGCGCAATCTTGGCTCACTGCAACCTGCTCTTGCTGGGTTCAAGCGATTCTCCTCCCTTAGCCTCCTGAGTAACTGGGATTATAGGTGCACACCACCACACCTGGCTCATTTTTGTATTTTTAGTAGAGATGGGGTTTCACAGTGTTGGTCAGGCTGGTCTCGAACTCCTGACCTCATGATCCACCTGCCTCGGCCTCCCGAAGTGCTGGGAATACAGGCTTGAGCCACCACACCCGGCTTTAGTTAATATTTAATGACAATTTATATTGTTCACATCTTCTTTTCCCATCCACCAAAGGACTACATCCTTATTCTGTGTTATTTCTACCTTTTGTTTTGAAGCCTCTAATAAGAATATGATTGAAATACCTCCTTTTCATTTTTTTAAGAGACAGAGGTCTCACTATGTTCCCCAGGGTGATGTTGAATTCCTGGGCTCACATGATCCTCCCGCCTCAACTTCCCAAAGTGCTGGGATTACAAGCATGAGCCACCAGGCCCGGCCCATTCTTACATTCATTTAGCAAGTACATACTGAAGTCTTGTGATGTGCCAGGCTCTGTTATGGTCAGTGATGACTGCGGGGAACCAATTAGGCAAAAATCTCTTTTCTTACAGAGTTCAGATTTTCTTACAGAGATGGTCAATACGTGAGATAAATAAGTAAAATGTATAATATGCTCAGTGCTAAGGAGAAAAAACAACGCAAGGAAAGTGTGTGGCATAGTAGAGGCTGAAATCTTACATAGGGTGGCCAAACTCACTGAAGAAGATGATACTTTGGTAAAGACCTAAAGGAAGTGAGAGGTCCAGAATGGTGAGCAAGTGCAAAGGTACTGAGGTAGAAGTGTGTCTGGCACGTCTGACAATATGGCTGGAGCAGAATGGATGAGGGAGAGAGTAATAGAGTGACTATATGTTCTTGTTTATGTCTGTTGTCTTGAAATTACTGATACTGCCTACTTTTACTCCCAATAGAGTCCAGATATTGAGTGATGAATTATATGGTCTCCTGGTAATAGTGGGTGAGGTAAGAGAGGTAAGGTGGTGAGGGGCAGATAATGGAGAGCTGAGATGAACATTTGGAGGATTTTGAACATGGGAGCCCTATGATTTGACTCATGCTTTACAGGCTTACTCTGGCTGCTGTGTTCATAGTAGACTAGGAGCAAAGACTGAAGCAGGATTAGTTAGGAAATTATTGCAATAATCCAGGTGAGATATGTGGTGCTTTGGGACAGGATGGTAGCAGTAAAAGTGTTGAGAAGTAGATAGATTCTGGATGTGTTTTGAAGATACACATCAGGATTTGAAATGGATTGGGTATAGGATTTACGAGAAAGAAGGGAGTCAAGAATGATAGAGTTTTTGGCCTGAGCAGTTGGAAGGATGGAATTGCCATTGATTGAGATGGGAAAGGCCGTCTTTTTGTGGGGAGGGAAGCAGGTATTTTTTAGGGGAAGATGAGGTCAGTTTTGGACATGTTTTAATTTTGAGTGCGTATTAGACAACCCAAGGGAGATGTTGACTAGGCAGTTGCATATAAGGATTTGGCATTCAGGGGAAAGGGACAGACTGGAGATACTAATTTGGGAACTGTTATCACTTTGATGGTACTTAAAAATCCATGAGACTGAATGAGGTTGCCTAGAAAGTGAGTTTAGACAGAAAAGAACAAGGTCTGAAGATTGAGCCTTGGGGTAATTTATGCAGTGTTTCAAAATCAGGGAGATAAGGGAACTAACAAAGGAGACAGACAGACTGAGTGGAGAAGGACAGGAGCTAAACTATGGGAATGTGGGTGTCCTAGAAGTCAAAGAAAGTTTCTTAAAGAGGAGAGAGGTCAACCATCTCAAATGCTTCTGTTAGGTCAGGAAGAGGAGGAATGATATTTACCATGGATTTAGTAACATGTTGATTGTTGAACACTAGTAGTTTTGAGTAGTGGAGCAAAACTGATGAGTGCGGGTTTAGGAGTAGATGAGAGGCAAGAAGTTTTGTTGTTAAGGGAAGGAGAAAAAATGGTATGGAAGCTGAAAGGGGAAAGTGAAGTAGAGAGATTTCTTTTTGTATAAGATGAAAAATGACAACAAGTCTATATGTTGGTGAAAATGATCCAGTAGAGAGAAAAATATGAATGTGGGGATGGGGTGGTTGGATTTCTTTAGCATTGTTTTTAAGTAAATATGAAGGGAGGAAGCCAGTGTTCAAGTGAGGATTGGCAATGACCAGTAGAAAAGCAGTTCACTCAAAGTAAAAGCAAGTAGAAAGAGCACAGATGTAGATAAGTCAATTAAGTCAATGTAAGTATGATACTGTGAGCTTGTGGAAAGTCTCTCATTGCTTCATTTTTCTCAATGAAGACAAAAGCACGGAGCTGAATAAGGATAAGGGAAGAGGTGTTGGAAGTTTGAGAAGAGGAAATGGTATGAATTAGCTGCCTTGGAGAGTGGGACAGTGGGGGATGGATTGGGAAAATACAGTGTGCATGTGTCACAACAGTAAGCGTCCATCTGGGGTTTGTGATAATGAGGTTAAAGTGATAATAGCCAGACATGGTGGCTCACACTTGTAGTCCCAGCCAAGGCCAGGAATATCACTTGAGCCCAGGAGTTTGAGACCAGCCTAGGTAACACAATCAGACCCTATCTCTACAAAATAAAAATTAAAAAATTAGCTGGATGTGGTGGTGCATGCCTGTGGTCCCAGCCTCTGGATGCTGAGGTAGAAGGATTGCTTGAGCTTGAGAGGTCAAGGCTGCATTGAGCCATGATCACATTACTACACTCCAGCCTGGGCAACAGCAAGACCCTGTCTCAAAGTAAAAAAAACAAACAAACAAACAAAAAAACTGGGCATAATGGCTCATGGCTGTAAATCCTAGAACTTTGGGAGGCCAAGGCAAGAGGCTCACCTGAGCCCAGGAGTTTGGGACCAGCCTAGGCAACATAGGGAGACCTCGTCTCTCAAGAAAAATAGAAGAAAATAGCTGGGTGTGATGGCGCACACCTGTAGTCCCAGCTACTCAGGAGGCTGAGGAGGGAGGATTGCTTGAGCCTGGGAGGTCGTGGCTACAGTGAGCTGTGATCATGCCACTGCACTCCAGCGTGGGTGTCAGAGAAAGACCCTGTCTCAGGAAAAAAAAAAAAAGGATACTAGCGTTGTCATGTGTGTGTTTGTTTCCCCATCTACATGTGTGGATGAGGCAGAACATTGGATTTAACTGGGATTGCGGTTTAGTCTAATGAGTGAGGAGGGCAGATTGAGGGTGCATTCAAGGAAGTGATTATAATGTTTGGCCATGGGATTTACAGTAGCTAGGTAAGGAGGGAAGCAAAAACAGGAAGCAGGTGAAGGTTAGTTAAAAAGGTGGTAAGATCAATGGCTTGAAAGCCTTGTTGTGGGGTCATATGATTGTTGGAGTTGTGTCGTGTTGGAGAAGTAAGAAAAGACTGTAGTATGTGCCTGCAAGAGAGGGAGGGTGATAGGTGGTATGGTTTAATGAAATGAGATTCAAAGTTGGGGTTTTTAATGGTGGAGGGAGGAAGAGTGGTGTGAAAGTGGACCCATAGTGTGAAGGATATGGGAGAGAAAACAGCCTTACCTAAGAGGTCTATAGAGGAAGCCATGTTCCCATGGGAAAGCCAGATTTTAGTTAAGGCAGGAAGGTAAAGAGAACCTCTTCAGAAAAGGTTCAAGTTACAAATTTTCTGATAATTGAACTTTTGTCCCAGAAGCCACTGTGAAAAGGATTGAAGAGGTAAGGAGGAGCAGGAGGTGAGGTTGGAAGAGGTGATGTACAAAGCTATCCAGGTGCCAGGCACAGTGACTCACACCTGTTATCCCAGCACTTTAGGAGGCTGAGGTGGGAGGATTGCTTGAGCCCAAGAGTTTGAGACCTGAGCAACATGGTGAGACTCTGTCTCCACAAAAAGAAAATTTTAAAAATTAGCTGACTGTAGTGTCATATGCCTACAGCTACTCAGGAGGCAGAGGTGAGAGGATTGCTTGAGTCTGGGAGATAGAGGCTGCAGTGAGCCATGATCCCGCCACTGCACTCTGCCTGGACGACAGCGAGACCCTGTCTCAGCAAACAAAACCATGAGACAACAACAAAAGAAACACAAAGCTGTCTAGAGATTTGGTTTTGCAGGATAAAGGATGACCTGGAAGTTCTGACCTTGTTATGATTGACACGAACAGAAATAAAGGGCAGACTAAACTAAGACTTGGTGGTCCAGGGTAGATTTTGATGGAGTTGGCAGTAAGGGCCGAGGGAATGGAGAGAAGATCTTCTTGCCAAGTACATGCAGGATTTTCTGGGGCTTCCATTTGGCTTCTGATACTGGAAGTATGGAGTATTAATTAAGGGGAGTCTTAATTGAGCACACAGGCTCTCCTGACTTCTGCAGATGTTTTAATATATTCTGGCACTATTGGGAAATCATTAATGGCTTCCAAAAGGAATTCTGGAGGGATTGGGAAGGATTATGTTAACTGTTGCTTTGGAAATACCAATCTGTCAGTGTAGGGTAGGTTGGAGAGAGAAGAAACTTGAAGTATAGGAACATGTTAGGAAATTTTTCCAGTTGTCATGGATTTATGGTATGGAATTTGGTTATTTGCAGAGCAATTCAAAAGGAAAGGACCAATGTGAGAGTAGAACTTGGTGACAGACCTTGCTGAGGAGAGGATGGTTCCTGAGTTTGGAGTCTAGAAGCCTGTTTATGCCATGACAGAAATAGAAAAGTCTGAAAGAGTTGCTGGTTTTAGAAGGGAGATTGTTATGCTCTAGGAGATGTTTGAATCTTGGGTGATTGGACTCTTAGGTCTCCTTTCATCATACCTGTAGTGACTTGTAATTTCCTTGTTCTTAGCTTCACAGTTGACTAAGCTTTATGAGGACAGAGATTGTGTCTGTTTCGTTCTGTATTGTCAGTGCCTGGCACAGTGAATACATTTCAGAAATAATTGCTGAATTAAAGTAGAGAAATGGCTTTTTGTTGTTGTTGCTCCTGTCGCCCAGGCTGGAGTGCAATGGTGTGATCTCAGTTCACTCTAACCTCTGCCACCCGGGTTCAAGTGATTCTTCTGCCTCAGCCTCCCGAGTAGCTGGGATGACAGGCAGCTGCCACCATGCCCAGCTAATTATATATATATATAATAATATATATTATATATACTAATATAATAATATATATTATATATACTAATATAATAATATATATATTATAATATATAATATATATAAAATATATAATAATATAATAATATATATATATAAAATATATTATATATAATAATATATATAATAATATATATATATACACACAGTTTTGTTTTGTTTTTTTTTTTGAGACAGTGTCTCACTCTGTTGCCAGTCTAGAGTGCATTGGTGCAGTCTCGGCTCACTGCAACCTCCGCCTCCTGGGTTCAAGCGATTCTTCTGCCCTAGCCTCCCTAGTAGCTGGGACTACAGGCGTGCACCACCATGCCCAGCTAATTTTTGTGTTTTCAGTGGAGATGGGGTTTCACCGTGTTGGTGATCCTGATCTCTTGACCTCGTGATCCGCCCACCTCGGCCTCCGAAAGTGCTGGGATTACAGGTGTGAGCCACTGCACCTGGCCAATTTTTATATTTTTAGTAGAGACGGGGTTTCACAGTGTTGGTCAGGCTGGTCTCGACCTCCTGATCTCAAGTGATCCACCCGCCTCCGCCTCCCAAAGTGCTGGGATTACAGGCATAAGCCACCGCGCCCGGCCAAAATGGCTTTTTTTTTTTTGAGACGGAGTCTCCCTCTGTTGCCCAGGCTGGAGTACAATGCGCGATCTCGGCTCACTGCAACTTTCACCTCTTGGGTTGAAGTGATTCTTCTGCCTCAGCCTCCTGAGTAGCTGGGATTACAGGTGCGTGTCACCATGCCTGGCTAATTTTTGAATTTTTTAGTAGAGACGGGGTTTCACCATGTTGGTCAGGCTGGTCTCGAACTCCAGACCTCGTGATCCACCTGCCTCGGCCTCCCAAAATGCTGGGATTACAGGCGTGAGCCACCGCGCCCAGCTAAAATGTTTTTTTTTTTTTTTTTTTCAACCTTTCCTATGGTGCTGAGAGCAATGGCTTTTAATACACTTTTCAATTCTGAAATTCTGTTTTGATATTCAGATGTTTTGCAGATAGAGGAAATAAAGAATTTAAGCTCAGTCAAGAGATAAGGGCTGGACACACTATGTTTTGTGTGGTATTTGGGTGTAAACTGAAATGAAGTAGATGTCACCAGAAGCCAAATAAAGTTCTATAAAAACCAATAGGTAACAGGAACTTTAAGGAGTAAATTTTTAACACAACTAGAAATTAAAGTAGATGTTACTGACAAAATGTTTAGATTAGTTGATTGAGAGCAAGTGCTTCTTTTGAGTCAGACAGAACTGAGTTTGTTTGAATCTTGACTTAGCTACTTACTAGATGTGTCGACACTTTTCTCAACTGTCAAATGAGGATAATGAGAGTACACCTGTCACAGGGTTGTAAGAGTTCAATTAGGAAAAAGAATAGCAGAGTACTTGGCATAACTCCTAAATAAATGCTAATTTGATATTAATATTATTATTGTTAGTTTGATGGTCATATTGTTATTGTTACTTTTCAGGAAACAAACTGATTTATTTCCTAATGTCTGTACCTTTCTGTTGTCTTTAGTATTGTAAAAATTTTGCTACTTTTAGTTATTCATGTCTAAATTTTATTTAAGCTATTCCTGGTGACCCTTAACTCCTCCGATATTATAGTAGTGCCTTAGAAAAGCAGAACAAATTGGTATACTTTTTAAATTATCAAACCCTTTTCCTCAATCGTTGTTTTTTTTTGAGACAGGGTCTGGTTCTGTCACCCAGGCTGGAGTGCAGTGACGCGATCTCAGCTCACTGTAACCTCCGCCTCCCGGGTTCAAGCGATCCTCCTATCTGAGTCTCGCAAGTAGCTGGGATTCAGGTATGCACCACCACACCTGCCTAGTTTTTGTATTTTTAGTAGAGATGGGGTTTCACCATGTTGGCCAGACTGATCTTGAACTCCTGAGCTCAAGTGATCCGCCCACATCAGCCTCCCAAAGTGCTGGGATTACAGGTATGAGCCACCATGCCCAGCCTCATGTGTTAATTTTTTAAAGTAAAGTTATATTTGAAGATTTTAATTTCTAAATTGCATGAATTGGCTCATATTTTGCTGTGTCATTGAAAACATTTTATATTCTCTTTCTATCTTGAACAGTATTTCAATTGTAATTAGGTTGTGAGCTCCTTGAGATTAGGCGATTTGGCTAGGCTCCAGCGAAACTCAGTCATATATTTGTTCAATTATATTGAATTAAGTAGCAAGAAAGGCACAATTTGAGAATTTCTGAAGTATTTTACCCCATTTTTTAATTATGAAAAATTTCTAACATACAAAAACCATTGAAAGATAGCACAGCGATCATTATATACCTACGACCTCAGTTCAACAGTTTACATTTTGCTGTATTTTAAAAAACTCTCTTGTTTTTGCTGAACCATGTACAAGTTGCAGACATCCTAACACTTTCTTTCTTTCTTTTTTCTGTTTTTTTTTTGGAGAGAGGGTCTTGCTTTGTTGCCCAGGCTGGAGTGCAGTGGCACGATCTTGGCTTACTATAACCCCCGCCTCCCAAGTTCAAGCGATTCTCCTGCCTCAGCCTCTCAAGTAGCTGGGATTACAAGTGCCCGTCACCATGCCTGGCTAATGTTTGTATTTTTGGTAGAGACAGGGTCTCACCATGCTGGCCAGGCGGGTTTTGAACTCCTGAAGTGATCCGCCTGCCTCGGCCTCCCAAAGTGCTGGGATTACAGGCCTGAGCCGCCATGCCTGGCCCTAACATTTTATTTCTAAATATACACATGAGCATGCATCTCTTAAAAGCAATGTATTCTCCTATGTATTCACAATACCAATATCACACCTAATAATAATTAACAATACTTTTCTAATATTATCTGGTATCCAGTCCATATTTAAATTTCTCCAGTTGTACCTAAAATGGCTTTTCTCTCTTTTTCCCGCTAATCAAGAGCCAGTCAAGACTCTTGCATTGCATTTGGTTATGTTGTTTTAGTTGTTTTTAATCTAGAACAGTTTCTCTTAACCTTTTTCTCCCATTATAGCAATATAACTACAAGACAAGCAGGAGATCTTGTAGGCAAATACGTATTGGAATTCATCTGATTATTTAAAAAAATTTATCAATGATTTTGTAAAAGAATGTGTACATTTTATTTTATTTTATTTTATTTTATTTTATTTATTTTTTGAGATGGAGTCTCATTCTGTTGCCCAGGCTAATTCGCTGCCTCAGCCTCTGGGGTAGCTGGGATTACAGGCATGTGCTATCACGCCTGGCTAATTTTTGTATTTTTAGTAGAGACAGGGTTTTGCCGTGTTGGCCAGACTGGTCTCAAACTACTGACCTTGTGATCCACCCACCTTGGCCTCCCAAAGTGCTGGGATTACAGGCATGAGCCACCACACCTGGCCCCAAGAATGTGTAAATTTTAACAATTATTTGTTGATTTTCTACATTTATGTTGTCTTTGTAGCCATGAGGGTTGTTAGGAAAATATATATAAACATCTATGCAAAAACTCTAAAGCAGGGACTCTAAATAACTTTTTTTTTTGTTGGTGGCAACACTTGTAATCCCAGCTACTCAGAAGGTTGAGGCAAGAAAATCGCTTGAACCTGGGAGGCGGAGGTTGCAGTGAGCTGAGATTGCTTGAGCTTAAGAGTTCAGCTTGGGTAACTTAGTGAGACCCTGTATCTACAAATGTTTAAAAATTAGCCAGGTGTGGTTTCACACGCCTGTAGTCCCAGGTACTCAGGAGACTGATGTTGGAGGATCACTTGAGCCCAGGAGGAGTGAGCCATGATCGTGCCAGTGTACTCCAGCCTGGGCAACAGAGAGATCCTGTCTTTAAAAAACAAAAAAGTCCCAAAAATCACTGCTACAATTACAGAGAAACTTATATGAACATTAATTTTGGTGTGGTAAGCCTGCTTATATTTAAATTTAGATAGGAGAAATGGGTACTTGTTTTTTTTTGTTGTTTTTTTTTGAGACGGAGTCTCACTCTATTTGCCCAGGCTGGAATGCAGTGGCATCATCTTGGTTCACTGCAACTTCTGCTTCCTGGGTTCTAGTGTGCAACCTCTGCCTCCTGGGTTTTAGTGATTCTCCTGTCTCAGCCTCCCGAGTAGCTGGGATTACAGGCCCTTGCCACCATTCCTGGCTAATGTTTTTGTATTTTTAATAGAGACGGAGTTTCACCATGTTGGCCAGGCTGATCTTGAACTCCTGACCTCAGGTGATCCACCCACCTCGGCCTCCCAAAGTGCTGGGATTACAGGTGTGAGCCATTGCTCCAGGCCAGAAATCGGTACCTTTTTCTTTTCTTTTCTTTTTTTTGAGAGGGAGTCTTGCTCTGTCACCTGGGCTGGAGTGTAGTAGCGTGATCTCAGCTCACTGCAACCTCTGCCACCTGGGTTCAAGCGATTCTCCTGCCTCAGCCTCCCAAATAGCTGGGATTACAGGTGCACACCACCACACCTGGCTAATTTTTCTAGTGATTTTTAGTAGTGATGGGGTTTCACCATGTTGGCCAGGCTGGTCTCGAACTCCTGACCTCGTGATCCGCCCACCTCAGCCTCTTAAAGTGCTGAGATTATAGGCACAGAAATGGGTACTTTCAAAGTGCTTACTCTTTGCACATTATGAGGAACTCAACGCTGAATCAGACACAATTTGTACTCTAGAGCAGTGCTATTCAGTAGAACTTTCATCATTCTATGATGGTGGAAATGTCCTATGTCTGCATTGTCCAGTGTAGTAGCTGCTAGCTACATGTGGGTCCCCAGTACTAGGAATGGCGTCTAGTATGACTAAGAAACAGAATTCTAAATTACATTGTTTTTATTAAGATAGAATTTGCATACCATACATTTTGAATTTTAATTTAAAATTTAACTTAAATTAATTTAAGCAACCATATGTGGCCAAAATATTGCACAGCAGAGCCCCTAGAGTCTTTAAATCTATCGTGGGAGGGTGATGGGATGTGAACATGTGAAATGTAAGTTAGTAAAATATTTAAATAACAGGGCAATAGCGTAAGTGTGCTGCAGGACATGTGTAGTTGCCAGATTGACAGCGCGGGCCGGGTACAGTGGCTCACTACTATAACCCCAGCACTTTGGGAGGCTGAGGTGGGAAGATCTCTTGAGGCCAGAGGTACAAGACCAGCCTGGGCAACATGGTGAAATCCCGCCTCTACTTAAAATACAAAAAATTAGCTAGCAGCATGCCTGTAGTCCCAGTTACCCAGAAGGCTGAGGTGGGAGGATCACCTGAACCCAGGAAGTCAAGGCTGCAGTGAGCCGTGATTGTGCACTGCACTCCAGCCTGGACAATGGGAGTGAGAACCTGTCTCACGCCAGAACAAAAACAAAACAGTGCAGCAATGCAGGAGCATGTGAGACACCAGCAATCAAGGAAAGATTAGTGTTTGGGATATCAAGTAAGATATTTTTATGAGGTCAAAGGTTCATATAGTGGAGCAATGGAAGGTGGCCTGGGAAAATAGTTTGGGACCAGATTTTAGAAGGCTGTACATGTTATAAACCTAAAAATTAGCTGTTTTTCTGAAGTAGTGGGAAGCCACTGAAGGTATCTTAGACAGAAAAAATAATATAATTTTGATGGCAATTTAGATGTATTAATGTGGTTGTGTGTTAAGAAATAATTGAGACACAGATTGGCCTCAGGGATGGAATGGAAGTTCAGATGAGAGAGACTGTGAAGAATGCTGGCTGTCAACAGGCAGCAGTTGGTCAGAAGATTTAAAAACAAAAAAAAGAGGTCCGGGCACGGTGGCTCATGCCTATCCCAGTACTTTGGGAGGCTCAGGTGGGCAGATCATGGGGTCAAGAAATCTAGACCATCCTGGCCAACATGGTGAAACACCGTCTCTACTAAAAATACAAAAATTAGCTGGGCATGGTGATGCGCCCCTGTAGTCCCAGGTACTTGGGAGGCTGAGGCAGGAGAATTGCTTGAACCCGGGAGGCGGAGATTGCAGTGAGCCGAGATTGTGCCACTGCACTCCAGCCTGAGCGACAGAGCAAAACTCCATCTCAAAAAAAAAAAAAAAAAAAGAATACCAGCTGGAAATACAGCAAGATGCTCCTTCCCTATTGGAAGAATGGTATTGAGTTATTAAGAGAGGTAAAAAAAGTTGCAAAGGTAAACAATGGTTTTAACATAGTTGAATTTAAAGTTGTGGAAGATTATCTAAGGCATATATCTGAGTGACAGCTGTAAAGAAAGGAGTGCCTCTAGGTAGATCCATATGGATTTAGGAGTTTTTCATGTAGACATTAGGGTAATAGCAATAGTGTACTGACTCTCTCTATCACCTCTCACCTGTATGGCCTTGAGCAAATCCCCAGGCCTCAATCTTCTTAGCTGCAAAATACCTGTCTCGGAGGGAGTATTATGAAGACTAAATGTGCATAGTTCTTAGACCCATTCCATGCAGTTTTCAGTTTATAAACTGGTTTCTCATATGATAGTCATGATGAATAACGCCTTCTCTGTATGGAGGTGTCAGCACCTTGTATTTCCTGCCTTTTAACTTCTCTGGAATTTGCCATGTTCTTTCCATTTCCCACTGTCACGTTTCTTGCTTATCAGCAATTTCTTTGTCTCTCTTTGTCTATTCCATCCCCACCTCCTGACACTTTTCCTTGGTACCAGAGACTTTATGTAGTTAAATATTAATTTAATTGTGTTAATCCCATTTAAGCCTCTTCTCCATCACATGCAGTGCAAAGTTCTTTTCTTTTTGAGACAGGGTTTCACTCTGTCACCCAGGCTGCTGTAATGCAGTGGCATGATCATGGCTCACAGTAGCCTCAACCTCCAGATGCTCCCACCCTAGCCTCTTGTGTAGCTGGGACTGCAGGCACCTGCCACCACACCTGGCTAAGTTTTGTATTTTTTGTAGAGATAGAGTTTTGCGCTGGTCTCGAACTCCTGGGCTCAAGTGACCTGCCTGCCTTGGCTTCCCAAAATGCTAGAATTAATAGATGTGAGCCTCTGCCAAGTTTCCTAACTCTGAGTTTTCTATGCCTTCTGTCTCTGCAGCCTTATCTCTTAGTATACACTTTCTCCCTCCTCCCTCCATCCCCACTCTTAACTGCACAAAGATACACAGCCCCAAACTGTAATAAGCCATGTGTAGGTCCCTAAATAGACTTCATATCTCATATATATATATATATATATATGCCTTTGTTTGGTTGGCTCTTTCTATCCAGAATATTCTACCCCCACCTGTCTGGCAAATAGTTTTTTTTTTTCTTTTTTTAGACAGAGTCTTGCTCTGTGGCTCAGGCTGGAGTGCAGTGGCACAATCTTGGCTCAATGCAACCCCTGCCTCCCAGTTTCAAGCAGTTCTCTGCCTCAGCCTCCTGAGTAGCTGGGATTACAGGTGCCTACCACCATGCCTGGCTGATTTTTTTGTATTTTTAGTAGAGATGGGGTTTCACCATCTTGGCCAGGCTGGTCTTGAACTACTGACCTCGTGACCGACTCGCCTCGGCTTCCCAAAATGCTGGGATTACAGGTGTGAGCCTCCGCGCCTGGCCAGTTTTTTGTTTTTGGATTTTTGCACGTACTTGTCTTTTAAGACTAAGTTGAGGAATCTATTTCTTCAGTCATTCCTTTTATTTTTGTCCTTACTCTATGTTGTGTAGACTTGTAGCGTAATACTCATAATGTTTTTAGGCAGCCATTTGCTTGCATGCCTGCCTTATTCTACTAGTTTAGAAAGTTATTGAGGGCATAGACTAGGTTTTCTCTTTTTTTGTATTTCTGGTACCTAATATATTGCTTGTGCCAGGCACAGAATAAATTCAGATTTTGTCAACTTTGTTTTTTTTTTTTTTTGAGATGGAGTTTCGCTCTGGTTGTCCAGGCTGGAGTGCAATGGCGTGATCTCAGCTCACCGCAACCTCTGCCTCCCGGGTTCAAGCGATTCTCTTGCCTCAGCCTCCTGAGTAACTGGGATTACAGGCATGCACCACCACACCCGGCTAATTTTATATTTTTAGTAGAGATGGGGTTTCTCCGTGTTGGTCAGGCTGGTCTCGAACTCCCAACCTCAGGAGATCTGCCCACCTCGGCCTCCCAACGTGCTGGGATTACAGGCGTGAGCCACCGCGCCCGGCCTTGTGCACATGTTATATGTGAAAAAAACTGAGGTTAAGAGGTTATATATTATGTATTCAGGGCAACTGAACTAATTAATGAAGCATATAGGTTTTTTTTTTTTTTTAGATGGAGTTTCACTCTTGTCGCCCATGCTGGAGTGCAGTGGCACGATCTCAGCTCACTGCACGCCCAGCTAATTTTTGTATTTTTTGTAGAGATGGGGTTTCACCATCTTGGCCAGGCTCGTTTTAAACTCCTGACCTCAGGTGATCCACCTACCTCAGCCTCCCAAAGTGCTGGGATTACAGGTGTGAGCCACCACACCCGGCCACATATAGTTCTTGGTTTTTGTTTTGTTTTGTTTTGTTTTGTTTTTCAGATGGAGTCTTACTCTGTCACCAGGCTGGAGTGCAGTGGCGCGATCTTGGCTCACTGCAACCTCTGCCTCCCGGGTTCAAGCGATTCTCTTGCCTCAGCCTCCCAAGTAACTGGGATTACAGGCATGTGCCACCATGCCCGGCTAATTTTGTATTTTTGGTAGAGACCAGGTTTCTCCATGATGGTCAGGCTGGTCTTGAACTCCTGATCTCAGGTGATCCACTTGCCTCGGCCTCCCAAAGTGCTGGGATTACAGGTGTGAGCCACTGTGCCTGGCCTTTTTTTTTTTTTCTATTTTTTTGGAGACAGAGTCTCACTCTGTTGCCCATGCTGGAGTGCAGTGGCGCCATTTCAGCTCACTGCAACCTCTGCCTCCTGGGTTCAAGTTTCTCCTGTCTCAGCCTCCTGAGTAGCTGGGATTGCAGCCACCTGCCACCACGCCTGGTGAATTTTTGTATTTTTAGTAGAGACAGGGTCTCACCATATTGGCCAGGCTGGTCTCGAACTCCTGACCTCAAGTGAGCCACCTGCCTTGGCCTCCCAGAGTGCTAGGATTACAGGTGTGAGCCACCGTGCCCAACCCAAGAAATTTTTTGCTAACTTGATGACTGTCTGCTGCCCAGACACACAATACTATATTTTGTTATCTGTGCCACAGGTATTTCTATTGTTGATTTAACATTTGTGATCTGGCACAAATTCTAGATTCAAGGGCATAGCTTAAATAATAATGCTTTAAAATATGTGTGCTATTTGTATCAGTTTATTTAGCTACTAGATAAATAAGAGTAGTGAGATTTCATTTATTCCTTTGGCAAATATTTATTCAACTCTTGCTGTGAACTAGGACCTGAAATTACAGCTGTGAGTGAACAAAGCAAACAAGGCTTGGCCCTGCTGTCACTTACCTTCTAGTGGGGAAGCCTCACAATAAGCACGATTAACATGCAGGTAGATATCTGTAATATAATGCTAGATAGGGGCAGTGCTTTTTTAAAAGGCCAGAAGAGGGATTAGGAAGTTATATTTTCTATTTTAAAAGGAGTTGTCTGAGAAGGCCTTTCTAAATACACGTTTGAGTGGAGAGATCTGAATGGAATGAAGATGCTGGATAACCTTCCAGACGGAGAGGTCAGCAAATGTAGACACTTTGAGAGAGGGACATGCTTGGCCTGTTCAAGGGACAGCAAGAAGGCAGATGTTCTGGAGCTGTATGAACTAGGGTGGGATTGTAGGAGAGGAAGTTGGAGAAGTAGCCAGGGGTAGATCATACAGGACCTTCAGATTTCATTCTATCATGAAATAAAGCCTGTGGATGGTTTCCAGTAGGGAAATAAAGTGATCTAACTTAAGTTTTGTTTTGTTTTGCTTTTTGAGACAGAGTCTCGCTCTGTTGCCCAGGCTGGAGTGCAGTGGCATGATCTTGGCTCACCGCAACCTCTGCCTACCAGAATTCAAACAATTCTCCTGCCTCAGCCGCCCGAGTAGCTGGGACTACAGGTGTACACCACCACACTCAACTAATTTTTGTATTTTTAGTAGAAACAGGGTTTCATCATGTTAACCAGGCTGGTCTCGAACTCCTGACCGCAGGTGATCCACCTGCCTTGGCCTCCCAAAGTTCTGGGATTACACGGGTGAGCCACCGCTCCTGGCTGTGATCTGACTTTTTAATTCACTATGCTATGTAGAGAACAGACTCTAGAAGTACAAGAAAGGAAGCAGCAAGATCACTTAGGATGTGGTGATTATACACCTCCTAGTGAGAATTGATGTGATTAGCAATGGAGGGGGGAATAAGTAGTCAGATTTTAATTATATTTTGAAGATAGAATCAACAGGATATTTTGATTGTGATTAGAAAGAGCACAGTCAAGGATAACTCTGGGGTTAACAAATAGACATTGTATTTGAGGATATACACAGGGTTTACAGCACCTGTCTCTGAGCAGTGGCCTTAGCAGTGAGCTTTTTTTCTTTTTGCTTATCTGTATTTGCCAATTTTTCTATGCTGAAGCTGTAATACTTCTGTAATAAAAAGGCAGAGATTATTTGAAAATTAGAGTTAAAAGTGGTATCAAATGTAACCTAATTTTTTTTTTTTTTTTTGAGAACGATTCTTGCTCTGTCACCAGGCTGGGGTGCAGTGACGCAATCTCAGCTCACTGCAACCTCTGACTACCGGGTTCAAGCAATCCCCCTGCCTCAGCCTTCTGAGTAGCCGGGACTACAGGCGCGCCCCACCGCGCCCGGCTAATTTTTTGTATTCTAGTAGAGACAGGGGTTTCACCATGTTAGCCAGGGTGGTCTCGATCTCTTGATCTTGTAATCCGCCCGCCTTGGCCTCCCAAAGTGCTGGGATTGTAGGCGTGAGCCACCGCGCCTGCCCAAACGTAACTTAATTCTTAAAGTGTTCTCCTGTCCCTTTTGATTTTAGAAAAGAACTTAAGTGACATACATAAACTTTAAATATTTATCTTTTTACTCTTAGTGATCAGCCTTTGAGCCTTTCCCACATTGAAGATGGTGAAGCTAGATATTCATACTCTGGCTCATCACCTCAAGCAGGAACGCTTATATGTAAACTCTGAGAAACAGCTCATTCAGAGGCTCAATGCAGATGTACTTAAGACAGCTGAAAAGTTGTATCGTACAGCATGGATTGCGAAGCAACAGAGAATCAATTTGGATCGGCTTATCATAACCAGGTAAAGAAATGATTTTCAGGTTTTAAATTTTGTGAACCACTATGATTCTGTAAAGAAATTAGTAACCGTAAATAAATGAATCCGTTTCCAACAAAGTGCGTTAAGATAATTTACATCAATGTTAAGGTGAGTCTTTGCTTATAATACAGTTTATTTGGATTATTAAATAACTTAGGCACTGTTACAGAAAATTGTAACTTAAGCATTGACATTTTATATCGTACCAATTGGTTTTGTGTCTTTGTCTATATAAAATGTTATTGTTGGCTGGGCGTGGTAGCTCACACCTGTAATCCCAGCACTTTGGGAGGCCGAGGCGGGTGGATCAGGAGGGCAGGAGTTTAAGACCAGCCTGGCCAAGTGAAACCCCGTCTCTACTAAAAATACAAAAATTACCTGGGCGTTGTGGTAGGCGCCTGTAATCCCAGCTACTCAGGAGGCTGAGGTAGAGAATTGCTTGAACCCGGGAGGTGGAGGTTGCAGTGGGCCGAGATCGTGCCACTGCACTCCAGCCTGGGCGACAGAGCGAGACTGTCTCCTCAAAAGAAAAAAAAAAATGTTGTTGTAGACAGTAAATTATCTGTTCTGCTTTTCTTCTAATATTATTTAATATATAGGTTTCCAGCTGGGCGCGGTGGCTCACGCCTGTAATCCTAGCACTTTGGGAGGCTGAGGCGGGTGGATCATGAGGTCAGGAATTCAAGACCAGCCAGGCCAAGATGATGAAACCCCATCTGTACTAAAAATACAAAAATTAGCGGGGCCTCCCAGGCATACTCGGGAGGCTGAGGCAGGAGAATGGCTTGAACCCAGGAGGTGGAGGTTGCAGTGAGCCAAAATCACACCACTGCACTCTAGCCTGGGCGACAGAGTGAGACTCCATCTCAAAAAAAAAAAAAAAAAAAAAAAAAAAAAAAAATATATATATATATATATATATATATATATATATATGTTTCCATATTTTGATATTGTATAGCTATTTTTTGGGTTTAGAAACCACATTTTATTGTCTTAATACCTACGAAGAACATTTATTTTATTTTATTTATTTATTTATTTTTGAGTTGGAGTCTCGCTCTGTCCCCCAGGCTGGAGTGCAGTGGCACGATCTCAGCTCACTACAACCTCTGCCTCCCAGGTTCAAGAGATTCTCCTGCCTCAGCCTCCTGAGTAGCTGGGATTACAGACGTGTGCCACCATGCCTGGCTAATTTTTGTATTTTTAGTAGAGACGGGGTTTCATCATGTTGGTCAGGCTGGTCTTGAACTTCTGACCTCATGATCTGCCCCCTCGGCCTCCCAAAGTGCTGGGATTATAGGTATGAGCCACCCTGCCTGGCCAAGAACAGTTTTTAACTCTAAGAACATCAGTGCTGTTGAGAATATAAGCCAGACGCAAAAGAATACGTACTGTATGATTCTATTTGTATGAAGTTCAAAAAGAGGCAGGACTGATCTTTGATGACAGAAATCAGAATAATGGTTACTTGTTGGGCTTGAGAGGGTGGTATTGACCCTCTCAAGGCATGTGAAAGCGCATGTGAAAGGCGTTGTTGGGTGTTTCATATAATTGGGAAAGGGCATGTGAAAGCGTTCTTGGGTGTTTAAAATGTTCCATGTCTTAATCTGAGTGGTGATTACTGGGTGCATATATGTGTAAAAATTGGTCAAGCTGAACACTTGACATTAGTGCACTTTACCGTATTTTACCTCAATAAAAATGAGTTAAAAAAAAAAAAAAGAACAGTGCTGTTGTGGGCATTGTGGTTTTTTCCCCACATCTTTTAGGCTTATTTTATTTGGATTTGTTTCGAGAAGCAAAAAGCCTAGTTAAAGGATGTGTCTGCAGGTCATTACATACTGGCGTGTTGCTGTTGAGAACTGTTGAGCAATATGCTGATATCGACTTCATTTTTATTATTTTTTAGTACTTGAATATTTGTAAACTTTCTTATGTCCATAAATAAGCATAAGCAGTTTAACTGTAGCTAATTTTTTTTTTTTCAGACAGGATCTGGCTCTGTCGCCCAGGCTGAAATGCAGTGGTATGATCTTGAGTCACTGCTGTCTCAAGCTCCTGAGCTCAAGCGATTCTCCCACCTCAGCCTCCTGAGTGCTGGGACTACAGGCACACGCCACCACATCTAGCTAATTTTCGTATTTTTTTGTAGAGATGGGGTTTCACCATATTTTCCAGGCTGGTCTCGAACTCCTGGGCTCAAGTGATCCTCCCACCTTGGCCTCCCAAAGTGCTGGGATTACAGGGGTGAGCCACTGTGTCCTTCCTGTAGCTAATTTTAATTTAGTCCATAAGAGGGCAGCTCTGGACAGTTTTTAGGATCTACAAACTGATAATTTTCTTTTTTTTTTTCCAGACGGAGTTTTGCTTTGTTGGCCAGGGTGGAGTGCAGTGGCATGATTGCAGCTCACTGCAACCTGTACCTTCTGGGTTCAAGAGATTCTCCTGCCTCAATTTTCCAAGTAGCTGGGATTATAGGTGCCTGCCACCATGCCTGGCTAATTTTTGTATTTTTAGGAGAAATAGGAGTTTCGCCATGTTGGCCAGGCTGGTCTCGACCTCCTGGCCTCGAGTGATTTGCTCACCTCGGCCTCCCAAAGTGCTGGGATTACAGGTGTGAGCCACCGCACCCAGCCCTAATACTTTTCATTGATTCTGATTTGATATGAGGAAATTGTCCTTTGTACTTTTTAGTTTTGTCGTCCTTTACTCACTGAGTTGCTGTTAGTCTAAAATTTTTAGCAATTCAGAGTGACCTCATTGTTGGGACCATAATCAACTCACATGTCCATGTTTGGATATAGTATATGTGTTATATTATTATTAATACTATTATTTTGCTTGTTTGCTCTTTTTTTTTTTTTTAGTGCTGAAGCTTCCCCTGCTGAATGTTGCCAACATGCCAAAATTTTGGAAGATACACAATTTGTTGATGGGTATAAGCAATTGGGATTTCAGGAGACTGCTTATGGAGAATTCTTGAGTCGATTGAGGGAAAATCCTCGTCTTATTGCCTCCTCTTTGGTTGCTGGAGAGAAACTTAATCAGGAGAACACACAAAGTGTTATTTACACAGTTTTTACCTCCCTGTATGGCAATTGCATCATGCAAGAAGATGAAAGCTACCTCCTTCAGGTTTTGCGATACTTGATTGAATTTGAACTTAAAGAAAGTGACAACCCTAGGCGACTTTTGAGGAGGGGAACTTGTGCCTTCAGCATCTTATTTAAACTTTTTTCTGAAGGACTGTTTTCTGCCAAACTTTTCCTCACAGCCACTTTACATGAGCCAATTATGCAACTGCTTGTTGAAGATGAAGATCACCTGGAAACAGATCCAAACAAGCTAATTGAGAGGTTCTCCCCATCTCAGCAGGAAAAACTCTTTGGAGAGAAGGGCTCAGATAGATTCAGGCAAAAAGTTCAAGAAATGGTGGAGTCCAATGAAGCCAAACTAGTGGCTTTGGTGAACAAATTTATTGGTTATCTCAAACAGAACACATATTGTTTTCCACATAGTTTAAGGTGGATCGTGTCTCAGATGTACAAAACCCTCTCCTGTATAGATAGGCTGGAAGTTGGGGAGGTCAGGGCAATGTGTACTGATCTCCTTTTGGCCTGCTTCATTTGTCCTGCAGTTGTCAATCCAGAACAATATGGAATAATTTCCGATGCTCCTATTAATGAAGTAGCACGATTTAATCTGATGCAGGTATGGTTTTGCTATTATTACTAATGTGGCATTTAGTTTAAAATTTAGTTGATTGGGCTGTGGGGGTGGGAACAAATAATATGATGACAGTATTTGTATATTCTTACAACTTTTTCTCAATCAGTCCTAAGTATTTGCATCTTATTAAATAAAAGCAATAATACTGGGATTTAAAACTATTGCGGTCACAAAACATTTTGTCTTTGTCTGTTTTTTGAGACAGGGTCTCGCTCTGTTGCCCAGGCTGGAGTGCAGTGGCGCAATCTCAGCTCACTGCAACCTCCGCCTCCCGGGTTCAAGCAATTCTCCTGCCTCAGCCTCCTGAGTAGCTGGGATTACAGGCACACACCACCGCCCTGGCTAATTTTTGTATTTTTAGTAGAGACGGGGTTTCACCATGTTGGTCAGGCTGGTCTCGAACCCCTGACCTTGTGATCTGCCTGCCTTGGTCTCCCAAAGTGCTGGGATTACAGGTGTGAGCCACTGCGCCCGGCTGTGTTTGTTTTTAAATGAAATCCTCACACACTTGAATGTAGAGTTTGATTAGATTTTCTAGAACAAGTCCACCATCCCTTTTCCATAATTTCAAAGCCCAAAATGAGGAAAAACTGAATGTCTTCTATAGCTCATTTAGTAGCAAAACCTGTGCTGAACTAACATGAGGCTATTCACAATTTTTTTTTCCTTTTTTCTTTTTTGAGATGAAGTTTCGCTCTTGTTGCCCAGGCTGGAGTGCAGTGGCGTGATCTTGGCTCACTGCTATCTCCACCTCCTGGGTTCAAGTGATTCTCCTGCCTCAGCTTCCTGAGTAGCTGAGATTACAGGCGCATGCCACCACGCCCAGCTATATTTATAATTGTTATTCCATTTAGTGCTAGTGAATACTCATATTTTGTTGCAGAAATGTTGATTCATTTGATTACAAAATGCCATCTATATATTGAACATGTTATATATATACATTACATTACCTTTCTAAAATCTCTAAATTCTGAAATCTGAAACTCTCCTAAGAGTTTCAGAAAGAGGATTTTTGGATGTATATTAGCGCCTTTTTGCAATTATATGAATGACTGAAGTCATTATTATTTCTTCATGGACTCTTTTCATCATACCTTATCTCTCAGATATACTGTGAAGAACTGGTGTTTATTTAGAATAGACTATTTTTGGGTAATTTTTATTTTTTATTTTATTTTATTATTATTTTTTGCAGACGGAGTCTCGCTCTGTTGCCCAGGCTAGAGTGCAGTGGCGCGATCTTGGCTCACTGCAACCCCTGCCTCCCGGGTTCAAGTGATTCTTCTGCCTCAGCCTCCCGAGTAGCTGGGATTACAGGCGCGTGCCACCATGCCCAGCTAATTTTTTGTATTTTTAGTAGAGATGGGGTTTCACCGTGTTAGCCAGGATGGTCTCGATCTCGTGATCTTGTGACCTCGTGATCCGCTTGTCTTGGCCTCCCAAAGTGCTGGGATTATGAGCCACTGTGCCCATCCATTTTATAATTTTTTTAGAAGGAGTTTCGCTGTGTCGCTCAGACTGGAGTGCAGTGGTGCGATCTCGGCTCACTGCAACCCCTGCCTCCTGGGTTAAAGTGATTCTCCTGCCTCAGCTTCCTGAGTGGCTGGGATTACAGGCATGCACCACCACATCTGGCTAATTTTGTATTTTCAGTAGAGATGGGGTTTCACCATGTTGGTCAGGCTGGTCTCAAACTCCTGACCTCAGATGATCTGCCCGCCTCGGCCTCCCAAAGTGCAGGGATTACAGGTGTGAGCCACCACTCCTGGCCTTGGGTGATTGTTAAAAAATGATTAGCTCAAGCTGGGTGTGGTGGCTCTCACCTGTAATCCCAGCACTTTGGGAGGCCAAAGTGGGCAGATCGTTTGACATCAGGAATTTGAGACCAGCCTTGGCAACATAGTGAGACCCCCAACCACCCCATATCTATTAAAAAAAAAAAAATTGGCCAGGTGGGGTGGCTCACGCCTGTAATCCCAGCATTTTGGGAGGCCGAGGCAGGTGGATCACCTGATGTCCAGAGTTTGAGACCAACCTGACCAACATGGAGAAACCCCGTCTCTACTAAAGATACAAAATTAGCTGGGTGTAGTGTCGCATGCCTGTTATCCCAGTTACTTGGGAGGCTGAGGCAGGAGAATCGCTTGAACCCGGGAGACAGAGGTTGTGATGAGCCGAGATTGCACCATTGCACTCCAGCCTGGGCAACAAGAGCAAAACTCCATCTCAAAAAAAATAAAATAAAAAAATAAAAAATCAGAAAAAATGATTAGCTGTTTTTAATGATCAGTTATATCACCTTGGGATGTTTAGCAATTCACTGCATAGAAATGCCTGAAATAAAATTTTTAACTTTTTTTAACTTTTATAAATTAAAAAAAATTATAATATGGAACTCTTCACAAATTTGTGTGTCATCCTTGCACAGGTGCCATGCTAATCTTCTCTGTAGAGTTCCAATTTTAGTATATGTGCTTCTGAAGTGAGCACAAAATATTTGACATGAAACAGTAGGTTTTTTTTTTGTTTGTCTGTTTGTTTTGAGACAGTCTCATTCTGTCACCCAGGCTGGAGTACAGTGGTGCCATCTTAGCTCTCTGTAGCCTTTGAACTCCTGGGCTCAAGTGACCCTTCTGCCTCACCCTCCTGAGTAGTTGGGACTACAGGTGTGTACCAGCACACCTCGCTCATTTAAAAAATGTTTTTGTAGAGACAGGGTCTTGCTTTGTTGTCCAGGCTGGTCTTGAACTCCTGGCCTCAGGTAATCCTCCTACCTTGGCCTCTCAAAGTGCTGGGATTATAGGCGTAAGCCACTGTGCCTGGCCCGTGAAACACTTAAATTTATTCTTATGGTAGATAATGTATTTGTAGTTTTTTTTTTTGTGTGTGTGTCATTCCAGTAGAGATTGAATCACATATTTTCAGAATCAGTAAAAAGGGGACTTGTCCCAGATATTAAGAAGAGGATGCTGTAATAACTTTCATCATTAGCCTTTAAAAAGAGTGCAGTAACAAATTTTGCCAGTAAGGTACTTGTTCTATGAATTAGTATTTACTTTATCAAACCAGCTTATGTTAGATAGGAATCATTTGCTTTTAAATCTAGGAAACAAATTCTACCTTGAGTGCTTTGTGAGCGCTATAGGGTAATGTTCTTAATATTAACTTAAGGCAATTTAACGAATGAGTCAGCTTTTACAAATTAATTTAAAAAGCTCTAAACAAATGAAAACTACAATGTCAGAAACAAATGTATTGTGCTTTTTTTCCCTAGTGTTGATATCTTATGTGTTAAAGAGAAATTAAAGCAAAAATTTATACTTTCTCTCTCTAACTCTTAATCTAAAAATAGTAAAAGCTGACATAAGGTACACATTTTTGGGGGGATACTAGTTCATATGCCTGGTCAGGTGATACGAATAATATTATGAAACACATTTTTTAGAATAGAATAGACATGCTTGCTTTCATAGAGAGGTATTTGTGAGTATCTGTCTGTAGCTTATGTCTCCCTACCACTGCTTTGGGTTGCAGGTAGGCCGCCTTTTGCAGCAGTTAGCAATGACTGGCTCTGAAGAGGGAGATCCCCGAACAAAGAGCAGCCTTGGAAAATTTGACAAAGTAAGAATAAATACGATTTATAGAAAATTCTGAAGTATTAGTGAGCCTTACTATTCTCTTTATTAAATCTTGTCCTTAGGTGATATCTAAATTAAATGTTCTTTTAATTAGCTATAGTATTGGATCAGCAGCATTTAAAGATGATTAATTCCCACAGATGTATTAAGGAGATGCCGTCGTAAAGAGAATCAAAGAGCTGTTAAGATTATTTTATTTTAAAAAGTTTTTTTTTTCTTTTTTTTTCTTTTTTTTTTTTTGGAGATGGAGTCTTGCTCCGTCGCTCAGGCTGGAGTGCAGTGGCGCGATCTTGGCTCACTGCAAGCTCTGCCTCCCAGGTTCACGCCATTCTCCTGCCTCAGCCTCCCAAGTAGCTGGGACTACAGGCGCCCACCACCATGCCCAGCTAATTTTTTGTATTTTTAGTAGAGACGGGGTTTCACTGTATTAGCCAGAATGGTCTCGATCTCCTGACCTTGTGATCCACCTGCCTCGGCCTCCCAAAGTGCTGGGATTACAGGCGTGAGCCACCGCGCCTGGCCAACTTTTAAATTTTTGAGTCAGTGTCTCACACAGTTGCCCAGGCTGGAGTGCAGGGGTGTGATCATGGCTCAAACTCCTGGGCTCATGCAGTCCTTGCACCTTAGCTTCCCAAGTACCTGTGCTATAGGGGCACACCACCATGCCCAGCTAAGTGTTTTTATTGTTATAGAGACGAGGTGTTGCTATGTTGCCCAGACTGGTCTTGACTCCTGGCCTCAAGCGATCCTCCTGCCTCAGCATTCCAGCGTGCTAGGATTACAGATGTCAGCACCATGCCTGGTCGATAATTGTTTAATTTTAAGTGTAGTTTATAAGTTAACATCTATGACATTGTTCAATTAATTTAGTTAAAGAAAATTTTAATCAGTCTTACTTTGATTAAGCTGTACATTCAACCAATGAAAATTCAAGGATATTTGAGTAAAATTTCCCTTCCACGTCTCATCTCTAGTCTTCATTCCCTGCCCCCACAAAGGATTCTTTTTTTTTTTTTTGTGATAGAGTTTCCCTCTTGTCACAGAGGTTCGCTGTTGTCACCCAGGCTGGAGTGCAGTGGCGCGATCTCGGCTCACTGTTAACTCTGCCTCCCAGGTTCAAGCAATTCTCCTGCCTCAGCCTCCGAGTAGCTGGGATTATAGGCGTGAACCACCACGCCTGGCCCCCAAAAGATTCTTGATGTTATTAGGTTGTTTATCCTTCTAGAGGTCCATATGTTTACAAGCAAATTCCTACGTACACTATATACTTCCAACCACCCCTTCCTTCCCCTTTCAGAAATAGTAGCACAATGTGTATACTGTTCTGTGTTGTGTTATGTTTGTCTCCAACATCTTATTGTTATTTTCTTTTTTTTTTGAGACAGGGTCTCACTTTGTCACCTAGTGATGCCATCTCAGCTCACTGCAGCCTCGACCTCCCTGGCACAAGCAGTCCTCCCACCTCAGCTTCCCAAGTAGCTGGGACTACAGGTGCGCGCCACCACGCCCGGCTAATTTTGGTATTTTTCATAGAGACAAGGTTTTGCCCTGTTGCCCAAGTGGTTTTGAACTTCTGAGCTCAAGCAATCCACCCACCTTGGCCTCGCAAAGTGCTGGGATTGCAGGCATGCACCACCACACCCAGCTCCAAGATCTTAGAATGTATCAGTACAAAAAGAGTTTAATTTTTTTAGGTTGGGTGCAGTGGCTCAAGCTGGTAATCCTAGTGCTGGGCACACTTTGGGAAGCTGAGGTGGACGGATCAGTTGAACTCAGAAGTTTGAGACCAGTCTGGGCAACATGGTGAAACCCCATCTCTACAAAAAATACAAAAATTAGGTCAGGTGGGGTGGCTCACATTTGTATTTCTGGCACTTTGGGAGGCCGAGGCGGGTGGATCACCTGAGGTCAGGAGTTCAAGACCAGCCTGTCCAACATGGCGAAACCCCATCTCTACTAAAAATACAGAAATTAGCTGGGCATGGTCGTGGCGCCTGTAATCCCAGCTACTCGGAAGGCTGAGGCAGGAGAATCACAGTGGGGGAGGAGGTGTGCAGAGGTTGCAGTGAGCCGAGATGGTGCTATTTCATTCCAGCCTGGCTAAAAGAGTGAAACTGTCTCAAAAAAAAAAAAAAAAAGTTAACATCTTAAAAAAATCTGATTTTTAAGATGTTAAAATCTTTTCGTGCTTGTCCACCTTAATGAGAAATTTCGTTTCAGTATTTTAAAGGGAAATGTTTCACTGTTGTCATCCTGTTTTAACAGAGCTGTGTTGCCGCTTTCCTTGATGTTGTGATTGGGGGCCGTGCAGTGGAGACCCCTCCGTTGTCTTCCGTCAATCTTCTGGAAGGATTGAGCAGAACTGTGGTTTATATAACCTACAGTCAGCTTATTACTCTGGTAATGGCTTCATTGTTTAATAGAATTTCTCAAAAGTCTTTTAGCTAAGCGTGAGCAAAGACATACACGAGCACATTGTGTGGGAAATACATACTGTATTTGAAAAAGTGATTTCACTAGCTAATAGTCTTTGCTTTTGCCAGGTGAATTTTATGAAGAGTGTGATGTCTGGAGATCAACTGAGAGAAGATAGAATGGCTCTTGACAATTTATTGGCAAACCTACCGCCGGCCAAGCCAGGAAAAAGTAGCAGTTTAGAAATGACTCCCTACAATACGCCTCAGCTGTCTCCAGCAACCACTCCAGCAAATAAAAAGAATCGATTACCTATAGGTAAAGAGAATTTCTCATATCAGAGCTTTCTCTTAAATCTAATATTTCATTAGCCTTTGTTATTGCTCAGTGTTTTGGAATATATGTTTAAGTACTTGGGAAAGTCTTTCTCTTCATGTTTACTGATGGTATTTCAGTTTTTAGAAATCATATCAGATGAGTTAAGGTTTATCAGTAGGCTTTAGCTTTGCCTACGTGCTTTTCATAATTAATTGAAGTCATGCTATCCACAGTATACTTTGTTTAAATTTTATTGTCTTTTCTTGAAAAAATTTTGGAAATGTTGTAAGTAGTCATTTTTAAAACTATGTAGCCCTCAGCCTGGTGGGGTGGCATGTGCCTGTGGTCCCAGCTACTTGGGAGGCTGAGATGGGGAGATTGCTTGAGCCTGGGAGGTTGAGGCTGCAGTGAACCATGATCGTACCACTGCACTTCAGCCTGGGTGACAGAGTGAGACCCTATCTCAAAAAAAAAAGAAATTATGTAGCCCCCTCCTTTCTATAAAGTTCTAAATATTATAATAAACAATATTATTTTAGAAGTTTCCATCAATAAACTGGAAAATAATAGTATTTTCTATTATTTTCATTAATAGTCTTATCAACTGAGCTAAGATATCTTAATGTTATAGAATAAAGCTAAAGTTTCATTTTATTTTTTCAAGTTTGTTTATTTAAGAATTCTATTTAATTAAGCCTTATTTGCTTGGTTAACATTTGTCATCTGTCTGTCTATAAAAAAATTAATTGAGCATATACCATGTTCTATACTCTGGGTAGGCACTTTATAAATGTTGTTTCATTTAATCCCCACAGAAGTCCTGTGAGAGTGGATGTGTCTTGCACATGAGGCACTGTGATAGACACTGGATGCAAAGACCATTAGGACCTGCCCTTACTGTCAAGTTGGCTGTTGATAGTTTAGTTAGGGAGAACAAGAAGAGACTAGTACCCTTCAGCGTACTGAGTGTTCTGAGGAGATAAGTATGAGGGTTATGGGGACACCTAACTTAGCAAAATGGTGGTGGTATCAGGAGACGATCTTGGAGCAGGTGAAGCCTGTTTGCGCTTTGTGATGAATGGGAGTTAGACAAAGTAAACAAGATGGGGAAAAAGTGTTTAAGCCAGGGGAACAGGAGTATTTTAGTGCCTGCCTAATTATAACGAGGAACTCAGCAACACTTAGTGAACATAGTTCTTTTTAATTTATGCATTTTGAAAAGAGGGATTTTACTTTTAAACTTCTGTGAGCTCATTTGTTAAGAACTGCCAGTTTCTTAAAATTAATCTGCCTTGTATTTAACATAACGTGGAATTGTATCAACAGGAGTGTGGCATCATACTCTTCAAGTCTTTGTCTTATTGTATCACCCCAAAATGTCAGTTATCAAAATAAAAAATAGAAAAAGGGATTTTGCACTTAATGGTGTGTTTTTTTTTTGTTTTTTTTTTTTTTGAGATGGAGTCTCCCTCTTGTTGCCCAGGCTTGAGTGCAGTGGCACAATCTTGGCTCACTGCAACCTCTGCCTTCCAGGTTCAAGCGATTCTTCTGCCTCAGCCTCCCCAATAGCTGGGATTATAGATGTCCACCACCACGCCCGGCTAATTTTTATATTTTTATTAGAGATGGGGTTTTGCCATGTTGGCCAGGCTGGTCTTGAACTCCTGACCTCAGGTGATCCACCTGCCTCGGCCTCCCAAAGTGCTGGGATTACAGGTGTGCGCCACCGTGCCCGGGCACTTAATGGTTTTTTATAGGCTATTTGCACTCTGTTCACATGATGAAGTAAATGATTTTTAGTAAATCAGAGATTTTTTTTCCATTGTTCACTACTATACATTAGTTTTTTCATTTCCCATTATCCAGAAGTGTCATTAAATATGAGTCTGATGGAAAGTGAATTTCAAATGTGTGCCCAATATTATTTTGTATAGTCTTGTTACCTGGCTATTGCATTTATTGTGTATCTTAAAAAATTTGTCCATTGTTCAGAGGGTTGATTTTCTTTCTATTTAATGCTTTCGCAACCCAGGACAACAGTTAGCAGCCATCACTGCCTGGGATTCCTCAGCTACCAATATTACCTCTCATATTACACTAGTAACCCCGTTTGGTGGGTAATAGGCTGTTCTTCCTCTTCTTTTATAATTTTATATAAGAAATAGTTTATAAAAGTATGCTCCATGTGCATGTTGCTTTTACTTTGTGTAAATTGCTACATAAAATTTGATTGCTTGCATTTTTATAAATTATAGTTACAGAGTTTGTTACGATTCATAGATCTGTTTATGAACTTGAATTTAAATTTGCAATTCAGTAGAAGATAGGGTGAGCAAATAAAGGTATGAGTAGGCCTATTTTAGGCTTGGAAATTGATGTGTGCTCTGAATTTTCAGACAAAGTGATTAATGAACATTAATCAGCATTGTAAAGAAAGGTGATTGTTTATATTTCTGCCTCTGTCTTCAAGTAGGTCAGCTTTCATACAATGTGAAGTTGACTTTTGCTGCTACTATAGTTGTTTTTGCTTTATGTCTGTATTTTTTATTATTTTGTACCAAAACATAATTTCTATTTAGTATTCTGGTTGTACTGAATTTTATTGTCCTCTGAAAGAAAATAGAAACTTTTTTTTTTCTTGACCTTTTTTTTTTTTTTTTTTTTTGAGATGGAGTCTAGCTCTTGTTGCCCAGGCTGGAGTGCAGTGGCGTGATCTCGGCTCACCACAACCTCTGCCTCCTGGGTTCAAGCCATTCTCCTGCCTCAGCCTCCCGAGTAGATGGGATCACAGGCATGTGCCACCACGGCCCAGCTGATTTTGTATTTTTAGTAGAGATGGGGTTTCTCCATGTTGGTCAGGCTGGACTTGAACTCCCGGCCTCAGGTGATCCACCCACCTCAGCCTCCCAGAGTGCTGAGATTACAGGCATGAGCCACCGCGCCCAGCCTTCTTTTTTTTTTTTTAGGTGGAGTTTCGCTTTTATCGCGCAGGCTGGAGTGCAATGGTGTGATCTCGGCTCACTGCAACCTCCGCCTCCTGGGTTCAAGTGATTCTCCTACCTTAGCCTCCCAAGTAGTTGGGATTACAGGTGCCTGCCACCATGCCCAGCTAATTTTTTGTATTTTTAGTAGAGACAGGGTTTCACCGTGTTGGCCAGGCTGGTCTTGAACTCCTGACCTCAGGTGATCCACCTGCCTCAGCCTCCCAGAGTGCTAGGATTACAGGCATGAGCCACTACACCCAGCAATTATTTTAGAAAAAAGTATTTTTCATTTGCTTATATGCAGGGGAAAGAAAGAAAAATAATTGAAGGCTTTATTAATTTATACTGTTTCCAAAGCAGAAAGGACCTCTTCTCCAAACATAAATAAATTTTCTCTCTTGTGTCTTTGAAAAGACATTAATACATTTCAGGGGGGAAAAGTACATTTAAAAACTGATTGTGGGCCGGGCACGGTGGCTCATGCCTGTAATCCCAGCACTTGGGGAAGCCGAGGTGCGTGGATCACCTGAGATCAGGAGTTCAAGACCAGCCTGACCAACATGGCAAAACCCTGTTTCTACTAAAAGTACAAAATTCACCAAGTGTGGTGGTGGCTGCCTGTAATCTCAGCTACTCGGGAGGCTGAGGCAGGAGAATTGCTTGAACCCAGGAGGCGGTGATCGCAGTGAGCCCACATTGCGCCATTGCACCATAGCCTGGGCAACAAGAGTGAAACTCCGTCTCAAAAAAACAAACACTGATTCTGGTTTTGTTAACAGTTGCCTAACTTAAAGTATTTTGTTTATGTGGCTATTAGGTTTTCATATGAAAGTTTCTTTTTTCTTTCTTTTTTTTTTTTTTTTGAGATGTAGTCTTGCTCTGACGCCTAGGGTGGAGTGCAGTGGTGCAAACTTGGCTCACTGCAGTCTCCGCCTGCCTGGTTCAAGTGATTCTCCTGTCTCAGCCCCCCGAGTAGCTGGGATTACAGGTGCACGTCACCATGCCTGGCTAATTTTTTGTATTTTAGTAGAGATGGGGTTTCACTGTGTTGCCCTGGCTGGTCTCGAACTCCTGAATTCAGGCAATCCACCCGCCTCAGCCTCCCAAAGTGCTAGGATTACAGGTGTAATCCCTCATATGAAATTTTCTAATGCTTGTAAGTTCAGTTATCGGTATGGGAAACCTGTAGCAGTTACCTCAATTTATAGGAAAAACGGTTAAGGTATCTTAAAAAGAAATGAGGTAATGCTTTTTTCTTGTCACGCCAAGTCTTAAATTGATTGTGACATGTTTGCTGTTCTGCAGATGTGATCATCTGTGTGGCACTTCCTGTCAAATGCACTTGGATCACTGTTCTTGATTACCAGTTTTGAAGGAGAATCTTTAATAGTCAGTAGAGTAACTGGGAGGATCTAGTTTTTTGTTTTGTTTTGTTTTTTCTTATTTATATTTTTACCACTCTTGTGCATGTGCAAATGTTCTGCACTAATAGAAAATATATTTTCGTATTTAGCATACCATTTTCTTCATTTGTCTATTTCTCTAAATTATTTTATTTGAAATTTTTTATTAGCAACTCGGAGCAGAAGCCGCACCAATATGCTAATGGACCTACATATGGACCATGAAGGATCATCTCAAGAAACCATCCAGGAGGTGCAACCAGAAGAGGTGTTGGTCATTTCCTTAGGGACAGGTCCCCAGCTTACTCCAGGGATGATGTCAGAAAATGAGGTATGAATCAGTTGCTTCTATAAATCAATGTTCATGTCTTAGTCCATACAGGCTGCTGTAACAAAACACCAGAGGTTGGGTGGCTTATAAACAACAGAAATTTATTTTTCACATTTGTAGAGGCCAGGAAGTCTATAGTCAAGGCAGATTCAGTGTCTCATAAGGATCTGTTTACCGGTTCATAGATGATGTATTCTTGCTGTGTCTTTGGGCTTATTATTATTATTTTTTTTGAGATGGAATGTCGCTCTTGTTGCCCAGGCTGGAGTGCAATAGCACGATCTCGGCTCACTGCAACCTCCCAATCCCGGGTTCAAGCAATTCTCCTGCCTCAGCCTCCTGAGTAGCTGGGATTACAGACATGCGTCACCATGCCCAGCTAATTGTGTATTTTTAGTAGAGACAGGATTTCTACATGTTGGTCAGGCTGGTCTCAAACTCCCGAACTGAGGTCATCCGCCTGCCTTTGCCTCCCAAAGTGCTGAGATTACAGGTGTGAGCCACTGCACCTGGCTGGTTGGGCCTATTTTATAAGGGCACTTATTCCATTTGTGAGGGCCCTGCCTTCATGACCTAATCACCTCCCCAAAGGCCCCATCTCCAAATACCATCACCTTGGGGGTTAGAATTTCAACATACAGATTTTGGGGGAGCACAAACTTTCAGATCCTAGCAATGAATTTTTTTTTTTCTTTTTCTTTTTTTTTTTTGAGACAGAGTCTTGCTCTGTCACCCAGGCTGGAGTGCAGTGGCACGATCTCAGCTCACTGCAAGCTCCGCCTCCCAGGTTCACACTGTTCTCCTGCCTCGGCCTCCCAAGTAGCTGGGACTACAGGCGTCCGCCACCACGCTCGGGTAATTTTTTGTATTCTTAGTAGAGAAGGGGTTCCACCGTGTTAGCCAGGGTGGTCTCGATCTCCTGACCTTATGATCCACCTGCCTCGGCCTCCCAAAGTGTTGGGATTACAGGCGTGAGCCACCATGCCCAGCCGTTTTTTTCTTTTTTTTTGAGATGGAGTCTCACTGTGTTGCACAGCTGGAGTGCAATGGTACAATCTTGGCTCACTGCAGCCTCCGCCTCCTGGGTTCAAGCAATTCTCCTGCCTCAGCCTCCTGAGTTGCTGGGCTTACAGGCATGTGCCACCACACCTGGCTAACTTTGTGTTTTTAGTAGAGATGGGGTTGTGCCATGTTGGCCAGACTGGTCTCAAACTTCTGACCTCAAGTGATCCGCCCATCTTGGCCTCCCAAAGTGCTGGGATTACAGGTGTGAATCACTGCACCCAGCCAATGAATTTAATGCTTAATTCTTTGTTATCTTCAGTGGTCCCACCATGACACACCATCACATGCTAAGCTCCCTGTGAACAGTTGTGAGGCCCTTCACATTCATACATCTGTGGCACTGAAGTTGGTGAATAGGTCCAAGCATAAGGAACTTTCCAGGCAGTAGGAGAAGAGAGATGAAGCCAGGAGATTGTAGTATGGAAATTAAAGAGACTTTTCCAGTGACTTGTAGGAAACATTTTGTGTTCATTTTCTTGCTAGTAGTATACTAGTAGTATTCCTGCATTATAGAGCCAAAAATATGTTGAGATGTATTTTGAGATACATGTTGTATTCTTTGGCTGTTCAGGAAAAAATGGAAGAGATAATGGAAAACTAAGAAAATAATTTTTTTTAAGAAATGGAGTTTGAGGTTTGGGAATCATTTTTAATATATTTCTAACAAAAAGCTTGGCTTAAAGGTGAATGAAAAGAAGGTCAGGCGCGGTGGCTCACACCTGTAATCGCAGCACTTTGGGAGGCCGAGGTGGGTGGGTCCCCCGAGGTCAGGAGTTCGAGACCAGCCTGACCAACATAGTAAAACCCCATCTTTACTAAAAATAAAAATTAGCTGGGTGTGGTGGCACATGCCTGTAATCCCAGCTACTTGGGAGGCTGAGACAGGAGAATCGCTTGAACCTGGGAGGTGGAGGTTGCAGTGAGCTGAGATCGCCCCATTGCACTCCGGCCTGGGCAACAAGAGTGAAACTCTGTCTCAAAACAAAACAAAACAAAAAACAGAAAAAAGAAACAAAAAGAAAAGAAGACATCTTGACTCCCTAAAGATAGGAGTCTCTTCTCATAGAATTGTGACCTCCTGAAAAAGTAGCAGCTTCTTTTTTTTTTTTTTGAGATGGAGTCTCACTCTGTCACCCAGGCTGGAGTGCAGTGGCGCGATCTCGGCTCTCTGCGAGGTCCACCTCCCAGGTTCACGCCATTCTCCTGTCTCAGCCTCCCTAGCAGCTGGGACTACAGGCGCCTGCCACCATGCCCAGCTAATTTTTTGTATTTTTAGTAGAGACAGGGTTTCACTGTGTTAGCCAGGATAGTCTCGATCTCCTGACCTCATGATTTGCCCACCTTGGCCTCCCAAAGTGCTGGGATTACAGGCAAGAGCCATCGTGCCCTGCCAGTAGCAGCTTCTTATATGCAACAGTGATTGCTTGTTATTTAAGAAAATGGTCTAGGAAGAAGAGGCCAGTTTTAGTGATTGATAAAGTGATGGTGGTTGGTAAAGCTGTGTTTGGGACTATGACATGATACCCCGTAGGGAAGAAGACCAACAATCTCCAAAACTCCATCCTCCACACACACACACACAAATTAGCTGGCAAAAACTGTCAGAATCAACTTATTTGGAACTCTGGAATCTAATAAAAAACTTTTAACAACAAAGGAATGCTTAATGAAGAAAAAAACTGCTGAATTTTGTTAAGAGAGCTCTGTGATCCTACCCTGTTACCATCTTCAACCCCTAGCCCAGTGGCTGCTTTGAAGACAGCTTATATTACTGTGCAGTGTGCTGGTACTTGAGAGAGGAATGTGCACCTTATTCTGAAAGCATCATGGTTGTGTATTTTGATCTGTCTGGTAGATCCTGAAAGATCGTCTCAAAGCCTTGGCTTTGTTTTGCCTGCCTTTGATCTTTCCCAGGGCCGAGGCAGCTACACAGGTGGCATTTGTCAAAAGTATTGAAAAGCAGATATATTAGTTGCTTCTGCTTGCATTAAGGGATAACAGTCAGGGCAATTCGCATACAGATCCAAATGCTTATGAAGGAAGAGGCTTGGGAAGGAGACACTAGGGGGCACAAAGGCTTTGAAAAGCTCCCACATGTTCTGGGGAATCTACCAGGTTGTACACATACTCAGGGCTGGTCATGTGCTCAGGAAAGACCTTAGAAGATCCAGGCTCTCACTGCTGGCTAACCTTCAGGCTGAACCCAAGCAGGAAGTGAAGGCTAAGGTACAGTTGCAAACTGCCTGGCTAAGTGTTGAAGTGCCCCGAAACAGAGCCAATCTTCAAAGACTTGGAAATGTTTTGTTTTGTTTTATTCCAGGTGTTAAATCTGCCAAATCACGTGCTCACCACTAAGCTAATAGAACAGAAACTTCAGAGGCCACACATGACAGAAAATTTAGAGAGGTCATTAAATAGTCACTACAACAAGCAGCAGCAACCAACTAGGGGTTAAGGGTATATAATCTGATTTCCAGAATTGCTACTTTATAACATTTATTTGTTTATTTTTTATTTTAATTTTTTTATTATACTTTAAGTTCTGGGATACATGTGCAGAACATGCAGGTTTGTTACATAGGTATACATGTGCCATAGTGGTTTACTGCACCCATCAACCCGTCATCTACATTAGATATTTCTCGTAATGATATCCCTCCCCTAACCCCCCAACCCCCTGACAGGCCCCAGTATATGATGTTCCCCTTCCTGTGTCCATGTGTTCTCATTGTTCAACTCCCGCTTATGAGGGAGAACATGCGGTGTTTGGTTTTTTGTTCCTGCATTAGTTTGCTGAGAATGATGGTTTCCAGCTTCATCTGTGTCCCTGCAAAGGACATGAACTAATCCTTTTTTATGGCTGCATAGTATTCCATGGTGTATATGTGCCACATTTTCGTTATCCAGTCTATCGTTGATGGGCATTTGGGTTGGTTCCAAGTCTTTGCTGTTGTGAATAGTGCTGCAATAAATGTATGTGTGCATGTGTCTTTATAGTAGAATGATTTATAATCCTTTGGGTATATACCCAGTAATGGGATTGCTGGGTCAAATGGTATTTCTGATCCTAGATCCTTGAGGAATTGCCACACTGTCTTCCACAACAGTTGAACTAATTTACACTCCCACCAACAGTGTGAAAGTGTTCCTGTTTCTCCACATTCTCTCCAGCATCTGTTCTTGACTTTTTAATGATCACTTTATAATATTTCAAATGTCTGCTTTTCAGCAAAACTTATGAGGCATATAAAGAAACAAAAAATATGACCCTTTCACAGGAAAAAAGTTAATAGAAAATGTCCTTGATGGGCCAGGCACAGTGGCTCATGGCCGTAATCCCAGCACTTTGGGAGGCGAAGGTGGGCGGTTCATGAGGTCAGGAGTTCGAGACCAGCCTGACCAACATGGTGAAACCCCATCTCGACTAAAAATACAAAAATTAGCCAGGCGTGGTGGTGTGCACCTGTAACATCAGCTACTCAGGAGGCTGAGGCAGGAGAATCGCTTGAACCTGGGAGGCGGAGGTTGCAGTGAGCCAAGATTGCGCCACTGCACTCTAACCTGGGCAATACAGCGAGACTCTGTCTCAAAAAAAAAAAAAAAAAAAAAAAAAAAGAAAATGTCCTTGATGGCCGGGCGGTGTCTCACGCCTGTAATCCCAGCACTTTGGGAGGCTGAGGTAGGCAGATCACCTGAAGTTGGGAGTTTGAGACCAGCCTGAGCAACATGGAGAAACCCTGTCTCTACTAAAAATACAAAATTAGCCAGGCCTGGTGACACATGCCTGTAATCCCAGTTACTCGGGAGGCTGAGGTAGGAGAATCACTTGAACTTGGGATGTAGAGGTTATGGTGAGCTGAGATTGTGCCGTTGTACTCCAGCCAGGGCAACAAGAGCGAAACTCTGTCTCAAAAAACCAAAAAAAAAAAAAAAAAAGAAAAGAAAAGAAAGAAAATGGCCTTGATGAAGCACAGACATTGGACTTACTCAAGACTTTAAATCAATTTTTTTTTTTAATATACTCAAAGAGCTATGGAAACCATGGACAAAGAACTGAAGAAAACCAAGAGAACAAGGTCTCACCAAATAGAAGATATCAATAAAGAGGTAGAAATTACAGAAGGAACTATAGAAATTCTGGAGTTGAAAAGTATAATAACTGGAATGAAAGATACACTAGAGGGGTTCAACAGCAGATTTGTACAGGCAGAAAAATCAGTGAACTTGAAGATGGATCAATTGAGATTATCTAGTCTCAGGAGCAGAAAGATTACAAAAGACAAAGACATTATATGTTGATAAATAGTCATTAAGAAGATACACCCAGCACTTTGGGAGGCTGCTCTCACTGCAGCCTCCGCCTCCCCTGTTCAAGTGATTCTCCTGCCTCAGCTTCCCTAGTAGCTGGGACCACAGGCATGTGCCACTATGCCCAGCTAATTTTTGTATTTTTAGTAGAGACACGGTTTCACTTTATGTTGGCCAGGTTGCTCTCAAACTCCTGACCTCAGGTGATCTGCCCGCCTCAGCCTCCCAAAGTGTTAGGATTAGAGGCGTGAGCCACTGTGGCCAGCTAAAGTTTTTTTTTAGCACTCAGATTCTGTGGTTTTAGTTTAATCTAGAGTTTGCAGATGCTCTGATTTAGAAGCATGAAATTAGATTTTTGTATTTTATACTCCAGTGTGTATTTTGTATTTTATACTCCAGTGTGTATTTTGTATTTTATACTCCAGTGTGACTAACTTTGTACAGTGGCTTTCTGTATGGCGTCTCAAAATTGCTTGCCTTTGGATATGATTTGGAAAAATGTCTTCATTGTGTTATATAATCCCTTTTCTGTTAATTCACATGAATCTCCAGACCTTGAAATGATTTTTCTCCTGATGTTTTAGTTTCACGTCACTCACTATGGTGAATAGTTTAAGTTATCTTAAAGATAAAAAATTTAAAATATTTATATTGGCCAGTTATGGTGGCTCATGCCTGTAATCCCATTACTTTGGGAGGCTGAGGTGAGAGGATTGCTTGAAACCAGGAGTTCGAGACCAGCCTGGGCAACATAGTAAGACCTTGTCTCTACAAAAATAAAAAAATTGCCAGGGATGGTGGCTCACACCTGTAATCCCAGCGCTTTGGGAGGCTGAGGCGGGAGGATCCTTGAGTCCAGGACTTCAAGACCAGCCTGGGCAACTTGGCGAGACCCTGTCTTAATAATAAATAGGCCAGGCGCAGTGGCTCACGCCTGTAATCCCAGCACTTTGGGAGGCTGAAGCAGGCAGATCACTTGAGGTCAGGAGTTTGAGACCAGTCTGGCCAACATGGTGAAACCCCATCTTTACTGAAAATACAAAAATTAGCCGGGTGTGGTGGCACACGCCTGTAATCCCAGCTACTTGGGAGGCTGAGACAGGAGAATCGCTTGAACCTGGGAGGCGGAGGTGGTAGTGAGTCAAGATCATGCCTTTGCATGCCAGCCTAGGTGACACAGTGAGACTCTGTCTCAAAAATATAATAATAATAATAAGAAGGAAAACTAAAAATAAAAAAAAATTAGCTGGGCTTGGTGGTGTGTACCTGCAGTCCCAGCTACTCAGGAGGCTAAAGCAGGAGGATTGCCTGTTCAAGGCTGTGGTTAGCCATGATTGCACCACTGCACTCCAGCCTGGGCGACAGAATGAGCTCCATCTTAAAAAAATTTTTTTAATAAATAAAATTTTGTGTGTATTTACTTTTTTTTTTGAGATGGAATCTCCCTCTGTCACCCGGGCTGGAGTGCAGTGGTGCAATCACAGCTCACTGCAACCTCCACTTCCCAGGTTCAAGTGATTCTCCAGCCTCCTGAGTAGCTGGGATTACAGGTGCGTGCCACAACGCCCGGCCTATGTCTATTAATTTCAAGCAAATAGGGAAAAAAAATTTTTTTTTTGGGGATGGAGTCTTGCTCTGTCACCCAGGCTGGAGTGCAGTGGTGCAATCTCAGCTCATTGCAACCTCCACCTCCCGGGTTCAAGCGATTCTCCTGTCTCAGCCTCCCAAGTAGCTGGAATTACAGGCGCATGCCACCATGCCTGGTTAATTTTGTATTTTTAGTAGAGATGGGATTTTGCCATGTTGCCCAGGTTGAACTCCTGACCTCAGGTGATCCGCCGGCCTCGACCTCCCAGAGCGCTGGGGTTACAGGCATGAGCCGCCACCACTCCCAGCCAAAAAACCTGTATTTAAAGGCATCATGTGTAAATGTGTAAAACCATTTCAAAACCTTTAATTTACTCAGAGCCAAAACAGCAACCAAGAATGGTTTTTTTTTCTGTTTAAAAATTATTCTTTTAGCTGACAAAATTGTATCTGTTTATGGTATACATGTTTTGATATACACTGTGGAATGGCTAAATCAAGCTAAATAATATGTATCGCCTCACATATTTTTCATTTTTTGTGGTAAGTTTTTTTCTTTGTAAATGAGGGTACTATTCTTCCTTCATATTTCAGCAACAGCCAAGGGAGCCAAGGCCTCTGAGTTCAAGTCCAAGGTGTACCTAAAACATGCTATGTGACTTTCAACAAAGCACTCAATTCTTCATTAAGGTGGAGATATACACACAAAGCTGAGTTGTGAGGCTTGTAGGGAGTAGTGAGATGTAATTATGTTATTTGGAAGTCATCTGGCAAATAGAAAGCATTATAAAAAGGCCATCAATCTAAGCTTGGAGATGTCTGTGAAGTCATACTTCAGTTTCTGGTATGGACTTTTGTGGCCCTGTATGTATGTTGTGATCAAGTGGACGTTCAAACTAGATGGATTAAATCTTGATGCCTACAAAACAATATGATTACATGTTTTCTTCTAGTTGAATTTACTTTTGTTTATTTACTTTAAATTTTATTTAAATTTTGCAAATTTAGTATGTTTAAAAATTTTGTTTATTTATTTATTTTTTATTTTTATTTTTTTGAGATGGCGTCTCACTGTATCGCCCAGGCTGGAGTGCAGTGGCACGATCTCGGCTCACTGCAAGCTCCGCCTCCCAGGTTCACGCCATTCTTCTGCCTCAGCCTCCTGAGTAGCTGGGACTACAGGCGCCCGCCACCACGCCCAGCTAATTTTTTTTGTAGTTTTAGTAGAGATGGGGTTTCACCATGTTAGCCAGCATGGTCTCAATCTCCTGACCTCGTGATCTGCCTGCCTTGGCCTCCCAAAGTGCTGAGATTACAGGCATGAGCCACTGCGCCCAGCCTTGTTTATTTACTTTCTTTAAATTTTGCAAATTTAATATGTGACATGACAACTGTTTTACGTGCATCTTTTTACTTAATTCTTAGCAATTACATGGCATACATACTGTTACTGTCACCATTTTATAGATGAAGAAACTGAGGCTTAGAGAATTTCAATAACTTGCCTATCCAAGGTTACATAGTTGACACATGACAGAATTAGAAGGACCAGCGTGCTGACACCAAAGACTTCTGATTTGTATAATTCTCACCACTACTCATCTGGTAGTCTGGTTGCCTGTTCAATCTGTGACACTCGTAGGGTAATGGAAAGGGATAGCTTCAGCTGCTTTAATTTATATACTTTTATTCCACAGGTATTTAAAAGCTTGACAGACCTTCTAAATAGGTTTGTAGTTAAAAATTGATAATTTAAGATTAAGGAGTTAAATATGCATTTGCTGTGGTTTGTTTCCTTATCAGTAATCTTTCCGTTGATAAACCAAAATTGACATTTTATTTTTTAGGTCCTAAACATGCAGCTTTCGGATGGAGGACAAGGAGATGTCCCTGTTGATGAAAACAAACTCCATGGTAAACCTGATAAAACCTTGCGCTTTTCCCTCTGCAGTGATAATCTGGAAGGAATATCTGAAGGTGAAGGGTTACTTCATTCAAGGAGTTGTGTGATTCAATTAATAGTTTGTTTTGTGTTTTTTAAAGGAGCTTATAAATTATTATACCATCTGTGCCTCTCACTGAGGAGACTAATGAAGATTTCCTCTAATGTGCTTGAACAGTTGGCTGTAAAGATTGTTTCCTGATTAAAATTAAAATTGCAAGATGCCTTTGGTCATATAAAATGGAGAAGATATGTCTTTATTCAGACTTAAATAGAATAACAGCAAGTTTTGTTTCTGCAGTATTAATATATACCAAAGCTTATAGAGCTCCTTTAGAAGGATATCATGCATGTCTAAATGGGAAAAAATTGACTTACTAGTATTTCAAGATGTTGCATATACTCTTAATTGTTCTGTATTCCTTTACTCACACTCACACATACCTTTATGAAGCAGGAGACAATGGAAATAGGTATTAAAAAGAAAATTCAAAGCCAAGATTGTGAAATGAGAATATGTCATTTTGCCTACTAGTACCAATTTTTTTTTTTTTTTTTTTTTTTTTTTTGAGACAGAGTCTCGTTTGTTGCTCAGGCTGGAGTGCAGTGGCGCAATCTCGGCTCACTGCAAGCTCCGCCTCCCGGGTTCACGCCATTCTCCTGCCTCAGCCTCCTGTGTAGTTGGGACTACAGGCACCCGCCACCACGCCTGGCTAATTTTTTGTATTTTTAGTAGAGACGGGGTTTCACCGTGTTAGCCAGGATGGTCTCAATCTCCTGACCTCGTGATCCGCCCGCCTCAGCCTCCCAAAGTGCTGGGATTACAGGCGTGAGCCACCGCGCCCGACCCCAGTTTTTTTTTTTAAAACAATAGTTCAAATTTACTGACATTTAAAAAGAAACCTGAAATATAATAACTTCACATTTTAATCTGACTTTTCCAAAAAAATGACATACGTAATGTATATTCATTCTACAAAATAGAGAAATAGAATCACCTATAATCTCAAAATTTTGTTAATAGCAGTTGATGTTTTAGATTATTCACAGCAAAATATGTTTATCCTGTTTTGTAACCTTTTGTAATTTAGTAATATGGCATTAACATTTCCCTTTGTAATTTAACATTCTTAAATAACATGGTTTTTATGGCTGTTTTCCTTAACTCACGTGGGCATATCATAATTTTTTTCAACTTTCTTCTGTGATTAAATCTGTAGATTGCTTCCACTTTTCGGACGTAATAACTTCTGGGCTGGGCGAGGTGGCTCATGCCTGTAATCCCAGCACTTTGGGATGCCGAGGCGGGCGGATTCACTGAGCTCAGGAGTTCGAGACCAGCCTGGGCAACACGGTGAAACCCCGTCTCTACTAAAATACAAAAAATTAGCCAGGTGTGGCAGCGTGTGCCTGTAGTCCCAGCTACTCGGGAGACTGAGGCAGGAGAATTGCTTGAACCCAGGAGGCGGAGGTTGCAGTGAGCCAAGATGGTGCCACTGCATTCCAGCTTGGATGATAGAGCGAGCGAGACTCTCTCTCTAAAAAAAAAAAAAAAAAAAAAAGAAGGTCTATAACAAGCAACTTTAGATTAATTATTATTATTATTTTTTGAGATGGAGTCTCACTTTTGTTGCCCAGGCTGGAGTGTAATGGCGCGATCTCAGCTCACTGCAACCTTTGCCTCCCAGGTTCAAGCAATTCCCCTGCCTCAGCCTCCTAAGTAGCTGAGATTACAGGCATGTGCCACCAGGCTGGCTAATTTTTATATTTTTTGTTTTGTTGTGTTGTGTTTTGTTTTGTTTTTTGAGACGGAGTCTCGCTCTGTCGCCCAGGCTGGAGTGCAGTTGCGCAATCTCGGCCCACTGCAAGCTCTGCCTCCCGGGTTCATGCCATTCTCCTGCCTCAGCCTCCCGAGTATCTGGGTCTACAGGTGCCTGCCACCACGCCCATCTAATTTTTTATATTTTTAGTACAGACTGGGTTTCACCTGGGTTAGCCAGGATGGTCTCGATCTCCTGACCTCATGATACGTCCACCTCAGCCTCCCAAAGTGCTGGGATTACAGGCATGAGGCATTGCACCCAGCAGATTAATTTGTTATTAGCACCTTAGGATAAATTCCTAGAAGCAGAATTTCTCAAAGGGCATGTGTTTCTTTAAGGTATAAAAAGTATTAAAAACACTTTAATTAGTTGTTAGTCTTTTATCAAGGCATGAAAAATTGTGTGGTGGCTCATGACTGTTTTAAAAAGATTGCTCACGCTATAAACATTTCTCTAGGTCCTTCAAATCGCTCCAATTCAGTGTCCTCCCTAGACCTAGAAGGAGAGTCTGTGTCAGAACTTGGAGCAGGACCTTCTGGCAGTAATGGAGTTGAAGCTCTACAGCTGTTAGAACATGAGCAAGGTAAAGTGAAGTTGAACACAGTTGCCTAAGTAGCAAAGAATTTACCTGATTGCAAGATGAACAGTGTGTTTTCATTAAGTTGGCTTGGTTCAGTTAGAGATTAAATCACCATTAAACTTAACATTTATTCATCATTCCTTCAGTTCTTCAAAATGTATTTAGTTGGTAAGTGGATTGTTTAGGCTTAATAAATTAATATAAATTACTTGAAATTCAGTAATATTTGATATTTTAATTCTGTAATATTTTAGGGATACAACGTAAATACTCAAGGCTCAAGGAACTTAGAATAGGGAAAGAATAGTACACAATTGATTTAAAGTATCATAAAAGTATTTGGCAGTTCTGAGTGAGAGATACATGTGGTTGAAAATATAGGGAAAGCTGCCGGGCGCGGTGGCTCACACCTGTAATCCCAGCACTTTGGGTGGCTGAGGCGGGTGGATCACCTGAGGTCGGAAGTTCAAGACCAGCCTGACCAACATGGAGAAACCCCGTCTCTACTGAAAATACAAAATTAGCCGGGGTGGTGGCGCATGCCTATAATTCCAGCTACTCGGGAGGCTGAGACAGGAGAATCACTTGAACCCAGGAGGCGGAGGTTGCGGTGAGCCGAGATCGTGCCATTGCACAACAGCCTGGGCAAAAAGAGCGAAACTCCGTCTCAAAAAAAAAAAAAACTATAGGGAAAGTTTATTGGAAGAAAATATTAGCCTTAAGGGCTGGCTGGCATTCCTTGGCAGAAGTTGGAGATAGGTCATTCTAGGGGAAGGACAAGCATAAGCAAGTCAAAGAGGTGGGAAGCCATAGTACTTTTTCAGGTGTCAGTTAGGGAAATAGAGTGAGGTCAGGATTAAAGAGTAGGTGGATCCCTGTTGTGGAAAGAAGGATGTCAGTATTTTAGTAGTAAGCTGGAAGCCACTGAAGGCTTTTGGTTCAGTGAGGATGAGGAAGTGAGGTGCCTTAGGAAGATTAAGTTGGAAGAGTTTTTTGGATTTGTTCATTTAAGATGATGCCCTTGGCCAGTACAGTGGCTCGCGCCTGTGATCCCAGCACTTTGGGAGGCTGAGGCAGGTAGATTACTTGAGGTCAGGAATTTGAGACCAGTCTGGCCAACATAATGAAACCCCATCTCTACCAAAAATACAAAAATTAGCCAGGTGAGGTGGTGAGCACCTGTAATCCCAGCTACTCAGAAGGCTGAGGCATGAGAATTGCTTGAACCTGGGAGGCAGGGGTTGCAGTGAGCTGAGATTGCGCCACTGCACTCTAGCCTGGGTGACAGAGTGAGACTCCGACTGAAAAAAAAAGATGGGCCGGGTGCAGTGGCTCATGCCTGTAATCCCCAGCACTTTGGGAGGTCGAGACGGGCAGATCACGAGGTCAGGAGATCGAGACCATCCTGGCTAACACGGTGAAATCCTGTCTCTACTAAAAATATAAAAAATTAGCTGAGCGTGTTGGCAGGCACCTGTAGTCCCAGCTACTCAGGAGGCTGAGGCAGGAGAATGGCGTGAACCCGGGAGGCAGAGCTTGCAGTGAGCTGAGATCGCGCCACTGCACTCCAGCCTGGGTGACAGAGTGAGACTCCATCTCAAAAAAAAAAAAAAAAAAAAGATGATGCCCTCAACTGGGTTTGACACAGTGATTTTAGCATGCATAAGAATTACCTGGTTAGCTTTTTAAAAATTCCGTTTCCCAAGTCTTACTTCTAGAAAAGAAGTCAATTTTTAGAAAGAAAAAGAGTATTGTCATTGGATTGTATGTGGCTTGAAAAAAGTAATGCCGTATTTTACTGGATTGGTTTATCAGTGTATTAATTAGGATTAAGTTTGTTGCAAACAGCAGAGGAAACTCAAATAATAAAGTAGTACCTCCTTACCCATGGTTTCACCTTCCATGACTTCAGTTACCCATGGACAAACTTGGTGCAAAAATATTAAATGGAAAATTCCAGAAATAATTCATAAGCTTTAAATTCTGTGCCATTCTGAGTAATGTGATGAACTCTCGCACAGTCTCACTCTATCACATCCAGGACATGAATCATTCCTTAGTTCAGTGTATCCATATATATACTACCTGCCTATTAGTCACTGCTTATCAGATGAAAACAGCATGGAATATATAGGATTTGGTATGATCTGAAGCTTCAGTTATCCACTGGAGGCCATTGCTTAAGTGGAGGAGGAACTTTCATATGAGCTTATGAAAGAAGCTGAACAAGTATCACCTCTTTAGCAAGCTTCCTGGGAGATTCTGAGATAGGTGGTTGGCATATGCAAAATGCTAGATTAAGAAGTGAATTGATAGGCCAGGCACAGTGGCTCACGCCTGTAATCCCAGCACTTTGGGAGGCTGAGGCAGGCGGATCACCTGAGATTGGGAGTTCAAGACCAGCCTGACCAACATGGAGATAAAATTCTTTAAAGTTGATTAAAAAGTCATAGCTGTGCTACTATTTTTAAAGTGCTTAATTTTGTTTTTGATAGCTACAACGCAGGATAACCTTGATGATAAGCTAAGGAAGTTTGAAATTCGTGACATGATGGGATTAACAGATGATAGGGACATATCAGAAACAGTGAGTGAGACCTGGAGTACAGACGTCTTGGGAAGTGACTTTGACCCTAATATTGATGAAGATCGCTTGCAAGAAATTGCAGGTAACTGCCATTTAATGTCTCTGAAATATCACGGTTTAGTTATTCAAATCCACCAACCTTTCATGGGAGGGAGCACCAATGCCCTGACAAACATTGTGTGTGTTAGCACCATCTGGGAAACTGTTATAACTGTATGGAACAAGACATTTGGTACTTTTTTCTTTACTTAAATATAAGTAGTGTTTTTCCTTTCTACATTTAATCCCACCCCTTACCCATCCTCCTCCCTGCTGCCCAAAAAAAAAAGAAAAACCAGTTTTTTGAATTAGCTTCTGGTCAAGTATTGTTTCCAGGGCATAGTATAAGTTCTTAGTCTGTCTCTAATTAGTATATTCTCTGTTTGTAGCCAAACACCTAACCTTAAGATGAAAATTCTTATAGATTATAGCCATAAAATCTTTCACAACAATATGATACTGCTGTTTTCTAAAAAAATGAATTCAATTCTGGAAGGGTTAATTCAGTTCCTAAGGGTAACCAGTTTTTCTTTTTCTTCTTTTAAAATTTTTATTTATTTTTAAATAGAGACAGGATTTCGCTTTGTTGCCCAGGCTGGTCTTGAACTAATGAGCTCAAGCGATCCTCCTGCCTTCTTCTTCTTTTTTTTTTTTAATGTGAAGTTTATTCAGGTGCTATGTACATACACTAAAATTCACTCTTTTTTGGATACTGTTTTATGAGTTCTGAAAGATATATAGTCTTGTAACCCTCATCTTCATTTTGTTTTTAAATCATGGAAAATTTATTGATATGTTTGTTTATTTTTCTTCAACTTTTATTTTAGGTTCAGGGGGTACATGTGCCGATTTGTTACATGGGAAATTGTTAGAGCAAATTGTATGTTGCTGGGGTTTGGTGTACAAATGATTTTGCCACCCAGGTAGTGAGCATAGTAACAAATAGGTTTTTTTTTTTTTTTTAATTTGAGATGGAGTCTCACTCTGTCGCCCAGGCTGGAGTTGCAGTGGTGTGATCTCAGCTCACTGCAACCTCTGCCTCCCTGGTTTAAGTGATTCTCCTGCCTCAGCCTCCTGAGTAGCTGGGACTGCAGGTGCCCACCACCACACTCAGATAATTTTTGTATTTTTAGTAGAGATGGGGTTTCACCATATTGGCCAGGCTGGTCTCGAACTCCTGACCTCAAGTGATCCATCCGCCTCGGCCTCCCAAAGTACTGAAATTAGAGTCGTGAGCCATTGCTCCCAGCCTAAATCATGGAACATTTTAAACAAATACAAGAGATGGTGGTATCATGAACCCAGTGTACCCATCACTCACCTTCAGGAGTTAGACCCTCATGGCCAGCTTTGTTTCATCTGTTCTCCTACCCACTACCCTCTTCTCTCCCCTCATTATGTTTAGGCAAGTTCCAGACGTTATTTTATTTGTAATTATTTTATGATGTATCTTTAAAAGGTAACTTTTATTAGTAACTTTTTTTCCAATTTTTTTTCATGCCCTGAAGTAGAATTATTCTTTTATTAGGTTTAATCCAAAGTAGTGAAGCCTTTTGAACTTGAGTGTTTTTAACACAGACGTATAATAATGTTTAATACTTTTGATTTGTATTTTTAAATAGTGTAAATAGATTTCTTAGTTGGTTTTGCATTACTTTTTTCCAGATGCCAAAGTAGTATTGTTCTTGACAGTTAGCTGTCTTTGCACAATAAGCTGTATTTGCAGTTGAGTGAGTGCTATGAAGATGTGTATTTTCCTATTAATATATTTTATTGCCCTGAATAGTGACTAATATGCTGGAAGAAAAAATATTCGGCCAGCATAACATTCTGTGGTGAAGCTCTCAGTGTTTTTAATCCTTGTAGGGCTATACATTTTAGAACGATATTAAGGACCCCTGTAAAAATTTGCTGAAAAATCAAAGCTAAAGCTGTTGAAATTACTTGACTTAATGATGTGTGTTTTCTCTATGGAGAGTCAAAGGTGAACTGGAGGAAACTGGTGAAAAGGGTATTGTGCCATTGTGACCAAAGTAGGAACTTTGTATTTTTAGTGGTATGCTTGATTGAAGTTATCTTACCTTGGCCTCTTTCTTGTAGGTAGAGAGGAGTTTGGTGTTTTTTTTTGTTTTTTTTGTTTTTTTTTGAGACAAAGTCCCAAAATGACATGGCCATTTTTATTTTTGAGACAGGGTCTCACTCACATTGACCAGGTTGGAGGGCAATGGCATGACCTCGGCTCACTGCAATCTCTGCACCCCCTGCAACCTCTGCCTCCCGGGTTCTTGTGCCTCAGCTTCCCAAGTAGCTGAGACTACCGGTGCACACCACCACACCTGGCTAATTTTTGTATTTTTAGTAGAGACGGGGTTTCACCATGTTCAGGCTGGTCTTTAACTCCTGGCCTCAAGAGATCTGCCTGCCTCAGCCTCCCAAAGTGCTGGGATTACAGGTGTGAGCCACCGCGCCCAGCCAAGAGATTTTGTTAGCTTACGTTTGGCTTTTCTCCACTATCACTGCACTTTCCACCAGGATCTTTGTTAACCCTTTGCTTCCCACTGGTTATACAGGTGCTGCAGCAGAGAACATGTTAGGCAGTTTGCTGTGCCTCCCAGGTTCAGGGTCAGTGCTTCTTGACCCCTGCACTGGTTCTACCATATCAGAGACAACAAGCGAAGCTTGGAGTGTAGAGGTATTGCCGAGTGACTCAGGTTAGTGTGCTATCATTGCTTGCTTTTTCATTTACACAGAAGTTTTAATTAAATGCAAGGTATCCCAACTTCTGTATTATGTATATTTTGTCAAATACACTTTTTTTTTTTTTAATGGAGCTCTTTCACCCAGGCTGGAGTGCAGTGGCGCGATCCCAACTTACTGTAACCTCTGCCTCCTGGGTTCAAGCAATCTTCTCGCCTCAGCCTCCTGAGTAGCTGGGATTACAGACATGCCCCACCATGCCGGGTAATTTTTGTATTTTTAGAGAGATGGGGTTTCACCATGTTGGCCAGGCTGGTCTTGAACTCCTGACCTCAGGTGATCTGCCCACCTCGGCCTCCCGAAGTGCTGGAATTATAGGCATGAGCCATCGCGCCCAGCCAGTTATACATTTGACAAAGATGAAGTGATCACATTGCTAAGAATGTCAAATGGAAAATTAGTTTAGGGCATTTTCTGTCCAAGGGAAAATGCTCTGTTAGATAGCATAGACTGTGATGGCAGGTGCTTTCAGACTCTGTTGAGTTATTTTGAAAGCAATTTTCTGTAATTATCAGAGTCCGTGTGAGTCACTGAATTTAGTATCTCCCACAAACTCATGACAGGATAGGAGTAGCAACACAGTTCAAACTGAGTGCTTGCTTGGTAAACACATTTAGATTTATCACAGGGGAGAACTTGACTCTCTAAAACATGTTTAATGTGTTTTTGAAATACGTTGAAATTGAGATTCTGTAATCCTGAGGATTTTTTTTTGTGCAGGTTATTATAAATGTATATAAAGTGTTTTGTACTTTGTCTTTTCATATGCATTGCATTTTTTTCTGATTATGAAGACACATCTTTGCCATCAACTAAATGTCAACTACCAGAATGTAAATATAAGTAACTATGTATCTGCATTACATTCTGTTGATTTACTTGGTTCAAGAATTATTAAGTGATCCTAATATGTGTTTTATAATTTTTTTTTTTTTGAGTTGGAGTCTCACTCTGTCACCCAGGCTGGAGTGCAGTGGTGTGATCACGGCTCAGTGCAACCTCCGCCTCCTGGGTTCAAGTGATTCTTGTGCCTCAGCCTCCCAAGTAGCTGGGATTACAGGCACCTGCCACCACGCCCAGCTAGTTTTTGTATTTTTAGTGGAGATGGGATTTCACCATGTTGGCCATGCTGGTCTCGAACTCCTGACCTCAGGTGATCTGCCAGCCTCGACCTCCCAAAGTGCTGGGATTACAGGTGTGAGCTACCACAGCTGGCCTGTTTTATAATGTTAAAACATTCAGATATGCTAGCCTTGTTTGAAGACCAGTTGGGGACAATAGGATTAGCTCACCAGCTGTTGAGTATTCATAGGAGTTACTTTTTAGGAAGTGGTTGATTTAATACCAGGCTATTCCATACTCCCTTGTCCAGTTCGCATGTTTATCAGTAGCATACTCTGTGACATTAGTGATCTAGAACCACGTTTTCATCTGTGCACAGTGAACTGGCTTATATTGGGATGAAAATCACAACTTTGACTTCTTTAACACTTAATCTAACTAGCATTAACTAGCCCAGACTTAACACATGTATTTGCACTGATTTCATTCATGCCCTGGTAGCTTTGTTTATCTGGGTCTCAAAAGCTGAAATTGTGGTGTGCTAACAGAATCACAAATGTAACATACCTCTTATCTTCTATTTAGAAGCCCCAGACCTAAAGCAGGAGGAACGTCTACAAGAACTGGAGAGCTGTTCTGGACTGGGTAGCACATCTGATGATACGGATGTCAGGGAGGTCAGTTCCCGCCCCAGCACACCAGGCCTCAGTGTTGTGTCCGGTATGTCTGTCTTGTTTTAAGGAGTAGGGATTTGAAGGTGTTCACCCCCTACCCCCTCCCATTTATAAAGTTGATACAAAGAGATATGTTATATTTAAGAGCTGAGTAATTTCCAGGAAACAAACTTATTTCCATTGCACCTGAAATCTTTGAGAACTTAATGTGTGGCTTTATGGAGCCTGTTGAAGTAATTGGCAAACAGTCTCTCTACAACTGTTTCTGTTCTTAGTAGCCTGTCCTACTTTAGAATTGTATGATTCTGATTATGTTGTGTAAAGCAAGGTAAGTATATTTAAGCAGTAGTACCGTAAAGGATATAATACTAAACTCACATGTATAGAACTGGGACACAAAATTCGAGAATGTTTCAATTTCTCCAAATTTCATATACTTTTTGTGTGGTTATTTTGTTCTTCTTCCTGTTTATTTTTTACTGTTGTTTTTTAAAGGCATAAGTGCAACCTCTGAGGATATTCCCAATAAGATTGAAGACCTGAGATCTGAGTGCAGCTCTGATTTTGGGGGTAAAGATTCTGTCACTAGTCCAGACATGGATGAAATAACTCACGGTAAGAGGGGGAAATGAGGATGACTTAAAAAATGACCACATCTGTGGTTGAAACTGGCACTGTGACACATTGCTGGTGACAGCATCTATTGGTATAGCACTTTGGGACATACTTTGTCGATATCTATTTAAGGCCTTAAATGTTCACATTCTAAATTTAGTCAGGTTAGTTCCACTTCTAGGTGTCAGTCATAATGAAAAAATTCCATGTATAGAGAAAGTCCTTAGCACAAAGATGTTCTTTATAATGTTTTGTATTGGCAGAAAATTAGAAATAACTTAAAAATTGAAAAGTGGAATGGCTAAATAATTTTGATGTAACCGCTTATTGGAATTTATGTAGCTATTTTAAAATGCATTAAGGAATATGAAATGACTTAGAGAAAAAACTAGAACATACTACATGGAATTTATTTTGTGGAATTTTACACACAAAATAATTAAACTTCTGTTTTGTTTTTTTTTTGAGACGGAGTCTTGTGCTGTCACCCAGGCTGGAGTGCAGTGGCATGGTCTTGGCTCACTGCACCTCCGCCTCTTGGGTCTCCTGGGTTCAAGCCATTCTCCTGCCTCAGGCTCCCCAGTAGCTTGGATTACAGGCACCCACCACCATGCCCAGCTAATTTTTGTATTTTTAGTAGAGATGGGGGGTTTCACCACATTGGCCAGGCTGGTCTCAAACTCCTGACCTCGTGATCCACCCGCCTCGGCCTCCCAAAGTGCTGGGAGTACAGGCGTGAGCCACCACACCTCGCCAGTAAAACATTTTAAAAAAACCTGTTCACGAAGTAAGTACTGGAAATACCAAAATGCTAGCAGTGGTTTTATATATTGGGTGGTAGGTTGTGAGGTACCTTTCCTCTCTCTTTTTTTTTTTTTTTTTTTTTGAGACAGAGTTTTGCTCTTGTTGCCCAGGCTGGAGTGCAATGGCGCAATCTTGGCTCACCGCAACCTCTGTCTCCCAGGTTCAAATGATTCTCCTGCCTCAGCCTCCCAAGTAGCTGGGATTACAGGCATGCGCCACCACACCCGGCTAATTTTGTATTTTTAGTAGAGACAGGGTTTCTCCATGTTGGTCAGGCTGGTCTGGAACCCCCAATCTCAGGTGATCTGCCCGCCTCGGCCTCCCAAAGTGCTGGGATTACAGGCATGAGCCACCGCGCTCTGCGAGGTACTTTTTCTATTTTTACAATTTTTTTTGTTCGAAACCAGGGTTTTTTAACCTTAACGCTATTGACATTTTGGGCTGGGAAGTTCTTTGTTGTGGGGGCCTGTCCTGTGCATTTTAGGAGGTTTAAGCATCTCTGGCCCCTACCAGTAGCATATGCCCTTTACCCCCTGGGGTTGCGACAACCAAAAATGTCTCTAGACATTGCCAAATGATTTCTTGGGGGGCAAAATAGCCACCAATCAAGAACCACTGTTCTAAACCAGCAGTCTCAAAGCATGGTCTCCATGGACCACTGAGGTCCTAAGACCCTTTGAGGGAGGAGGGTAGATGAAGTCACAACTGTTTTCATAAAAATCAAAGTTATTGTCCATTTTCACTGTGTCGACATTTGTACTTATGGTGCATAGGGAAAGTGGATAAAATTTGCTGGGGCCCTAGCAGGATGCAAGGGCACCACACTGTATTCTTTACTCACAGTTTAAAAAAAAAAAAAAAAAAAAAAAGTTTTACTTAGGAATGTCTTTGATGAAGGAATAAAAGTTACTTAATCACATCTCAACCCTTGAGTATACACCTTTTTAATATTCTGTGTGAAGAAATAGGAAGCACTCATATTGCATTTTCACCGCATTCTGAGATATGATGTGATGTCTCAAGAAGCACTTATGTGATTATTTGAGTTGTTAGCTGAACTAGCCAATGTTTCCCCTTATTTTTATTTTGTTTTTCATGAAATATTATTTTTACTTGAAAGAATGACAGATAAACTGTATTTCTTATGAATATGCAGTTGGGTATTTGGCAGACATCTCAAAAATTAACAAAGTGTGGCCAGGCGCGTTGGCTCACACCTGTAATCCCAGCACTTTGGGAGGCTGAGGCTGGAGGATTCCTTGAGCCCAGGAGTTTGACACCATCCTGGGCAACATGGTGAGACCTCGTCTCTACAAAAATAAAAAAATAAAAATATTAGCCAGGTGTGGTGGCGCATGCCTGTGGTCCCATCTTTAAAAAAAAAAAAAAAAATTAACAAAATGATCCTGTTACTTAGACAAGCAACTAATAGAGTAGAGTTTGTTGCCAGTGATGAGATTCAAACTTTCGGACAAAAATTAGAATTTTGGAAACGTGTGTCTACCTGCATGAGTTTGACAGCTTTCTGTTGTTTAAAGACTTTTCTGGTGAGATTGGTGGTGATATGAAAAATGTGAATTTAACAGAGGACAAAAAGTTCATTGATTTGGTTTGAAATTCTACCTTGTAGCTATCTTTTAAAAAACTATACTTCTCAAGATGTGGTAGAGTATCAAAGAATAATATCCACAATTTTCTGAAAAGGCTGCTAACATATTGTTCCTTTTCCAACTACATGTCCGTGTGAGGCCAGATTTTCTTTATATACTTCAGCCAAAACAACATTTTCAACACATTGAAGCAGAAGCAGACATGAGAATCCAGCTGTCTTCTAGTAAGCTGTACATTAAAGATACTTGCAAAAAATGTGTCATTCTCTTCATTTTTTATTTTGGAAAATAATAGTTATTATTATTATTATTTTTTTAAATGCTTATTTTTGTTACCATTAAAATTTTTTCTTTTTTTAAAAAAATGGGGCTGGGCATGGTGGCTCACGCCTGTAATCCCAGCACTTTGGGAGGCCGAGTCAGGTGGATTACGAGGTCAGGAGATCGAGACTATCCTGGCCAACATGGTGAAACCCCATGTCTACTAAAAATACAGAAAATTAGCTGGGTATGGTGGCGTGTGCCTGTAATGCCAGCTACTCGGGAGGCTGAGGCAGGAGAATTGCTTGAACCCAGGAGGTGGAGGTTGCAGTGAGCTGAGATCACACCACTGCACTCCACTCTGTCTCAAAAAAAACAAAAAAAATGGACCAGAGTAGGTCCAAACCAGAGTAGGTTCAGAGAGACTCTCTTGTATTACCATTTAATGGACATATTTAAATGAATTAATACATATTTAAACTTCAGTTTTAATTTCTAATATAGAATATCGATAGATATAACCACCATAAACAAAAGCTATTAGGGTCAGTAATTTTTTAAGTTGTAAAGATATCTTGGCCAGGCATGGTAGCTCATGCCTGTAATCCCAGCACTTTGAGAGGCAGAGGCGGGAGGAGTGCTTGAGCCTAGGAATTCAAGACCAGCCTGGGCAACATGGTGAGACCCTGTCTCTACAAAAAATAACATAAAAATTAGCTGGGTATGGTGTACTCACAGCTATTTGGGAGGCTAAGGCAGGAGGATCACTCGAGCCCAAGAGGTTGAGGCTGCAGTGAGCTGTGTTTGCACCACTGCACTCCAGCCAGGGTGACAGAGCGAGACCCTGTCTCCAAAAAAAAAAAAAGGCCTGAGACCAAAATTTGAGAGCTGCTGTTTTAGTCTATCTTTTATAATTATCTAACTATAGAACAAAAGTAAAAATCAAAAGGCATAATAATACTCTCATTCATTATCAAAAGATATAGCTTCAGACCAAAAAAAAAGCAAAAAATAGCTTCAGACTAAAAACATTTGGATTAATAATTTTTTTGTGTTTGAAATTTCCATCCTCTGCATACTTATCTATTTTAGAGTTATTTGCTGAGAGCAGTGTTAGAACTTCAAGATTTACAGCCTTTTATTTGTACCCTGTTTGTACAGAGTGTTGCCCCTATGTTTATGATTTATTTATTTATTTTTTAATTTTTAGTTCTTGTAAATTTTTGTAGAGACCAGGTCTCACCATCTTGCCCAGACTGGTCTTGAACTCCTGGGCTCAAGCGGTCCTCCCTCCGTGGCCTCCCAAAGCACATGGATTAAAGGCATGAGCCCCTACACCTGGCCTGCCCCCTATATTTTCAGGTGAGGGGAAGGTGAGGCTCAGGGAAGCTGTGACATTCTGAAAACATTGATGGTTTAGGTCTTCCGGCTTTGTTCTCTTTGCATGAACTATACTAGCATTTGGCCATTAGAAGTAACAGGCATGTAGATGCCAGACCACTTAAATGTAAAGAAAATCTGTGTATGAAGATACTCATAAAAACAGAAAATGAATTGGAAGTAATCGTAATTTGATTTTTTTTTTCTGATATGCCTCTCAAGTTCTAATGGATCAAAAAAGGAACCGTCAAAGAATACTTAAAACCCTTTAAACTGTGTTGAGACTGTCTGTCCTGAGTTCTGGCTTGGTCTCACAGTTTCCCTCCTGTTTTAGGTGCCCACCAGTTGACCTCTCCTCCTTCTCAATCAGAGTCTCTGCTGGCCATGTTTGATCCACTGTCTTCACATGA